>NW_027266343.1:50637071-52015821 GCF_022045235.1 Haliotis cracherodii | reverse complement strand
TCACAGGCTAGTTTCACAACCTTTACCTGGCGATCTTTTATTATCCTCCTTCCATAGCAGCTATCATGTCAATATTTGTCTCCCTGACCTTGGGTCATCTTAGAGGGACACTCAGCCATTTTTAAACTCTAGTCCATCGAGTTACAATCATGTAATGAGTGGCATCAATTTCTGTCGATACCCTTCCTTTGTCAAAAACTTAATGACTGCGCTTTGTTCCGTCTTGCTGAAATCCAATATGAAGACACTCGGCTTGAAATGATGATCTATTTATCATGTATTATATGAAGTACAGTTATACAGTAGAACACGGATATAACGAACACGGATAGAACGAACAAACGGATACAACGAACTGTTAAAAAATCCCCGATTTATCTCCTATATATTATCATACAAAATTTACATACATAACGAACCCTCTACAGCGAACTAACGGATATAGCGAACTGATATCTGATCACCGACAAGCCCATCTACCACTAATAAGTGATTGTATAGCGAACTGAGAAATCTCACTCAGTGTCAAGTGTCACTGACAATTGGATGTACGCAATCAGATGCGAATCAACACAATTACTGGTGACGATTCAACCTTGTTAAACTTGCATTATGTTAATCTTAATTCTGATCAAATAATAACTTCAGATACAATTTCGTCCGAAAATTAAAATTTTGGTACTTTTTAACTGAATCACCGGTAGATGCGGAAGGAAACGTGTATAAAGGTGTATTGTATTTTGTTTTAGCCAAGATGGCAGACATTTCCTTGCGAAAACGTATATAACGAACAACGAATATAACAAACTGATTTCTCCGGTCCCTTGTAGTTCGTTATATCCATGTTCTACTGTATGTTTGTCAGCATGAAATCAGCTTAGGACTGACTACCAAATGCCAGTAACTCTTCCACACTGGCTGTAATATTACTACTGATGTTGCAGGACCTTTTTAACATAGGACCCTGGTAGGACTCTGTGACAGGACTGTCTCTGTGGTAGAAATACAGAATCCCAGTACCATGCCCTGTATCAAGTCGGGGGGGGCGGGGTAGCCTAGTGGTTAAAGCATTTGTTCATCACGCCGAAGACCCAGGTTCGATTCCCCACATGGGTACAATGTGTGAAGCCAATTTCTGGTGTCCCCGCCGTGATATTGCTAGAATATTGCTAAAAGCGGCTTAAATCAATACTCATCCATCATCCATCAATATCAAGTGACGTACAAGCTATGGTGTCAAGCTGCTTGTCTCCTGACAATGAGTCTGATTTGGGATAACACCTTTTTTATTATACATACACGTTTCAGGGCTACTTCTTGCCCCATTATTCACTTAATGAAGGGTAAGGAAATAGTCCTGATTGTTGTGTATGTATAATACATGGTCTAGTGGTAGAGCATCAATCTGGAGAGCAGAAGGTCCGGGGTTTGATCCCCGGCCGCATCATACCAGAAGATGTTAAAAGATGGTACTTGTTGTTACCCTGTCTGGCGCTCGGCATTAAGGGGCTAAAACAAGGACTAGTCGGCTCAGCGTCAGTATACTGTGTCTGAGTGGGGTATTCATGTTAAAACTGCGGCATGGTATCTCAGTGAGCTAGCACTATAAATCGGCATCAGTCCGGACTAGTACAAGCAGCCACACACACACATGTGCATGCACGTCGCTATATAAGTGCAATAATCTTGGATACAACATTAAACCCAATTTCACCTCACCTAACATCCAGCCGTTAAGTTCCTAGAAAGACACTACCTAGTTACCCTCTAATATGAATCAAATCTCAGTTTTATACTTGTCATGTTAATTCTGAGTTTGTTAATATTTATCATTCGAAAGTTCAAAATCGAAAGTTTTTTAGTATTCATTATGTTTTCATAGGTTTGAAATGTGCCACAGTTCTCTGCCTTACATGTATGTATACATAGACATCATTGTAATAGTTAGACTGTTTCAGAGTAGAGAATGTCATCCCCATCTTCTGTTTCAGACTGAGGAATGAAGCTAAGCTTCACGTCAAGGAAGGAAAGAGGACCCTGGTAAGTGTTTATGATTCATACCAACTGGGAGGGACAGGTTTACTCAACAGCAGCTTATTTCTTCTGTTGTTTTCCTTGAATGGTATTAATACCGTATTCGACGTAATAAGCGCCCAGCTCTAATAAGGGCCCACAGCAATATTTGCTAATATATGGCTAGTGAACAATCCCAATTAGCACCCCTTCCGATTGATCAATGTACACAAGACTTATTTATTCGTGTATAATATGCACGTGTGTTACATGCACCCTTAATTATAGGCAATTAAATTCTGGAAAAGTATATCTGTCATATATAAACATTTCAGGTTGTCAGCATAAACCACGAAATTTACGATCTTTCAACTCTGTTTTTTTTCTCACCAAAATAATAATCTAATAAGAGCCCCCTCTTTCTAATTTTGAGAGCGCCCTGGGTGCTTATTACGTCGAATACGGTATACTCACAGCCAAAAGAACATGAACTATAGAAATATATAGAGAAGTATGTACATGATACAAGTATACATTCACTCACTCAGACACCAACTCACTCACTCAAAGACCAGCTCCCTCACTCACTCTGTATGTATCATGTAATCAACCTCACTCACTCACTTACCCAAACACCAACTCCCTCACACTCTGTATGTATCATGAATCCAACCTCACTCACTCTGGATGTATCATGTATTCAACCTCCCTCACTCGCTTACCCAAACACCAACTCCCTCACACTCTGTACGCATCATGAATCAAATCTCACTCACTCTGGATGTATCATGTATTCAACCTCCCTCACTCGCTTACCCAAACACCAACTCCCTCACAATCTGTACGCATCATGAATCAAATCTCACTCACTCTGGATGTATCATGTATTCAACCTCCCTCACTCGCTTACCCAAACACCAACTCCCCCACAATCTGTACGTATCATGAATCCAACCTCACTCACTCTGGATGTATCATGTATTCAACCTCCCTCACTCGCTTACCCAAACACCAACTCCCTCACAATCTGTACGCATCATGAATCAAATCTCACTCACTCTGGATGTATCATGTATTCAACCTCCCTCACTCGCTTACCCAAACACCAACTCCCTCACACTCTGTATGTATCATGAATCAAATCTCACTCACTCTGGATGTATCATGTATTCAACCTCCCTCACTCGCTTACCCAAACACCAACTCCCCCACAATCTGTACGTATCATGAATCCAACCTCACTCACTCTGGATGTATCATGTATTCAACCTCCCTCTCTCACTTACCCAAACACCAACTCCCTCACAATCTGTACGTATCATGAATCCAACCTCACTCACTCTGGATGTATCATGTATTCAACCTCCCTCTCTCACTTACCCAAACACCAACTCCCTCACAATCTGTACGTATCATGAATCCAACCTCACTCACTCTGGATGTATCATGTATTCAACCTCCCTCACTCACTTACCCAAACACCAACTCCCTCACACTCTGTACGTATCATGAATCCAACCTCACTCACTCTGGATGTATCATGTATTCAACCTCCCTCTCTCACTTACCCAAACACCAACTCCCTCACAATCTGTACGTATCATGAATCCAACCTCACTCACTCTGGATGTATCATGTATTCAACCTCCCTCTCTCACTTACCCAAACACCAACTCCCTCACGCTCTGTATGTATCATGAATCCAACCTCACTCACTCTGGATGTATCATGTATTCAACCTCCCTCACTCGCTTACCCAAACACCAACTCCCTCACAATCTGTACGCATCATGGATCAAATCTCACTCACTTCCCCATACACTTACTCACTCACTCACTCACTCAACAACTCCCTCACTCACTAACTCACCAACTCCCTCACTCACTCTGTTATTTCTGTTGTTGCAGGCCCTGCAGTCACTTCGCAGGAAGAAGCGGGTCGAGCAGACTCTGAATCAGAAGATGGCGTCCATTGACCAGCTGCATAACATGATGACAAAGATTCAGGATGCTGCTACAAATGAAATGGTAGGGTTGTTTGGTTAGTGTGTAACGCCGCACTCAGCAATATTCCAGCTATATGACGGCGGTCTGTAAATAATCAAGTCTGGACCAGACAATCCAGTGATTGATATCATGAGCATTGATCCACGCAATTGGGATCGATGGCATGCATGAACCAAGTCAGCGAGCCTGACCACCCGATCCCGTTAGTCGCCTTTTAAGACAAGCATAGTCGCCTCTTACGGCAAGCATGGGTTGCTGAAGACCTATTCTACCCCGGAATCTTCACGGGTCGAAATGGTAGGGAAAAACATCCATGTCATGAACGAAGTATGGGCAAACTGACGATAAAATGACTAATGAGCCATCGAACAGCAAGGGGCATTATGAAAATAAACAACACAAAGAGAGACTGGGAGGAATTCTAAATGGTGCTAATATCATTACCATGAACAAAATATGATATTACTTATGACATTGGTGTCAGTGTCTGTGTATGATTAACTAAATGAGAAAGACCAGATACTACTGAGATTGTCAACGTGTATTGTTTCGTACATGCTGAGTAGCCATGTTTGTTTCCCTTCCACAGATACTGAAGGCGTACGATTCCGGGATGTCCGCCATCAAGTCTCTCAACCAGGAGACCCCTGTGGAGAAAGTGGAGAATGTTGTCGACAACCTACAAGATGTAAGGCCGTGTGTCTCATCTGATGCACTTCTGTTTTCACGGGAAGGAGTCTGTACTATGAGATCTGTGTTACTTTCTTTCCACATAGTTCATTCCACTGAGGGTACAGGTTCTTCTTTACTTTCAACACCATACTGTCCAACATCTGGCATAAGCACAGTTGGCATTAGTACATGGCTAGCATAGACAGGTCAGTATGTACTCAGTAAAGTATGACAAGGTGTTCTCTGTACAAACAGGGCTCCATTTAGCTACCGGTATTTGAGCATCATGTCTCAGAAAAAGATGGCTTACACGTCACCGATAAGAGCATGTGGAAGTACTGTGATACGTATCGGATCCTGAGCAAGGTATCGTGATATGTATCTGATCGCACAGTTGGTGTATCGTCCCAGCCCTAAGAGTTAACTTGCTTCACTCTGTTGTTCAGGCGCTGGAAGATCAAGGGGAGATAACTCAGTTGATATCCCAGGATCTGTCATCAAGTGATGCCTCTGAGGACGGCCTTGAGAAGGAACTGAGTGACCTCCTGTTCGCTGACCAGCAGGCCATGAAAGAGGAAGGTGACGACCTGGCGTCAGTGCTGGAAGGACTAGCCATCCACGATACAAGTAGAATATCCGACTTATTAACTGTCTCCTGTTTCATTAACATTTGGTTCTTACTGGTTTGATTTACTTGATTTTTTCAAGCACAAGCACAGGGTTCAGATATGTATGCATAGCTGCCATCTTTCCCTTATTACAATCAGTATATTTGTTAGGTTATCTGGTTGGGACTCTAGCATCTACTCATGTGATTCTGAAACTCAGTTGATAATTTTATCGCTTAGTTTCTATTTCAAACTCTGCAACTCATGATATTTGTTTTGTTTTGGGTGTTTTTTTGTTTTGGTTTTTTTTTTTTTTTTTGTGTCTTTTTTTGTCTCCTGGGGAGGGTTTGAAATCTGGATATTAAATAAAATACAGATCAAAATTAAAATGACAGAAGACGTTGTTTACATAGGTTATCCAGCACAGACCTACAAGAATGCGCTAATCATTGTAGCAAAGTACATGATTTATAGATATAACTTTTTCAATAAACCGCCCACATTTAACCAACGATGCAACAGGAAAAAACCCCAAAAGAAACCACTTTAAATAGGCTTCACACTAGTCAATGAACAAGACGCACTCTTGAACGTAGCAAACAGCACCCCAATGCAAATTTTGTCCTTGTTTGTAGATTGGCATATTATTGGTATTACTTAAGAAAGGAAATCATTTGTTGTATTTTGGTTGTAAATTTGCCATAAATACAAACATTTCAGGACAGTTGGCAGCTATGTATTTGCAATGGGGTCCCCTATGTAGCGACCGGATTCTCCCTGTTTATCACTATCACCTTGCGTTACCTCATTTCTGTTCATCACTGTTTATGTCCATTCACACATTAATACAACCGCCGGCCATGTGCTTCTTGTTGGACTTGCCATCTTGTTTCCCATGCCCACTTATTGCCAGTCAGTTCTTTCTGGAACTGGTGAGCTAACCGTGTTACAAATATTGACCCCAATTTCTATGCTCAGGTCTTGAGTTGTTTGATAGGCATTACTTCGAAGTTGACGCACCGGTGACAAGGTAGACACAATTTTATGGATAACAACTTCTTTAATACTGTTAAAAGTTGACGTTTCGGTATAGATCCTTATACCGTTGTCAAGCAGGGAACGGTAACTGACAACTTCTTTCGGTATAGATCCCTGCTTGACAATGATATAAGGATCTAGACTGAAACGTCGCTTTTTACAGTATTTTAGAAGTTGTTATCTATAAAATTGTGTCTACCTTGTCAGGTCTTGAGGCCTGAATAAGATCAGTTTTGGAGTTATGGTATTGTAAGTGGGTGACCGGTATGCACGTGAAGCAAGTGTTTAGATGGACCCAGACAGTTCTTATTCAACAGTGACAATCACTGCTTTCTAAATACCGGAGACAAATCTTGATTCATGTACTTGACATGAACGTAAAATGTTGAGACCCACCAGACAAGGTAGTGAATGAAGCCTGCTTTATACCAATGTATGTAATTTTATATTAGTGATGCTTACAAAATTAGCTACTTTCATTTATTCAGTTATTTTAGCATGTTTTTCATCTCTTATACGTCTGCATATTCAAATTAAACAGGCTGAATGTCAGGTGGAAATTAACAGCAGGTCAGGTCTGTTTTGTGGAGCCCCTCATTAGCTTGACCAGTTCATCTGTTTGTGTTCATGTGTTTGGGTTTTATCATCAAAAGATGTTGATACAAACAACTTAGGCTAGTTCATCTTCAAGCCATAAAGGGGAAAGAGAGTCATACTCGTCCACTAGCCCAAGGCAGTTCATTCTCTATATCTGAAGGACTCGCATTTCTGTAAACCTACACTATCCATTCCCGTGGTTCTCGCAATCTCAAACATGACCTTGATTTTCCTTTACATTTTACCGACCAATCAAACGTCAAGGTATGGAGGAATGTTAAGGAAGACTTGCCACCACCAGTTTTAATGGAGTCATCATTTCCATCAGATTTTTGAGTGTCAGTCGGTTTTTAATGTTGAATTTCACACACTCTATCATAACCAATGGGAATGGCTACCATGTTGTTGATATCGGCAACCCAACATTGAGGCTAGTTTGTAACTCGCATTCAGATTGTTCTAGCATAGCAAATCAAAATGTAAAACAAGGGCGGGTAATTTGAGATCATGGGAATGGATCCACGAGTTAGTGTAGGTTGACCAAAATACAAGCCCTGGAGATACTAGTATATAAAGTCCACTAATGTTTGAATAATTGTGAACATGTTAGGGGGTGTTCCTGTGAGTTATCACTATTTGTGCTAGTACACTTTTGTTTTAATTTCTATGCCTGCATATGGGTGATCACTACTAACCTTGTGGTCTTTCTTCCAGTGCCAGACCTGCCAGATGTGCCAAGTTTCTCCCCTTCTAAAGAAGAGACAAAACAACCAAGGGGGACAACTCTTCAGAAGCCCATGGCAGCAACAAACTGACCCCAGTGCAAAACTTACTTTAGTGCTTTCAACATACTTCACTGCAGCATGTAGAGAGCTCTGCATTTCATTCACGCTACATTCAGTCACACAGAATTGTACCTAGTTCTTGTTCTACCATGTACATAACAGTTGTATAGAATATTTTTAAAACATCCCAAGTGTTTTGTTATCAGGTTCAAAGCATGAAGAGTGAGTGAGTGAGTGAATATGGTCTTACGTCGTTTTAAGCAATATTCCGGCAGTATCACGACAGGGGACACCAGAAATGGGCATCACACATTGCACCCATGTGGGAAATCGAACCCGGGGCTTGAGTGTGACGAATGAAAGCTTTATCCACCTGGCATCCCACCACCCATCATGAAGAGTGAGTGAACGAGTGAGTGAGTGAGTATGGTCTTACGCCGCTTTAAGCAATATTCGAGCAATATCACGGCAGGGAACACCAGAAATGGGCATTACACATTGTGCCCATGAGGGGAGTCAAACCCGGGGCTTGAGTGTGAGGAACGAAAGCTTTATCCACCCGCCCATCATGAAGAATGAGTGAGTGAGTGAGTATGGTCTTACGCCGCTTTAAGCAATATTCCAGCAATATCACGGCAGGGGACACCAGAAATAGGCATTACACATTGTACCCATGTGGGGAGTCAAACCCGGGGCTTGAGTGTGACGAACAAAAGCTTTATCCACCCGGCATCCCACCGCCCATCATGGAGAATGAACACCATCCAGGGTAGCAAGAAGGGAAGGAATATCACGGCGGTGGACACCAGGAATGGGCTTCACACATTGTACCCATGTCGGGAATCGAACCCGGGTCTTCGGCGTGAGGAGCGAACGCTTTAACCACTAGGCTACCCGACCGCCCCCATTCAATTGAATGCAGAACTGATTCTCATGCCCCGTGCTTTTTGTTTACCTACTTGTTATTTCCGAGAGGGTTTCGTTAAAAAAGTATGAATATTTATGCAATAAAATAATTTTGGAATACAAAAATAAAACTTGTCAACCTTTCTTCTTATTCAGTTTGTCCTTGCTGTATAGAGAAGTCACGACTTCAAACTATTTCAACAAGCAGTATAATATCTCTTAAACAAGTGGTGGGATATATCGATTGTGTCTCCCCTTGGAACCATCTTCCCGAGGCAAGGGAGTTAACTGGCTGTAAAAGTCCACCTCGCCTCTGAAAATGCTTGGAACACACGAATGTACAGTATCCGTAGTTATAGTGGAGAGATGCGACACGGGAGCACCTTCAGGATTCAGTACTTCTCGTGAGGACGATCTCTGCCGTAGGTTGCATGTCACCGATGCTCTTTCATCTCATCTAGTTTGGCTTATCATCCGCGCCTTGATAACCCAAAGACATTGCTGAAACATATTTTATCTATGTATTGGGTCATCGTGGAGATGTGTCTCCATCACTCTCGGAGATATCCCCGTATAATGTGACCATGGAGAAATGTGTCAGGCGCGGAGAGATGTATTTATTGTGACAGCGATTATTCAATGTGGTTGCGGTCCTGTGGGCTACAATAGAGGTGATCATTGCAAGACACGCCATTAAACTGTAGTTTAACGTGGTAGTTTGCGCTTTTCCTGCTGTAACACGGGGGACTGCAAATAATCGCGGCTTAACAGGCAAATAGGTGGATGAAATCACGAGCACCGCTCCACGCCAACGCGACAAATTATAGCGTATGACCGCCAAGTGCTCTTTTGTCGCCCCCAACAAGCACGGAACGATTGTGAAAAGTAATATTTGAGATAATATTTTTATCTGAGAGAGATTAGGGGTGAGTGATGGCAGTTGTGGCATCGTCATACGATCGTACAGTTTCCTTTGGGTTTAATTCTGTTGAGGGCGTATGACATCGCATTCGTTGATGTTATCTAACGCTTATCAGATGAAGCGTCCACACATTGGAAGTTTTAAGTGTTAGATGTGTGTACATTGTAACTTAAAGACACTCTCGTCCTGTCAGACGGAACGTGCATGTGCCTGTTACAGGCATAGTCATGTTTGTAACTTACGCCGCACTCAGCAATATTCCAGCTATACGACGGCGTTGTGTAAATAATAGAGTCTGGACCAGACAATCCAGGGCTTGACATCATGAGCATCGATCCATGCAATTGGAATACGATGACATGCATCAACCAAGTCAGACAGCCTGACCAGCCGATCCCGTAAGTCGCCTTTTACGGCAAGAATGGGTTGCTAGAAGGCCTATTCCCTGATCTTCAGGGGTCGCACAGTCATGTAAAGCGATATCCCGCGAGTGTAGCCTATCATGTTGTGTTTCTAGTGTAAAAGTTACACTCTTTGCGCTCGGGTGTCATTCAATGACCTCTCTGCCCACAGCAACAAATAAATATCACCACTTTGTGCTCTCCGTGCCATTAAACAAGAACCAACAACCTCATTACCTTCGTACCTCTCCACATACCGGCGTTAAAATGTGACCGCGAACAATGGCTGAAGTGTAGGCAAGACTCGCTGCTTCGTCAGATGTACAGTTGCTCTCTGACCCCTGGGCTGCGCGGCAAGCCTTGAAGGAAGACATTCCATTACCTGATTAGGGGCATTTTGTATTGCATTTATTGTCAGTTACACACTAATTATCTTCGCTTGAAAGTCGCTCGAAAGATTACACTGTTGATGCTGCACGTGCAGGGGTTTAGTAGGTCACGTGATGTCGGAGGTCGCGCTGACCCAGGACAAAAGGTCAAATCAGTGATGGTTGTCGCGGTGGATGGTACGGGTGACGCCAAGGGTAAGGTCAGAGATCTACGTTAACGGTCAAACTGATATGTCCCCTTAAGAGTTTAGGCTGGGTTGGGAGTATGACAGGAATAACTGAAAAAGACAACGTTGGTGTACCGTGACCGAACCGCCATCATCTAGTGAATTCTGACCAGTGTCGACATACGACACACATGGGTTCGAACCCGCCACGTTGAGATCGGATGAGGGCCCGTTCCTCAAAGCGATCTTAGCGCTTAGGTGATCGTAAGTCCCATACATTAACATAGGCTTACGATCATCGATCATCGTAGCGTCAAAATCTCTTCCTCAGATGAGGAACGGGGCCTAGCATAGAATCCCCAAGAACTCATGCTTGTGTATCGACCATAAAATTTCCGAGTCCCGTGATGGGATTCGAACCATGGACCTTCTGATCCGATGTCGGACGCCTTGTCCACATGACCAAAGAGGTTAACACCGTCAGCAAGCTGACAAGGTAACTCTGTGGGGTGACTCCACGCCCTGCTACACTTGGAAGAGGCGACTCCATTGGGTGGTCAAGATCAGTGACGTGTTGATTGCGTGTGATTGTATCCCAACGACGTGAGATGGTGCTCATGATATCAAACACTGGTTTGTCTGACCCTGAGTATTTACATGGTCGCTGAGATGTAGCTGAATGCTGCATAGCAAAGAGTCGTACACTGACCACGCGGAATGATGACAATGCATCGGTTATTACTTTCCCCTTCCCACTGCCTGAAGACTCGCGGGATATCGTTTCACATGACTGTGCGACCCCTGAAGATCAGGGAATAGGTCTTCTAGCAACCCATTCTTGCTGTAAAATGCGACTATGCTTGATCGGCTGGTCAGGCTGTCTGACTTGGTTGATGCATGTCATCGTATTCCAATTGCATGGATCGATGCTCATGATGTCAAGCACTGGATTGTCTGGTCCAGACTCTATTATTTACAGAACGCCGTCGTATAGCTGGAATATTGCTGAGTTCGGCGTTAGCTACAAACATGATTATGCCTTAACAGGCACATGCACGTTCCGTCTGACAGGACGAGAGTGTCACAGTGTTTATGTTACAATGTACACAAATCTAACACTTGAAACTTCCAATGTGTGGACGCTTCATCTGACAAGCGTTAGATAACATCAACGAATGCGATGTCATACGCCCTCAACAGAATTAAACCCAAAGGAAAGTGTACGATCGTATGACGATGCCACAACTGCCATCACTCACCCCTAATCTCTCTCAGATAAAAATATTATCTCAAATATTACTTTTCACAATCGTTCCGTGCTTGTTGGGGGCGACAAAAGAGCACTTGGCGGTCATACGCTATAAATTGTCGCGTTGGCGTGGAGCGGTGCGCGTGATTTCATCCACCTATTTGCCTGTTTAGCCGCGATTATTTGCAATCCCCCGTGTTACAGCAGGAAAAGCGCAAACTACCACGTTAAACTACAGTTAAATGGCGTGTCTTGCAATGATCACCTCTATTGTAGCCCACAGGACCGCAACCACATTGAATAATCGCTGTCACAATAAATACATCTCTCCGCGCCTGACACATTTCTCCATGGTCACATTATACGGGGATATCTCCGAGAGTGATGAAGACACATCTCCACGATGACCCAATACATAGATAAAATATGTTTCAGCAATGTCTTTGGGTTATCAAGGCGCGGATGATAGGCCAAACTAGATGAGATAAAAGAGCATCGGTGACATGCAACCTACGGCAGAGATCGTCCTCACGAGAAGTACTGAACCCTGAAGGTACTCCTGTGTCGCATCTCTCCGCTATAACTATGGATACTGTACATTCGTGTGTTCCAAGCATTTTTCAGAGGCGTGGTGGACTGTTACAGCCAGTTAACTCCCTTGCCTCGGGAAGATGGTTCCAAGGGAGACACAATCGATATATCCCACCACTTGTATAAGAGATATTGTACTGCTTGTTGAAACAGTTTGAAGTCATGACTTCACTACAGCAAGGACAAACTGAATAAGAAGAAAGGTTGACAAGTTTTATTTTTGTATTCCAAGATTATTTTATTGCATTCATACTTTCATACTTTTTTTTTACGAAACCGTCCCGGAAATAACAAGTAGGTAAACAAAAAGCGCGGGGCATGAGAATCAGTTCTGCATTCAATTGAATGGGGGCGGTCGGGTAGCCTAGTGGTTAAAGCGTTCGCTCCTCACGCCGAAGACCCGGGTTCGATTCCCGACATGGGTACAATGTGTGAAGCCCATTCCTGGTGTCCACTGCCGTGATATTGCTGAAAAGATTGCTAAAAGCGGCGTAAAACCATACTCACTCACTAATTCAATTGAATGACGAGCAACTTTACTCTCCTATCCGGAGCTCCATGTGGTCAACTTAGTATGCTAAGTCGTCACTGCTCCAGGGTGTGGAGAAACTTAACAGAATAACAGTCAGGAAAGGGTCTGTCATAACCAAACCTAAGGTCACCACCACGTAGTACCCAAACACGGCATACGTTTGATACCGGTTATCTGAAATGGCTTCCTCAAACACAGATGCGTAAGAACATATATTTATCTACCATTCTGTGACGGGGACACATATCTCCATGGTTACACAATACATGGATATCTGTCTGTGACGGAGATACACGTCTCAATGGTGACACAAAAAATGGATGGATCTCTCAGTCTGTGACGGAGACACATCTCAATGTTCACACAATTCATCGATTTCTCAGTCTGTAGAGTTGCGTCCCTTGACCGAACAAGGAACCGATGATTACAGATATGAATCCTTTATTCTCTGCCATAATGAAACATTTCCTCTTGAGAAATATCTACAGCCTTGGGCATTCATCCCGTGTGAAACCTGATAGGCCATATTACTGCTGAAAGCGGCGTTACAGCACTTTAGCCACTCCTCCCGTGAGTCGACGGCTACTATTGCGTCTGACGATGACCATTTCAACAAGAGGCACTAGAATCCCGGGAATTTCAATGTACAAATATATCCAGCGACCAAAGTATTGACTTAATGCTCCTCCTCATGCCACGCCGACCTGCGTCGCCTGGCAACACAGCGTCCGTGTCGGTCCTGCCGCAGTGGAGGACGTGGAACACTGGACCAATCATTTTGTATGGCTACTTGAATATGACTTACACATTGTAATAAGACTTATTAACATGTGGGGTCAGTCCGCTGATAAATGACACCAAAGTTGAACGGAAATATTAACCCTATAAAGCATGTACACAATAGAGACCTACATCCACTGAGGCCGTTCACCTCCTTAATGTGGAACACTTACCTGGAACGCGTACACTTTTAGTATTAGATAAAGAAGCACCTATCCTTAATACTGGATGATAAGGACCTATTCTTAGTAGTGGTTTGTAGAAGCACGCATATTTGGTATGGGTTGGTGAGCATGTATTGTGGGTATTGGTTTAGTTTGTTTTATTTGTTGTTGTTTGTTTTGGGTTTTTTTAACGCCGCATACACCAATATTCAAGCTCTATGACGGCGGTCTGTAAATAATCGAATCTGGACCAGACAATCCAGTGATTGACATCGTGAGCATCGATCTACGCAATTGGGATACAATAACATGCATGAACTAAGTCAGCGAGGCTGACAACCCGATCCCGTTTGTCGCCTCTATTGGTTGCTCATGGGTTGCTGAATACATATTCTAACCCGGACGTTATGTCATGTTCACGGGACGTATTGGTTTAAATTTAAGTTTATTCTTCATTTTGCTTGAGAAGCACGTATTAATAGTAATTGTTTAGAAGCGCGTGTTCTTAGTTGTGGTTTATAAGCACGTAATCTCAGTAGCGGTGTGTAGAAGCACGAACATTTGTTTATAGGATGATAAGCATGTATTTTAGGTATTGGTTTAGAATCAAGTATGTTGCTTTAGAAGTACGTGCTCATAGAATTGGTTGATAAGCATGTATTCTGAGTTCTGTTTGAAAAGCACGTATATTCATCGTACTTGACTATAAGCACGTATTCTTAGTTCAGGTTGAGAAACACGAATGTTTTTATTGGTTTATAAGCACATATACTTAACATTGGTTTAGAAGCACATGTCCTTAGTATTGGTTGAGTATATTCTCTGTGGGTCATATAATTTCAAAATCTGAATAGACTATAGACGTTGTCGACATAGTAATGGTGTTTTAATTTTATCAAATTACGATGACGCTACGCAAATACGACCAAGAGGAACATGTCTCTATTGAAAGGTGCTTTGCAGTGTGCAATCTTATTATTACATCCTTGTAGGGACCAAGGTGACGTCATGAATGGTACTCCGCGTTATTGCGTACTTCTCATTCATAAAATACCAAAATTAATGCAAATTATATATGCCATAAAGAAATATGCTGATATTGCACCTTTGGCATTTCGTGCCGAGTACCACCTACTCATAAATACCACAGAACGATCTTAGACAGATTAAATGTAAATGCGCTACTTGAGAAACGCGTTATCCATCGAGCCACTTATCACGCTCCTTGTTAAGTTCAATAATTTGTCGTCTGTTTGAGCAGGGGTAATTCTCGCCCTAAGTTGGCGAACCTGGCCTGGCTGTCACGCAGGCGAGAGATCAGTCTCATTGGGCTCATTACGGCAACAGGTGAACAACAACAGGTTAAAGCCTGTCACACTCATTCATACAGGACATTCGGTGTGTGGAGAGGATTTTCTGCTTGGCAAGTTTGATCTAAGAACTATATCCCTTTCTCAGACTTCCATTTGAGCTCGCACTGGAATTCCTCTGCAATCGATCAGCCGACACCGCTTCGTCTATCGTCTTCAAGCCCTCGGTGACCTCCGCTCGGACCGAACCAACTGCTGGGTCACATTTACCTTCTGTGGGACTTTGGCAGACGATATGCGATAAGCAGCAGACGAATTGTAGCAGACGACATGTGACAAGCAGCAGACGACACATGCAGAAGAAGAAGATAACGATCATGTACTATGATGATACGAGACAGCACGTCTGGACAATTTGACAGCTTGCTTCAAAAGATGATCGTCATCTTTTGAAAACTGTTGTACGCAAGAGTGAAATACTCCTTTCCCATCGTGGCCTTCCTTCAGTGTGTGTAAATTCAAAACCGCTCGGATTTGTTCACGTGATTATTTCTTAAAATTGGATTTATATCAATCTGTAGGTTTATTTACCTGCTTTTGTTGAAAGGGTAGAGATGCAGTAGAACTGTTTATTTACACTCCTCAAGTTGCGAATATCCTTGAACTATTAGGAGGGGATGTTACGGGTGTCCCCGGTCAAACAGCCTGGATAGCTGTGAGTCCCCCAGTTCACCGACAGCTATCGGGATACGTTAGTGGGCCCGAAAGCACAATCCCTGTCGTCCCATCGCTCACTGGCCTGTACAATTCTGATTTATTGTGTTTCAAATGCTAAGAAATGCACGAGTGAACAAAATGCAAGCGTCTTATTGTCAAAGGACCTCTCGTGGCGTGACTTTTATTGGTATTTGATGCAGCAGCAATCCGGGGCAGGATACAATACGTTGGATACCAAGGTGATACTAGATTCATTTGATCCTATACCCAATCGATGGAAGACCAGTACGTGTAGTGTGATTAATACATCTGTGCACACAGTGTGCACAGCCCGTGGCAACTGCCACTGCATGGTGCACGGCAGCACTACCACCTGTCGTTGAGTTTATCGTTTTGACAGCGTGTTTTCGTTAACTAGTGAAAAAGGTGTAAGTTATAATTTACTCTGCGTCACTAAATCGTTGCGCACCTGGACATTGTCATTAAGGCTTCACTGGGCGATATTCAACTCGAGTAACAAGTGTATGTAGGTAGGATCTGTCTGCACTATCAACGGGTGTCGCTCAGTCTCTCTCCACATCGCCGACTGCATTCAGAATTCAACAACCTTACTTCGAGAGAAACGTGACCCTCACTGGCGGATAGGTGTTAACTGTCTTAATTATCAGGATCAGACACACTCGAAACTGTATCAACAAACTTCAAGAGGCCTATTTGTCAACAGTTTGTACTGAGAAAACACCATCACTCACAAGGAAGACATTGTATCGTCTGTTCTGATTCTTCAACATAACAATAGCTATTGAACTCCGGTAATCCACATTACAAACTGGGTATTATCTTGGACCGGACTTGTGACGGATCAACGCATGTCCAGGTTTGCGGACGACTTTGAGATCACTGTTGCAAACGACATGTGGACAAACATGCAGATCAGCGTGTGTATATCATTTCATTGAACAGATCGCGGGATAAACATATATCGTCTGCTAGTAACCATCCTCTTGGTGTTTTCGGTTCTCGCACCAGAAGAGGGGAATACCTTGAATATTTTCTTCTTTCAGAACCACTTTCTGTCCCCTCATCTCCATCAGATGAAGAGGCAATACACTGGCGCAATAATCGTGCATTATATCAGCGTTCAACTTTTTCATTCAGTGGATTAAAAACAAACACATCATCTGTTGAAAATAATCACCATCGGCTTGCCAGGATAACACCAGAAGACACATTGGATACATATATGCTTCTATACAACGTACTGTTTACTATTTCTCAAGTGGATTAAGAATAAACATATCACCTACTGAAAGTTACATCTATACAGCCTGCCCGGATAGGCATCTTCAAAGGAAGACACTATGAGGACAGGTATGTTTCATAAAGTACTTTATCATATCCTGGATTAGCTTTCTAAATAAACATATGGATGATATATCTCCTTCCAATTTGCCCGGCCATGCATTACTAGCAGCCCGGAATATATTATATGAAGGCTTTATCTGAATTATTTCACGGAGCAGATTCAGAAGTAAACATATCGTGTGCTGAAGCTATCCTTCTGGAACCTGTCACACCCGAGTTAGCAATCCCGGACAATAGCCGTGCTGTGGCGGTTTGTCGTACACCGGGAGAACATTGTGAGGGAGCGAGCTCCACGTCTGTGTCACAGTGTCAGCACTGGATTAAACCCTGTCATCAAAGCAGCGCATCCAGTCTGAAGGGATCTCCCAGTGATGTCAGATGCTGAGTGGAAGTAAGTGAAGCGTGGATATCATCCATGCACCTATCCACCCGCCAGCTGATCATGTAGTAGTGGTAGTAGCTGCAGGCGACTATGATCGACAGGGTGGGATGTGTCGTCCTCTGAAGACGCGCTGATGACATACACAGCGGGAATCTGTGGTAACATCGCCACCTATGAGGTGGGTCTCCGTGGGAACTAGATCTGGAACCGCCCAGCTGAGAGCATCGTCTTTGGAACAAGGATATTCAGAACTCGTGTGTTAGTGGTGTTCTGTTGGATGTGAAGTCTATGTGACTTTTGGTTCATCTTATTTTCCAACTATGGAGTTGAACAGCGTGTAGTATACTGTAATACCTTTGTTGTCGGAAGTTCAACGACTTGCGCACTTTGACTTGTTTTTATCTACAGGGATACTAACAGTGATAAGTGTTCCGTGTTGAAGGGAACACGTGGAGGTGTGTGTAGTTCCAGTGTTGTGCATATTCAGTTAAATGTGGAAACAGCGTTCTTCTGGTTATCAGAATCAAACAAACCTGTTCAGATAATTCGCAGCAGTACAGAGGAATACCTGATAGTGATCGAAACTGGAGAAGTTTGTTGTTGATGAGGTGTCTGAATGACAAGCGTGGGAACTTGTAAATGTTACGATACCGCTATGTACCCAAGCGCTCAACCCGAAAGGAGGCAGTCGAGGAGGACTCGCAGGGGGGTCCCGGGCAGACGACAATCCGGCGCAGACGACAATCGTCCGGGACCAAAGTGCAAATGGCTGCAGAAGCTTTCCCTCTCCCTCCAGAGGTCGCAGCTGACCCCCTCTCAGACGACGCCGGGGAGACAGATAACAGCAAGGACTCCGGCAGAGAAGGTGAGATAATCACAGGTCTTTGATATGCTCAGGTAAAACGTTTAGATAAACTCAACGATTGTTCAGTACAAGTCAGAATGCTGACTTGAAGGGTAAGAAACAAGCAGCTGAGATTAACATATACCCAGATTATCATAAATAGAGAGTCCCAGTCAAGTTCTATACCCCATGCATGGAAGTATTGTTTTCATAAGAACCTACTGTAGTGTCAATAAAGGCTTATTTCCCTCCACCCCAACCACACACGCTCTCTCTCACACACACACACTTACCATCACACTCCAACACACACACATCCCTAAACACACTCTCTCTTTCTCAAACTCACACCTACACACACACACACACACATACACATCCATTCACACGCACCTACACACACACACGCCGCCTATATACACACACTCACACTCACACACACCTACATGCCTACACACACGCGCCCTTCTCCTGACCCTCATATATAGTGTAGCCATTACGTTAACCTGTCTTGTGACATTACAGAATACAATACACAGGGTCTATTAAAGGTTATACACACTGTTTATGCCTAAAGTCTGAAGGTTCATTTGGCTATAAATGTGAAATGACCCATAACCAATTTCAGGGTCCACTTCCTACGATATCAGAGCATTAAAGAAACGTGACAAATCACCGAATCATAAACATTTTGACTTTTTACAGAAAATGGACTTCGGGTCCAATAAACGGTTTGGGAGAGTGAAGTGTGCTGACCCCCGCGTTTGCACACTGATCTGATGGGGGTTGTTTGCTGAGAGACGGGCCGAGGTTAAGAGGTTCATATCGCCACTGTTATCATCTGTAGATAACTTGACAGTTGGGGGGATTAAAGGAAATGGGTTTGAGGGACCGCTGTCATATGCTTGAGTGTTTATATTTTCGAGCACTGTTGGTTGAGTAAATCTAAGTTCGTTGGTTTTAATGGCGCTGTTTGCGGATCCGAGGAACTTGATCTGCCCTCGTCATTTCGCCATGTTGGACGGTCAGGGCTTATGTCAAAGTATACATTGTTTTCATGAGAACTGGGAATATGAGAACACTATGTCAATAATCTTTTTCTGTAAAACGCAAATAAACTGTTTGCTGTGGGGTTGGGTGAGAAAGTTGGCTTTGAAACTTAAGCCCGCCGTTCTATTATTGAGCAGAATGTTGATGTGCATGGGGCACACAGGGAACGATACTGAAACAACAGACGAAATAAGGAAAGACATCTGCAAGCAGTAAGCGCACAGTTCTGACGGTTCTGTCTGTACCAGATGAATAGGGTTGGAACTCTCATATTGTTTGTTAAACAATGTTTGTTTATAACGCCGCACAATCCCGTGATTGACATCATGAGCATCAATCCAGCAACTGGGATCGATGACATGTATCAACCAAGTCAGCGAGCCTGACAACCTATCCCCTTAATCGCCTCTTACGACAAGCATAGTCGCCTTTTACGGCAAGCATCGGTTGCTGAAGACCTATTGTACCCCGGATCTTCACGGGTCTGTTAAACAATGGAGTGAAGCTGATGAATAATGGATTACGGGCGATAACGTTGTAATGATGTCTCGACAACCACATCGACAGCGTCAATAGTTGGAATAACGGCAAACAGGAGTTAGTGTATCGGGTATAAGGCCGCTTTCAACGGGTATATCACTCACCGAATATATCAGTCAACAGGTATATCACTCCCCGATTATATCAGTCATCAGGTATATCACTAAACGAGTATATCAGTCTACATATATATCCCTCAATGAATATATCAGTCAACAGGTATATCACACACCGAGTATATCAGTCAACAGGTATATCACTCCCCGATTATATCAGTCAACAGGTATATCACTCAACGAGTATATCAGTCTGTAGATACAGATATATCACTCATTGAATATATCAGTCAACAGGTATATCAGTCAACGAGTATATCAGTCAACAGGTATATCACCCAACGAGTATGTCAGTCAACAGGTATATCACTCATTGAATATATCAGTCAACAGGTATTTCAGTCAACGAGTATATTAGTCAACAGGTATATCACTCAACGAGTATATCAGTCAACAGGCATATCACTGACCGAGTATGTCAGTCAACAGGCATGTCACTCATCGAGTATATCAGTCAACAGGTATATCACTCAACGAGTATATCAGTCAACAGGTATATCAGTCACCGAGTATGTCAGTCAACAGGTATATCACTCATTGAGTATGTCAGTCAACAGGTATATCACTCAACGAGTATGTCAGTCAACAGGTATATCACTCAACGAGTATGTCAGTCAACAGGTATATCACTCAACGAGTATGTCAGTCAGCAGGTATATCAAAATATATCTGGTTTTCTATCTGTAGCTGAAAACATATCTGGTCTCAATATAAAATCCCAACCCCACCCCATCCCATCCCATACCCGCAGAAAATCAAATGGTCCGTCCCACAAATGCACATTCACTGACGTCGTGCCAACAGAACAGGGGCGGTCGGGTAGCCTAGTGGTTAAAGCGTTCGCTCGTCACGCCGAAGACCCGGGTTCCATTCCCGACTTGGGTACAATGAGTGGAGCCCATTTCTGGTGTCCCCCGCCGTGATAGTGCTGGAATATTGCTAAAAGCGGCGTAAAACCATACTCACTCACTCACCCACTCCAACAGGACATAACGAGAGTGAACACAGGCTATCTGGGCGTGTAGGAACGTCACTCTGAATATAATCACTGAATACTGTAAGTACCACTTCCGAGTAAGAACTGCAAAAGTAATACAAGCACTCATAAAGGAAATGTCAGTCGACGTTTTATTTCAAACGACAGATTTCCTTTAGGGAAAAACTTAAAGAAACCCCATGTAATCCACGTTTTTTTCTAACTTCATAGTATATGATTTCCGTTTCGTGTGTCCATACTTACTTAAATTGGGAATTTAACGTGCGCTTTCCGACATATGCGTATTTCGCGCAAGGGCCCACCAGGCCATTTAGTGTTTGGTCGAAAAGGGTATATCCGAAGAGGTGGGGCAACCTATGGGGGCTTTTAGGGTTGCTTAATTATTTTGGAGAACAAATTTGGAATTTTGAAATATGCCATGCACATGTCCTCCCTCAACCTAGAGTATATAAACACCTTTTAACACCTGTAATCAAGGCCGTGGTAAGGCTAACACCTGTATATACCCCCAGGTGACACTATTTGAAAGCATTTATGCATGTAATTGAAGTAAAAGTCTGTATAAGTACGACAACAATTACTGGAGGGATGTTGCCCTGGGTGGGAGGACGAAATCAGAGGTCACAGATTTTCAAAGATTGTGCCACCTCGTTCTTGCACGGAGCACGTGGTCTGTGGTCACAGATTGCGCTCCCTTGTGTGTCACAGATGATGTAGTCAGTGGTCACAGATTTTCAAAGATTGTGCCACCTCGTTCTTGCACGGATCACGTGGTCTGTGGTCACAGATTGCCCTCCCTTGTGTGTCATAGATGATGTGGTCAGCGGGCACAGGTTGTCATCCTTCGTGTGTCACGGATCATGTGATCAGTGGTCACTTATTGTCCTTTCTGGTGCTGCACGTCAAGAAGGTCAGCCTAGGGCGCTATGAATCATCTCTAATGGGATACTGATCTATACTGAATGATTGTCGCCCTTGGGACATGTTGGAGCATTTTTGAGAACGCGTTCGACCACTCTTGGGAATATGTAGGATTATTATCAAACGGTAATGACGAAAGAGTTTCTCCATTGAGTTTCAATCATGGTGGCTTTACTGGTTTTATTGTGTCTGAAATAGCACAATGAACAACACAATTAGGGTAGGCACAACACAATTAAGGCGGGTACAACACAATTAAGGCAGGAAAAACACTATTAGGGCAGGTACAACACAATTAGGGCAGGTACAACACAATTAAGGCAGGAAAAACACAATTAGGGCAGGTACAACACAATTAGGGCAGGTACAACACAATTAGGGCAGGTACAACACAATTAGGGCAGGTACAACACAATTAGGACAGGTACAACACAATTAGGGCAGGTACAACACAATTAGGGCAGGTACAACACAATTAGGACAGGTACAACACAATTAGGGCAAGTACAACACAATTAGGGCAGGTACAACACAATTAGGGCAAGTACAACACAATTAGGGCAGGTACAACACAATTAGGGCAGGTATGATAATAACAAGTTCACCCATGTTCTTGGGTTATCTACTCCAATGGAACACAATATGGTCGCAATCCTTGACGTCTGCTGGTTTCTCAATAAACACTCAGACGTCCTTGGTTCACCCAGAACATCAGAGGCGATGTTTAGAGACTTGGCCTCTGCAGCTGTGAGGCTACTTTCCAGGCTACTTTCCAGGCTACTTCCCATAGCCACCCGGGGAAACAGAAGTCCCACTAGTTCGCTGCTCGCGGAATCGGACAATTCGATTTGTTTCCAGGACATCGAGCATTTACACCGAATCATTGTTAAGCGGTTAAAACATGAGAATAATTTATTTCCAGCCTTTGAAAGAATTTATAAATGTCAACTTTTCTATTATGAGGAACACAACGTTTCGGAGTATATACTTACTCCTTCATCACGCCCCTAAAGTATTTTCATTTTTCCTTGGAACAAGATTATTTTTTTCAAATAAATAACCCACTCCCCAAGAATATCAAAGGTTTCGAGATATTGAGTGACCACGTCGGCCACTGTAGTATTTACATGGGAGGTCATCTAGAGTGTCCAAGTCTTAGCTGCGGGTGCTGAATATGTTGTATTCGTAGGGCTTCGTTGATGTCAACTCACACTCACACTCACACTCACACTCACACCCACACACTCACACTCACACTCACACTCACTCACCCACACTCACACCCACACTCACATTCACACACACACACACACTCACACAAACGCACTCTCTCACACACACACTGTCACCCACACACTCTCACTCACCCTGACTAGGCTACACGTGGAATAGAGACAATATTAACTAAAAACTCTAGGAGTAAACGATTAAGAAATACTAATGCAACGAAAATTAAGAACAATCTTTTTCAGATGGTGTTTGGGGGCCATGTGAATTAAGATATGTCTCCCATCATCAGATTATCTGAATTTGCATAACAAATATTGAGGAAAGTACTTTTTGTCAGATTATTGACAACGTACCCGGAATTTCAAGCTATTTCGTACGTAATAGGTGTTTGGCAGATAAATAACATGTGTGACGAGAGAGTTAGATACAGTTACAACACGAGGTGATGAAGGATCCGCCATGGAGATGTTTGCCGAGCAGGTCATTGAGATGCGGCATCAGATGATGAAGTCACTTTGAACACTGCTCACAATACAGGCCTAACCCAGGTTGTGTGTAAATGCCAAGCCGATATACCTGGTTTTAACACGGCGGCTATATTAGCATGATAAGCCCAGGGTTTAACCAGGAATGTTGTAGAAGTTTGTGATATGCATGTATGAAAGTAATCTATGCTGAAATAGGCGTCATACATCACACCCATGCTATAACAGAGCGTATATCACCCGTGTATACAAGTGACCAACAGTCTATTATCGGGGACAATATCACACAAACAGCCAAGTGATTAACATGGAACAGTTTAGCACTTCTAAACGTGTTCTCGACGGCGCTTGTAGGATTAAAGAAGTAGAGTTGGCAGGTGTGCGTAAAGTGTCGTCACGTGGTCTCCCTGGTGTGGCGGACACGGGCCAATTGTGTTGTCGCTGACCACGAGTTTATGTGGACCGACGACGCTGCCTTGTTGTGTTGGAATTGCTTACAGACATGGTCAACAGTACTTATTAGGAGGCGTAAATACAGTTATCGTAGCCCATGTACCCCGACACATTATTGAAGGGGACTGAGAGCTATTGAGCCGAGCACGTCTCCAGAACAGGGTTGTGTTTACTGAATGCGAGAGGCGATGATATATAGTTACTGACAATTAGGCTGCAGGGATATTTGTAATACTCGTTGACACATAAGTGGAAATTGGTTCCTGTGCGCTAGCTTGAATAGTTGCTAAACTTGAATAAGGATACGGAGAGCGAAGGGCGAGGTAGACAAGTTGTACAGGGGTGTCCATACTGTTATCATAAGGCCAAACAGTCAGGCAAGGACGTGTATGATGTTGCAACAGCTAAACTCCATTGTGTGTGTGTGTGTGTGGGGGGGGGGGGGGGGGGGGGGGGTATTGAAAACAGTTTTTATTTGAATCATGAATATACCAGTTGGGGACAAGTGATGTAGAGAGGTACGAAGGTAATGAGGTTGTTTAATGGCCCGGAGAGCACACATAGGTGATATTTATTTGTTGCTGTGAGCAGAGAGGTCATTGAATGACACACGAGCGCAAAGAGTGTAACTTTTACACTAGAAACACATGACAGGCTACATTGTGATATATACTAGTGGTCTTGGTTACAACTTAGCTCCCTCGGTAGTTTAGAAGTCTCGTTTATCCTGCAAACTCACGTTTCCGAATCAGTGATCTTTTTCCAGTGATAGATAATCGAGTCTGGACCAGACAATCCAGCGACTGACATTATGAGCATCGATCCACGCAACTGGAATACACTGACATGCATCAACCAAGTCAGCGAGCCTGACCCCCCGATCTCGTTAGTCGTCTCTTATGACAAACATGGTCGCCTTTTTACGACAAGCATGGGTTGCTGAAGACCTATTCTGACCCGGATCCTCAGGGGTGTCTTTGAATCTGATTATGGTAAACTTTCGGGTAGGGTGAAACTTTGCTCGACTGCTTGTCATCAAGAGTGAGTGAGTAAGTTGGATTAAACGCTGCTTTGAACAGTATTTCAGTTACATCACAGCGTGTGTGATTAAAAGGGGAGGAAAGATCGAACTGATGCAGGTCTCTGACGATTACTGCTCGGTGAACTCCACGTGTACGGAAATGGTACTGACAAACCATGGATCGGGACAAATCTGGGATTCAAACCCGCGATCATTCCACCCTGGCACGACTAATCTGTTGACCCATCCCCGGAATATCTGGGCCATCCATTTGAGGTCCGTGTGTACAAAAGGTCCGGTTATCTACACACTACCCTAGTCTAGTGGTTTAAGCGTTCGCTCATCACGCCGAAGACCCGGGTTCGATTCCCCACATGGGTACAATGTGTGAAGCCCATTTCTGGTGTCCCCCGACGTAATATTGCTGGAATTTCGCTAAAAGCGGCGTAAAACAATATTCACTTACTCACTTCAGAGCTGGGACGTCGTTTTATGGAGACCCGGCCCTCGAAAACATTTTGCAAATTCAGTCCCTTATCATAGTTTAATCCTAGTTTAGCTACGTACCAGGCTAATAACTAAACTATCTCAAGCCGTCTCTGTGAAAGCATGGCCTTGTTTTCCTCAACGAAGCCCTTGAGATCCTGTTTCAAAGTCACGTAACCACATTCAACCATGTCCCAACTAATATGCACGCAAACATTTAACATTTCTACAAAAGTCATAGATGTGTTTTACAGATTTACGGACAGACAGTACGCATAATCACTTTACCTCTACCTGTCCTGACGAGTTGAGCTAATACAGATACGTGCTTGAGGCTTCCATACCACGGCACCGTATAAACCCAGACTGGTTCCACACAAAGACGGTGATTCATCGTTTACACTGAACGACTTTCATTTTGAGAACACCTTAACAAATTAGTAAATCATGTCCTCGTTTCTATAACGTAAAACCAGTACCATGAAACGTGTATGAATATAATATTTCAACCATCTGGGGTTATCATATACTTTGCATCAGCTGAATGTATTCACATCTTCCCCGTGAGGATGAAGTGTTTTCCAACAAAAAGGGGTATTTAGAGCACCTTTGTACTCTGAAGTTATCCAGGCCATCATAGCTAATGTCGTACATTAAGTAGCTTTGGCAATTCGTTCCTTGGTTCCTCTATCGGGTGATCTGTGTGTCACCACGGGGGTTTGTTGGGAGTTCCTTTATGTAAGAAAAGGCTGCCAATGTCTATATTCCCGGGACCCGTGAAGATTCCGGGTTAGAATAGGTCTTGAGCAACCCATGATTGCCGTAAAAGGTGACTATGCTTGTCGTAAAAGGCGACTAACGGGATCGGGTGGTCAGGCTCGCTGACTTGGTTGATGCATGTCATCGATCCCAATTGCGTGGATCGATGCTCATGATATCAATCACTGGATTGTCTGGTCCAGACTCGATTATTTACAGACCGCCGTCATATAGCTGGAATATTGCTGAGTGCGGCGTTAAACAGCAAACCAACCAACCAACTATATTCCCGGTTGGTTGGTTGTTTTTGTTTCTTTAACACCGCAGTCAATAATACTGCAACTATATGACAGCGGTTTGTAAATAATCGAGTCTGGGCCTCACAAGCCAGTGATTGATATCATGAGCAATAATCAACGTCGTCGGAGTACATGCTACCAACCAAGTTGGCGAGTCTGATCTGCTGCACATCTTGCTGGGGACCAGTTACTGCCCTAATCACTGATGGGGTTCATTCCTGATTGGAGACAGGCCATACATAAATATCGTAAATATTATATGTACCATCTCTGTCATTACCTCCGTGTTTGTATCTGCATGGGTCGGCTTGGTAGACTTACTTACAGGTAGCCCCCGAAACATGTTGAACAGATAATAGTGCGTGAGTTGGGTTTAACGCCGCTTTTAACAGTATTCCAGTTATATCATGGCGTGTCAGCTTAATGTGCATGGGAGGGAAGCCCGAACTGATGCAGGTCTCAGACCACTTCGGTGAAACCCACAAGCACGGGTATGGTGCTGACAAAACCAGGAAACATAATCGGGGCGAACCGGGATTTGAACCCACAATCATAGGTTTCTGGCGTACCCAAGGGACACAACTCTGCACAGCGAATCGCGGCGCCTTAGACGACTTGGCTTGTCGTGACCCCGAACAGATAATAGTCAACGTAGCTATACAGAATCATGTTGAACAGCTAACAGTCAAGGTAGCTACAGAATTATGTATGACAGCTAACAGTCAACGTAGCTACAGAATTATATAGAAAAGCTAACAGTCAACGTAGCTCCAGAATTTTATAGAAAAGCTAACGGTCAACGTATCTTTACAGTAGTAAATAGAAGAGGTAATAGTCAATATAGCCACAGAATTATATATCACAGCTAACAGTCAATGTATCTACAAAATTATATAGAACAGCTAACGGTCAACGTAGCTACATAATTATATAGAACAGCTAACGGTCAACGTAGCTACAGAATTATATAGAACAGCTAACAGTCAACGTAGCTACAGAATTTTATAGATGAGGTAACGGTCAACGTATCTATACAGAAGTAAATAGAAGAGGTAATAGTCAATATAGCCACAGAATTATATATTACAGCTAACAGTCAACGTAGCTACAGAATTATATAGAACAGCTAACAATCAACGTAGCTACAGAATTATATAGAACAGCTAACAATCAACGTAGCCACAGCATTATTTAGAACAGCTAACAGTCATTATGAAGGGCTACACGGTAACCATGGCAAATATGCAACATTACGTATGCTTCATTAAATGAGGTGATTGACTTTCGTCGCATCTAATGCTGTAGGTGTAGTGTGATGTGCGATAAATAACTCTCTCTCTTTTGCCTGTGTGTGATGTGTCTAATCATCTAATGATAAAGGTTGGATAACATTACGTCTTTAGTAGATCATAATCGTTTATATGACAATGTAGTTTCAATGTCAGGGAAATGACCTATGAGCATCACTTCCTTTGCTAATATTTACGCAGAATTTCTGCTACACGTTTTAGAGATGAAATATTTAGTATTCTCATTTCTACACCATTGTCACACCAAGTCTGTGTAATGCACGTCTTCCAAAGATTAACCCGGCCTGACATAAACTGTCAGAAGAACTCCTTTTTGGGGAAAGTTAATGTATGTAAAGCATGACACGAAATAACGTTTCCGGTTAGAGAATCAAGTCTAGGTACATCATTTTCAAATATGTGGAACATATGAGTCTTCAACGGTAAATGCCGAGATTTCGTTACGTACACTGATGGGACTTACGGCTATAGGCCACTCCGCGTCCAAACAGAATCATAGGGGCTTTCGTTTGAGTGTTTTCTGAATATATTAATAGGGGCATTCATCTGATTTATATATGGGAGCACGGTCTGGGACATTCTTTTTGAATGTTACGCCTGAATATTGTTTGGGCATTCTTTGAATGCTATTTCTGTATTGTTTGTCTTTTAGGGGGCCGGGCTTCGTCTGAATGTTATATCTGAAAAGTGTTGGGGCATTCATTTGAATGTTACAGTGGAGTATTGAATGGGACCTTCGTCTGAATGTTATATCTAAATGTTGTGGGGGCATTCATTTAAATGTTACAGTGGAGTATTGAATGGGACCTTCGTCTGAATGTTATATCTGAATGTTATGGGGGCATTCAATTGAATGTTACAGTGGAGTATTGAATGGGACCTTCGTCTGAATGCTATATCTGAATGTTATGGGGGCATTCATTTGAATGTTACAGTGGAGTATTGAATGGGACCTTCGTCTGAATGTTATATCTGAATGTTATGGGGGCATTCAATTGAATGTTACAGTGGAGTATTGAATGGGACCTTCGTCTGAATGTTATATCTGAATGTTATGGGGGCATTCATTTGAATGTTACAGTGGAGCATCGAATGGGACCTTCGTCTGAATGCTATATCTGAATAGTGTTGTGGCATTCAATTAAATACTATATTGGAGTATTGAATGGGACCTTCGTCTAAGGCGCCGAAATTTCCAGTGCAGAGTTGCGTCCCTTGGGCACACCAGAAACCTATGATTGTGTGTTCGAATCCCGTTTCGCCCCGATTATGTTTCGAGGTTTGTCTGCACCATACCCATGCTCTCGGGTTTCACCGAGGTGGTAGACGTATGAGCCCTGCATCACTCCGGGCTGTCCTCCGACATTAAGCTGACACGCCTTGACATAACTGGAACACTGTTCAAAGCGGCGTTAAACCCAACTCACTCACTTGCGATAATCGGACCATATTGGTCGAGGCGTTTGTTCATGTGAATCCATTCGCCACTCACGACCAGCTTGACCTGCAACACCTACTCCGGCCACAACACTGGCAAAACTACTTGACTTAATAATTCCAAATCAAATCAAGTATAGGGGTTAGTAAACATACCAATATTTATAGCTCACGTTCTCATGGCGTCTTATCAAACACGGTGTGACTGAATTCCACGCAATCCATAAGCCCATGGAGGGTGCATTAAATGTGATATGTCTATATGGTCTAACATTCGGTGGTGAATACCTTGGATTTTCAGTTTTGTGTAACAAAAGCAAGCAGTCCCTTGACGCGCGTCTAATTCACAAAGAAATAGAATAAAATCACACATTTACCCGCTGGACTAACATGTGTGTGCAACGCTGAAATGTTTTATCAACGACCTGTTAACATATAACTACAACACGGAGTATTTGTATCCACAAAACACAAATGCAAAAAGTTCGAAAACAGCAACATAAAAAGTGAAAACCCAAGAAATCAGCAATAAAGGTGACGACCGTGTTTGTAGCACGTCGTCGACAACGCTGTAAGGACGTAGACTCGCCGAAACGTTGCCTGGTCGATGTCCCCAGTTTTCGGCAAATACCTGCGGTAAACATGCCGTGATGGTCGGAGGTGGTAACCCGCGGGTCGATAGGCCCTGGGCTCGTCGACCAGAACAGGTGTCCGGGTATACTGGTATACTCCAATGCTCTTTAGCCTTTGGACACCTTGAAGAAAGTCAGAATTAGGTATGACGTTTGTTCTGGGGAAAATGAGAACCGCCTCCGTGGTCTAGTGGTAAAGCTTTTACCGGGAGAGCGGAAGGTCGGGGGTTCATCGCTGGCTGCGTCATATCAAAAGACGTTAAAAGATGGTACCTATTGTCACCCTGCCTGGCGCTCGGCATTAAAGGGGATAAAATTAGGCCTGTTCGGCTCGGAGTCAGTATGCTGTGTCTGAGTGGGGTATTCAAGTTAAACTGTGGCATGTCATGCCAGTGGGCTAGCAATATAAAATCGGCATTAGTTCGGACTAGTACAAGCAGCCACACACTAGGGGTGACTATAGGTCTGGAAATCACTATTGCGATAACTATTGATATTGCAAGCAACTATAGCGATAACTATCTATATTGCAAGCAACTATTGCGATAAATATCGATAGTTTTCACTGTATCATTTTAGATGGATTTTAGAGTTGAATTAAACCTTGGAACTGAAGTTTCCTTTGAATGTGATAACCATTACAACAAAGAAAATATGAGATATGACTGATTTGTTTTTTCTTTACCCTACTAATTTCAGAAAAAGAAACTTCCACATTACCATGGGTAAATTACTACCACTCATGATCAAAAGAAAATCAAATTTGAACAGCATTGCATGTACAATCGAAACTATCGATGTTCCTTACTGAAATCGATACTATTGATCGGAAACTGATTTAACAATCGATTTATTGACTTTATGTGCTTACCAATAGCAATATATCGATATTTCGATTTATCGTGACACCCCTACCACACACACACACACACACACACACACACACACACACACACACACACACTGCCAGTGCTGCATATAGGCCCACAAGGGCTCATTTCTGGAGACCCTAGTCGTGATATTGCTGAAATATTGCAAAAAGCGGCGTAAAAACCATACTCACTCAATCACTCATATATAGGTTTATGTAGTATTTAATGTCATGCGACATTGAAACGTTGACTCTGTGTAAGTAGATTAATCATTAGAGGTAGACATTGAGCGCTCATTACAAGCGCTGGTTGATCCATCCGAAAACGAGGCTTACATTATCAAGACTTTTTTAGCCTCACTTGCACATTCTACACATTAGTCCTCTAAGTCACATAGGTACAACACCGATGCATCGTGAAGACAGGCAATTCCATTGTTAAGTATTACGGCCATGTATTAGTTCAGGGCTTCCAGTTTTCAGCTCTCGCTCGATGACCCCCTATAAAGATATGTATCATACAATTTGAGTTAACGTACCAGTAAAGTGGGTCTTAAATTTCTTGGACCTAGTTTACATAGGACTGCCAAATATATATATATATATATATATATATATATATATATATATATATATGTGTGTGTGTGTGTGTGTGTGTGTGTGTGTGTGTGTGTGTGTGTGTGTGTGTTTGTGTGTGTGTGTGTGTGTGTGTGTGTGTAGGGATTTATTGTAATTATATGACGAGAAAAATGTTAGAAACAAGGGGTTCAGAATATTTTCTTTTCCCATGAAGATCACTACACTCACGATAAATAATTACTGAGGTTAGTATTTACACTGATCTTTATTTCGTCCTTTGATGTTTTGAAGAAATACATTTTTAATTTCAGCTATCACAGATCTAAAGATTTTAAATTACAATTTACAATGGGAGAAACGACTGCAGGCTATTGATGTCGCGGTTATCGTTTCACAGGTTTCGCGTGTGCTCACACAATTAATAGCTAATTAGCTGTTGTATAATCTCCAGGTAATCAATCTAGAGAAAGCGTTTCCTGATAATACGCTTACGGGCGACAATAGCCTGCACGGCTCAGGGTTATAGGTCATAAGTTAATGGATTACATGATAACGGCCGTGTTCCCTTGAGCGTGGTTGAGACAGTGAAACGTACAGTTGGATGTCTTCCCGAGTAGGTAATAACAAATATGTACTATATATACGGCTTCTACAGTACATATCCTATACTTCTTAGGGCTGTTTTATTGTTTATTTTGCAGTTTGTTTTTTAAATTTTGTTTTGTTGTATTTTATATCATTAATTTTCAGAGGTGTGTGTGTGTGTGTGTGTGTGTGCATTTCGGTTAGGGGTTCTCGTGTTTTCTTTTTGTTTCTTTCTTTAAAAAAGATATATATGAAATTGTGTTGAGAGAGGAAGTGAGGTATACGTTTATTCAGTGATGTATGGTATATGTGTAAGATACATGTTTTACACAGAGTAAACGACGTTATTTTGTGCATAGCGACAGCTAGTCATACACGTGCATCGTTCTAACATTAAAATTATTATGAAAAAATATTGACTGGCGACAATACAGAATCGGGTGTTAAAGAAAAAGAAAAACGACGATGTGGAAAAAGATGACACATTCCGACAAACTTGTGACGAAGAATTCCTGATGTCTTCTACATATAGTGTATTGTTGGCGGGATGTTTTTTGAAAATGTCACCATCTTCAAACTTCCACCAAAAAAATGTCAAACATTGTCTTGATCCGCCAGTAAGTGTTATACATGCCCGATTACTCCCGCTCCGCTGTTTGGAGAGAACTGACCCTTTCTCCGTTACAAGCAGGTCAATATTGACTGCTGCTATTTCCTACACTCCCGCGTCAACAGTTTGTCCGAGCGGATGTTCTCGAAAGATGCAGTTAAAGAAAAGACAAGATATCTCCAAGCTTCTGTTTTGATGTTTGCTACTGTGTTTGTTTAGGTCTCGCGTTTCCTCGGTAACCCTGACGAGAGCAGTTCGAGTCAACAGATGCATGTCTAACTGTACAAGCATGTCGACATCAGTCGGGATAAACCACACACGACAATGTAGTGCATGATGCTAACCACGTTGTCTAACAGAGAAAGAGGGTTGTAACTAACTTAGATGGAGCATCAAATTGGTTCTTTATATCCGTAGTTAGATAGATATACTTAGTCAGTAAATTGGTTGTAACGAACATTCAGGTTCCGTGAACATATGTTCGTTATATCCGTCGAAAGAAATATTCTTATGCCTTCAATCATATATAGTTATGACGAACACTGAAGTACCGTTGAAATATGTTCAGAATATGAGTAGTATAGAAAGTATTCAAGTATAGTTAAACATGGCTGACGTGTTGAAATAGATTCGTTATATCAGTTGTATATACTTTATTCCTGTAGTTAAGCATGTATGTACTGTTGAAATAGATCGTCATATCCGTAGTATATAAAACATTCGTGTATAGTTAAACATGTATGTACTGTTGAAATAGGTTCGTCATATCCGTAATAAATGAAATATTCATGTGTAGTTAAACGTGTATGTACTGTTGAAATAGGTTCGTCATATCCGTAGTATATGAAACATTCGTGTATAGTTAAACATGTATGTACTGTTGAAATAGGTTCATCATATCCGTAGTATATGAAACATTCGTGTATAGTTAAACATGTATGTACTGTTGAAATAGGTTCGTCATATCCGTAATAAATGAAATATTCATGTATAGATAAACGTGTATGTACTGTTAAAATAGGTTAGTCATATCCGTAGTAAATGAAATACTTATGTATAGTTAAACGTGGCTGTACCGTTGAAATTAGGTCGTTGTTTACGTGGGTCGCTTCTCGTAGATCGTAAACTGTGTCCGAATATTTTTCATAACCCTTTAATGAGACATTAATTCATTCCCGTTACTGCAACATATAGCTGGGCAACTTACGTTCGTGTGTATGATGTATAAATGAGGTAGTTGTAATACGACACGTGACTCCTGACGTATATTACGGTATATAGGAATAGAAAACTCTGACTTCGAGATAAAGAATAGAATATTATGTTTAGTAAATAGTTTGAACCTGTGTTTATCCTGAGATCACGAGTAATTCCGAGAGTTGACAGTCTCGGATATATTCTCACAAAAATAAACCATTATTTTGTATTTGACAGTTTTACAAAACAAGTAATACTTACTGCAGCTGAAATTCTACTGCTGTTGCCATGTGAGATACGTTCTGACAAGTACAACCTTATGTAACGTCCACATGTGTAATAATGGAACCGAATCAATGGTTCCTGTTGCACGATTGTAGTCCAGTAATTAAAAGGACCAGGTTCAACAAAATTGACGGAAAAGGTTTATTGCTGGATCTTGGTGCCTTGGCACCTATACATTAAAATAAAAAATAGTTTACCAAAATCGGACATGGGGAACCATCCGAAAATAGGTCAAATCCAAGATGGCCGCCAAGAAAAGTAATAATAGTCATAAACGTGGAACCAATAACAAAAAAAACATTTATGATGAGTCTATCTGTAGTAGCTTGCCAGGATAAATGCAAAGGAATGTATATTTAACAATTTTGAAAGGAAAATTCACATAGAAATTTAAAATAACGCTTCAAAATGACGAAAAAGTACATAAATTTGTTAATATCAGTAATTCTTGCAGAACATGAACCGATTTATTATAATGTTGACGTTTTGCATAAAATCATGCAGTTTATTGTCTTCACGTAAATAATCAAGTTAGAAACAAATATAATTGAAAAACCCCAAAGTATTCCCTTCTTCAAAATGGCGGCCGAGCATACAATGTCTTAAAGATAGACCTCAAGAACATAAAGGTATGTATAAGCTATTTTTCTTTTATAGCTAAAATGAAAACTTGTATACTATATAGTTGATTGGCTCTCGAGAGGAATAACTGATGAAAATATGAACAAATATAAATATAAAATTTGAAACAGAGCCTTAAAATTAACATCAACATTTGTTTAAAGGAAAATCAAGGGAGATAATCCAAACTCCGGGAAGCAGTTATTTTTCTCAAATGGTATTAGCTTCTCAGAAACTTTATTAAAAGTTAATTCAGAAGATATAATCAAGACATTTAGCACAAAAATCATTTGCTATAATCGGAAAAGCAACATTTGTATCTGGACACATGTCAGCCATATTTCTATCAACTGTTACTATTCGCAGGTGACTATTCTCAACTGAAGGTGTCCTATGTAGATCACAGATGGCGACTTGTTTGCTATGTATGGAACCAGTTAACCTGGACAAACCCCAGGATTATGTGAAGTTGACAGCAAAATGCTGCTGTAAATTCGATGCACCAGACATCATATACAACTGTAGCCTGTTGGTACACAGACAGTGTCGAAGTATGCATAAAAATCCGAAGGCAATCAAAGTAGCTGAAACCTTTTGATCATATGTTAAAGCCTTAAATTTTAAAACTCACTGTTTTCTATGTGGTACTTGTACAAACATCCATATAGAAGTGTACTTCAGCCCTGCGATGGCTCTTCAGTTACTCAACATATGTCTGCAACATACTGTGTCAACAGGCAAGATGATTGGACCAAGATGGTACAGTCAAGTATTGTGCCCATATACAATCTACCAGCTGAAGAAGCTATCCATCACCATGCTTGTGATAAGAATTTTCGGAGAGGGACAAGTATACCTGCAGCTTGTATTGAACATGGGGAGGCTCCACCAAAGAAACAGAGACTTGGTCGACCGAAGTGTATGTCCTAGATGACAGCATTTGAGATTGCCATTTATTACTTGGAAGAGAATGATGATGAAACGATTCCTTTGGACAATTTGCATCACATTATGAAGTCAATGAGTGCACTGAGTGATGATCAACTACACACTACATCTCAGCTGAAAAGGGAATTCATGAATCACTATGGGAACAAGGTATTCATAACTAATCAGGCAACAACCTAACATTGCATCTCTTACGGCATATGAAAATGTTGCAAAGGTGGACAAATCCGACATGGACAGTTTGATTAAAGTTGGAGGAGGATACATCCATACGCAGGTAGAGAGCATGTCGAAACATGTTGATGTGTGTCTCGACAATGAGCAGATGGCATTGATTGACACCAATCTTGATTACCTCCCACATGCATTACTCATCCTCCTTCAAACTATCATCAAGAGCTGAGCTGCGTCATTGGGTCAGGCAATAATGCATTCGAAATGTCCCCATCATTTCTGCCTCCTCGACAAGTTTGACAAAGTATCACACTATAACACATATATGGTCATCGTAATTTAGTGGATATGATAAGCCAACTCGGTTTCAGCTCCTCGTAAATTTAGAAAATTCTCGGTGACCACTCATGGTGTTCACCTTATCAGAGACATTGCAGATACATTCGTGCAATACCAGGCTGGTTATATAGATCATGCCAGCAAAAGGTTTGATGGGACTGGCTCAATCCATGCCATGGGCGAGATGGTGAGACGGAGGGTACCAAGAGTTAAGGTGGACTTGGATGATGTTAAAAAAATCAACAGTGTCAAACCATTCTCACAAAGAAATCCAAAGGCAGTGCTGGCGAACATTATCTATTCACCAATTGGTGACTTCTGTCTTGATGAAAAGAATAGCAAACTAGATAGTTTGTGGAGTGCGCCACTTCTGTGTGTGTTGACCACTGTGTTCCGGTTGCACGCAGTTGCTCCATTCTGACATTCCATACCCCAGGAAGAGCTCTGAGATATTGTTGATTATCAACGTGACACCATGTGACGAATCCTGTGTCAGATCAACGCTGGAGTATATTTCAAAATATGCCAGACGACATGGAATCACACCAGTTATTACAATCGACCAGCAACTTTGGTGAATTGCATACATGATCATCGAATCACGGCCAGCTGAGAGCCCCTTGCATCGAATAGCCCTGGTCTTGGGGGTATTCCATACTAAGATGAGTTTTGTGGGTACAGTTGGGAATCTGATGGCTGGATCTGGGTTAAAGGAGATCATCACTGAAGTATATTCAGAGGGTAGTACAGATCAGATGTTGTCCGGCAAATCTGTGTCACAAGCTGTGCGGGCTCATTTCTTGAGGAACCACTTCTGCAATGCTCTTATCGTGTTGATGGTTATTGTGGTGTTTTTTTTACCAAGGATGAGACCCATCAGAGAATAACTGGAGGCCATCTTTCTTCAGACAAGTACAAAGATCACTGACATCTTCATCCTACAGATGATCCTTGATCCTAATCTCAGCCATTCTTTACTCTTTGTACATGCATTGTCAGGGACCGACACAACATTGAGGCCATATGGCATAGGGATGGTCTCAGGAATATTCAAAGGTTTTCATGGTGACAGGTGGAAACCATGCAGAAATCGAGCAGGCTGGTAATCAGGCACTTGCAATCCTCTACGGCTGTATGCCTGGCTTGGATTTGAATTCTGAACGTGTGACAAAATTCACTGAGAAGGTATGTATCAAGCTCAAATTACCTACCCCTTCGACACCTTCCACCGACATCAGATGCTGCCAGATTGCCCAGCCAACGAGTCTGACTCCAAGTGCAGACCTGGCTAGACAACAATATGGATGCGACAGAATGGGGCTGGACGTTTCACAAGAGCAACAAGGGCACTATATTGAAACCAATCACAAGGCACCAAGCTGTCACTCCTAAATTTCTGTTGAAAATAATCAGATACAATTGCACTGGAAAGTGTGATGAAAACACATGCTCATGCAGAATTTTTTTGTCTACAATGTACCTCAGCATGTGGACAATGCAAAGGGATGACATTTTCAAATGGACCAAGTCATGACTTCTCTGACATTACTGAATAATCGTCTCTTCATGTCCAATATATGAGTGTGACTGTCTTGAACTTTAGACATTTAAATTGATAGTAAGTTTGACTTGTAAACTGTAGTATTGCAGGGTTATTCCCTCTTTATAAGCCCGTGTTAAGTATTTTGTAGTCCGATATGGAACAATTGCATTTTTTCACATTTCGGGCAGCCGTAATTTATTTCTGTGTAAGATTTCACTTTAAAATTGTTAAATATATATTCCCCTGTCTTAATCTTATGAAGTTGATTATAAATAGAGTCATCATCCATGTTTAGATTTTGATTGATTCTTTTTTTTTTACTTTTTCGATTTTCGTTTGTATTGATGGCGGCCATCTTGGATTTGACCTATTTTGGGTGTTTCCCCAAGTCAAATTTTGGTAAACTATTTTTTTTTTTAAAGTAGACCTATCAAGGCAGTGAAATGTGTTAAAAAACCTTTTCCGTCAATTTTGTTGAACCTTCATGAAAAATAAACCTTTAATTACCGGACTATTGGGCGAACATGTGCAAACGATATAGGGTCAAAGGGACATAACTCTCGATCTCAGAAATCGTACGTAAAATATTAGTTGCGTTGGCCCCAGCTGTGGGAATCTATATATAATCTTTTATAACCTCTCTGGTTTCGTTAAGGAAGGACTTCTGTCTGGTATAACTTACACAGGACGAATGTTTTGTCCATACATACTTTTCGGTTTTTGTTCCCTACTCCAGGATACCCTTGTAATATGAAATCTCAATTCACTTGCACAATGCATCAACTTTGTAAATTATAATTGTTTTATGCATGTAGTAACTGTTTCAAGCTAACATTGTAACGGCAGTGATCAAAATATGGCAATGCTGTCATTGTTTATTCAGCAAGTAATTCGGGTTGTTTATGCATCCTAATGTATTCCGTTCTGCAGTGCACATGTTCAGTATCATACAAAAGTATTTATTTTCGCTCTTCGTTTATACTCATCTATAGCTGAATATACAATGCGAATAGCACTATTAGCATATGCTGTTGACTGCATATCATTTATTCAATATCTAAGCACGATAAATAGAATATAGCATCAGGGAGTTGTCAAGTATGAATCTATATCCTCTGAAATAAAACGTACATAAATTATCCTATATATGTATCTGTGCCCATTTATATCCACGCCGTACATGTTTATCAGCATTTACCATTTGAAAGACAACGGGCACCTGCTATCTGAATTTGGTGCGTTATGACGTCACAGGAAATGAACCAATCAGATTGTCCGTACCATCACTGACATCAAACGGTCGTCCATCTTGAACCGCTGAAAACAAATAATACCTTGAGGGGTCTACCAATATTTTTCTGGGCATTATGAAGCATCTAACTGATATATCAGCCTGACATATGGTTGATATGTCGAGAAGCACCGGGCAATTACAAGTCTGAAATTAGATCGGTAAGAAAGTGTTTATTTGGGAGACAGGTGCGCGAAGCCATATCTACCTGTTTGTGAAATCAACACCGTATGTATGTATACGTCACTTTCAGTTTCATGTTTTTATTTGAAAAATATTGTATGCATCTCAAATCGGTACCAGTGATCGGATATACGGCATGTTTGGGTCTCTCGTAGGATACTTATTCTCCGTGCTGTTCTCAGTAGCATGTTGAAATCTGGAACGAGAGAGAAAGGGTGACCGAGTTAGGCACAGAAAGACAGGAAAAGATTGTACATGGCTGTACATGATCTCCACATGTGTACTCCAACAATCCCGTGAGGTCGCCCCCAGGTTCCAGAGTGTGTTAAAACTCACACCACCTATTCTGTGTAGAAATTTCATTGATGTGTATTCATTTTTTTTGTTAAGATTTAATCTTTTACCAGATCCTTCAAAATATCCAGAACAGTCTTGACTTGTACATGTTGGTGCAAAAGGTAAAACCTTTTAACAGCTGGTTATGCAAATTCACTAAAGTTATAAAAAGAGAAAGACACCTTCCATTATTAAGTAGATGGAAATACATCAGTTCAGTAATCGTTTTTGAATTCATTATTTATCAGATGCTCAGTCCTGTTAGGGGCGGTCGGGTAGCCTAGTGGTTAAAGCGTTCGCTCGTCACGCCGAAAACCCGGGTTCGAATCCCGACATGGGCACAATGTGTGAAGTCCATTTCTGGTGTCCCCCGCCGTGATATTGCTGGAATATTGCTAAAAGCGGCGTAAAACCAAACTAACTCAGTCCTGTTAGGCCACAACCAAGAAAACCTTTGTTTCAGGAACATCAACCCAAGATTTTCGTCTTCGTTAATTTTTTATATTTTTATGACCCCTTCAAATCAACATGTCTGTCTTGTCATTTTATTTATCATTTAATTATCTTTGTGGACATAAAAACACATGTTTATGGTGATGTTTTTAAGAATTAAATACCATTTCTTCGTGTCTTTTTTCTCAGTGCTCTCTCATGTCTGCTGTCTTGGGATATAACACAGTAGAGTACCAAGGATTTATATAACTACACATGTCATTATTATATCATCATTTTTACATATTAGATCTTGATGTCAGATCATTGTCTGGGTTAATGCATTAAATTGTAGGTTTTTGGTATCGACGTGAATCTTGTTGGCAATATTATACATGTAAAATATTAGCTATAAAAATACTTCTAATGACATTTACTCAATCACTTGACTACCTTTGATTTATTTCTTTATTGACTATATGCACAGGTATACAAGTGGTTAAGTTCATATCTGTTCATAAATTCAAATGAATATGGCCATCTACCTGAAATGGAGATTACAGTTTTGCTGATACTGTTACATGTCCATTGTCAGTGTAGGTCTGGATGCTATAATTGATGCTGTGAGTGAACTGAAAACATTGCCTCTTGTAGATGTTGCAATTAATGCAATGAGCACTTCTTAAACTAGAGTTCACAGACATGCTGTTTAAATGGCCATATTTTGTCTCGCAAAGTACCTGACAATTGGTATGTGTCCAGGTACTCATCAATTTACTGTGCAAGAACAAGTTACAAGGCATGCTAGGGCCACAAATTATTATCAGATTTACATATACATTTCAAAGATTGATTTTTATAGTAATTTTGCTTGATTGTAGATTCTTGGGAACAATAGTTTTGAAAGATGAATAAGATGATGTGATTCACCATGTTGATAAGGCCATAATAATTTAGTTATTATATATATTTACTGCGAAACACTTCGTCTCACATCTGTGTTTATTTATTCATGTTGTCCAGCAAACTCACTGACACTAAAACACACAATGTAACAGTACAGTGATAAAGTATTGATCCCAATACAAGGCCTTCAATATAATACATCTATGTACAGCTCCGCCACCTCCAACACACACATAAAAGAGAGAAGGTGTTTGTGGTAAGTGTAGGGACAGGGGTGAAAATCTAATAGTTAACTTTTACTTCTACTTCAATCATGTTGAAAAGTTTAGTACTAAAATATTATTGTCATATTTTAAATATGATTTAAAAGAAAAAAATCTTGTAATTTTTTGAATAGCATGATTTGCACTTTGTATGTGAAAAGTTTCAAAACAGTCATAAAGAGCTATGTATGAAAAGGATCCTTTATGGCCCACTTGAAAGCTCAAATTTGCAATTGTGGAAGACTTGGAAAAATTGGTATGTCTTTATGCCTCTGTCATTGTAAGAGCAAAATGCGTCAGTGATAAGTAACTTTACTGTGGTAGTCTTCATTTTGTTTGTCTGCCAGGGATGAAATCTGGAATTGTTTTGTTATCTGATCGACCAAGCCCTCTGCTGTGCTAGTCATCTTTGGGAAGCCATTTGAAATAAGAACAGCTTTCTGATTGGATATGCGTTTTCATCACAAGGGATACAACTTGTTTTCTACACGGGGTGGCACTGCAATTGAGCCAAGAAAAGTAGGCTTGCAATGGCAAGGGAGGAAACTAGGCTTTGGTATAGGATAGTGGACACTCTTCCCTCAGAAAGATGCACTACCATACATCCTGCCTAAAAAAAGGGGGCTGTGTCACGTGTGCTCATGACTCCCTTTTCTTGATAACACACACCATACACATAGTCACACCATACCTCTGGCATCACTTGCAGTATCAGTTAATATACAGTTTGTTCAACAATGTTTTCATCAAATATGTGTAGAGAGACATCAGAGATAAAACACAATTACTGCCTCACGTTATTGCAAAATGTGTTTAATAATATATTTGTCATGGACATAGCTGAACTGCTAGACTGATGATATTTCTTCTTGACAAGGTTCAAACTAGATGCTTAAATCACAAATAGTTTTGAGAGATTGTAAAGCACAAGGATATAATTTGTTTTGTTTCGTTGCAGGATTGGCCGGAATGCATCAGCCCCGCAGGAGGAAGAAACGCCCGATCCATGGTGTAAAGACGGTGGCAGTGACCCGGGGCAGGTCGGGCTATGGATTCACGATATCAGGCCAGCATCCCTGTGTCCTTAGTTGTATTGTGGCCGGCAGTCCCGCGGAACAGGCCGGACTCAAACCAGGGGACTATCTGGTGTCAGTGAACTGCGAGAATGTGTCCCGCTACAGCCATGATGATGTGGTGCGTATGGTCGGCTTGTCGACAGGGACTCTTGAGCTGCAGGTGGCGGAGAACTACAACAGCTCTGATTCCTCAGACGATGATTACCCACCACGTACAAAGTCCAGATATCCAAATCGTATTCGTCCCAGACAAGCTTTTGAAAGAAACACGAGAGATAAACATTCAAATTCTGATCTTAATAGCCGACCACACAGAGGGGCCGATGTAAGGGGAGATAACTTGAAACTAAGACATAGGCAAGTGATAGGTGGTGAGTCTGAGACCTCCCAGAACTCGTCTCTCACTGATGGGGCGTCTCAAGATAGAATTTATTCTTCAGACCAATCTGCCTTTCACCAGTATGTGTCTGCTGATAAAAACTCCCATAGGCAGGAGTCCAGAGCCAGCTTGAAGCAACTAAGAGACTCAAAATCAAATCTTCAACAAGACCCAAGATCAAATGTACAATATGGACAGAGCTCACGCACAAGTTTGCATAAAAACTCAAAGCCGCCCCCACCCCAACGAGGCTCAAAATCGTCTTTAAATTCTTGCCAGCAAACATCCAAGTCAAGTTTGAATGGCATGGAAAATGCTACAATAACGTCAACAGGATCTGTCCAATTTCAAGAACTTCACTCTCAGAATATCTCAGGGTTCCAGGGTATGTTCCCGACATCTGGCATCGTGTCATCACATGGCCTGTCCAGCTCTGGGATGTCCGACCCAGGACAGTTGCCACGGGAACAGCAGGCAGAAGGAGCAGAAGCTGCTGCTGCTGTTCCTGCAAGTCCAGGGTACCCCGAGGATGACGATAGCTTTGATATGCAGCCCCCTGCTGGTGACATCAAGGCGATCGTGGGATATATTGGCTCAATCGAGATGCCAAGCAACTCAAGTAGACCCCACCAGAGAATTCAGTCTTTAAGAAACGCAGTGCGGAGACTTCGCATCGAGCAGAAGATTCACACTCTTGTTCTTATGGAAGTAGACCCTGATGGTGTCAAGTTGACAAATGCAATGGGAGCTGGTATAGCTCATTACCCAGTGGACAGGCTAGCATTCAGTGGTGTCTGTCCAGATGATAAACGGTTCTTCGGAATTGTCACTCTTCATGCTCCAAGTGATGATATGAGCGAGATGAGTGTGCAGAGGGATGATGCACCATCTGCCAGCTCGTGTCATATCTTCATGGTGGACCCAGAGCTACGATCTCATAACAGCCATACTCAAAAAGCCAAAGCCTTCAACATTCAGTGTACTGTCGATCCCGAAACTCAAAGGTGTTTGGAGTTCCCTCGCTCTGCAACTCCAATAATATTATCTGTAGCCAATCTCTACAAGGACCGTCCTCGTGGTGTGTATGAGAATGATATTGTCCAGTCTCAAGCCCTCGCTGACCCAGTTCGGGCCATCCAGCGCAGCAGCAGCAACAGCAGCAATAGTGACAGTGGTCTGGGCTTTGGCCGTGAGGACAAAGTGAACGAGCGTGTGTTTGTTGTGGACATGCCAGTAGATGCTGCTCAGAATCAGGAAGTAGCAGAGGCTTCTGGGAACCCAACACGATCTAACCCTAACCATGCCCTTCAGCATTTGTCTCCTGAAGTGAACACTATGCCGACACCAAGACACAATTCCACCCGACCACAGTCGGCCATGGAGATCCGACGTGGAATGAACACTTCAACAAGCAGCGAGGAATGTTGGCAGGGTAGCAAACTTAATCCACGTGCAATGCCTGATCCGATCTCACTCTGGAAAGCAAGGTCATCAGATGACCTTGAGAGACAGAATAATGCCGAGACATTGCGTATGAGCATGCATAAGTTACTCCAAGCAAGACAAAGACATGCCAGCGAACAGAATGTTAGCAGTGATACTGAGTCCCAAGACTCGCGGGATTGTTTCCTAGGCAGAAATGGGTTTACTGCCCCGCGACCAGTGTCGGCTCCATTTGCTCAGTTAAACTTCATTAAGAGTGAGAAGGTTGAGGCTGTTGACCTGGCTGCAGGGAAACTGAGCCCGCGAGCCTTTAGTGCAGCGAGCCTTGCCAAGTACAGTGGCAGATCCCCTTCAGCGCCTCCCATTCCGTACTTCCAAGGTAACGATGACGACGATGATGATGATGATTCTGAGGAGGAAGACGATCCATTCGTCCGTGGAATCATCTCACGACTTAACAGAGACAAAGCTCTCGGTCTAGCAGATGAGGATCCTAGACGATATTCCGAAGGATTCGCATTGGCTAGAAAGGTAAGTCGTCATATAACAAATTCTTGCTGCATATTTTTCTCACAACACCATTTAAAAAAAGACAGAATGGACTGTGGTGTATCATTAGTCAATAGGACTGCCTCTGTGGTCTAGTGGTAGAGCATCCACCTGGAGAGCGGAAGGTACAGTGTTCTATTCACAGCCGCATCATACCAAAAGACGTTAAAAGATGGTACTTGTTGTTACCCTGTCTAGTGCTCACCATTAACGGGATAAAACAAGGACTGGTCAGTTCTGAGTCAGTATACTGTGCCCTTTATTTAAATGTTTTAGCGGTAAAGCCCAGTTACAGTTTGGTGTGGCAGTCACACTGCAGAGTCACACAAGGTCCCTGAATAGTCATCGTTTCATTTTGCAAAATCTGTGTTCCAGTCATCGTTGTAAGAAGCCAGATTTTATGTTACTCCTCTGTTCTGTTGCCTATCAGGGGGCACTGGTGGCCCAGTCTTCTAAGGCGCCGTGATTCGCTGTGCAGAGTTGCGTCCCTTGGGCACGCCAGAAACCTATGATTGTGGGTTAGAATCCCGGTTCGCCCCGATTATGTTTCTAGGTTTGTCAGCACCATACCTGTGCTCGTGGGTTTCACCGAAGTGGTAAACATTTGAGACCTGCATCACTTCGGCATTCCTCCCACATTAAGCTGACTCGCCGTGAATAACTGGAATACTGTTAAAAGTGGCGTTAAACCCAATTCACTCACTCACTCACTCACTGTTGCCTATCAAACCAAACTGGTTGAATGTGTGATAACCTTTGATTCAACACCTTGCGATTTTATTTAGCTGATAGTCATTAAAGAAGGGAAAGCGATGTCCTCACTCGGTTCACTCCATAGAGACTCGTCGTGTGCTTGTTGTCAAGTAGCTTGAGGAACTTGATCATAAACACTCCTTTGGCATGTCTACTGCAGTCACTGCAAAGTGATAAGGGTTGGCTAATGTGTTATTTTACTGGTGCTTCATGCAGCTGCTTTGCAAGAGTTGTCCCCCTTAGATTATTGCAAGTGGGTTGCATTGTGGAAAGGTGCAACTGCTTACATCAAATGATTCACATCTCAGTAGGGGTGTCATTGATTGGACAGTTTGTATCAATATATCAAGATATTGATTAGTAACAATATTTGTGTTTCTGTATGAGCTCAGATAAAAAAATCTATCTGGATCTGCTAGTATTCAAATATTCACTACTTGTATTCAAATAGATGATAACAAGACTGTTCCAGTCGATGTTTAAAATTATATTTTCTGCCTTCTTATTGTCCATTTTAGCCTTGGTGTTTGTTTTATGTAAACATTTCTGTGGCAGTAGCTTAATAATATAGTATTGATATTCTTAACTGAGTATCGATACAGTATCAACATTAATTATTATCAATGCATCAATATAGCAAGATCAAAGACTTACAGAGAGAATGACACCAGTAGAAATGTCCCCCAGTCTACTGATCTGTCAATCACATTAATGACGTCATTCCTGTTGATACAGGTTCATGCTCACATTGATTAATTACTGCTTCAAGTGTTCATTTGGTAAATGTGACTTATTATGGAGGATCACCAAATACTTTTATTGTCCTCAAGTTATGTTCTTGACATCAGTACCATGTTTGAGAATGTCCAATTGTGGAAGAATATTTATGTTCTAAGGAAACCAAGTGGAACAAGTCAAACATGTCTCAGTTGTGATTTTAAGTCTATCACCAAGCTTTGTCCGTTGTGAACTTGGCAGTATTCTCTATGACATTTTGCCTGACAAGTGGCATTTAGTTTGGAATCCTGGATAAATCCCTGGTGCCTGGTTTGTGTGCCAGTGAACATGGTGAGTGTCAGTCTAATGACGAAAGAATTCAGTTCATAATTTGACTTCAATCCTGGGAAAGATGGCTTCCTGCAAGGGCAGGTTTAAGAAATGAACCATGAGCCACAAGTAAGCTGAATCCTGGTTTTGATTCAACACATGTTCACATCATGTCTGAAATTAGTGAAAGTAAACAAACCCTGTCGTAAGCTATTGATGCAGAAGGATTATCTACCTAAAGACAGTGATCCTGTGATGTCTCATAACTGGTAGACTGGTTATGTCTGTTGTGCATCCAAGGAGGTAAACGAAATATCAAATTAAAACAATCAGTTATTGTGTTTGAAAAGTGGGAGCTTCGTGTGATGTCCGCTGTTAGGCCCTAAACAAAATACTTGTGTGTTCAGGTACCATGTGAAACATGAGCAGTAGACCTATAGCCACTGGTTGGCAATAAGATTCGGGTCTGTGATTCTAGTAATGTGCCCAACCAGTTGCTGTGCCAGGACATTTCTGTTCAGTATTGAATTGTAGCCTTGTGGTTAACATTGCCATGTCACTGACTTGTCAAACCTGGATTTGACATTTTCCCGAGTTAACTGACTATAAAAGTCCAGTTTCGACCCTTGATGAACTTGGCTGGATTGGGGAGTTATATTTTGGCTCGACTAACGAGTCTATGCACAGTCAAATCAACATTCGGTTCATAAACTGCATTGCAGATTTCGATCGATTGCATGATTTGCAGAGCATGTGTACCGGCAACTCAGTGCCAACAGATATTTTCAAAATATTTTCATGTTTATAATCAATGTGCTCACGTGATTTGATACACTTCGCTAAGTGAGACCCATTTTATTACAACAATATCGACCTTGATTATCGATCACATCGTCTTCACTGGGTGCGTCGTCACGCCGAAGACCGGGGTCAATTCCCGACATGGGTACAATGTGTGAAGCCCATTTCTGGTGTCCCCCGCCGTGATATTGCTGGAATATTGCTAGTGGCGTAAAACTATACTCACTCACTCACTGGGCGCAACCATTTTGTTTGAATCAAATGCAAGTGACATCAGGTGGAATCTGATTGGTCAATAGAAGAGACACAGAAGGGACACAACTGGTGGCGCTTCAATCGAACCCAGAAATTCTGGCCTAGTTCGGTAAGGGTGGAAACTGGACTGTAGCAGTCAGTCAATGCCCTTGCCTCGGGAAGATGGGATTTGATTCCCGCGTGAGTACAAAATGAGAAGCGCATTTCTGGTGTTAGTCTACAGTCATATGGATGGATTATTGCTAGAATGGAAGTGCATCATAAAATCATGTTTCCTTTTATTTTCATAGAAAATAGTAGGTAACATGTTTACAATATTATAGCATGATAAACAATGATAAACGGTAGCCTACATTCCAACTATGACAATCATGGGTCTCCAGAAGTGTGTGGTTCTGTCATTAAATTATCATTATTATATATTTAGATTCTTGGTGTGTAGTGAGGTGATGCTATGAAAATTTCTGTGTCATGAAATAATTATTCTATTTGATACCAGAAACGAAAGTATTTTATAAGAAAACAAAATTGCCTTACATGATCGGTGGCAGAGGCGTGTGTGGGATCAGTAAGGCGAGGCATGTTGAAGATAGGACATATCCACGCTCTTCAGATGTGCTCAGTAATTCTGTCATCTTGCAATCTGCCAGGGCGACAGAGCCGACACCTTTCATTTGTTTGTAATCACTTGTAATCCCAGTGTTCAAAAGAGCATTACCTGGCTGGGAGATTTGTTATATGAAGGTAGAAGTGTATGTAAGTGTATACAAACCCCGGTGTCGTGGGGGGCAGGGAATGGTCGTTTGTCATAAATCCGTGAAATGATTGCAGACCTGTTATGACTCAATTTATCTTACTCCCCATCCCAGCTGACAGCCCAGCTTACAAGCTCTTCTAAAAGGTGTCGTGTTAAATTACAGCCAATTTCATTCCAGATTCCAACCTTGTTGTGATATATGTCGACATATTATTCTCAACCATGGCTATGGGCTGTGGGCTTTTGTTCTTAATCTCCACAACCAAATGACCATCTCGCCAAGTATTCATGAGACTGAAACCCATTGGAGGTTCGATTACAGGGAACAAAGAAGACTGAACAGTTTACATTAGTCAGCTTTAGACCTCAGTGTTTTCTTTCTGTTCGACTGAAAAGCCTTATAATTCAATATTGAAACTGGGCGTGCATATACTTATGATGTTATCCTGGAGGTCGGTCAAACAGCCTGTTCATAAATTTATGTGAAAATGCGAACCGTAAACAGATTAGTTGGTGTGGAGTTTTTCACATTCGCAAAGTCAAGTTCGGGGAAACGTGACACACTTCATATGTAGAGATAGGAATGACACCAACATTCTTCTTAGTTCAGTGGATGTCAGTTGACTTGTTTAAGTGACTGCGAGACAGAGATTTCCAGCGTCTGTGACGACACACACAGCTTGGTCAACATGGGAGATTTTCATGGCCCGTCTGCTTGTCAAGTTTATGTTGTAGAGTTGACGCCAACTTAGGACGTGGATATATCGATAAGCTGATTGTTTTAGCTAAGCATGCTAAGGGGCTTTACTGTTTGTGTATCACAAAATATTAACTATTTAATGGACTTACCCACAAAATTTAGTTATTGTGTGAGGAAAATAAGCTGGAGATATTTTCTGTAGTTGTGTCCTGAGGAATGATATTTGTATTTGTATCAATTATTGACTCATTCATTGATTAGAGTTATGTTATAGACTCTTCTTAACATGTATCCATTCATATAAGAAATCTTCCCTTAATCAGTCAGTTTTTGTTTGATATTTCCGTTATTGTCAACATTTGTTCAATGTACTGTTATATACAGACTGTAAGTTTATTTACCCCACCTTTCACCATGGTTACATACAGGTGATGATTGTTTCCATACAAACTATCACAGTGTCTAGCAGGTGACCGCCTCCCAGACAGACCTTTCTTTTTATGGTGTGACTTCACATGCTCAAAAACTACTGATAAAGGGTGTCCATTAAGCTCTGGCTGTGATTTTGAATGTGCTTAATATTTGCTTGGTAAAAACTTGGATTCTGACCGAAGAACACATCTATTCAAGCTCTAGGTAGAACTACGAAAAAACATTGTCCTCGGATGTTGTGCCGGTTTGCAAGCCTGCTTGAAATACTCGCGGAAACCTGGCATATGGGGTCTGTTGAGACTTAGCTGTATGGGCCCTACATGCAACTGTTGTTAACACCGTGGTGCCACATTGGGAGTTGGTCCACCATCTCCGGCCATATGCATAATCAATGAAGAAGGTGATCCGCTGGAGCCTGGATTTGCAGTGAAACTTTTGATCACATAAGTGACATTGTAAATAATTTGTACGTTTAGGGAGTGTGGCTTGCAGTTTTGAAATTGCCATGTTAAAGTTGGAGAGTTTACGTCATGTGAAGGCAAGCAGACACTTTCGCATGCATAAGAAGTTGGCTATAAGGAAATACCTGTCCGAGGTAAGATCCATTTTGTGCATAGTTTAGGGGACAAAATTGAAGCTGAGTTTTAAAATTGAAGTATAAATTTTAAACAGTTTACATAGCTGTAAGGCAACTTGGCTATACAGAAAGTATCAGTAACAATAAGGAACATTTTATCATGTTTATGGAAATCATATGGTTATTTTCAACAAATCTTTGTAAATTTTTCTAACAAATGTCATTTAGTTGTGGTAACATGACAAAAATAAAACTGAATTAAAAAGTTAATAATATGTGAGTAATTTTTTTGTTAATGCACGAGGTAGGCAGAAAGTTTCAACATCAGAAATATTTTATTCTGAATGAATAAAGCTGAATTAAAAAGTTAATACTATTTAATTTAAGCTTAGTTATGCACGAGGTAGCCAGAAATTTTCGACATAATGTATATTTTATTCTGAATAAATGAAGCTGAATTAAAAAGTTAATGCTATTTAAATCAAAGTTTAGTTAATGCACAAGGAAGGCAGAACTTTCAACATAATAAATATGATATTGTGAATAGTTCTTTTCTATAAGTCGTCCAGTTTTCCTTTTCCCTGTGACTATGTAACAAGGTACTGTATTGCAGTCAGAATATTGGGCATTCTGTACTACTTGGGTGTTTTATCAGATGATAGAGCTTTAACTTTGTCCATGTATATTTAGTATATATATACTCACGGGGAGTTAATGTTGTTCCAACCCACCTGTTCTGTCTCTCTGTTCTGGTGCAGAGTTATTAATCCTGTATGAACAGTTTACGTTGACGGAGGTCGTGGTTATTCAGAGTCACTGGAGTTTGACTCGGGAAGGTGATCATGTCGGCGTGACGGACCAAATATGACTTGACACTCCGGGACTCCGACATGATGCACCTGACACAGGTGACATTTTATCATGTTCAGGTAGGCAGATTATTTCCACTCCCAGACTGAATTTGTCTTGTTTGGGAGAAGGGGGCACTTGTCATCCATGTACATTGTGTAACTGGTAGGGTTGATATCGCCTCAGGTTTCACAGTAGACCTGTCATCACATGATAAGCCATATCACAAAACTGATGTGGTTTCCAATGACTCGATCAAACCTAATTGTGACATCCCAGTCTACTGGGAATTGCCTGAAGTTGTCATTGGCATTTAGTATGTTTGTTCTTAAAATGATGACTCCGGTTTCAAGTAACTAGAGAAAAAGACTTTCGCTGAAATTTTGAGTGCAACTCTTTCACTGAAGCACCTTGTTCCAATCACTGTCAGCCAACTAGAGCTGAGTATCGCCTGGTATCACACGATATGATTCGTATTTCGATACTGATGTTTGTTTATTGTTGTTTCAAAATCTTTAACAAAGAAAACCACAAGAAAAAAACAGCTTTAAATCAAGTGATGCTTATTAAATGTAACAGTTTGTCGCCACATGCTCAGCTACCAGGTCCATGTGTTCTGCTATGCTTACAGGTGGCGCTGTGCTACTTCTACCATTAAATGGGAGGCAACTCCATTGGTTCCTATTCTATTTATAGCTATCTCACAAACGCAGGGACACGTGAAGATTCCTGGGTAGAATAGGTCTTCAGCAACCCATTCTTGCCGTAAAAGGTGACTATGCTTGTTGTAAAAGGCGACTAACGGGATCGGGTGGTCAGGCTCGCTGACTTGGTTGATACGTGTCATCGATCCCAATTGCATGGATCGATGCTCATAATGTTAATCACTGGATTGTTTGGTCCAGACTCGATTATTTTTACAGACCGCCGTCATATAGCTGGAATATTGCTGAGTGCGGCGTTAAACAACAAACAAACAAACAAACTCAGGAATCAAGTATCGTGTGTACCTAAGTATCAATGATATCATAGGTATCGGTGAATTGTTACAGCACTTCAGTCAACAGTCTAACTGGGTGTGGATCACACCAGAGAACAGCATGTCCTACATACACATGCACACTATTGTCACTCCCGCTGAGCAGATGGTGTTCATCAGCTATAAGGCTTGACATTGTGTGACATACATGTAAGCAGCTTGTATAAAAATAGTACAGGAGAGCAACGTGAGAAATTCAATTCGACATTTATCCAGCCATTGTCAAGCAAGGCTGGTTGTAAGAAGTAATTTAACAGATTGTGTGGTCAGGCTGGCTGACTTGGTTGATGGCATGTCACAATATCAATCACAGGATTGTCTGGTCCAGGGCCAATAAATATTTACAGGTTGCATATAGCTGGAATATTGCTGTGTGCAGCATAAAACAAAAAGGCATACACGCTCTCTCTCTCTCTCTCTCTCTCTCTCTCTCTCTCTCTCTCTCTCTCTCTCTCTCTCTCTCTCATTTTCTCTTTCTCTCTTTCTCTCTCTCTTTCTCTCTCTCTCTCTCATTGTCTCTTTCTCTCTCTCTCTCTTTTTCTCTCTCTCTCTTTCTCTCTCTCTCTCTCTTTTTCTCTTTCTCTCTCTCTCTTTCTCTTCTCTCTCTCTCTCTCTCGCTCTTTCTCTTTCTCTCTCTCTCTCTCTCGCACGAACATACACTCATACATACGCACAAATACAACAACCTTGAGACACTTCTACACAGCTGGCTACTGAACAGTACATGACAGTGTCATTACCTGCAGAAATAAGATACACACATTGCTGAATTACACACTCAGACATGACAGTATCATTCTTCAGAGAGAATCAGCTGGTGCAAGACTGGGGGGTCTGCTTGGCCCCCCTGTGCGTGTTACCTACCTGATATTACACAAACCATGTCTTTATTGACTTCCCTCTGTACCCACCAACAATGCTGGCATTATTAAGATTCTACCTAGTTGAATATTCAATGAAAGACACAGAGATACATAGACTTCCAGTGGTAAATATTGCTTGGTATCACAGTACACCCAATACTGCTAAATATTGTCAGATGTGCCAGTCAAGAGGGTGTATAGTATGCTTTACTGACGTGATAATGAAATCATGTATATTTATGTCCTGGCTTGTGAAACATATTTGGAGTCATCTGTTGGGTTGTAGATGGAGCACATGGAGTAATACTTCTACACTGCTGGGACATGGGACGAGAGATTAGGCAGTGTTGAAGGGCCCTTTGGGCTGCCCCATTACAAATATTTGTCTTTTACAATTTGTCGTTTATTGTTGTTTAATGCTGCACTCAGCAGTATTCCAGCTATGTGACGGCGGTCTGTAAATAATTGAGTCTGGACCAGTAAAACGCAATAGGGATACGCTGACATGCATCAACCAAGTCAGTGAGTCTGACCACCCTATCCCATTAGTTGACTCTTTGTCAAAAATAGGGAAGAAACGGTCATTCTGAGACGATAGTAGCTGATGTTGTCACTTGAAAAATAACACTCAAGAATAGAGCAGTGCTCAATCATTGGTGTATCAGATGCGAGAGTTATCCCCTGTCTGGGTGTGTGTTATTATGCTGCTAGTCGATACGGGCAGGGCAGTATCCTCAATAACATCCATTGTATAGTGCTCTGACCGGAGGGGACCTAGGTCATGTAAACCTCAGCTACCGCTGACTGTGAAGATGCCTGTCTTTGCACTCAGACTGTTAGGCTGACAGTGTTAGGGCAATGTTAGCACACACAATGTTTGTTCAGATAGATCAATCTCTGTAGTAGTTTAAACACTTTCATCATGTTCATGTTGTGTCAAGTTATATTTCTTTATCAGCTTTTTGACTTCATGTTCATGATAAATAATCTGTAAATATGTTGGAATGTGTAAGTGCAAGATATCAATTTTAGATATGGTTCAGACTCTCTTCAGAGGTCTCAGTCTTTTTATCATGTTGGCTGAAGAGGGATCTCATTAAAAAGGTAAAAATATCTAATAGCGTAACCAAGATGTCAGTTGTGAATTTTTTATTAGATAACATTTGGTATGTAAATAAAACCAGTTTGATAATGAAATCGTAAGTATCTCTGATATGACAATAAGTTGTAGTGGTTGTAAAACTGTAAAACTTAATGGGAAAATATCTGTTGAGAGAGATTGTAAATGCCAAGTAATTGTTAGACGACTAAGAATATGAAGGGGACATTGTGAGACAGAGAACAGTGGAGGCATTGTAAGGGGAGGCAAATCATACTGATAACGTTACAGCTAAAATGTCTTGTGAAAGTGTTAACTGTAAAATCCTATTTGGAAAAGGAGTTTTCTTCCAAAGGGCAAAGAAAGTTGACATAGTTAATGATGTAATAAAGATGCAACACATTGTCCAGTGATGACAGAATCTGTCTAGCTGAGGAGGGGTGTGACAGATTTATGGGCCTGTATTGTGCTGACCCAATGATGGGCAGGTAATGGACATTACCCAGATGACTGATGCCTCTATGTGAGAGTGTGTGTCCACTGCTGTCGTGATGCATTTGTCCAGGTGATAATGGACTGAAGATCTGACAGTGAAAAGTTCAGGTGAAATAAGGTAACAGATCATTACTTGAAACTATCTACCTGTTACGCGGCTCCTCATAATTTTCTCAGCCATTCAAATATTTACTTGCATGTTGACATTCGATATTTATAGTTCTTTTGGTATTTAATATATATGTTGTTTGTTTGTATGAGTATTTTACGTAAATATGCTCTTCTGTAACATACGTGACAATTTAATGGTGATTATTTTTTCCACTGGGATATGATAAACATGAAACACACATCCTAATTCAGATGTAAAATAACAAAAACAACTTTTTTCAGAAAAATGAATTAAAAACGTCTGAGTCTACCAGCCTCGACCTGCCTCTTAGTATTATTTTCAGTTGATTTTAGTGTTTTTATATGGAATAATAATTATGATCTTATATAGGCCGAAAAGAATTTTACTAGACTCGAGATAAGGACTAGTGGATGAAGTCACATCCTCGGAATGTGAAAGAGAAATGAAGGTAGCTTTGTTCTCCGAATTAACTATTTGAATTTAGAAATAAGCTCTTAAAACATTTTGGTAACAAATATCTCAAATTCTACCACTTCTGCTTCTTGTGTTACTTAGTTCTAGTAAAAAGTCTTTCAGCTGGATAAATATTACATAATAATAGTCTGTATGTCAAGATTGAATGATGCCAAGATATTTATTCAGTCTTGTTAGACACAAAACAATTTTGTGCAGTTAATAAAAATGAAACAGACAGTTGCTTTGAAGTCTATTGTTTCAATGTTGTTATTGTTGCTTCAGGTCGGTCGCCTTCTGCCTTAGCAATTTCGGCTGACCTGTCCGTATTTGGGTCTTGTGTGTGAGTAGGGTACATATATCTATTGTGAGTTTCAGTATTGATAAAATTTCTCTTTTTGTATTGATGAGATTACTTTTATCTTATTAATATGTTAAGATTTGGATTTTTAGAAATTGATAAAATTTCTTTATGTACTTCGAGTAGCTGACCATCTCTCAGCAACAGTAAGTTTGGCTTTGCTATTGCATCTCTTGGCTTTAGATCTGCAATAGATTGTTAACCTTACTGCAATTCTTGTTTTAACCGATCCCAGGCTGGGGCATGGTCTGGACATTCAAGTAACAAGTGAGCAATGGATTCAGGTTGATTGCAAGATGGTCATACTTAGTGCTTTTGTGACTGAGTTGTGAGATGGCTAAATCAACTTTTCCTTTAAATTTGAGTATGATTATGGCTTTTGGTCGATTTTGGGTTGACTTTTGTATAACCGTCTGCCGATCTTACTCGCATCTCATTGAGCTTGTCATTTGTGGGCTATGGAGGTTTTAATTTTCTGCACCTATTTGGATCAAATGAAATAAATAAATTTAGTTCCGATTTGAAGCCATGGTCTAAGACAACAACCCATGCATGTCACTGACCAGGTTGTGGTCATTCAGCTGTGTCATTGCCCCTCTGAAGGTGAAGGTCAGAATGAGGCTGGACCCTGTAGGGTGATAATGACTGTACTGACCCACTGTTACATCACATTGTGTAACACTGTTGTACTGTTACAGGTAGAGCAGGTTAGATGGATATGTTACACACTACATAGGTAAAACTTGCCTCTATCATCATAAGATTATCAGCATGAAATTAAAGACCTTCAGTTTCTTCTCTTTGATGATTCAGAGGTTGTTGGATTTGATGTAAATGTTGAGTAATAATTTGCTCTTTGAAACCTGGATTTGTTTTCTAAACTGTTACTGAAGTGGTACTAGGTAACAAACTATTGAACAAACTAATTTAAATATTAGTTCAGTCGCTCAGAGAGCCAGTTTATTGTCATTTCATCAGATCATCGATACAACACGTTCAACCTTCACAATGAAACTGGCCAAATAAATATAATGTGTAGCTAAACTCATTGCATGTTTATCATTACATATGCAAAAATATTTGTCACATCAGTCTACCTTTATTTTTGATATTCACGACACGAATGAAGGAGTTATTAATTCGATACATTTACATAGCACAGCTGCCAATGTTTGAAGGTCAAACACCAACAAAGTGCCATCATTGCTTCCAATGTGTGACTATCTAATGCCTGTATTGTCACCAAACATTGTTCTATTGGAATTGACCCATAGTATTGCCTCGCACTCTCCCAGGGTTACACTGGAACCTTGAGATTAATTGCTAATTCCCGCCATCATGTGACACTGATGTGTCAAATTACATCCAGATTTAGGGATTTCAATCGACCCCCTATCAGGGATCAGCACTGCTTGATCACAGCAGCCAACATCAATTACCATTCAATAATGTAGGTATAACATAAAAGATGTACACTAATTACCTACACTAATGTTATCCTTGGAATAAATCCCAGCCACTTCCTCTCATATTGTTATGCTGCTATTATGAAGCCTAGGGAGCAGCCATTGTGGTCTGGGTGGTTGACTGTAACAACATCCACTGCAGTGTTGTTGTAGCAGCTTGGGGAAGCCTTTGATGGCAGACAGAGTCGACACCTTCATCTTCTGGAGAGTGAAAGCAATTGCTGAATAAAGGTCTTGTGGGGAGAAACATGTTTTTTGTTGGTGATAAGATTGCTCATTGGCTGTAGTGTGTGGGGATGTGTAAGAAGTGCTGTGATAGTGTGATGAGTGTTCAGATTGTCTGTCGAGTCCCGGGGTGCCAACTGCTGACAGTACTCAACTCACAGGTACTGAGTTTATTCATTGCTACTTCGTATATCACTTCAGTCAATGTTGTCATCACTGTTTCATTTACGTGTTTGTTTTTGTATTTTGTAAGTTCAAGATTTGTACCATGTCTGTTAAAATAGAGAGGACATATCACTTCATATCGGCTCATCATTTAACCATCACATCAGCACTGATTGTTTCTCTCTATAAAATGTTTCATCTACCACATTTTTTCTGCCGTCAGTTCACTAACAATGTACCTTAAAATTTGCCATAAAAGACAGCTGCCTTTTTCAGTTTTAGTTGTGAAATGAATCAAAGTAGGCTACTGGTGTTTTCATTTATGTATATTTTGATAAATAGTTCCTTCTTTAACGTGAAGAAATATGTGCGGTACCAGTGTAACATTCAAAAACATTTGTGCAGCCGATCAGGTTTATATCAACTTATTCTAATCCAGTTGCCATCCTGCTTCAGCAGTTATTGGCTTTGTTGATTTATTTAACGAAACACTGGGAAACATCCAACTCGTTATGCGAGAGCAGACTCATTGAGTTACATTCATCTAGGTCACAGCTCACTGATGTATGTAACATACCTAGATTTTGGGAGAAAACATCCAGTGTTTCTAGATCTCCTCTAGCCTTTGACTAGTTGATATATGAAACCCTGTGTATCACGATACCTATTGTATCGTGACCTTGTATCATTTCACCTCTACTGTCTGTAGCATCTCACCCTTATGAATCGTTGCAAGGAGAGTCACACTCATACAGTTCAAAGTATAGCATGGTCGACATAATTGGTTCTTTTATACCTTGCAAATACTTCTTGAAGTATTATGAACTCAATACAGCATTGAGATGAATTGGTTTATGGGTAGGTGTATCGACGGGTAGGAAACGTAATTTGTAAAGTTTCATGTGAAAGTTTCTGTTTACCGCAGCCTGACCGACCAGAGGTCAAGAAGTGTGTGTTTAACTTGCATGATTGGTTACTTTGTATTTGCTCGGGTAGTATGCAGTAACTGCAACCAGTACAGAATGAAGATGCATCTGTTTATGGGTGGGCGTAGCGAGTTGTCGGGTACAAACTCAGTGACTTGGGTCACTCTAATCACTACTTATATTACAATTATGCTATAAAGGTAACCTGAACAGAACTATAGAATAAATATCCAACTGAAAGCAGGGATCAAGTGTATGTGTTTGTGCCAGATAGATGTCCGGTCAACTGTGGTGGTGAAAAGCACGAATTGCATTACCAAGACTCCTAGATACCTAACGTGTAGCCATCTTCCCGAGGCAAGGGCATTAGCAGACTATACAAGTCCTGTTTCACCCTTTGCCGAACTATGCTGGAATTATAGAGTTTCATTTTGGCTAGACTAACAAGTCCCTGTATAGTTCCAAATGGCATTACAAACTAGACATCTGGTTCATAACATTGGATTTCAATGTGCAGGTTTCGGTCAAAGCATGTGTACCGTCAACTGGCCATAGTTTTTTTCAAGATGCTCAAGTGATTTGATGCGAGGTAGTGCTCTTTTTTGTTCAAATATAAATCTTGATTATCAATCAGATCGCCTCGACTAGGCACCACCAGTCTGTTTGATGCAAATGCAAGTGATATGAGAGGTGGAATCTGATCAGTCAATAGGAGGGGCATTAGACCCGTGAAGATTCCGGGGTAGAATAGGCAACCCATGCTTGCCGTAAAAGGTGACTATGCTTGTTGTAAAAGGCGACTAACAGGATCAGGTGGTCAGACTCACTGACTTTGTTGAAGCATGTCATCGATCCCAATTGCGTGGATCGATGCTCATGATGTCAATCACTGGATTGTTTGGTCCAGACTCAATTATTTATACAGACCGCCGTCATATAGCTGGAATATTGCTGAGTGTGGCGTTAAACAACAAACCAACCAACCAAAGGAGGGGCATTAGAAGGGACATAACTTGTAATAGCCACTGAAGCCCTTGTCTTGGGAAAACTTTGTTCCTGTGAAAAGTATTGTTTGAAAGTGTTTTACCTACATGTTGGACACTGGAAAGTCCACCTCGCAAAAAAACTATTTCCTTTTACCTTTAGTCAACCTTAACACTTGATGGCCCTGCTGGAGTCAGGTGACCTGTGGGAGGACATTTGCCTTTCCTACGTCTCCCATTATTGGAGGTAATTGGTCATCTGTGTTTAAACATGTTGTGCCTTCTGTAAAGATTAACATTGGAATGAGGTGTTTCAGGACTTGTATTTGTGAAAGGAAGTCACCGGGTTCATAAATATACTTAGACTGAACCTGATCTGTAAAAAAAATGAAGACCCTATGTTTTACTGTGACAAAGTTTCCATGAAGCCTGATGTCCTTCTTATTGACAGTCATTTACAGTACAGCTGTTTTTTTTACAAACTAGAATATGGACTTTTGAACCATTGGCATAAGTATAAGCCTACAAATTTCAGTCCTGTATAAGAAACCTGGCTGGCAGTTTATATATTTATAGGATTTCTTTGTTGCACACAGTGACACTCGGTGACAGTAGTTTATATGTCAAGCCCATTCCTGGTGTTACAACTGGTGACTGTGCTAGAAGTAACATAAAATATCACTAACATTCATCGCATCAGTGTGATCGGTTTCTTAACATGTTGGATGGTCATCTTCCTGAGTGTACAACACCAGCTTGTAGCTGGGAGATTGTCCTGGACTGTCCTGTGGTACTGGGTATACCCCCTCCCTGTCTCGTCCGACTGTGACACTAACTGTAGCGGAGAGTTTGTTCTGTTGTAGCAAGGTACATACATACCCTAGTGACGCTGACAGTTCAGCTGTTACACTAACTGTTAGGGAAGCGGGGAATTGGTTCCGAGGTAGCAAGGTACAAACCCTGGTGACGCTGACAGTCTGGCTGATACACTAACTGTTAGGGTAGCGGGGAATTGGTTCTGTGTTAGCAAGGTACAAACCCTGGTGACGCTGACAGTCTGGCTGTTACACTAACTGTTAGGGGAGCGGGGAATTGGTTCTGTGTTAGCAAGGTACAAACCCTGGTGACGCTGACAGTCTGGCTGTTACACTAACTGTTAGTGGAGTGGGGAATTGGTTCTGTGTTAGCAAGGTACAAACCCTGGTGACGCTGACAGTCTGGCTGTTACACTAACTTAGGGGAGCGGGGAATTGGTTCTGTGTTAGCAAGGTACAAACCCTGGTGACGCTGACAGTCTGGCTGTTACACTAACTGTTAGGGGAGCGGGGAATTGGTTCTGTGTTAGCAAGGTACATACCCTGGTGACGCTGACAGTCTGGCTGTTACACTAACTGTTAGGGGAGTGGGGAATTGGTTCTGAGGTAGCAAGGTACAAACCCTGGTGACGCTGACAGTCTGGCTGTTACACTAACTGTTAGGGGAGTGGGGAATTGGTTCTGAGGTAGCAAGGTACAAACCCTGGTGACGCTGACAGTCTGGCTGTTACACTAACTGTTAGGGGAGTGGGGAATTGGTTCTGAGGTAGCAAGGTACAAACCCTGGTGACGCTGACAGTCTGGCTGTTACACTAACTGTTAGGGGAGTGGGGAATTGGTTCTGAGGTAGCAAGGTACAAACCCTGGTGACACTGACAGTCTGGCTGTTACACTAACTGTTAGGGGAATTGGTTCTGTGTTAGCAAGGTACAAACCCTGGTGACGCTGACAGTCTGGCTGTTACACTAACTGTTAGGGGAGCGGGGAATTGGTTATGAGGTACATCATTGTCTGGCTGTGACACTAACTGTGGGGGTAGCAGGTTTGTTCTGTGGTACAAGCGTACATTCCCACCCTAACTGTCCGGCTGTGACACTAACTGTGAGGGTAGCAGGTTTGTTCTGCAGATAAATGTGACACCCAGTGTCCTGCAGCCACAGCCCACCTGGCCATACATCCACTCACACTGACACCAGTGTTCAGGAATTAGGATTAATTGGGGGAGTAGGGATTAACCACTTGCTGATCGTTCAGCTGGTAATCCGGGGCTTAATTCCAGCCCGGCATCATCCCCTAGTGCAGATGTTTAGAGAACATATTAAAAGTGATTTGTTTCAGCAATTGACATGACAATATGTACTTTCAGTGGTTAGATCTGGAGTGGGCTTTTGTTGGTGTTTAGATTACTATCTAAAGTTGCCTAATTGACTGTTGCAAAACTAAACTAAACTTGGCTGTACTATGTAATTGTACAACTTTCAGAGATATTCATAAATCTGTACCCTGCAAATTGATACACTATAAATGATAATGGATCGTATCTCATTAGCTTGTTTACAATGCTATTTAACCTTATGTCCTGGCCAGTGAAAGTCAATTTTAAATATAAATTTTAGACCCCCAATCATGTCTTTCATGTAACTCCTATTTTCCCCAGAGAACCCAGTGGACCAAGCATTAAATTTCAAAGGATTCATTCTTCGTATTTATGAGGCTGCTAAAATGCATGACTTGTTTTAAAAATGCTTTGACTTAAACCTCTTGTAGCCATGCATTTAATCATCCAGGAAGTGAAAACCGACAAAATATATATGTTCAACGGATGAAATCATATTCCAGACATTTTATACATGAAGTTATTTGACCAAGGAGCCAGGTGGAGACTATTTTGGTCCTGGCTCACGAGTAAATGCATCAACAATTAGGGAGTTCTTCCATACTAAGAAGTCTGGGATGGGTAGGAGTAGGATCCAGGTACCCACAAGACTACTGGACCCATTAGCCACATGATGTATCACTTAGACAATGATAATAAAACACATACACAAGTCGCTAATGTTCACATCTCTTCCTGACTATAAACTTTGAGTAAAGACAAAGCTTCAGACAACTTCAGTGTATGCACGATCAGATAGTTTTATATGTGTATCTAAAGAGTTTTTGCCAAGGCTCAGTTAAAACAATGCTGAATCAAAACTTTATGTACCTATTTTGTTGAGAGGGTTGGGTACAAGGATAGTAAACTTGTACCAGTCCTATTCAAATGTTATATATATTTTTTAGTGTGCCTGTTGAATCACTATAGTCTACATGTTTACTGAAACAACTGTAATCTTTTCACCCATCTTGCCAACATCTTAGCCAAAGGGAACGGAGGAAGAGTAACCCCTGCTCAGATAGTCCCTTAATTCAGTCAGCAGGGATTAATTAGTGTAATCTGTAGTGATTACTTAACGATGACCTAATTAGTGAGAGAAGTGTGGTGTTTGGGGTGTTTTTGTAGCAGACAGCACACCTGGCTGACATGATTGCACCCCACAACAATGCCTGGGGAAAATTGGGGGTGCTACTTTAACACTCAGGAACCCCCCAAAATAGTAAAAATAATAAACAGAATGACAGTCTATTGTTATAGCAGCAAAAAAAAATAATCTGTTTTTGATAACACATCTGACATCATTTTACGAAGGACCCTAACATTCTTTTCACCTTTTTACTACCTGTCATGAAAACTTAAAAAAAGTATTATACCCCCAAAAACCTTTCAATTAACTTGTGTACAGAAATGCATGCATTAAGTGAAAAACTCAAATTTATAATAACAGCTTTTTCAGCATGCGTTCAAATGACCTAATTTCCAAATCACAATTATGAGCTAATTTACTTTCTGAGTAATCCAGGGCTAGTGCAATTAGGGAGTTCTTATATATTTAGAATATTATTTCATTATTTTTTTATTTTTTTTTAAATCTTGAGATGTTCACTAATTTTGGGGAAAACTCAATAAAGTGATAAATAGATGAGTGAAAAAATATTGGTTACCCAATGAAAAATGTAATAACCCAATTAAAATAGAAACCCTGGAGTAAAAACTCAATTGCTCAAAATGTTGTCTGGAGCTCTGGCATAGAAGTAAAATATATATTGATCACTTAAAACTAAGAGTAGAAGAAAAAACATTGATTTAACAGTTTTCCGAGTAATTATCCCAGATAACAATTTTTAAGCAGCAATGTGACAAGTCTATCATTCATCAGGAAATATACAGTCTTACATTATTTCCATACCTAATATAGGGGTCACGCGTGGCCCAGTCGTCTAAGGCGCGCGATTGCAGAGTTGCGTCCCTTGAGCACGCCAGAAACCTATGATTGTGGGTTCGAATCCCGGTTCGCCCCGATTATGTTTCTAGGTTTGTCAGCACCATACCCGTGCCCATGGGTTTCACCGAAGTGGTAAACGTCTGAGACCTGCATCACTTCGGGCTTTCCTCCGACATCAAGCTGACACACCATGATATAACTTGAATAAGCCCTACTCACTCACTCACTCCATACATTATGAAATATCAGCAACAAGGTGCCGGTGAATTTTGTAAGTTTGTTTTTAGTTTGATTTTGCTAATCATATGGGCATCTAAGCCAACAACCAACATGCTGTACAGGTACAGGACAGGGTAATGTCAAAGAGATTTTGAATTCCTCCTAGATAGTCAAGATAATTTATTAGTGAACACTCAGATTAATGCCCGATCAGTGTTTGCTCAAGATAAAGTCACTTTGAAAAACCGTTCCCTGCCTGCCTGCTCTGTGTTGAAGGAGAATTTTCAACTAAAACATGTTTATCAACTTTGTGTGGTTTTGTGTGCTGAAAGCTGTTAACCTGTGTCATACTCCAAACCGTATCTCTAAATGTTGTGTAAAATGCATTACCTTGGGATTTTGTTTTTCAACCTTGCCATATCAATGACTTTCAGCATGCGTTGGTTTGTTAGGTCTATTGAGAGAAAAAAAGGAGCGGCAATTACCACACAAAACACGCCCGATCTTGTGAGCTGAATACAAAGATTTTCATATTTCATATTTGTAAGCAAGGGGACTGTCGCCCAGTGAAGAAGTTTTCCAGGTGATTAAAACAAACAGATCACATTGAGCCATGTTTGCTCGAGCTGTGTTAAGTTGTGTTGATATCAGTCCGGGTCGGTCCAGCTCCTGAAAGGATTCAACGCAATATTGGTCCACAAGTACTGTCTGTCTTCGCTAGCACTGTAGCGTGAAATTTCGGTACCTTCACTAGCCGATCTGTCTTTGTGGCAAGGATCATATCCAGTGAAAGATCGCCCTGTGTGAACAGCCAGCTAGTATCACAGAGCATTACAGTTAGCTGTCGCTCAGTTGTGGGGATCTGTAAAAGTTTCATTTGTCTGTTTGTGTGTTAACGTGTAGACATTTAATGGTGTATGAAAAGAATGTTGGCTGTGGTTATATCAAGCAGAGCAAGAAGGAACAGATAACTGTAACATCCTCATTGATAACATGCTGACAGTTGGAATGTTTGACATGGTGTATGACTTCCATGGAAATCTGTTGTTGAGTTGTGCAGAAAACATGGTCTGATATCACTCGGTGTTATGCGAAGTTTCTCGCTCAAGTTTACCACAAGGGATATTTACCATGTTCAGAAGGTAAGTCGGGACCATCGAAACAAATACACATTAGTCACGATTTTTTACTTTAAAACATGCGTTGAAGTTGTGAAATATCGGTGCTCTTGTTTAGTTTTAGTAAAATAAATTTGGGAAACAGAAATTAGGAATGTTTGTGATAGAGGTGTCAAATTGTTTACTCTTTTGTTAGTTGTCTGGCAAATGTTCTGTTGTATGGAGAAGATATCCAGGTAACATTCCTGTGTCTTGTTGGCAATGTGAAAACGATTGTTTTGATCCAGAACCTGAACGGCCTCAGTGAAACAATGCGGTGTTGTCACAGTCTGGTCTGTTTACTTGCCATACGCTTCCTGAGGTGAATAGACGTTGAAGCCATCCCTGATTTCAATGGATTCATTTCTTGTATGTGTGTGAACAGAAAATGATTACAAATGACCATAATAATTAATATTACCTATACTTTTACTAAGTAGATACATTTTATGATAACGACTTCTTTATTTACTGTAAAGGCGACATTTCTGTATAGATCCTTATACAGTTGTCACGCAATCTACTTTGTCATCCGTCAACTTCTAAGCAATTTATACTTTTACTGCTATAAGAAAATCATTTTAAAAAAACCAAGAAAATGATATTGAACGTTCCTGATTGTACTTTAAATTCCCCAATAATATTGTTAGTTTCCTTCCCACATAACGCACAGTGATCAGATATCTTTCAGCATCTTCAGTAACAAGTTCTAATGAACTTTTTTCAAAGCAATTTAGGGCTTAGAAAGTCCAGTCAAACATATCAAGGCAAGATTCCACAATAACCCCTGACTGTAAGGATCAAGCCCTCTGATTAAATAAACTATGCACCACTGCCGGCTATGGTCACAGAATAATGTACTCCCTTCTATAGTCGTCTCTCAGCCCATTCTGTACAAACAAATGCATTCAATCACATGATAGGAATTAATGGTCTGTATTATTCATATTTTAATCGAGATAAATCTCACAAGCATTACTGACAATAAACCTTACTGACACAAACTGAGATATCCCGGGAGGACATCTGTTGTTGCTAGTCAAATAGAAACGGAACCTCTGACCACATTAACTCATCTCGAAGTCAACAGGGTTGTGGGGAGGCAGTGTTTGTATTAAAGGGCCGTGTTTTAGGGGACAGGTTTGCCCTGAGGTGGGGGACTCCGGAGGTATGGCCGGTGATATTATCTCTGAAAGTGCAAGTCAAAATATTGTGATTATATCTCAGGTGATCTTAACACAGGAAGAGATTCGATCAGAGGCTTAGTAAAAATTGTTGCCTGTTGACTGTGAATATGCTTTTCCATGTTGACGACCGAGATAAGAGATTTTGTATAGATTAACACAGACCTGGGGGTCGTGTTTGGTTGGACTCAATGGCTGCCTGTCATACCTGTATGAGATAGGTATTACCCCCTGTGTACCTGTAGTCAGTGTACAGGTAGGGCGTGGCACCTGGAACATCTGTCTCATACAGGTGCCCCACCCTGACTGGATCTTTTAATAATCAGAGCTCCAGATAAGCTGCATATCTGCATAAAATATGCATCAGAAATGCAGAAATACACAGTAAAATAAAATCCAAGTGTATCAAATATGCAACGAACATTACAGATACGCTACAAAAATAAAACTTGTGCGTATCATCAAAATATTGTGAAGTAACCCTGCATATTCGATTAGCAAATCAGCAATTTAATTTAGAATTATAAACGGGCATTCCATCAACCTTGCCAAACTCCACGATGACAGTTACATCATGATCATTTGCCATCACACTTTCTTGTGGAAGTATCGTGGTATTTTTGAGTCCTATAAAGCTCTCGAACCCACACGACACCAGGTTGCAGGGACTAAATGAATAGCGTTTTTAATATTTAACTTAAATACCCCCATGTGTAAAAACTAGTGGGTAACAGAAATTTGAATACCCAGATAGAATTACTGATACCCAATGATTTTAAAATGCATGGTTAAAATACCCACAACACCAAAACCTTATCTGGACCTCTGTTAATGATTTGTAACGGCTTTTGTTTTGACAGTGATTTTCAGATTAGGAACAGATTACTATATTTAGCTACTGTGTTATCTCTCTTGCTTGACAATATCAATAAGAGCATGTTTAATCACAGTAAATTACCTCTACCCTGTACTATGTACAAGGAAAAACGTCCCGCAATCTTCTCTATGAGTTATTACTGAGCTGTGCTATTCCATCAGCTGATATCAACACATGCCAATCTGAAAAAAGGATTCATGTAAATGTTGTCCTTTGTGATAGATATGACCCTCAGTTTTGGGGGAGAACAATCTTCAAAACAAATATTACATTTTTGGCTTAATCTAAGAAAACATGAAAACATTTTTATTTAAAATCTATTACTAAATTCGTTTCTCGTTCTTGTAGTTCTCTCCACTGAATTACCTTCAGTAAAATGTTTTAGTGTAGTATGACTATTTCTAGATACTTACTATTTATAGAAGAAACTGATTTGGAAATAGATTTATATTTAAATAATGGTTGTAGTGCCTACAAGTTAAGCCAAAAATGTAATATTTGTTTTCAAGATTGTTCTCTCTCTCCTCCTCCTTCCCCCCCCCCCCCCCTTAAACTGAGGATGATAGATACATAGACAGATATAATGTGCACAGTTACATAAAAAAGAAGAGTAATATTCAAAAGGTTATTAGTGAAGGATTTAGGGGGTCCTTTGATTCAAATAATATATCAGAAAATCTTAATAAGCACCCAAAATTTCTATCATTGATGTGGGATGTGGTGGCATGGCATCAGGCATTTCCCCTTTATTCTGATAGTCACCTGTCTGTAGCAATCTCTCTCACACACTGTTAACTTTGCCTCCACCGGCTCTGCTAGCCCTGATAACAGTTGTCCACTACCTTAATTAACGCATCCCTGGTCAATCAGAGCCAGTTCCTGTATAGGGCCATAAAGCACCACACTGACCAGCCATATCCAACAGTAACCCAGGCAATAACAGAGTCGTAAAGCCCACCGCCCCTGCAACAGCATGTGGTCTTGGTTTGAATGTAAGTGTTTCTCTCAAGTCTAATAAGCAGCTAAATAATTCCACATGTGGCTATAGGTTTTAATCATATATATAATTCAGCATTCAGAAGTTAAGGTCATTCTAACTAGAAGTTTGAGAAGACACAGACTTGGTGCCTCAGACAGTTCAATCTCTGGGTTTGCTCTGTGAAGGGTTCATAATTAACTCAGATTTATAATCACTTCCTTTGATATTGGAACCATTCATTATTTGATATGGAATGATTTTCCTGAGTGTTGTTCCTATTATCTTGTAAAGTGCTTTAGATTCACCGGGTTGTAGAGCAGTATTTGAGCACCCAGGTGTGCGCTGACTGATTGTATTGAATTACTAACGGAGTAATCATATCCCGGTATTGTTACAGCAGGTATTGTCAAAACAAGGCACTCTAAAGGCTTCTGTTGTTTGGTCAAGGATCAACTTGCTGATTGTTTTTTCAACAATTAGTTTTGTCATTAAGTTCCCAAAAGGTGTGACTATGGCACAAGTTGTGCGCCGCCTGTCCCTCCAGTTTAGGTATTCCAGCATGGTAAGATGTCTTTTGCAATATTGTCAGACATTGCTCTTTTCTAACTTTTAATTGTGTTTTGGGGACAAATCAGAGGGATTTTCAACTCTGTCATCACATTCGTTTCAGTTGAGATAATAGTCGTCCCTGACCTCAAGCAAGTTCATATTTTATATCTTTATCATATATGATCGTTGTTCATAGGGGCCGTTCCTGGAGTGGGATACAGTTGGTTAGAACTTACTGTCGCACCAGCATTATTTCAGCTAAATAGTGACGAGGAGAAACAAGTCACTGGTTGTTTTAGATATTGGTTGACGTATAATACGATTATTACAGTAAGTGCATAGATTTGATGCCATGTGAGGACTGCTAACTTCGTGTTCTTGGTTGAGCTTGCAACACTGAAAAAGAACTTCTGCACTTTTGCCTTTTGGCCATTTATTATATGACATTGTTAATTTCTGGACTGGCAGAGATAAGAATATGTTGGTTTGGTCTTATTGTTCCATGTGTTTGTCGACATTTTTCAATCTCTGTGTCTTAACTTATTTTGTTTTTTTAGTATTATGCCCCGTGGATTGTAGGATGACATTTGCTAAGATAGTTTCTGAAGAGTGTCGATGTGATCAGCTGGAGCTGTCACCTGTTGCTATGAACTTGATAAATGTGCAGAGGACCTTTCAAATATTATAATTATAATATGGACTGTTCTCGTAGCACATTACATTAAACATGTGGAAGATTATAACCAGACATTTTTGTTTGTTAATTTTGCCTCAACTTTTTTGATTACCGGTATAGTTTGATAACCTGTCACCTAAAGTTCACACAGAACTTTGTGTCGTAGCCTCAACAACATTGTAAACCACCTCTCAGCTGATAACTGGGATATTCATGAATGCATTGGTTTGATTGACACCTGATTTCCCATCAGTCACGGTACTGATTGCAGTAATTTGACTTCCTCCTTGCGTGAACTTCAGGTTCACTGTCACCACAATCCGTCCTCCACAACACAGTAGTCCAATATGTCTAAATACAGTCTTGACTTGGCCCACCCTGCCATGGCTCATTCCGTGTTTTACCTGGATTTACCGATTCCGTTTCAGAGAGAGAAGGAGAGAACTGACGTAGCAGCTTTGCAGAAGTGGACAAAGACGGGGTCATTCAGACGAAATCGAGGAATGAAAATTCAAAATCCACTCAGCCACTCGCACGAGGTAAACTTTTCTACCTACCATTTATATTGTTATGCCTACTAATAATGTTAAACATTTACCAGATAAATATACATCCTAGCATTTGAGGGAAGCTTTAATCTGAGCACCATAGATATTCATTGTCAAATGTCCAAGTTTGATGAACCCAAACCAATTTGTACATCAATGCACGGAACTTAAACATCATGATTCATCGTGACTAGAAGGGCTACGCCAGAGATCTTTTTAATAACGCTTATTTTACACTCTATGATGGTGTTTAGCTGTCAGTGTAAATAATTGCATGGTTGAGTCAGAACATGACCGATGGTTGTGGATGGTAAGTTTTTTAAGTGTTCACAGGATCCTAAACACGCCTTCGATCCAAACTTGTACAGATACTCACATTTGGGAACAACACTATTTAAAGTGAAATGATATGTTTGTCAGCCAGAACAAACATGACCTGTCAAGCCACATCTATTAATACCTGTATGTGACATGCGGTGCAAGGCAAACACCAAATACATATAATTAAGCTCTCTGAACTTAACTTTGCAAACTATTTAACAAATAGCTTGATTTGTTTAAACATAAACTCATCTGAGATTAATGTGTTTGATTTCACACCTTCTGAAATAAATCTTGAGGACAATTAGCAAGACTCCAAATACCTTTGAAGATGTGACAATGTTATATATACAACCATGTTCCTAATGGTTGCCTTCACTGATGTTTGATCTGACATCATAGTCCTTTGTCTCAATCACTGATCAAAGGGCCACACCCATGGAGGTCGCAGTGACCCTTCCTAGGTCACTGTTACCTGAGTTAATTAATTAGGATTGACAGGCTAATGAGCAATTGTTTCCCACCTGGTAAGTTAAACCACTCTGGTTGAAACAACACTGGTTAGATTAGCCACTCTAAACCAACACCAAATCTGAATACACGTGATTCTACTCTTCATTACTGTAGATTGACAACTGAACTATTGTATGCCACTGTAGCAGGTGACTTTGTACTTAATTGATTAAGTGTCAACTGATGTAAATGTGTATTCAAGTTTTCCTGTTAACCTGGAAGTCAGTTGTTTGATTTTAACTTTAATCAAACATACTACTCTCCTTCCTTCCTTCTGTGAATAATGTGACCATCCCATCATGTAATCCAAGATGGCTAATTTTATGTAGCTGTAATAGAATATATCTTTGTTTTCTTGAACAGATAATGAGGCCATAAATCCAATACATGGGAGAGATCATTGATCATTGTGATGATATATGTATCTGACCTCACCACATCATACATCTTATCACCGTGCTCCGTATTAACAGGGGCCCTTAATGTTATAACCTGTAATATATAAATGTGGAAACCCTAAATCTCTAAACATAATGGTTACGACAAGGACCCCTTGACTTCCATGCTTAGTTTTTAAAATTCATATATCTAATAAAGTTACATCATTAATTCCAATACAGCAGGATCTGATGCTAGTCTGATGAAGTCAAATCACTAAGTGATAGGAATTAGTGAAATCTCCACTGTACCCAGGAAATCAGTGACTTAAAAAATAAATCTGTTTGTGATTTGAACTACTTTGCCAAAACAGAATTTAGTAACATATCTATTGGGGTAGTAAATCTATATATACGTAAATCCATGTGATTATTCTATAAAGTTTTGGCTTGTAGACTTCGACATTGTTGTCACAGATTGTTATGTATGCAGAGGTATATCTGGATAATGAAAGGGTCTTGCTAGCTAGTAGACTGGAGAATGGTGCATCACTGTAATTGTGAACTGGTGAAAGTTTTCCCGCCAGACATACAATTTCCATATTCTAAATTAATCCAATACAAATATGTTCCTGCAAGCTGCACATTGCTCTGGTGGGAGACCCAGTCTGGTGACAGTGTGTGTACAGTGTGCTGAAGCAAGCAGTCGTGTCACCCAGACACTGACACAGTAGCACAGCTCAGCTTGGGGGTGAGGGTGGGGGTGAGGGAAGCACCGATCTGATCAGACAGTGTGTACACATGTCACACCTCATCAGGCCTATCAGTGTCCTAGCACCTTCCTGATTGCTTTGGGGAACTATTTCAATCAAACATGAGTATTATTAAATAAATGTACTGTTCCTCCTATATACTACGCAAAACATTTTTCCTCGAAATGTGGCAACAAAATTTCATCAAGTGGTTTAATAAAGGATATAAGTGTAGCCTATTTCTGATAAATCAAAACATTTCCCCTTGCAATGTGGAGTCAAATGGGTTTAATAAAGGATATAAGTGTAGCCAATTTATGATAAATCAACATTTTCCCTTGAAATGTGGAGTTAAATGTTTATCAAATGGTTAAATTAAGAATAAAAGTGTAGCCTACTTAGGATAAATCAGGAAAAAAAGTTTTGTGTAGATTAGCATTACTTCATGAATCTGCGTTAGACTTGACATGCTAACACCAAGCCGGCACATTAATGTAGAGATATGCCTTGGAGATGCTGTGTGTCTTTCTTGGTGAAGCAAATAGGCAGTTTTATCTGAATGTCACACTGTATTACTTGATTGTGTAATAGGTAGAATATGATTCAGTGACGAAATGAGGGATAGGATTGAAATACACCACAGGCTTTAGCTGGCCTGTCACAAGCATGTCAGCATCTTAATTGGTATTAGAGCAAGTTTTAACCTTTCTGTGCAAACCTAGAGAAAGTATTATATTAATGTTTATCACCCTGAAGCTGTCAAGGTATTATGCCATGTGTGGAGGTGTGATATCAGCCAGTGTTAACTGCTTGTAACAGAACAAATACACATTATAGCTACACACAAGCTTGTGGGGTATATACCTTTATTGTTTAACACAAGTAGGGATAACAGTTGCCAGGAATTAAGATAAATATCACACATTTTATTTACATTTCTATATCCCCACACCTTTCCATCAGTATCAAATAGTCACTGACAGGTATTTAATCTAATCAGTTGTTAGCCAATCAGCAGGCTGTATAGAATCTGTAAGCCAATCAGAGGCAGCCCAGGCCAGCATCCCTAGGGAGCTTGTGGGTGATTAGGAGAGTCTGGCTTGTGTAAACAGTGAGAGGTAATTAGAGCAATAGTCAGGTGACAAAGTCAGATTGGTGGCAGCGGGAGTAATTGTGTGGGGATGAAATGAACACAGCCAATCAATCGGCTGCTCCCATTCAAGCAGTGTTCACTGGCTGTCACTTGGACAGGCTATATATACATGTGCTGGACCAGTCTACACCATTCACTTCTAGCATCTCAAACTGTCAGCATCTCTTGGATATATCTTTGTGATACTCTTGGACTTACTTCATCAGTGTATTACACTTGTGTAGATTTCACACAGTTTGGTCGAGTTTGCATATTTGAATTTTACACTTCAATCTGAAAATGGTTCTTGACATGAGTTTCAAGCTGAACTTGTCGTACAGCTATGGTGCCAATCAGTCCTACAGTGACTGTCTTGAACAGCATATGTTTAAGAAGCGTAAGCACCACAGAAGCCGATCTGGACATGTCAGCAAAAAATCTAAATCGAAACAATATGGCTACTTGGATTGTACCATCAACCTGCATCATGTAAGTTTTCTTTCATCATCCTCTCTTATTAATCAGCCTTGACAGGCGTCGCTGTGGAAAAGTTCCATAAAACTTCTTTTTTCTTTTTAATTAAGAGATATTTATCATTGAAATAAGAAGCTAACTTGAAGAATTATGAAATAATGGTCAATGGGTAAAATTTCAAATCTTACTGCCATTAAGACAAATTTTAAATGTTTCAAATTTTTGGTCTCTTTCTTCTATTTGGTGTCCAAATATTCCATCCAAGTCAATATGTTTGTCCCGACATTGACAGTGAAAGTGTTATTGCAAGGGACTTGCTACTGTTTTCCTGCCAACTTCTTTTATTGTCTTACACCTTCACTGAAACATGACTTGTTGAGCCCAGGGCAATTGCCCCTAATCCCCTTGAAGATTCTACACTTTATTGACAAATTGTTTAAATCCCTTGACAATGGTGTTAGGCCATTAGTATCCCCTTTGAAGCTCATTATACAGTAAGACAAGGAAGATGGTTGGCCCTGGGGCATGGCTGTCATTATAGGGATCTGAATCACAAATCCCCCTAACAGATTTAAAGGCCTTTACAACATGCTTCTTCAGCTTTGAACTTCAAGACTTTATGGCCCATGTTTTTACAGCCCATTTCACCCCTTCATAAAAAGAATATGGATATGTTTTTATTGTACCATGTTCAGAAAGTCAATAGTTTAACAGTGAATTTAGGGTGTTGAGAAGGTCTTTCAGCCACTAAGTAGTATTTTATGGCGTCACCAGGAGGTGTCGTACTGTGTCAGGGGCAGCCTCACTTGTTGACTCGGGTTCTACTTGTGCTGGCAGACAGACAGGAAAATATTTCTTTTATCAATAAATTATATGTTGACACTACAGGCCTAGCTGCTTGTTTGAAGTAATTTACAACAAAGTTGGAAATTTTACAAATGTACTGAAAAGAGAAAATTAGGGATCACGACTGTGTTTAAGGATATTTTTTGGAGTACACAATTTAATGAAAAATATCCCCCCCCCCCAAAAAAAAAAAAAAATCTTTCTGGGGTATTTTAGTCAGCTCAAAATCTTTTGAAATGGTGTAACTGACAACAGTTTCAGCTTGATACATACAACATTCAGTTTTGTGATTTTTAAGAACATGTTATATTTGGAATGCTCTGTACATATAGCAGCTGAAATCAATGGATATCCCTTACATCTTTACAGATGAAAGAAATTAGATAATTCCAGGTCTAGACTAACAGTTCATCAGAACAAGAAACACCAGACAGTGACTGTTATGTAAGATCGGTTGTGGTTGTTAATTATGACAATGTTGTTATTACATTTCACTAATTAGTCCCCTTGACCTTGGCCCAGCCTGGTGTTGTAATGCGTATCACGGTCACGCTGAAGTCACAGGGTAATTAACCCGGTCAAACACATGTTGTCATTGCAATACATGCAGGAGACGCAGATACAAGATGGCTTGTTGATCAGCCAACAAGGTATTCTTGTAATTGCTGAAATAACACTACAACACACATGGCTACTGTTAAGCATGCACTTTTGAAAAGTCCAACATAAGTTAAAATTGTAATGATCTCAATTTGTCTAAAATTCAAATTGGTATTTTAGACTTTATATTTTGCGTTACAAAGTTGTATGATGTCTTTGTAAACTTACATAAACATTAATTCCTATACATGTATTTTCTGTTTCCTAAATGCACAAGTATTGGTATCTGGTTCAAGTGCAGGCGATATCTTATACTCCCTGACTGCCACCTGGGGACTGATAGCTCCACTAGAATGTGATCATTGTTCATGAAGTACACTGAGATTTGGTGAAGTGTGACAACAGGATTAGACACAGGTGTTGCTCAACCAAACGTCTCCATGTATTATTTCATCAAGGAAATGCTGCCTCCCATGGAGGATATTTCGGTATTTAAAATACAGACCCTGTTCTCAATACATCATTCCCTAGTATACAATCTCCTTAATTTGTTAATCCCAACTGACAAAGGAATTCATCATAGGGCTGTGAATGTAACACTAGTCCCATTACCTGTGTGGCTGTGATTATTATAAGAATATTACAGTGCATGTATGAATGGACTGCAGTTGGATCTGGGGTAGGTATGGCTGATCTAATCAGGGGGCTTTAGAAGTTGGTCATGTGGAGAGACCTGCCTGGCCCCACATATACCTACCCATTGCGATAGGCTTTTCATACACACAATACTGCTACTTGTAACAATTTAACTGCTCACCATTGTCTTGTGGCAATTGGTTCTCCTGACTCGCCCAATGTGATTGAAATATTTTGGAATATTCCTGGAGCTGCAAAATTTGGATGTGGTTATGAACTTGATGGATAATATTGATAATGAGATATGATTTGTGTGAGATTACTGCGCCAGGAGTTGTTTGGTGTGGAGGATCGAAGTGGGGTGCAGGCCTCAGCTTCACAAATTGTATTCCTTCACAACTCAGTAAGTATGGCAGCCATATTGCCTCATAAACCACCCTGCTAGACACCATCTTCATAAACAACCAACCATCCAATTGTGATCTGACTTTGATCTACAGTGGACATAAATTGAACCTCTATTCATTAGCTGTTATGTGGTATTCAGTATACCTGATTTGGTAGCTGATTTTGGTTAATTGTCTCAAAGGGCACACAATGCAAATTTCTGTATTGATACAGAGACCAGAACAATCTTAGCAAGGTGTCGTTTGGGATCGTCTACACATGTTGGTACGAAAATGAAAAAGAAATTTAGTCAATCTCGTTTTTGAATCCTATTTTGAGATTATTTCTTTTCATTTCAGTCGCTGATAGCAGGAGATGGCGACCAGTCAATTCAGAAGTTGTTGCCGGCAAATAGTGTCAACAGCATCGTTGCCCAAGTGGCCAAGAAGGACGATAAGGATGAAGTTGGCCGTGTGGCTGGCTGGGCAGTCAACTTCGACAAACTTCTTCGCGACAACGGCGGTGTTGTTGTCTTCACTGTAAGTTCTTCATCTTATCGTGGCAATGTCTTCGTCCTTTGTAATAATAATAATTCATATAATACATATAGATATAGCTCCAAGTAAAAATGAATGTTATGTGCCATGGTGAATATATGTATTGATTTTAATCGTTTTTCTCCCCCTAGGAATTCCTGAAGAAGGAGTTCAGTGAAGAGAACATTGTCTTCTGGCGTCTGTGTGAGCAGTACAAACAACTCAGCAATGACGATGAGGTAAACCTACTTTCCTGACAACTCTGTAAACAACATGACTGGGAATAACTACATATCTAAAGGCAATTTACCCAACAACTACTTCTACCTGACCAGGAATTAATGAGAGTCAGGGCACAGCATAGTTTGTCCCGACTGTCTGGGTCTTGTTGAAACAACTTGAATATTCAGCCAGTGCACCATGAATCAGCTCACTCCAGTGCATGTAGAAAGCTTAAATTCTTCTTAATTATCATTGATCTTAATTTTTATCCCCCTCGCATATAATACGGCAGATATAGTGAACAGTCTGTCGGAAACCGTGAAAGATGTTTCTTCCATACTTGGTAGATGTGTAAACCAGGGGTTGAAGTGGTGCTTTGGCTGTTGTTGGGGAGGTGGGGAGAAGGGGATACTTTGTCATCTTCTGATGGCTCTTGTTTATACGTGTTGGGGCTGTCCCCCAATTTTATTGTTCGCAGAGGTGGAATATATATTTTCAAGAGGATTATTGTTTAGCAAGAACTGGTAGATGATAATCTACTGCTGATATTCAATCCCTATGTGGTGCGATCATCCATGACTACAACCTATTGTGAAATAATTACTGTGTGGTGGCAGGTCACGACAAGCCTCGCCTAGAGTAGTCAAAAACATAGTTAGGATCGGGAAAATTGCTAAAGAGACTCAATCTTTGGAGAAAAGGATATTTCAGGAATGATATGAATCATACACTTTATTATGTCCCCCTTTGTTGTGGCAACTAAACAAACCCCGCACCCCCATACATATATTTATGTGATATCTCTTTATCTTTTATGGTTTTAAGTTGCTTGTGAATGTTTTGTTCATTGCTGTTTAGCATGCAGTGACTACTGCTACTCAATAACGCTGTCCTTGTTATGTTTTTATGTTTGGGTTTTTGTTTTACATTCTCAAATTTGCTTTTTGTCTTTACAGAGAAAAGCCAGGGCGAAGGAAATCTTCACTAAGCACCTGTCCTCCAAGGCTTCAGAGCCTGTCAATGTGGACAGCACGTCACGTCAAAATGCAGAGAAGCATCTTGATAACCCCATCCCTTCCATGTTTGACATGGCGCAGAAACATGTAAGTCTTAGTTCTCAAATTATATTCACATTAAAAATAAATGTTCAGATTTAATAAAAATGACATTTTGCCTTTGAATCTCTCAGTGTTTATTATTTTATGATTGACTTATTACTCATGTGACTTGTTGATGTGTCCTCAGATCTGGCAGCTGATGAAGCAGGACAGCTATGTCCGTTTCCTGAAGAGTGACATGTACAAGACATACCTGATTAGGGAGATGGAAGGGAGACAACTGGAACTGCCCCACGATCAGATGGCGGGAGCCAGTAAGGACGACAAGAAGGTAGGCACATGGATGAACTCAGATTTTAAGTGTTTTTGTAACTCTTTTCACTATTCATTAATTGATAAAGCGATACAGTGATGGAAGTATTTTGTTTGACAATGATTTAATATTATTTTGTTTATTAATTTCAGAATGGAAAGGGCAAAGAAAATGAGAAGAGAAGGAGGTCTTTGTTGCCATGGAGACAAAGTAAGTTGGTGTGATATTCAAATATTTCAGAAATAAATAATGCAGCTATAATCTAGGAAGAAAATGAAAGGAACGAAAGTGATGGGTTTTGTACACACTCGCTCATTGTCATCTTGTATTTACAGACAAGAACAAACACAGTAACAACAAGATACCCTCCGACGCTGAACTGAAGCGTGCGGCTACCAAGGACATCAAGATCAAGGACAAGGAGGTCAACAACAACCTGAAGAAATGTCCTGGGCCCGGAATCGACCTGAGCACCATGAGGAAGGAGGTGTTCCAGACGAAGGAGGTAGGTGTCCACGGGTGTCTGGGCAGGGGAGGGGGGTCAGCAAATATCAAGCAGGATGACAGTCGCAGTGATGGTTAAATCGATCAAATACATCAAACTAAATATTTACCCAGATTCATCAGAATCTATACTTAAGTATGTGATTGATAGCGTTGTAACATCAAGGCATCAAACTATATATTTACCCAGATTCATCAGAATCTATACTTAAGTATGTGATTGATAGCATTGTAACACTGTGGTGATGTTTTCAGGAGATGAGGGACCCCAACGAGGGCCAGTTCAAGTTCTGCCGTGTTGTGCTCCCTGACGGCTCCACCACTGTCGTGTGTGCCAAGCCTGGCCAGTCCAGTCGCTCGGTGCTCGGGAAGCTGTGTGAGAAACGAGGCCTCTCCATCGCTGCTGTCGACGTGTTTCTTCTTGGCTCGGACAAGGTATGTCAATTTACATCCATACGTCAATAACTGGCCATTAGGTCATTCAGTTCCATATTAAATGATGAACACTGTAATTGGAAAACACTTCATACTATTTCTAAAACTATGTTAAATATGATCTGTTGCACACAAGATAGTAATGTGTGAAGTCGGTTCTTGCTGTCACATTGGTAAAATATTGCTAAAGGCAGTTTACAATTTCACTCACTGCATAAAATTAATTCAATTTGTTCTTGTTCTTCTAGCCACTTGACCTTAGCGAGGACGTGTCCACCCTTGGGTCAAAGGAGGTTGTCATCGAGCGAAGGGTTCTGTTCCGTATGGACTTCCCCAACAAGAAATCTATCGGGGTCAAGGCCAAGCCTAACAGAACCATCCGAGATGTGTTCAAGCCCATTCTCAACAAATATGGCTACAGAATCGAGAACATTGCTGTTCAGCTGGTAAGAATATTAATGGACACTTAATAGATTTTGAATTGTTTAATCATCAAAACAATTTGAATGTAATTTAATAACAGAATTTTGTTTATATTTGAATCTTACATTTAATATCATGTTTTTAATATACAGTTAGTTCATAAAGAAATTATATGATCCAGAAATCAACGGTATTACTGATGACTAACAATGCTTGTGTTGTGTTTCAGTCGGGGCACGAGGAGCTGCTAGACATTGATATGTTGGTGTCCCAGTTAGACAACCAGCGGGTCGTCATCCTCACCAAGGAGACGTTAGGTGTGTGCCTCAACAATGCTTTCCTAAACACCTCTGACAGTGACAATATGACACACTGTCTTAAACAGTGCTGAGAGTATGTTAATATGTAAAGTGAGCATTAATGTTAAAATGTCAAGACTTGCACCATCAGCAGCTCTGCAGTCTGTACTCATGGCTCAATTAACGTGCTGACTCGTGTTTACCCTAACATGACCTTGTAGTATTTCAACCGTTACTAAAGCGTCTATCACTTGCTGCTATGCCAGGACCTCTTCCATGCACATGCTCGTGTCATTGTAGACGAGGTAAGGTCGAGGTCGTTTCATCAGTTGTTTCCATTACTTAGTTCTTTTGTTATTAATTTATTTCATGGAGTCAAGTTTTTTTTTCTTCATCTTGGTGTGTTTGGTTGCTATCTTGCTCAGTCTGGCCTGTTTTGCTGTGGTTGAAAACCGGTGTAAATTCCGATGCTTGCCCTGGTTTGCCGTGTGTGTGATTCAGTTTGGTTCAAAAAGCCGCATGTTCGCTTTCATCATCGTCCCTCCATTCAACAAACTAATTTCGATAACAAAACATTTCATTCAAAATACTTGCTAACATTCATATCATGAAATAAAGAGACTGCATTATTTTACCTTGATCTACTAATATAACATCATCTATTATTGTATGATCTACTAATATTGCATGATCTACTAACATTGCCTAAACTATGTGTTCTCATCATTGCATGACTGCCTTGTACGCTGACTTAACACTAATGCTTGTTTGCTTACTGACACTTGTTGCGCAATTAATCCCACCTCACCTTCACTCTCGCTTGCTTCATCACAACTGATGTTGGTTCCTTTAATCACTGATGTAATCATCTTGAGCCTCTCCCTGCCTCACTCCAAACATATCACTCCCTTGTTCTATTCCTGCACATATTGGTGGCACCCTGCACGGTGCATGGATCGTTGAATTGCATTAACAACCATGCATGTCTCGTTATTTGTCTAACAGACTGGGTTGGCGAGGAGCGACCTGGCATGTCGTCCACCCTTCACAGACCCCCTCTCCCGCCCACAGCTAGCCGGCACAAATCTGGTAGCCTGGGTAACATTAAGGCAGGATCGCTAGACGAAATAACTAATCGTATATTTGAGGACTTGATGAAAGGGAAAGCGGAATCAGCTCATAATTTTGATGAACTTGGTATTGTGGAACTGGAAAAGACCAAGGTAAGGGGTGGAGTTACCTCCCCTTGTACGATAGGTGGAGTTACCTCCGCTCTCGTTTGATTGGTGGTGCTTCCACCTCGCGTGTTTCATGCTCTGGCTGGTTGTCTTGTGTGTTGTGATCTGTTGCTGTCGCATGAGAAATAATCTTTCAAGGACTGTTGACAAATAAAGTTTGAATACATAAGAAACTCCAAGAGATTTTCAATAAATTTTGTTCTTGTTGGCATGAGTTTTCACGTTTGTGGTTTTGTTTGGTTGGTTTGAAGAAGTTGGTTTTCACTTTGTTGTTGTCAGTTCATCATAGCATAGAAACAAATAATTCAACTGTGGCTTTTCTGTTTAGGCTCCCAAAAATCCAGACGAGCATCGCTTATCAGGCTTATTCGGCCTACTGAGAAGAGAGTCAGTGGGCAAAGCAAAAGACAGCAAGCAGCCGAAGTCTACAACAGCAAAGAGCAAGGTGACCTTTGCTCTCCCAAAGAATGAAACCCGTCCAAGATCTGATCCAGAAAGTGAGTATCCAGTTATCCGATGCAATTTCTTTATCTGATGTTTAAAACATCATTATTATAATTATGTAACGCTTCATCATAATTTATTTATCTGATTACGATCACATTTTAATGGAAATATAATTTTTCTTTGTCAGATGAAAAACTCTTCGAGCTTCTGTCGCGAGCTCAGAGTCAGAGGCTGGACGACCAGAGAGGAGTGGGCACAGACTCTGTCGAGATTCCAGAGTTCCTGAGGATGGAGACGCCGGTGCCGACCGACAGCCCAACAACACGCGGGGTGTCTTCCACTGATCTCTTCGATGACGTGGAATACTTGCAGGGTCATGGCCGTCCATCCAGAGGAGCCCAGACACCTCAAGGTCAAGGTCCAAATCCCAGTTCCAGGAAGGTCAACAAATTTACCACATTCGGAACTCCCGGGTTTGGCTCCTCCAATCAGAGCTTTAGTTTGGATGGTCAGATGCCGTCACAAGAACTGGCAGACGAGTATTTCCAAATGCAACCAGTAGTTTTAGATGCGAATGAATTCGACATGGAGAACATCGAGAACTTTTATCAGACGAACGTCCAACAAGAGCATGAGTGGGCTGAAACACCCCATCATCTCAGTGTGCAACACCTCACATCTCCAGCCCCCATGGCTTCTCCTGAGAGGTTTTCCCCAAGAAGGAAGCTTCATGAGAGATTCAATGAACAGAAAGTGTGTGAAGCTATTGACCAAACTTTTATGGATCAAAACAAAAAGGGTGTCACACTAAACCTCCACTACTCACCTAGACCGCCCCCACCCCTGCTTCTTACGCCGAGAGAAATCCCCAGGAAACCCCCCAATTACACACCACCACCACCACTGTCGGAAATTAACAAAGACTTAAACAGTTCTCATACAGGACATTCCGAGAGCACTGGCTTTCACCGACCCCTCAAACACAGTGGTCAGGTGAAGGATTTGGCCTCACTGCGGGACAGTGAGAACTTGTGTTCACAACCAGCTGAAGGAAACCCTGGGGCCACGCCCAAACATCTCGGAAACACTCAGCATAGTCAAGTAGTGGTGGATATTAAATATGGGGAAGAAACAGTGACGTTTGTGTAATTTCAAATGTTTGTCATTATGTTTGTAATAATGGTTGTGAACTGCTAGTTTGTCTCATTTATGTTGTGAAGTTTTACTTGGCAAATCATTTGTTAACTGTCATATTTCTTAATACTCTAAGTATTATATTCTTTTTACAAAAGACGGGAAATCTTTTTAAACATTTAGAATAGTTTTTGTTAGAATATGATCAAGGGATCAGTGTCATACGGTGTTTGTAGTTGAGAAGTTGTAACCTTGTTAAATGGCAATTAATTTTTAGTTCCTGTAAGTATCATGCATTTTAATTTTTAAAATATTAAAATGTTTATTTTATGGCATTTTATTCATCTTAAAATGGAATTGTGTAAATAACACAGGGAGATCACTCATGTGCCTTGGAAATTGCCTTCATTGTATGTGAGATGCACGAGAGAGTATGGTGCTAATTTGTAAAGAAATTGTATATATGTGTGTACAGTTTTATTGTATAGAAAATTGTATTTATTATGTTTATAGAAATGGACGCAGCTTTCAATAAAAACTTGAAAGTAAATTCTGAATTGTGTTCTTGATATGCCACATGCATGAACAACTGAATGTGTTACCGAGGATTTACAGTTCCTACATGTAAGTCAATGTTTGACGTGGCTGGATAGCCTAATGGTTGAAATGTTTGCTTGGTACGCCAAAACGGGGTTCTGTGTTTCCCCCATAAGTGAGTGAGTGGTTTTATGCCGCTTTTAACAATATTTCAGCAATATCAGGTGGGGGACACCTGAAATGGTCTTTACATGTTGTAACCATTTGGGGAATCAAACCCAGGTCTTCGATGTGACGAGTGAACGCTTTAACCACTAGGCTACCCGACCGCCCCTCTGCCTCTTATGAACCAGTATGCAATTTGTATTATGAATTCTAGTAAGTAAAGTGAGGTGTTTGTATTCATCACACATGTATTGTATGGCGCACACAGCTTGCTGTAAGTAAACCCTCCATAAAACAGGTTACAGTTATGCTTTCTCCAATCAGGCCACTTTTTCTTTTCTCAACCTGGAGCTGCCAAAATCGTGGCCTTTACAAGACTAGTCCAGAGGATTAGTGTAAGCCTGATTAAAAGTGTTTGCTCGTCAAAGGCCTGTGGTTGATTCCCCACATTGTTGGAGTGTTGCTAAAAGCACTCACTCACTTGTCCTCAAGAGTTTGTACATGTTCTGTCAGTTTTATTCAGTTGCTATTTGTAGCTAAATTGAAGCATTGAGAACTGATTCAAGATTATCTTCCTCAAATGCTCCCAGGCAATGAGGATGTTTCCATGTCCTAAACACAATTTAGTAGTCTTGGACTCGTGTGAAGTTTGAAGGCAGGCAAATCCACTAATTTCCATGTAGGGATTTCCTAGTTCTCCATCTTCATCATGAGAGACAGTTAATGAACATCGTGATTGTGTGTGTGTTTGTTTTTTAACTCCGCACTCTGCAATATTCAAGCGATATGATGGCGGTCTGTAAATAATCAAGTCTAGACCAAACAATTCAGTAATTGATATCACGTGCAAGGCAATTGGGATATGATGACATGCATCAACCAAGTCAGAGAGCCTGACCACCTGATCCCGTTAGTCAACTCATACGACAAGCGGAGTCGCCTCTGATGACAAGCATGGTTGTGATGGTGCAGCTTGTGTCTGATAGTGGTGTAAAACAACATTCATTCACTCAGTATCCTACAGTGTTTGAGCAGAGAATTTTTAACCTTTTTTTGAAAGCTATCAACTTTAAGTCCCTGTAATTATTCCAAATACCAATATGAGATTGGCTGACAAGATAGGTCAAGGTCACCCTGTAGAGCGACAGCATAAGAAGTAGTCAATATTCCGCCATCCTTTTAAAAGCATATGTGTATAAAATCACTTCGTGAAGAAACATTTAATGGTTTGTTTTCTAGTTCTGCTCCAGAAACATATCGGACGGAGGCCATTTCTATTTCCCCTGCAAAACTTTCTTTGGACAGGAAAAGAAACCCTTTTTGTCATGAGTTTTTACAAAAGGAATTTTACACCAAACTACATGGTCTCTTGGGTGGGTCTCTATTTGAGTGAGTGAGTACCGCTTTTAGCAATATTCCAGCAATATCACGGCGAGGGACACCAGAAATGGGCTTCACACATTGTACCCATGTCAGGAATCGAACCCGGGTCTTCGGCGTGACGAGCTAACGCTGACACCACTAGGCTACCCGACCGCCCCTCTCTATTTGATGTCTGATATCAAGTCTGGTCAATGTCACTGTGAAACAGCACAATTGTCATGACTTTTCATTAAAACACAATGCTTGTATAAGATGAAGCATGAAAACTTTTGTCAAAGCCATTATCAAGATGATTCACAACTCCTTATGGTTAATGATATGCCCATCGTTTTCTATATTGAAAGGCAGACTTTATTGGTCTTATACTTTCTGTTTTGAGTGAGGTTATATTGCAAGCAGGCATGTTTTTTCAAAACCAAAGTGCTTTCAATTTCATGATTGCCAACCATCAAGTCCCAGGTATTGACAATCTCATTAAAATCGGATCTTAGTTCTCGCTATTGCTAAACAAGGATCTGAGGACATCCGATTACAGGTCACGTCAGAATGACCTTTCATCTAACCAATCAGAGCGTCGCTTACCAGATCATGAAAGTGACAGTCGGAATGCGTTTTCTAATCATGCAACCACGATATTTTAAGATGGGGTATTCCGAACGACATTTACAGAATTTATGATTATATCCATACAATCTAGGCCATCTATAAGCCATTCCAGAATGTTCGTCTTATCAGTTTTAAAATGTTTAATCGAGAATACATCAAAATATGTTTCCAAGCGTAGTCACCAGTTTGAAACTAGTGTCGTAAAGCTCGAGAAAGCTGCCTTCTCATTGGCCAATGTCGATTTCTTGTCAGTCAAATTTCGCAAAAGGCCGTTCTGACGTGACCCATAATGGGTTGTCCTCAGATCTGTTTAGCGGTTGTGAAGACTAAGATCTGATTTTAATGAGATTACAGGTATTGACTTCATAATTTGACCTTGGCCTTTAAAGCTGGACAAAAATTCCTAAAGGGTATTGAATATGAATTATAATGAAATCTGTCTGGAGTTGAAACATCCATCTTTTAAAGACGGTTAGCTGTGGTTCCTTGCTGCATATCGACTTCCTCAAAACAACAGATGCATCGAGTGAGTGTCATGTCATGATGTACAAGCACAGGATGGTGCTGAAATCTCAACAGTGAACTTGATGCCTCAGAACACAGGGCCCCCTGTGACTTCCAAACACACTGACTGTCTTCATGAGAGAGGGGAGGAAAGCTTACTGTTTTGAAATTGTTCATCGTTGTCTTGAGACCTCAATTATGTGTTCAGTTTCAATTAAATTTGGAAATTGTTGAAAATGTAAAAGATTAATCAATGGATGAGGCCCCAAGCACATATACTTATGGAAGAAAATAAAGGAACAGAAATACTGCAAAATGCTGTTTACTGCTGTACTCCATGCTCAACAGACAAAAGTAAAATGTTAGCAGTTGATGTGTCCACATCTTCCCGAGGCAATGCATCCACTAACCTTTTTATTAAAGTCTTGTTTCCACTCTTGCCACATCAAGCCCACTTTCCTGTGCTAAATATGATTGAACTATGGCACATATCGATGGTCCAATCAGAGTGAGTGAGTGAGTATGGTTTTACGCCGCTTTTAGCAATATTCCAGCAATATCACGGCGGGGGACACCAGAAATGGGCTTCACACATTGTACCCATGTCGGGAATCGAACCCGGGTCTTCGGCGTGACGAGCGAACACTTTTAACCACTAGGCTACCTGACCGCCCCGGTCCAATCAAAGAATGTTTAAAAAGATAAACATCCACGACTGGTACACCTTCGTATGAAAGTGATTTACCGCTGTTTTTGTTGACATGAATATGTCTTTTTCATCTTTTAAACCCCCCAACCATTGCCTGTGTTTTTGTGTCAGGGATGAAATTGCAAATGTTTTCGTTATCTGATCGAAAAGGTCGTCACCTATTGTAGTCACCATCTTTGTGAAGCTACGAGTTGAGAACAGCGGCCTGATTGGATATCGCGTTTTCATTACAAGGGGCACAACTCATGATCTACGAGAGATGGCACCAAGGTCGAGCCAAGAAAAGTGGCCTTGAGAAGGCTAGGGTAGAACTAGGCTTTGATATAGGCCAGTGGACACGCTTGCCTCGGAAAGATGGTGTGTCCACTACACTCCCAATCTTGATTGGTTGTCTTCAGGATACAAAAGAATTTCATGCTTCTGATTCCCTTTAAAGCTTTTCCCTCACTTTCCATGAGTATATGTACCTGCCATAGAGCGGACACCAGCATCCAAGAAACAAGCAACACACTGTTTACAATGGTTAACATCAAGAGGCAATCACGGCCACAACTTTATTACTTTGTGTATATTCAGACAGCTATTGCTCCAGGAGAGAATATGTATACAGCAGTACCCAGCTCCATGTCACACAGAGAAGCTATGTATACATTACTAAGCTCCATGTCAAAGTGAACATAAGTATGTAGTACCCAGCTCTACATCACAGAGAGAAGCTATGTATACATTACTGAGCTCCATGTCAAAGTGAACATAAGTATACAGTCCCCAGCTGATACGTGGCCTACATGAAGTTGTCAAGGTACTGTTTTATCCTAGAAAAGATACTTATCATATGACATTGGGAATGATCTACCTATACATTTACGTATCAATATTTACTTTAAGATACTTAATTTCCCAAAAGTTGCAACTTGATACCATGGTTGGTGTTTTACCATAAAAAAAAGAAGCAATTTTTATCCGACGGTTATGTTTGAAAATGTTTCATAGAAACCCCGTGGAACATAATCCTCTACTTTATTTTCATTACCTTGAAAGGAACATATTATTTTTCCAAGTAGTATTGTGTCCAACTTATATATACTTTTACACACGGAGACCATTTTCGAATATCTTAATTAATTCAAGTACATGTACTTTTCCTGAATGAACCCCTACTATAGCAGATTGTGATATAGAGAATTTTGATAATGAAGAATAAATCCAACTACCCATTCTTGATCATCCTGTCTGCAAAGGTTGATATAGATGCAAGGCTTGACTGCAACCTATTTATCAATTAGATGTGCATCAGTCAAGTCCAGGGAATCGGTAGAAGTTGATGTGGCAGTGACATGCATCTCCTTCAGTCATTGGACAAACTTACAAATAAGTTAAGTAACATGCAAAATAACTTACAAAACCATGGGCCAAACATACAATAAAACATAAACAGTTTTGTGTACAACACAGGATTAACATTGACCGCTGGGGCTTACTGTTTTTGATGTACAGGTTTCAGGCCGACATTACAGTGAGACTCATGAACAGAGTACAGGCCGACATTACAGAGAGATGTCTGGGTTGAGAAAGGCCGACATTACAGCGAGACTCCTGGACAGAGTACAGGCCGACATTACAGCGAGACTCCTGGACAGAGTACAGGCCGACATTACAGCGAGACTCGTGGACAGAGTACAGGCCGACATTACAGCGAGACTCCTGGACAGAGTACAGGCCGACATTACAGCGAGACTCGTGGACAGAGTACAGGCCGACATTACAGCGAGTCTTCTGGGCAGAGAAAGGCCGACGTTACAGCAAGACTCATGGACACCAAACTTATGGACGTTTCAAAGTGACACCAAACCGTTAATCGGATATGATACAGCGAGACTCCTGGACAGAGTACAGGCTGACATTAGAGCGAGACTGAGTACAGGCCAGCATTACAGCGAGACTCATGGACAGTGTACAGGTCGACATTACAGTGAGACTCCTGGACAGAGTACAGGCTGACATTACAGCAAGTGAGTATTTGGGACATAGGCTACCTTTCAGCGTTTCAAAGTGGCACCAAACCATTAATCGGATATGATACTTCAGTGCATGAAGATCTGGCAAACCCTCCATAGGATTATGTCAGTGAACCCTGACCACCCTATCTGAATGAATGAGAAATAGTACTTCAGCCAATCAGCTTTCAAAATGATTAGGTCCAATTCCTCACTTCACCTTGAATCGGAAAATATCATCTTTACAAATGAAACACCAACACAGAAGACAAATGTTCCCTCACTTAGCGAGTCAATAGTAGACCCTTTTGGGAGTAGGTGCCATGGCAATCAGAAATGACAGGGTGCATAGTATATTCCACAACAATATACAGCACAGCTTTTATTAGTTTCCATTCAGAACTTCCCAATTTTGTAGTCTTTTCGAGATATAGAAATCAGATGCATTGCGCACAACATTTTGCTCGTTTGTACCAAAACTTTGAGGACACTTCAATGCTGATTGGCTGATAAGAAAATCCACCAAATACAACCTCGTACGACAGTTATTTTTAGATCTTCAAGCTGAGAGGTGTCATATACAGTAAATATTGATAGTAAAATAGAGATTGTTTACAGGGACCTAGTATGTAGAAGCGATGTGGTTCCGACTGCACTAATCAATTATACCCAGTTTATAGCTGATTTGTAGGTAAATATAATTACCACATACCAGTATATAAAGTAATTACAAGAAAACACCAAACTCTTTCAAGCATTTTATGGGTTGGTTGGTTGGTTTGTTCTATAACGCCACACTCAGCGATATTCCTGCTATATCACGTTTGTCTGTAAATAATCGACTCTGGACCAGACAATCCAGTGATTAATATCATGAGCATTGATCCACGCAATTGGCATCGATGACATGCATCAACCAAGTCAGGGCACCTGACCACCCGATCCTGTTAGTCGCCTCTTAAGACAAGCATAGTCGCCTTTGCATTTTATGGGAATTGCAAACAAAATCAGTTTGGCACAAAAACGTTCTGGCAATCAGAACCACATAGTTTAACCAAAGTGACGAGAATTTAGGTAATAGAAGTACTGTTGAGTAAATACTAATGGTTTTAGCCTTGAGACAACAACTACAGATCATCCTGTGATCAAAAATGATGGATTCTCTTATGTTTCCATATTCCAGTGGTCAAGTCTACAGTTTTAGGAAGATCTCAGTCACCATGGTTACTATGGCAGCATCTAGTCAACTTTTCAGCATCTAATGTACATATGTAGAAATGTCTAACAAGGCATCAACAATAACTTAATCTGGTTAGTGAATGAGCTTTTGTGGACTTTGAACAGTATTTTATAGTGCAGCATTAGAAATTGGCATTAGTTATATAGTCCTTGCCAAACTGCCCCAAAGTTAAGGTATCATATGGACAAGTAGAAATTTGCCAATATTAAGGGTTTTGCTATATGATATCATCAAAAGGACCAGTTGACTAAAAGTGTTAGTTTCTACTGCTGGTGCGTCAACTGTGTATGGTAAGAAAGCCTACGGTGACTCAGTTCGTGAATGTCAACTACCAATTGGTGAAGACAACTTGCATGAGTCAGAGAGTTGTCCTTCAGACAACATCATTCAACACAACATCATTCAACACAACATCATTCAGCCAGCTCATGCCACTGCTTTATCGTCGATTCGACGTCGAATCACCTCGAACATGTTCAAACTGTTATTCCACTGGTTTTAATGCAGGAAACATACTCTCCAGGTTTTAATGTAAATAAATATAAATATTTTTCCTTCTAATACACTGTAACTCATAAGGAAAGAAGCCTAACAAAAACATAACAAATATATAGAGATTTCTGGGGAATTCTGTCATTTGAAGAGCTAGTGCTTCTACATGGGACAGAGCAGGCTTCACATGTTGTAGCGTTGTCGGGATCTGTCATCCAAATAGTTGACTGTTTTCTTCACAGACCAAGCTAGACACCACACACAGGAATCACTGATGCACTGATAGTAGTTTCACTGGCTGGTTGTAACAAGACCATATAGACAATCTTAGTCACTTTTGTTCAAAAACATAAAGATTAGATCTCATGTTCTTTTCAGAGAAATTAATTACTTAACCAGCATGTACTTTTCAACCTGATCCAACATTCAACATATGGTTGTCACACTACATCAATACCCAACGTCACTGTTACCATGGTTACTGTCTATTTACACATGTCAATTTGATGCCATGTCAACACACTATATACAGATAATCTGAGTGTTCCTTCTGCAGGAATCAGTTCTGTGGGAGACGTGTTTTTGTCCAGAAATGGCAACACGCACCATCCATGCAACACTTGACCAGTGCTTGATGCTGACTCCATGATATCCATGGCAACACTGAGCTACCATAACTACAAGCTGGACTCATTCGCAGACATTCACAAAGTCGAACACACTAACATGCCAACAGCCAGCAATACTGTTCGGTTATGTATCTTCAATGTAGATATGCCATTTTGTTCTGATGTGGACACTGATTGTCTGCAAAGTTGGACAAAGGGAGGTAACTCATCTGGACATTTTTCCCACCATTGGCTTGGTGGGAATGTCGTTCCTCGTAATGATGCGACTAGGTAATGGCCACCAGAGTCATGTGTTATGTTTGACACACCTCCTGAAACTGTATTGTCTGTATGGGGATATCAGAACTAGGCGCTGAGATTCTGTGCTCAATTTGTCCATTTCGTTGGTGACCGTATTCAAATTTGATCCTGAGCTCACCGATCCGAGACCGTGGTAAAATGTCTGGTATCCATTCGATTATGAAAGGAGTGGGGTCTTTGTTCTCCCCACTGATATTACCTGTAAACAAAGCAGAACATGAATGGATGGTATTTCATGCAAACAGGTAATTTGTTGTACAGTCATCAAAATAAATGTTACTGGAGTCTTTTGCAGAGTCTCACATGAAAAGTATTTTGTTTTTGCATGTAGTCCCTAATTGAAGCATCAGTAATATATTATTCAAGGATCTCATTGTCCAGGTTACCACCTGCCATTTTGTCACTCACTAAGCATGTTTAAATAAAATTTCCTTGTGAAGTTCCAGGTTAGAATAGGTCTTCAGCAGCCTATGCTCGTTGTAAGAAGCGACAGGATCGGGTCGTCAGACTTGGAGACTTGGTTGAGGCATGTCACCGATTCCCAAGTACATAGATCAATGCTCATGATGCCAATCACTAGATTGTCCTGTCCAGACTCGATTATTTCCATTTTTGCTGTTTTCTCAAAGACTTTCCTGTGGCACCTTTTTCCTTTTATATCACAACTCACTCAGCAGTATGACACCTATATGACATCCGCATCTAAATATTGGAGTCCGGACCAGACAAACCAGTGATTGGCATCATGAGCATTGAGGTTCAATGAACACAATCAACGAGTCTGACCACCCAACTTACATAGTGCCTGCCAGCATAGGCTGCTAGAGACCTGTTCTAGCCCGGCATCCCCATAGTGTTTTCCTGGGTCAGTGGTCATGTTGGCAAATATGTTGCCATACCAGTCATATAGCTGGCACAGATGATGTACAGCTGACCTAGAGACTTACCGACTTTGAGAAAGGTTTTCAGTTCAAATGGCCTGATAGGTGTCTGTGTTTTCCCCTTGAAAGAATCATCAATGTTTTCCACCTGCACTTTGGGTATCTCGTACAGATCAAACGTCCCATCCCTGTTCTCTACAAAGTTCCTCGTAATCTCTAGAGGCATCTGTAAAATATCGTCATAAATCCTAAAATCTTTACCATTTTACAAAAACTATGTCTCTCTTTATAATTGTTTTTAAGCTTAGGCCCTTCCTCAAGATAACAAAGAAGACAAACATCCTGGTTAATGAACTCTCTTAATACACGAGTGTGAGTGAGTGTTGTAACCCTGCCTTGAACGCTGTACACATTTCAAGTTGTCACATGTGTTATCGCAATCATTGTGTATCGCGGGAAAGACCCCAGGGACGCAGGTCACAGACGTAATCACTTGGGCTTGATGACCTTGTTAACAGGTATGAATCTGGACTTCAAAACCATGACTGGCATATCCTGCTTGGACAAAGGGAGACAACTTGTTGAGATGAAGCACAGTGAATTATGGAATTTGGCCATCATCCCTCACTTCAGGCACAGAAACAAATAACTATTGTCTCAAAAGAAATTTAATCTGGCATGTGCCCGATGACAAGAAAGAAGCAAGAATGGCTATCACTTACTTCTGGAGTGTCAAATATCTGCTTGACATGGAGTATATTCGTGATATGCCAGGTGTACTTGGTGAAGGTGCCCAGTGGGAGGGCGTCCTTCCTTACAAAGCCGGTCGTGTAGTTGGGCAAACGTTTCTTGCGACTTCCAGCTGAGATTCTTTGTTGGAGACAGTCGAAGAACACTTGAGGTGCATGGAACACAAGGGGTTCCGGGTTACCTGAGGACAAGCATAATGTTGAGAGATATAAATATTGTGTAAATTCAGCGGTTGATTTAACTGCTGGCATGTTGGCTTGTGGCCGGGTAATATTATAAAGGGCCTGCTAAAACGTAACATAGATGACCTGTCTGGTGAGTCAATATTTCACCCCTTCTCCGTGTTTGTTAAATTCTTTTTAATTGGATCAACTTGGTAGAATGACAACCAGCCTCCATTTTGTAATGTTGTGTATTTTATTTGCTACTTTGGTGAAACCCACCAGCAAGGGTATGGTGCTGACAAACCTAAAAACATAATCAACACAAACCAGGATTCGAACTCGTGGTCATAGTTTCGGGCGAGCCCAAGGGACACAACTCTGCACATCAAATTGTGACGCCTCAAACCACTGGGCGACCCATGCCCCGCTACCCCAAATAAGGTACAATCACAATACAGTGGTAGAGTGAATGTGAAATTGTGTGGTTTCAATGTTGCTTTCGTCAATGTTTCAGTTACTACCAATATGGTTACAAATAACCGAGTTAAAAAACCCTGTATTACACTAGGGCAGGTATCACACCGGTATATTGTTTACATCATCTGGACAGCATTGTTGACATCATTCAAATGGTTTTGTGATGAAAGGTCCAAATGATGTCACACCAGAAATGATGTCATAGTTGACGATTGTTGACGTCACATTTGACAATTGTGGTTTTCTAAGATGGCAGTCGTGATCAGTGTATTTTTCGCTCTTTATCAGGAAATGCAAGAATTCTGACACTTGTTTTGTAAAATCAGTATGACACACGCTCGTATAATAATCTCTCTATACAGCATAATCTGGGGAAGGTTTCTGGCACGCCAAAGCGAATTCCAGTGCCTTGGATGACTGGTCCCCCTACAGTGGTTCAAGTAACATTACCATCGAACTGGTAGTGCATGGTCTGGTTGATCCTCTCCGTGACACTGGCCAGCCACTGGTGCCAGGTGATGATCGTCTGAGTCTCATCCAGGAATGGGGTCTGGACTGGAACAGCAACACAACTCAATGAATGCTCCCTAGCAAGATACTACAATGTCTATCACAAGCCATATTATAATCAATACAGAACTGTTTACATTTAATAACTAATTTGGACTTTTGGCTAAACATTTTTGCCAGTCTGTGAGGACAATGTCACAGGTTACCTGTGATTTTCATCGTTATTCATTACTGTTTAATTAAACTTCTTCCACAAAATGCCCCTCTACCTTGTGTTCAGCCAAGGCATGTTGCTTATGTTGTGTATGTAAAAGTGTAGACTACAACAGTGTTGGACATACAGAGATTCTGATGGGTCAATGACAGTAGACCTACCCTAATAAACACATAATATTGCATGTAAAGCCTCTTGTATCTGATTCAAATCTAACTCAGGGATAATATTTTATCTACAAAGGCCACTGATAGAATTTACTAATTGTGTCTGATTTCAAAACAAAAGATACTGGATCCGGTAACCATGAACGTGGTGGCTGTGATATGATTAGGTGCATGCTTTGCAGCTCTCCTTATGTCTCAGTTACATAAAGTATTTGCAAACTCTGTGTTCTATGATTGACTTTCCAGAAAAGGCACACACAGATTGAGTATCAGAATCGTCAGCCATTTGGAAACTTAGGTGAGGTGAAATGGGTTTAACGTCGCGTCCAAGATTATTGCACTTATATAGCGACGTGCATGTATGTGTTTGTGTTTGTGTGACTGCTTGTACTAGTCCGGACTGATGCTGATTTATAGTGCTAGCTCACTGAGATACCATGCCGCAGTTTAACATGAATACCCAACTCTGACACAGTATACTGACTCCGAGAGGACCAGTCCTTGTTTTATACCCTTAATGCCGAGCACTAGACAGGTTAACGACAAGTACCATCGTTCAACGTCTTTTGGTATGACGCAGTCGGAGACTGAACCCCGGACCTTCCGCTCTCCGGGCGAACGCTCTACCACTAGACCACGGAGGCGGTTGGAAACTTAGGAAAGGATTGGTGAAACGACATTCAAATGAACTTGGCTAACTGAAAGTAATCCTAATACTTTCCAAGAATATTATTGGGAAATCCACCACATTCCCTCGAAATCATGTTCTACTGCAGCATGCATGTTATGCCACTCACCAGGTTTCTTGGGAGTGGTGACAATAGTCTTGACAGTTTGCTGGGTCTGCTGTTTGACAGGACTGGCTTTCTTTGGTGCAGGCGTCCCCTCCTGTAGTGTGAGCAGTGCGCTGCTGGCTTGAGCTGAAAGTACACCAGTCTTCGATAATGTGAGGCCCATGCAGAAAATGTTTAGTATGCCTTACAGGACCTGGCAATCAATTGTTCCATTTCATATCTGATGAAATTATAGATAATTTATTCTTTATAATAATCAGTCTCCTTGTGTTGATTAAGGTCCACCTACCCAGAGTGTCATCTTTCTTCTTCTTCTTGGCGGACGTCGGACCGAGAATATCTTCCTCTGTGACGATGACCTCCAGTGTGCTAGGGTCAGTAGTTGTCAGCGTAGAGCCATCAGCTGTCTGATAGATTGTGAGCACCTGCCGCTCAGTCACGCTGACACTCGGCGTTATCGTGGATACTGAAACCAGGTCTCAGCATGAAAAGCAAACAAAATAATGCGACTATCTCACAAAACCATCACTCATTAAGACAAGCATGAAATCCCCTGCCAATATGACATGTCCGGTAGTAGGCATTAACCCTCCGGAAACGAGCACTACCGCCATTTTCAGTCAAAGTCAAAGTCGTTGCCATGGAAACTCCCAAACTACCAACATGATCAAAAGGCACCAGTTCACCACTAGACCTATCTACATGGTCTATGTGCCAAGTTTGGTTGAGATATCTCTCATGGTTTTTTTTTAGATCTGCTCCAGAAACAAAAAGTGATGGACGGACTGAGGGAATTCAGGCTGGGGGTTAATAAATCATGTGATGTTGCTTGTATAGATAATATCAAAGTACTAAATCATCAAACAGGTATGCAGTTGCTAAATTCTTCCATGAACAATTTTCACTTCATTACATCCAAAACAAACAGAAAAGATATTACATGTTTGCATATAACAGGGTTAGAAACCAAAAGTTTTTGTCCACTAGTCCTTATGATGATCACATATATATAGCAAAACCCTTAAAATGGGCCAATTTCTACTAGCCCTTAGGATACCTTTACTATTGAGCAGTTTGGTAAGGACTACAGGACTAGTGCCAATTTCTAACGCTGTATAATGGTATATGACGGAGAGAAAATCAGTACTGGTATGAGTGAGAGAATTGGTATTAACGCCGCTTTGAACAGTATTCCAGTTACAATTTATATCATGGTGTGTTATCTTATTGTGGGAGGAAAGCCCTAAGTTATGCAGGTCTGACATTTACCACTTCGGTAAAACCAAAGAGCATGGGTATGATGACATGTTAGAAACATAATCAGGGTGAAATCAGGATTTGAACCCACTATCAAGGGTTTTAGGTGTGCCCAAGGTACACAACTCTGCACAGCGACACCTTAAACAATTGAAACATGATGAAGATCAATCAATAACTTTACATCTGAACATAATCATGATAATGAGCACTGATGAAGCTAACAAAACCACCAATTTTTCCATTTAACTACCAATGAATGCAGACAAAAACTTACAGGCGTTGTCCAAGTTGACATAATGCTCAAATTCTTCTGCCAGTTTATCATCACTAGCAAATGCACAGATACAGGCATAAAAGTGGACACACCGCTTCATGGTGTCATCCTTTGGTGCACCCGGTTTGAAATTCTGAAAGCATTTAGAAACAACATCCTATATTTTATAATTCTGACAATGGGGAAGGGTGAGTATTCTGAAAAATGAAGTTTCAACTGAACAAGTTATGGCCAAACAACGCAAGTGTAGAATCTGTTTGCTACACAATAGTACTGATACTCATGACAGTATAAAAAAAGTAGATATATCTCCAGAAACATTATTTAGTATTGCTTTACTGATCTTGGATACCTCATTGATCCTGAGGAGTTACTTGTGTTACCCCCAACTCTATCCCTAGCCCTTGGATCCTTGAATAAAAATACTGGCAAACAGAAACTATAGCGGCTCCATACATCTTATATCATCATGAATATTTTACATTTCTCCTATCATCATGATTGTGTTACTCACATCAGTGACACCTTTTACCATGTTTACTGTTATAAAACAAACAAGAAAACAGCGTTGGCACATTAGAATTTTGCTTGTTCATATAGTAGTGAATATAAACTATAGAAAAGTGTCCTATAAAGCAGTAAGATTATGCTTTATGTGCTTTATATCATCAGTAAGAATGATTAAATGTGAAAATAATTCACACAAAAGGCCCCGTCTCTGGAATAAATAACTCAGTCTTGGTAAATATCCCTTAGATAAGTAGTTTCTTAGAAAACTTGTCCTCATTGCAAACACTATGCACTGAGTTAATAAAATTAATCTGTAAAAAAATAATTGACAGGGACAATTTTCGAATTCAGTCTTGATAAGTATCCCTAAGATAAGCATGCAAACTTTCGTACACGTAACTTTAGTAGTTACTGAGAAAACAGCCACATTTCTAACTGTATGTATGAAGTTGAAAAAGCATGGAGCAAGGGCCATAACTCTGTAAAAGATGACTTTATGACACCAGTTTTGAAACTAATTTGAGGTCATGACCACTAAAATCAGTGTGTAAAATTTAATTTCTCTGACTTATACAGTTTATTAGAAAATCTATCCCCTTTGAGAAGTGGACGGACGGAAGGATGAACTCCAGGTCTATTTATAAAACTGTAAGAATACCTCATGGGTTCAATTCTTACCTTAAATATCTTACAGCTACACTGAAACTTGTAGTCTGGTGCGTTTCTGTTTCTTGAGGTCTCAAAGAAAGCAAAATGAAGGAAGCCTAGTGGTTGTTTAGGGTTAGGTTTGCACTTGACTACCATGATATTCTTTGTGACTCTCTGTACAAGGGGACCTGTTGTCTCTGTAGCCAGGAGCCAGATCGCCTGCTTTGTTTCATTTGAGACTTGAAGGGAATTGAGTACAGAGTTCTTAAGGGTGAGGGGCTGAGCTTCTGCTGTGCATTCTATAGCAGCCTTGATGTGAGCACAAGGTTGATCTTGTTGGATATTGATCTGGTTAGTATTCCGACTACACGTGTCCACATAGCACCTTGCAGCTGTAGCAAGCACTGAGGGGTCTACCATTGTGGCTGGGTTCCCATCCAGATCTTGAACTAGGGGTAGTTGTACAAACCCTCTATAGTCAGGTCCTCGATCACGAAGTCGCACTGAGAAAACCTGCACTGTAGACCCAGTGATGATTTTGACTGCATCAGCGCTGTGGCCACGTTTCCGTTCCTTCTCCTTGAACACAACATCACAAGCCTTGTTCTTGCAGCTAATCCCCCTTGTGCCATTGTAGGTACCACATTTAGGACACTTACGAACACCTCGTAAAGTCGGTTTGCCTAGATCTTCAAATAAAAGTTTGATCTTTTCCTGAGATGCCATAATTTAACAGCCAGCTGGAAAGGAAATTTTAATTGTCGTAATATGTAATGTAAAAAGGTTGTGGTAACCAGTTCATAATTAGGTTTTGGCGTATTGGCACCTAAATCATATTGCAATATATTGCAATATATCGCAATACGGAGAGCAGTAATGTGATACATATTGTAATATGTATTGGGGCCCAAATCATATATATTTGTACTGTTCAAAAGGTATTTTTTCCTTCAATAATCCATAAGTCAGATTGCAAGATGAGTAGTATGGATAAACAAGACTTTTTATTATGTTTGCCACAATAACTTAAAACCAAAATTGAAAGTCAAATAATGACATTTACACATTTAACATGTTTACAAGACAGAACCATACATGTCTCCATGCAATACACAATGAATGATACAGCCAAGAGCTGTTCTGTGATGCGATATCAGTGGGTGAGCTGTGATAATACATTGAACAGTATTGTATTGTAAATGTATATGTAAAACTTGAAGTGATGCAGCGTGTAGATGAGTTGGCAATTAGGAAGAATAGTAATCATGGTTATGACCGCAATTTGCTTGCACATTCCAGGTTGTCATTACTTCACATGGACAATGATGGAGGGCGTTGTCTTGAGGTTGGGTGAATGTGGATACCAATGTTGCAGGGTTTCACTTTCAGAATGGATATTTTTCAAGGACACTGACTGAACATAATCCCACGTCCTAACAGTTCTTTTTATATCTTGCCTCCAATGCAGTACACTGGATAGCTTCTGCCATTTTGTTAAGGGGTTTCTGGTGAGGTTTTCTAAGTTTTTCAGCCGCCATTTTTAGCTGTCTTGCTAAATTAACAGGGTCATAGTCATAAAAGCTTTTTGTAAGTATGTGTCATTTTGAGTCACTAATAAAAAATACTACATGTTTATTGAAGTGGGGCCCCAATGCATGTGTTTATATGTTGATGTCTCAATTTCAATGTTTATCAATTGCTTTGATATTCAATTTCGTGGTTCAATCATATTCAACCAAACAAATGCAAGTGGGGGTGTTGCGTGCCCCTATATTAGAAGCAGCAAACAAATAAGTTAGACTGGTTTCCAGTATGATGCAAGTCTACCAAAATTTGTAATGACATTAAAATTTGATATAAACATGAATATACCATAATGCTTTTTGTCTGTAGCAAAATCACTGTGCTGAAATATATCCTACTGTAAGTGAAAACCAGGATTTAAGGAATAAAGGAATAATGAACTGTCTACTTGACTGTGTAGATTGTAGCATTGACCAAATGGCTATTTTAAATCTGAACTCGAAAATAACATGTTTACAGTCTGTCACAGACCATGGCAGCTTGGTAAGAGTAACATTACTTCTATAGGACTGGTTTGTATGTGTATTGCTAACGCCGCACTCAGCAATATTCAGCTATATGACGTCCTATAGGACTTGTATACTAGTAATACCATTACATGTTAATGTAGGGACTTAATATTCTTCCAAAATTGTGTAGAAGGTACATAAGGGTGTTTCATGTTGGATAAAAGCCAAGGCTGGTAACCAAAGGGACCAGTATTTAAGAATAGTCACTAATTGTCTATCTAAAATATGCTTCGAGATATATTGAAACAGCATGCAAGGGCTATGTTGTTTCGCCTGTATCATTGTATCTTAAGAGCTTCTTGCGACTGTCGTTCACCAAGTCGTGTGTGGCGGGAAGTAAACAATATTTCGGTTGACTGACCGTTATTTTTTACATCATAATAAAAAAAAATTATTATTTGTGCACTTGCGCTCCGATACCAAGGCTCTCAACCTAACATACTAGTACAACGAGTCTTATGTACACGATGATCACTACGAATGGAATGCTCGGTACTACAAGTAACCAAAATGCGTATTTATTGACTTTGGTCGTGTTTGTTACTCGCATAATGCGCCAAAATCCGAGGCTCTAAGTAAGCGTTCTATGGAAGTGATGGATAGAGTAATCAGATATCTAAATACTCACGTAATATTAACACAGATTATTTGGAAAAATAAACTCCAAAAACGGATGAACTGAGTCCATGTCTCCAGTCAAACTAAATCTTTGTGATGGGTAGCCATATTGGCTCCTTCCTCGAAGAAATGAAATGTCGCGGCTTCTGATTGGTTGAATTTGAGCACATGATATGAAGTCGTCATTGATTGGCTAAGGATAAATGCAAGGGAGCATTTGTTGATAGCTGTAATGATTTTTGACGTTTTTGAATGCTGATTGTTTATTTGCCACATCCACTTACCCACGTCTGCATTATACGTATATTTGATATTTTGTTCATAAATCGTTTATGAATTAATTCAAATTACGTTCACACAACACAACGTTATTCATTTACACCGACGTACCTCGACGCCTTAATTCATATTTATATGCATATATGCAAATGTTTCATTAAGCTAACTAATCCCTTTAATTATGCTTATTAACCATTGAAATGATAGTTTATGTTCCTAGTGAAACTATTTCAAGTTAGTTTTGAAGCTGTTTAGAAACAAAGGGAACGAAATGGGCGAACTTGCCATTTGGATTGAACAATACAGTGAGTCTTAGAGACGCTTTGAACAGTTTCCACTTATATCATGGCGTGTCAGTGTAATGTGGGAAGAAAGCCCGAAGTGATATGTGTATTAGACGTTTACCAATTTTAATGTTGCTGACAAACCGAGAAACACAATGAAATCAGGGAATAGCGGCGTCTTAGACGACTGGGTCCCCTGTTCCCCAGGATTAAAACGTTAAATATATGAATAGTTTGTAGTTAAGTCAACAATATTCCAGCTGTATCACAGAGGCCTGCATAATCGGTTTCGGTTCCACACCATCGGGCAATGATGACGCGCACTCAGCCAAGTCACCGAGCCTGACCATGCACCTTATCCTGTTTAGTCTCCGACAAATAATATAAGGTGCTGGGGACCAATTCCAACCTGGGTCCATAAAGGTGAAATATATTATATGTTTCATTAAATATATTTACTGATATATATACGACGACTCAAAAACATGTAGACCTACCTGGCCAATAGGATCACAGTTAAGTTATCAATCAAATACAATTGTTTATTTCAATTATCAAATACATTTCTATAAAATATTGAGGTAAAAGTACGATTATGAGTGATCCGCTGAGACCGACCTTGCCGAGATTCGTTTGTCACCAACTTTGGGTTTCACCAAAGTGGTAAACGTCTGAGATCTGCATCACTTCGGGCTCTCCTCCCACATTATGCTGGCACGGCGTGATATAACTGGAATACTGTTCAACGCGGCGTTAAACCAAACACACTCACTCACTCACTCACTCACTCATGTTAGTTATCATGTAACCGCAGAGGTACACGGGTGGCCGAGTCATCGAGGGGGTGGTCCACTAACCAACAGATGTTTCTCTATCGCCCTGGTATTCATCCATCGAGGAGGTGTTCCTCTAAATACAGAGCTGGCGTCTTCTGTACCTGCTTTTCCTCTATGGACCGGTGGTTCCCCTACGATAACGTCCCCGTTATAACACTACACCATCTAATTCAAATTGTAGCGTCCCGTGAATGTCCGGGGTAGAATAGGTCTTCAGCAACCCATGCTTGCCATAAAATGGGACTAACGGGATTGGGTAGTCAGGATCGCTGACTTGGTTGATGCATGTCATCGATCCCGATTGCGTTGATCGATGCTCGTGTCCAGACTCGATTACTTACCGACCGCCGTCATAAAGCTGGAATATTGCTGAGTGCGGCGTTAACCAACTAACAAACAAATCAAATCAAATTGTAGCTCACCTGATTGAATGTCATGGCCTTTTGGTCCGCCTTGGCAGCCATATTGAAAACCCTATTTTTAAACATTAATACTCGGCCATTTCCGCTCAAAATGTAATGGAATTCGGAACATGTTTTCTCTAGCTGTAGGATTCAACATTTATATGTTGCGTTTTCCCCCTCGTTTATCCCCAATGGTGGCACCCCAATATGTTCAAAAGGCTGGAATACGATTTTTAATGTGGCCGCCAAAAGGTAATGAAACTTGGTATTCGCTGCGTTTGTTCTTTGTTTTTCAATATATGTATAACGTGGACCTTATTCAGACAGTGATACTGTTGGACAATGTATATATGTTACCCTGAGTTTATACGATTATGGAAAATATTTTTGTCGCTTTTCTTTTCAAAATCTTTTAAAGACAAGACGTAACATGCTAATAATTCTAAACTATGTTTTATGTCTAAACTATCCAAGTCAGAATAGAAACATTTGCTGTATCCTTTTATTGATATTACAACAATTGTATTGCTCTATTTCATTATGGATGATCCCTGGTGTTTGTTGGTGCTGCGTCAGTTAACAAACAGTTACTTTTTCATGCAAATGTTTCGAGTGGCAGGTGCTATGGGTAGACCTGGACATGCTTACCCTTTTGGCGAGCAGCTGGTGTCAACACCAGTGATCCATTCACATTATAGTAAACTACGGTTATAACGAACTCGAAGGGACCACTAATTTTTGTTCGTGATAACCGTAGTTCGCTATAAGCATATATACAACATTTATACAACAAAGGGTCGGGACCAAAAAGTAAGTTTGTTATATCGGTCAGTTCGTTATAAGCGTATTCGTTATAAACGTAGTTAACTGTATTATTTTCATCTCTATTTTTCTGATGGTTTAACAATACTTATGTACACTCCAGCATAAACAGTTCATTTTCTTGCAGACAATTTATACGCTAATGTACAGATTTTCAGGCGACATTGATTTAGTATTAAATCCTATAGTTTGGACAGCACTCTTGATTACATTGTATTTTACGGCATTTGTAAGCAACGCTTAGGTTTTTAGTTTCTCCTTGGTCCTCATGTAATGGTAAGATATCGCCGACACTTTACACTTTGGAATATATTCTTGTTTAATAATACGAGCTAGTAGCAATGAATAGTAACATAATAGAGCCGTGAAGATACGGGGTAGAATAGGTCTTCAGCAACCCATGCCTGCCGTAAAAGGCGACTATGCTTGTCGTAAAAGGCGACTAACGGGATCGGGTGGTCAGGCTCGCTGACTCGGGTGATGCATGTCATTGATCCAAATTGCTTGGATCGATGCTCATGATGTCAATCACTGGATTGTCTGGTCCAGACTCGATTATCTAAAGACCGCCGTCATATGGCTGGAATATTGCTGAGTGCGGCGTTAAACAACAAACAAACAAACAAAAATAACATAATATGCATAAATAAGGATCTTGCAGCATACTTTATACGTTGATGCGTGAGCCCACCAGGCCCTGGTGTTTATTGTGCTTGATAATACCTCTGTTGAAGTGAATAGTTTCTTCAATGGATAATTAACAGCTACTTCGTTATCAGAATTAGATGTTCCTTGACTGAGGAATTACTTCACCAGCAATTAAAGGAGCGGTCAAAATCGCTTTACAGGGGATTGACATGTTTCCTAAGTACTTACCTCAGATACTTTCCGTGTTACTAATGTGATCACATTGATAAACGTTGTTTCGTTTTACAGTTATAAAAAAATCATGATATTATAAAATTTGTGACTGTAATCCTTCTATAAATGCACACAAAAGTAAAATAAAAACAATACTTAAGTAACAGACTGTTATTTTTCAGTAGGGTTTGAGATACGTATGGGGGCTTCTGTGTGGGAATCTAGTGAGTGAGTGTGTGAGTTTGGTTTAACGCCGCTTTGAACAGTATTTCAGTTTTATCACGGCGTGTCAGCTTAATGTGGGAGGAAAGCCCCAAGCAGATCACGGACGTTTACCACTTTTGTGAAACCCACGAGCACGGGTATGGTGCTGACAAACCTCGAAACATAATCTGGGCGAACCGGGATTCGAACCCACAATCATAGGTTTCAGGCGTACCCAAGGGACGCCCCCCTTCACAGCGAATTGTGGCGGTTCAGCTCATGTAGCTGACTGGGAGATAATTGAGGCTATGCCCTGGCCTGTTTGTCCTGCGCCCATCGTCCGCCATGCGTCGTAAACACCATCTCCTCATGCAGACACCACTTGACCAATGATAATACCCCTGTTGCTTACGAGGTTCGAATACGATTCCAATATGGCCGCCATGTTGTGAAACCTATTAATGGCCATTATTCGGCCATTTCTTTGAAAAAAGGGTAATGAAATTAGATGCATTTTTCCCCGAGGTTTTAAGTTATGAGCTTGATTTGACCTTTTGTACTTGATTTGACCATATGAAAGCTGAAACTTCTTTGACCGTGCTCTTAAATTGCCTAAAATTTCATATTCAGCTTTGCAAACTTCTCTCCTCTGTAGTTGCCAGACTGAGGGAGCTGAGCTTGCACGCGTCTCCTATGACGACACATTTTGTTAAAATCACAAGATTTACGTGCTGGTTTATCCTCAGTATTTATGCAGAATATTTGACTATCAACTCTGACGGCAACTTAATTATGTCACGTGGCTTAGTCGCCATTTTAAACCAATGACACCATTCCCAGGTGAGCTACAGTGTCGTGGCAAACACCTGGTGAAGTCAGCTACATATATCCTCGATTCCTGGACTATCACGGTTCTGCCTGGATTTAACAATAATTTGATGAATCTTTTCCGCAAAGAAGGCTTTTCAAAATGTATGATAATATGTAGCCAACAAGGCCGTAGTTAACTTTTCTTGACAGGGGGCAAATAGTATCACTTGTCCCCAACTTGTATCTTCATGATTCAAATAAAACGGTTTTCTATAAAAGAAATCCTCCCACACATCAGTCACTGGGTTCGAACCCAACTCGGGGACCACATTGTATGTTTTATTCCGTCAGTAATCTCTACTGATTCGAATACAAGCGATTTATCAATGAATGAATGTTTTTTAAGTCAAAGTTTTCATGAATATTCTGGAAATTTAGTGCTATGAAAATGCGATGATCAAACGTGCTTTGTTTACGGGATAAAGGAATTGACACGTGTACAAATACTTTATCTGATACATTCAACTGATAAAACATTTCTTTGTATAATATTACTTTCTCTAACTATGTATATACGTACGGACACAAGGAGCGTCACAGAAGTGATATTGAAGAGATGAAGCGTCCACTGCTTGCTGTAGTGCATGCAGTATTGATTAAAGCGTACGTAAAATATAGCCGCCTCGTCTCTAGATTTGTACACGTTTCTAAATGCGTTTATTCCCAAGTTTCAAAAGAAAGGTGTGATGTTTTCATATGTTTTGATTGGTGATGACTTTTCCTATTAAGTAGTACATGCATAAAACGGGCATACAACTTGTGGGTGACGTGAAATGGGGTTTAATGTTGAGTTCAAGATTATTGGGCTTATATTCGACTTTCCGAAAAGTGTTGTTATCTCCCTTTGCAAAGAAAATTACAAGCTCCTTCCCAGCGCGTGACACCTTCGTTACACTCTCGGTAACATCGCTGCCACCAGTGTGGGCGCGGCCATTTCAAGAATCTTGAAATTTGCCCTCTAACCCCATATGTAGTAACGTTTATATTTTTGTTTATGTCTTTGGGAATGCCATCCTATTTCAGTTTGAAAAGGTTTACGACTGACCATGTTTTCCAGATGAATTTACTTTGTTGTTTTGATAATAAGATTGGTTCGAGATTGCAGACTAACGGAAAATCAACCACTTGTTTGTAAACATAACGGTCATTCGGTTGCGAGTCCAACTCCAAGCATGGTTGTGGCCACCTATTCACAGTGGGGAGTTTTGACTGGTGGCAGCGATAGTATAGAGAGCTCCGGGAACGTACTATCGCTGTGAGGAGCTTGAGAAAATTAGAGTGATGTCCCCTTTTCACGTTCACTTCCGCCGAGTAAACCTTCAAAATGGCGGCAAATAACAATATTGACGTTGATGATGAATTCCATCAAATGACAGTTAAAGAATTGCGTGAATACCTACGGGAACGAAATCAAAAGGTGACTGGGGTAAGAGCACAAGTTTTAGCGCGAGCAAGAGGGGCGAAGGCACTTCGTTTGGATGCAATCACCTTAGTACAACCCAGTAAAGGCGTTATATCTATGCAACGGAAGCTCGTCACACCCAGCGGATATCGAATGCCAGACCCCACTACATTAATGATTGGATGGAACGATGCTGTTGAATCATTGCCGGAATTCTCAGAGAAGGAAATCTACAATTATATGGTACTTAGTAACCATAGGACTTCAGACAAGAAACCCATGATGGCTAAACGACAAATGAAGGCAGTGGTGTTTTACCAAGATAGACATGTTCACGGCGTAGCTCTACACGATATCCATCACGACTGTGACCATATGTTTGTCAGATGCCGTGTCATACCATCACTACCAACAGCGGATCCAAGGAAAAGCCCTGATCACGACGTTTGGGCAAGTCTCTCAAAAGTAACAGGTCGTGTTCATTCAGCAAATTGTACTTGTGCAGCTGGGTATGTAGACTTTGCATTTATATAACTAAAGTCGTGTCATCTATACCTAGATAGCTGTTTTTTTACAAACAAAACGTTTAAAAACCTTTTCAAAGAAAATATGTTCCAAATATTAAGTTTGATCAAAAGATATGTAAATTATTAATTCCAAATACCAGCAAAGTAATTGATACATTTTAAAATCTCGTCCTTTGTGGGACCTCTCATTCACTTTTGTTAATTTAAATAAATAAACAGATTATTGATATTGTTGCTTATTAATATGTGACATCTTTAGCTGATTACATTAAAAATAATAATTATTTAAGGTGAAATAGAGGAAACATGACTGTGTCATTTTATATGCATTTGATTGTTATTTCATAATATTAAAGCTAGAGTCCAAATAATATTAATAAATATGTTTTCATATGTTTTGATTGGTGATGACTTTTCCTATTAAGTAGTACATGCATAAAACGGGCATACAACTTGTGGGTGACGTGAAATGGGGTTTAATGTTGAGTTCAAGATTATTGGGATGTGCATGTACACAGCATACAGCCTCGGAGTGGACCAGACCTTGTTTAACACCCTTAATGCCGGACGCCAAGCTGGGTAACAACCAGCACCATCTTATAGGGAGAACGAGTTACATTGCCATGTTAATACTTGACCAACACAATCAGACATCTTAATACTTGACAAACACACTCACACATCCTAATACTTGACAAACACAGTCAGGCATCTTAATACTTGACAAACACACACATCGTAATACTGGACAAACACATTCAGACATCTTAATACTGGACAAACACACTCACACATCTTAATACTTGACAAACAGTCAGACATCTTAATACTTGACAAACACATTCACACATCTTAATACTTGACAAACACAGACATCTTAATACTTGACAAACATAATCACACATCTTGATACTGGACAAACATACTGACACATCTTAACCCTGTCGAACACACTCACACATCTTAATACTGGACAAACATACTCACATATCTTAATACTTGACAAACACAGTCAGACATCTTAATACTTGACAAACACAGTCAGACATGTTAATACTGGAGGAACATACTGACACATCTTAATCCTGGTGTAACACACTCACACATCTTAGTACTGAACAAACATACACACACATCTTAATACTTGACAAACACAGTCAGACATCTTAATACTTGACAAACACAGTCAGACATCTTAATACTTGACAAACACATTCAGACATCTTAATACTGGTGAAACATACTCACCCATCTTAGTACTGGACAAACATACTCACACATCTTAATACTTGACGAACAGAGTCAAACATCTTAATACTTGACAAACACAGTCAGATATCTTAATACTTGACAAACACAGTCAGACATCTTAATACTTGACAAACACAGTCAGACATCTTAATACTGGTGAAACATACTCACACATCTTAGTTCTGGACAAACATACTCACCCATCTTAGTACTGGACAAACATACTCACACATCTTAATACTTGACGAACATCCTCACACATCTTAGTACTGGAGAAAGAAACTCACAACCGTAAGATGTGGGTGAATGTTGTTTAATGTTCCAGCTGTTTCCAGAACTTTGCAGATCAGTGACTGAAAGCAAACCTGACAATCCAGGGCACAATGAAGCACAGCTGTCTCCGCCACTCAGATATAGTCCCTAGTTACACAAACCACCAATGGCGTGCTGGAAACCTCTTCCAATATAGTCCCTTGTTACACAAACCACCAATGGCGTGCTGGAAACCTATTCTAATGCGGGTCCACACTGGGAACCTACAGGGAACATCTAAAAAAGTGTTGAAAGTGAGAACACCTAGACTAAAACAAAAAGCTTGTATAAAATCAACCAATCCATACTTTATTTCATTTATACACACATATAAGCATCAGTATACACTTGATTGATGATACATGTAACAATGAGGGGATGTTATGTAGTTGCCCAATAGTTCTCCAATAGTTCTCAAAAGGATTATGCACTGTAAAACCTGAATTCACCCAGCAAACAGAAGTATGCAAAGGATTACTTAACTACACTAGGATAGAAAAGTGACATGGTGGAGTGCTCTACGACATCAAGACCTGTATAATACCTACATCGTAATGTTGCTATTTAAAAAAATACTGGTGGTATGCATATTTACATCTATGTATATACTTAGACAGTGTTAATTATTCTCTTTAATATGAACAGGCTGATGAAGATTGCACAAACCAAAATGATATATATGATACATAATAACATACTACCCATGGTCTGATGTGAAAATGTGACAACATAAGGCTAAAAGAAAAGAATAGTCTTGGTTCTCAAGCACCACCCACATCATCATAAAGTTTGCCGCATTTTTTGTTTGTATTTCCATTTTTTTAAAAACCCAAAGAAATCGCAAAAGTCAAACTGTAGTAAAATACTGTATTCCAGTATTTTTTGTAGGGAGGCCCTTTCTCAGGCTGATTGTACACAATTGTTTATTTGGTTACATACAAGTTTATACAACCAAAAAAAGACACAGCCCACCCGCACTATATTTTCAAAAAACATTGCCTGAGAATCAATTCTCTTATTTTCTTAAAGGGCAAGTTCACACGGAAATGAACCTTTTTGCACTAAAACGATTTATATTTTTCACATTTACCAAGTGTTCTATTTCCATAACAAAAACACCATGGCTTATCTCCCTTGCAATATGACGTCATTGGTGCCAATTGATAAACATTATGACGTCATCATGCTTTGTCAGAGCCGCTTCACGTGGTGTAGGTACAGTTTTGTGATTCTAGCATCTCAGATGCCAGCCAGCATAGTGTTATGCTGAGTCACTACTGCGCCTGAGTGTGTCGTAGACCATGTTGTTTTACCGCAAACTGGTCCTTGATATTTTTTGCGTTGAGAATAGACAGGGACCCAGTTGAATTGGCACCAATTACGTCATAATCTAAGGGGGATAACTCAGGCCTATTTCGCTCGTAAAACGAAGGCCTCATAACGGCATATCACTTTCACACTATTGTGAGCTTCCTACTTTCACTGTAAAAAAAAATGAGTGTATATTTTCAAACACAGATACTAACTAATTCTAAAATTGCGTTTTGTTTCGAAAAAGAAAGAAAGTGATTTTTGCGTGTACACTTCCCCTTTAAGCTGAGCATGGCTAAACTTTGCAAGGGGAAATAACTCCCTCCCTTGTTTAAAAGCATACATTTTCAGATCTCTTTCACATTGTGTTAGAGCCACGTGATATTCATGAATATTAATACCAAATTAATAAAAGAATATAAAAATATCAATAAGTACAATCTTTTTTTCTCATTTCAGTCTCTGGCACACGAGGATGAATACATGTACACATAAGGCTTAAAAAATAAAAGAATTGGTTCTCAGGCAATGTTTTTTAAAAATATAGTGTGGGTGGGCGGGTAATAGGGGGGCGGGTCCCCGGGAAGTAAATTTGGACCCGTCCCAGTCCTAATGCATATCTACATGTATGTATATACCCTAATCAGTGTCAACTAATTTTGTTAACAAAAACAGGCTGATGAAGAGAGCACAAACCAAAATGATATACATAATAACATAATATCCATGATCTGATGAGAAGATGTGCCAACACAATATGGCCAAACTGTGCAAGGGGAAATAACTCCCTCCCTTGTTAAAAAGCATACATATTCAGGTCTCTCTTTTACATTGTGTTTAGAGCAACATGATATTCATGAATATTAATACCATTTAAATAAAAAAATATAAAAATATCATAAGTACAAGCTGTTTTCTCATTTCGGTCACTGGCACACAAGGATAAATACATGTACACATTAAGTGCATATCTAAATCTTCTAGGATAAGAATGAAAATATGTATCAAGTGTTACAGAACATTAGCTATCTTATATCTGGGCATCATCCATGGAAGCAAGAGTTTATAAATGTTTTCTACAAATGGCTATCCTCCTTTGAGATCTGTAGTAAACTTGTTCAGTACGTTGAGTAGAATTTCCCTCTGGGCCTGTGCCCCGATGAAGCGAGTGAGAGCCTCAAGCCCTGACGATCCTACCACACCTTGGACTTGGCTGACCAGCTGCTGTTTGTCCTCATCTGTCAGTCCTTTCAGTGTCTTGATCATTGATTGGTACTCATCACTCATACAGTAGCCCATCACAGACCCTGACAGAAAAATGAGGAACTCATGTAAAACATGATCAGAAATTGTTGTTTTGATACAGATTTGCATAGCCAGTTTAGTTTGTCATTAATAGAATTTAATTTATGGATTTGAATATTAAAACAAAAACAACACAAATTAAGGTAATGTGCTTTGTTTTGTTTGTTTGTTGTTTAATGCCTCAATATTCCAGCTATATGACGGCGGTCTGTAAATAATCAAATCTGGACCAGACAATCCAGTGATTGACATCATGAGAAGAATTGACCCAAGCAATAGTGATACGATGACATGCATCAACCAAGCCATGAGCCTGACTCGCCGATAGTCGCCATGGGTTGTGAAAGACCCCGGATCTTCACGGGTTACTTAAGCATATACATAAAGAATCATTCAGACATAAGCTTAACACCTGCAATCTTCACCTGTTTCACTTCGTTCATTTACATTCATTTCAAACTATGATGAGCAAAATCAGCTCTTGTTGCCAGTAGTTTAACCAAAAAACCAATAAACATTTATTTTCAAAGATGTCAGAGATAACATGAAAAGTGTGACATTAACAGGTCTATAGCCTGAACATGTTGGATAATAAATTGAAGATTCACTCAAACAACACATCTTTGCTTCCTCATAAGTGTTTTGGAATGGACATTTCCACAAAAAATAATCTTCTATTTAATTTTTGACACAAGTATTTTAAGAACAAAATTGTACTTTGTACATTGAAATATTTTCTCCCAAATTACTCTTGTCCTGCATGACTATCACATGCTTGAATTCCTAGTCTGTTGCACTTAAATATTTAACAAACCTGCAATTCCTCCAACCATGGCACCGACTGGTCCTCCGACCACACCCCCAGCAATGGTACCCCCAGCTCCCCACGCCATCTGCTTGAATATACCTGAACAACAAACACAAAGTTAGTTCAAATTATTGATTACACCTGAACAACAAACACGAAGGTACATCAACTAATTGATTACACCTGAACAACAAACACGAAGGTAGATCAACTTATTGATAACACCTGAACAACAAACACGAAGGTACATCAACTAATTGATTACACCCGAACTACAAACACGAAGGTACATCAACTAATTGATTACACCTGAACAACAAACACGAAAGTAGATCAACTTATTGATTACACCCGAACTACAAACACGAAGGTAGATCAACTTATTGATTACACCTGAACAACAAACACGAAGGTACATCAACTAATTGATTACACCCGAACTACAAACACGAAGGTAGATCAACTTATTGATTACACCCGAACTACAAACACGAAGGTAGATCAACTTATTGATTACACCTGAACAACAAACACGAAGGTACATCAACTTATTAAATACACCTGAACTACAAACACGAAGGTAGATCAACTTATTGATTACACCTGAACAACAAACCCGAAGGTAGATCAACTTATTGATTACACCTGAACAACAAACACGAAGGTAGATCAACTTATTGATTACACCTGAACAACAAACACGAAGGTACATCAACTAATTGATTACACCTGAACTACAAACACGAAGGTACATCAACTAATTGATTACACCTGAACAACAAACACGAAGGTAGATCAACTTATTGATTACACCTGAACAACAAACACGAAGGTACATCAACTAATTGATTACACCCGAACTACAAACACGAAGGTACATCAACTAATTGATTACACCTGAACAACAAACACGAAAGTAGATCAACTTATTGATTACACTCGAACTACAAACACGAAGGTAGATCAACTTATTGATTACACCCGAACTACAAACATGAAGGTACATCAACTAATTGATTACACCCGAACTACAAACACGAAGGTAGATCAACTTATTGATTACACCCGAACTACAAACACGAGGGTAGATCAACTTATTGATTACACCTGAACAACAAACCCGAAGGTAGATCAACTTATTGATTACACCTGAACAACAAACACGAAGGTAGATCAACTTATTGATTACACCTGAACAACAAACACGAAGGTACATCAATTTATTGATTACACCTGAACAACAAACACGAAGGTAGATCAACTTATTGATTACACCTGAACAACAAACACGAAGGTAGATCAACTTATTGATTACACCTGAACAACAAACACGAAGGTAGATCAACTTAATGATTACACCTGAACAACAAACACGAAGGTACATCAACTAATTGATTACACCCGAACTACAAACACGAAGGTAGATCAACTTATTGATTACACCTGAACAACAAACACGAAGGTACATCAACTAATTGATTACACCCGAACTACAAACACAAAGGTAGATCAAATAATTGATTACACCTGAACAACAAACACGAAGGTACATCAACTAATTGATTACACCCGAACTACAAACACGAAGGTAGATCAACTAATTGATTACACCTGAACAACAAAAATTAAGGTACATCAACTAAATGATTACACCTGAACAACAAACACGAAGGTACATCAACTAATTGATTACACCCGAACTACAAACACGAAGGTAGATCAACTAATTGATTACACCTGAACAACAAAAATTAAGGAACATCAACTGATTGATTACACCCGAACTACAAACACGAAGGTAGATCAACTTATTGATTACACCTGAACTACAAACACGAAGGTAGGTCATCTTGTATGAGCATACCTGAACAACAAACATGAAGGTAGGTCATCTTGCATGAATATACCTGAACAACAAATGGGTAGGTAGGTCATCTTGCATGAATATACCTGAACAACAAACAGGTAGGTAGGTCATCTTGCATGAATATACCTGAACAACAAACAGGTAGGTAGGTCATCTTGCATGAATATACCTGAACAACAAACAGGTAGGTAGGTCATCTTGCATGAATATACCTGAACAACAAACACGAAGGTAGGTCATCTTGCATGAATATACCTGAACAACAAACAGGTCGGTTGGTCATCTTGCATGAATATACCTGAACAACAAACGGGTAGGTAGGTCATCTTGCATGAATATACCTGAACAACAAACAGGTAGGTAAGTCATCTTGCATGAATATACCTGAACAACAAACACGAAGGTAGGTCATCTTGCATGAATATACCTGAACAACAAACAGGTAGGTAGGTCATCTTGCATGAATATACCTGAACAACAAACAGGTCGGTTGGTCATCTTGCATGAATATACCTGAACAACAAACGGGTAGGTAGGTCATCTTGCATGAATATACCTGAACAACAATCAGGTAGGTAGGTCATCTTGCATGAATATACCTGAACAACAAACAGGTAGGTAGGTCATCTTGCATGAATATACCTGAACAACAAACACGAAGGTAGGTCATCTTGCATGAATATACCTGAACAACAAACACGAAGGTAGGTCATTACATAGCTGTATCCCACTCAGTTCTATTACATGCCATTGTCTCACAACCTTTCTGGCCAAGGTCTTCATGGCCCTCTACTCCTGTGTCCCACTGCCTGCACTATCTGGATGGTGACAGCTACTGTTGCCTACATCCAGCTTGGCCTACAGCTACTAACAACTACAAGTTGTGTGGAACAATGCCCACACTTTTGACATTGCTCCCCATGTATGGCATATGGACTTGTCCATTGTCAGTGTCATGTTGGGCTAAAAGAAATAATAGCCATGGTTCTCAGGCACCGCCCGCATCATCCTAAAGTCTGTGGCACGTTTCATTTTTATTTCCATATTAATTTAAAAAAAATTAAAATCCTAAAACTTGTGATCCAATATTGCATGCAGTTACTTCCCTTTACATGTGCACTGCTTTACTGTGCATCTCGTGTTATGGTCATGGCGGCAACAGGAGTTTGTGTGATTGTTTATGTAGGGAGGCCCTTTCTCAGGTTGATGGTACACAACTGTTTGTTTGGTTACATACTAGTTTGAACAAGAAAAAATACCCCAAATCACCGCCCGCACTATATTTTAAAAAGTCATTGCCTGAGAACCAATTCTTTTCTTTTTTAAGCCTACTATCGGCCTACTATCTTTTAACGCTACTATCTTAGCTTTTAACTTGAGATTATCTCAGTTCCTGTAGGCATTAATCAACAGTACTCGACTGGCCCATTCGGCTGACTATTGGAGGGTTGAGAGACTTTAAGTGACACCATAAAAAAATCGCTGAGCCCCATCTTTCTTTATTTAAGACTGCAGGTGAAACTGGTTGTAGGGAAACTGGATGCAGGCGAAACTGGATGCTGCCATCTGGATGGCCTCATGTACCCTACTCATCACCAGTCAAACCACAAATCACACAAGTAGTGTTGGAGCAACTGAGTGTGTAGATACGAGTTGAGCTAATCAGTGAGTGAGCTTATAAGGAACACTAGTTGCCTTGGCAATATCAATTAATTAATTTTGATAATCAAAATGCTAGAGGCTTACTCTTTACGTCAATTATGTATTTTGGGAAATGTAAATGTTTATTAGTCAAATCTATTTACAACATTGTCCTATGATGGAATAAAGGGATGCTAAATGACCCAGGAATATGACACAACCTGGCTACAAAATGACTGGAGGGATATAAAACTCCCACCAGTTTACGAAATGACTGACATGATGTGACATGATGGGGCTGCTTGTACTTGTCCTTGTCCTGACAGATGCTGATTTATAGTGCTAGCACACTGACATACCATGCTGCAGTTTAACATGAACACCCCACCCACTGGGTACCCAATCAGGATACTGACTCCGAGCCGACCAGTCCTTGTTTTATTCCCTTAATGCCGAGCGCCAGACAGGGTAACAACAAGTACCATCTTTTAACGTCTTTTTCTGATGCGGACGGTAATCGAACCCTTGGCCTTCGGCTCTCCTGGCAGACACTCTACAACTAGTTTAAAACAGTTATTGGTTCAGTCAATTTTAGACCTATACATTGAATATTTCAGAAAAAAGACGTCAAAATGGCGATAATTGGTTTGTGGCCAGTAGCATAAAACGAAAAGTATGGCTGTATTGTCCTCGATCTATATGAATATTTAACAATTGTCGGTCAGTGACTACAGTGAACTGACATCATACATATACGACTCATACACTGGAATTCAATGTTAGAGGGAACAGAATTTTTTCTTATATGATTATTTTATGCTTTACACGCTAACATATAATTCCCGTGGACTAGTATACCTGTGGCAGTTTTCTTGAGTTCCTTGTTTGTTTCCAATATCGTCATTAAGTGATTGTAGTAGGGGACAAATGCCATCCCAAGAACGTTTGCAGCCATTGTAGAAGAAATACCTGAAACGTGTAAAACATTATTTTTATATACCCAAGCAGGCACACAATGTTTTTTTTCAACGTTGGATGATGATGGATTCCTGGTCGCGATGTTGATCAACCATGTATTAACGTTGAAACAATTCAACTTATGCGACCTGTGAAAACATCTTGAACTGAAAATCCGGGGTAGAATAGTCTTCAGCAACCCGTCCTTGCCATAAAAGGTGAATATGCTTGTCATCAGAGGCAACTAACGGGATCGGGTGGTCAGGCTCCCTGACTTGGTTGATGCATGGCTCATGATGTCAATCACTCGATTGTCTGGTCCAGACTCAATTATTTACAGACTGCCATCATATAGCTGGAATATGGCTGAGTGCAGCATTAAACAAAGAACAAAATCTTGAACTTACAACGTTGTTTCAGCGTTGACTAGGACTTACTAGTACTAGTTATCGCCAAGGATCAATTACCGCCATCCCCCGTTATAGTGCATACGTGTTCGCATATTGTTTTTTATTTTTGCTACAGAGTGACGATACTTCTGGTATCACGATTCACCACATCAAATAGTAAGAAATGATGAAATCACTGAAATACAGCTCTAAAACCTTTCTTTACACATTTATTTATTGTTATTGCAAATACTTTGACAAAAAACCTACAAGAACGAAACAGTTATAAAATGAAGGGGTGGTTATTAAATGTAACAGTTAGTCGGCACGTCCTCAGCCACCACAAACTTGTGCTCTCCCCTGCTCACACGTGGTGCTAAGCTACTTCTGCCATTACGAGTGGTAACTCTGTTTGTTCCTGTTCTGTTTATAGCGTATAACGATCTGACAAACTGACAATTAAGTGTATCAAGCTAAGTAACGATGATATCGTAGGAATGGTGAATCATTACAGCCCAAGTACATAGTGTTATCAATAAGCTATGTAGATAAAAACAATTCGAATATCGGTTGCCAGTTGGCAGACGACAAATTGATAAAACATTTCTTAATAATTTTAATGAATAAAATAATCGAGTGAGAAACCAGAGCTGATAAAAATGTAATTTGTATTTAACTGAAGTGGTGCCACGAGGCGCGTGCTGTTTAAATGATGGTGGTAACTGGTACACTTAGTCAAAAGAAAATTTCTAGTTCCATTGTTTTGATCACCTATCGTAGCGTTACAACACTTCTCAAACGTTTTCCACAGACAGATATAAGGTTATTTGCTAATGGTTTCACAAAAATCAAAGTTTTTGGTATAATCAACTTCATACACGGAATAATTAAGAAATAAAACGAAAAAATGGAGATGATTGGTCGCAAGCCAGTACTGTTATCTTGATTTGAATTTTCAGTTGTCAATCAGGTGTCTACACATCTAAATCATATGGAGATAGACTAAGATAGAGTTCGATATTTATGCAATGGCAGATTGTTGTATGAACAAAAGGTAAAATAATGAACATTCCATAGCAGTATCTGACGGTGACTATTAGATCTACCTGTTCGTTAGACAAGCCTTCTACCTGGGAAACACGTCGACTAACGTTATTTCGCTTTCAACATTGAATCATTTCCGCAAAGCCTGGGTTTATTTACAAAGGGAGGTAACTCTCATCTATTACCTTTTATAGTCTATTTCTTAATTGAGCGCGAACAAAACATTTAGGATCTCGTAACATGTGTGCAGTTTCTCTTAAAAAAGTGCGCCAATTTAAACATAAGACATAATTATAAAGGACCGTATGTTTGATGTTAGCAAAGACCATACAGCCTCAGGCATGCACTCAGCATAGGTAGCGTAATAGAGAAATGACTCGGACACAGTGGTTATGATTAGTCAATTCTTATATTTTTTATCACAATTTCTTACCCCAAAGGATGTAGGCCCCGATCTAAACACAATTTTATTTAGTAGGTGTGACTTCTTGTTTACACTGACAGCCATACAATATCGCGGAATAATATAGCTGACATGAGCTTGTGGATGCACAACTTGCTCTTCAGAAACATCTTACTCAACACATGTGTTCAAATATCACCATCGTATGAGAAAGGTCTGTAAAGAACTACCTCAGTAAGTCAGTCACAATGACAGCGCGTCGTAATACATTTACATCAAGTACACGTACATGGCGTCAAAATGGCCGACACGATAAACGTGACGGGAGAGATTTTCGAAGTTGTTAAATGAACCTGTGGCGGTTACATGTGTTAGTCACCTGGAATGTTTATCAGTCTCGTCATTTTTGTCTGCTTTGATATATACAACTGTTTTTGATTAAACTTGTAGATAAAACATATTTTCGTTGTCGAATTTAATTATAAGCACTGACTGTGTATTTTTTCGGTTCATTGAGATATGAATCGAAAATCCGATGAGCAAACTTTTGTAAGAATCCGCTATGAACCGAAAAAAATACACTGTCAATCCTTAAGTGAACGGACAGAATAGTTCACACGATGTGAACAATTTTTTGTGTGAAATTGATCGTGTGAACTTTTTCCGGAACTACTTTCCGGAGTTTCCCCGAATTTTCGATCGGTGTTTACGATCAACTCGTTTTTCTATTTTCTTTTTAATCCCTGCATTTATCAGCAATATAATTAATTTAGTAATTTTGCCTGGCCTTGTATCATTTGATCTGACTTATAAATAAAAAAATAAATGCTTTGGTTCTGGTGTTTGATGTCGTCTAGCTGCAACATGAAACAAAATTTACCCTGCTCAGATGTATCTCAAACTAAAACCCGATTCACTATATCGTATCGGAAAAAAACCCTCCAAGATTTTGAGAAACCAAAACAAAGCAAATCTAAAATGAAAAAACACTAAATTAATAGGCTCTGAAAATGTTCAATGGTAAGACAAATAAAATGAATTTAGCTTTTTAAAAAAAAAAGACATAAAAAGGTAAGGAAAGAAATTTAATTTAAAAAAACCAAAACAACAATAACAAAAAAAATCTTGCCTAGTTGCTTTACCGATTGATCATCGGGGACGAGAAAATATCCGTAGACGGAATTACTATTCAGGTTTCTGAGGAGGCCGACATTCTCCGTGCATTCTAGCCCGAGAAAAGACGGCACATGAGGAATGACGGGGCACAGAAATTAAGCTGGCATCAGGACATACAGAAGGTCCATCTCAGGTGACAAGAAACACCAGCCAAATAAAGTATTACAGCACACACGACAAATAAAACCAAACTCCAAATATAACACACCCTGACACAAAACACACACGTTTCAGAGCACTCCGTTCAATCCCCACTGGTCCATTCCACATCGTCCGAATATTGGTTTGCGATTAACCAAATGCAAGCAACACATTCATAAATCAGTGAAATTCCCAATTTGCCAGTGCCATGGGAGGGTTCATGCGTCGGGGTATTTTCCATAACTGTTCCATAAACTTCATTTTCAACAGCAGAAAGTTTCATCCTCATACTCCCGTTCGACTCGAAATGAACCTCTTAAAGGGGCACTGATCTAACGCAATTCCCCGGGACTGGTTGTTGCATTTGTTATTGTTTTTTCCCAGTGAGTACCCGGATGTATAGCATAAATCTAGACTAGTTCGCGACCTCTGCTGCGCCATTCGTAAGCGCATTAGTCACTTTTATGGGTAGTAATAAGGACGTATGGTCACATTGATCAACTAAATGAAATACTGTTTTCGAGATAATAAGGAAATGTAGGTATCTTTGTGGGTAGCATCGGTGGTGACGAAGTTTTGATAAGTCACTTGCTTGGCAATTTTGCGATTTTCGTTTACACTATTTTGACTTGCAACACAAAGTAAATATTTCACCCGAGCATTGTTTTTTTTATAGTACGTATATTTTTTTACTGTCAAAATGTGTAACATTTTCAAATTTATTAAACGTCTAAATATTCAGTTATTTTTCAAAGTGACTGAAAAAAACCATTTCCATCTGTATTATTATGATAACGAATTCCAAACATTTTGATGTTTAATATCATCACCAAGAGACTGAAAATGTTACGTTGAAAAGTACATGTCTATGTTGTTTGGCTTCTAATCCTACATAATAATCTGTTGTTATGTTTGTAGGCCCTTTTGATCGTCTTAATCAATCTGGGCAGATTTTTTTAGTCAAAATGACTGAAATATTTGCACATTTTATAAATTGCCTGAGAGAATCACATTTTACAAACTGACGGTAATATATACACGCTTACAAAGGAAAAGACCTGTGAAAACAACGTCTATCGCGCATTGAAGAATTTCTCAACCAAGACGTAGAGAAACAAGAACGAATCGGTTCAAAAGAAGGAAAACAAAATGCAAATACTATAATTACAACCTACCAAAGTTATGTGTATAAATTTTAGGCAGCTTCCTTGTTCGTGAATGTATCCATGAATATCCACACAAAGGAACAATATCCCACTCGTCTGCAGCTGTACAAAGAAACGTATTCGATGTCACGTGTCTCTGTGACAATCAAATATTTTAAAAGATATATATCGTTTCGGGATATTATAACCCGTGTTCGTTTCTCAACTGATCACTTGGATTGTTTCAGGTGTTTCACATAGGTGTCAAGTCTCAAAGGTCGGCTGGGAAAGCCCACGTGACAACTATTTTCATAACGTCCACGGTTCCTAAAACATACATTGAGTGCTAGATAACAATGATCAATCAAACAACGTATTATCAGTTAACCCTTTGAACAAAGTATGTTGTTTTTACATCGGCACTTCACGCCATGGTATGAGTGTATTCCCTTTGTTTTAGTAAACCTAGACATGTAAACACTCACTTTTGACATATCAGCTGTGCAAGATAACAGTAATTAATCAATCAACGTATTTTCTGTTAATCCTTTGATGACTAGGAACGATCCGTTGATTTACAACAAAAAAAGTAAATCAACTGATCATTCGCCTCTTGCTGGTCTGCCACGTGCATATTACATAACACACATTTCACCTCACTTCAAACCTGGATTTAGATTGAATAATTACCCCAGACACAATAAATGCCAAATGGGAACCTTTGTCAGGTAATCTAAGTGGTGCTACCACTAATTGTACCTGTAATAAATTCATTAACTGAGCATCAAGTGATTGACGACAAATACACAATCGTAGGTTATACGAGAAAACGTGGATGACAACAAGGGAGTAGTAATCGTATTATTGACGCAATCCGAAATCCGAAAATGCTTTCACTGCAGGGATACTTTTTTAGTATTAACCTATAACCATCTGGGGTATTTCCAAATGACGACATCCGATGAGCTCCGCCGTTCTTTTTCTCTGTTTGTTTAGGCTGAAGAAATTAATTAACATGCGCCCTTTGTCGAAATCTTTAGAGATCACAGTTAACCAATCAGTGTTTATGCAAAAATGCGTAAAACAAATATTGCCACCAGCCTCCAAGTTTATTTAGCTGTCCTTGCAGACGGTAGCCCAGTCTCTGGTCACGCTCAGTTGCGTTACGTATCATCCGGGTACTCACGGGGGAAAAAACAATAACAAAGGCAACAACCAGTCCGGGGAAATGCGTTAGATCAGTGCCCCTTTAACAAACTTATGTGACGTCATATATAAATCCACACTTGATTGACCTCGCCTCGGTGCATCGAGTCGTGTTTATATTTTTGTTCACTTTCCTGTTACTTACTTTTAAGATTTGATTAATCCCAAATATCGTTTGTCAATGTGTTCAGAGAATAAAATTACGTTGATGTTGACATATTTTCAGATTATGTGGTATTGTGGTATATATTCATATTTTGAGTATGAGTGGGGAAACGTATGTGACCGAGAGCCGGCAAATACCGACAATATAACATTGTTGAATTGTTCTTCCGTTCTTCAAATTTAAGCAAACATTGTTACGATATTATTCGGCGAGACCAATAAACTACAAAGCATGAAATTATAAAAATTGAACTTCACGTGCTCCGACGTTCATACAGTTTAGCCCTCACTCTAAGAAGGTTCATACTCCAGTAAACTCACACAAAGTGAAAGTCAATTCTTAAATATACCCCAACAACTGACCATTTACTCCTCACATTTTCTATTGCCTTGTGATTGATTGGTTTGTTTGTTGTTTAACGCCGCACTCAGCAATATTCCAGCCATATGACGGCGGTCTGTAAATAATCGAGTCTGGACCAGACAATCCAGTGATTAATATCATGAGCATCGATCCACGCAATTGGGATTGATGACATGCATCAACCAAGTCAGCGAGCCTGACCACCCAATCCCGTTAGTCGCCTTTTACGACAAGCGTCACCTTTTACGGCAAGTATGGGTTGCTGAAGACCTATTCTACCCAGAAATCATGTAATTGATGTCTGCATGCTGTACACATTCATAACAAAATGATAGTGACTGTGATAAACTTCAGCTTTGAGAAAAAGACTTAATTAGTCAAACCATATATAATACGCTAGGTTACATTCACCAAGTCAGTGCTCATGGAGATGGGAAACCATGATTAGGCCGGTCAATAGATCAGTATGCACTCGATCTTTATTCTCAGCTCACTGGGGAGTATACAACGGAAGCTGCCTGTGAGTGGGTGACTATTGTTTTTTGCCGCTTTAGCAATATTCCAGCAATGTCACGACGGGGACACCAGAAATGGGCTTCACGCATTGAACCCATGTGGGGAATCGTCGGCGTGAAGAGCGAACGCTTTAACCACTAGGCTACCCCACCACGAGCCGCTAAAGGTTACAGTCACATTACCATCGCATCCTACCGGGTACCCATTCACTGGTGTGGCTGTCGCTTGTCTAATGGAAGACCACATATGTAACAAGTGCTTCAGTACCGAGCAGGACCGAAGCCCTAGAAACTCTCATCCACCTATTCTCCGCGACCATGAGGGACGGCACAGTATACCACCACCACTGTCTGATTTTAGCCACAGGGGCTTGAAACGCAAAATTTAGCGGCTACAACATATTGGGTCACAACCAGTGTCAATACTGTATAAAAGCAGAGACCACACAATCTATTTTATGTTATCTGGTGAAAGGTAGCAGTTACGGGTCATAACCAGTTTCAGAACTATATAAAACGTCTTTTATACACCACTGACACTGGTTGTGACTCTACCTCGGTTACGGCATGCTCCCCAAGGCGCCTCTGTTTCCACATGCTCGCCAACACACCTTGGTTACCGCATGCTCGCCAACACACCTCGGTTACCGCATGCTCGCCAACACACCTCGGTTACCGCATGCTCGCCAACACACCTCGGTTACCGCATGCTCGCCAACACACCTCGGTTACCACATGCTCGCCAACACACCTCGGTTACCTCATGCTCGCCAACACACCTCGGTTACCGCATGCTCGCCAACACACCTCGGTGTCCACATGCTTGCCAACACACCTCGGTTACCGCATGCTCGCCAACACACCTCGGTTACCGCATGCTCGCCAACACACCTCGGTTACCGCATGCTCGCCAAGGCGCCTCTGTTTCCACATGCTCGCCAACACACCTCGGTTACCGCATGCTCGCCAACACACCTCGGTTACCGCATGCTCGCAAACACACCTCGGTTTCCACTTGCTCGCCAACACACCTCGGTTACCGCATGCTCGCCAACACACCTCGGTTTCCACATGCTCGCAAACACACCTCGGTTACCTCATGCTCGCCAACACACCTCGGTTACCGCATGCTCGCCAACACACCTCGGTTTCCACATGCTCGCCAACACACCTCGGTTACCGCATGCTCGCCAACACACCTCAGTTACCTCATGCTCGCCAACACACCTCGGTTACCGCATGCTTGCCAACACACCTCTGTTTCCACATGCCCGCCAACACACCTCGGTTACCGCATGCTCGCCAACACACCTCGGTTACCTCATGCTCGCCAACACACCTCGGTTACCGCATGCTTGCCAACACACCTCTGTTTCCACATGCCCGCCAACACACCTCGGTTACCTCATGCTCGCCAACACACCTCGGTTACCTCATGCTCGCCAACACACCTCGGTTACCTCATGCTCGCCAACACACCTCGATTACCGCAAGCTCGCCAACACACCTCGGTTACCGCATGCTCGCCAACACACCTCGGTTTCCACATACTCGCCAAGACCCCTCGGTTTCCGCATGCTCGCCAACACACCTCGGTTACCTCATGCTCGCCAACATACCTCGGTTTCCACATGCTCGCCAAGGCGCCTCTGTTTCCACATGCTCGCCAGGACACATCGGTTTACCTCACGCTCGCCCACACACCTCGGTTTCCGCATACTCGCCAAGACCCCTCGGTTTCCGCATGCTCGCCAAGACCCCTCGGTTTCCGCATGCTCGCCAACACACCTCGGTTACCGCATGCTCGCCAACACACCTCGGTTACCGCATGCGCGCCAACACACCTCGGTTACCTCATTCTCGCCAACACATCTCGGCTTCCGCATGCTCGCCAAGACACCTCGGTTTCCGCATGCTCGCCAAGACACCTCTGTTTCCACATGCTCGCGAACATACCTCTCCTCAATCGTCACTCTTTCTGGGTCTGAGACCGCCTCCGTGGTCTGGTGGTAGAGCAACCTCCGGGAGAACTGAAGGTCCGGGGTTCGATCCCTGGCCGCGTCATACCAAAAGTTAAAATATGGTACTTGTTGTTACCCTGCCTGGCGCTCGGCATAAGTAGATAAAACAAGGACTGGTCGGCTCGGAGTCAAACTGCGGCGTGGTATCTCAGTGGGCTAGTACTATATATCGGCATCAGTCTGGAGTAGTACAAGCAGCCACAGACACACACGTGCATGCACGTCGTTATTATATAAGTGCAATAATCGTGGACGCGACGTAAACCCCATTTCACCTCATCTCATCTTTCTGGGTCTGCCACATCGGGATGACTGTTCAAGTGATTCCCGGGTTTTCTATCGTTTTAGGATTTTTTCCACCATAGATCGGTTCATACCAAACTTTTCGGCCATTTTGGGGTCACTTTATTACCTCATCATTTGACATCTTGTTAATTAATCGTATCTCCTGTATGCTAAATGTCTTTTCCTTTGGGGCCATGCTGAAGCAGACGATATAGCCCGATTGCAGAAAGAAATGCGCGTTTCACCTTTACCTGTTTTTTTTAATAAAATTAAGTATGTTTATTTAGGCATCCACGACTATACAATGTGCAGTTGCATTATTTATTCCGTATTTGATGAAAACATATTCAGTTTGTGTATCAAATATTTAAGACCGATTGCAAACCGCACGTTACAGCCCAATCGTGAATACGATATCTTACACAATCCGGGAAGCCTTACTTATCGCTATCACTCATTTTTGGTGTGAAGAGTAGTGAAATAAGCTATATATTGACCGGAAATAGAAATCTTTGCGTCTCCTTCACTAAAGAGTTCCAAAAGCAAATCTACACATTTTGATGAAATATTCAACTGCGAACCATCTGGCGATGCTGCGAATGTAAATTAATCTAACATATGGCTCCTAATTTCTCAATATTGTTCTGAATTGCCTTTGTATTTTAATGAGAATACGTAAGTTATTTTTGCAATCTGTTGGATTATTTCATTACAAATCGAGCGGTCCAGTTGTCAGGTTTCTGTCGGTGTCAACAAGCAGGAATCAGAAACACAGGTAGGTAATTTGCTGTCATTGTCGCGGGGATCTCGCCCAGCGTTGTATAGAATATTTCGACTTGGAGAGGTGGTGTGTCACAACCTTGTGCTGGAAATGGCAGTCTGGTTGGTTGGAGCGGATACCGGAATTTATACTCTAATCAGTGATCAGAGCCGTGGGCAATAAGCAGGCGAACCGTTCTGACTGCTTGCGATAACCAACAAATACACGTCAATCTCATGACCTGATCGCCCATATATCATGTGTACATATATGTACACACGATAACTAGTATTCACAAGTTAATGTGAATAGACGAGTGGACAAAAAATGTTAGTTTGTACTGCTGTTGGCAGTGTCAAGTATAGCACAATGAATGAAGATATTTATGTTTTCATTACTCATTTTCACAAGTAATTAGTGTTTGGTGTAACATTTATTAAAGAATACATTTATGGTAAAAATTGATACTTTTTACTTAGTGTGCAATTGTGACCCATACTTGTATCGAGAATTAAAACATCATGATCCACCAAGGGATCGGTGTATCATCCCACAACAAGTGGGTTGTGTTGTGGGTTGTATGGTGGTTGTATTGTAGAATGAATCCTAAGTCTCCCTATAAGTCTCCCTGTCAGTACTGGTATATGACACGATGTAGCATTGTTCTAGTTTTGGCACTGCCATGTTTCAGGTTGAGGTCTCCTTTCATCATGGCGACAGAGAGCATCAAGCAGGTGTGGGAGAATGGCGACATCTTGAGGTCAGCTCAGGACAAGCGTCTGTATCGAGGCCTGGAACTCACCAATGGGATGAAGTTACTTCTCATCAGCGACTCCGACACGGACAAATCAGCAGCAGCCATGAATGTCAACATCGGTTAGTGATGCATGCAGTTACAATTAGGCCATGTCTGACAAAAACAATATAAAGTCTGGACTCAATACCCTGTTCCACTGATCCCTTGAACTAGTCCCGTTATTAAAGGTAAAAGAATTGAAACCTGATTATGCATCAGGTAGCATTTTGAATTTTGTGTTCAAAATTCACTCATTAAAACTTGAAATGCAAAACTACAAAGGTATTGGCACGACAATCATAAAATTCCAGTTTCCACCCTTGCGGAACAAGGCTGGAATTTTCTGGCTCGATCGGATCACCACCAGTGGCTGTTACAAGTTATGTCCCCCTTCTGTGACCCTCTTTCTGACCAATCAGATTCCACCTCTTATATCACTTGTATTTGCTTCAAACAAAATGGCGGCGCCCAGTCAAGATGATCTGATCGATAATTAAAATCTTTTTTTGTAATATTACCTTGCAAGATGCATCAAATCATTTGAGCACCTTGCTTTGAAACATGAAAAGGTTTTTAAAATATCTGTAGACGCACATTTGACGTTACACACGCTTTGCAAACCTGCAATCAACCGAAATCTGCATGGCAGTCATTGTGTTGTCCAGCCAAAATAACTCTTAAATTCCAGCCAAGTTCGACAAGGGTGGAAACTGGACTTTTGTAGTCTGTTATCTCCCTTGCCTTAGGAAGATACACATAGTCTATTTTATGCCTGGCATAAGATGCAACCGTAGCCTGAAACTTTTACTAGCAGAATAGTGATAACACAGGATATCCAGCTATGAACCTGACAATGTACAAGCCCTTGGGATACATATTAAACTATATTAAGACCAAAGGACACAAAGTCATTCCTCTTCTATGGCTACTTGATGTGTATGGCTCGTTGATCAATCCCAAATGAAACTGATTCTTATGTGTAGCGAGAGGTGAAGATTATTCTCTGTTGGTTATGACGGCATATCTACATTGATATGAACCAGTATTTAGATTGTTCTGGAACTGTCCTCTGTGTTCTCCACTGTTCCTCTGTTGTGACATTATTGTATTATACAGAGTTACTAACCAGTATTGTTTATATTGTCCTCTGTTGTGACAAGATACTGAGTTACTAACCAGTATTGTTTATATTGTCCTCTGTTGTGACAAGATACTGAGTTACTAACCAGTATTGTTTATATTGTCCTCTATTGTGGTATTATACAGAGTTACTAACCAGTATTGTTTATATTGTCCTCTGTTGTGACATTATACAGAGTTACTAACCAGTATTGTTTATATTGTCCTCTGTTGTGACAAGATACTGAGTTACTAACCAGTATTGTTTATATTGTCCTCTATTGTGGTATTATACAGAGTTATTATACCAGTATTGTTTATATTGTCCTCTGTTGTGACAAGATACTGAGTTACTAACCAGTATTGTTTATATTGTCCTCTATTGTGGTATTATACAGAGTTACTAACCAGTATTGTTTATATTGTCCTCTGTTGTGACATGATACAGAGTTACTAACCAGTATTGTTTATATTGTCCTCTGTTGTGACATTATACTGAGTAATTAACCAGTATTGTTTATATTGTCCTCTGTTGTGACATTATACTGAGTAATTAACCAGTATTGTTTATATTGTCCTCTGTTGTGACATGATACTGAGTAATTAACCAGTATTGTTTATATTGTCCTCTATTTGTGACATTATACTGAGTAATTAACCAGTATTGTTTATATTGTCCTCTATTGTGGTATTATACAGAGTTACTAACCAGTATTGTTTATATTGTCCTCTGTTGTGACATTATGCTGAGTTACTAACCAGTATTGTTTATATTGTCCTCTATTGTGGTATTATACAGAGTTACTAACCAGTATTGTTTATATTGTCCTCTGTTGTGACATTATACTAAGTTACTAACCAGTATTGTTCATATTGTCCAGGCCACATGAGTGACCCCACAGATCTGCCTGGTCTTGCCCACTTCTGTGAACACATGCTGTTCCTCGGCACAGAAAAGGTAGGTAATCGGTGTGGCAAGTGTATACCCGGGTATTCTGTGCTCTAGTGCAGAGGATACAAATTAAGAATTTAGAGTGAAAGAGATAAGAATTCTACCATGAATTTGGAAAGTACTTGATTCTGATTCATGGTCAATCAGAGGTATCAAATGACAATAACGACCACTGATTAAAATGGCTGATTGGAAGACTTCATCACTTCTTTCTGCGCTTCTTTAACAGTGAAATTTAACAGTCGATATCTCAAGCTCCATGTTCAGTTCCATGATTTGTACACAGCATGCCATCCAGCTATACATCATAGACAAAGTGCTCACTCCATAATACGCTATATATGTATCAATCACTGTACTCGTAGTCAAAGGGAAACCACTCTCACTCTCTACATTCATTAACTGCCCATGATAAGAAAGGTCATGGCCATTGCAATATCATGTAAACATGCTGCTAGTGTTTCAACCGAAAAATAAAATAAAAATGTATGTTGTTTGCGTAATATTTTTTGGAATGGAATTATTGTCAACCTATGATCTGTTTGGCTTAAGTAATAATCAGCAAATATGTTGTTCATGTTTTGTGGTCAGAAATGATCAATTAGACCAATGCTGTCAAATCAAAATTTCAACATTCTTTCTATTATATGGTCTCTGCAATCACTTCAAGCTTGATGAAGACATTTTAGAATTTAGACGACATATCAGTTGTATGCAGGACTGGGTGGACTTTGTCTGGCTCTTTATGTTATGACTTTTGTAGTCTTGGTCCAAGATGAAATATCTTTAATAACAACCAAAGAATTTGTTTTCACTTTGTATTATTTCAGTATCCAGATGAAAATGAATACAGTAAGGTAAGTCATTAATATATCTCATTAATCACGTTAATAAACTGTTGGCTGAATATTGATTGAGAGAGTCACATCTTCGGTTGTGTCAGACACTGTGCATCCCTGGCATGGAATCGGTACTTGAAGACCTCGGTTCAAATCCAAACTCAGGAACAATGTGTGAAGCGCATTCTCGGTGTTCCCCGCCTTGATATGGCTTAAGGATGACTGGAATGTTGCTTAAATGTTGCTAAAAGTGGCATAAAACCATGTATTAATCATTAATGAAGTATGATGTTATGTTGTGGGTTGATTTTGTTGAGAATATAGAGTTTGATTTGTACAATTATCAGCGTGTACAATGTCCTCACCACTAGGGGTGTAACTATTCACTGATACCTACAATATTATTGATACTCAGGTACACACGATATTTGAATCATCAGTTTGTGAGATTGCGATGTGCTATAAATAGAACAAGAACTAACAGATTTACCTCCCATTATAGCAGAAGTAGCATAGCGCCACCTGTAAGCATGGCAGAACACAAGGATGTGATAGCTGATGACGTGCCGACTAACTGTTACATTTAACAACCATCCCTTCATTGAAACCTGTATTGTTCTTGTGGTTTTCTTTGTTAAAGTTTTTAAGATGTCAGTACATAAATATATGAGGAAAGAGGTTTTAGAGCTGTATTTCAGTGATTTCACCATTTCTTACCATTTGATGTGGTGTATCGTGATACCAGTAGTGTCATCAGTGCATTTGTGATACGAATTGTATCGCAAGATACTAGGCAATACTCAGCTCTACTCACAACACAGATGTTGGTTTCAGTTCCTCAATGAGCACGGCGGCAGCAGCAACGCCTACACCTCCACTGAGAACACCAACTACTTCTTTGACATCACACCAGGGAATCTGGCAGGAGCTCTAGACAGGTCAGTAACACTCGGGTGGATCCAGCATTTGTAAAAGAGAGGGGTCCAAAATATCAAAATCCTCTCTCAGATAATTTTACTGAATAAAACATTCTACATGTGTCCAGACTCTCTGGATCTTTGGATCTGCCCATGTAACACAAGGCACTGATCTCAGATAGCAGGCAATTTGTCTCAGTACATGTTTGCTGGAGATGCTTCATGTCCTCAGAAAGTGTGTTGTGAGTAGATCTTTTTGGGGGGCTCCTGTCTGGAAAGTTGAAGGATTACAGCCCACCACCCCTAAACCCCATCCCCACCTCTCTGCCGTCAAACTTTAAGTGACTGATCCGTCAACACGACTTGCTTTTACTACAAGAGGTGCTGATTTTACTGCAGGTTTGCCCAGTTTTTCTTGTGTCCACTGTTCACATCCTCGGCGACTGACAGAGAGGTCAATGCAGTCAACTCCGAGAATGACAAGAATCTCCAGAGTGACCAATGGAGACTCATGCAGCTAGAGAAGTCCCTTGCTGACCCGTCACATGACTTCAGTAAATTTGGATCAGGTCAGTTTCCATGACCATTAGTATGGGGCTCCAGATAATATGTTGTGCCATGGAGTATTTCCTCACATCATTCAAATTGGGTGTTGATAGTTTTCTTTAGGTCTTCAGTATATTTGTACTCTCTTGGCTACGCAGGTAGACGCAGTGGCCGAACAATCACATTCAAAAGATATGACAATCGGTATTAGGAGAAAAGGTACAGATAATTGACATGAAGATTATGAGCATATGTGGGATATAACTTAACTTAACCCATGTAATTGTGAAATGGACTTGTCTGACATTTTTTAGGTCGATTCTATTTAGGGAGTCATCTGCGCCCCTCATGGTTTATTCTCCCTGCAGTGTTTTATTGTATGATAAACAAAGACCACGAGTGGTTTATTCTCCCTTCGGTGTTTTATTGTAGAATATACAACAACCACGCTGCACCCCTCATGGTTTATTCTCCCTGCAGTGTTTTATTGTATGATAAACAAACACCACGAGTGGTTTATTCTCCCTTTCGGTGTTTTATTGTAGAATACACAACAACCAAGCTGCACCCCTCATGGTTTATTCTCCCTGCAGTGTTTTATTGTATGATAAACAAAGACCACGAGTGGTTTATTCTCCCTTCGGTGTTTTATTGTAGAATATACAACAACCACGCTGCACCCCTCATGGTTTATTCTCCCTGCAGTGTTTTATTGTATGATAAACAAACACCACGAGTGGTTTATTCTCCCTTTCGGTGTTTTATTGTAGAATACACAACAACCAAGCTGCACCCCTCATGGTTTATTCTCCCTGCAGTGTTTTATTGTATGATAAACAAAGACCACAAGTGGTTTATTCTCCCTTCGGTGTTTTATTGTACAATATACAACAACCACGCTGCACCCCTCATGGTTTATTCTCCCTGCAGTGTTTTATTGTATGATAACCAACGATCACGAGTCATTTATTTCTTAAATAATGAGACGTGTTACAATAAGTGAAATGTTGCACAGTACAGTTCCTGTGTATGTGATACCGACATTCAGTATAAAGGAGAGATCTGTAAAGACATACTGTACACAAACCAAAACAACTACCGTATTCAACGTAATAAGCGCCCCGCTCTAATAAGCACCCACGGCAGTATTTGCTAATATATTGGCTGGTCTTCGATTGATCAGTGTTCACAAGACTTATTTATTCGCGTACAATACGCACTCGTGTGTTATATGCACCCTTAATTATGGGCAATTAAATTCTAGAAAAATATATCTGTCGTACATAAACATTTCAGGCTGTCAGCATAAACCACGAAATTTATCTTTCAACTCTGTTTTTTTCACCAAAATAATATTCTAACAAGAGCCCCCTATTTCTAATTTTGAGAGCGCCCTGGGCACTTATTCTGTCAAATACGGTAAGTTGGGTAATTACGCACAGTGTTGTTTAACTATTGAGTTGTCTAATTATTTAATACATATATGTACAAAGCAACTCAAAATAAATGAGGTTATAGTGATTTAGTTAGTGATTTATGCAAATACGCAGCTAGGATAGCCTAGGATATCCCTACCTGTCAATGGTATTTCAGTGTTAGTTACCACTAACCTATCGGGACTGATGAGGGCTCACTGTGTTTGTGTTTGGTCTTGCAGGCAACAAGCAGACTCTGGACACGTTACCGCGGGAACGAGGACAGAATACAAGAGACGAACTCTTGAAATTCCACTCTAAATACTACTCGGCTAACGTCATGGGTCTCTGTGTGCTGGGGAAGGGTGAGTGACTGGAAAGGTGGTGATGCTCTAAATATCAGCATTGTCAGGTAACACACAGGATTCACATGCGTCCAATGTCCAAATTTAACAAACGATTCTTGTTTCATGATAAGATTTAATCTAAGGAATGGGACAATGATGATTGCGGGGTGATGATGTGTGAGGTTTTGTCGTTCCCAGAGTCTCTGGATGAGTTGTCGGAGATGGTGGTGCCGTTGTTTGCTGGTGTGGAGAACAAGTCTGTGTCCGTCCCCGAGTGGAACATCCACCCTTTTGGCCCTGACCAGCTGCAGGTCAGTGTAACCTTGTAAACAGTTTCCTGTGAATGATCGTGCTGAGCATCTTTTACACCTCTCTCACTCTCATCCCTCCAATCCTAGTCCATCAACCCCAGATATCTAACCACCAGCACCCTTGCCCCAAGGCCTTTAACCATTTCTTCCATCCCCACCCCACCCTCTAACCCTATCCCTGTAACCCCACCCTCTAACCTTATCCCTCTAACCCCGCCCTCTAACCCTATCCCTGTAACCCCACCCTCTAACCTCATCCCTCTAACCCCATCCTTGTAACCCCACTCTCTAACCTCATCCCTCTAAGCCCACCCCTCTAACCCCATCCGTCTGACCTGACCCGTCCAACCCTATCCCTCAAACCTCACCCCTCCAACCCCATCCTCTCCAACCCCAGCCCTCCGACCCCACTTATCTAATCCCACACCTCCAAAATCACCCTTCCACCCCTATCCCCTCCAACCCAACCTATGTGTTGACTGTTACTTCAACCCCAGTTAACATATTATGTGACTCAGTGTTGATATATACTTATAGCAGATGTTGGGGCAGTAGGTTGCAAACAACCTGGGTTTGATTCCCCATATGGGTGCACCATGTGAAACCCATTTCTTGTGTCCCGCCATGATATTGCTTAAAAATTGCTAAAATCAGCATAAAACTCTACTCACTCACTCACTCACTACAGCAGATGTGACCAAGTTGTTAATGTCAAATGTTTCATATCTTTCCAGAGGAATGTATGTGTTGTCCCTGTGAAGGATCTCCGCCAGATGAACGTGTCATGGTCGCTGCCTGATCTCCACCCATACTACACATCAAAGGTAGGCAGTATACACATCACAGGTAGGCAGTATACACATCACAGGTAGGCAGTATACACATCATAGGAAGGCAGTATACACATCACAGGAAGGCAGTATACACATCACAGGTAGGCAGTATACACATCACAGGTAGGCAGTATACACATCACAGGTAGGCAGTATACACATCACAGGTAGGCAGTATACACATCACAGGAAGGCAGTATACACATCACAGGAAGGCAGTATACACATCACAGGTAGGCAGTATACACATCACAGGTAGGCAGTATACACATCAAAGGTAGGCAGTATACACATCACAGGAAGGCAGTATACACATCACAGGTAGGCAGTATACACATCACAGGAAGGCAGTATACTCATCACAGGAAGGCAGTATACACATCACAGGTAGGCAGTATACACATCACAGGTAGGCAGTATACACATCACAGGAAGGCAGTATACACATCACAGGAAGGCAGTATACACATCACAGGAAGGCAGTATACACATCAAAGGTAGGCAGTATACACATCACAGTTAGGCAGTATACACATCACAGGAAGGCAGTATACACATCACAGTTAGGCAGTATACACATCACAGGTAGGCAGTATACACATCACAGGTAGGCAGTATACACATCACAGGTAGGCAGTATACACATCACAGGTAGGCAGTATACACATCACAGGAAGGCAGTATACACATCACAGGAAGGCAGTATACACATCACAGGTAGGCAGTATACACATCACAGGTAGGCAGGATACACATCAAAGGTAGGCAGTATACACATCACAGGAAGGCAGTATACACATCACAGGTAGGCAGTATACACATCACAGGAAGGCAGTATACTCATCACAGGAAGGCAGTATACACATCACAGGTAGGCAGTATACGCATCACAGGTAGGCAGTATACACATCACAGGAAGGCAGTATACACATCATAGGAAGGCAGTATACACATCACAGGAAGGCAGTATACACATCAAAGGTAGGCAGTATACACATCACAGGTAGGCAGTATACACATCACAGGAAGGCAGTATACACATCACAGTTAGGCAGTATACACATCACAGGTAGGCAGTATACACATCAAAGGTAGGCAGTATACACATCACAGGTAGGCAGTATACACATCACAGGTAGGCAGTATACACATCAAAGGTAGGCAGTATACACATCACAGGAAGGCAGTATACACATCACAGGTAGGCAGTATACACATCACAGGTAGGCAGTATACACATCACAGGTAGGCAGTATACACATCACAGGTAGGCAGTATACACATCACAGGTAGGCAGTATACACATCAAAGGTAGGCAGTATACACATCACAGGTAGGCAGACTTCTTTGTTTGTGGTAGGTGAAATTTGTTGGCTTTCAATGCCTGTCATCATGTACATGTTTTCCTCGTTTATACTCTAGTCATGTATTGATATATGTTGGAAAAACCCACCTTCTTCCAATTCTCCTGAGGTAATTACAGCGGTAAAACACAGTGTGTAACACAACCAAGCCTTATTCAAGGCTTTGTGTTGTACATCTCAGGAACATGTATGCGGATGGAATCTGGGTACACTGAAGCCCGCCCGACAGTTGAACGTTGAACATGTATGTCGCTACACATGGAACTGCTCCAAGCCCTTGAAGGTGGTGATTATCGTATATAGCAGGCTTCTGTTGAACGTTTATGTCTCTACACATGGAACTGCTCCAAACCCTTGTACTTGGTGATTATCATCTGTAGCAGGCTTCTGTTGAACGTTTATGTCGCTACACATGGAACTGCTCCAAGCCCTTGTACTTGGTGACTATCGTCTGTAGCAGGCTTCTGTTGAACGTTTATGTCGCTACACATGGAACTGCTCCAAGCCCTTGAAGGTGGTGATTATCGTATATAGCAGGCTTCTGTTGAACGTTTATGTCGCTACACATGGAACTGCTCCAAGCCCTTGTAGGTGGTGATTATCATCTGTAGCAGGCTTCTGTTGAACGTTTATGTCGCTAAACATGGAACTGCTCCAAGCCCTTGTAGGTGGTGATTATCATCTGTAGCAGGCTTCTGTTGAACGTTTATGTCGCTACACATGGAACTGCTCCAAGCCCTTGTAGGTGGTGATTATCATCTGTAGCAGGCTTCTGTTGAACTTTTATGTCGCTACACATGGAACTGCTCCAAGCCCTTGTAGGTGGTGATTATCATCTGTAGCAGGCTTCTGTTGAACTTTTATGTCGCTACACATGGAACTGCTCCAAGCCCTTAGTGGTTTGTGGACAACAATGTGACCATTTTGGACTGGCCCAGCTACAGCCCGGACTTAAATCCTATAGAAAATGTGTGGGGACTCATGAAGGAGTCGGTGAACCAAAAGGGATTGACAAAAGTTGATGACATGAAGCACGAGGTGGTGCGATATTGGGACGCTCTCACCCACGAGACTCTAACCTCTCTCATAGGAAGTATGCCAAATCGTATAAAAATGGGTTTGAATATTTATGTTACTGTGATGTGATTAAAAAAGGTTTGTGCTCACTTAAAATGTTTTATTTTGGGGGGGGGGGGAATTTTTCATATTTACAATTTTAAAGATTTTTCAATTCTCAATAATTATGACTCATACTGTATGTGGCTACACATGGAAACTGCTCGAACCCATGATGCATAGTGACCACCATCTGTAGCCGGTGTATATTGTCAGTTAAACATGTAGTGTGTATCTTCCAGCCTGAACACTATCTGGGGCATCTGATTGGCCATGAGGGGCCAGGGAGCCTCCTGTCCGAGCTCAAGGCAAGGGGTAAGACACTTGTTGAATCCAGTCTCCCACGATTAATCACTGGTCCTGTAGTTGTACCAAATTGCTGACTTCAGATGGACATTCACTCACACTACACTTACCCTGGCAACAGATTCAGGCTCACGTGGAGTAATATTTCATCCAGGGTTATATTTTAGATATCCAATTCCGAAACTGAACATTTGAAAGAGAACTGCTTATATGTCTTCTGTATTCTAGTGTTCCTGGTACTAAGAAGTATAACATGTATGTGGTGTGTGGTATGATGTTACAAGCAATGTGTGCTGGCCTGCTCATGTCTGCTGTTGTCTGTAGGCTGGGTGAACACGCTGGTCGGCGGGGGCTCGCCGGGAGCCAAGGGCTTCGGCTTCTTCATCGTCAACGTAGATCTCACAGAAGAGGGCATGGGTATGTGACATTAAGGCAAATCACACAAGGCCTGACTTTTGTTCGAAGGGGTTGATGAGGTGGGGTATTTACAGATTTGGGGCTCGAAAGTTCAGGGGCCTGTTCCACAAAGCGATCTTAGTGCTACGACTGCCTTAAGTCAGTGTTAAAGTATTGCAATTATGATCGTCTTAGCGCTAAGATCACTTTGTGGAACGGGGGCCTGGAAGGTAGGATGAAAAAATGATAGTATTTGAAATAATTTATTTATATTGATAGAGACAACAAATGAGCTCTTTAATAACAAACGCTTTACTTATTTCTGATCAGTGGAATTGAAAAAATACTGTTTTTCATTTTTCTTCAAATTTCAAATTTTTGAAATTGATGGGTTTGTAAACCAAATTTTAAAAGTCAAGTCTAACTACACCCCTTGCAAGGCCTATGATGGTGAATTATCAGTGGTGTCTATTGATTGTGCTTTGTTTATTCTGATGAGTCTTGTTGAAAATTGTCTCAGACAATGACATGGCCATCTGTGGATGTAGCCAGTGTGTAGTATATGATTACTTCTTTGTTGTAGTCAACTGTATTTAAGCTTTGAGTCCAATTTGACATTCAATTTTGACTGCCTGAATCTGATATAAAATGCTTTGACTTGTTTATGTGACCAGACCATACAGAGGACATCATCACCCTGATCTACCAGTACATCAACATGCTGAAGGCAGAGGGAGTCAAGGAGTGGATCTTCAAGGAGTGTCAGGTACGAAGTTTACCTGATGTTTCTCCTGTAGTTGTACCTGCTATTTGTGGGTATTATCACCTGTAGTTTACCTCTAATTGTAACTGTAGTTGTATATGTATTTCCACCTGTAGGCTATTTGTTGTTTTTACCTGTAGTTTCATCTGTAGTTTTACCTTTTTCTTTACCAGTAGTTTGCCATTACTGTTAGCAGTTTTACCTATACTTTTGTGTGTAGTTTTATCTTTACTTGTACTTATAGATCAGTATTACTTTTACCTGTAGTTTACCATTACTTTTACTTGTAGTTTTACCTATGCTTTTTACCTGTAGTTTTACCTATACTTTTACTTGTACTTTTATCTGTAGTGTTCCTATCATTTTACCTGTAGCTTTACCTATAGTTTTATCTGTAGTTTTTCCTATATTATTCCTATACTGTTGCCTGTTGGTTTACCTAAACTTGTATCTGAAGTTTACCTACAGTTTTACCTGTAGTTTACCTATAGTTTTACTTCTGATTTTATCCAAATAATTATGTGGAACTGTTGATTCCAGGACTTGAGTGCCATGGCTTTCCGCTTCAAGGACAAGGAGCGTCCACGGGGATACGTCAGCTCTTTGTCCGGGATGATTCATGTAAGTCTGTGGAGCGTCCACGGGGATACGTCAGCTCTTTGTCCGGGATGATTCATGTAAGTCTGTGGAGCGTCCACGGAGATACGTCAGCTCTCTGTCCGGGATGATTCATGTAAGTCTGTGGAGCGTTGACGGGGATACGTCAGCTGTCTGTCTGGGATGATTCATGTAAGTCTGTGGAGCGTTGACGGGGTTACGTCAGCTCTCTGTCCGGGATGATTCATGTAAGTCTGTGGAGCGTCCACGGGGTTACGTCAGCTGTCTGTCCGGGATGATTCATGTAAGTCTGTGGAGCGTCCACGGGGATACGTCAGCTCTCTGTCCGGGATGATTCATGTAAGTCTGTGGAGCGTTGACGGGGATACGTCAGCTCTCTGTCCGGGATGATTCATGTAAGTCTGTGGAGCGTCCACGGGGTTACGTCAGCTCTCTGTCCGGGATGATTCATGTAAGTCTGTGGAGCGTCCACGGGGATACGTCAGTTCTCTGTCCGGGATGATTCATGTAAGTCTGTGGAGCGTTGACGGGGATACGTCAGCTCTCTGTCCGGGATGATTCATGTAAGTCTGTGGAGCGTTGACGGGGATACGTCAGCTGTCTGTCTGGGATGATTCATGTAAGTCTGTGGAGCGTCCACGGGGATACGTCAGCTCTCTGTCTGGGATGATTCATGTAAGTCTGTGGAGCGTTGACGGGGATACGTCAGCTCTCTGTCCGGGATGATTCATGTAAGTCTGTGGAGCGTTGATGGGGATACGTCAGCTCTCTGTCCGGGATGATTCATGTAAGTCTGTGGAGCGTCCACGGGGTTACATCAGCTGTCTGTCTGGGATGATTCATGTAAGTCTGTGGAGCGTTGACGGGGTTACGTCAGCTCTCTGTCCGGGATGATTCATGTAAGTCTGTGGAGCGTCCACGGGGATACGTCAGCTCTCTGTCCGGGATGATTCATGTAAGTCTGGGTGCATGTTGGTGTGTGATGTAATTGAACCCAAACAGAGAGTTAGTTCACGGAAGCAGGTGACAAGACTGCATGTTAACATGATTAATGCTATCAGACATATGTGATTATAACATGATATAGAAAACATGCCTTCAATTCATTCTTTATCAATTTGCACATTGGAGGTTATCATGAGGTTAACTTTAATCCCTGTTGATCTGTTTCTCCTCATATTCCTCGTTGTTTCTCTCTGTGTAGGTTAGGCATGAGATGAACACCTCTGTTCTTTACATCTAGTTTAGGCTTGATGTGAAATGCTCTGCTGTTTGTTCGTCTCTGTATAGCTGAGACATAAAGTTAAAGGCTTCATGGTTTGTGTCAAGTTTAGGCTTAAAGTGAAAGTGTCTCAGTGTAGTTGAGAACGAAGGTAAATGGCTTCATTGTTTGCCTGTAGTTTGGTTGGTTGGTTTGTTCTTTACTGCCAAACTCAGCAATATTCCACCTATATGATGACGTCTGTAAATAATCAAGTCTGGAACAGACAATCCAGTGTGATATCATGAGCATCGATCCACGCAATTGGGATCGATGACAAGCATCAACCAAGTTAGCGAGCCTGACCACCCGATCCCGTTAGTCGCCTCTTAAGACAAGTATAATCACCTTTTATGGCAAGCATGGGTTGCTGAAGACCTATACTATCACGGATTGTAGGGTCGCCTGTAGTATGGCTTGAGGTGAAATGCTGTCTTGTTTGTCTCTGTCTAGTTTAGGTGTAAGGTGAAAAACCTTTGTCTCTGGGTGGTTAAGACCAAAAGTTAATGTTCCTTTGTGTGTCTCTGTGTAGTTTTAGGGGCGATGGTGTAGCCAAGTGGTTATAGCATTCGCTCCTCATGCTGAAAGCCTGAGTTCTATTCCCCACATGGGTACAATGTGTGAAGCCCATTTCTGGTGTCCCCTGCCACGATATTGCTGAAATATTGCTAAAAGCGGTGTACAACCAAACTCACTCACTCACTGTGTCATTTGGCTTAAGGTGAAGGGTTGCATTGTTTGTTGCTGAGGCATGAGGTAAATACATTGTTTGCCTGTGGTTTGGCTTGAGGTGAAATGCGATTTTGTTTGACTATGTCTGGTGTAGTGTGAGATGAAAGCGCCTTTGTCTGTCTCTGTAGGACTATGTGATGCCGGAAGTCCTGAGTGGGAGCTACACAGTCACAGAGTACAAGCCGGACCTCGTCCAGATGGTCATAGACAAACTAGTGCCAGAAAATATGAAGTAAGTCCTGGGAAACAATACTTCTGTAAGAGGTTGTGCCAACTCTCAGGTAGGTCCGGGGGCACGGGTGGCCCAGTCATCTAAGGCGCTGCAATTCGCTGTGCAGAGGTGCGTCCCTTGGGCACACCAGAAACCTATGATTGTGGGTTTGAATCCCGGTTCGCCCCAATTATGTTTCTAGGTTTGTCAGCACCATACCCGTGCTCGTGGGTTTCACCGAAGTGGTAAACGTCTGAGACCTGCATCACTTCTGGCTTTCCTCCCACATTAAGCTGACACGCCGTGATATAACTGGAATAATGTTAAAAGCGGTGTTAAACCCAACTCACTCACTCACTCTCTCAGATAGGTCACCAACAGAAGTCTGACTGCAAAGGTTCTTCTTCAGCTGGAGATATTTGTAGCAATAATGGTTATTTATCTTCCTATACTGCAGAAAATTTAACACCCTGTTATTATGACAGGTATGTCTGTGATTTGTAAAGCATGCCCCTGAACTAATGTTATGTTGTAAATTATGTTTTAGGTGTTATTTTGTTAAAGATCCTGGTCAGTAGATCTCTTGTCCTCCAGATCTATTGTACATATCAATATTTTCACTTAACTGTTCTGCATGTCCCAAACAAGAGTGAGTGAGTGAGTTTTGGTTTTACGCTACTTTAAGCAATATTCAAGCAATATTGCGATGGGGGACGCCGGAAATGGACTTCACACATTGTGACTTTGTAGGGGATCAAACCTGGGTCTTCAGCACGCAACGCTTTAACCACTAGGCTACCAGACCGCCCCTTGTCCCAAGCAAGAAGGGCGATGGGGTAGCCTATTGGTTAAAGCGTTCACTCGTCAATCCTCAGACTTGGGTTACAATGTGTGGAGCTGTTGCATAGAGTTGACGTATTCATCATTTGAATGTTGTATACTTTAATTACCTCTTATACCTGATCTAAACATTAACAACTTCTATGGTGAATCTGATTATGTGAAAGGCTGATGTGGCATTCACATTTAGTGAGTAAGTGAGTGAGTGAATATGATTTTATGCTGCTTTTAGCAATATTCCAGAGTCTAAAAAAATGTGCTTCACACATTGTACCTATTAGGGGAATCTTGAATCTGGGTCTTTGGCATGATAAGCGAAAGCTTTAACCACTAGGCTACCCCACCGCCCCCACTAACATTTAAAATGAGTAACTCTAATTTCAATCAGCATGCAACATCACTATGAGTATCTGGCATCACTGTCGGTAAGAAAAGAAATAGTTGAGAGTGTCTCTTTACATTCATTTGATTGGAGACCAGTGCAGATCTTGGGTAGAATAGGTCTTCAGCAACCCATGCTTGCCATAAAAGGTGACTATGCTTGTCGTAAAAGGTGACTAAAGGGATCGCGTGGTCAGGCTCGCTGACTTGGTTGATACATGTCATCATATCCCAATTGCATGGATCAATGCTCATGATGTCAATCACTGGAATATCTGGTCCAGACTTGATTTTTTTTCAGACTGCCATCATATAGCTGGAATAGCTGCGGCGTTAAACAACAAACAAAGAAACAAACATTTGACTGGAATCACAAATATCAGGGAAATATGACTTAGTAATCATAACACCTTTGTCACCAAAATATTAAGTACTTCAGAACAGGTATCACAAAACAGATTTTAGAAACAACAACTTTTCATCCATTTATATATGTTTTTTATCATGTTGTTACAACAAGACTAGTTTGGCACATCCTCAGCCCTTAATGTTATATCACTGGAAGGTGAGCTTCTGTACCTTTGTTCTCTGGTTTGTTAGTCACATGAGTAAGCTGTCTGTAGACATGAGCACATCAGGTAGTAGTGGTAAAGTTGCTCCAGACAATTGTCAGATGTGAAATCTCCTTCTTGACAGATGCATCATCATTGCTCAGAAATTCAAAGGGACGACGGACAAGAAGGAGAAGTGGTACGGAACAGACTACATGGAGTCAAGTATACCTCCAGAGATGATTAGGGTAAGACAACATCGAGTCACGTATACCGTCAGAGATGATTAGGGTAAGACAACATCGAGTCACATATACCGTTGGAGATGATTAGGGTAAGACAACATGGAGTCAAGTATACCTCCAGAGATGATTAGGGTAAGACAACATTGAGTCACGTATACCTCCAGAGATGATTAGGGTAAGACAACATTGAGTCACGTATACCTCCAGAGATGATTAAGGTAAGACAACATCGAGTCACGTATACCTCAAGAGATGATTAGGGTAAGACAACATTGAATCACGTATACCTCCAGGGATGATTAGGGTAAGGCAACATTGAGTCACGTATACCTCCAGAGATGATTAGGGTAAGACACAGTGTGCCACGTATACCTCCAAAGATGATAAGGGTAAGACAAGATTGACTCACATATACCTCCAGGGTTGATTAGGGTAAGACACAGTGTGTCACGTATATCTCCTGGGATGAATAGGATAAGACACAGTGTGCCTTGTATACCTCCAAAGATGATTAGGGTAAGACAAGATTGACTCACATATACCTCCAGAGATGAATAGGGTAAGACACAGTGTGCCACGTATACCTCCAAAGATGATGAGTAAAGTCCATGTGAAGTCACATATGCCTTCAGAAATGATTAAGGTAAGACAACATTGAGTCATGTACACCTCCAAAGTTGATTAGTGTAAGACAAGATTGATTCAAGTGTACCTCCAGAGATGATTAGGGTTGGACGGCGAGTCAGGTATACATTCAGAGATGATGAGTAAGCCAACATCGAGTCACATATACCAATAGAGGTGATTTTTTTCCTGAACTGGTGTTCAGAGTTCAACTGTTGAACATTATTCACTCCCTGTTATCCCTTATATAGTGTTCCCCTTTATGCTTATAGTCAGATAATCACTTCTTTTATCTGTTATGTATGGAATATGCACAAGGTGTTTACCTATTGATCATTTTGACTAACTGAATTAATTTTTTTCAGAAATGGAGTGATTGTGGATTGCATGATAATCTCCGTCTGCCTCAGAGAAATGAGTTCATTCCAACAAATTTTGACATTGTCACGCGGGAACCAGAGGTATGTCTCTAAATGTATCCAAGTGAGCAATACTGAACTGAAGCGCAACAAATTTTCAAAACTAATATTTAAATGTCTTATGAACTAAAGTGTTCAGTGTTCATAATATTTGAGGAAGAAAGTTGTATAAACTTGATAAAGCTGTAAGAGCTGCTCTTGTATCCAGTATAGACATTCAGTGATTATCAATGATGGAAATACACTTTATTTTTCAGTCCTCTTCAGCTCCTGATATAATTAGGGTATGTATTGTTATTCACACCCTTCACGCCCTTCTTCCTCCACACCCTTTACCCTCCACTTCCTTCTTCATTCACCGGGCGGTGGGGTAGCCTAATGGTTAAAGCATTCACTCGTCACGCCGAAGACCCAGGTTCGATTCCCAACATGGGTTCAATGTTTGAAGCACATTTCTGTAGTCCCCAGCACCATGATAGTGCTGGAAAATTGTGTCAGTGACATAAGACCATACTCATTCACTCACTCACTCACTCACTCACTCACTCACTCACTCACTCACTCACTCACACGTTCCCTCACAGTATCTGCATATGCTGTGTAATTCCCCTCATCATTTGACTTTATTAAGGATGTATTATTATGAACATGTATGCAGACTTTCAAGTGTTAGAATCTAAATTATGGCATTGCTACAATTGTCATAAAAACAGTTAAAAAATACAGATATTGGAAGACATTTATCAAATAACTTTCCATATTTGCTGTATTAAACAGGCTTAGAAAATTCACCTTATATTGGGTGTCGTGTTAAATTTTATGCTAAGGATGGTTGCATAAGTTACATGCTGTTTGGTCTTGAAGTAGATTACAGGGTGCAAATGTATGACGAAAACATGGAAGTGAAGTGTTTTGTGATTGCTATGTTCCTTGCGGAGTCAGAAATAAATACAAATAAATGATGTGAAGTGTTGCCTCCAGGATGATGCCATGTGCCGATTCTGGTTCAAGCAAGATGATGAATTCCTACTGCCTAAAGCCTGCATGACATTTGAAATCAAAAGGTGAGTGTAGATTTATTGGCATCCTGGGTTGGTGACTCACCTGGATGATGTTGTTACTGATAATGGTCCCCTGGGAAGAATAGAGTTAGAACTTGTCTTCCATTTTTGTCTTCCCCCGTGAACATCTGGGTTAGAACTGGGCTTCAGGAACCTATGTTTGTTGTAAGAGGTGACTAAGGGGATCGGAGGCCAGGCTCTCTGACTTGGTTGATTGCATGTTATCATGTCTAACGTCTAACTTACGTAGATCGATGCTAATGATGTCAATCACTGGATTATCTGGTCCAAGCTTGATTATTTACAAACTTCCGTCATATAGCTGAAATATTGCTGTGCGTGGAGTTAAACAACAAACCAACAAAACTGTTACAGCTACAGTAACATATTGAATGTTAAGTTTTCAGAGATCTAGAGTATGCGGTAAAATGTTTTCTAGCATGACAGTTACTCATTCATACTCATAATATTTTCATTAATAATACAATCTCGGAATTCTACATACCGACCTGCTTCATGCTTAAGCCATCACATCACTATATTTACATGAAAAAGACACCCATGAAGATACTGCTCAGAATAGGTCTTTAGCAACCCATGCTTGCCATAAAAGGCTTCTACACTTGTGTAAGAGGCAACTATTGGGATCGGATGGTCAGACTCGCTGACTTGGTTGATGCATGTCATCGATCCCAATTGTGTGGCTTGATGCTCATGATATCAATCACTGGATTGTTTTACCCGGACTTGATTATTTACAGACCTCCGTCATATAGCTGGAATATTGCTGAGTGCAGCGTTAAACAACAAACAAACAAACTTTCAATTTCAATTTGGGAATGTTTACTGACTGACTTGGGACTGAATGTCGGCCTCTGAGCAGTGTAGGTAAGTCCCTGGGAATGTTTGTTGAAGTCCTTGCCTCCACTGTTGCAGCTCCTATGCCTACATCGACCCGCTCCACGCCAACATGAACAGCCTGCTGATGCTGCTGTTTAAGGATGCTCTCAACGAGTATGCCTATGATGCGGAGTTGGCCGGACTGGGGTACAACCTGGACAACACCATGTATGGAATGACGGTCAGTGTGGGGTGGGAGGTGGTGGGGGGCAAGGCTGGGGTACAACCTGGACAACACCATGTATGGAATGACGGTCAGTGTGAGGTGGGAGGTGGTGGGGGGCAAGGCTGGGGTACAACCTGGACAACCCCATGTATGGAATGACGGTCAGTGTCAGGTGGGAGGTGGTGGGGGGCAAGGCTGGGGTACAACCTGGACAACACCATGTATGGAATGACGGTCAGTGTGAGGTGGGGGCAAGGCTGGGGTACAACCTGGACAACCCCATGTATGGAATGACGGTCAGTGTCAGGTGGGAGGTGGTGGGGGGCAAGGCTGGGGTACAACCTGGACAACACCATGTATGGAATGACGGTCAGTGTGAGGTGGGAGGTGGTGGGGGGAAAGACTGGGGTACAACCTGGACAACACCATGTATGGAATGACGGTCAGTGTGAGGTGGGAGGTGGTGGGGGAAAGACTGGGGTACAACCTGGACAACCCCATGTATGGAATGACGGTCAGTGTGAGGTGGGAGGTGGTGGGGGGCAAGGCTGGGGTACAACCTGGACAACACCATGTATGGGATGACGGTCAGTGTGAGGTGGGAGGTGGTGGGGGGAAAGACTGGGGTACAACCTGGACAACACCATGTATGGAATGACGGTCAGTGTGAGGTGGGGGGTGGTGGGGGGAAAGACTGGGGTACAACCTGGACAACACCATATATGGAATGAAGGTCAGTGTGAGGTGGGAGGTGGTGGGGGGAAAGACTGGGGTACAACCTGGACAACACCATGTATGGAATGACGGTCAGTGTGAGGTGGGGGGTGGTGGGGGGAAAGACTGGGGTACAACCTGGACAACACCATGTATGGAAAAAGTTAGTGTGAGGTGGGAGGTGGTGGGGGGAAAGACTGGGGTACAACCTGGACAACACCATGTATGGAATGACGGTCAGTGTGAGGTGGGGGAAAGACTGGGGTACAACCTGGACAACACCATGTATGGAATGACGGTCAGTGTGAGGTGGGAGGTGGTGGGGGGCAAGGCTGGGGTACAACCTGGACAACACCATGTATGGAATGACGGTCAGTGTGAGGTGGGGGGTTGTTAAAGGAAGGAAAAGCTTTTGTAGAACGTGGACTACACAACATGAAGCAATTTTGATAAAGTTTGGCCTTCAGGACATAGAAATAATAAACAAGGATCAAGTCTCCAGGTTCAAACTAATTTATTTGTAAATGAGACAAGATTTTGTATAAGATAACACCAGGCGCCAGATAGCGCTGATTTTCAATTTAGATTTCCATATGACTTGAGAGTGTCAATAATTTTGGTTAACTTGCGTACAGTGACTTTGTAATGTATTATAAATCTTGAGGTGTATGATATCATGAGGTAATAGTATTGTATTCACACCATTGTGGGTAGTATTAGCTACTGCTTGTGCCCTGTTATGGGTAAGTGTGCGCCTGTGTGTGACATGGTGTTCTGCCTTCAGCTGTCTGTCAAGGGTTACAACGACAAGCTGCACGTGCTGCTACAGAAGATCATAGAGCGCTTCACCACCTACAAAGTGGACCCCAAACGTTACGAGATCATCAAAGAGTTGGTGAGTCTTTGGTGGCAGACAGTGACATCTTTAATGAGGAATTTCACTGTTAGTAAGGAAATGCATTTGTAATACAAAAGTGTGATCGATAGGTAACTTGTTTGTGTTAAGGACAAATGAAACTATGACTATGTTAAGGACAAATGAAACATTAGGGACTGGAAACCATTTTTCTGATTGGTCAAATTGACATTGATTGCACTGACTGGGAAAATTACAGTAAAAACATCATAATTTGATTTCAGTCTCACTACTAATTTGCCCTCAAGTTACAATATTAATGATCATAACCCCCTACCCCATCAAGTGTCAACTCGGGTATGCCCCCGACCCATTCAGATATGCCCCCTCCTACTCATGTATGTCCCCTCCCACTCAGGTATGCCCCTCCCCACACAGGTATGCACCTGACACTCAGGTATGCTCCCTCCCACTCAGGTATGCCCCCTCCAACTCATGTATGTCCCCCTCCCACTCAGGTATGCCCCTACCAACTCATGTGTGTCCCCTCCCACTCAGGTATGCCCCTCCCCACACAGGTATGCCCCTACCAACTCATGTGTGTCCCCTCCCACTCAGGTATGCCCCTCCCTACTCAGGTATGCCCCTCCCCACTCGGGTATGCCCCCTCCAACTCATGTATGTCCCCCTCCCACTCAGGTATGCCCCTACCAACTCATGTGTGTCCCCTCCCACTCAGGTATGCTCCCTCCCACTCGGGTATGCCCCCTCCAACTCATGTATGTCCCCCTCCCACTCAGGTATGCCCCTACCAACTCATGTGTGTCCCCTCCCACTCAGGTATGCTCCCTCCCACTCAGGTATGCCCCCTCCAACTCATGTGTGTCCCCTCCCACTCAGGTATGCCCCTCCCTACTCAGGTATGCCCCTCCCCACTCGGGTATGTCCCCCATCCACTCGGGCATGTCCCCACCCACACAGGTATGCCCCCTCCAACTCAGGTATGCCCCCTTCCACTCAGATATGCCCCTTTCCACTCAGGTATTCCCCACCCACTCAGGTATGCCCCCACCCACTCAGGCATGCCCCCACCCACGCAGGTATGCCCCCTCCCACTCAGGCATGCCCCCTCCCACTCAGGCATGCCCCCACCCAATCAGGTATGCCCCCTCCTACTCAGGTATGCCCCCAACCACTGAGGTATGCCCCTCAATTATATGTATATGTGTATGTGTGTGTTGCCTGCAGTACTACCGAGGGCTGAAGAACTTCGTGGCAGAGCAGCCTCATCAGCACGCCATCTACTTCACCTCTGTCCTCGTGTCCGAGATGGTCTGGACCAAGTGCGAACTTCTGGAGTCTTTAGATGGTCAGTATGTCCAGGCTCGCATCATGGTAACTCACACGATTATACATGACAGCAGTTGGTAAGGAGTGCTGGCTAATGAAACACTGGTAGATTTTCACCAATTTTAGTTTTAATAATAAGGACACTCAGGACAGTCTTCGACCTTTACCTTTAAGATCATGTGAGAACTAGTGTATCTTAGCAAACATTGTGTCTTTCTACAATTTTTGGTTCCTTTTTGGGGAACACTTTGAGAACAGAGATACCATGTACTGTAATGGGAGGTAGAGTGGATGTAAGTGGAGATTAAATAACATCCATGTAGCTCCTGATAGTTACTTTCGTCCACCTCTTGTGTTGATGAGAGTTTTGTGTGATGTACAGATGTGACGCTGGAGAGACTCCAGGCCTTCATCCCCCAGCTGCTGTCCAAGGTCTACGTGGAGGGCCTCATGTATGGAAACATCACAAAACAGGTACTTGTTGTTTCTTTTATTTGGTAGATAATGTAAATGATTTAGTCTTTATTAACCAGTGAAAATATGATTTTGATAGTTGACATTTGACTGTCTTTGTACACAGATGAAAATTCTCAAGTTTGTATTGTTTTGTTCTTTTGGAGAATACCAGATATTTCCACACGAGTTGAGCCTAATGTAGTTGATTTATGAGAGGCGGCATCTCCATTGAGAAATAACATGATGATTTTTAATGATGATGTTGAAACTGGGGTCCCTCTGTGTTTCAGCGGGCTCTGGAGATCGGTACTCTGATAGAGACAATACTTCGAGAAAAGAGTGGCTCCAAACCGCTTCTGCCGAGTCAACACAAACGCACACGGGAGTTACAGTTGCCTGATGGTATGTTGGGAGGGTCAGTGTACAGAGTGATGGTATGTGGTGGGGTCAGTATACATAGTGATGTTATGGGAACGGGATCAGTGAACAGTGTGATGGTATGGGGGTGGGGTCATGTGCCGTATGTCATGTGCCATGTGTCATGTGCCATATGTCATGTGTCGTCTGTGGCATGTGCTATATGTGCCGTATGTCATCTGTGTCACGTGTGGTATGTCATGTGTCGCACGTCATGTGCCATATGTCATGTGCCATGTATCATATGTCATGTGCCATATGTCGTGTGTCATGTGCCATATGTCAATTGTTGTATGTCGTCTGCGACATGTGCCATGTCATGTGTCATATGTGCCTAATGTCATCTGTGTCATGTGTTGTATGTCATGTGCCATATGTCATGTGTCATGTGCCATATGTCATGTGTCTGTGGCATGTGCTATATGTGCCGTATGTCATCTGTGTCACGTGTGGTATGTCATGTGTCGCACGTCATGTGCCATGTATCATGTCATGTGCCATATGTCGTGTGTCATGTGCCATATGTCAATTGTTGTATGTCGTCTGCGACATGTGCCATGTCATGTGTCATATGTGCCTAATGTCATCTGTGTCATGTGTTGTATGTCATGTGCCATATGTCATGTGTGTTTTGTGCCATTTGTCATGTGTCATGTGCTGTATGTCATGTGCCATATGTGGTTTGTCATGTGCCGTATGTCATGTGTGTCATGTGTCATGTTGTTCTGCTGCAGGCTGCTACTACATGTACGAGCAGACCAACACGGTGCACAGCGGGTCGTGCATTGAGATTTACTACCAGTGCGGTCGCCAGGACACGAACCTCAACATGCAGCTCGAGCTCTTCTCCCAGATCATCAGTGAACCCTGCTTCAACATACTCCGAACTCAAGAACAGCTAGGTGACTACCACACAAACAGTACAAGGCTTTTTTTACACAGTCTAATGTGGTTAATAATGTAAATCATAAAATTAACGTGAAACTATGTGAAACTTGCGATTGTCCCTTGCTGATGACACATTATGACCTGGAAATACTGGAGTTTATTGTCACGTTCACTGCACATGAAACAATGACGTTCCTAACAAAGCTCCAATACACAATGTCACTTAGTGCTTGATGTAGCACTTCCCACATCTTCCTGAGGCAAGGGAATTAAATGACTATAAAAGGCCAGTTTCCACCCAAGCCGAACTAGGCTGGTATCCCAGAGTTACATTTTGGCTTGACTAACGAGTCTATGCATAGTCCAATCAAAATTGCATAACAAACTAGACATTCTTTTTGTAAGCATCATGCAGATTTCGGTCGACTGCAGGAGTAAAGCCTGCTGGGCATTGACAGATATTTTGCAAATCTTCTCATGTTTTTAATCAAGGTGCTCAAGTGATTTGTTGAACTTTGTGAAGTAAGACCCGTTTGAGTACAATATAGATCTTGTTAATGGATCAGATTGTCTTCACTGTGCGCCACCATTTTGTTTCGAAGCAAATGCAAGTGATATGAGAGGTGGAATCTGATTGGTCAATAGGAGGGACATAGACGGGACTTGACTCATGATGGTCACTGGTGGCGCTACAATTGAGCCTGGAAATTCCAGCCTAGTTTGGCAAGGGTGGAAACTGGACTATAACAGTCAGTTAATGCCCTTGCCTAGGGGAGATGCACTTCCCACCAATTACCATGTCAGGTGTTGTCAGTTTACACAAACTGATCAAGCAGTTATGACAGTTGTCAACTGTATATGATGGTGCCTATGGTCTTGGCAACTTTGTCAAATATTAGCTAAATTAGCGGACTGCAATATTAGCTAAATTAGCGGACTGCATACAGATGTCATACAGAAATAAGAAAATTTACTATGACACAGGTATTGACCAGCAACTGTTAAACCTAAGGGGGATACTGAGGTCCTTCAGGTTAGCTGCTAAGTATTTGAAACCAGGGATTCTCTGATTCTATAACTTTTAACCAAAGAGATATTACAACGACTTTGATTAAATTGCTGAAGAAATAGTTGATGGGTCGTAGCTTTAATAGTAGGGTCAGTGTTGTAGATTCATATGTGTTCAAGGACTTGTTACTTTAGATTAATGTAAAATAACTATACATAATGTATGGTATTGCTTTGTATCAATGAATGCTGTGTGTTTTTCAGGGTATATAGTGTTCAGTGGTCTGCGTCGGTCCAGCGGTGTCCAGGGACTCCGTGTGATCGTACAGTCAGACCGACAACCATCCTTTGTGGAGTCTCGGGTCGAAGCCTTCCTCAAGACTATTGATGTAAGTCCTGAAGAGATTTGGTTTGTTTGGTTTGTTGTTTTATGCCGCACTCTGCAATATTCCAGCTATATGACGGCGGTCTGTAAATAATCGAGTCTGGACCAGACAATCCAGTGATTTACATCATAAACATCGATCAACGCTATTGGGATCGATGACATGCATCAACAGTCGGCAAGTCTGACCCCCCGATCCTGTTAGTCGCCTTTTACGACAAGCATGGGATGCTGAAGACCTATTCTAACCCGGATCTTCACGGTTCAGTTCTGTAGAGTATCATCCCAATGATCAATGTCTTGAAAAGGACATAAAGATGCCAATATTTGTGTATGGGCCATGGGATTGTTTTGCATTCCATCAATCGCTGGTATGCCTGGCTTGATTATTTACATCGTGCCATGATATAGCTGGAATATTACTGACTGAGGCTGAAAACAGTGAGTGAGTATGGTTTTATGCCGCTTTTAGCAATATTCCATCAATATCACGGCGGGGGAAACCAGAAATGGGCTTCACACATTGTACCCATGTCGGGAATCGAACCCGGGTCTTCGGTGTGATGAGCGAACGCTTTAACCACTAGGCTGCCCGACCACCCCTTTCACATTCACTCACTTTTGGGTACATGAAAACGGATTGACTGAATGCAAGGTAACATGTGCCTCTGTCTTCACCAACTGGTATGATGGAGAGACATTTGGGTGGACAGTGCAGGAATACTGACCTGGAACTATTTTTCTGTGTGTAGGACTACATCAACAAAATGAGTGAAGAGGAGTTTGACAAGCACGTGAAGGCCCTGGCAGCTAAACGTCTGGAAAAGCCCAAGAAGTTGTCTGTGCTGAATGGCAAGTACTGGGGAGAGATTATCTCGGAGCAGTACCACTTTGACAGAGGTAAGTGTTATGTGTAGGATAAACCACGTCTGAAGGTTTTTATGATATTTAAGCCCTGCATCCGCGGGATAAAACCAAGGGGCATAAGTCCCAAGGTTTTATCCCAACAATAAAGGTTTTAAATGTCACAAAGACAGGGGAAATGTTTTATCTATCTTACAAACCGAAAAAAGAAACTTGAAACAACATTGATCAACATTTTTATGTTTCAAACATACTTTCCATGCACCTGAGGAAACAGGCGTAAAATATCTGTTGCTGGTGTACGGTACTTGTAAAATACATTTTCGAAAGCATTGTGATTTATTAGCGCCCCTGTAGCCTAGTGGTACACAAATTTGGGCTACAGATACAAAGGTTGCGTGTTCGATCCTCTGGAATATACATGTAAGGAAAACAGTTGTCATTTGATTTTACATTTCATTACAGGGGTGGTCGGGTAGCCTAGTAGTTAAAGCGTTCGCTCGTCACGCTGAAGACCCGGGTTCGATTCCTGACATGGGTACAATGTGTGAAGCCCATTTCTGGTGTCCCCCGCCGCGATATTGCTGGAATATTGCTAAAAGCGGCGTAAAACCATACTCACTCACTCACTCAAAGCAGCATTTCACCAAACTCAGTCATGACCTAACAATTGGATACTCATATCTAAGCTCACGGTATCAGATTGCACCAACTCTGTTTTGTTCACTTAATACTCCGACTACTGTTTATTTCACATATATGTTAATGATTAATGTTTAATGGGTTTAAGCTGATAGTAAAGAATGTATGTTTCTATTTAGATAATGTGGAAGTAGCGTATTTGAAGACAATCAGCAAGGAAGATTTATATACATTCTACAAGGTAAGTAGCATAGATCTCCATGGTTTGGAGTACCCAGTCTATCATTGGTTAGAGTGGTGACAATGGCATCCTCGATTATCTTGGGTATTACATCTCCACTCTAATATATTACCCTGGAACAATTCACCATCATGTCTTCATTTAGAATCAAATGTCACAATCCTTAAAGTAACCGTCCAATCAAATTATATATTATAGGTCACATTATTGTGTGTATCATTTAACCTCAAATCCACACTGAAATTCACAAATTAATTTTTTTCCAAAACTGCAGGAATTTCAGAAGGAGTTTTTCTCTCACGTTGTTATCTCCCCTGTATCCATGACAACAAAATAGTGGCAACTGACCATGCATAATATTTTCTTTATTATGTCGCAAGAAGGATCTGCGTGTACAATCAGTGTCTAACACTTTAGCTCAAAATATATTCCAATACGTATCACAGTATATCGCAGTACATATCTTTTGCCTGTACACAGCACTAGTTTTTATCATACTGGCTACAGTACTGCTCATTACAATATTCAATCACTCCTTGATTTATGTCTTCTTTATTTACAAAGACATTGCTTAAATGTTTCATGTCTTGCTTTGTAGTCCTACATAGATGCTGATGCTCCCAGGCGGCACAAGTTGAGCGTGCACATCATCTCGAGTAACCCTGGTGACAAGATGAATGGGGATCAGACGACAGCGCAGCAGGTCAGTGGCCGGACAGATGGGCCAGAGGAGGAGGTCATCATCACAGGACCAACGGTAGGTTGCCTACTTGTTTTAAGTACCACAGGAGCCATGTGGGGATCCACTGGTCTCCGGTGCCATAGGAGCCTTGCAAGGATCTACTGGTCTCAGATGCCATAGGAGCCTTGCAAGGATCCACTGGTCTAAGGTGCCACAGGAACCTTGCAAGGATCTATTGGTTTAAGGTGCCACAGGAGTCTTGTGGGGATCTCCTGGTCTAAAGTACCACAAGATCCTTGCAAGGATCTACTGGTCAGATGCCATAGGAGCCTTGCAAGGATCCACTGGTCAGATGCCACAGGAACCTTGCAAGGATCTATTGGTTTAAGGTGCCACAGGAGCCTTGTGGGGATCTCCTGGTCTCAAGTACCACAAGATCCTTGCAACGATCTACTGGTCAGATGCCACAGGAACCTTGCAAGGATCTATTGGTTTAAGGTGCCACAGGAGCCTTGTGGGGATCTCCTGGTCTAAAGTACCACAAGAGCCTTACAAGGATCTACTGGACTTAGGTCCCATAGGTGCCTTGCAAGGATCTACTGGTCTTAGGTCCGATAGGTGCCTTGCAAGGACCTACTGGTCTAAGGTGCCACAGGAACTTTGCAAGGATCTACTTGTCTCAGGTGCCATGGGAGCCTTACAAGGATCTACTGGTCTAAGGGGCCATAGGAGCCTTGAAAGGATCTACTGGTCTCAGGTGCCACAGGAGCCATGCAAGGATCCACTGGTTTAAGGTGCCACAGGAGCCTTGCAAGGATTCACTGGTCTAAGGTGCCACAGGAGCCGTGCAAGGATCCACTGGTCTCAGGTCCCAAAGGTGCCTTGCAAGGATCTATTGGTCTCAGGTGCCACAGGAGCCTTGCAAGGAGCTATTTGTCTAAGGTGCCATAGGAGTCTGCAAGGGTCTACTGGTCTCAGGTGCCACAGGAGCCTGCAAGGATCTACTTGTCTAAGGCCCCATAGCAGCCTTGCAAGGATCCACTGGTCTAAGGTGCCACAGGAGCCTTGCAATGATCTACTGGTCTAAGGGGCCATAGGAGCCTTTCAAGGATCTACTGGTTTGAGGTGCCATGGGAACCTGTAAGGATCTACTGGTCTCTGGTGCCATAGGAGTCAGCAAGGATCTCCTGGTCTCCGTCGCCATAGGAGCCCTCAAGGATCTACTGGTCTCAGGTGCCACAGTAGCCTTGCAAGGATCTACTGGTCTCTGGTGCCATAGGAGCCTGCAAGGATCTACTGGTCTTAGGTGCCACTGGTTTAATGTGGGACCCCTACCCATGATTATAGGTTTCTGATGCCAAATCACTCATGCTATGCTGTCATATAATGTCACATTTAGTGGGGGTATTTGAAAAAGTATGATTTCTTTTCAAATAAGCACACAAATACTTGGGTTCATAATGTTTGTTTTTCTGTTTATGAAACATTTTGGTGAATTCGCAATATATGTCCCAGTGACATTACTGTCTCTCTGTGTTTTAGGCAACAGTGGTGAAAGATGTGTGGGACTTCAAGAGGAACCTGGCCCTCTACCCCCTGGCTCAACCATACATGGACTGTTCCAAGGCCAGATCTAAACTCTGAACACCTTTGAGCATGGACTTTTCCAATGGCGAACTCTAAACAAGGAACGTTCAATGTTAAACTGCTGCTCTCTTGATTGGAACTGAATTAATAGGTGAAAATGAATGTCAGAGGTTGAGAAGACTATGATGGGAATATAATTTTTCAGGTAGGGGTGGGAGCTAGTTTGGGGTGGGTTCTAAATTGGCTGGGTGAAAGGGAAGGGGATGAGATAGTGAGGGACAGTGGGACTCTATACATCCCATCCTATCAACTATCCTGGGTGGGTTGGGGTGGGAAGGAATTGGGTGGGCGGGGCTGGGTTTGGATGAGAGTTTGGGTGAGGCTTACACTTTCGTAGAGTAACATTTGGAAAGCCAAGAACCTCATGCTCACACACAAGAATTAGATGTTTACGTTTTCCTCGGGTGTTTCCTGTTGCCTTGCAAGTTTCACAATTTGGTATTTAGAACCATATTGTTTGTCATCTATCTACACCACGATACTTGTGATACCCAGCATGAAGACTTAAAGTTCGAGCCACTGGCATCTTGTGTGTATGAATTGTATGTGAGGTATGAGATGCACTGGTGCAAGCAGGGAGGCATCAGTGCAGCTTGTTTTAACATCTTTAAGTAAAAGACATAGGTGTTGTTTGCTGTGTTCAAAATTATGCATGAAAGTCAAGGGAATAGAAGGGATCCTTGTCACACACCCAATATTTAAAGTTAAGATTTAGGGAAGTCCTATAGGATCCCATCACCCACCAACACTGGATGTTGTACTGTTTTCTCCCAAACATGGATCCAACATATTGGTATTTGGTGGCTGCGCTTGAACTAAAATCTGAATGGAAATATACTCACCAAAAAAAGAAACTTGAATGCCATAAATGTTGGTTGATATATGAAGAATTACTCATATCAAAGAGATATTAGATTGGTTTAATGCACAAATGAACATGCTGTTATGTTGTGTGAACCGATGCTCATGAACACATCACCTGTTACATCATTGATATTCGAGATGCACCATTTGTCTAGTGCAGGATTAGCGTGTAAAGTTTGAAATTCATGTGCAGCATATCATAATAAGAATAGAGACTTTGTGGTAACGCTTGACTGATTGTTAGTGGTAAGTGGTACACATTGGAAACATCACTTCTTAAAGTACATACTTTTCTATATGTTTCTATGGTTTGTGTTTCTTTTGGCAGTGAGTATATATCGGGGAAAAATTTACATATTGAATAATACACCAAACACATGCCTCCCTGTATTCCCTTACTTCTGCCCATGAGTATATGTGTGTTGATGACCTGTGGTGTGCTGCTGTGTTGATGAGGGCTTGCAGGTGATGCCCAGGTTGTGACTTCTACACATGCTGCTTGTCTTAGTTTGCTTGGGACAGATGCTCAAGCTAGCAGATTACCCTCAGGTACAGCACTTTCATAATGACCCAATATGACCCATCCTCATGAGGCAGGGGCATATTTCCCTGGTGATTAATACAGTGAATTATGACCTGTGTAAGCTAGGTCACCTGCAGGCAGGTTTGCAGGGACACTATGTTTACATAGGCGCTTCTGGTAATTTAGAGTGACAGGTTTTGCTGTTGATTGGCTTAGAAAAGTGTCTTCTTTGTCAGGACACAAGACCAATATTCAATGAGATGTAGACTTATTATCTGATTGTTTAATGATGTCATTATCTGATCGTATGGTAATGTCAACATCTGATTGTGTAGTGATGTTATTTAATAGCTGTTTTAGTGACATCATGATGGTGACATCATTATGTGGTTTAATGACATCATTGTTTGATGATCATCTTCAACTGAATGTGTATCTCACTGTGGCATTTTTATTGGCTGATAAAAATATCATCTTCTTCATCAGGACACAAGATCAATATTCCAGTACAATAAGACTTTGATCTTAATCAAATCATGACCTTTTCTGAAAGGCTTTCCTTTCCTACTTGTTGCTAATATTAGACTTATGATATCCCATGTGGGAATGTCATCATCTGATTGTTTAGTGATGTCACTGATTGACTGTATGTTGATATCATTATCTGATCGTATAGTGATGTCATTTTATGATTGTATACTGATGTCATTATCTGATTGTATACTGATGTCATTATCTGATTGTATTGTTATGTCATCATCTGATTGTATCGTGATGTCAACATTTGTTAGTATAGTGATGTTATTTAATAGCTAGTGACGTCATGATTGTGACAACATTATTTGGTTGTTTAATGACATCATCGTTTCCTCCAACATCAAGCTCACAAGCCGTGATTACAATAAAATACTGTTGAAGACTGGGTTAAACAAAACTCACTCATTCCCTGAATCATCACTTTGAGTACTAGTTTCGCTTGTCTGTCTCTTCCCTCGAGGGGCGGTCGGGTAGCCTAGTGGTTAAAGTGTCCGCTCGTCACGCCGAAGACCCGGGTTCGATTCCCGACATGGGTACAATGTGTGAAGCCCATTTCTGGTGTCCCCCGCCGCGATATTGCTGAAATATTGCTAAAAGCGGCGTAAAACCAAACTCACTCTTCCCTCGAATCATGTGTTACATTGTCCAAAATGCATTTCGCTGTTGGGAAAATATGTCAAAACTATTGTATTCTGGTCATTGTATGTATGAAACAATATTCTTGATAGACAATCTGGGAGGTTATATTTACTTGTAGCTGAAGTTTCCTGGTTTCTTCATGGCATAGTAATGTTCCTATTGTACAGGGGGCCCACACTCTTTCTGGCTTCAGACTTCACAATAGTGAACTTAGAGAAGGCACATCATGCATACTTAACAAACTTATATACACTAGATTCCTCCGTAACTATGAATACATAGGGCTAGTTTGTGGTATAGTCATGACATCGCTTTTCTATCTTAGTAATGTTTGTTTGTTGTTTAATGACGCACACAGCAATATTCCAGCTATATGACGGTGGTCCAACAGCGACTAACGGCAACGATGGTCAGGCTTGAGGACTTGGTTGATGCATGTCATCGTATCCCAATTGCGTGGATCAATGCTCATGGTGTCAATCACAGGATTCTCCGGTCCAGATTCGATTATTTACAGACCGCCGTCATACAGCTGGAATATTGCTGAGTGTGGCGTTAAACAATAAACAAACACACAACAAAACGTAATGAAATGTGACAGGGTATAACTTGAGGAAGTCCAAGGAACCGCACTCCGTGCACAAACTTTGTGTGAACCCAACTGGTGTCTGAAGCAGTTTGTACAGACGCTGGATGCAAGGCCTGTCACGTTAAAAATACGGCCTTTTTGTGTCATGTAATCTGAACGCTCATTGGTCTGAGCACTGTTGTTTTCCCTCTTGCTGAAATCTGATTGATTGATTAAACACACAACAGCCGTATGTATTAAGTGATAATGGATGAACTTGTGTCTACAAATCCATGAAGTCTGGATGAATGTTTAAGACTTCAATAAGTCCTGCCGGTTGAGTTAGTCGCACTGCTGATGACTTAATGAAGCAGGGCCTGGAAGGATATGGACAATTATTTTTGATAATTTGCATTACAGAAAAAAAGACTGACATTATTAGTACCTTTAGTAGTATTAGTACCTTTGGCCAAACATATTGTTGTTTTTATCCATACATTCAGGTTTTAGTTGTCTCCCTTTGTTAGCCCTGGTTTCAATGGCCAAATCATTTAAGCAGGAACAAGCCCAGTGCTTTGATGTGACAGTTTTTAATCAAATGTATTCTGTAGTTTCTGTGATACTTCTATGGGACTATGATGCAGTGTTAGTGTAACCAAGGAAACTTAGGATGTCATGGTAGTTGTTAGATTTCTTTAAATAATTTAATCCATTTTCATTTGTATTTTATGAAGTTGATTAACCATCTTATCTTGACATGAGTGTTATGATTGCGTATGAATTTGTACATGCATTTCACTTGATTCCTCCACATGATTTTACACATGGTATGTGTTAATAAAGTGTATATACAACCAATGCTGTGTTTGTACTGATTGTCTTGGTGCATGTACAACAAACTTGAGGAAATATACAGCTAGTATCTATTTGGTTTATTATAGTCCAATTTGCGTTCCATTTTTCCAAAGTGAATTACCAACCAAATACATACTGAACCACAAGAGAAACGTCACCATGGATAGATATATGAGAAACCTTATTTGTACAAACACTGTTAACATACTGTGTCATTCAGCCATCTTTGAATCTCGTTCCACAGGTGCTCAATGGAATTTAAATCGGGACTGAGGGCAGGCCACTGCATGGTTCTGACGTTTTGCTGGAGGAAGTCTCTTGTTGCTCTCGCAGTGTGGGCTCAGGCGTAATCATGCTGAAACTCGTGGTTGCGGCGACGTGCCAAATGAGGTATGGCGTGTGGTCTCAAGACTTGATCAATGTACCGAGCTGTGACACCATTGCCTCTCCCAGGACCAATGTTCTGGAAGACCACAGGGCCGACCCTCTGTGCAAGACCAAGTCCACCGCACGCCATGATGCTCGGATCACCCCATGAGTCTCTCAACAATACAAGCATCCGAATAACGTTCCCCACGGTCGGTCTCTCTCTCTCTCTCTCTCTCTCTCTCTCTCTCTCTCTCTCTCTCTCTCTCAATATCCACACCGGAAGCACAATTGTTCCTGTGAACTTGGACTGTCACATTGAGGTCGTGAAGAAGCCTTTTCATTGGTTGGCCGCATGTTCGTGAATTTGTTTATTGACCAGCTAGTCTGTACACTGGTACTTCAACGATGAATTTCGTGAGCATTTTTGTCAACCAATCCAATCGCTATCGCGGTATCTCTTGCTGCGACTAACGTTAATTCAGGGTACGAAGACACGATATAAACACGTTTTAAGAGGTTTATCAAAAGTCGTACGGAGTCTGTCCGAAAATATCACGAAACGTAAGACAGCAAACTATGAGGCCAAGGAGGAAATGTTTCTGGTGCATCAGCGCCTCACGCTAAATCCCGACCATCAATTATTTTTATTGCCACAAAAGAAACGTTCCCGCATTATACGAAGCAGATTCTACAAAAATGAATCCATAAAATGAACACAAACGTAATTGACATTGAATTAAGAGCCATGTTCAATGTGAAGCGAGAACAGGAGTTGTAGGCGAGGACGGTGCAATACCTTGTATCATTCCGCGCTGAGAACAGAATGTATCGGGCGGGGCCATGTCTCACACCATCCTAATCCCTCCGACATAGACTAAAGTATATTCTCAATAACTTACGGCTATCTACTACCAACGCAACAGCAACAACAAAAACGGCGGCAACAAGTAACCAACAGCTATCTACAACCACCACAGCAGCAAGTAACCAACAGCTATCTACAACCACCACAGCAGCAAGTAACCAACAACTGTCTACAACCACCACAGCAGCAAGTAACCAACAGCTGTCTACAACCACCACAGCAGCAAGTAACCAACAGCTGTCTACAACCACCACAGCAGCAAGTAACCAACAGCTGTCTACAACCACCACAGCAGCAAGTAACCAACAACTGTCTACAACCACCACAGCAGCAAGTAACCAACAGCTATCTACAACCACCACAGCAGCAAGTAACCAACAGCTGTCTACAACCACCACAGCAGCAAGTAACCAACAGCTGTCTACAACCACCACAGCAGCAAGTAACCAACAGCTGTCTACAACCACCACAGCAGCAAGTAACCAACAGCTGTCTACAACCACCACAGCAGCAAGTAACCAACAGCTGTCTACAACCACCACAGCAGCAAGTAACCAACAGCTGTCTACAACCACCACAGCAGCAAGTAACCAACAGCTGTCTACAACCACCACAGCAGCAAGTAACCAACAGCTGTCTACAACCACCACAGCAGCAAGTAACCAACAGCTGTCTACCACCACCACCACGCCCACCACCACCTCCACCACCACAGGAGCAACAACAAAAAACAGCAGAAGCAAGTAATAAACAGCTATGTACCACCACCACCACCACCACCACAGCAGCAACAACAGCAACAGCAAGTAACCAACAGCTATCTACCACCAAAGCAGCAACAGCAAACAATCAACGGCTATCTACGACCACCGCTACAGCAAGTAACCAGCAGATATCTACCACCGCCGCAACAGCAAGTAACCAACAGCTATCTACCACCACCGCAACAGCAAGTAACCAACGGCTTTCTACCACCACCGCAACAGCAAGTAACCAACGGCTTTCTACCACCACCGCAACAGCAAGTAACCAACAGCTATCTACCCCCACCGCAACAGCAAGTAACCAACAGCTATCTACCACCACCGCAACAGCAAGTAACCAACAGCTATCTACCACCACCGCAACAGCAAGTAACCTACACCGCAGCCGCCGACGCCATACCATGCTCCCGAGGATGTCAGATTCACTGTCCCTCCCAATGTTGTCTTAGCTAGAACGAGTGGCTGTGGAAAGACTATGTTGATGAGGTGAGGTGAAATTGGTCCAAGATTATTGCACTTATATAGCGACGTGCATGTGTATGTGTTTGTGCGGCGGCTTGTACTAGTCCGGACTGATGCCGATTTATAGTGTTAGCCCACTGAGATACCATGCCGCAGTTAAACATCAATACCCCACTCAGACACAGTATACTCACTCTGAGCTGACCAGTCCTTGTTTTAGCCCCTTAATGCCGAGCGCCAGATAGGGTAACAACAAGTACCATCTTTTAACGTCTTTTGGTATGACGCGTCCGGGGATCAAACCCCGGACATTCTTCTCTCCGGACGGACGCTCTACCACTAGACCACGGAGGCGGTCGACTATGTTGGTGTACAATATATCCTTGAACTGATTCATAAACCCACACCCAACACTATCGTATGATGTTATACTTAATAAGGTGCACTCAACGTCTCAGATAGACAGACGAGTAACAGATGTGAATTATGTGAGCTATTTTGGCTACGGTCCCTCTTCAAACCTATTTTTAAGTGAGATCCATAGATCAAGAAACAGATAAGCATCTCATTTGTAGAGTGAAACAAAAGCCGTTGTTGTTTTATACTCGCTTTATTATTTTTCGAACATGAGTCTTTCAAGTGCAACCTCTTTGTATAAGATTCAAACCACTTCTATAATCAACTAACATGCTGAAGCCATTTTAAAGTTGTATAACAAAGTTACAGAGTACAACAAAATGTGAGTTGAAAACACAGTGACCTATGCAGACGACGTTCCACACTCCACGCACAGAGGGATAATGTCGGAGAAGTGGTACTACATCTTCTTTGATGTAAATATTAATTGCCAATGCAAGAGAATAACCAGTCTAGATTATCCACCGAAACAGATTCCATTTAGTGTTAAGTGCTAAACAGCTGCGCAAATTATATGAATGGACAACTGAAAATCAGTGATGACACCAGGGGCGCGTTGCAAGCCACCAATCGCTTAGAGAAAGCAACTTACTCGCTCACCCAGGGGTCTGCAACAGTTCGAAGCGCTTGCGCACTCTTCCAAAATGGCGGCGTAACCACCGCTTGGTTGCCTTGACGTAATGAAGAACGTAATAGAAGAGGCTCGATGACGAGCTGATCAAATTTATGACTCCTTTGAAGACGTGGATCCGACCGAGGATGATGGGGTGTCAGCTGCCTTCGCTCATTTCCTCGTTGATCCAGTCAAGAATTTCTTCTTCCGCTGTCAAAGTTAGCCGCCATTTTGGTTTGACAACGAAGCGACTTCAGCCAGCGATTGTTTCGCTTGCAAGCGGCGTAAAGTTGGCGCACTGTTGTAAGGCGAATCGTTGTACATCGCTTGCAAGCGATTGGCGCTTTGCAACGCACCCCAGGTGTTCGTGAAAAGGGTAAGCATGTCCTACCCTACCAGGCACCCCGCCATTCACACAATTCGTGTTTCTAACACTGCCTGGTTAGCCGAGAAAGATGACGTGTTTAGCGTTTACCTCCCGTATTCAAAGGTGATAACCACAAATATAACACTCACTTCTGAAGTGGTTTCAAAGAAACCTTAATGGGATATGTCTTGTTTATTTGATCACAGTTCAAATAACGAGGTCCTCATTACGTATTGGACGTATCTGAAATAGAGGGTAATGTTAAATATTGCTCCATTTAACCAAGAGCATTGATCAGGTATCATTGAAATCCCATGATTCCCTGTTATTGCGCCATGCCTCCAAAGACGCCATTTTCGACTACGGCTAGAAAGCTCTTTAACTCATACCGACGCGATCTTTCCATAACCAATCAGATTAACGTCGCTTCTCACCGACCAATCAGAATGTCCCTGTGACGTTGAACTGTCTGTTTGGCTAACTCAAATGTGATTATGCATAATGTTATGTATATTCAAGGCACATCTTATGGTAAAAATCAAGACACTTCTGAAGGTTACAATCAATAAATAAAATAATGATGATACAAAGTGAGCGTATCCCGCCCTACCGGTGGCCCCTGTCACAAATACATGCAGAGGCAAGTAAATTGTTCACCTGAAAATACACGAGATCCACAAAATACACGTCAAAAAAAAGAGAATTGCATAGACTCCATCGCTATTGTCATTAATCTCGTAGTCAAAATGATAATAAAAGCGACAAAACCCTTTCCATATTCATAAGAAATCTCTGCCCAAAACAGAATCCATTGTACGATTCCGCCTATATCATGAGCATGTTGTTTTTTGTGTTTTTATTGCTCTGAATCTTTATGAATAGATTTATTTTGTTATATTTCTAGTTCACTGTGGTTAATCAGTTGAAATGAATTGGCCATTTGCCTGTTATTGAGCGATCATCTATATATCTGGGCCCACTTGCACAAAGTGATCTTAGCGCTAAGATGATCGTAACTCCCATACTTTAACATAGGCTTGCGATAGTCTTAGCGCTAAGATCGCTTTGTGCAAGTGGGCCCTGAAGCTTAAGTTAACATTCTTGGCCAAATTGCCTTGTTTCGATTATACTTCCTTATGGTATAATTCCACTTGTCTCAAATAGTTTCTCTGAATATACCGGAAGTCCTTCCTTGATTGTATATAAAAAGTATGGCGATTCTTTTGGACAGGGTTTTGGTGGTGCATCTGCTGGACCCAACAATATATTTCTTTGTACGGATTTTATGGAGGTTTGTATTCCAGTACAAAAGAAGTATGGACCTTGATTTAAAGTCAAGTCAAGGGATATTTGAGGTCATTCTGAAGGCGTTAATAGCCTAGTGGTTAAAGCTTTTGATTATTGTAACGAAGTCCCGGGTCGATACCTTACATGGGTACATTATGGGAGGACCATTGCTTGTGTCCCCCTGCATGGCTGTGGCTAAACTCACTCCCACAAGACGATCGAGTTGATGTTCACTGTTGTCTCCCTTCCTGATATTTCTGCAATCATTTCTGCTAAATCCTGACTCACGCGTACGTCTCTGATGTCACTTGATTCCCTCAACAAGGTTTGGAATTAGTCCTGTCACAACAACACTGACACATGACCTCCTTGTTAAAAGTCGGAGACAGAGGAAAGAAAGAACAGCACCTGACTCTGTCCATGAATCTGGTGATGTATGGCAGCCTGTAAGGGTCATTTTGTGGCAGGTAACGATCGCATGGTCTTGCCGAATCACGTTTTTCCACACCACGTTCCTCCAGTGTTCCTGCAACCATAAGTGACAACGTCAGGTCCTTTCTTAACATTGATACCTCCTCATTACCCCTTTATGTCAGAGGTGCGTGAATAGTACAGTTTTCGTTTGTTTGTTTTTATCTTGTTTAACGCCGCAATATTCAAGCTATATGACGGCGGTCAGTAAATAATCGAGTCTGGACCTAGCAATCAAGTGATTCTTATCATGAGCATCGATCGACCCAACTGTGATACGATGGCATGCATCAACCAAGTCAGCGAGCCTGACCACCCGATCCCGTTAGTCGCCTCTTACAACAAACTTAGTCGCCTTTTACAGAATAATACAGAATGCCAGCGATATAACACACTTTACAATGTATTGCAAACGTTATGGGGTGACTAAATGTCCAAGGTGGACTATTGGGGAACATGGTTTGTTTTGTTTAGCTTCGAGGTAATATTCCTGCAATACAGCGGATGCTGGTCTAGATCAGACAATCCAGTGATCGATATGATGAACATGAAATCAACCCAGTCAATGTTTCCTAATTACCTAATTTCCTATTACCTGGAGCAAGGTTGTCTAGGACACAACCCAAAACACTGGACACGAACATCGGTGTAGACAACAACACGATTATTACTTGATCAAATCCTTTGCTTCCTGAAAAAAACAACACATTTAAACAGAATTGTTTTGGCACCACCTGCTCATCACTGGTAGCACCTACTCTAACGGGATCACTCACTGTAACGTGAGCACTCACACCAATGATGGCACCAGCTACACCAATGATAGTACCAGCTGTAACTGTAGGACCTTCGGTAACGGATGCATCCCTCGTAATGGTAGCACCCGCTCTAATGGTAGCACCCGCTCTAATGGTAGCACCCATTCTAAAGGTAGCACCCGCTCTAATGGTAGCACCCGCTCTAACGGTAGCACCCATTTTAAAGGTAGCATCCGCTTTAACGGTAGCACCCATTCTAAAGGTAGCATCCGCTTTAATGGTAGCACCCTTTCTAAAAGTAGCACCCGCTTTAATGGAAGTACACATTCTAAAGGTAGCACACGCTCTAATGGTAGCACCCATTCTAAAGGTAGCCTCCGCTCTAACGGTAGCACCCATTCTAACGTTAGCACCCGCTCTAACGGTAGCATCCGCTCTAACATTAGCATCTGCTCTAATGGTAGCACCCATTCTAAAGGTAGCACCCGCTCTAATGGTAGCACACATTTTAAAGGTAGCACCCGCTCTAATGGTAGCACCCATTCTAAAGGTAGCACCCGCTCTAATGGTAGCACCCGCTCTAACGGTAGCACCCATTTTAAAGGTAGCATCCGCTTTAACGGTAGCACCCATTCTAAAGGTAGCATCCGCGTTAATGGTAGCACCCTTTCTAAAAGTAGCACCCGCTTTAATGGAAGTACACATTCTAAAAGTAGCACCCGCTCTAATGGTAGCACCCATTCTAACGTTAGCATCCGCTCTAATGGTAGCACCCATTCTAACGTTAGCACCCGCTCTAACGGTAGCATCCGCTCTAATGGTAGCACCCATTTTAAAGGTAGCCTCCGCTCTAATGGTAGCACCCATATTAACGTTAGCACCCGCTCTAACGTTAGCACTCGCTCTAATGGTAGCACCCATTCTAACGTTAGCACCCGCTCTAGTGGTAGCACCCGCCCTAATGGTAGCACCCGCTCTAACGGTAGCACCCATTCTAAAGGTAGGCTCCGCTCTAATGGTAGCACCCATTCTAACGTTAGCATCCGCTCTAATGGTAGCACCCATTCTAACGTTAGCATCCGCTCTAATGGTAGCACCCATTCTAACGTTAGCACCCGCTCTAGTGGTAGCACCCGCCCTAATGGTAGCACCCGCTCTAACGGTAGCACCCATTCTAAAGGTAGCCTCCGCTCTAATGGTAGCACCCATTCTAAAGGTAGCCTCCGCTCTAACGGTAGCACCCATATTAACGTTAGCACCCGCTCTAACGTTAGAACTCGCTCTAACGTTAGCCTCCGCTCTAATGGTAGCACCCATTCTAAAGGTAGTCTCCGCTCTAATGGTAGCACCCATATTAACGTTAGCACCCATTCTAACGTTATCACTCGCTCTAACGTTAGCATCTGCTCTAATGGTAGCACCCGCTCTAAAGGTAGCACCCGCTCTAATGGTAGCACCGATTCTAAAGGTAGCACCCATTCTAACGTTATCACTCGCTCTAACGGTAGCACCCATTCTAAAGGTAGCACCTGCTCTAATGGTAGCACCCGCTCTAATGGTAGCACCCGCTCTAACGGTAGCACCCATTCTAAAGGTAGCACCCACTCTAATGGTAGCACCCATTCTTACGTAAGCACCCGCTCTAATTGTAGCACCCATTCTAACGTTATCACCCGCTCTAATGGTAGCACTCATTCTAAAGGTAGCACCAGCTCTAATGGTAGCACCCATTCTAAAGGTAGCACCCATTCTAATGGTAGCATCCATTTTAAAGGAAGCACCCATTCTAAAGGTAGCACCCGCTCTAATGGTAGCACTCATGCTTACGGTAGCACCCGCTCTAATGGAAGCACCTTCTGTAACGGTAGCACCTGATTCAGCGACTCTCACCTCTTAATGATTAGTCATTGTTACTATCAATATATCCTAAAAAGTTATATTCAAGACATATTTCACGACGTTTCTTCATGAACACATGGCGTCATCACCGGTTTTTACATTTGACGCACCCCTTAATCTGTGACCAGGTTGTTACCGTCTCCAATCGTTCCCGACAGCGCAATTCTCATATTGCCTGCAGGGGCGGTCGGGTAGCCTAGTGGTTAAAGCGTTCGCTCGTCACGCCGAAGACCCGGGTTCGATTCCCGACATGGGTACAATGTGTGGAGCCCATTTCTGGTGTCCCCCGTCGTGATATTGCTGGAATATTGCTAAAAGCTGCGTAAAACCATACTCACTCACTCACTCATATTGCCTGCAACTTCAATACACCAGCAAACCTTCAAACAACACGCTTACAAGATGGCGTGATGATATCTGAGAACCATGCCTTACAAAGCTACCTCTCAGGTGGATGAGATCGTAATACCTGTGTTGATAGAGTCTTCGTTGGCGGCCATCCAGTCTGGGAGGAGGATCCCCAGTGTGACAGATGTCCCCAGGATGAGTAGGTTCCTGGAGGAAGGCAGGTCGACTGTCTGCAACATCGACACGCCCACTGCCGTCACGGTGCTCGTTGCCACCAAGTTGACCCCGCCCACCACAGGGTCAGGGATGATTGTGAACAGCGCCCCCACCTTGCCTACAACGCCTCCTACCATCAGAATCAAGGCAGCTGACACAAACACCATCCGACTCGCAACCTGTTGATAAACTATAAATATTATTTGCTTTAAGAACAAAATACATTTCGATATTCATAATCAGATTGACATTACCCCTGGCCCTGTTGTGTGTGCATATTCTGAACGAATAATGATATTGGAATTGTATGTGATATTTAATGTTAACTACACCTTCTTTGATTGACGCGCTTAACAAACTGTGACGTACATAAAACCACTAAATTTTGCATATCGACAATCCGTTCTCAACATTTGGCGACGAATTAGTCCTGTGCAGCAATGGTTATGACTAGTTCCTGGAAGGATTTGCGCTGCATCATCTTCATAATCAGTACATTTCCCTCTTCACCCCATACGTGCGCCCAAGGCAGGGTAATATTATCTTATATAACTCACTCTTTAAGTTAACATTGAAACTATGTTTCGGCCTTGGACTTACATAGGCACTCAATGCCGTACGTACATGTAGCTACTGTATTGCTACCACATAGCCAATACGTGGTCGCCAATCTATAAGCACTGACCATCCGCAGCCTCAGTAGTAAGGCTGGCTGCAGACTCCGACCCACCTTCGTGACAGCGACCACACCCAGACTCTGCACATAAGCCATGCTTGCCAGCACCCCTCCCAGCATGCCACTGATGACGCCGGTCAACCCGTCCACCACTATTCCTCTATTGATGGCGTGGGCTGGCGGCTGAGGGAGGTCAATCACAGATGATGTTGCAGAATAGTTGCCTGGTATCTGAATTATCAGCACCATGGTAACAGTTGCCATGGCTGCAAAACCAGAAGCGCTTATGGTGGGCATTCCATATGGAACTGTAAATCAAGTGAGAAATAGAAATTATAACCCCTGTGTGCTTCCGTAATATTTAATATTGGAATACAAACAATATCGTACGAGGGTAATACGATGTTTGAGTGTACCACCAATTTCATCTTTGTACCAAATGACATTCAGCCATGTTTCCCCGCAGAAACACGGTAGCACTTTGGGAAACCCCTATCTGATTATGTTGGGAACATTAATCAACAATATATTGAGAAAATAGAATGTTGTTCCAGCTGGGATGACCCTATTGTCATATTTACCGGATCGTGATACCGGTTGTATCGCTTCAATAACTCTAGCCATAATATGATCAGAAATACTGAATTTGCAATGTTTTGATTACAAGGTAGACACAATTTCATGGATAACAACTTCTTTAATACTGTAAAAAGCGACGGCATAAGGATCTTTACCGAAACGTTGCTTTCTACAGTATGAAAGAAGTTGTAATCCATAAAATTGTGCCTACCTTGTCATTCGTCAACTTTTAAGTAATGCCTATCAATCAACTTTTGATCACAAATGAATAAATTGAGAAATGGCAGTTTTTTAAGAAGGATAGAATCATGACGTTAGTATTTCATAGAAATTAGAAAGTTTCGTGAAAGTTTCATTTTATTGAAAACTTACTTTGAGCCATGTTCAAAATGTAAAAGTATTATCTATTCTGGCATTTTGTAAGTTGCCGAAGTGAATCACATTCTACACATTGACTGACTTTACGCATTGATTGTACCATATATACTCACCGCCAAAAGAAACGCTAATACCCTACATGTTGGTTGATATATGAAGACTTGCACATTTTCAAGAGATATTGTTCGATGCACCAACGAACATAATGTTATGTAGTGTGAACCGATGCTCTTGAACGCATCAAATGTGATGTCATTGATCCATGACTCGAGAGGCACTATTTGTCTCGTGCAGGATCAACGTGTAAAGTTCGGAAATCACTTGCAGGATATTGTGATAGCAATAAAGACACTGTGGTAACACTTGACTGATTGTAACTTTTACATTAATTGGTACACATTGGAAACATCTCTTCTTAACGTACATACTTCTCTATATATGTTTCTATGGTTCGCGTTTCTTTCGGTGAGTATATACGTTGATGGAACATCCCCTCTTCTTTCAACAGAGGACTAGATAGAAAACATATGTAAATGGTACAGTGCCGATTACAATCCTTGAACACAAACTTTCACACACTGACTTACATGGTACTGGAAGGAAGATCCATGGCGCATCATTGAGGACCCTCATCCTGACGTCAGTCCTGGCCATGTGACCATGTAAGGTAGAGTTACCTGGCAACATGTTTGTCACTGTCAGCACGTGACACGTCATCCATGACACAGCAACTGCCAAGATTACCTGAACGTACATGTTAATAATGAAAACATATCAGTAGTTGTTACTGACAACCGGCTTGCACTGAATGCTACGCAAAGTGTCCTATGAATGTCTAACCCGAGTGAGGTAGGTTTAACGCCGCTGTAAACAGTATTCCAGTTACATTATAGCATGTATATGGAAGGATCGCTTACACTGATAGGAGACCTTTGCACTTTTGCAAAAAAAAGCCAGAAAACCATTTCGGAATCCCACTATATCATGAGCATTTGTTTATCAGTCCCCATCAAACAATGATAGTACCAGGGAAAAAGGTCAGTATAGTCTGCCACACAGGTGATACCCGTGACAAACACACGCAAAGGCAAGTCAATTATTAACCTGAAAATACGCAGGAACACATGATAGAAGTCAAAATAGGGAAATTGCATCACACGTTGACCGCATCCTGCCCCACCGGTGACACCCGTCACAAAATCAGGGGTACCAATATGGAGCCGACAGGGCGAGGATCCTAATCTGAGTGAATCTATATAACTGGACCACCCGTGGCTTAATGACCTCAGCAGGTATGCTAAATAATGATATATTAGTATGTAATCAGTTAACTTGAGAAATTATGGGGACCGGTCAAAGGCCCTCCCACTGTATACATCACACCATATGCCCCGAGGGGTCGGTTGACAACGAATTTATCCTACCGACAATCATTCTAACAGGTCTGGTATAAATTTCCAGTTTCACGGAGTTAGCAAAACTAACGATGTATTTCTTAGCGGGCTACACGAGCGGCTACATCGAAAATAAGTGTCCCCCTCCTTAACCAATCAGCAGCAAGTATTTAAATGTAAGGTGAGAAAATTGTGTACATACTCACAGCATTTAACTGAAATAGTGCGTATCGAGTCACATGACACTTCCGGCGACGGAGCGTTAGGAACGGAATTCTCACATTCACCAGAAAGACCGAGAACAGGATGTAGAGGGATATTGTTCTGCAATAGATATCATAACTTAAACCTACATGACTTACCTCTGTGACAACCGATATCATAGACTTATCACGTACCTATTTCCTTGTTGCTCACAACCTGGATATTTCCCAGTGTTCACATAGCGGTATCATGTACCGACAGAGAGTCACCCCTATTCTCTTATTGTTATTCTAACAATAATCTATGTTCAATGCATCTTATAGATCTCATGGCAAGTTAGTTAACTGACTATAAAAGTTCAGTTTCTGCCCTAGGAGAACTAGGCTGTAATCATGGAGCTATATTTTGGCTGGACTAACTGGTCTCTGCAGTCAGTCAAACTCGCGTAATGCACCTCCAAATCGGCGTCAGCCGATATTTTCCAAATCTTTTCATAATTTAAATTATGGTGTACACGTGATTGGAAGCACTTCGCGAAACAAGACCCTTTATATTACAAAAAGGATTTTGATTATGGATCAGATCATCTTGACTGGGTGCCGCCATTTTATTTGAAACAAATGCAAGTGATATGAGAGGCGAAATCTGATTGTTTAATTGGAAGGATATAGTAGGGACTACTTGTTGCGCTACGATTGAGCCCAGAAATTCCAGCGTAAGGGTGGAAACTGGACTTTTAAAGTCAGTTAACTCCTTTGACCTTTAAGATGTGTTCGCACAACGAACTAGCGCATGAATACACTGTTTGAGTGAACCGCCCTTTTCATCATATAGTGCCAGATGACTTGCAGTCACGTTTGTCTGTAGAAAGACGGGGATACATTGGGAACCTCTGCATAAGCATATTGTTAACGTGAATCAACAATAATTATTTATTGAGAAAAAGACACTGCATCGGTGTATGAAGATAGAAAGTAGTTCCTGCTACGTGATCTCATTTTCATATTAATCGGAGAATCACCCCTATTACTCCCTGACTACTTACAAGCTGGCTAGTGTTGTTTACACAGTGGTATCATGTACCGACAGAGAGTCACCCCTAGTACTCCCTGACTACTTACAAGCTGGCTAGTGTTGTTCACACAGTGGTATCATGTACCGACAGAGAGTCACCCCTAGTACTCCCTGACTACTTACAAGCTGGCTAGTGTTGTTCACACAGTGGTATCATGTACCGACAGAGTGTCACCCCTAGTACTACTCTCTGACTACTTACAAGCTGGCTATGTCCCAGTGTTGTTCACACAGTGGTATCATGTACCGACAGAGTGTCACCCCTAGTACTCCCTGACTACTTACAAGCTGGCTATGCCCCAGTGTTGTTCACACAGTGGTATCATGTACCGACAGAGTGTCACCCCTAGTACTCCCTGACTACTTACAAGCTGGCTATGCCCCAGTGTTGTTCACACAGTGGTATCATGCACCGACAGAGCGTCACCCCTAGTACTCCCTGACTACTTACAAGCTGGCTAGTGTTGTTTACACAGTGGTATCATGCACCGACAGATTATCACCCCTAGTACTCCCTGACTACTTACAAGCTGGCTAGTGTTGTTTACACAGTGGTATCATGCACGGACAGAGTGTCACAACTAGTACTCCCTGACTACTTACAAGCTGGCTATGCCCCAGTGTTGTTCACACAGTGGTATCATGTACCGACAGAGCGTCTCCCCTAGTACTCCCTGACTACTTACAAGCTGGCTAGTGTTGTTCACACAGTGGTATCATGCACCGACAGAGGGTCACCCCTAGTACTCCCTGACTACTTACAGGCTGGCTAGTGTTGTTCACACAGTGGTATCATGCACCGACAGAGTGTCACCCCTAGTACTCCCTGACTACTTACAAGCTGGCTATGCCCCAGTGTTGTTCACACAGTGGTATCATGTACCCACAGAGTGTCACCCCTAGTACTCCCTGACTACTTACAGGCTGGCTAGTGTTGTTTACACAGTGGTATCATGCACCGACAGAGTGTCACCCCTAGTACTCCCTGACTACTTACAAGCTGGCTATGCCCCAGTGTTGTTCACACAGCGGTATCATGCACCGACAGAGTGTCACCCCTAGTACTCCCTGACTACTTACAGGCTGGCTAGTGTTGTTTACACAGTGGTATCATGCACCGACAGAGTGTCACCCCTAGTACTCCCTGACTACTTACAAGCTGGCTATGTCCCAGAGTTGTTCACACAGTGGTATCATGTACCGACAGAGTGTCACAACTAGTACTCCCTGACTACTTACAAGCTGGCTATGCCCCAGTGTTGTTCACACAGTGGTACCATGTACCGACAGAGTGTCACCCCCAGTACTCCTTGACTACTTACAAGCTGGCTATGCCCCAGTGTTGTTCACACAGTGGTACCATGTACCGACAGAGTGTCACAACTAGTACTCCCTGACTACTTACAAGCTGGCTATGCCCCAGTGTTGTTCACACAGCGGTATCATGCACCGACAGAGTGTCACCCCTAGTACTCCCTGACTACTTACAGGCTGGCTAGTGTTGTTTACACAGTGGTATCATGCACCGACAGAGTGTCACCCCTAGTACTCCCTGACTACTTACAAGCTGGCTATGTCCCAGAGTTGTTCACACAGTGGTATCATGTACCGACAGAGTGTCACCCCTAGTACTCCCTGACTACTTACAAGCTGGCTATGCCCCAGTGTTGTTCACACAGTGGTATCATGCACCGACAGAGTGTCACCCCTAGTACTCCCTGACTACTTACAAGCTGGCTATGCCCCAGTGTTGTTCACACAGTGGTATCATGTACCGACAGAGTGTCACCCCTAGTACTCCCTGACTACTTACAAGCTGGCTATGCCCCAGTGTTGTTCACACAGTGGTATCATGCACCGACAGAGTGTCACCCCTAGTACTCCCTGACTACTTACAGGCTGGCTAGTGTTGTTTACACAGTGGTATCATGCACCGACAGAGTGTCACCCCTAGTACTCCCTGACTACTTACAAGCTGGCTATGTCCCAGAGTTGTTCACACAGTGGTATCATGTACCGACAGAGTGTCACCCCTAGTACTCCCTGACTACTTACAAGCTGGCTATGCCCCAGTGTTGTTCACACAGTGGTATCATGTACCGACAGAGTGTCACCCCTAGTACTCCCTGACTACTTACAAGCTGGCTATGCCCCAGTGTTGTTCACACAGTGGTATCATGTACCGACAGAGTGTCACCCCTAGTACTCCTTGACTACTTACAAGCTGGCTATGCCCCAGTGTTGTTCACACAGTGGTATCATGTACCGACAGAGTGTCACCCCTAGTACTCCCTGACTACTTACAAGCTGGCTATGCCCCAGTGTTGTTCACACAGTGGTATCATGTACCGACAGAGTGTCACCCCTAGTACTCCCTGACTACTTACAAGCTGGCTATGCCCCAGTGTTGTTCACACAGTGGTACCATGTACCGACAGAGTGTCACCCCTAGTACTACCTGACTACTTACAAGCTGGCTATGCCCCAGTGTTGTTCACACAGTGGTATCATGTACCGACAGAGAGTAATTCCGAGGACAAGTACGGTTGGAGCCACTGTCAGAGGACCGATGAACCGGAGGAGGAACCCCAGAGTTCCCGAGACTCCCAGAAGAAACTGAGCTCCAGACGCCAGCATCAGGTTTCCCTGGATCTGGATACAACATTGTGTAACATATGTGCATAATCTGGCAATGAATTGAAACATACATATCAAACATTCTCATTACTTGTGACATGAAACGTCGCCTTCAGTTATTCTTGTAACATGTTGAAATGCAATTATAAACCTATTGCCACGTTGTAGCTATCTTGCTATCTCATAGTAACCTTGTGGGAGGTGCTATTTTCAAGTGATACCTCTTTGAGGTTTTAGATTTGAATGGTAAACGCTAGGTTTTACAGTTGAATTGTGTAAACAGTCTTCATATGTTTATGCTGATTTTTGATGCCTAAAATTACAATGATTTGCAAATGAAAATTACGTGAATCGAAATTCCAACCTCATATATCATGTTTAGTATTGCAACTCACTGAGCCACTGAGGCAGGAGATGAAAGGTTGTCAATAATGTATGTCATGATTTCAGTTGTCTGCATGCTGCACGTGGTCTTTCTCTCGCCTGGTTTCATCGAATTCGATTTATACCGCGACTACTGAAATGTTTCAGTCTTTCTGGCATTTTTCATTTTTCATTTACATTCTCAACCAAAACCAAAACTTCAAAGAAATCTATTCTTAACAACACTATTAAGCTGGGAGAGGTCTTGGGGTATTTATCGTTACAGAAAGAGAACAATCATATAGGAGGGCCCTTCACACGACACAACGATCTCACCTCGGTCATCCGCTTCTTCCACAGTGCGGTTGACGTGTCATTTCCTGGTGTACGTTCACGCAATGCGCCTAAGTATGAGCAAACAAATAGGGTGAAATGTATTGTCGTATCAGCAGTTGTGAGATAAGGGACCGTATGGATGAAAAATCACATTTGGACTTTACATTATATTTTATAACTACAATATCTTCGGCGCACTGAAATACAATTCACAAGCTTCAATTCATACTTATTAAAGAAATAAATGACATCAAACATTTGGACTCATTTTCCGTCTTAACTGTTTATACAATAATTACAATTTTTAGACATACTGTCTTATGAATTGAAAGTAGATATGTGAGCTGAAAGGTTTGGAATAATGTTTTTATTACGTTACGAGCAAACGAGTAAAAAGATATAAGATTTTCTGTACAGTCCGCACACATGGCTATCTTCACTGAGTTGACGTCAGTCGTCTTTGTGACGTCAAACACAATTGCATCCTACCACCTATAAGGTCCCCTTTCTCCTGGTGGGTCACAATTATTATTTATGCCAAAAATATATCAGAAAATAGCAGTACGTCACATCACCATTTTGTTAATGTCCTTATATCCCGTTTACATGCTACATGATAAACAGTATTAAATACACTCACCAAATAGTGTAGGAGATATTCGTAAATAATAGATGATGACAGAAATACAAGGAGGAATCGAGTGATGGTAATGGGTGGATTGTAAGGGTGCAAACAACCAAGGAAGACAAGAGGGCGTTTGTAAATAAGAAACGTGCAACTTTATGGACATGAGCTTCTCGTTTACTGGATATAGCGACGTTTAGATGAAGCTTCTTACACCGTTATCAAGCCGGAGTGACCACAATCAAGTAATGAGAAATATATGTGTATATGTAATGTTGTGTTGGCAGATAGATTTGAAGTCAAATCTGTCACGTTGCCTTAAAATGACGTTTGCATGACGTTCGTTCGGACGGCAGGGGTTTGTAGTAAAATGAACGTTTAAGATGACTTGATAACTAATTGGAAATGCAGTAAACGATTAATCAAATGTTCGTTTGTACGATGTTGAATGGTCCAAATCAGTCTCCCAATGACGATTAGAGTGAGTCTTCCCCACTCCTCTTGCAGCGCCTGGCCTAGTTCGGCTAACGTAGCGCGTGGCCTTTGACGTCGACGTACACGTCTCCCAATCATGTCTCAGACGTGCTCTGTTGGGAAAAGGTCAAGACTCATATTTGGCTTTTGTCATGCCGGTGTTGTTCTGTGTTGGAGGTAGTCATTTAAATTACATGCATAACGTGCACAGGCGTTGTCGTTTTGGAAGTCTAAACGTGAACCGTCGTGGCGCGCAAGCGACAAAACTATTGGCAATGGTATGGCGATGGTCTCGGTAGTACTGTCCACTGAACTTCCATTGACAGTGTGCAGGGCGTTCTGGCAGTCATATTGACCTCGTCTCATTTCATTACAGGCCCATCCTCAAATCTGTAATGTCGCATGGCGTTCGTTAGGATGCCTCCAGACATGTTCACACCGATCCAGAAAGTCAAGCGTGAGTCTGGACTCATCTGAAAACATTACACGAAACCATCGGCGATTCCCCTAGTATCTACGCCTCAAACATCAATGGCGTCTGGCTAGAATGTGTCAATTTGTTAAAAGTGGCTCAACGCGTGGTCGTCAAGCATACAGATAAACTACATGCAGGCGATGCCTAACCGTCTAGTCATGCCAAAAAACTTAAATTCCGGTAGCCTCGCGCAAGTGAATAGCGATATGATTGGCTGTTCGGCGTTGATTTCTCAAAGCCTTGTTTCTGGTGAATTGTGTTCTTCACCTAGGGCGCATTGTGTGGTGCCGATCATTAACATTTTGTGTATGCAGAAACCTGTTCCAAAGGCTTTGTATAGTCTCCCTGGTTAAAATGTGTCAGGTGTGTTAAGTGTTTGCCAGAGGTAGCCTGGTGTCGCAAAAGTAGGCTTTAAAAAGGCAAGAGTGGTGCAGCGTAACGTAACTCATAACACCAAGACAAAATACACATGTGTAACTTATTGACCACGTACCATCACTTAATTTCGGATCACTAACAATGACAACAATGGCCACCAAGATCGTCCCAGCGGGCCCTTGTATTAATGGTAACCTATAACGAAAGGTTCATTTAGCCAACAGAAGACACAAATGACATACAATTTAAGACTATATATCTTTAGTCAAAACCTTTCCAGCAGGCCCCGTCGCAATAATGACGAGATAACATTCCCCTTAGATGTAACTTCCATACGCTAATTATGCCCCTTAAGCTTTTAAAGATAAAACGTTAGCTGTATATACCTACTGCAGATGCGATAGACGACATACCTACACCCAACACAAACTTGCAGTAGGGTTGCCAGTCCACTGAGGAGGAGGCACAAGCTGAGAAGCTCGGCCCGAACCCACCACTGTTCTCCTGCCCCGATCAGGTTGGCGATCACTACGGCCGCTGGGAGAGATCCCGATATTACTTGAAACGCTTGCTAAAACATAATACGTTATACCTTATACAACGGTACAAGCTAAGTTCGCTCTTTCGTTACCTACACTTACAGGGAGTATAATTTTACGCCGCTTTCAGCAACATTCCAACAATATCAGCAACACAATACATGCGCTTCACACATTGTACTCGTGTGGAAAATCGAACCAGGAGCCTTCAGCGTGCCCGGCGAACGCTTTAACCACTAGACCACCCCTACGCCTATGCCTACACTGATTGTTAGGTGCTGATACATAAATCGGTAATTGTCCGCATACGTTTATGTCATTTGACTGATATAGGAACTTATCTCAGTTACATTTATGCCTGGGTACGTTCGTGTTTTGTGAATTAGGAGTGTATAACGGAAGCGGACCTCAACGGATAAACACGATTTCAGAAACCTCGTGGGTCATCATCTATTGCTTCGGAGGTTTTGCTCTATCCCTATGTTTAGTGTAATTAAGCATAGTTTTGTCCTGAACTATTATAGTTAAAACGCGAATCAAATCTGCAATAAGGGGCGCCGTAAATTGAAAATCCTGAAACAGGGCTAACTGATGGGTTGTTCCACCTATTCGTCTGTTCCCTGTTTAGAGACAAAGCATACATTTTAAACATAAGCCAATACCACTTAAGTAGGTAGATTATGGTTAAATAAGTCACATTGTATTATCCGTTCAGTGTCTCATTATAAATAATCCCAAGCAGAAACAAGTAATATTTAGATTAAAGTTTTTATTTAAATATTTTTCTGTTTAATCACAATGAAATGACTCGGAAGCCTTTAGAGTAAATAAAAAAGTTGTTATCCATAAATTATCTCTACTTTGTCGACGGTCTGGGGCTTGATATGGCATCATCGTTGGACGAACATGGCGACAGAAACAAAACAGTGGTCGGTTTGTTTTATTGCAGAATGCTGCTAAATGCCATACACTGAGCAACTGGTGGGACAACCCCGTGGCATGAGAGATGGTTGACATCATCTTGCCATATTTCTTCCCAGGTAATGATATTCAATTTTTCAAAAGGTTTAAAGAAATATTTCACCGAAAATTGATATGGATGCGCCATCTTGTTTGATGGTAATGAAAGAACGACATAACTAAGGATACGTTAGATCATGGGGCGGTAATCTGGACAGCACCATGACGTCAGTCCATGACGTAACTCAAAAAGTGTACTATATTTAAGAAATAAGCGAGTGGGAGTGCAGGGCGAATAAATTTCGAAGGGTGTAACATTAATGTTTTTTTATGAATTATGATTTCGACGTGTTTATGTAGCGGCTATAACATTTCCGAGGTCCATGTAGGATTCGAACCAAGGACCTTCTGAGCGAGGTCGGACACCTTGTAATCGTGACCAAGGAGGTGTACGTCGTCAGCAACATGTGAGGATGTCATCTGCGGTATGACTTAACGAGCTGCTACATTTATGCCATCATATTTAGACATTCTGTCGCTCCCCGTGTTTCAATGCAACTAATACAACCATATGTTATTGACGATCCCGAACATATTTATCTGGACATATTATCTGGACATCAGAGAATCACCGATGTCAATCGCGAACTTGTAATGGTTAGCATTATGTTTCAATCCGTTTAACTTGAATCCGATAATTATGCAAATAAGGTAGACTAACAGGAAATACTTTAGTTGTCTCTAAACATAATGTGGCGTTGGCTTGCTTGCTAACAATGATCCCTGAATCATAAGATTGTGGATTCCCGATGTGTCAGTGCTAATGTGAACAGCCATGGCTGCAACTCATTTGGCACCATATCATAAATGAGGCGGTTCACTCATGCTTTATATTCCTCCTCAGGTTCTAAAGTTACTGTATTAAATAGCAAAATGTGTAAATTTTCAGATATTTTCAATAGAAAATTATATGAAAAAGAGAGCAGGACCCTCGTATGTTTCCGTATAGTATGTGTCATATATTAGACATATAAAATATATGTTACGCTCGTCAAAGGCTCGTATAATCCAATTTGTACTCCTAATATAAGATTCGAAAACAAATAATTGCTGTAACAGCTGCTCCATGGAGAACCAATCCGTGTTGTGCATTTTAACGAGGCATGATGGAAAACTACACTAAACTATAAAAATATTCACGGCAATGTGAGATATACTCATCATATACAACACTGTGTGTTATAAGCACATTTTGTCGACATCTTTCATTATAAATATGTTGCAATTCATGAGTGAGTGAGTGAGTAAGTGAGTGAGTAAGTGAGTGAGTAAGTGAGGTCTATTCTGGACAGCCAGCAACTTATCTTTACACTGGACCACAGCCAACAAAGGTTGTGCACCAGTGCCCAGTCAATTATATAGGCGAGCTGCATTTGGAACTCAAATATGCAATAAGATTTCCGTTTCATCATGCCAGTGTCATTTTGTGGCAAAAGATCGAGTTGACCTAGGGTTTAGCAGATGTTACCCCATATTAACAGAAAGTGAGGGTTAGTATTTAGCCTCTTGATTAGTCTGTGTAGTTTGTGAATGCATTTTATGTGTTATGGATCCTCTCCTAACTCCGTTAACATATGTTCGACCTAGCTGTATTTATGCATAAAACATTGCATATATATGAACGTTATACATAAACTACAAACGTCAACGCCAGAGAATAATGACTATCGAACATCCGCTGAAACAGATTCCATAGGGAATAAATAGCAAAATAGCAACAGAAATTATACATTCATTTTGTCTGTAGTTTTGCCTGTAATTTTGTATGGTCTGTTTTACGTTAATTCCGTTATTCAAATTTTATTTTCGTCAAGCATTTGTTATTAACATGCCCTAAAGTATTAATATCTGCAAAGCTGCTTTGTTCAGTTTCCCTGCTTCAGTGACAACGATGGCTAAACTAGAAGTGTAATAAGTGACCCCCGGTCTCAAGGCACACATGGCCGGCATACTTGCATCACACCAGGTGCAGGGTGCGTTGATAGATTCAGTGATCTATTGTCACGACTGCGGCAGCATTAATGAGCGACATGTTTCCCCATGGCTGCTGTTGTTTTTTTGTTGCTGTGATATTTGTTATTCATTGAGATGTATGCTTACTAAATCCTAATCTTTTCGTTTTCCCAACAAGATACGAATTCGATTTTCTCATGTCATCTGAAATTGTAATTAAGCAATTATCATAATACAGTCGGATCCCGATATCTCGAACCAAACGGGACCTTGTTGTATCTTCGGGATATCCGTACATTCGAGATAGCGAGGCATGGACAGTCAGACAGAGCAAATTTTTGTTTGTTGTTTAACGCCGTACGCAGCAATATTCCAGCTTAGGACGGCGGTAAGTAACTAATCGAGTCTGGACCAGTCAATCCAGAGATTGACATCATGAGCATCGATCTACACAATTGGGATACGATGACATGTATCAACCACGCCAGCGAGCCTCATACGACAAGCATGGGTTGCTGAAGACCTATTCTACCTCGGATCTTCACGGGTTGACAGACCAAGTAACAGAATGATAGATCCATAGCAATATCATTATATGCACGAGAAATGTTCTAAAATTATTTGATTAAAAGATAAATACACGAATGGTAGAGGAATTAGTTCAAATTGCACTGCAGCGATGTTAGACGATAATGTGAGGAAATGTACTTGATATAACGAGGAGAAATGCTCACTGCTATGTGAAATACTCATTTTCGCTTCTCAGTACTGTTAAAATGTCAACTTTGTATGAAAATTGATCTAATATCTTATTAAGACAGTTTTTATTATAAGCTTTATTTTGCTCGCTCCAGATGATAGGTTTCTGGCGTGCCCAAGGGACGCAACTCTGCATAGCGAATCGTGGCACCTTAGATCTCCAAGATACAGTATAGGAAAGCTAGGGGATGGCACCCGTTAACGTGCTGGCGATAAACTTTTATGATTACTGCCAGTCGGCGATAAACTTTTATGATTACTGCCAGTCGTAGAAACAGAGACTAATAAAACATATTTAGTAAATGCTATGACATAAAATGTGTTCATGTCTACTGTTGTCGAGATAGAAACTGTATTCATTACACTGCAATTGTCATGTTTAGTTGTATGTGGCGTTGCGCGATGGCAAATACCTACCTCGCATTTATTACAACAATACTCGTATAAAAATGGAACAATCTGTGACGATCTTCACGTGACAATAGAGTGTATGTAACATTGGCGTAACGTGTAACGATCGTCATGTGACGATAGAGTGTATGTAACATCGGAGTAACGTGTAATGATCGTCATGTGCCGATAGAGTGTATGTAACATCGGATTAACGTGTAACGATCGTCATGTGCCGATAGAGTGTATGTAACATCGGAGTAACGTGTAACGATCGTCATGTGACAATAGGGCGTATGTAACATCGGAGTAACGTGTAACGATCGTCATGTGACAATAGGGCGTATGTAACATTGGCGTAACGTGTAACGATCGTCATGTGACAATAGGGCGTATGTAACATTGGCGTAACGTGTAACGATCGTCATGTGACAATAGAGTGTATGTAACATTGGCGTAACGTGTAACGATCGTCATGTGACGATAGAGTGTATGTAACATTGGCGTAACGTGTAACGATCGTCATGTGCCGATAGGGCGTATGTAACATCGGAGTAACGTGTAACGATCGTCATGTGACGATAGAGTGTATGTAACATCGGAGTAATGTGTTACGATCTTCACGTGACAACAGAGAAGATGTAATATTGGGGCAGTCTGTAACGATCGCCATGTGACAATGGGGGTGTTACACTGGAGGAATGCCTAACGAATGTCAACAAAGGTAGCTATGAAGATGTGTGTCTCTCAGATGTCTGTGATTTGCCAGGATCACAGTGTCTCTGGCGCCTCAGTCTCTCACATGGATGCCATATGTCTGTCTTTCATGTTACTCTCGTATGTCCTCTCAGAACTGATGTCAGTCAGTCGTTAAGGTGTATATCAGTCTCTCGCATGTCCGCCCGTCTCTGCGTTGTCTGTCGGACTCTTGGGTGTCCGTTAGTCTCGGAGGTGTCTGTCGGTCTCTTGGGTGTCCGTTAGTCTCGGAGGTGTCTGTCAGTCTCTTGGGTGTCCGTTAGTCTCGGAGGTGTCTGTCAGTCTCTTGGATGTCTGTTAGTTTCGGAGGTGTCTGTCGGTCCTCGCATGTCTGTCAGTTTTGGAGGTATCTGTCAGGCTCTCGCATGTCTGTCAGTCTCGGAGGTGTCTGTCAGGCTCTCGGATGTCCGTTAGTCTCGGAGGTGTCTGTCAGTGTCTCGGATGTCCGTTAGTCTCGGAGGTGTATGTCAGTCTCTCGGATGTCCGTTAGTCTTGAAGGTGTCTGTCGGTCTCTCGGATGTCCGTTAGTCTCGGAGGTGTCTGTCAGTCTCTCGGATGTCCGTTAGTCTTTACGGTGTCTGCCAGTCTCTGGGATGTATGTCAGTCTCTCGGTTGTATACCATAGGTCAGTGTCTCAGATGGATGGCATATATCAGTTTCTCAGTTTGAAGCCATTGGTCAATCTCTCGGATGTCCGTCAATCTCTACGGTGTCGCTCATTCTCTCAGATGCATACTGTCTTACAGGTGCCTGTCAATCTCCCAGGTGGCTCTCCACTTATCAGATGCCTATCGAATATCTGTATGTCAGGTTACATAGATTAAAGAAGGACGTACCTGTAACCCATGAATCAGCAGACTGGGAAAGGGCGGGGATGTATCCACGGGGTAGAGAAGACGTCTGTCAACCCTCTCTTCACCCCCATCCTCTTGGGGGTGCGACAATTCCGTACATTCCTCCATCCTCCAGGAAGCGGTTGTACCACGTGTAACTATACGTTCCCTGCTACACGTAACAGCTGTAACACAGTCAGTGTGATTGGTTATTGCTATTGATTAAACATGACCCACGTGACACTGTGCCATATGGTGGCAGGGAAGAGCGCACAGCAGGAGATTATTGGGAATATTTTAAGAACAATGGTTAAATTTCCATTTCCGTTTTTTCAAAGATTTCCTTTGAGATCACTATGAATGTAAACGTCAATACTAAATACGTTAAGGTAACATATGACCCTGTGTCATGCTGATGTATTTGAGCAGCCCACCGAAACGACTTTGCAACACATAGACAATAAGCCTGTTTTAATGTGATTTTTTATTGACAAAATAAAATATTCCTATTTACTTACAGCTTTGAGTGAAGTATCTATAATAATGAAAGAGAAGGTCTGGTTTTACAGGGGTGGATGCGTAGAGCATAGAAGTTAAAGCGTCAGCTCGTCAAGCTGATCCCCGGGTTCGATTCCTACATTATGTGAATCCCATTTCTAATATCCCCGGTCGTGATATTACTGGAATGTACATGTAGCTAAAAAGAGATTAAACGAAACTGACTCAACACTCCTCTTAATATCATGGCTTATCGCACCACATACACGTTTGTATCAATCCGATAATAACCAACTAATTACGAGGAATGTAAGATTAGCTGAAAAGGTATCAGCCTCACATAGCCCTGATCTGATGGTCGTGGTTTTGAATCCCAGATTTGCCCTGATCCCGTCACTCGGTTCGTAAGCACAACGCCCGTAGGTTTCAGTGGTGGACGTCTTCTACCCACGTCACTTCCGACTGTTCTACTTACTTACTTACTTACTTACTTTGGAGATTTAACGTGCGCTTTCCGACTGATGCGTATTTCGCACACGGGCCCGGCCAGGCCATTTAATGTGTTTCCGAAAGGGGCGAGGGTGGTCTGTGCAACCCTAAGAGGGGGCTTTAGGGGTTGCTTATATAGAATTTGGGAATTTTGAGATTTGGAATAGATGCCGATGGGGTTGGGGTGGAGAACTAAGGGAGCTGGGTATGGTGGATGATTGTTTGTTTATGTGATTTTGATTTGGTAGGTTATTGTGTTTTTAGATGCGTTTTATTAGTTCCGTTTTGATTAAGAATACGCCTAAGGCCTTGAAGTTTTCTAGTTTATTTTGTGGGTTTAGTATTGCTTCTAGAGTGAGAGCCTTGTTTAGATTGAGGGTGGTTTGTAATGCGGTTCGATGTGTTAGGTAGTGTGTGCAGTGGATGAGTGCGTGTTCTGGGGTTTCTGGTTGTTTGCAGTGTGGGCAGTTACCTGTAGTGTGTTTTTTAATTTTTTTTAGGTGGTTATTTAGGTTGGTGTGTCCTGTTTGGAGTTTAGTGATTACTCTGTCGATTTTTTTTGATGGATGGAGAATTTTTGGTTTGGTTGGTGGTTTGCTGAGCACTCTTTTGATTTGGCTATTTGAGTTTAGATATAGGTTATGCCATTTTTTTGTGATTTTTTGTTTGTTTACACTTTTAATTTCTGATTTTGAGATGGGTAAGTTTAAGCTTATTTCTGGGATTTTGAGGGATAGTTTAGCTGCTTTATCGGCGTTTTCATTACCGTATATTCCTACGTGGGCGGGTATCCACAAGAAGGTTATTTGTTTGCCTGCCTTAGTTAGGTCGTTGGAGCTTTTAAGTATTTGATTTATTAATTTAGGTCGGTTTTTGGTATTTTTGTTTTGAAGGGCTTGTAGTCCACTTAGGGAGTCAGTAAGTATTAGGATTTTTTTGTGTTTTTTGGATTCTTGATTGTGGAGGGCTTAGGCCATGCCCATTAGTTCTGCCGTGAATATGGATTGGTTATTTGGGAGTCGGAAGGATTGTGTGGTTTTAGTTGGTTGTGTGGTATGGACTCCGAAACCCGTGTGTTTGGAGGTCGGATCTGAGGATCCGTCCGTGTAAATGTGACACCAATTTGGCCAATTTTTGTGTATGTATGCTAGTGTGGTAGTTTTAGCTATGTTTGGGTCGGTTTGTTTATTTATTTGGCTAGCTAGTGTTGTGTCTATTTTGGTTATTTTAACTTTAGGGGTGAAGATATTTGATTGTTTGCAGTTTTGTTTAAGATTTTTAATTTGGTGTTCATTTAGGTAGTTTGTTATTCTTTGGGATATTGGGGTAAGTAAGGGGTGTTTACGAGCTAGAGCTAACTGTTCTACCAGGTGAGATACTTTTTAAAGAGACGCGAATCCCAACTCATTCACACGTGAAGCAGTCAAGCCGGGATATGACTGACATACTGACGTGAATCCCAACTCACACACTCACACGTGATATGAGTGAGATGCTGTTCAAAGAGACGTGAATCCCAACTCACACACTCACACGTGATATGAGTGAGATACTGTTCAAAGAGACGTGAATCCCAACTCACACACTCACACGTGATATGAGTGAGATACTGTTCAAAGAGACGTGAATCCCAACTCACTCACACGTGAAGCAGTCAAGCCGGGATATGACTGACATACTGACGTGAATCCCAACTGACACACTCACACGGGATATGAGTGAGATACTGTTCAAAGAGACGTGAATCCCAACTCGGAGTCATCTGTGATTTGTTAGATGGAGAGTCATGTTCTCGAACACTTCCAAAACATCATGGTGAACACTCAAGGTGGAATGAGACTGTTCCTGGAGCAACGACGTTTCGCTGCTTATAAGTATAAGTCTTGACCCCACGGCTTGCCACACATGTGACATATCGTTATACTGTAGAGTGCACAGTCCTGATCCATGTCTTTGGTGCTGTGCTATTAGCGTTGATCCCATGAATGTCTGGAGGGTCTGATACCCACTTGCCATTCTGGAGGTAATGTAGATAAGGAATAACTTTTGAAGCACTGACTGAAAGAAAATATTCTGTCCCAAATCGAAAACAGCACCCCAAACCCTCCCCTTACACACACACGCTCACACACGCGCACACGCTCGCACACACGTTTCACATGTATATTTTTATTTCATTTGCATGAGATGCATATAGATCGTTATCGCTGTTCACGCACGAGATAAATACCATGAAATAAACTTGAAAGCAAACAAATATGTAAATGATATAGGGAAAATGCAGGCCATATCGCTTATTTATCAATAAACGTCGAACAGAGCCTAGTGTTTCTTTGTGATTCATATTGAAAGGTGTTTGCACAATGAAATATGCAGGTTCACAGCACATGATTGGTTCTCCAATCCAATGCAGTTCTGGCAAAACCACCTCACTTTTGCTAAATAGTGTGCTACATCACGTTTTGAGGTATCTGTCAGTGATCACCTCGCAACGATTAACAAACTTGGTAAGTCTGCTTTCGTCTTATACGTATACTATCAGATCAGATATATCCTTGCAGAAATAAGTACACAATTACCACAGGATCAAGCATGGAATGCATCAGACTACAATCAGCAGCATAGGAACGTATCTGTGGTGAATTTGCTATTTCTCCAAATACAGATTTGTGAAGGCGGTGCTATCCACCCTTTAATGATGATAGACGACGGAGTTCGGGATGCACTTTTTATTCAAACAGCCAAGATGAACATTACAGTCGTAACATAAATGCATGTTTGATTATACATTTTGTCTCACATGATCATGCATCTAATACTAAAGGGCAATAACAAATTCAAATTATTTTTGTTTAGAAAGACTCTGTCAACTATCCAACATCGCTACAAAATTTCTAATGTAACTGTTCTCAAATAAAAAAGAAGTATCAATTAGGTAACTCTTAGATAAATATAATGGAAATGTATTTTGTACAATTTGTCAAATGGCCTTATACAAATAAATATGTCTGTCTGACAAATAACAAATTCACGTCACATTCATCCTATTCAAATTAAATAAAAACATTAATGAACAACATAAATGAACTATATTGCCGCCAAGAAAGCCAGAATGACGACCTGAACAAGTAAAATATAGTTCACGCATAAATCAAACATATAATCATGACAAGACTAACAAGTCAAGGTATACTTAAATACATATAAATTGTAATGCATTTACACTGTAAACTGTTCGTCAATGTAATAACCATTAATTTATACAAATACAACTTTCTAAATTTACTTCCCAAATAAAAATTTACATTACTTCATAACTTATCTTTTAAACATATGTTATACACATTACCAAGCAAAACAACGAATAAGCCCCAAACCTCTGACAAACTACTCACGAAAAACAATTCAAATGTAAAAAAACTATACAAATTCACCATGTGATCACAGCATAAACGTCCTGGTAGACTCACTGGGAGAGCAAAGCAGAGTGACCAAAAGGCCACACTACCCCCTATATATAATGACTCTATCAACTAATCACATGAACACTTTAAAACCTTGTGAAAAGCATGTTGGTTGTGTTCGTGAGATACATGTCACAGCCAGAGGCACTGTTAAAGGTGTGTTTGTGAGATCTGTTCTAAAACTACAACTAAAACTACATTTGGTTGAAACCTAAAACTATATATGGTTGAATATACAATGAAATGAAATGAATTAAAACAAAACAAAACGGCTGCTTGTTTGACTCTGCTACAAGGGGGTAACCTTGCCTTAGGTATTCCATACAGTGGTACACGTTCTGTTAAAGAAGTCAGCGATCATATAGTTAAAAGGGACATATTTCGTAAGGATAAGAATTTATGGATGAACAACTTCTTTATTACAATCAAGAGCGACGTTTAGGTGTAGGTTCTAACTCCGTTATCAAGCAAGTGATTTACAGAGTGTGGTTGGCAAGTATATATACAAGTAGGAGGCAATGTTTATACAGTAGCGTAGATATTGTTATACTGGAGTAGAGAAGCCTGTTATGTACACACAAGGGTACTCCATTCTTCTGCTGCAACTACATCCACCACTTTCCATTGCTGCACCTGATGATAGACCCGCATGCTGTAACATCGATAAACAAATTGGACTTATCGTAGAGAGGGTCGCTACAGGTTTACTCATGATTTGTTTTATTAGACTTTAGATAGTCTTTAGCAGGTACATACGAGCAGCCTTGCAATTGCTACAATCACTACCCATAACAGCTTTCCCTGCAAACGTTCCCTGAGCTTCTCCTCATGACTTTAAATGCAGCCAGTGTAGTATCATTATTGAGAGAACTGATTTCTGATGGAAGTGCTTCTCTATTAGCGGAAGCTGCTTCCAAGTAGGCTGCTCTTTCGTCTTCAAAGCAATCTTTCTCAAATACACCGCCGACTGAATTCACTTTCTTCCTGCGTAAGGTTTCTATTCTCATTAGCTATATGCTTGTTGAGTTTAACTTGCTCAGCTATGTTATGAGTGATCCCCGCATTGTTTGCATTGCCTTGTTGTGTCCTCATAATACTCTAATACTGTACTGCATATATGAACTCTGTCTTCAATGGAGAACAATTAATGGTTTTCAAGATTGCATCAATTTCATCTGAAGCCTATTTAGCATGTTGTAGTGTGTCTTTGAAATTATCTTTATCTGTGGTCAAGTTCAGTGTGCACTGTTTGAAGAACCTCAGTGGTCTTTGCAGGAAGATTTGCTTGTGACCTGTCATGATCAACACGACCTAATTCATTGTGAACAAGGTTGATAACACCGTGACGCCCAGCCATTGTAGATAATGCTAGGGGTGTCGGAGTAACATAAATCATAAGATGGAGTAAGATAAATCATAAGTTGATATCTTTTTTTAAGGCATTGTAAAACTTATTCCTCGCTGTAGTCCTATAAAACTGGTTTCACCAGACTCTCCACCTGCTTCAGCTGTAGTAGTAGTAGTAGTAGTAGTAGTAGTAGTAGTAGTAGTAGTAGTAGTAGTAGTATCTCATGGGTTATCTAGATCAATATCCATTTCTTGTATGAGACATTAAAAATATTTGTTTAACATACTCATGTCTTCACCATACAGACGCAAGTTAAATCCACACTCAGCAGGAGTCAAAGCAGTTCGCCAGACTATAACTAATAATCCAAGTACCATTAATCAGAATCAGACACTTCTGGTTCACTTTCCTAATCTTCGTGCACATGATGTGATATTTCCAGGAACTGATCGACTAGCTTTCACAGTTAGTTTGACTTCTACCGATGATAACAGGGAGCTTGTTCAGAAATTTATAATGGAAACCAGGAGTACACTCAGTGGCAGTGAGGTCATTAGTATTGACGACATACAACTATTATAAGGGTCTACGGAGAAAAGTGAAAGAATGGAAAAACGTATCATTTATTATCAAGGTATTGATACTACAAGCAGTCAGAATCCATCGAGACTTCGTGTCGGTTCTGCTAGTGGTGATGATACGATAAAAAAGGATGATGCTATAGCTCATGCATTAGGTAACAGCTTATTTATTCCACTTGACTTTGAATTACTAGAGAGTCACATGCCCTACTACCAAGCATCTCTCGGTGATAGATTAGAATACAAACTCACTTTTTTCTCTACTATTCTTAGATCAAATGCCAAAGAGGTAGAGGGAGAAAGGAAAAGACATCATAAAGCTTTAGAACAGCTTGAAGCCGCACAAGCTACATGGTCTCGGAGAAGAACACAGAGGCTTTATTTTTTTATAAGTGAAGAATTTTAAGACAAAATCACTCAATACAAACGTTTAATGATATGATTTATGGCAAGCCACTTGACAAAATTGTTCCCAAGCCAATGTTACCTCAGTTTTATACACCTTCAGAGGGTCAGAATTCGAAAGGTCACTAGATAACATTCATTGTACTTGGTTGACAGCAACTGCTCTTATCAGCTATCAGATTGCATCTTGGCGATTGTTAAATTCAAACTAATGTAAAGTCCATTTATTATTGCAATCTCTCTCTCAACAGAATCTCTGGTTCAGGATGGATCTGCGAATATCACCTCATCTACCACCTGGAAGATCCGAATGAGAGAGAAGTACTTCTTCTTCTCTTTCGTCTTTTACATTATAGGCATGTTTGTAGCATGGACAGATCAGATCATAGTTATACAGAGTTTCTAAATAATACATGTAGAGAAGACCAGAAGGCATGGAAACTTGCATAATTACAATTTGAATATGCAATACATTTTGTAATTTCATAATATCGAAGTATTTCTTTTTGAATTATTAAAAACTTTGGTTTTACTTTTTTGTCTATTAAATGTGTACAGCATAGATTTTGTTACCATAATTACTCCATTGAGCTATTGTTATTCCAAACAGTATGTGTTCATTACTAAAATTAACTCTGCCTTCTGTATAGTTTCCAAGCCAATCTGAAAGTTTCATCCATATATCAGCAGCATAGTGACAATTACATAATACATGAGTAATTGTTTAAGATGGTTCATTACGTAATGAACAAATTGACGATTCATCGTTTCCAATTTTAAATAAATAACAGTTAGTACTTAAAATATTATGTATAACTTTAAATTGAAACCATTCTGACCTTGTGTACATCTTTTTGCCATAAGGTTAAAGTTTGTCCACTCTGTATCTGTATACTGTTTTTCAAGGAAATCTTCCCATTTACTGTAAGACTTATGTTTTATAAATTAAGGGTTTAATAGGGCTTCATAAAATACCTTGCTTCCCTTTTTATTTTTTATTTTTTATACATTATATGGCAGTATAAGCCTTGGCAAAATTAAGCACAATGTTTTATATTGTTATTCTGTAAATAACAGACTATTGCTAGTTTTACTCCTTGATAGATAAAAAAGTCATCATATGTAAATCATATAATTTCCCTGTGTCATGAATAAAGTCATTTATATATGTTATACCCGTTTGATGCCATTGTGGAAAATAGATAGATTCACCATCAATTTTGATTTCATTATTATACCAGACACATTTTCTCATCATATCCTCCCCAGATTGTTTAACATTATCACAACATTTCAAGTATACTCACCGCCACAGCAAAACTTTCTTCCAAAAGTTATTTTTAATGTTTGAAATAATCTGTTTGTTAATATAGGTAGCATCAGCCAGGTAAATTACATTTGCACTAGCTACATTTTCAAAAACGAGACCTGTCCACGTGAAATTATCATGAGCCAGTCCCTTAATCCAGCTTAATTTTTGTGCAGCGATAACCATTTCCACCACTGGGACACTGATGCTGCCATATAAATATGTAGTAACATAATTTTCCTTTTAACTTTGTCAGGTTTAGATCTCCAGATGAAGTGAAAACATTTTGACTGAAACTTTTCTATTACCATTTTGGGTGGGCTTGATATACTGCAAAACAGGTGATTGAGTTTGGGTAACAACAATGATTTCAGTACAACATCTCCACCCATAGGAGTCGGAGTTCTCTTTTCCCACATTTTCATTTCCTTTTCTATCTTATCAAACTTGTTTGTATAGTTTGAATTAACCATATTTTCCAAATCAACATAAAAATCTATGCCTAATAACTTAAACTGAGTTGGTGACCAAGTTGGTCAAAAATCCAGTCCTCACATATCTTATATCTTGATCTTCTTTTTTACCCTATCCATATCAACTATGGCTATTTGACCATAATATCAGATCATCGATATATCTGAAGCTTTAGTTATTGGTTAAATCCCCTTGTTTTGAATTCGCCAATTCATGCATAAGCTCCTATGCATAAAGACAACATCAGCACGGAGGGGACCACAGTTGGTTCCCATGGGGTGCCTAATTCTGGCCTATATGTCCAACCACCATATTTTACAAAGATGTTATCAATCAGGAAGTCCAGCATTTCACATATTGTTTTCTCAGTAAGTAAACTTTGAGTGAGTCTATGAATAATCCTAAACCACTAACGTAACCAAAATGTGATGGCAATTCCGAGGATTGGGCTTGACGCATCTCATCGTTTTTTTATCCGCTTAGGAATAACTGCTGTGGAACACAAAGTAAGAAATCTTCCCATAAACATATTCAAATAACGAGAAAGAACTTTGATTTGACATTTGTAATTACATGCTAATAATTACATACATCTGTTTCATGGGGCTATTCTTAGCATTTCTGGTGTATTGTCATCTTCTGTCATCCTAGCCAATCAGATCGGAGCTGGTGATTTACCCTATCCATATCAACTTGTTTTTTCAGCATTTACTCATAATTCTTTAACGTACTCATTGTGGTGTAGAGGCTTCAGATCAATCTAAACTTAAAGTAGTATCATCTGCAAATTGTGCAAGCAGAGATTTAATATTACCCACCTGTATACCTTTTACTTTGTTATTATTTCTTATAACTATTGCTAAGATTTCAGCACAAAGAATAAAGATATATGGTGATATCGACTTGAACCCCTTGAAACCTTAAAAGATGGACTAGCATATCCATTTACCAAAACATTTGATTCAATATTTTCGAAAATGTCTTTTAACCAATGTTGAATACTTGGTCCAAAATTTAAAAAGTTAGTACATTATGCATAAATTTTCTTTCCACAGAATCAAAGGCTTTTTCAAAATCAATTGATAATAAACCTGGTATTTGGTAAGATTCAGTACATTCCATTATTAAATATCTATGAAGATCCACCCAAAAGAATGTTATATATACTGCTGAAAACCCACCTGGGCCGGGGCTTTTTCAATGCTTCAAGTACCTCATCATAAGTCAATTTTCCCTCAGAAGAAAAAGATGTATGATCATCTAGTCTTGGCATATGTATCAGATCCAGGGTAACCTGATGCTGGCGTCTGGAGCTCAGTTCCTTCTGGGAGTCTCGTGAACTCTGGGGTTCCTCCTCCGGTTCATCGGTCCTCTGACAGTGGCTCCAACCGTACTTGTCCTCGGAATTACGATCTGTCGGTACATGGTACCACTGTGTGAACAACACTGGGGCATAGCCAGCTTGTAAGTAGTCAAGGAGTACTAGGGGTGACACTCTGTCGGTACATGATACCACTGTGTAAACAACACTAGCCAGCTTGTAAGTAGTCAGGGAGTACTAGGGGTTACACTCTGTCGGTACATGATACCACTGTGTAAACAACACTAGCCAGCTTGTAAGTAGTCAGGGAGTACTAGACAGAACAGACAGAACTTTATTACGCTCAGGCCGAGATCCTCGGCATATGAGGTACAAAATGACAGCAAAATACACATTATAATAGCGGATATGTGGTTAGCCGGAAGATTTTACAATTTGCATTACATATTTACAGAATTTACTAAGGTTTTTTAATACAGATATCTCTTTACAAGTGAAAAGTCTTTGAAATTTAATCATATTAGGTCTTTTAGAATATGTAGGTGGGATATACAAAATTCTTTCTTTAGTAAAATATGGACATTTAAAAATATAGTGAAATTCATCTCCAATATCATCAATAAAACACAGTTTACATTTTCTTTCACAAATAGGTATCCCATTCCATCTTCCTTTTTCAATTGGTAAGTGGTGGCATGAAGTATGAAATAAAAGTAGAGGGATAGCTTTATTTAGGGGTAGGGAAGTCAGATAATTTTCTAATTCAAACTGTGGTTTCAAGAGAGAATAGACTACACTTTTTTTTTAATTTTCCACCTCAGAGCTCCAGGTTTAGCATGATCAGTTAAAATAGAGTGAGCTGTTGCTTTGAGCCAGGAAGATGAAACAGGAGACTGTGACAACCATACATAACTTAAACCAATATTGTTTAGAACATTGTGAATACATGAAATCCAGTCATAGTTGTAAACACCTGTATTATGGATGTTATATACAATAGAGTAAATGATTGAAGATATTTTGCTGGATTTATCTGTAAGTAATTTCGACCAAAAGGCTAACATACGGGTTTTAACATCAACAGATAATGGAACTCTACCTAGTTCACCGTAAAGCATGCATAAAGGGGTACTCTTTTTAACAGGTAATAATTTTCTCATGAAACAAATATGTACATTTTCAATTTGTTTTACCATTGTGTCAAAAAGATATAATTGGCATTGAATTGATAAATTAAGGTTTCGGCTTTTACGTAGTACGAAATACATGAATTTTGTAGCCTGTTGACATAGATTAGCAATGGATGCTTTAAAAGAACACTTTTTATCAAATATAACACCAAGATATTTGTATTCAGTGACATATTCTAAAGGAACACCATGGAGATAAATATCTTTACTCATATCATTTTTATTACCACAAATATTAGAATTTTAGTTTTATCAATATTGATAGTTAATTTCCAAATTTTGCAATATGATTAAAAATGCTTGATAGCTTTTTGGAGATTCGTTTTTGAGGAAGCGAGAAGGACAGTGTCATCGGCATATAAAAGAGCAAACAATTTAATAGATAAATCTAGCATGGAATGTGTTATTTCTGAGTTAATTAACAGACCTGGACAGTCTTTGGACATTAAAAATGTTTCTAAGTCATTTAGAAACAAAGAAAGTAGAACAGGTGATAAGTTTTCCCCTTGTCTAACTCCTACAAGGCAAGGGAAAAAATCTGATTCAATGCTATGTACCTTTACACACGATTTAATACCACTATACATGGATTTCAAAATTCTGAAACATTTGCCATCTATACCTTGGCTGAACAGTTTACTCCACAAGGCAGTCCTTCTTACATTATCGAAGGCCTTTTTAAAATCAATAAAACAACAAAATAATTTCTTTTTTCTTGATTTAAATAAATCTACAAGGCATTTAAGGGTGAATATGTGATCACTTGCAGAATATTTTTTACGGAAACCAGTCTGCGCTTCGGATAAAATATTTTGGTCTTCTATAAAATTTTGGATTCTATTACTAATAATGCTTGTAAAGAGTTTGCCAAAACAACTTAAAAGACTGATTGGTCTATAATTTTCTGGATCATATTTGTCACCTTTACCTTTATAAATAGGACGAATTATACCACTGAGCCACTGCTCTGGATAAACACCATCATCTAAAATTTTGTTAAATAACCTTACATATACGGGTAGCATAATGACTTGAGTGGTTTTAATGTATTCATTAATAATTTTATCAGGGCCACATGCTTTATTATTTTTCAAATTTGCTATGGCAATCAAAATTTCATCACGTGAAATGGCACCATTCAAAACAGAGTTACAATCTTCAATGTTTATATCAAATTGATCAGTGAGATCATCAGACTCTTCATCAGGTGCATCATTTAATTTCTGAAAATACGTAAAAACTTCCTCGAGTGGTGGTAAATCTTTATCTTTATTATCAGTTTCCAAAATGATTTAGAGTCCTCTTTACGTAATTTAAATAATTCGTCCTGTATGTCAGATCTATGAAGGTTATGATATTTTGCCAAAGTGTTTTTGTAAGCCTTGCTTGCATTGATTAGCCTTCTTTTGTTTTGGACACTTTTATGTTTTTGAAATATTGATTTAGCCTGATGATATTTAGCTCTACTGATCTTACAATCACGACCAAACCAAGGCTTTTTCTGTCGCCTTTTATGTTCAAACATAGCATTGGTAGGTTGTCTAAAACCAAACACAGATTTGGCACTTTCAATAAATACATTGTTAATATTGTTTACTAGATTGTTTAGAGCTTCTTGGTCCTCGGTTGCACAGTTATCAATGTCCGAAACAATATTATCGATTTCACCCTGGCGAGAATTAATTACATCATGAAATTGAGAAGCATGTCGTTTGTCGGTAGGTGTACGTGGAGTCCGTGCTGCTGTCAGCTTCTGTCCTTGATTGACAGTTCATGTTGACGTCACACATGTTGATACTCAATGTCAAAGCACAATGGGCATCAGACAGAATAGGGTCAAAATCTAGGACACTAAAATCACATATTCTTTTCAGTAAATTCAATGAACAAATACTATAATCAACTAAGCTACAACCTTTACAAGTTGCTTTACCAATGTGTTTGTCATCGCCAAAACGACCATTTATGATAAACAGATTATTATTTCTACAAATATCAATCAATCTGTAGCCATGGTTGTTTGCCCTACCCACATCTGATGAGTGTCTATTGATGTCTATTCCAAGTGAAGAGAACAAAGATAGTACACCAGTTTCATCAAATACATCATCAGGAATTCCAATGTAATCACAAACCGTCTGTGACATTTCAATAAAATCTAATATAGTTCTTGTTCTTGCATTGAAGTCTCCCAGCAGTACAATTTCACAGTCATTTGCATATTTATTTAAATCACTATCAATGTCAACAAATAAGGAGATATTGAAATATGGGGAATTTTCTGGGGGAATATATACTGCTCCAATAAGCAAGTCTTTATCTGTTTGAAGTATATCTTTTGAAACTGTTATCCAAAGGACACACTCTGTATTAGTGTGTATACATTTGATATATTTATTCAAGAATTTTTTAGCTAAAATTGCAATACCTCCTGATCTGACTCTAGAGTCTCTGTTTCTAACATACACATCATAGCCAGGGTGACACTCTGTTGGTGCATGATAACCACTGTTAAAACAACACTAGCCAGCTTGTAAGTAGTCAGGGAGTACTAGGGTGACGCTCTGTCGATGCATGATAACCACTGTTAAAACAACGCTAGCCAGCTTGTAAGTGGTCAGGGAGTACTAGGGTGACACTCTGTTGGTGCATGATACCACTGTTAAAACAACACTAATCAGCTTGTAAGTAGTCAGGGAGTACTATGGGTGACTCTCTGTCGGTGCATGATTCCACTGTTAAAACAACACTAGCCAGCTTGTAAGTAGTCAAGGAGTACTAGGGTGACACTCTGTCGGTACATGATACCACTGTAAAAACAACACTAGCCAGCTTGTAAGCAGTCAGGGAGTACTAGAGGTGATATAAAAACAATCAAATACAAAGTTATTTTACTGAACATCTCACCTGGGATGCTCACATCCAAAACCTAACAACTAAATGCAGTAAAGACCTAAACACTCTAAGATGCCTAACTGGCTCTAACTGGGGAGCCTCCAAAGATACTCTCCTCTCTCTCTACATATCACTAATTAGATCAAAACTAGACTACGGCTGCGCCATATACAACACCCTAAACAACTCCCTATCTAAAAAACTTGACTCAATACAATATCAGGCTCTCAAACTCATTACACGCACCCAACATGGCACCTCCTACACCTCACTTCAGGCCTTAACAGGAGAAATGCCACTAAGTCTACGCAGGGAACAGCTAAGCTTAAATTTCTGGGCCGCGTCCCAATCAAACCCTCTCATCCAAAACATAATAAACCAAAACATCAGCCCTAAAAACCAAGCTCTAGCTCGTAAACACCCCTTACTTACCCCAATATCCCAAAGAATAACAAACTACCTAAATGAACACCAAATTAAAAATCTTAAACAAAACTGCAAACAATCAAATATCTTCACCCCTAAACTTAAAATACCCAAAATAGACACAACACTAGCTAGCCAAATAAATAAACAAACCGACCCAAACATAGCTAAAACTACCACACTAGCATACATACACAAAAATTGGCCAAATTGGTGTCACATTTACACGGACGGATCCTCAGATCCGACCTCCAAACACACAGGTTTCGGAGTCCATACCACACAACCAACTAAAACCACACAATCCTTCCGACTCCCAAATAACCAATCAATATTCACGGCAGAACTAATGGGCATGGCCTAAGCCCTCCACAATCAAGAATCCAAAAACCACAAAAAAATCCTAATACTTACTGACTCCCTAAGTGGACTACAAGCCCTACAAAACAAAAATACCAAAAACCGGCCTAAATTAATAAATCAAATACTTAAAAGCTCCAACGACCTAACAAAAGCAGGCAAACAAATAACCTTCTTGTGGATACCCGCCCACGTAGGAATATACGGTAATGAAAACGCCGATAAAGCAGCTAAACTATCCCTCAAAATCCCAGAAATAAGCTTAAACTTACCCATCTCAAAATCAGAAATTAAAAGTGTAAACAAACAAAAAATCACAAAAAAATGGCATAACCTATATCTAAACTCAAATAGCCAAATCAAAAGAGTGCTCAGCAAACCACTAACCAAACCAAAAATTCTCCATCCATCAAAAAAAATCGACAGAGTAATCACTAAACTCCAAACAGGACACACCAACCTAAATAACCACCTAAAAAAAATTAAAAAACACACTACAGGTAACTGCCCACACTGCAAACAACCAGAAACCCCAGAACACGCACTCATCCACTGCACACACTACCTAACACATCGAACCGCATTACAAACCACCCTCAATCTAAACAAGGCTCTCACTCTAGAAGCAATACTAAACCCACAAAATAAACTAGAAAACTTCAAGGCCTTAGGCGTATTCTTAATCAAAACGGAACTAATAAAACGCATCTAAAACCATAATAACCTACCAAATCAAAATCACATAAACAAACAATCATCCACCATACCCAGCTCCCTTAGTTCTCCTCCCCAACCCCATCGGCATCTATTCCAAATCTCAAAATTCCCAAATTCTATATAAGCAACCCCTAAAGCCCCCTCTTGGGTTGCACAGACCACCCTCGCCCCTTTCGGAAACACATTAAATGGCCTGGCCGGGCCCGTGTGCGAAATACGCATCAGTCGGAAAGCGCACGTTAAATCTCCAAAGTAAGTAAGTAAGTAAGTAAGTTATTTTACTTTGTGAAATAGCAAATGCATGATACACATAGAAAGATAGCTTCTACTTCTACTTCTCGCTTCTTTACAGTGAAATTGTTTTTGTTGTATGTTGCATATAAAATAGCACAACTAGTCACAAATAATCAACAAGTAATAACATGTTGAAGTTGTTTATATAGTATACATTCTCATTATGCCACGAGTACGTGATTTGCATAATTCCAATATAGCGTGAACAAGCAATACAATGATTCTTGTTTGAAAATACTAGCTTCCACACTTATTTTAATACACTTATTATCCGAAAGCGGCGTTCAACCTCACGCATGCACGCTTGCATGTACACAACACCATCCCACCTAGACACCCACCCAGACACCCATGCCCAGCTAATCAAGTGAGGATTAAGATACGGTCGTGGTGATTGTGATTACATCGATTACTTATATTCACGGTCGGTATCTTCACAGATCATCGGACCAATGTCCCCTAGAAAATGGCACTCCACAGGGCAGTATCCTCAGCCCCACCCTCTTCAATATAATGATAAACGATCTATTCGAGGGCCTATCCCCTAAAGTAAACACATCAAAATTCGCGGATGATGGAGCCATCTGGATCCGCACTAAAAGCATGAAAATGGCCCAAATTTACTCCAAAAATCACTTAATAAAATACAACAATGGGCTGACAAATGGGGCTTCTCCCTTAACTCAGAAAAAACAACAGGAATAGTATTCAAACATAAAAACATGAAACCCGCCTCCCCAATCCTCCAGCTAAACAATCAAACAATCAAATTTCAAAAACAAACCAAATTCTTAGGACTTATTTTCGATGAACATCTCACCTGGGATGCTCACATCCAAAACCTAACAACTAAATGCAGTAAAGACCTAAACACCCTAAGATGCCTAACTGGCTCTAACTGGGGAGCCTCCAAAGATACTCTCCTCTCTCTCTACATATCACTAATTAGATCAAAACTAGACTACGGCTGCGCCATATACAACACCCTTAACAACTCCCTATCTAAAAAACTTGACTCAATACAATATCAGGCTCTCAAACTAATTACACGCACCCAACATGGCACCTCCTACACTTCACTTCAGGCCTTAACAGGAGAGATGCCACTAAGTCTACGCAGGGAACAGCTAAGCTTAAATTTCTGGGCCGCGTCCCAATCAAACCCTCTCATCCAAAACTTAATAAACCAAAATATCAGCCCTAAAAACCAAGCTCTAGCTCGTAAACACCCCTTACTTACCCCAATATCCCAAAGAATAACAAACTACCTAAATGAACACCAAATTAAAAATCTTAAACAAAACTGCAAACAATCAAATATCTTCACCCCTAAACTTAAAATACCCAAAACACAACACTAGCTAGCCAAATAAATAAACAAACCGACCCAAACATAGCTAAAACTACCACACTAGCATACATACACGAAAATTGGCCAAATTGGTGTCACATTTACACGGACGGATCCTCAGATCCGACCTCCAAACACACAGGTTTCGGAGTCCATACCACACAACCAACTAAAACCACACAATCCTTCCGACTCCCAAATAACCAATCAATATTCACGGCAGAACTAATGGGCATGGCCTAAGCCCTCCACAATCAAGAATCCAAAAACCACAAAAAAATCCTAATACTTACCGACTCCCTAAGTGGACTGCAAGCCCTACAAAACAAAAATACCAAAAACCGGCCTAAATTAATAAATCAAATACTTAAAAGCTCCAACGACCTAACTAAGGCAGGCAAACAAATAACCTTCTTGTGGATCCCCGCCCACGTAGGAATACACGGTAATGAAAACGCCGATAAAGCAGCTAAACTATCCCTCAAAATCCCAGAAATAAGCTTAAACTTACCCATCTCAAAATCAGAAATTAAAAGTGTAAACAAACAAAAAATCACAAAAAAATGGCATAACCTATATCTAAACTCAAATAGCCAAATCAAAAGAGTGCTCAGCAAACCACTAACCAAACCAAAAATTCTCCATCCATCAAAAAAAATCGACAGAGTAATCACTAAACTCCAAACAGGACACACCAACCTAAATAACCACCTAAAAAAAATTAAAAAACACACTACAGGTAACTGCCCACACTGCAAACAACCAGAAACCCCAGAACACGCACTCATCCACTGCACACACTACCTAACACATCGAACCGCATTACAAACCACCCTCAATCTAAACAAGGCTCTCACTCTAGAAGCAATACTAAACCCACAAAATAAACTAGAAAACTTCAAGGCCTTAGGCGTATTCTTAATCAAAACGGAACTAATAAAACGCATCTAAAACCATAATAACCTACCAAATCAAAATCACATAAACAAACAATCATCCACCATACCCAGCTCCCTTAGTTCTCCTCCCCAACCCCATCGGCATCTATTCCAAATCTCAAAATTCCCAAATTCTATATAAGCAACCCCTAAAGCCCCCTCTTGGGTTGCACAGACCACCCTCGCCCCTTTCGGAAACACATTAAATGGCCTGGCCGGGCCCGTGTGCGAAATACGCATCAGTCGGAAAGCGCACGTTAAATCTCCAAAGTAAGTAAGTAAGTAAGTAAGTTATTTTACTTTGTGAAATAGCAAATGCATGATACACATAGAAAGATAGCTTCTACTTCTACTTCTCGCTTCTTTACAGTGAAATTGTTTTTGTTGTATGTTGCATATAAAATAGCACAACTAGTCACAAATAATCAACAAGTAATAACATGTTGAAGTTGTTTATATAGTATACATTCTCATTATGCCACGAGTACGTGATTTGCATAATTCCAATATAGCGTGAACAAGCAATACAATGATTCTTGTTTGAAAATACTAGCTTCCACACTTATTTTAATACACTTATTATCCGAAAGCGGCGTTCAACCTCACGCATGCACGCTTGCATGTACACAACACCATCCCACCTAGACACCCACCCAGACACCCATGCCCAGCTAATCAAGTGAGGATTAAGATACGGTCGTGGTGATTGTGATTACATCGATTACTTATATTCACGGTCGGTATCTTCACAGATCATCGGACCAATGTCCCCTAGAAAATGGCACTCCACAGGGCAGTATCCTCAGCCCCACCCTCTTCAATATAATGATAAACGATCTATTCGAGGGCCTATCCCCTAAAGTAAACACATCAAAATTCGCGGATGATGGAGCCATCTGGATCCGCACTAAAAGCATGAAAATGGCCCAAATTTACTCCAAAAATCACTTAATAAAATACAACAATGGGCTGACAAATGGGGCTTCTCCCTTAACTCAGAAAAAACAACAGGAATAGTATTCAAACATAAAAACATGAAACCCGCCTCCCCAATCCTCCAGCTAAACAATCAAACAATCAAATTTCAAAAACAAACCAAATTCTTAGGACTTATTTTCGATGAACATCTCACCTGGGATGCTCACATCCAAAACCTAACAACTAAATGCAGTAAAGACCTAAACACCCTAAGCCTAAACAGCCTAACTGGCTCTAACTGGGGAGCCTCCAAAGATACTCTCCTCTCTCTCTACATATCACTAATTAGATCAAAACTAGACTACGGCTGCGCCATATACAACACCCTTAACAACTCCCTATCTAAAAAACTTGACTCAATACAATATCAGGCTCTCAAACTAATTACACGCACCCAACATGGCACCTCCTACACTTCACTTCAGGCCTTAACAGGAGAGATGCCACTAAGTCTACGCAGGGAACAGCTAAGCTTAAATTTCTGGGCCGCGTCCCAATCAAACCCTCTCATCCAAAACTTAATAAACCAAAATATCAGCCCTAAAAACCAAGCTCTAGCTCGTAAACACCCCTTACTTACCCCAATATCCCAAAGAATAACAAACTACCTAAATGAACACCAAATTAAAAATCTTAAACAAAACTGCAAACAATCAAATATCTTCACCCCTAAACTTAAAATACCCAAAACACAACACTAGCTAGCCAAATAAATAAACAAACCGACCCAAACATAGCTAAAACTACCACACTAGCATACATACACGAAAATTGGCCAAATTGGTGTCACATTTACACGGACGGATCCTCAGATCCGACCTCCAAACACACAGGTTTCGGAGTCCATACCACACAACCAACTAAAACCACACAATCCTTCCGACTCCCAAATAACCAATCAATATTCACGGCAGAACTAATGGGCATGGCCTAAGCCCTCCACAATCAAGAATCCAAAAACCACAAAAAAATCCTAATACTTACCGACTCCCTAAGTGGACTGCAAGCCCTCCAAAACAAAAATACCAAAAACCGGCCTAAATTAATAAATCAAATACTTAAAAGCTCCAACGACCTAACTAAGGCAGGCAAACAAATAACCTTCTTGTGGATCCCCGCCCACGTAGGAATACACGGTAATGAAAACGCCGATAAAGCAGCTAAACTATCCCTCAAAATCCCAGAAATAAGCTTAAACTTACCCATCTCAAAATCAGAAATTAAAAGTGTAAACAAGCAAAAAATCACAAAAAATGGCATAACCTTTATCTAAACTCAAATAGCCAAATCAAAAAAGTGCTCAGCAAACCACTAACCAAACCAAAAATTCTCCATCCATCAAAAAAAATCGACAGAGTAATCACTAAACTCCAAACAGGACACACCAACCTAAATAACCACCTAAAAAAATTTAAAAAAACACACTACTGGTAACTGCCCACATTGCAAACAACTTGAAACCCCAGAACACGCACTCATCCACTGCACACATGGTACACTACCTCACACATCGAACCGCATTACAAACCACCCTCAATCTAAACAAGGCTCTCACTCTAGAAGCAATACTAAACCCACAAAATAAACTAGAAAACTTCAAGGCCTTAGGCGTATTCTTAATCAAAACGGAACTAATAAAACGCATCTAAAACCATAATAACCTACCAAATCAAAATCACATAAACAAACAAACATCCACCATACCCAGCTCCCTTAGTTCTCCTCCCCAACCCCATCGGCATCTATTCCAAATCTCAAAATTCCCAAATTATATATAAGCAACCCCTAAAGCCCCCTCTTAGGGTTGCACAGACCACCTTCACCCCTTTCGGAAACACATTAAATGGCCTGGCCGGGCCCGTGTGCGAAATACGCATCAGTCGGAAAGCGCACGTTAAATCTCCAAAGTAAGTAAGTAAGTAAGTCTTCACAGATCGATCTTGCTCATGTTCGGGTTTTCCATCTTTCTGGCGAACGTCAAACTTCCCTTTCCTGGGTGCAGCAGGGAGAAGAAGTGTCACGTGACTCACTATCCGATATTTCAGCAGAATGCAGTGAGTATTTAACTGATGACACAGATTGCCTTTTCACTCGCTTGAATTTCACGAGATATACGAACCCATTTTATAAGCATTATGTAGTGCATTCGTCAATTAACCCCTCAATGTTTCTAAATTGTGATCAAACAATGGTAAATCCCATGACCATATTTTTAGATTAGGACCAAACAATGGTAAATCCCATATCAACAGATTGAGTCTATTTATTGATTGAAGTAAAAGCAAACCATTCGTGAAGTTTATGCTTGTCTCTGTCTTCAGGTGGTTCTAGCTATCGGGGTGACTTGGTGTTTGTGTCATGTGCTAACTGTCACAGATGTGTTGTCCAGCAACTCAACTAGCCATGGTCACATGGCCAGAACTGACGTCCGAACAAGTGTCCTCCACGATGCTCCTTGGTGGTATTTCCCACTGCCATGTAAGCACGAGTAAAATCATGGCTCTTCGACGTCATTATGCTGTACAATATTGAAATATGAAATGTACATTATCCAGTCCTTATTTCAAGATTGATTGGATCATTTTGTTTAATTACTCCAGCTATATGACAAATATGTGTAGATGTATGTGCAAAATAGTACATAAATAATGACAATGTAACATTTAAGAGCAAAGCATCACGTGATCTTCCACCCACCCATCCCCGACACCCCACCTTGCCAACCCGGGCGGGATACACTTAAAATTCTTTACGTTTATTCATTTTGTGATGGACACTTTTGGCCAACATTTACACTGCAAACACGAAAACGTCGTTTTTTCCCGTATATGCTCATTGGACGGAAAAACGACTAAAAATTCATTAAAATTGATTAATTGGTCAGCGTCTAGAAAGTGTCCAGAAAAGGGTCGAGTTTTTCAAGCGTAAAATGGACGGAAAAACGATGCTTTTTGCTCCGCCTTGTACAACTGTTAACGGCCAATCAGATGGCGCTGGTCCCCCGACGCACGTGATGTCCAAGGCTTCCTTTCCGAAGCTTTAGGTTTCGTATTTCTGGCATGCCTTGCTCTAGTATCTGTCGCGCGCAGTGCAGCGAGATTTGCTGATAAGCTAGTTTTAGGATATGTTACATGTTAATGGAATTCAGACACGCGCCAAGAAGTCAAACCAAACAATGTTACTAAGTTTATTGTGGTAACGGCTATGTACAGTTACCTTTATCGGATAATGGGTTGTGTTTCATTTGGTTATAACAATAACTAATTTTTTAATGTGAAGTTTACAAGATATACGACTTGGGCGCGAGGTCGGTCACATGACGTTCTTCACGTGACTGTATTCTTGAAAAGGCGTAAACACTGACTACTTCCACATTCCTGGGGAAAATCCTTGGAATTCCCTGGTACGAATTCAAACAGAAGCGTGGTTGCAAGCCCATTTAAGGATACCCTCGCTGCAACCCATCCCAGAGAGAAAAAACACGAAAATAAATCCAAACTGTCGCAGTGACAATTTACAGAAATCTATGAATTTACCTTAGTATCTATTTGACACATCTTCACAATCACCTTTCAATGATCGGCCAATTGATCAGTGATGCCAAAGGCTTGAAATAGCCACAGGTTAATTAACAACTTCGAAAATATCTCCCGTCCCGTTTATCGTGTCGGCCATTTTGACGTATTGTACTTGATGTAAATGTATTACGACGCTCTGTCATTGTAATTGACTTACTTACTGAGGTAATTCTGCAAAAGATCTTCTCATCTAATGAGGATATTGTTTGGAATATATTTCTTGTAAACCTACTAAAACATATGTTCCTCGCTTTGGGGGGAACTATTTTATTCCGGGGTGGCCCATTAAATCTAGTAGTAAGTCAAAGCACCATGCGTGATTTGTTATTTTATGTGTTTAAATTACGATTTGGGGCGTTAATAAAATACACTGACGCAAGTATATTCTATTCAAATCAGTTGGATAATTGAATATGCTTTCTTTTACATATTACATAACATCACTGCACAAAATATGAACAGTTGCAGTAACACACTACGGTAATCGCATTAAACATCATTTTCAACTGTACAGTATTTCAGTATTTCAGTTATCTCATGGTGTATCAGACTGATGTGGGATAAAAATCCGAAGTGGTTCAGGTCATCCAATGGGTGTTCGGGAAAAGGTGAGCGTATCCTGCCACACAAGTGGCACCCGTCACAAAACATGCAAGGACAAGTCAATTGTTCACCTGAACAAAGCACGGAAACACACAATGATGCCCGTCCTCAGTTTTACCGAGCATGTAAATTATTTTGTCCGTCAAAAACATGGACGAGTATAAACAATATGTTCATTCACGTAATACATGTCATACATTTGACAAAATGTATTGACTCGGAGCATTATTGTTAATCACAGCGTATGCAGTTGAACTCATCACCCATCCCATTATTGATAACCCTTCTTGAAGATCTATGAAATCAGAAGCTGCAACACTCTATCTTTTAACTGGCATGTCAGACTTCTATTTCATTACTCAGTTTTATTTGCACGGATTACTATGGAAGGGACATTGTCTCGTTGTCGCATTGTCGCATTGACGCCTTTACAAAAACAAGCAAAACGTGTCAAAATTAACAAAAGCGCGACAATTGGCCATTTTTCGCATTGTCGCGTGTTCGCATTGTCGCTCTTTGATAATCCTTTTCTTTATTTTACAAAAGGGCGACGATGCCGTAACGCGACATTTTCAAGGTCAAAATATGTCTCGTTGTCGCATTGTCGCCCCATCACAAATGTGTATAAAAGGCGTAAAGTTCAGTTATTGTTACAGTTAGGAAGTTCAACCTGATAAATGTACGTCTTGAAATGAAAACACAAGTCCGTCCGCGAGTCCATAACGTTTTATTGTGAGCTCTTCTCTAAAAGTGCTTAGTGTTCAACTCCCAGTTCCAAACACGTAGTACCTCCTCAATAATCCACATACCTCCAGTGCAGTGGTCTTCCGGAAGATCTTACTCTTGACCGTATTAGACAACTGACGAGTGCACGCCTGACCTGTGACCTCGTTGCAACCCTCGTGATGTGTTTGCCGAAGGGAGAGGTGTAGGAAATGTGTGCTCCAGCCCAGCGCAGAGCTCGCGACACACTGTATACTGATGTATACAGTATATTGCAGTTGATATACTGCGGACATGTTACAACTTTCAAGATTCAAGATTCAATTTGCATATATTTCATATACAACAGACCGCCGTCATATATCACTGGAATACTGCTGAGAGCGGCGTTAAAAGAAATTGTTTTCATAATGGAGCGCTGCAGTCATTTAAAATAGAACCGTACACATATGTACATGTAGTACCAACTCACTCTATTTGTTTCGAATATTCAGCAGAAAATATATCATTAACCAGGTCTTTGGGAAAAGATATCAAATTTTTATAAGCAGCCACATAGGGATGACAAAGGACCCCTCGCTGATTAGGTTCTTGTTTACTTAAGAGCAGAGTTTGCCATGTTAGATGATATAACCAAAATCCAGGCGCTCCGGCGGGGGGCAAGCTGGTCTTGTTAGTGTATGGTATGAGCTGTGACGTTGACCCAAGAGAATAATGTAAAACATGAGACCAACTCAAGTCTATAATGATTGGGAAAGTCTAGATTTCCACAGCTCTAGCCTGAAATTAAGAATTATTCTATGCTCCATTTTAATTGTATTATTTTCATTTTGTAGACATGGATGGACCAACCAGGAAAGAAATTGATGGAATATTAATATCACATGTTACCACTGATCCAGTTAAATTCATCACACAATAATACATTAGTATTTGACATTACGGCCTTTGATTATTAGGGCATGATCATGTACATGTTCATTGTAGTAATGTACATACTAGTCAACTTGATTATAATTTTTATCAAAGTGTAGCGCGGCATCAACGATTACTTTATGATATCCTCACTTGTCATCGATGTATTGACATCGAACAATGGACGGCAATTCGAAATTCTTATGGATAGCTTCAATAGGGACAGCGCCGGTGTCAGTACTATTTTCCTAGTTAAAATAAGTATCTACAAAATATAATCTGAAGCAGACAAGAACAATATTTTTTTTTTATTAATGCTTACTTTCATGGATAGAATTAAGGCAATCTAGGCTTGCCAAATCGTTCTAGACTTGAGCTGGATTCCTTTTAAATTTATTCTGTATGGTCTGGGAGACGAACGGGCGTCAGTATCGCATGGAGAACTGGGACAGCCTTAATCAGTGTAATCGGATATGTTGTGGAGTTTCGGTTTTGGGCTGTTTGCTGAATATATAGAATTGCGAGTTATGTATACTCTGTATTCTTTCGTCATGGTAGCATATATATTTTCTATGTTGCTTTTTGAATTATACACAAATAATGAGAACTACAATGTAAGCCTCTCTCTGGAGATATGCAATAATACTACTGAAGGGCATATTTGAAAAATGGGACTTCTCGACAAATATTTCTTTCTTAAATACTACCCGTTACAGGTATTCTGATCATTATATCATACTTTGTACAGTTTAAAAGTCAAATAATGGCAAATTGTGTAACTTTCTACATTTTGAATTAATTATATTTTCTGAAATAAAACCTTAGCATCAGATAGTGATATACACGAATATGATCTATACTATTATAAATGAATTATCAATTTCGTATTATGAATTAGATAAACAGAAATATGATAGTAAAACAAATTATTTTAATCTATTCTTGTGAGTAGGTAACGAGAGATCTAGGCAACGCACTAACGTAGCCATTTATGAAAAATGAAATATTAAAAGTTTAGGGGTTTGAACATGCACATTGAATGACAGGGAAGAAAGCAACGCAATAATTTAATTATGAATCAAATTATGTTATAAAAATAACAGAATATTTAGAAAATATAAGTTTAATTTCTCATTGTTGGAAGGTGTTTAATAATTATATAGATTTTGTTTGATTGTTTGTTGTTTAACGCCGCACTCAGCAATATACCAGCTCTATGACGGTGGTTCGTAAATAATCCAGTCTGGACCAAACATTTAGTCATTATCATCAAGAGCACCGATCTACGCATTTGGGATACGATGACATGCATCAACCAAGTCAGCGAGCCAAGTCGCCTTCGTAGAAGCATGGGTTGTTGAATGCCTATTCTAACCCGCATCTTCACGGGTATTTTTTTAAATAATAAAGTACAATGAAATTCTTTTTTTTATCCATAATAAGTGTGTATAAGTAGATGGATAATATGTCCATACACGCCAAGTAAATGGTATATGCATTAATTTAAATGCAAATGATTCAATGATGAGTTCTTTCACAAGTCCATATTTCAAGACATGTATTTGATATTCATAATAAATCCACAAAAGCTACACAATGGCAACAAAACAGTACCAGCATCACAGATACCAATAATACATGAGATACATATAATTACTTTAAAGTTAAAACATGTATCTAAATAGAAAATTAGAAGGATGCACTTCCGACATTTATCGTATTTTGTTTTCGTTTGGAGAGAGAAGTTGTGATTGGTATCTGATGGGTGCAAACAGGTGTTCCCTTCCGCCCAGGCCTTGCGGCAATGCAATAGCCCAAAATGAAACAAGCCTTGTTCAAAAGGTTCAGATTCAAAATTCTATCCCACTTGGGCTCCTTTTAAATTTAAATATAATTTCTCGTGTCGATATGTGTCAGAAGAAATGAAATATTACAGCACTGGTGAACAGGTTATATGCGCATGTCAGCGTCGATCCTATAATATCCTTTTTTGCAAAATACATATATACTGATGAATTAAGGTAGTAATACTACGCAAATATATGTCCAGATGCATACATCAGTATCATCTCGTGATCTTAATTCGTGCTTTGAGCCCTTTTTCTACCGGAGATTCTGGGGTCAACATCACACCAGAAAGTCAGGTCCAAATTCAAGTCATAATTTCATGGTCCGTCTTGTATGTTGGAAACCAATATCGCAATATGGCTAAATATTGCTGAACGTGGGATTAACCCGATTACTCACATAATTATTCCATTTTCTACAGTCATCTACGAACACTATCTTTAAGGAGGTATATCTGTATCATCCAAATGTCCATACATATATGTCCAAATTTATATGTATAAAGCAAGTCGTCCTGCACTCTTCCTTAAAAGATAAATGTTAAGCATTTCCTCTGTATGGATTTATAAAATGTAATATCGTTTTAATGTAATGCTGATGCAGTAAACGTACCACAGACCTAATGCTAGAATAACATCTAATTTCTGAAATGAACATATTTTACAGAAAAAAACAGTTGTTTAAACAATACTTATAAAATATAAGAACAAGGAGCCAAGAGCCAAATATTGGGCTGTGTTGGACATATTTGTTTCGGGGTCTTATGACAGACAAACCTGATGCCTTTAAGTATAAAGATAAGTAAGTAAAGATGTTGTACATATTCAAATATGTTCGTGATTAACCCAAATTTGAAAAATATTGAAAGATGAGTGGTAACTATTTATGCCATTATTTCAAATTAGAATGAGAACACATCAGGAAAGCATGGTACTTTAATATACGTATCTTGTTAACCCAATATTCTTTTTTAAGTAAGAGCAGCATGTATATCGAGAGTATAGGTTTGGTGCGTGACTTATCACACAGTACTTTCAGAAAGTGTGCATATTCTGTTTATCGGCAATAAATAACATAAGACGATTCATACGGGTAAATACGATTTACTTCAGAACTAGTATAGATTATTTAAGGTTAGGGGGAAATGTATGTAATTAACAGAACTTTGGCCGGGTTTGAAGGATTTGGGTCCTGGCTTGGGCTTTGTGTTGGACGTGTAGACGGCATTTCCAGGTTTGACGTATCAATGACAAAAATGATATCAGATGCAATTCTCTGCCTTTTCGGGTGAACGATTGGCTTGCCTTTGGATGTGTTTGTGGCGGGTGCAACTAGTGGATCGGAATGAGCTCGCGTTTTTGCGAGCATCCAATGTCATCATTTATTATGATGAATCATGAAACATGCTCCTGATGTTGCCGCAATGGTGCAGTTGGCGCTACTTTAATTTTGGCAAGGGTTTCTCATGATAATGGAAATGCTTATGTCGCTTTTGTTGACCGATAAACATGAAAAGATATAATGTTAGTGTATATGGTCATGTTATTAAGAAACAAACGACGAGTGGGAGTTGTTTATTGTACGATAAACAACGACCGAGACTCGTTTATTTCTATATGAGATATCAACATTACGTACAGCCTCTTTTAGGGTGTTAAATTAGGAAAAAATACACGCTTTACAATATTTACCCGTACTTAAATAATGATGATTCCTTGAATAGAATCCGACAGCGGCCATGCTAGATAAATCCATTTTAGGATTTGAGTTTGGTCCCGCATATTCTCACAATTTTCTCGTCAATCATCTGTACCTTTTCTCCCAATACCGATTGTCATATCACTCTCATTTTCGGATTCTCCAGTAAAATTTATTGGGAACAACTCACTAGACACATACCTCTCAAAAATAAGGTCAAATTTACAAATTTTACTTTTCAAGTTGCGAGTGCATGTTCGAATCTCAATAAATGACGTCATGATAGAACAATGTTTTATCGTGAAATAAATATCGCTTCCTTCTTTGTTCTTTGTGATTTATCGCGTAGCTATCTTATATCATCAAATGCCAATTTCTAATTGCTTTATCATGACGTATCCGTGTCATGTAGCAATAACATACACAAATATCGTTGACTTCGACGTTAAAAATTGTGTCATGAAATATGATTATCCTCTTGTGTGCAATATTTCTGGTTGATAAATCTAACATATTCTTACTTTAAGAATAGCGACTATACATTATTATATATCCCTTATCAGGTCTCTGTAACATTTGCAAAATGATACAAATATAAAAATACAACTGAACCTAAATGTAATGTTTTAATATCCTTACGTTGCTGAGTGCAGCATTTAACAATAAACAAACAAAACATAATATCTTTAAGAATTATGTTAACAATTCCGATGCTAAAAATAATCTCATAATCTCCATACCTCTTTCTCTCTATGAAAACATAATAACTTTTTTTTAATGATCTGAAGGAATAATAATGGCAATACTATCATAATTATCATCATTATTTATGTTACTTATCCTCAAGTGAAGTAGTCCTCCACACTATACATTTAGTGAAGAAGCCCATGAACATATGAACTATGTAACATACATTCATGGAAATTAGATGAACAGTTGAAGTTAGCAAATGATATTATTCGGTCGAACGTCTATCAGCCATCTATTCTATTCATGAAGAACATTTCACGTGGGACCAACAGAGGGAATTATGACTATCGACTTGCTAATTATTTTTTATATTCATGCCAGCTCAAACGATCTATTGGCTTGATTTATTGTTATGGTATCCACAAAATAAGTAGGATCCGATTTTTTCCGTTTTTGTTGAAATAAAACTGAATAATATTTGCTGTTTACATATCAAAGTTTGCCAAATTGGTACAAAATGTTTTCCCACAGCAAGGCCACGTATCCCCAACATATTGTGCTAGGCACAGTATCACTGGACTGAGGGAGGGCGGTATTCCTCCTTGTGGGTCACCTGCTTGGCAATATGGGACAGGAAAACTGCAGGGGGTGAGGGCAGTTAAGTTGATGGTACAGACAGATAAGAGAGATCATTTTACAAATGTGAAACCTCAGTCCACAAAGGAAGAGGCGAAAGCTGAAACTTGGTGAGGTTTACAGAACAAAGGCAGTTATTTCTAGTTTCTTACTGACTCTCGAAGATACATTTAATAAAACAATTAATGTGTGTGTGTGTGTGTGTGTGTGTGTGTGTGTGTGTGTGTGTGTGTGTGTGTGTGAGGCAGAAGAAGAATTGTACACCATAAAAATGGCTACGTATGTAGTTGGGGTAGATATGTTGAATGCCCGGCCAGTATGACCTTTGAGTCACTACAGTTGCAGTCATTAAAATGCGTAAAACAGTATTTGAGTGAAAGAAAACACTATAAGTGAGTGAAACAAAAGACCTCAGTACAGGCACACCCAGTCCCCCAACCCCAAGTCTGCATGTATCAATACTCATACCTGCCACATCCTCAACCACTTAACTTACTCACACAATCATCTGACAACATGTTCGCCAACCCTCGTATCACAACGCATGCACGCATGCACGCACGCACACACACACACACACACATACACACACACACACACACACACACACACACACACTCACACACCACATTCTTCTTTCCCCACCATTATGTCTACGTCAGCCATCATGGATCCATGCGCATGCTTTCATACATAATCCATCCTCCCACCATTCCCCAACATCCATCGAACTATAACTATATCCGCCCTCATGTATCGGTATTCGTGCTTTCATACATACATACACCCCCCTACCATTCCCCTACATCCATCGCAGTATAACTATGACTATAACCGCCTTCGTGCATCCGCACTTATGTTCACATTGCATTGCATATGCATCGAATTACACGTTTAAAATATCGTAAATATTTTACAACATGTACATATTATATATCAGCAAACAGAGATTATCATAACGCAATAGATTTCATCCGTCAAAACATCACAGAAAGAGGGACAGCCTGGAATTTTACAATGGCATCTGAATGCACTAAGACGTTCAACTGGTCAGGAGGTGAGAGTTGCCGAAGATTACGGTAAACTTCAGTTACAGATCTCCATTACGAATATCTAAAGTATGAATAAAGATCACAGCTTGCTATGACGTACTTCATGCCTGCAGAATTAGCAATGTCCTTAGCTCTAAATTGTATGTCTAAATGCTTATGTAGACAAAGACCCAAATGTATATAGGCATGACCATATTATATTCTACGCAAATATCACGACATTTAAAAACAAAGCTAGATTGAGTCTTTGAAGGGCATTAAGAACTGATACACACAAGGAAAACTATTTATGGATGTCAACGGAGGAACACTGCGTTTCGGAATATATACTTTCTCCTTAATCAGGTGCATATTATTAAATGCTATGAGGCAGAGAACATATATTTGTACCTGTAAGAACAACAAAAGTAAAAAGATAGCAAAGAAGGGAACGCAACAAGGGAAGCCAACAGATAACTGGCATGGCGCTGATTACCCCGCCTCCCGTTTGCCCATTGTCCATTTCCCATTACCAATCATTCATAAGTTAAGTTTTGGCTTTAATTTGTCCATTGATAATCAACCATCAACGTCTATTATCTCCACCCTAAAAATATGTAGTTTACTGAGAAGGTGGTATCCAAATATAATGTGTGTTACTGTTGACCACTTTCTTAAAGGCATTGTTGGTTCAAAGCTTTCGGTCATAGAAGCCGTGCCATTTTTCTCTTGTCAGAGGAGTACAGAAAGTATACGTCATCTGGACTAACATTTTTGGTTCGGTGGCTGGGTTAGATCGCCAACTTTGTGTTCTTGCGATTGGGTGCCTCACTCACAGTGTGGGTTCAAATCCCGGACAGGGCTCAACCCAAGAAAGTACGAGAATCTGTACTTTACTCAGAAAGTGTTATCCCAATTATAACATTTGTTGTCAAGAAAACACAATAAATGTATATTCGGCTTTGGATGGGTAATGATATCACAGACATATACGGATATTGATGATTACTTGGAGAAGCTTCGTAACGCACGTCTTCTCAATTCAGGGATTGGTAAATCCAAATATGTGTGTGCGCGTGCGTGCGCGCGTGCGTGCGTGCGTAAATGTGGGCCTGTTGGATGTTACATAAAACATTCATCTTGAGCGGGATGGTAGTTCGAGTTGGATTAGCATGTTAACTATATGATCTTCTTTAGGCAGAGAATGCCGCGCATGAATGTATTGATGAAATTCCTAGGTACATGGGGCCTTTTCGTCCCCAGGAATACCCACAGTGGAGACTTCAATGGGGATAGGGTGTACACAATGTGCTACCTGGTAGATTGTGTGTCTCCAGACCGGACAACGTTGGTCTTTGACTGATTGTGGCGTAAAACACACTTATTCATTTACTTATATCGGAAATTGAATGTTCATCTTAATTGTTATTGTTGAACATGTAATATATTTTTAAAGAAATAAAAGAGTGACATAATAACTACAACTTTATGTGAGCGCGAGTAGCTTTTGGGGAATGAGATGAATAAGTCTTATAAAGTTGTAAGCTTCTTCACAACCGTGTAACTATGAATTGACTTTATTGGGTAATCAAAAAAGAGATAGGACCTAAAATAGCCAAATTTCATACGATTTCACTTGTCCACCATCTTGGATGCAAGGCGAAAACATTTCAGCGCGTTTGAAGCCACTGAGAATGCCCCCTGCAGAGTTGGACGAACATTCTGCGGTGGCGCGGCTGAGTTGACCAGAGGCTATCAGCAGTATTTCCTGTCCAGGTTATTTAGGTCAGTTGTTAGCATATGAACTATGATTCTCTTTAGGCAGAAAATGAGGATCCACGATGTTCGACCTGGTAGAAGTGTGTTATCAAACCTCACAGCATTGGTTTTTTGACTGACTGTAGCGTCAAAACAAACTCATTCATTTACTTGAACTGAATGTTCATCTTAATTGCTATGGACAGTCACGGAGCCATGATCCAGAGAACAGGGTGTCATTAGATAGAAATAAACTAAGTAATAATAGGATTACCAGAAAAACGGGGTTTTACATACAAGCCAATAAACTTCGCTCATTAACACCAGGGTAAGTCAGTACAAGATTGAAAACTGCCCCATAATTATGTATGACATGCTTGTCGGGTATTGCTACATATATATGTGAAAACAAAGTTATAAAAATGAAGAGCAAAACTGATGAAAGTTAACAATAAACGTGTATACGTGTTATATCGTCACTGCAAAAATAATGATTGTTTGTCTTTAGTATTAACATTCAAATACGTTATATCTGTATTAGCGATATTGTCTTTGTTCCACCGGTGAGTCAGCGTTAGCCGTACTATCTCGTAGTATAATTGAATTTCTGAAGACATCACGATACAGTTTTTGCGATGCATCACGTCTGCACTAGCGCTTGATAACAGCCTTGTGTTTGGGCGTTTCAGTGGTTTAAATCGCTACTCTTGATATTGTTGATTAAACTTTGATACTATGAACAATAAAATGTTTTGTGAGAGGTTGACTTTAGAACGGTAACATACTAATAGTATATAGGATGACATAAACAGAGCAATGAGAAGTTCGTCCAGATTAGTGTATAGGCAACATTTAATAATTAAAATAATTACATTCAACAACTCCCCTTTTAAGTCCATTTTCCTGACTTATAAGTAAATGCAAGAACAATCGGCCGGAATACAATGTATAGTTCTTGTCCACTTCCATATGACTATATAGCATACAATAAGCTATCGGGTCCCGTTTAGATCGGTTTGGGTGGCAGCCTAGAAAGCCAAAGAATAGTTTCATCTTGGAATCTCCCATATCACTGGGAATCCTCTTCAATTTAAATGGAGTTACTCGTTACGATTCCGAACCTTCACGTGACTGTGTTTATGAACCATTGTCAAATAGTGGTGACATTAAATCTAGGAAACAATACGCGAAATCGCGCATGCACAGAACGGAAAATTTGGTCAAGACATTAAGTAATCCGCATGCGCAGAACGATTGATTTCAGTACTTCCGCTAAGCGCTTCGAGTGGAGCGTCAAACGCGGGCCTGTAATCTAACACGCGGGGACTGACCAATGAAATCTGAGAAGTAGAAATACCGGTAGACGCTGTTGCTTGATTGACAATGTCAATCAAGAAAGGGAGGAGCTTAACGCTATCGTTCTCTCCCAGTAAATTCCGATGTCAAATAACGACGTTATTTGGACGGAAAAACGATGGTTTGAAAACGTCCAAATAACGTCGTTTTTCCGTCCAATGACCATATACGGAAAAAAACGACGTTTTCGTGTTTGCAGTGTTATATTTATATTATAGATGAATATAACGACCAGCACACCACGCCTATGAAGAAGGATGACACGCAATCAACCAAGTAACCAACCATCGGTGCTCATGATATCAATCAGCCCCCGTCATATAGCTGGAGTGCGGCGTTAAACAACAAACCTATTTGCGAAAACCTGATTTCATCACTATTTGATAGTGATTCATAAACATTGTGGGAAAGGGTTTTAACGCCTTTTTTACAACAATATCAGCAACCGATTTGCACTATTTACGACTGTGCTTTACACAAGGAGGACAATGCTTAATGAATTCATAATAAATGAAATGACTGTGAAATTACATCTGCATATGGGGCGTTCAGCTTTAAAGCAAATAAATGGGTTTAACTCCACTTTAAAAGGTATTGTCTGTACAGGAGCGTCATCTTAAGACAAAGCCCACACAGACGCACGTAGTATTCATTAACCAAGGGTCATAATCGGGGCGAATCTTGGATTCGAACCTTCTACAACAGTACTAAAAAATGATATCATTTATTTCCAGTTCAGTTCGGAACGCCGACCATTAGCTCTTCTGGTTTTGCTGCCATGTTAATCATCACCATGGTTACCATCATCCAGGTACCAGGATTTTACTCTGCAACAGCCACTGTAGTAGAGTTACCTCCTCCTCCTGCCCACGCCTTGAACAGAGGGATTACAGTGGACGGAATGACCAGTGCAATCAGCGGCATGCTGGGAGGGGTGTGTTCGAGCGTCGTGTACATTCAGAGCCTCGGGGTGGTCACTGCCACAAAGGTAGGCTAGAGATTAGATGTCATGCCACATCACAATGTGTTTCACTGTAGGAGGCAAATTCAACATTAGTTTTGTAATGATCCCTTAAGAGGATAAAATCAAATTTGGGAGTTTCTTCCAATGATTCTAGCTATCGTTATTCCTGGTCTAGTGCACCAAGGGCTGTCACATCCACATGGATGACTGTCTGAGCTCCGATCTACACCAGAGGCTAATGTTTGAAGGACCCATCCAAACCAGTGGCTAACTGTACGAACACCGATACAAACCAGTGGTGGACATTGTGAATACCGATCCATACCATTGTGTTGTCACTCCACTCATGGCTTACTGTACACAGACTCTGGACATGCACCGTTCTTCCATTCTTCCGAGTACATTCACGACCAGGATATATTACAGACCAGGTGTATTTGTACTCCTCATTTGTATAAATCTGCCCCCGTCAGTATTATAGTCAAGTACAGAGACTACAAGATTTGAAGTTTGGATAAAATCGTTTTGAACATTAGTTCAAAAGATCTTATTATTGGAATCGAAGCCATTTCCAGTGACGAGGGCACTGAGTAGAAATTTCCAGTATCTAGTTAAGGTGGGTTTTTTTATAGTGGGGCACGAATGTGGCTACGCATCTCTCACACAATGTATCTAACGTTACTTACATATTGTACTCTTGTACCAGGGTGAGTGTTTTTGCGTTAATAAATGAATCTGAATCTAACAGTTTGGTCAGTGGTCGTGTCTACATTATAGACTATACTGACAGAGCATCTCGACTGTTTGTTGTTTGAGAAAACGATTAACCTTTGAATTTGAGAGACCGTGATCTAGAGACTTATAGTCACAAGTCATATTTGTGGTCACATTGATATTTATATATTTTTATCTTTGAATTGATATAGTTATTGTTATATATATATATATATGTATCATGTAATACATTATCAAACAAAGTTTGCTATCGTCTTCAAACATGTAAGATTGTTCTTTGATTGGAACCTGATCCCCCCTTAGATGAGAATGAAATGACTAAGCCCACTTAACAACCCATTCCCACAAGATCTGATAGCAAGAAGTCACATTGCATGCATTCCCACATGACTTGATGGGTTTTTGGTTAACAAATTATATCAAGTGGGATAACACCGTCCAAGTACGGTAACATTTGACACTTACTCCGTTAAAGTCACGTGAAGAAACGCTGTGTTCCCACTGTGGCTTTCGGCTGAATGTTGTTTTAGTCACGGATTAGTAGTGAGCTGACTAAAGTCTGTTTCAACTGAACTCTGTTCACTCAGATCGCTCAGCCAGTAGGTCGTACTATGATTACGTGACAGAACAGTGGGTTGAACGTGGAAGCGTTCCATGTGGAACCACTTCGACAATCACGTAGTGGGAAGGCATTCCAAAAATGTAAAATTGTGAGCAAACCATTCCAACGTGAAAATGCATTGACTTGATAAAGAAAGAACAATCGAATGTTGAAATTACACTGTGCCAGTTTTGGGCGGGCAGTTCCACCCGTCCGAGAGAGAAGATGTGTCGTGCCGTGGATGACCGCCTGAACGTCCTGAACACCCGTCTGCTGCGGGGAACATTTCTGCCATTGACCATAGAGATGCTGTTTCCCATCTTGTTGGTGTACCAGTGCTACATATGTCTGTGTGTGCTTTGCTGATATGAGTAATCAATGTATTTTGTGATGTTGGTCAGCTGGCTACTATTTTTTATGAATAAGATATGACTACTGAATGATATGCATGCCATTTTATAATAATTAGATATAACACAATTGGACGAATTAATAATGAAATATAAATACATAACCAGAATTATGCGATGTTGATACAAAAACTATGATAGTTGCCATAACATTTCATTTTTGGCTGCTTAAAGACAACAGGCTATAGACAGAAACAGATTATAATCTAATCGCCTATTGAAAAGCGGATTATCACGGCTGAGTAATATATTTATCTGACCATTAGGATCTGGCAAAGTGAGAACGTTGTCTTACCGACAAATGCTTGTAATCACAGGTTCTATTGTTCCGAAAAGGCAGCCAGCCCGATAATCACCCACTTTGTCATTTCTCACATCACATCAAAGATCGACCTCACTGTCATTGAACCATTTACATTATATTACACAACAGACAGTTAGTTATATGTAACACTTGGCCCGAGATAGGACATATATCACATTACAGCTGAACATGGCGGCCATAGCGTCATAACCTGGCATGTCCATCACTTCTGACAGGCGGAATGCATTTTCAATCAGGATTATCCTCTGCAGGTACACATGAGGACCGTGGCATGGCGAAACCTGATTTAACAGCACCACGTGACAGTCACGTAACGACTGATGACCCGTACGGGTTGCCTTACGTCACCACTTTCATGGACAGGCTCAGGTGCTGTTCTTATTTCCCAGTGTCCCCGACATTTGACAAAGAAATTACGTGTAAACAGTGTCACAAGGGGGTAGAATATGTCGAAGAATAATATTTGAATTGAAGTGACTTTTTTTCCGAAAGACGTATTCTGGTACCTAAACCATAACGGCCAAAGAGGAAAGATGAAGTTCCATGAAGCATAAAATACATTTGTAACAGTTGACAAATCAGTCGGTGAAATAAACATTGATCCTTACACTGACGTCGACAGAACTTGTACTTATCTTAAGTCTTATAAGTATCCAAGTTCTCAACAGCAAAACGATCATTGTTTGACCTTTTGTCTCACGAAATGAATACTTATTTCATCACAATTAAAAATCAGTGACTGCAACGTCCAATCGTAACAGGATCATGACATCATTGTCATTGTGATATCAGCATGTTATACCATTCGTAGTAAATGATCATGAATATCTACGAGCACATTTCCTTGGAATCTGGCAGATACTGGGTCCCTGTTTCCAAAAGCTCGTCTGTTGCAACATAAACTACCGGGCAAAAGAGAGTATTCACTTGAAAAGTGGGTTTGACGAATACAGCCACCGAAACATTGCAAACTTTAAGTCTAACCCTAACCCTAACCCAGATACCCGTATCAAATACATCACCATCGGCATGGGTGTATACTGTGTTGATATTGCAAATCATAGTGCTTACATCGATTTGTGGAACAACTCCCTGCAATCCAGTGTCAGAAAGATAACGTCAACATAGCGCCGGCCTATAAGTGTCTCTCACAGATATACCGTTGGTGTTCCGCGTGAGCACCGATCTACGCCATTACAGTCGGTCACTAATCTGCAGGGTATCAGTGTATACAGTGGAGGGAGTTTGGTTGAACGCCGCTTTGAACAGTATTTTAGTTATATCATAGGATGATGTGGAGGGAAAATTGGTATTATACGTTTACAACTTTGGCCATGGTGTCGAAATGATGAGAGTGGATTGAACCCGATAGGACACGTGAGATAGTCAGTTCTCATGACCTTGACCGATGATAGTGGGTTATAGAAACATGTGGAATGTTCCAGTGACGAGGGCACTGAGTAGAAATTTCCAGTATCTAGTTAGGCTGGGTTTTTTTATAGTGGGACACGAACGTGGCTACGCATCTCTCACACAATGTATCTAATGTTACTTACATATTGTACTCTTGTACCAGGGTGAGTGTTTTTGTGTTAATAAATGAATCTGAATGTAACAGTTTGGTCAGTGGTCGTGTCTACATTATAGACTATACTGACAGAGCATCTCGACTGTTTGGTGTTTGAGAAAACGATTAACCTTTGAATTTGAGAGACCGTGATCTAGAGACTTATAGTCACAAGTCATATTTGTGGTCACATTGATATTTATATATTTTTATCTTTGAATTGATATAGTTATTGTTATATATATATATATGTATCATGTAATACATTATCAAACAAAGTTTGCTATCGTCTTCAAACATGTAAGATTGTTCTTTGATTGGAACCTGAACCCCCCTCAGATGAGAATGAAATGACTAAGCCCACTTAACAACCCATTCCCACAAGATCTGATAGCAAGAAGTCACATTGCATGCATTCCCACATGACCTGATGGGTTTTTGGTTTACAAATTAGATCAAGTGGGATAACACCGTCCCAGTACGGTAACATTTGACACTTACTCCGTTAAAGTCACGTGAAGAAACACTGTGTTCCCACTGTGCCTTTCGGCTGAATGTTGTTTTAGTCACGGATTAGTAGTGAGCTGACTAAAGTCTGTTTCAACTGAACTCTGTTCACTCAGATCGCTCAGCCAGTAGGTCGTACTATGATTACGTGACAGAACAGTGGGTTGAACATGGAAGCGTTCCATGTGGAACCACTTCGACAATCACGTAGTGGGAAGGCATTCCAAAAATGTAAAATTGTGAGCAAACCATTCCAACGTGAAAATGCATTGACTTGATAAAGAAAGAACAATCGAATGTTGAAATTACACTGTGCCAGTTTTGGGCGGGCAGTTCCACCCGTCCGAGGGAGAAGATGTGTCGTGCCATGGATGACCGCCTGAACGTCCTGAACACCCGTCTGCTGCGGGGAACATTTCTGCCATTGACCATAGAGATGCTGTTTCCCATCTTGTTGGTGTACCAGTGCTAAATATGTCTGTGTGTGCTTTGTTGATATGAGTAATCAATGTATTTTGTGATGTTGGTCAGCTGGCTACTATTTTTTATGAATAAGATATGACTACTGAATGATATGCATGCCATTTTATAATAATTTGATATAACATAATTGGACGAATTAATAATGAAATATATATACATAACCAGAATTATGCTATGGTAATAAAGAAATAACGATGATAGTTACTATTACTCTTCATTTTTGGCTGGCTACAGACAATAGGCTATACACAGAAACAATGGTCTAATGGTCTTTTGAAAAGCGGATTATCACGGCTTTAGTTATTTATTTAGTGATTTAATTATCTTAACAATTGGGTCTGGCAAAGCGAGAATGTTGTCTACCCGGGAGATCGACCTTTCTTCATGACAGTATGTTGTTTGTCTATTTGTTATTCCCTAATTTGTATTTACCCACATGCTTGTTTTCACAGCTTCTATTGTTCCGAATTGGCAGCCAGTCCGATAATCACCCGCTTTGTTATTTCTAACATCACAAAGGTTCGCGCTGAACCATTTACTTCATATTACACAACAGACAGTTAGTTATATGTAACACTCGGCCCAAGATCGGACATATATCACATTACCACAGAACATGGAGGACGGTGTGTCATTACCTGGCATGTCTGAAGTAGAGAATTCAGACATCCAGACAGAACGTAGAAAAGGAACTTTTCTCTACCCAGTGGATAAATCTCCTCCCCTCATCTTTCTGCCGCTTCATGGATTACAGGTATGGCATGTTTGTCTCCATTCCACTCGAGTTGTAAATAGAATATACAATAGTTGCGGTTAAGACTTTGGCTTATGCAGGGCACATACAGTGCAGATAAGATAAGATAAGATAAGATAAGATAAGATAAGATTTTCTTTGCGTGCCACGCAGTATAAAAATACATACATTCAAAGTACAAGACAAAATATATAATATACCATCCGATCAAAAATAGCTCAGTTTTATATAAAGAGATTATGCTAGTATCGTTTAGTGAGATACTTGTGGATCAGAAGTGCGGCTAGGGGAATAGCTGGGGTTATTCTGGAGTTAAACTTCTTAGACAAGTATGTATTGGAGAAAACAAATGAGAATAGTCATATCGTAGATCAGAGTAGAATTCACATTCTGTGAGGAAATGTACTTCGTGTTCGACACACTGGCGGTCACATAACCTACATAAACGGAGGTGTATGACTTTATCACTGAGAATCAATGATGACACCTGGTGTTCGCGGAAAGGGTTAGCACGTCCTTCCTTACCGTTAGCACCCACCACTCATAAATTGGCATAAAACGTATGTATTTGTCCTGTCATACCGTGGCCTGCAAAGAAACCAGACACTGAAATGTTTAAAGGCGATTAACATTGCACAATTATTTGTGTTTGCAAGTGTCCATGCGAGTTTTATTTCATTTATTTTACTTCAAAATATGTAATGTTTTCACAATAAGTTCAGTTGCACCTCCAAATCAGAGTCTCGGAGTAGAGGCTAGTTTCTAATGTAAACGTTTTTATCATTTCACAGTTATTTGTGCTTGCATGTATTTCTGTACCAAGGTTAGAAAAATAATAAGGTGCTGTTTTCGCAAGGCAACCGTAGCCGTCTTGCTTGAGGCGAGGTGCCGTTTTCGCCAAATGGTGCCGCTTTTTCTCAGTGACGTCTTGCTGAGGTGCCATTTTAGCTATAACCTATCGGTAGACAAAAAACTCCAGCGACGCAAAAACGATTTGTTTTTTGGAAACTGCAAATGATATGCTATTTTTTTAACGTCTGCTATGCACAAGCGCTATTAACTTCGGGTGAGTATGGTTTTACGAAGGTTACAGCAATATTCCAGCAATATCACGGCGGGGGAACACCAGAAATAGGCTTCACACATAAAATTGCTAACATGTTTGCTAAGAGTAAAACATTCAGTGCCTCCGCAGTTGCTTATTTGTTGCTTTGACATATCTTATTATCTGGACTATTCCATTTTTAAGTCTGAGGTAACGAGCATAAGGATTAGTGTGCACTCAACTGTTTAAAGTGTTGTTATAAGCTGTCTAACTATTGGGACGTCTAACTAATGGAAGGACACCTTGTGCACAGCAATGTATGACAATTACATGAGGGGCTAGTGCTTGAATCCTCTTTGCAACGCAATATTTACGGCCAATTATGTTGTAAATGTTGCATCTCCAAAACAAAACCACAATTCCAGTCATCATCTTTCAAATTCAACTCGTCATCCATCATTTTATTTGTTTTAATGTGCAGGGCATCAGTCCCTTTAACATGGGATACAAATACAAAGCTGTTTACCTTTTCCTGTCTTGACATATCTCACATATGACTTCTTGTTACAGCAATTTGTTCCATCACTCACTACTCTGCAGTTTTCTGTTCACTGATAAGATCACTTCAAATGGAATCACTTATACATTCGATAAATTCCCTCACGTTGCCATTACCATACGATGGACCTGAATGTATGCCCAAAATTTTAGCATTTTAGGATACTCTTTGAGTTTGTTTTCATTTTTTTTGCAATCGAAATTTTGCAATTCACACGTGTCTTAGCGGACATGAATGGCGCCATCATCATTTTCAGATTCTGTTTCTGAGTCTTTCATATTCCCAAAGTGTCGAACGCAAATGGTTTTCTGAGTGTTTAGCTGATACATTGTCTACATTTAGTGAATCAGTTACAGAATGTCGAGGGTCATTTCAAGTTGGTAAACCAGAAAGCTTGATTTATTGGTTATATCCCTTGTTTTGAATTCGCCAATTTAAGCATAAGTTCCTGTGCATAAAGACACTGATCAGCACGGAGGGGACCACATTTGGTGTCCATGGAGTGCTTAATTCTGGCTTATATGTCCAACCACCAAATTTCACAAAGATAGTATCCAGCGAAGAAGTCCAGCAATTCACATATTGTTTTCTAAGTAAACTTTGAGTTAGTCAATGAATACTCTCAAACCACTGACGTAACCAAAATATTCCGAGGATGGGGCTTGAAGCATCTCATCGTTTATTTCTCCGTTCTGGAATAACTCTTGTTGTGGAACACAAATTAAGAAATCTTCCCATAAATATGTTCAAATAACGAGAAAGAACTTTGATTTGACATTTGTAATTACTTGCTAATGATTACACATATCTGTTTCAGGAGGCTATTCTTAGCATTTCTGGAGTATTGTCAGCTTCAGTCATCCTCGCCAATCAGATCGGAGCTGGTGATTTACCGGAAGAGAGATCACAGATCATAAGTCTGTTCCTTTTCACAAGTGGCATTGCGAGTTTATTACAGGTCTGCTTGGGGTGTCGGTATGTAGAGATTACTACACATTTCGTTTACGTGAGAAAGTTTGAAAAATAAAATTCTTATTCTTTTCAGGATTCAATGTATTTAATTTCCCTTGAGACCATTTAAAGCGAATACGCTGACAATAAATTATTTCAGTATTACAAACTCACTTTGTATAAATGGAAATAGACCGTGAGGAGGCTAGTTTAGCGCGGAACTATCAGATTCTTCTATTTGAAGAGATAAAATCACTTCAAGTAAAAAAGATTTCAAAAAGAAAAGTATCCTGGTACTGACAACGTAATACGCGAGTTTTTAAAGAATTAATCAGATATAATTGTCCCACATTAAGAAGTCTTGTTTAATACAAAAACTACACAGTAAAATATTCTTAAAAGTCATCAATAGAAGTGTGGTATTTTGGACTGAATCATTTCAGAAAATAGACGAGGCACAAGCTAGTCTTATAGGGGATAAAAGAATATTTTGTGTTCCATTCCTCAATTCAACGTTATTTATCAAGTAAAGTAGGTAAACTTTATGCCCCTGTCTTAGATTATTCCAAAGCATTGAACTCTGTTAACCGTGTTAAACTTTGGGCCTTGTTGAAATTACGAGAGTAAGCAGCAAGATGTTGAAACTATTATCAAGTATCTATGAACAAATACAGGCTTGCGCTAGGAGTAATGGCAAGTACTCAGAAACTTTTGAATGCAATGTAGGTTTTCGACAAGGATGTATATTAAGTCATTTTCTCTTCACTTTCCTTATAAACGAGCTGGCAGACGAAATACAAAATAATTGCTAAGGTGGTATCCAGCTGTACCCAGATATTGTTGATTTTGTCAACACAAAAAAGACCAAAGCTACTGTATTTATCAAGGAGAGAGAGAGAGAGAGAGAGATGTTTTTATTTGTTTGTTTTTTAAGAGTGAGAGAGAGAGTAAGAGAGATGTTTTCGTTTGTTTGTTTTTTAAGAGAGAGAGAGAGAGAGAGAGAGAGAGAGAGAGAGAGAGAGAGAGAGAGAGAGAGAGAGAGAGAGAGAGAAATTTGGGAGTACATTTTCCTATTAAATTATCTTGGGATCTTCATCCAATACAGGCTGCAACACAAGCGAAGAAAATTCTCTTGTAGGAAACTGAAAAGTCTAAGAAATATTGAGAGTTTAATTTTTTTCTATTTTTAATATTTTTATATATATGGTTTTACTTTAACAACTCGGCTACCCCCCCACACACAAATATATGGGTTTTTTATTTGCTATTTGCTTGTTGTTTAACGCCGCAATATTACAGCTTTATGACGGCGGTCTCTAAATAATCGACTCTGGACCAGACAATCCAATTTGACATCAGGGGCATCGATCCAAGCATTTGGGATACAATGACATGCATCAACCAAGTCAGCGAGCCCCACCACCCAAGTACCATCGGTCTATGGCCTTTCAGTATTTCTGTAATTGATTGTTTATAGATTGATTGATATATTTGATACGTTCATAGTTCTGTTTTTAACCTGAAGTTTACAGTGTTTGTGCAACTGTTTTCAGCGGAGTAACGTTTCGATAACGTTTGCATATTTTTATATCAAATCCAATTTTCAAGTGTATAATTTCCTTGCCCGGCAGTTGACCCTGCAAGCTATAATAACAAAGCATTTTATCTAAAGGAGATATCATGGTGAGTCACACGACGCTTGCTCAAATCGTGTTTGATCAGAGTTACACCATTCAAGGTTTTAGTAAAGTTTTAGAACAATTTGTGGAGGACATTTACAAATGTACAAATCAGTGACCAAAATTATGTCCAGTGCAATTAATTCCCTATTTCTACTTGTAGCATATGTGTTTGCAAAGGTGTTTGTCACGGTGATTACTTGACTTGCATGTGCATGTACAACCTAGATAAGCGTAAGTTGGAAAACATATTTGTCCGTGTGTCCACATTTCACAGATTAGATTTTTTTGGACGATGTCTATCTGAGTACATGCAAACGTTTTCTGACAGACAAAACCAACTATCGATTTCTAGATAATCGCTTGAAAAGATACATATCGTTTGGTCAACTCACCCACATACCGAATCCTCGGCGATGTACATCAGAAGCCTGAAGAATTAATTGGGTTTACCATTACATCATCTTTGTTTAACACCACTTCGCAATGGGAAATTCTTTTTGAAATCAATAAAGACAGTCAATATCAAGATCACCAATAGTGTCGACGAATTTATATGAGGAAGATGAAGTTGTTTGAACACGACTCAGTGATGTATGTAAAATCAGGTTGTTGTGGTTGTTATAAGGTTACAATGCGTCTTAAAAAATGTAACAAATAAAACCGTTTATAGCTGCAATGAGCAGTTGCATTAGACATAGTTTGTGACAGAGAACTTTTAGTTCGAAAGGAATTAATAGATAAAAGACATTACACATTTATCACAAGCGTATTCTTGACATTTCAAATTTATCATTGGATTGGTTCCAGGTTATTGTCCATTAGCTAATGAAACAAGCATATATTTCATTTGTAGCATCCGGAGAGAGTCACAAAGTCAATAGAGAGAATGCAATCTGGCACGTAGGTTTCGGTAAATTTCCGATTACGACACACATGAGTTCATGGTCAGATCTAACTTTTAACGAATCAAAATGAGGTATTGTGACATGTGACGAGGACAGGCGAGGTCCGAACACTGTAAAATGATACCTTCAACATTAGGAGAGGAGAGCGCGGTTTGGAATCGATCGAGTCAAATCCCGATTTTTCCCCATTTTCCCCGAGTTTTCACCATTTAGTGACAAGTCTGGCCAGTCTGATTCTGTCCTGTATTGATAGATGGGCTGAGAGTTAGTAAAACTATGTGAGTATAAAGCTGGTGTTGCGTTTCTTTATTATGCGAGTATTAATGCTGATAGACACAACTTGGAGTAAGCGTCGTTAGACCAATCACTCCTTGACGGAGCCGAGTCGCTGCGGAAAAGGCGAATTGCAAAGTCATGGCGTAATTAACCATGAAGACCAGGAGCGGCAATACTTTTAGTAACTGTAGTAGGGTCGCACTTGACGCCTGAAAGCAGTTACGACATGGTGTTCATATTTTTTTGTAATATTAAAACAGATTCTCACTGATGTGGTTCAGATTTATAGTTCAGTTAAATGATCATTGTGTTGCAGATTACCAGTCATTCAAGGTCCTAACTCGTCATATCTCATTGCAATTGGTGCCATTCTCAGTGCCCCAAGATGGAGTGATGGTAGGTAGCAACTGACCGCATCCCATAATCAGAGCGCTTCATGTCTAGGGAATTTGCGGAGGTAAGGTGCAATGGGGTTAAGGCTTGTGTATAGGACATTCCGCCCGGATTGGCAAAGTCAAAACAAAGTTAATTTGGCTAGGAAGTTCAACCTGAGCTACAGGACTATCAATGATCTGACATCGTTGATTAATCATCAAATAGCCAATTCCCATCCATGATTTACCCACCTAAACTGGAAATGAAGAAGACGAATGAAACCAAATCGTTTGTTTCACATTTAGATCTATGTATAAAGATTCAAAAACTGTGACAGAAACATCTCCACATGACTGTATGACAAGAATGGTGACGTTTACTTCAATAGTAGAGTTTACTTTATGTATAGCAATATTCCAGCAGCAGCATCCTCTGGTGTCTGCAATTCACAACTTTTGAGGAACAATCGAGCATGCTCTTTCTACCAAGATTTCAAAGAGCGTCAGAGTGGTTCAATCAGGGTTTGAACATTCAGTGACTCGGTAAAGCCATCAAAACGTTTTATGGAAGACACATGGAGGACATTTTGTCAGTGACAATAATGATGTCCGATGCAATGCTCTATTTGGACTTGTACCATATGTTCCCGTGTGTTTTCAGGTGAACTTTACTTTGCAAGTGTTTATGACCTGTGTCACCATTGGGGGAGGATGCGCTAACTCCTGGTATTATCACTATTTTAAGGTGATTCATAAATACCTACTCAAGATATATACACAAAGAAAAAAAGTTAAGCACACCCCTATTTCTGAAACATGACAAATGGCAAAAATCATGGCATTGGATGACTGGCCACAGAAGCCATACAATCGACTGCTGTTAACAGAGACTTATATGGAATGGGTTTTGTCGCTGTTATTTCACGTCGTGTTAACTGCATTAATATAGCGGCGTTAATGCACGGGTATGTCTAGTTGTACTAGTTCGGACTAATACCGGTTTTGTAGTGCTAGCCCTCTAGGATACCATGCCCAGGATGCTCCACCCAGTCTACTGACTCAGAGCCATCCAGGTCTTGTCTTATACCCCTAGTCTCTTGCGCCAAGCAGAGTAACAACAAGAACTATCTTTTAACTTTAACCATCCCGCTTCCGGGCAGACGCTTCATCCACAAAATCACAGAGGCGGTTGCAAACTTCAGGATGATGTGGATTTTTAATTGAAATGATCTCTCTCAACAGAATCTCTGGTTCAGGATGAATCTGCGAATGTCACCTCATCTACCTGGAAGATCCGAATGAGAGAGGTACAAGTGATTATTCTCCTCGATTCTTTGAGCTTGGTGAATGGTGAATTCAATGATACAAAACTCGATTTAACATTAACAGAATACACAGAAGTAAGAATGCATATAATACAACAATGTGTCTAATAACTATTAACCATGTATCAGATCCAGGGTAACCTGATGCTGGCGTCTGGAGCTCAGTTCCTTCTGGGAGTCTCGGGAATTCTGGGGTTCCTCCTCCGGTTCATCGGTCCTCTGACAGTGGCTCCAACCGTACTTGTCCTCGGAATTACTCTCTGTCGGTACATGGTACCACTGTGTGAACAACACTGGGGCATAGCCAGCTTGTAAGTAGTCAGGGAGTACTAGGGGTGACACTCTGTCGGTACATGATACCACTGTGTGAACAACACTGGGGCATAGCCAGCTTGTAAGTAGTCAGGGAGTACTAGGGGTGACACTCTGTCGGTACATGATACCACTGTGTGAACAACACTGGGGCATAGCCAGCTTGTAAGTAGTCAGGGAGTACTAGGGGTGACACTCTGTCGGTACATGGTACCACTGTGTGAACAACACTGGGGCATAGCCAGCTTGTAAGTAGTCAGGGAGTACTAGGGGTGACACTCTGTCGGTACATGATACCACTGTGTGAACAACACTGGGGCATAGCCAGCTTGTAAGTAGTCAGGGAGTACTAGGGGTGACACTCTGTCGGTACATGATACCACTGTGTGAACAACACTGGGGCATAGCCAGCTTGTAAGTAGTCAGGGAGTACTAGGGGTGACACTCTGTCGGTACATGATACCACTGTGTGAACAACACTGGGGCATAGCCAGCTTGTAAGTAGTCAGGGAGTACTAGGGGTGACACTCTGTCGGTGCATGATACCACTGTGTGAACAACACTGGGGCATAGCCAGCTTGTAAGTAGTCAGGGAGTACTAGGGGTGACACTCTGTCGGTACATGGTACCACTGTGTGAACAACACTGGGGCATAGCAAGCTTGTAAGTAGTCAGGGAGTACTAGGGGTGACACTCTGTCGGTACATGATACCACTGTGTGAACAACACTGGGGCATAGCCAGCTTGTAAGTAGTCAGGGAGTACTAGGGGTGACACTCTGTCGGTACATGGTACCACTGTGTGAACAACACTGGGGCATAGCCAGCTTGTAAGTAGTCAGGGAGTACTAGGGGAGACACTCTGTCGGTACATGGTACCACTGTGTGAACAACACTGGGGCATAGCCAGCTTGTAAGTAGTCAGGGAGTACTAGGGGTGACACTCTGTCGGTACATGGTACCACTGTGTGAACAACACTGGGGCATAGCCAGCTTGTAAGTAGTCAGGGAGTACTAGGGGTGACACTCTGTCGGTACATGGTACCACTGTGTGAACAACACTGGGGCATAGCCAGCTTGTAAGTAGTCAGGGAGTACTAGGGGTGACACTCTGTCGGTACATGGTACCACTGTGTGAACAACACTGGGGCATAGCCAGCTTGTAAGTAGTCAGGGAGTACTAGGGGTGACACTCTGTCGGTACATGGTACCACTGTGTGAACAACACTGGGGCATAGCCAGCTTGTAAGTAGTCAGGGAGTACTAGGGGTGACACTCTGTCGGTACATGATACCACTGTGTGAACAACACTGGGGCATAGCCAGCTTGTAAGTAGTCAGGGAGTACTGGGGGTGACACTCTGTCGGTACATGATACCACTGTGTGAACAACACTGGGGCATTGCCAGCTTGTAAGTAGTCAGGGAGTACTGGGGGTGACACTCTGTCGGTACATGATACCACTGTGTGAACAACACTGGGGCATTGCCAGCTTGTAAGTAGTCAGGGAGTACTGGGGGTGACACTCTGTCGGTACATGATACCACTGTGTGAACAACACTGGGGCATTGCCAGCTTGTAAGTAGTCAGGGAGTACTGGGGGAGACGCTCTGTCCGTGCATGATACCACTGTGTGAACAACACTGGGGCATAGCCAGCTTGTAAGTAGTCAGGGAGATCTAGGGGTGACACTCTGTCGGTACATGGTACCACTGTGTGAACAACACTGGGGCATTGCCAGCTTGTAAGTAGTCAGGGAGTACTGGGGGTGACACTCTGTCGGTACATGATACCACTGTGTGAACAACACTGGGGCATTGCCAGCTTGTAAGTAGTCAGGGAGTACTGGGGGAGACGCTCTGTCCGTGCATGATACCACTGTGTGAACAACACTGGGGCATAGCCAGCTTGTAAGTAGTCAGGGAGATCTAGGGGTGACACTCTGTCGGTACATGGTACCACTGTGTGAACAACACTGGGGCATTGCCAGCTTGTAAGTAGTCAGGGAGTACTAGGGGTGACACTCTGTCGGTACATGGTACCACTGTGTGAACAACACTGGGGCATAGCCAGCTTGTAAGTAGTCAGGGAGTACTAGGGGTGACACTCTGTCGGTGCATGATACCACTGTGTGAACAACACTAATCAGCTTGTAAGTGGTCAGGGAGTACTAGGGGTGACACTCTGTCGGTACATGGTACCACTGTGTGAACAACACTGGGGCATTGCCAGCTTGTAAGTAGTCAGGGAGTACTAGGGGTGACACTCTGTCGGTGCATGATACCACTGTGTGAACAACACTGGGGCATTGCCAGCTTGTAAGTAGTCAGGGAGTACTAGGGGTGACACTCTGTCGGTGCATGATACCACTGTGTGAACAACACTTGGGCATAGCCAGCTTGTAAGTAGTCAGGGAGTACTAGTTGTGACACTCTGTCCGTGCATGATACCACTGTGTAAACAACACTAGCCAGCTTGTAAGTAGTCAGGGAGTACTAGTTGTGACACTCTGTCCGTGCATGATACCACTGTGTAAACAACACTAGCCAGCTTGTAAGTAGTCAGGGAGTACTAATACTAAATGATAATCAAATATGTTCGAAATTTATATAAGGTTTGTAAAGCTGCTATCCCAAGTTTTGTAAGGCTACTATCCCAAGTAAAATAGCAAATGTTTTCACACATGGAAATACTTGTGTGCTTCTTTACAGTGAAATTGTTTTTGTTGTTTGTAGCATATAAAATAGCACAACTAGTCACAAATTATCAACAAGTAATAACATGTTGAAGTTGTTTACATAGTACACAGTCTACTTATGTCATGAGCACGGGCTTTTTATATACCAATATAGCGTAAACAAGCAATACAATGAATCCTGTTTGAAAATACTAGCTTCCAAACTCATTTTATTATATTCACGTTATTATCCGAAAGCGGCGTTCAACCTCACGCATGAACGCACGCATGTACACAACATCATCCCACCTAGACACCCACCCAGACACCAATGCCGAGCTAATCAAGTGAGGATTAAGATACGGTCATGGTGATTGTGATCACATCGATTACTTATATTCACGGTCGGTATCTTCACAGATCGATCTTGCTCATGTTCGGGTTTTCCATCTTTCTGGCGAACGTCAAACTTCCCTTTCCTGGGTGCAGCAGGGAGAAGAAGTGTCACGTGACTCACTATCCGATATTTCAGCTGAATGCAGTGAGTATATAACTGATGACACAGATTGCCTTTTCACTCGCTTGAATTTCACGAGATATACGAACCCATTTTATAAGCATTATGTAGTGCATTCGTCAGTTAACCCCTCAATGTTTTTAAATCCCATGACTATATTTTTAAATTAGGACCAAACAATGGTAAATCCCATGACTATCTATCTATCTATCTATCTATCTATCTATCTATCTATCTATCTATCTATCTATCTATCTATCTATCTATCTATCTATCTATCTATCTATCATGTCAACAGATTGAGTCTATTTATTGATTGAAGTAAAAGCAAACCATTCATGAAGTTTATGCTTGTCTCTGTCTTCAGGTGGTTCTAGCTATCGGGGTGACTTGGTGTTTGTGTCATGTGCTAACTGTCACAGATGTGTTGTCCAGCAACTCCACTAGCCATGGTCACATGGCCAGAACTGACGTCCGAACAAGCGTCCTCCACGATGCTCCTTGGTGGTATTTCCCACTGCCATGTAAGCACGAGTAAAATCATTGCTCTTCGACGTGAAAACGCATGTCATCATCCTGTACAATATTGAAATATGAAGTGTACTTTACCCAGTCCTTATTTCAAGATTGATTGGATCATCTTGTTTAATTACTCCAGCTATATGACAAATATGTGTAGATATATGTACATAACAAGTCTGGACCAGTAAAATCAGAGTAGTGTTAATCTCTTAGGTAATACAGACAAACAGACAGACAGAAGATTATATTAGGTCAACGACCAAAATAGTACATAAATAACAATGTAACATTTAAGAGCAAAGCATCACATGATCTCCCACCCACCCATCCCCGACACACCATCTTGCCAACCCCGGAGGCATACACTTCTAGATAATGAAATTCTTTACGTTTATTCATTTTGTGATGAACAACTTTGGCCAACATTTAATATGAAGTTTTTCATTGATATTTTGTAATAGTGGGATGCATTTAACAATAGTGCGATTTGCTCTATGGTGATATGATGTACATCCACTACGTATAGATGAATATAACGACCAGCACACCACGCTATGATTTTACACAAGGAGGACAATGCTTAATGAATTCATAATAAATGAAATGACTGTTAAATTACATCTGCATATGGGGCTTTCAGTTTTATCGCAAATAAATGGGTTTAACTACACTTTAAAAGGTATTGTCATTTACAGGAGCGTCATCTTAAGACAAAGCCCACACAGACGCAGGTAGTATTCATTACAAAAACCAAGGGTCATAATCGGGGCGAATCTGGGATTCGAACCTTCTACAACAGTACTAACAAATGATATTTTTTTTATTTCCAGTTCAGTTCGGAACGCCGACCATTAGCTCTTCTGGTTTTGCTGCCATGTTAATCATCACCATGGTTACCATCATCCAGGTACCAGGATTTTACTCTGCAACAGCCACTGTAGTAGAGTTACCTCCCCCTCCTGCCCACGCCTTGAACAGAGGGATTACAGTGGACGGAATGACCAGTGCAATCAGCGGCATGTTGGGAGGGGTGTGTTCGAGCGTCGTGTACATTCAGAGCCTCGGGGTGGTCACTGCCACAAAGGTAGGCTAGAGATTAGATGTCATTCCACATCACAATGTGTTTCACTGTAGGAGGCAAATTCAACATTAGTTTTGTATTGATCCCTTCAGAGGATAAAATCATATTTTAGGCGTTTCGTCCAGTGATTCCAGCTATCGTTATTCCTGGTTTAGTGCACCAAGGGCTGTCACATCCACATGGATGACTGTCTGAGCTCCGATCTACACCAGTGGCTAATGTTTGAAGGACCCATCCAAACCAGTGACTAACTGTACGAACACCGATACAAACCAGTGGTGGACATTGTGAACATCGATCCAAACCAGTGAGCAACATTGTGAACACCGATCCATACCATTGTGTTGTCACTCCACTCACGGCTTACTGTACACAGACTCTGGACATGCACCTCAACAGTGACAATCATTATTAGTGGCATCGTTCTTCCATTCTTCCGAGTACATTCACGACCAGGATATATTACAGACCAGGTGTATTTGTACTCCTCATTTGTATAAATCTATTTCAAAAGATCTTACCAAAAGATCAGATTCCAAACCATTTCAATGCTTGTAGTAAGTACAACTGTCAACAGTGCTGTTTTTTAATGTACGCCGTTTTCTAATCAACAGGTTGCGAGTCGGATGGTGTTTGTGTCAGCTGCCTTGATTCTGATGGTAGGAGGCGTTGTAGGCAAGGTGGGGGCGCTGTTCACAATCATCCCTGACCCTGTGGTGGGCGGGGTCAACTTGGTGGCAACGAGCACCGTGACGGCAGTGGGCGTGTCCATGTTGCACAGAGTCGATCTGTCTTCCTCCAGGAACCTGCTCATCCTGGGGACATCTGTCACACTGGGGATCCTCCTCCCAGACTGGATGGCCGCCAACGGAGACTCTATCAACACAGGTATTACGATCTCATCCACCTGAGAAGTAGCTGTGTAAGGCATGGTTCTCAGATATCATCACGCCATGTTGTAAGCGTGTTGTTTGAAGGTTTGCTAATGTATCCAATGGGGGTTGGTTCAGGCATTTTAAGTGGCAAGCCGTCATGGAATACTTAGCTTCAATCAGGATAATGTATGACAGTAACGTAATAATAACATCGTCACACCGAGACATGATTTCATCCAGAACGAATGTCTAGGTTTCAGGTTCATACTCAGTAAACTGCTCCATTTTTCTGTTGCTGCCCGTCGTGCTGCTGTCGACGGCAATGCTTGTAGATATTTCTTTGTGTTTTAGGCAACGAGGGATTTGATCAAGTGCTGGTGGTGCTGCTGTCAACACCCATGTTTGTGACCATGTTCCTGGGCTGCATCCTGGACAGTATGGCTCCAGGTATAATCTGTCAAATCAGTAAATATCTTTGACGCCGTAGTGAGCAGCATTTAAGATAGACATAAATCAATAGTTAAGATATCGCAGATTTGGACATACTGAAGGTTCCAGGTCAACACTGTCCGGAAAACATGAACGTGTTGTAAAATCAGAGCCTGGCTTCTGATCATTGCCTGAGTTGCCAGTTTTTCACGGTGTAAAGAAGTTGTATTATCCGATATCCACGGACGGTATGAACTCGTTTAGCAATGAAACGAAAATGTCCCGATACTCTTCCCTGATGGTAGGCAATAATCATAGAATACACTAGTTGTAGGTTTCAGTCATAAACATCAGATTCTGCATTTTCTCACACACCTCTTTATTTTGTGATGTATCCAAACAGTCCATACTCAACGTATACCATACGAAGCGGGTTCAAGCTGAAACTATATAAAACAACAAACTTACTTCCATGTCCTCATGTCCGAAACACAGCCAGCTTGTCTTGTCAAAATATAAAATTCACTCCGTAATAAAAATAAAAACCCGGTAAATACGGTAATAACATGCACGCATCACAACACGGTGGTAGCTCTCAATTAATTCTGGCTTTTAACGAACAATATATGTATATGAAAATTATACCCCTTTCATAAATAAATATATCATACATGCATATGCAATGTATTACTTAAAATTCTTGGCAGAATCATAGCGTTGACAACAGCCGTACATCAGGTTATCACTCACAGCGATGCACACTTTCAAATTTCATAATGGCATGGTTGTCGCAAACATCTGCTGCCATCTAGTGATAATTTCCGTCACTGAATATATATAGTCTTTATTCATTAGGTATTGTACGCCACAGACTCAGTATAAAATACAGAGTAGACAGTGAGAGAGAAACATTATAATGCAAAAGTATTTTAGGTGATTTACACAAGACGTAGTGTCATTGCTTCGTAAATGAATACGGATAGATTTTGAATGATTAATACATTATTTGATGCCATTAAAATACATATGCATGGGACCCGTGAAGATTCCGGGATAGAATTATAGGTCTTCAGCAACCCATGCTTGCCGTAAAAGGTGACTATTCTTGTCGTAAAACGCGACTAACGGGATCGGGTGGTCAGGCTCGCTGACTTGATTGATGCATGTCATCGATCCCAATTACGTGGATCGGTGCTCATGATGTCAATCACTGGATTGCCTTGTCCAGACTCGATTATTTACAGACCGCCGTCATATAACTGGCAGACTGCTGAGTGCGGTGTTAAACAACAAACCATCCAACCAACCAACCAACCAACCAACCAACCAAACAAACAAACAAAACATATGTATGGAGGGGTCACTATGTTGCATTTTACGCCCAGTTTTGCGTTTTAGCAGTTAATGGAGACTGCCATTCTCTGACGTTGACGTACGATATTTCTATACTAATGACATGGTTTCCATAGATATAATTTATATTATGGGCACATCACACAGGGGCTTGTAACGTAAAACAGTAAGCTACAAGGTGTATTGTGACAACCAGCGTCAGTGCTATGTTCATTCATGTGTCTCGGAAGAATGACGGTATACATTCTGAGCAGGGGTTCGGCTCCGAATCGAAAAATTACATTTTGAGATTCCGGAGATGCCGTTCACAAAGTACGGTTCTGACTGTTTTCATCTGCCGTATTCGACGTAATAAGCGCTCCGCTATAATAAGCGCCCTGAGAGCGCCCTAGGCTCTTATTCCATCGAATACGGTATGTCATTATGTTCCAATTCCCTGCTAAGAATTTGTATTGGAAAATGAGTTAATCTACATTTATTCATCTCAACTTCATCTCGACTCCGGCCTTTTGCATTTGTGTCTCATTATGCAGCTTCTGTAGTTGCGTGATATAGGGTTATTCACGGTGAACATTCTTGGTTGTGACCACATCTTGCAGCTGCTATGTTTTAAGCTCCATGTCTCTGTACCACAACAATTGTGTTTACGTCACTAATATTCCATCCCTTTCCACAGGCGGAATGCATTCTCAATAAGGCTTTTTCCCTGCAGGTACACTTGAGGAGCGTGGCATGGCGAAACCTGATTTAGCAGCACCGCGTGACGGTCACGTAACGACTGATGACCCGTACAGGTTGCCTTACGTCTCCACTTTCATCGACAGGCTCAGGTGCTGTTCTTATTTCCCAGTGTCCCCGACATTCGACAAAGAAATCACGTGTAAACAGTGTCACAAGGGAGAAAAGTATGCCATGAAATAAAATTTGAATTGAGTGACGTATAACCATTTTCTTCTTGTTCTTGTTAGAGACCGATCATTTGGATATTCTTTGGGTTTTTTAATAAAAATTATGAGCCTGAATTCTTGTTTTTTTAAAAACGCACATCTTGCAACAATGTTATTTTTATAGCAGGTACATTTTTTAACACCTGAAGCATAATTTTGTTTTCAAAAATTGTCTGGGACAATTTATATTTTCGATAAAATTCTAAAGATTTATCCTTAAACTGGCGTCGACAAAACTCGTACTAATCTCAAGTCTTATAAGTATCCAAGTTCGCAACAGCAACATAACCTGCTGGGCAAAAGAGAGTATACACTTGAAAAGTGGGTTTGGCGAAAATAGTACAAACGTTATTAAATCGATACAGGGATGAAAACAGTCGCCGAAACACTGCAACCTTTATGTCTAACCCTATCACAAACCTAACATTAACATTAACCCTAAACCTAACCCTAACACTAGATCCAGATCGATATACATGGGATACCATTCACAATATGTCTCGGTTCATACAGACAACCGAACACCGAAACCAAATTCGCAACATCCCAGCTGCCTCAGCATTTTTATTTGACTCAGCATCAGTACCAGGAAACACAAGTTAGCGTTATGCCTTTCAGCTATAAACAGACAGTTTTGTGCCTCGTTCTGTTTATAACGAAGTCATTCATACTTCAAGTTGTGATTTTGTCAATCAAGCAGAAATTGAATCCTGTGCATTTACATATTCTTACCGAACTTTTAGGCCCGGTTGTCAATAAAACAAATACAAGTATTTTCTACAATCATATTTGTTGAGGGATTTTTTTTAATTAAATAAAGTAAAACATAATAATGGTTGTTTATGTTTTAAAATATTGATTTACTTTGAGGTGTTTTCATAACTAAGGAATAATCACAAAGAAAATAGCTCAGTTGCGAAACCAAACAATTGAGTTAACTCTTAATTTGTTCAATTTAACATTGGTGGATCGACAAGCTTGTAAATATAAACTAAAATCTACATACCTATTTTTAACATCAATTTAAGGTTTTTAAATGTTAGGAAATTAATATGACATTTATTTACGAAATTGTCATCTGAAAACAATATATTTATCAGTGTAGTTCCAATTTGTGCCTCGGGGCAGTCGTCTAAGGCGTCAATTCGCTGTGCAGAGTTGCGTCCCTTGGACATGCCAGAAACATATGGTTGTAGGTTCGAATCCAGGTTCGCCTCGATTATGTTTCTAGGTTTGTCAGCACCATACCTGTGCTCATGGGTTTCACCGAAGTGGTAAACGTCTAAGACCTGCATCACTTCGGGTTTTCCTCCAACATTAAGCTGACACACCGTGATATAACTGGAATACTGTTAAAAGCGGGTTACAGTATAGTGTTTGTTAACAATTTGATATTCACAGATCCGTTTTAACTAACGTTTTTCTTTTCAATAGGAATCAATGGTCCGTTTTGGCCCTGGTCCAATTTAACACGTATCAATTAGAAAGAATCGCATGTGTCCATCATTGTGGGATATGCAAGATCTGTGTAAGATGTCTGCGAATATTAACTCGTTAAGTTTATGATATATACGCATACTGTAATTTATATACACAAATTTTGAAATGTCTTCCTCATGTCTACAATGAAACGTTTTGAAAGCATTGTTGACGCCATGAATATTGTTACTTTGATTAAACAACTACGGCGCTCTTTGGAATCCTCGTAGAAAGGGCATGCTCGAATGTACTTATAAAATTGTAAAGAAAAGTAGACACCAAAGGATGGACCTGTGGAATATTGTTCGACATGAAGGGAAAGTGGACTACATGTATTGCAAAGTTGAAATCATGCGAGAATGTGAGGATGTTTTGTCACTCTGAATCACTATGCATAGATCTAAATGTGAAACAGATGAGGCAGTTTCATTGATTTCTTTTATTTCCAGTTCAGATGGGTAAATCAGTGGAAGGGAATTGGCTTTTTAGCCGTTATTGAATGATATCAAATCATCGCTATACCAGTTAAACGTCTTTGCCAAACTGCCAAATTGGCCATTTTGTTTTGCCAATTCGATTAAAATGCATACAGAAAAAAGAAGGGAGCAGAACTGGTGCCCATGTGAATGCCTACTTCTTCTCGAAATGTCCTATCCCCTAATTTTATATATATGTTATCTGTGAGGGTGTCCATCATTTCACATATTGATTTAACATGCCAAAAAAAGTAAATGTTTATCCATAGCAACTAAGGAAAAGGATACGCTAAAAAAGAAGCAGTGAATAATAAGCCTTTGATATTTTCTTAGAGTGTAAGATAGCTAACTGATATTAACTATCAACCCACAATAATTAATGATGAGTCATACTTGTAAGCAAGAGCAATGTGTTAGGATGCCCTTTTGTGAAATCATGCAGTAAATATGGATCAAGCATCTGTAAACAGTTGTTAGTATTTGAATTGTGTGTGCGCGCTCTGACACAGTATGCTGACTCTGAGCGGACCTGTCCTTGTTTCATACTCTCAATAGCGAGCGCCGACGGGACGCCCTCCAGGCAAACGCTCTATCCACTGGACCGCGGAGGCAGTTGAACGACATTCTGCTTTTAAGAGTGTGATATGCATCGACGCATCACTCAGGTTTAAACTTCTAAAGAAGAAAATTATAAAGATATGTAGTGCATAAAAATAGCCAAAGAAGAGCTCAGAAAACGGCCATTTATGTGAGCTGAACTCCAGTTAATAAATTAGCTAATTATCTTTTTACAGAACATTAAGAAAGTCATATCAAGTGTAGATGATATATTTGCGAGTTTATTTCAATAAAGTAAAAAACTGTTCTTTTGTACAGACCCGTACATGATATAAAGGACCAGTGACCGTTGAGACATATCAAAAAGATGAAACTTGGCAAAACTGATCATCAAGGTAAAGTGTCAAATGTTCTTAAAGTGAAACACATTACTAGTCACTGGTGAGTCTCCATGGTCTGTTGAGCAGTTTCCGCAGCAGTAACAAAGCAAACTTGAAGATGCTGTCGCACAATCTGACGATCCTGACGTCGGGTGGTGACCCTTGGTCTTCCACTACGTGGCCGGTCATCTATAGTGTTGGCGGTCTGGTACAGTTGCTGGAGCCTGTGTATGGTCCTTACGTGGACTTGAAATGCATTGACAACTTGCCGGGCGGTTTGTCCAGCTTGCAATCGTCAAAGGGCTTGGTGTCGCTTCTTCTCAATCTTGGCATGTAGTAGCCCTTCAATAACGAATGAATGTTATCCGGTCTGGGTGGATTTTTATAGGGCAAGAAATGGGGGAACGCATGTGCATTTCAATTTGCACAGAACACACGTGCATTGGGTTACCATGGCCATTGTCGTGATGCGTTTAGGCGATCGGTTTTATTGTCGTATGCTTTGGATTTTTTATCATCAAATTTCATTTTTTTCCGGACAAGGTAATGTTAAATTTTAGAAACTTTGACAAAAATTACCCAGATATTTAAATGACAACTTTTCATGCAATGTTACTTGGGGTGACGTTCCATTTACGATTCAGTGTAGAAAGTGAATATCTTCTCTCTACCAGTCGCTAATAGGGCATAACGTGTATTTTTCCTTCGATGTTGGATTGCACAGGCATGACGAATTCCTATACAATACTGGGTTGGCTCACCCGGTCTGGTCATGTGAGCGTGAACAGTATAACAGCATAACAGTGACTCCAGTATTGCGGTGCTGCATCTAGAGATAGAACTGCTGGATAGATCACAGCTGGTATGTATAGCTGATTCTTTTAATGATGATGTACTGTGTTTACAAATTTGTAAAATATGTACCGTAGTTTAGATTAGCGCCCGTACTGTTACAAACAGAGGAGAGGAGAGGAGAGGAGAGGAGAGGAGAGGAGAGGAGAGGAGATTTACTAGAGAGTCGTTTCGTAAAAAAATAATACAGTTGGATGTTTAAACACAGGAGAAGAGATGATCAGTTTCTTAATTGAACAAACAATTAGTTTCTTAGTTGATATGGGTTATGATACCGATGGGTTTAGAGGGGAGTCGTTTCTTAAGAATACATACAGTATGTATTTGATGGTATATATAAAGATTGCAACTTATTTATCTATGTCCAAAATGGCTAACGCACAAGTTCGAGTGACCATGGTTGATACCGTGCGAGGTGGTCAGCACTTGCGGGTCCCAAGGTCGCAGCCTTCATGGACTACGTCACGACAACGTGGGTGGAAGGACGCCAATTCGGACCTGAGATATGGAACCATTTTGGTAACCAAGGGCATCGCACTAACAATAACGTCGAGGGGTGGAATCACAAACATAACAAACTTGCAAGGAAGAGCCATCCGAACATTTTTGAAAGAGAACAATCCAACGTAGAAGTCGCCATTCAACGAATTGAAGCCCACCGGTCAGCACCACCCAGAAAGAGAAGATACCGGCTGATTGACAACCGCCTTCAGGCTCTGAAAGACAATCTCGTCAACAACGTCATCGGCGACGTTGAGTACACAGATCACGTTGGTGACCTGATCCACTTGGAGTGAATGACTTGAACACAACGTGTATGCCAGTGCAACCGCAAATTTATTATAGAATGTATTTATGTATTATGTACATCTATGAAATATTAAAGTATTAGAGTTATTAAATTTGTTAAATGTAAAGTACTTTTGTGCAACTATACTATACTTCAGCATCTAATAAATTACTACTGTAATTACGGTATACGCATTTCTGTGTTTTTCTTGTAATTTGAGAGTCCCAGTATAGCAATATCCCGTGTTTACTGTAGCGTTACCAGTCTTACTGTAGCTTCACGAAAGCGAAGAGATTTTAGAGTTGATTATGGCTAGGTTTCGCTCTTCCGGCCCATAACCGTTTACCGCCCATCGTCGCGCAACATAGGGGGGAATTGTTCATGTTATGTCAAGCATCGAGCTCAATCCTCATTTCGGATTTTACCTTGCGTTCGGTACTTGTAACTCAAGCATGAAAACATTTTCAATGCGTTCGGTACATTGGAACTAGAGGATGAAAACGTAAGGTTAATTACAAACATTCCATCAACAAAGTAAGCGAGACTGTGCACCTGATCTCGTTTGTCGTCTCTTACTTCCTAGTGTGCTGACTACACAAAAATTCCGGTATATAAATTGGGTATATGTTATTGGAAAATGTTGGTGGCCTGATGTTCGACAAACGGTGCGTCAAAACGCAGCCATTGTCGATTTGCATCGTAAACGGCATTGTTTTCACACTTGTTCAAAAATGTCATGGAGGAAAACAGTAAAGCAACATGCACGTGCAAGTTATGACATTCGTAACTCGTGGTAGTGGCAATGAAAAGTCAACGTTTTTCAAGTTCGAAAATGTCGAAACTCAGCGCTGCCGATCGGAACATCGCCATAGGATGTATCCAAAGAGGGGAATCGCAGTCTTCTGTTGCACGCCTTTTCAACAGCACCATTTCACCGTCCGGGAACCGACTGACCAAAAGTTAGAACCCCTGGACAGGATTGTTACTTTCGACTGTTCAACCTACGTCATCACAATACTACAGCTACGGAGACTGCAGGACCCATCACTGGTTTGAGGAGGATATTGGACCAGACTGTCAGGAACCATCTTTGCGAGGCTGGAATCCGACCCAGAAGATCAGTTATCGTCCCTGTTTTGCAACCAATCCATAGACAGCGACGCTTGCGTTGGTGCCTGGTTTAGCGATGAATCACAATTTCTTCTTCACCGGCGAGATGGAAGACAACGTGTTTATCATCGTCAAAATGAACGTTTTGTCCCACATTGTGTACGTGAATTCGACAATTTCGGTGGCAGTAGTGTCATGGTGTGGGGGGCAATATCCTACACAACGATATCTGACTTGGTTGTGGTTCAGGGAAATTTGACGGAAAATCGCTACAAATTCTTCAACCTCACCTTTTTCCAATCATTAACCATCAGAGGGAGCTGTTTCAAAAGGACAACTCTCCATCGCACAGACCTCGTGTCACGGTAGACTACCTTTATAATGCCAACACGGGTCTTAGGGCCTTATTTGACATGACAATGAACAGTTTTCAATGCTTTTGTATAATGACATTATGTGACTATCGAGGTCCAAAACTTCATATTTGTATCTATGATATTAAGTTATATATATCGACTTTAATACAATAAAGAAAGAGTGTATTTTTGAAGAGTGTATATTATCTCTCTATATATATTATTCATATTAAATCTATCGTCGCTTACTGAACATAGCAGGGCAGATTTTGCAATGCAAACGATATGGTTTCGGTTTACCAAAATACTGGTAAGTTTGCCTGTACAAGATATGCGTTAAAATAAGGTAGAGTAAAGCTACATGGTCGTTACATATAGGGCATTAGAGTAAAACATAAACGCGCTGGTAGTGGGATCAGGGCAGTTGTTTGTTTCTTTTAGATAACAATGAAAGAACATGACTTTTTCGGGTGTAAATACGTACGTTGTATGACTCCTTTGCATATTGTCATAAGTTTTGATGCAATAGATCATTGCAAAGCACTGCATGTTACTATGAATATTATTTATACCTTCGAAACAGAAACATGTGCAACTCCTCTGTCAACTCATTCTATAATTAACGTTGTTCAGATTGTCAGGTACTCCCAAAATGGGAGCGATTGTTCATAGTGTCATGTTAGGCTAACCGATAGTTGCGTCGATCATTGGGTCAGCCAAATATGCCTGGTTAACAAAGCATAGTAGCTTATAGGCCAGGGCGTTGACTTAACTTGAGTTAACATGTGGTACTACACTATAAGGGTAACGCTATTTTCAGGGCATTATCATTCGCAGAAGGAATGCTTCTGCAAATGATAAGGCCCTGAAAAATAGCGTTACCGTTATTATAGCTAAAATGGATAGAATTTGTTATCAAATAAAAAAAATAACAATATCGGTTTTGAAACATTCATGCAATCAACACACAACGAAGTCACCGACCCACTTTTACAAATATGGAAACGTCATACAACAAACAAGATAACATCACTATTGAACATCAATATGACGTCACCTACCAACCGGCGTGATACTGGCCCGTCGTCAAGCAATATGAGGGCATTATCAATTTACAGAGGCCCGCTCATTTCTGCAAACAAGCGGGCGGTTTCATGATAATTCTATCAATTTTAGCTATAAATATTATTAAACACATGTGTGAAATCACTTTATTGTTTAAACGACCCATTATTGTTGACGAATGATTAATAGGTTGTCAGTTAGGTACACACGGAATTAACGGAAACATGATTGTATGTTGGATAATACTCTGTGTGTGAGGCACCACCTGTACAGACAAATGAATAAATGCCAATACCCTGCCTCAGTTGAGTCACAACGCTCGTGTCTCTCGTCACAAAAGGCTCTTCAGTATGTCAAACTGCCGAGATCCCACTAGAGGCCTGGAATGGAAGGTTGCTGATGCCATCGCATACCAACAGAATGCCGGGGCATTTCGAAGTGGAATCACCACGGATGAGGCCATGGCATATTACTCTCAATACTGTCATCAGTATGAAGAGGTGAGGCATAACATGTGATACCTATATATTTATATAACACCTCTGTGACCTAACTCTACTCTATTGTTTAAACGACCCATTATGGAATGGAAAGTTGGTTGTCAATTATTTACACTTTTACACTGAAGTGAAGGCTTTCAATTTTGACATGTGTCGGCACTGGGGCTTCAAACTGCATCCAACTATTTGAGAACGCGTTAAAGTCGACCTCGGCTGCGGCGACACGTGACAGAAGGAACTATAGGTTCAAATATGTGTATAAATCTTAAAAGCTCAGTACATACTGTGTGTGATGATATGTCACATAATGAACGATGTTCATATTAGATAATCCTAGACAAGAACTAATAGAATAGGAGCAGCACACATGTCCTTGTTCATGGCTCTACATTTACTATTATCCTTGCTAGCATCTACGAGCCCCACGAAGATCCACATTGTTTTATCCACTTACTGTCGAGCGCCAGGCAGAGTAATAACAATTACCATATCTTCCCTTTGTTGGGATGACGCGGCCAAGGGATCGAACCACCGACCTTCCGCTCTCTGGGAAGATTGTCTATCCACAATACCGCAGAGCCGGTTTTGTTTTCGGCTGGATGAGTAAAACAGAAGTTTTAAGTATTCAATGTCAAAGTTACAAAAAAGGTTGAATATCGTACCTCCTTTTTGCTCTGACTGCATGGGAATGGACCACCGTGTTTGTGTTCTGAGCCATGAAAACATATGGTCCTTGATCAATACTCATGCCGGAAGGATAAAAGTGATGTATTGTTATAACATATATGAAAAATATTGTTATTGTAGACCAACCATTGATTACCATTAACATTTACGAAAATATGAGGAATGTTTTTATTATTGAAAGGGCGTTTAGTTTATTATTAGTGTATCGCATTGTCATGGATTTGGTGCTGAAAAAACAAGGACCATCACGAGGACGAATCGGCCTACACCGTGGTCAGAGATGCGTCGAATTTCGGAATGACTTCCACATGCCTACCAAAAGTCTTCCTAAGAGTCTTTCTGAGGCCTTGAGTGAGTGAGTGAGTTGGGTTTAACGCCGCTTTTAACAGTATTCCAGTTATATCACGGGAGGAAAGCCCGAAGTTATGCAGGTCTCAGACGTTTACCACTTCGGTGAAACCCACGAGCACGGGTTTGGTGCTGACAAACCTAGAAACATAATTGGGGCGAACCGGGATTCGAACCCACAATCGAATCGCGACGCCTTAGACGACTGGGCCACCCGTTCCCCCCTCTGAGGCCTTGAATGTTGAAACATTTGTAAAAAAATATTCTTGAGCAAGAATCGTATGGTGCTCTTTGCAACCCTCGTAGACATTACATGTTCAGAGAAATGTGAAATGTATCCAGGCTGCAACTGCTGGGACATTGCTGGACATAAAGGGAAAGTTGACTATTGGATGCCATCCCTCGTCATACAGTCTTGTGGATAATTTAGTGTAACACTGAATCGTTATGCATAAATCTAATATGAAACAGACGATCTTTTTTATTTTACACTCAAGTTGGTATATCATTCCCCAATTCCCACAGATTCACTCACAAATACAACTACTCACCCACTCACTGACTTGTTTCTCGTTGACGTGAAGTCTCTCCGCCCAGGGCGGTACAACGGTCCCCGGATAGCTGCTGATGCTGTGGCCCGATACTACCCCCGGGACAGGGAGCAGAAGAAGATCATTGACATCGCTGCAGGGACGGGATTTGTGGCTGAGAATGTAAGTATTGACATGGCGTTGGTACTGGTCAGGCACCGATGTATTTTAACTTGATGTATGATGGCAATTTCCAAATTTCCTGTTTTACTATATGTCCTTTTTTTATTTTCAATAGTCGTGCGTCGCCAGCACGTGCGTTTTGGTAGTTTCACACACACACACACACACACACACACACACACACACACACACACACACACACACACACACACACACACACACACACACACACACACACACACACACTCAACGCACGCAAGCACGCAAGCACATACATACAAACATTCATACAGATGTTTTGATATATATATTTAATTAAACATACTACATTCTACACTGTTATTGTAGATACACCAATGTTAATAAAATGCGCAAAACATATATATGCTTGAATATGTACACATTTTTTACATCATTGATGAATGAGATCCTGTTACCTCGTAACGGTCATGAGTGACCATTTGAAAAAGCATATGTTAAAACTCCGTAACCTCAATCATACTGCCACCAATTAAACCGTGCCTGAATGCGAGTTTGATTAGAAGAGAACCTTTTAACAAGTGAGGTGAGGGGAAATGGGGTTTAACGTCGCGCACAAGATTCTTGGATTTATATAGCGACATGTGTGCACGTGTGTGTGTGTGTGCGTGCGTGGGTGCGTGCGTGTGTGTGTGTGTGTGACTGCTTGTACTTGTCTAGACTAATGTCGATTTAATGGTGCTAGCCAACTGAGATACCATCCCGCAATTTAACATGAATACTCGACTCTGACACAGTATACTGAGAGCAGACCAGCCCTTGTTTTAGCTCCTTAATGCCGAGCGCCAGGAAGGGTAATAGCAAGTATCATCTATTAACATCCTTTGGTATGAACCCTTGACCTTTCGCTCTCCGGGCAGATACTGTATCCACTTGACCACGGAGGCAGTCTGTTTACAAGTGAATGTTTCACAAGTGCAAACGTACAGGCTCCGCTTGGCTATAAAAAGAAAACATATGTCTACAAATTTGTTGTGTGGCTTTTCAAATTGGAACGAACTCAACTATGCCACGACTTGACTCTGCAACACGCAATATCGCCACAGGCCGACTTCAAGCTGGAGAATCTCAGTCAGCACATTGCAAACATGCACTTAAGCACACATATACGTATGAGGGTCGCGTGCCATCGAACATTAACTAGATGCTTTGATAAATATATTAAAATAAACATACTAACTGTTACGCTGTTATTGTAGTTACATCAATAATTATAAAATGCAATGTTTGTAAATACACCTATTCTTAAATAAATACACGTGTCTTACAATAATTAATGGGAATCCCATCCTGTTACCAGTATGTAAATGGTAATAATATTGTAGTTATTTCATGAGATTAGTGAAAAGGCTAAAATACTTTCAACAAAAAAGGTAGAATAACATTACAATTGCTCTTATTTTAAATTATCTCAATTTACGCATGAAATATGTTATTTGGTGAAAAATCTGTGTTACCGGTCCACTTAAGCGCGGATTGTCCATGATTGTGCCAAAATACTTTAATGATAATTTACATGTTTACACTATTTATCTGTGCTGGTGCAATATCAATTTTGTTGCTTCTGAAGTCATCAGTAGTTAGTTCTTTTGTTATATGCAGATTACCAGAAGTAACTGTCTTTACGTCAAGTTTTGTACAAACTTTTACACTACGTAATACATGTTCCAGTTGACTCAAAAGACTCTCAGTATCACCCCCAATCACACCCATCTCACTGTGATACTCCAGTCCAATGTGAAAATACGTTATTCCACTGGTCAGTCACCGCTAGCAGCCAACCACAAACACTTCTCCCCAGCAACTCTACCTTCTACTACAAGTCTACTCAAATCAATTCCTCCACTAGTTGCCGATACAACTTCTCCTAGGCCTTCTGGGGAGTTTCGTGACTGATACACTTGCTATAGCAGCGTAAAGAACAGAACGCTACAGGAGAGAGCTGAATCCAGGGGTGAGGCAAACGTTATTTGGAGCTGCAGATGACATAACTTTTGAAAACATAGTAAAGAATGCAGCGCAGATCGTATATAACTTACACTGATATTGTGAATGTCCACTGTGATATACACTGAAACAATGGGTACCAGGTCGGATGTTATCGTGTTTCAGTTGACGGTCCAAGGCTTTAGGCACATCGACGCCCTTGAACCATCGACCAGTATGCTTGTCAGGGCTAAAGAGAAGGGCCTGTACGAAACGCTCTACGAAAACATGTTGACAGAAGAACATTTACCTATAGCAGCTGGTAGGTAGACGCGTATATATGTAACTATACTATATCAACTATTGAAATTATCATCTTGTTCATCTGAATTTCAGTAACCATTATTATACTATTTTGCGGAATGTTCTAAATTGACTTTGCTAAATTGAATTGCTAAATGTATTTTATTTTCATGCCGACAGATACGTACGATTGTGCTGTTGTTTGTGGTGGATTTGGGGAAGGACATATTCCTTGTTCTGGATTAAAGGAACTCCTCCGGATCACAAAACCAGGTAACAACCACAAAATGGCCTTAAAAAGATATACCCATGTGAAAAACATACATACATTGACTAACATTGCCGCATTCTAAAATCAATTACAAGTATCAAACTCTGTCAAGCTTACTAGTCATCCTACATTTGCCACTGACGATCATGCATTTACTTTTAAAGGCGGTGTGATATGCAATGTGATGAGAGAAGAATATCTGGTGAACGTGGAGGAATACAGAGAATGTCTTGAACCACTGATGAACTCATTAGAAAAAGCAGGAAAGTGGACACTTGTGTCACGAGACGTCGTTCCAAACTATTTCATTGACCTTCCAGGGATTGTATTCATGTACAAAGTTAACTGACCTCTACAGACCGTTCCACTTATCCATGCGGCTATGGGACATCGTAGTCAATAGTAACCTATCTGTTGCAAATAAAATATATCAGAATGATATCGATTATGACGTCAAGAGGACAAACATTTTCAGTGATACATCTACTTGTTAAATACAACTAGAAGATAAATTCATAGTGACGATATAGATTCTTGAATTGTATGGTTACAACAAAATGTTATTTGAAACTGAATTCGTAATTGAGAGGGGAGAATATTATGCTAATTATTTCTAACTTTGTAGTTAATCGGTGGTAGTCTTTTTAATGTCCAAAATATGTTATCATATTTTATCATAATAAAATATAATCTAAATTCGTTTAGCAATTATTTGGATGATTGTACAAATGGACAAAATCGACGTTGGCTGTGGTGATGTTTGGTTGAAATGATTGAATTCGATAGTCTGGCCCAATCCTCACGTGTCTTATGAAAACTCCAAGAATACCAGAGCTCAACAGTTTACAGAGAGCTTGAAAATCACTATCGTCGCAACCAGAAGAGCTTACATTTGCTTTAATTATTGCATCTTGTAAGCTTTACTTACACATACATCTGCATATTTCCAAATTTACAAAACATCGACCGGCATCACATCACATCTGCAAGTAGTATGGTATCATTTCGTAATTGACAGCATAAAAATCGAAAGTGCTCCTTTTAAGAGAGATTTCTTAAGAACATTTTATTTATTCTTAAGGCGAAGTCCAAAACACCATTGGAACGAAGAAACATTGTGAATCGTATCTACCCTTTTCCTGTGATACTTACATGGGGAAGCGATAGCAGCAAATGTAAGGTGTGTATAGGCGAAACCACTTAACAAACTTGATAACTAAAATATGGGGTTAAGACATTTAGGCAAGAAGTGGGCATCCTCATTAGCACCAACTGTGCTCCCCTTCAAGCTGATCTGTTTCTATGTGAATGTGAAGTCCAAGAAGTCCAAACAATGCAATGTGGCCAAGAAATTCAAATTAAGCTTCTGGTACATCGATGATCTGATATCGTTCCACAAAGGCATAGAACCAATTCCCTTCCATTGATTTACCCACCTGAACTTGAAACAAGAGACCAGTGATACCGCCTCATCTATTCCAATTTAGATTCATGCACACAAATTCAGAGTGACCACAAAATCCCCACAAGTCTGTATGACAAGAGGGATGACTTTCCAATAGTCAAAGTTCCCTTTATGTCGAGCAATATTTCAGCATCTCCAGCCCTTGAGATACAATCGAGCATGCTCTTTCCACGAAGCTTTCAAAAATACAGCTACAGCTTAAAAGTTTGTGATCAAGGTTACAACATTCAAGGTCTCAGTAAAGCTTTGACAAGTTTTAAGGTAGACATGTTCAGGTCAGCAATTGAATTGACTTTGTATTTGTTTGTGATGGTCGTCACCGCCCGGGCAGGATGTGCTCCTCTTTTTGCGAACACCAGGTATCATAAAACGTCAACACCAAAGAATAACCAGTCGATTAACTGACGAAACTGATGCGACTGGGCGAAATAGTGGTGAAAATTATATTAATGGATCGCTGAAAAACGATTTCAAAGAATATTTACTCTCTCTCTCGGGATGATTATATAACTGACAGCATGAAATATTGGCGTGTTTTATTGTCACATTTGCTTTGGTTTGATATTTTTGTTGTTGTAGGAACATCACGCAACGTGTCTGCCTACAATTTTCGTTGGATGTGTCACTCTTTATAGTGAGTGAGTTTGGTTTTACACCGCTTTTAGCAGTATTCCAGCAATATCACGACGGGGGACACCAGAAATGGGCTTCACACATTGTACCCATATCGGGAATAGAACCCGGGTCTTCGCTTTAACAACTAGGCTACCCGACCGCCCCTCACTCTTTATAAATCGCCTTCAATATGGTTAGCGATAATGACTGGGACGGCGATGAAGATATTTCCAATGTGTTTGACTTTGTACAAAAATGTCTGCTGATGCAGAATTTGCGGGAAAATCCATAACAATGGTATTAATAAATCGCAAGCATAGAAATTGACCCTTAAAAATTAAAGTTCAGTAACTTTGTTCATAAATGTATTGTGATCATAATTGTATTGTGCCCATGAAGATCCGGGTGAGAATAGGTCTTCCGCAACCCATGCTTGCCGTAAGAGGCGAGGAACGGGATCGGGCAGTCAGGCATGTCATCGTATCCCAATTGCGTGGATTGGTGCTCATGATGTCATCAATGGATTGTCTTGTCCAGACTCGATTATTTACAGGCAGCCGTCATCTAGGTGAAATATTGCTTAATGCGGCGTTAAACAATAAATAAACAAATAAACATAAATGTCTTGGTGGACCTGGATTCGTACAAAAATGAATGTGATCTTCGAGTTTGTTTTACATCAGTTGATCCAATAAAGGTAATCTCGAACGCTTCCATGACTTGTGACATCCGTCCCACGTCTCAGCCAGGTGACTTAGGAGTAAACAGGTGTCTGTGTCACTTTCAAAACGGTGACTTTGCCTCCAATAATGTGCCCCATCGACCCTGCAACAATAAAACTTGATGTTTTAGTTGTAGATCATTTGAGCTTGTTTAAACACAATATGAACAAGTTCAATTCGCAATCAAAACGTGTGTGCTGGTTCAAGTATTTATAACATACAGAACGATATCTACGTATATGTATTTTGAACAGCACTGTATGTGCAAGGCTCCACCTCTACAGACACATGGATATATGCCTTAACCTGTCCTAAGTAGAGGCAGACTTTAGAAGGATATTACAAAAAGAACATGAACAAAATAAAGGAAGACTTGTTCTGATAGAAACCAATCACAGTATGATGTTGGCCTGTACTGAAATTAACAGTCAGGTGAAACGTGTTAAGCGCTATGTAGGAGGGATGCTGCTTTTGAGACTTATCTGAACTGTCTCATAATGAATGAAATGTGAAAACAGAAACGCCGATATCGAAAAGTATCCTAGCGTATCTAACTTTGGCTACGGCATTTATCCACGTGGTGGCTGATAATACATCATGTTTGTCGCCCTATTAAATGCTAAATTGGGTTCAGGCGGCGCTGCGCGTCATCGTACCTGGCGACGTTGATTGTTTATAATTCCTTTTCCAGACCTTTGCCTGGGTGCAGTGACATAGGTGGAATCTTACAGATTGCGGCACTGAAATACAAACATAAAAATATTATCGACGATGATACTTGAAAGCTCGCTGTTATAAGGGCTATCCTACGGGTTTCTTTGTCACTCATCATCCGCCGCATGCAACTGTCCCTCCCGCCTCGTCACAATATGGCTGAAATACTGCTGATGTGACGTTAAATCTTAACTCACTCACTCACTGTCCCTCCCGCCAAAAGAATTGTCCTCAGTCCATCTGTATTTGTATGCCGCTTCTTTCAAGAAGTATCAAATTAAAACCACGGCGTATACGCGACTGTATGTGTTCTCAAAGTGCACTGTTGAAACTTTGAATGGAAGCAACTCTTGGCTACTTTTAGTTCTGTGCAACGACTTAAAATTCTCTTCCACTATAGTTCACATACATTTCGGGGAACTCTGCAGATATTTGAGAAAGCACAAGCATGAAAACGTGCGAGAATGGAAATCACACAGATGGACCTCTCTCTCATTTGTAAAGTTCGGGGTTGGTGACACCTTGCTCGTTCAAGTAGACATAACTTACTATCACATTTGAAAACCTCCTGACCAATACATTCAGTGATTCTCTCTGCAATAAGAGCGTAAGAGTGACTTTGAGCCACCACAGACTGTCCAGGCTTCCCATTATCAACCAATACGCCTGGTTTGCTTGCAATAACCAAATTTGGTAACACTTACTGTGATTCAATGTTTTTGTACATATACTTTGTCTTTTCATACTTCACCCAAATGTAAATAAAACTGTTAGAGTAGCCAAAACTGACCGGGCAGTTACCACTAATAAAAAGTGCACCAGTGGTACTATTACAAGACGATTCAAGACATCCTGTTTCATATATATTTATATGTTGCAGAAAACTCTGTTTAATCAGTGTTTATAATAGTAAATAGTTCTGGAATTATTTGCGTAGCATCTGTTGTTGTCCTATTAACATTCAGCAGTGAAAATCGAAAAAAATACCGTTTGCTATTAATATTCTTTTAATATTGTAGGAATTTATTGTATGAATGTTTTTAATATATGAAATTTGTTTCACTTGTGGAAGGATAATTTGCATTTATTTGTTGTAAAAATTAAACATAAGTGAATTAGGGAGATCGTGTCAATCTGCCATTCGAATTTATTCAATAGAAAAATATTTAATAAACTATCTAAAATGTTTATCCCTTGTTCGTACTTTTACAGTATAGTATCATGTTCCATTTTGCTGGAGACAGCATGTCAGGGGACATATATTTTGCTTTATTGCTTTATTATTTCGAATCCGTGTTTTATCCAGCATTAATAACTTGAAATAGGTCAATAGTGAGAATGTTTTTGTGATTTTTTTAAATCAAAATGAACTTTGTTATTAGATCCTTTTCTACAATGCTTTTTAAATTTGAATTTGTGTTCAACGTGTTTTCAATTGTCGATCAGACACATGTTTGAATATTGTCAAATATTTGGTTTACGTCGTCAAATCCTTGATACTGCATGTTTACCTTGTTTTCACATTGAAAGGTTTGACCTCTTTGAATAGGTATTTTGCAATATTTCCCCTATTGTTCCTTTTTCCTACCGCCCACCCACCTCTGGGAAACCCTAGGAGATGATAAACACAAAAGCAAGGAAATGATTAAGTTCCTCCCCCTGTAAGTTTAAACACCCCTTTAGTCAGTGGCACGTACTTGAATAAATCGCTTGGTGACTTGACGTCGCTGTGTTGCCTTTTACGCTCAATGGAATCTGTTGGTTTGTTCTTTAACGCCGCACGCAGCAATATTCCAGCTATATTCCGGCCGTCTGTAAAGAATCCAGTGATTGAGCATCGATCCACGCTATAGGGATACGATTACATGCATCAACCAAGTCAGCGAGCCTTACCACCCGATCCCGTTAGTCACCTCTTACGACAAGCATAGTCGCCATTTACAACAAGCATGGGTTGCTGAAGACCTATTCTACCCCGGATCTTCACGGGCACAATGGAATCTATTTCAGAAGATAATCGAGACTGATTATTCTCTGGCGTTGACGTTTACCACTTTTGTAAAAAACGTGAGGGTGGCTGTGGTGCCGACAAAGCTGTAAATGTAACCAAGACATGCCTGATGAACGCAACGCTTCACAGTGATGATATATACTAGGCCTCCATCTCATCACTCAAATGTATCGAATATGCCCGAAAATCATATCCGTGAAAAAAATATATTTGTCTTACACCACGTGATGAAAATCACGTGATATGTATACTTCAATTTGTAAACAAAAACGATTAACGTCGGTAACTTCTGCTTTCCGGTATCCTAAATATCATCAATCAATAAAGGACCAAAGTAGTAACGTAGAATGACCTAGTTACAAATTATATATTTTGACATTTGTATCGTTCTAATTCTCTTTGTAAAACTGTTCATAGTGTTATTTGAAACGACAGGCTATGTGACTGTACACTGTAGGCCCAGTGTAGATCAAGATGATATTAGGTCCATAATACGTTTCTAAAACTTAAAGTACATCACACACAAAAACGCGTCACAGTTTTGGATTCCGTGGGGAAAGTAACTATCGTGTCATGCCATTAACAACTACTTTAGGGCAAAAAACGACATCTGAAAATAGGGCCTAGTGTACATCGAATATATTGACATTTTCGTACTTCACCACTTCCCCGTTATAAATGTAATTCTTTATGCAAATAACAGACACAAAAAAGAAAGAAAGTGTAGGTTTCCGTCTTGCGGAAACCTTCCGGAAACCTTCCCATTTTGGATCCGGCCCGGATACCTTCCGGAAACCTTCCCCAAAAAATGTCAAGATTTGGGGGGTGCATTTTGTTCATTTGAGTGTGAAACATATAAAAAATTATCTGGAAAATACCAAGAAATTTTAAGGTTGCTGAAGGTATCTGGAAGGTTTCCGGAAGATCTAGATAGCTACATGAGACATTCAATTCCAAAACTATCGGGTGTCTGATCTTTGTCCAAACACCAAAGATCATTCCGAAAATACTCCAGTAACCCTATATTTGTTTTCAAAACGTAGAAACTCTGAACCGGACCTCCATGTTGGATAGCGTTGCAAAATCACGATTCTTTTCGCCTCAGTCGAAATGCCTGTCACATCACCTATATTTTAAACTGAGCGACGATACAGATATCCCTGAATTCATCAAAGCATGAACAATCAATTGACCAGTTGTCTGAGTCACTAATACCAACGGTCGAAATGAAATCCACCGAAACATTCGTGTGAAACCAAACCTTGTGCTCTGGCACCTACCAGTGGACCTCTCATTTCAAAAGCAAACTTCTAGTTTAACATGTTACCATTTCCTTCTATTCCGAGAGATTTCAGTCGTCAATTTGTTGCATACATTAGCTCAGATTATTGGGAATACGCATGTGTCGATAATCGTTGCAAGAATTGAGGAATTAATAATTAGATACTTATTTGGATATGTGACGCCATTACTGACGCATAATCACGCACACTGTCGACGGTATTGGTCTGCCTTAGTATCAAGGATATAATAGAAACATTAAAACAAATAGAACCTGTTGATTTCAGATTGATTCTGATCATTACTTAACTTGCATGACTCATTTATGTAGAGATATTAGCACAATTTAGGGTTCAGCAAAATTTAGATGCAGCTCTCATAGACTTAGGATCGAAGTAGGCAGACATAGAAACAGAGCCAGAGAATTGAGAATTTGTGAGCAATGTGGTTTAAATGAATTGAAGATGAGCTTCATTTTCTTTTAGTTTGTCCAAAGTACGACCGCTTTTTTATGTACATCCCACTCAACAAAAAATTACATCGATCATGTCAACAACTGATAAAGATACTCTAAAAAATCTATCAATGTTCATTTATCATGCTATGTTAATTAGAATATGACCTGTTAAACGGATCTGTAACCACTCCCGAAAACAGAATTTACTATGGGCACAAGGGCACATGGAATAAAACGTATCCTTATCCTTATAGATATGCGACCCCTGCATCACGGAAAGAACTTCTCTAAACATTCCGCGTACTGTTATCAGTGAACTTGCTATGTTACGAAGGGAGGTTAACGGTAGTGATGTCATATTAGTATACGTCATCAACATCGTTGTACATATTTGTTATATCCTTTGATGTGCCGTTGAATAGTACACAACGCATTCATTGTTTGAACATAGAAATTAAAAGCCTTGATAATTCAAACCGGTGGGTCTGAAAATTAACAGAATTCCAGCGGTAATATAGTGAAACACAAACTGTTGGTCAAAGATCTCGCGAGATCCGAGTTGCATACAACAAGTTGTACCGTGTGAATGCCCCTTAAGACGGCGAGTCGTGCCGATGACACTAGGGCACCGCATACCGCGGCCCTATTTCTTATCCCAGATGGAAGAGACTGCAGTGGACAAGACAATAATTAACTATAATTTGTCATAAAGTGATATCCTCAGATCTGCCCATCGACGCCAGGGAGAATATTGGCGAGGTGGCAGTTGTTTGACATGGTCATAAAGGTGGTAGCTCAGTTGTGTGATGTAATGGTGCCTCGTTATCAAACATGTACGAGGGCAGGTAAAAACATCTAAGCCTGGATAACTTTCAACTATGGGCCATAACTTGTCAATCTAATACGAAAAGTGCCGTAGCTATTCCACTATTTGGCATCTATGTTTAAGGCTGGGAGAAGACGCCACACTATTATTCATGAGGATTTATAGATGAATAAAATATCTGCTCGTTGGGTGCCAAAGTTTCTAAATACTGATCTCATGGAAAAACGAACTGATATTGCCAGAGAAAATTTAGTGCTAATTGAATAGTATTTCGTCATATAATAAAGATTAGTAACAGGTGATGAAACATGGGTCTACCACCATGGTCCAGAGTCAAACGTCAATCCATTGAATGTCATCATTCCACCTATATTTCAAACTGAGCACCAAAGAAATTCAAGTCGTCAAAATCAGTGAAGAAAGTTATGGCCTCTGTTTTCTGAGATGCAAAGGATGTGATACTTGTTGATCACTTAGAAAGTCAAAAGACGATTACCAGTGCCCGCTATGCTCAATTGCTTCATCGCCTGAGAGATTCTATCAGAGGAAAGAAGCGAGGAATGCTGACTACTGGAGTTCTACTTTTTCATGACAATGCCTCTTCTCAAACCTTATGACTTGCAAAGGCTGCTGTGCGACAATGTTGGATCGAAGAGCTTCCTCACCCTCCATACTAGCCAGACTTGGCATTAACTGATTTCACCCTGTTTCCCAAACTGAAAAACACCTTCGCGGAAAGCGCTATGACGACAAAGATGAACTAAAAGCTGCCGTGAATGGTTTTTTCGGGGTGACTTCAGAAAACATCTTCCTGAATTGAAAAGCTTCACTATCGATAAGAGAAATGCATTGAAACACAGGGAGATTATGTTGAAAACTTAAGCTAAAACACTTTCACAATTGTTGGTTTGGTTTGTTAGGCTTAGAACATTTTGACCAGCTCTCGTACACCATCGTTCCTAAACCACTGGCACGTATGGGTCTATTATTTGGCAGAGCCACAAACAATTTTAATTGACAAAATAACGTTTCCAATCATAACGTTTCTCCTGGCTCAACGATTATTCATATAATGCATGACACAATTACAACGACCTTTGATTTAAAGAAAACATGTATTATTAATTTTCTGTGTGTGTCAGGCACCACCTGCACAGATAATGAATAAATGCAAATACCTAACACAGATGAGTCACAACGCTCGTCTCTCTTGTTAGAAAGTACACGTCAGCATGTCAAATTGCCGAGAACCCAGAAGGGGTCTTGAATGGAAGGATACTGATGCCAACGCATACCAACAGAATGCCGGGGCATTTCGAAGAGGAATCACCACGGATGAGGCCATGGAATATTACTCTCAATACTGCCATCAGTATGAAGAGGTGAGGCATGATGATAACATGTGACACTCCGTATCCAATTCTAACCCGGGTACTTGCTAAGGTAACAATAAAAAGAGAGCCATTACCAAGGACATATATGCTTCATCTATTCTTTTAATTCTTCTAGAACGCGTTCTGAAAATGTTGGATGCGGTACGAATCCCACTGGCGTGGCATGTGTGACAAAAAGATATTCCCGTCATTTCCAAGTGTAAATCATTGACAAACATTCCTGAAACACAATGGCTCGTTTGGGTCTTCAGCAACTTATGGTTGTGTCAATGGATTGTAAGCAAGTGGTCCAGACTCCATTACTTACAGACCGCCGTCATAGAACTGATATATTGCTGTGGCGACACAGATGGCCCAGACGCCTGAGTCGCCACAAATCACTGTGAAGCGTTGCGTTCATCAGGCATGTCCTGGTTACATCTACAGCTTTGTCGGCACCACAGCCATCCTCACGTGTTACACAAAAGTGGTAAACGTCAACGCCAGAGAATAATCGTTCTCGATTATCTGCTGAAACAGATTCCATTGTGCCCGTGAACATCCGGGTTAGAACAGGTCTTCAGCAACCCTTGTCGTAAATGGCGACTATGCTTGTCGTAAGTGGTGACTATCGGGATCGGGTGGTAAGGCTCGCTGACTTGGTTGATGCATGTCACCGTATCCCAATGGTGTCACTGGATTGTCAGCAGCTGATCCAGACCCGATTACTTACAAACCGCCGTCATAGAACTGAATATTGCCGCGTATGGCGTTAAACAAGAAAGAGACACAGCATGTACTAAAACGTACAAGCGATGGATAATATATTCATTTAGGAACCCATGAAATAGCAAAAGGCCTTTACCATATACATGCGTTGCAAAATTCAATTTGTGATGGAGTTCGCGTCATGATCATTAACACATTTCTCGTGCAGCACATAAGGGCGACTACAGTATAAGTACACAGTACAAAGAGTACTATATATTTTTCAAGTACTTTCCACAATAGAATTTTTGATTAAAGTCTTAATGTGGGGATTTATTAAGTTTGAAAAAGTACGAATGTATTTTAAGTTTCGAGGATATACCCTTAGCTGTCTGATTAGGAATCACCTCGTCGCTGTGGGTCTGGGCCATTCTGTTTCACGAAACAACATTACCTATATGTTCTCTCCTTCAGAAGAACTATCTCTATTTCCTCAGCTTATTATTGTCGTTATTATCCCCCGCCAAACAAAGTTGGCGGGGGATATAGAAACGGGCTCCGTCCGTCCGTCCGTCCGTCCGTCAGTCACGTTTCGTTTCCGGAGCATAACTCATAAACCGTTCAATATTTTTTCATCAAACTTTGCAGATCTGTCAGGTACATGCTGGACTGGTGCCTTTTGCTATTAAGAAATTTTTATTTTTTTTATTTTTTACGTTTCCATGGCAACAAGATGGACTTAGGTTCTGTGAGTGTAGGGTTCGTTTCCGGAGCATAACTCATAAACCGTTCAATATTTTTTCATCAAACTTTGCAGGTCTGTCAGGTACATGCTGGACTGGTGCCTTTTGCTATTTAGAAATTTTTTATTTTTTTTATTTTTTACGTTTCCATGGCAACAAGATGAACTTAGGTTCTGTGAGTGTAGGGTTCGTTTCCGGAGCATAACTCATAAACCGTTCAATATGTTTTCATCAAACTTTGCAGGTCTGTCAGGTACATGCTGGACTGGTGCCTTTTGCTATTTAGAAAGTTTAGAAATTTTTATTTTTTACGTTTCCATGGCAGCAGGATGGACTTAAGTTCCAAACTCTTCCTTTTTTACAATTTCCATTACAAGTTCCACCTCGGTTAAAAAAGGTTAGGGTTTGTTTAGATTTAATTATGTAATAAATTCTGCAACAGGGGCGGGGGATATAGCCACGTTAGTGGCAAACTCTTGTTGTGATTGATTTGCTAGTCGCTGTTTCGTACCTGAGCTACCAGATACGTTGTGTTGTGTATATATTTTAGTATTTTGTCTTCCCCACTTATCGCCAACACAAATCGTGACATGTCACTATTTATCTAGGTTATAAACATAATCGTGAATTTGTTTCTGGAAAAAACGTCGAGTAAGTGTGGTGATATTTTTTCATGACTAAGTGAGATGACCTCAAGTTGTGAATGGGGGGAGTGAGTTTTCCACGGTTGACAAATGTTGCATCCATAGATACTTATTGCACCTATCATATGTTGTAACCAGTGCCATGCCTGACAGTGTGTCCATGTACCGTATTCGACGTAATAAGCGCCCAGGGCGCTCTCAAAGTTAGAAATAGGGGGCTCTTATTAGAATATAATTTTGGTGAGAAAAAAAAAGAGTTGAAAGATTGTAAATTTTGTGGTATATCCTGACAGCCTGAAATGATATAAAAGAAGAATATGTGTGTATTATACACGATAGATATAATTTCGAGAATTTCATTGCCCATAATTAAGGTGAGTGAGTGAGTGAGTTGGGTTTAACGCTGCTTTTAACAGTATTCCAGTTATATCGCGGCGTGTCAGCTTAATGTGGGAGGGAAGCCCGAAGTGACGCAGGTCTCAGACGTTTACCACTTCGGTGAAACCCACGAGCACGGGTATGGTGCTGACAAAACTAGAAACATAAACGGGGCGAACCGGCATTCGAACCCACGATCAAAGGTTTCTGGCGTGCCAAAGGGACGCAACTCTGCACAGCGAATCGCGGCACCTTAGACGACTGGGCCACCTGTGCAATGAGGCAGGGAACAATTATATATCTACCTGTAAGAACAACAAAAGTAATAAGATAACAAAGGTGGAAACTTGACAAGGGAAGCCGAGAGTCAACTGGCGCCTGATAGGTGATTAGCAATTGGCAATGGACAAATGGAAGTCCAACACTAGCAGTTAATTAGCAGTAGTTGTAAGTTATACGTTTATTGCCTGGTGCATTATATACAGGCCGTCGTTATAAATAGGTGTTATCTTGCTGACTTCAGTGTTGAAAAATAATATGATAGACGAGGATCCGTAAAACGTCGCTGATGTACGCGCCATTCCTCAGTTTCATATTGTGAAAGCAATTATACTTCACGACAACTATTTCACTGTTCTGAAAAACTGAACATACTGTAACAGGTTGCAATTGATATTTGCAATTGAACACTATTGTTACAGATGACAACTTTCAAGCAGTACATTCAAGGATTGACTGTGGAGTTTAGGTAATTGGAGTATGAATCTAAAAATCGATGTGCAAACTGTGTGAAATCCGCGTATACCAGAAGCTGTGATCGAGCTTTGTCAAATTCAAAGTAACACAAACGTGGGAACACACCAACCATGACGCCATGCGAATAGCACCACCGTGTCCTTGCCATCAGTCATTAAAACAGTTGTTCGTAATCAATAATCATGATTTGTTTTTTCTGAACATGAAATGAATCACCTTGTGCTTTGAAACAAACTTATAGATATTTCATCTAGCTGAACTGCAGTTAACAGGTACAAAGAGATAAAATAGGTGCAGGTAATTAATTTAAGATCATCGATATACATGCAGCTGAAGTACAACTTCTTGGCCAAATTCCCATACTTTGATTTTGCAAGTCCCAGCAAAAATCTCGATTCATACGCATCCAGAACAGCAAAGAGCGGGGTACATTTGCTTCGCATTGTGAAATCAATCACTCCTCTACTCACTCACACACATCCTCGGAGACTCACTTCCACACTCATTTACGCCGACTCACACACCCACACAAACACTCACTCTGACACAGTCTTCATCACACCCACAATCAGTGACTTACTCCGACACAGACTCACTCCGACGCTCCTACTCACATACCCACTCACATACTCACTCACATACACACTAACACACACACATACTCACACACACACAAACATATTCACTATCTCACTCAGACACAGACTCACTCACACACCCACTCAATCATATACCAACCCACTCAGTCACTCACTCACACACACACACACATACGCTCACACGCTCACACACACACACACACACACACACACACACACACACACACACACACACACACACACACACACACACACACACACACACACACACACACACACACTCACACACACACACACACACTCACTCACTCACTCACTCACTCACTCTGATACTAACTCACACACACTCACTCTGGCACTCACTAACACACACACTCACTCGCACGCATGCCCATGTCATTAAAACATTTGTTCGTAAGCAATAATCATGATTTGTTTTTTCTGAACATGAAATGTATCACCTTGTGCTTTGAAACAAACGTATAGATATTTCATCTAACTGAACTTCGGTTAACAGGTACAAAAAGATAAAATAGGTGCAGGTAATTAATTTAAGATCATCGATATACATGCAGCTGAAGTACAACTTCTTGGCCAAATTCCCATACTTTGATTTTGCAAATCCCAACAAAGATCTCGATTCATACGCATCCAGATCAGCAAGGTGCGGGGTACATTTGCTTCACATTGTGAAATCAATCACTCCTCTACTCACTCACACACATTCTCAGAGAGAGACTCACTTCCACACTCTTTCAGTGACTCACTCCGACACAGACCCACTCCGACACCGACTCACTTACACCCACTCACTAACACACCGATTCACTCCGACAACGACTCACTCACTAACCCATTCACTCCGACACCGACTCACACACGCACCCACTCACTCACACACCCACTCACTCACACACCCACTCACTCACACACCGATTCACTCACACACCGACTTACACACACACACACACACACACAAACACTCACTCTTACACAGTCTCAATCACATCCTCAATCAGTGACTGACTTCGACGCTAACCTACTCACATACCCACTCACATACACACACACTCACTCACCCACAAATTCTCTCACACACACACACACTCTGACACCGACTCACACACCCACTCATCGACTCTTCCGACACAGAATCACTCACACATCAACTCACTCACACACACACATACTCACACACACACTAACATACTCACTCACCAACTCGCTCAGACACCGACTCACTCACACACCCACTCACACACACACACACACACTCACTCACTCACACACATATTCTCTCTCTCTCACACACACACACACACACACACACTCACTCTGACACCCACTCACTTACGTCTACCCACTCCGACACCGACTCACTTACACCCACTCACTCACACACCGATTCACTCCGACAACGACTCACTCACACACCCATTCACTCCGACACCGACTCACTCACACACCCACTCACTCACACACACACCCACTCACTCACACACCGAATCTCTCTCTCACACACACACACACACACACACACACACACACACACACACACACACACACACACACACACACACACACACACACACACACACTAACATACTCACTCACCAACTCACTCCGACACACAAAATAATAGGTGCAGGTCATTAATCTAAGATCATCGATATACATGAAGCTAAAAGACAATTCATATTCATACGCATCCAGATCAGCAAGGACTCACTCACCCACACAAAGACTCACTCTGACACAGACTCAATCACACCTCACTCAGTGACTTACACACACACTCACGCACACACACCTTCTCACACACACACACACTCATTCAAATACCCACTCAGCGACTCACTCCGACACAGACTCACTCACACACCTTCTTACCCACTGGCTCACTGACTTGTTTCTCGTTGACGTCAAGGTTCTCCGCCCAGGGCGGTACAACGGACCCCGGATAGCTGCTGATGCTGTGGCCCGATACTACCCCCGGGACAGGGAGCAGAAGAAAATCATTGACATCGCTGCAAGGACGGGATTTGTGGCTGAGAATGTAAGTATTGACAAGACGTTTATCAAGGTCAGGCACTTTTAAATTCTTGATTTTGTCTTTCCATTTTGACTTGATGTACTGTATGTTGGCAGTGCACACGATCCCCGTATTTGTCATTCTTTTCTCCGATTGGACGTCATGTCGTAATATTTGATTATGCGTCGCCAGCACGCATATTGTCATTCAAAGTGTCGCGTGCCATTAAGCATTAATTATATCGTTTGATAAATATGTTTAACTAAACATACTAACTGTTATTGAAGATTCACGGATGCTTATCAAATGTATTGTCTGTTAATAAACCTATTCTTGAATAAATACACTTTTTCACAACAATAAATGAATCGCATCCTCTTACCAATATTGTAAATTGTAATTGTAGTTATAACCTTGCAAGGGCAAACCCAAATAAGCAGAAGTGGGTTACATACACATAGCCTGGTTTTCAAGCTGGAGTTTCCAAGTACGCCTCAAAAAGATCAACACGTAACGGTCATGAATGACCGTTTGAAAAAGCATACTTTTAAAATCCGCAACCTCAACCACGCTGCCACCAAATAAACCATGCCTGGTGCGAGGTTTGCAACGAGAAGACTTTGTTTCCCTCGAGGCAATACCTTTTTACAAGAGAGGTGAGGTGAAATGGGGTTAACGTCGTGTTCAATGTTGCTGGACTTACGTAGCGACGTGCATGCACGTGTGTCTGTGTCTGCTTGTGCTTGCCTGGACTAATTAATGCCGATTTCATAGTGCTAGCCCACTGTGATACCATGAATATACTCTGACACTATATACTGACTCCGAGCCGACCAGTCTATGTTTTGGCTCCTTAATGCCGAACGCAAGACAGGGTAACATCAATTACTATTTCCTAACGTCATTTGGTATCACGTGGCCGGAGATCGAATCCCTGACCTCAGGGCAGACGCTCTATCCACTAGACCACGGAGGCAGTCTCTTTCCAAGTGAAAATGCATGACATAGTGAGTGAGTATGGTTTTACGCCGCGTTTAGCAATATTCCAGCAGCATCACGGCAGGGCATACCATAAATGGGCTTCACACATTGAAAATAAATAATACATAAGTTAGGGTAACCGTAAAACAACATATACAGGGACATGTAATACACACAGGGGAAATACTATGGTGATGTTTAAAATCAGTTCTTAGAAAGATTAATGTCTTTACTGCTTTCGGGCGTCCAGAGCGACCCTAATACAGTTACTAAATGTATTGCCGTTCCTTGTCCTCGTGGTCAATTACGCCAAGACATTGCCACTCGCCTTGTCCGCCGCGGCTCGGCTCCGCCAAGGAGTGATTGGTCTAACGACACTTACTCCAAGTTGTCCCTATCAGCATTCACACACGCATGATAAAGAAACGCAACACCAGCTTTATACTCACATAGTTTTACTTACTCTCAGCCCATCTATAAATACAGGACAGGATCAGACCGGTCAGACTCGTCACTAACTGGGGAAACTTAGAACGATCGGGATTCGACTCGATCGATTGCAAACCGCGCTCTCCTCTCCTAATGTTGAAGGTATCATTTTATTGTGTTCGGGCCTGGCCTGTCACAATACCTCATTTTGATTCGTTAAAAGTTAGATCTGACCATGAACTCATGTGTGTCGTAATCGGAAAAATACAGAAGCCTACGTGCCAGATTGCTCATCTCTCTATTGATTTTGTGACTCGCATCCGGAAGCTCCAAATGAAATATACCTTGAAACTCTGCAACTAATGGCTAATAACTTTCATTAACTAATGGACGATAACCAGGAACAAATCCAATGCTAAATATGAAACGTCCAGAATACACTTGTGATAAATGTGAAATGTCTTTTATCTATTGATTCCTTTCAAACTAAAAGTTCTGTCACAAACTATATCTAATGCAACTCCTCATTGCAGCTATAATGGTTTTATTTGTTACCATTTTCTAATGTTTTTGAGATGCATTTTTAACCTTATAACATTAAGGTTAGAGTTTTAAAAAAGGACGTATATGTGATCAAACGGAACGCTGGATATGTTGCTCGCCATAAAGACAACGTGTTCAGGAAATATACTCCCAAAAAAAGAAACGCGTAACCGAGTGGATATTACAATGAATATTGTTTCTTTCACCAAAATGGCTTCTAAATTGTTAAAATACGCCGTGGATCATCTACATCTACGGGTTTGAGTATTTGGAATAGGAAATTGTGCCATTTTGTTTTGAAATTTTCACTATTGATTCGTTGTTCACAAATTTCTAAAACATTTCGTCCAAACGCTACCTTGCAGGTTTCACAAGTGCAAATCATGGAAAACGTACAGGCTCTACTTGGCTGTAAAAAGAAAGAATCTGTCTACAGATTTTGCTATGTGGTTTTGCAATTTGGGAAAGTAAACTATGCCTCGACTTGTTTCTGTAATATGCAGCAGTCCGTCGTCTAAATGTCAACAACCAGAGTTTAATTTCACGTTTCGTACGATTTCAACATTCTGGGTCAACCAATGACCGTCCACGTTCCAGCCGACGAGTCACGACGTCCGCCCAAGATCGGTACATCCGGGTGCGGCTTAACGTGATCGGACTGTCACGGCAGAACACACAGCTGCCAAGACTACGAAGGATATTCGGTCAGACTGTACGGGATCGTCTCAGGCATTTTGGATTGTGGGCTGGGATACCTTATTTTGGCTACGTCTTACGACGTCATCACCGCCTATAATACGTTCGTTGGCATACCAACGTTTGCAACAACGCCTCCTTCCTACTATTGACGTCCAACGTCAAGGGAGCCTTTCTAGCCAATAACAACATAAATGAGCTTCCTTTGCCATCCAAATCGCCAGATTTGAACCAAATTGAGCATCTTTGGAATGATCTCGGCCGATGACTACGACAGCGTCAGCCGAAGCCTGCAACACTTCATGAACTGACTCGAACACTGCAGGAGGAATGGAGAATGATACTTGTAGCCGTGGGAGAAAGCGATGGAACGAGATAATCTTAGTGGTATGCACAGAACATGTGTTTATAGAATTATCTCCCTTAGTAAGAAAAAACCCGATTGTTGAGATGAAAGCACGTGGTGGAGAATTGGCAAACTGCGATGTTTCGATGTAAATGAAGAGGAACCATGGTGTTCACGGAGTCTAGGATGTGTTTTTGAGTAGCTGTATCTGAATATATCCTCGAACTTTGAATTTTGTGATTACTGCGAGTTGCCCGTGCGAATGCGACCCTAGCGGGGTACCGCTATAATACTTATGGAGACTAATGCAGTCAATGCCTAGGCGTTTCCGTGCGGCTATGCAACCACGTGGTGGTCATAACAGATATTGAACTTGACGTCACCACTGTTTTACAGAACGATTGTTCATTCCCTGTCATGCTTTGAAATAAACCTATTAACGGTCGAATGTTTCAGCTTTGCGTTTGCTTTCGACATAATGAGAGCCACACAAACATCGAATTAAATAGTTTTAAATACTTTCAACAAAACATAACGGGCTTAATATATTCGCTTATATAGAAAAAATATTAATTAACCCATAAAATGTAATCTTTGTTGATATTTCATAAAATATTTCTGTATTAGCAAGCTTATGGTACGTGATTGTGCCAAGACACTTGTATTCAGTAACAATATCAATTTTCTTACTTCTCAATTCAAGTTCTTTTGTAACATGTACATTTAACTTGAGGTAATTGTTTTACGTGCAGCTTATATCATACCATATTCACTCCAGGGGGAGCTTATCCTAACCTTATGGCTGTATAGCTTACGCTGATATTTACACACACACAAAACACAATATTTAAACAATAAATACGAGGTCAGGTGTTATCGTGTTTCAGTTGAAGGCCCGTGGCTTTAAGCACGTCGACGCCCTGGAACCATCGACCAGTATGCTTGCCAGGGCTAAAGAGAAAGGCCTGTATGAAACGCTCTTCGGAAACATGTTGACAGGAGATCCTTTACCGATAGAAACTGGTTAGTGGTCATATTTGTTTAATGCATTAACATTGAAAAAATAATCTTTTTATATTTACTTGTATTATGTGGACAGATTTCCTTCAAATAAACCCCAAGATGTATTCTTTGTATTTATGTTAATACGAGAAGGTAGTTGTGATTGAGGCATCACACACAACAGCTCTATTCATCATATTTTACTTTAAATATGAACAGTGTTGCTAAACTTACTTGCAAGGGCTGGAGCTGCTGGAATGTTGCTCGACATAAAGGAAAAGTTGACCATTGGAAAGTTCGAAAGTCATCCCTCTTGTCATACAGTCTAGACGAGAGTGTTTGTCACTCTCAATCTTTATGCATATATCGAAATATGAAACAGACGAGGCGGTGTCACAGGCCTTCTTTATGCCCAGTTCAGGTGGGTAAATCAATAGAAGGTAATCGGCAATTTGACAGTTACAGAATGATATCTGATAATTGTTATATCTGAAGAAAACAATTCTTGGACAAATTGCATTGTTTTGATTTGGGCATTCTGTGTTAATTCTCATGTAAGTTGAAGGATGGACAATTTACCTATTGGTTATTTTGATACATAAGCCTACTCCTGAAAAAATGAAACTGTTGTGGAAAAATAAGATGCTTTAAGATGTAGCAGTCATCGATGAGATATTAACAATGACAGAATTTAAATGTATTTGTCATTATTTTTATTTACAGAAAAAAATAGAAAACGCAGCAGAGAGGGTTTGGGTGATCCTGGCACAGTCAGGCTGGTTAGGCTCATCATCAGCTCAGGGCCCTTGCCCCCTCTACACGCAGTCCAGAGAGCGAATGGGACTTCTCCCAAGCTTAGTCAAACCCACCCAGAACGTTTCGGAGAATGTGAAGACTCCCCAAAACTGGAGTCTTCTGCATTACCAAGATTATCAGAAGGGCTATATTCCTGGTAGCAAACCCGGGTACTCTCCCAATGTCAGTCAACAGATTGGGAGGTACCAAACCTAAGGCACCCAGAATAATGGGGAGTCGGACAACTTGGTACTTGGGATGCAGGCGTGACATTTCAAAAGCGAGGTCTGTATATTTGCCATGTTTTTCCTGAATCTTGTCAATCACATTATTGGTGTTTAAAAGGGACAGAAAATTCAATAATATAAATGATTTCATTGGATTTATCAAAAAGGACAAGATCAGGTTTGTTGGCCTGGATACGTCTGAGGCTGAAAAAGGGCCTATTCTAAACAATTTTGTCTTTATAAATTTTCCATGACGCCCTCTACATATTCCGGGTCCTAATAAAATGATCGAGCCTGTCCATCATGTCGCTTAAGATGCTGTGTTTGTGCCAAATCTGGGTATCCACTGACAATGTGTTGGACAGTCTCTTTAAATTCATTACATAATCTACATTTCATATTTACATTTTGATACAAAATCACACATTGACGGTTTCGAGTGGGAAGTGACTGGTCCTGAGCAGGAAACAGAGTACCATCTGTTTCACTTTTCTGGCCAGCCGACTTCATCCAAGCGAAGGACTCTGCACATAAACTCGATGCAGTGGTCGCTCAGGAAGCCTCTCCTTGAAAAACTGAGTCTGGGCTGGCTTGATTTGGCACTTCGCTTGGTTGACACTCATTTCTGTACCGTCCAGCAGTACAGAACCATCAACATAATCAACACTGACAGTTTGTCCCACATCCCTGGCTCGTTTTAGAAAACTATTAATAATAATAATAATAATAGTAGTAGTAGTAGTAGTAGTAGTAGTAGTAGTAGTAGTAGTAGTATCATGATTTGTATTGTTACTGATGTTGGTGTTTTAATATTATACCCTTTTTCATGATAAATAGCAAAAACAGTATTTAGTTACTCTTCTAAAAAAGAAACGCCAAGCCAGATTTGTGTGAGGTATGAAAATACATTTAAACGAGGACCCGTACAAGGTATTGAGCCAGAATGTTGTGGAGAGAACACTTGGTGAATTTAGTCATCTCAGTTATCGGTAAATTGGAAAAGTCCAAGGTGAAGGTCAGCTACCCTCAATAACGCGTACGTCCCCCGTTGGAATCGATAGCGGGCTTACATCTCCTGCCCACGGAAGACACGATTATGCGAATCACATCCTGGGAATGGTAGCCCACTCGGCCTGCAACGCAAAAGCCAACTGCTGCAGCGTCTGGGATTGTGGTTGACGTCGGCGTAGCCGTCTATCCAATTCATCTCACAGGTGCTCTATCGGGTTCAAATCCGGGGATCTGGAGGGCCAGGGGAGAACATCAACGTTCTTGTTGTGTAGACAGGCTCTTGTGATCCATGCTGTATGCGGTCGAGCGTTGTCCTGCTAGAAAACACCGTTGCCGTTGGCTCCAGTTGGTGAGGACGTGTGGTAGGAGAATTTCGTTGATATATAGTTGAGCCTTACGATTGCCCTGGATATGGACCAAACCTGTCATGATGCCATGATGAGAGATAGCCGCCCACATCATTACGCTACCCCCACCAAACCTGTCCACTTCCTGTATGCTGGCGTAACATTTTCCCCGACGTATGCAGACCCGTGCTCTTCCATCCCCTCGACGGAGGAGAAATCTTTATTCGTTGCTAAACCAGACATCTCTCCATCGTAGTTGAGACCATGCCCTCTATTGACGACACCGATGTTGTCGACTCAATATGACGCGTCGAACATGACGTCTTGCTCGTAGACCTGCTGCTCTTAAACGGTTTCGTACGGTCGGAGATTCTGCGCAGTCCGGGTATTTGGGATGCGGTTGAGGTGGCTGTGGTCGTCCTTTCACGTAGGTGGAGCAGTCGGATGTACCGATCTGGGTGAGGGTGGTTACACTTGGCCGTCCCGACCTTTGCCGATCACGTGTTGACCCAAGCTGTTGAAACCGATCCCATAGCCTTGTGATGGTGCTGGGAGCTACCTTGAAATCCCTGGCTACAGCTGATCGGGATTCCCCTGCCTGCAAGCGGCCTATGACGTTGTTTCGTTGCACTTCTGTTAATCTTGGCATGTTGTTGAACTGTTACTGTTCGATTGACGCAGATGCCAAGCAGTGCGTGCAGTTCAATGGCCCTTTGTTAATGCCCTGGATTCGTTTTCAGATTCGTACGTGTTTTCCGACTAATGGTTTGCATGTCCTTGTTGTGATCATTTGGATCCGGGAAATTTGTCACTGACACTATAAAACATCACACCTCTTCACTGTGCACCTCTTGGTCCGCTAATTTCCTTTTGTGGCCCCAAATATCCGTATTGTGTTTCAGTTTTGAAGAGTATATATAAATGCAATTGTGGTACCTTCGGTCATTAAGTTCTCTCTGTACATTGATCAGGGGAGTAGGATTCTAATCCGTTTTAACGGTAATGTCCACGCCACATCACGAAATGGGACACTCGGACAGGGGAATCAAGAACAGACCTTCGGTATGATGAACCAACGCCACCACGACGCCTTTCAAAGTATTTAAGATATATAATGTGTTCTATTTTTCATGCCGACAGATACGTACGACTGTGCTGTTGTTTGTGGTGGATTTGGGGAAGGACATATTCCTTGTTCTGGATTAACGGAACTTCTCCGGATCACAAAACCAGGTAACAACGAGAGGATATACCCATGTGAAAAACATACATACATTGGCTAACACTGACGCATTCTAATGTCAAATATATGTATCAAACTATGTCAAGGATACTAGAGAAAGCCAGTCATCCTACATTTGCCACTGATGATCATGCATTTACTTTTACAGGCGGAGTGATATGCAATGTGATGAGAGAAGAATATTTGGTGAACGTGGAGGAATACAATGAATGTCTTGAGCCACTGATGAACTCATTAGAAAAAGCAGGAAAGTGGACACTTGTGTCACTTGACGTCGTCCCAAACTATTTCATTGACCTTCCAGGGATTGTATACATGTACAAAGTTAACTGACCTATACAGACAGATCCACTGACCTCCTCATGGGCCTATGAGGCATCATAGTCAGTAATAATTTATCTCTTGCAAGGAAAATATATTAGGATGTATGCAGAAACCATATACCGATATATGATCTCTGGATTTAAGTAATAAAAGCTTCATCACATTATGAGATCATGATATCAGTTATAAAGTCAATAAGAAAAACTTTCTTCTGTGATATATATGCCTGTTCAGACAAAAATAGATAAGCGATCTTGCATACAAATAGGAGATAAATCCACAGTGACGATATAGGTACATGAATTTTATGGTTAAATCAAAATTATATTTGAACTATGACTATTAAATTGACATATGCATCTATCAATTTCCAAATTTATAAACATTTCGCTTTTAGATTACATATTAGCCTGTAACTATATATTCATTTTTAAAGAATTGGAAACATGTATGTATCAGAGTTAAAAGAGAAATAACAAAATATATAACAGTGTGCGGAAAAAAAAGAATAAGACAATCAATATCGCTTATGTGTCTTCAGTCAACCCCCTGAATCGGGGTTGCTTAATAATATTGAAGCACAAAGCTGAACGAAATGATAAAATATGTGAATTTCATAAACGCACACGCAAACGCCGGAACTTACAAAAATTTGAGCCATTTTCAGCAAAGTTTCATGTTTCAAGATGCAGCAGTGGTAACTGTGGGAATCAATTTAGCAGGCAAAGCTGATTCTGTGTACGCTCAAGCATGGTCTGCCCCGCCAGAAATATTATTCATTTGATAGTATGTGAAGGTGGTGAATAAAGATGCATAAGACACACTACATGTTTAAGAGGTCCAGTTCGTGTATACAAGCATCATATAAAAGATCCCAGAACCAGATGTCTTCCCTCAGCACTCCCCTTGATATGTGCGGAGTTGGAAAAGTCTTTGAATTATAAATATTCAATATATATATATTCTGGGTCTCACCACATATTCTCCAATAGTGACGTTTAAGGGTCGTTTTAAGTTCGTTTAAAGTAAATATTGATCACCTGAATTTAAACATTGCACAAAAGGAAGGACTCCCGTCTACAAGAAACACGAAATCCCCTTTCCTAAAACCAGTACAATAGACATAAAAAATGTTATTCCTTCTATGAATTATTCCTTATGTGACAGTGACTTTTATTCAAATGATATTGTAAAACTGGCAGGATAAATATTTCACGAAGTCAAACACGATTCCACTGAATTAATTACCCTGTCAGTGTAGAAGTATTTCCGACGAACAATAATAGAAGTAATATACATAATCCAATATGAATAATTATCAGAAATCTCATATCTTCTGAAACATGTATCATATTAAGTAAGGATAAGATTTATGGGTGAACAACTTCTTTATTACAATTATGAGCGACGTTTCGGTGTAGGTTCTAACACCACTATCAAGCATGTGATGTACAGAGTATGGTTGACAAGTATGTATACAGGTAGGAGGCAGTGTTTATTCAGAAGAGTAGATGTAGTTACACTGGAGTGGAGAAATCTGTTATGTACACAAAAGGGTAGTAAACATATTGACCGGCGAAGTCGGAAATATAAACAGAAGGATGAAGCCAGTTATATAATCAAAATGATAATGACTGATTGGGGTCTTTGATGAGTTGATGGTATACTTTGAAGGGAAATTTATGTGATCATGATCAAGCGAAGCACCTCTATTTGAGAATGATTTTTTTCCAAGGCTCAACTTCGCTCTGTATATACCTGAGAAGGATGAGAGGCTGCTGTTGTCCCTCAAGGTAATGGGTCTACCTCTTCGCTGAATCCGTAGGACAGCCAAATGGCATCCCTGACCCATCTATGATGATAATGTGTCATCATAAGCTTGGGTTTTATAGTCGCTGATCATGTCATGAGCATCAATCTTAACTCGAAAATGGTCCTGCTCCTAGATCACTGAACAAGGACTTCGTAGTCCTCGGGGACCACTGGAGTGAATCCACGCTTTGCCTTTTAAATAAGAGCAAACTCCCGGAAGGTATAACGTTGGTTGGTTAGCTGGTTTGTTGTTTAACGCCGAACTTTAAATAATCAAGTCTGGACCAGACACTCCAGTGCTTAATATCACGAGCATCGATCCACGCAATTGGGATTGATGACATGCATCAACCAAGTCAGAGAGCCTGACCACCCGATCCCGTTAGTCGCCTTTTACGACAAGCATAGTCGCCTTTTACGGGTTGCTGAAGACCAATTCTATCCCGGATCTTCACGGGTCGGAAGGTATAACGACGAACTAGGAAGATCAATATTAGAATAATGCCCTTCATGGACAAGAGATGCTAGTAAGGTAACCGTATCTAAGTTCTTGTTTTTGAGCTACACAGCTATCACTGAGGAGCACACTATGTGATGCAGTTCTATGTCTACATAAACCGGATGCTTTCAGACAAGAAATCACATCTGATTTACCTCGTTTGGCATCTGTTTCACTCCACAAATACATTATTCCATCCCCAGTTTTTAAATCATGCAGTCCAAAATTGTACACCTACACATTCTGAAATGTCTGAAAGGGGGAGATTTTGTTGACAATCAAAGGATAAGCATCTGTGTTTTTCATCCAGATCAAAACAGGAGTCAGCATTTATATGGTGCATTTCATTTTCTCTCTTTAGTTCAGTTGATGTTTTCAGTCTGCCCTGATGAAAAAGCGTCATTGAGGGAGATTTTAAGTCTGATTCACGGTCTCCGAATTATCAACTAGTGATAGTAGTGATTGGCGTGATGGGAGTGAAATGGGCCTCAACGTTCTGTTTCAGGGTATGTCTCTCACTCCCACCATTCGCTGCAGTTTATTTACTAAGTTGCTCAAAAATGCACTTTCCAATGGCAGGGGTGTTCCTAAAGGCCTGTGAACAGACTTCGAACAAGTTGCCAACTTTCTGCCTCACACAATATGTGTAGGAATCTTGCCTGTAATTCACCTCTCATAAGTCGTCGCCCTCCGCCTTTTCACGGGTGTAAATAAGCATGTATCCTGTTGTATCATCTGCATGTTCACACAATTTTTGGAAGATTCTTTAAACAAAAACAGCTCCAAATTTTTCAGAACAGTTATTCTTGCAAGTACAAGGCTGGCCGATTTCCCTTTCACCTATTTACATTTATCTGTATCTGTGCCAATCATTTTTACATCTCTTCAGTGTTGACCGTCTTGCATGTTTTTCTGATTTTAATTTTCGTTACTCGATTCTGGATCTTTCTCTGTACTCCTCAGGTACATAATCTGGATCGCTATCCTCTTTGTTCACATTTCATGTCTGATTCAGTAGCATTATTGATTTCCTTTCCCTAAACAATATCTTGTGTAACACAAGAAACAGCATGCTCTAGAGAAGACATTCCAACGTAAGAAGTCTCTGGATACTACAATATTCTCACCTAAATTCAACAATCTCACTACACAGAAACAATGTACAACAAAAAGTATGTGTCTTCACAGAATGGGGCTATCACTATGAATATTTACAAAACCTTTCTAAGTGTTTATTGATTTGGTCGGTTGGTTGGTTTGTTGTTTAACGCCGCACTCAGCAATATTCCAGCTATATGATGTCGGTCTGTAAATAATCGAGTATGGACCAGACAATCCAGTGATTGATATCATGAGCATCGATCCACGCAATTGGGATCGATGACATGCATCAACCAAGTCAGCGAGCCTGACCACCCTTTTACGACAAGCATGGGTTGCTGAAGACCTATTCTACCACGGAATCTTCACGGGCTAAGTGTTTAGTGAACACCAATGTCACCTGAAAATACTATTATGATTTACACATGAACAACAGCTTGTTTTCTCGTCTTTTTGCTTGACCAGGTACGAGCGATGGGACAGGATACGCTTACCTTTTCGCGAACACGTGGTATCATCACTGTTTGATAATGATTTCATGATATTAATGGAATCGTACAAATGACTCAACATATTATTATTATTATCTTGATAATTGTAAACTTCAGTATCAAGGAAGTTTTGATAATACGAGCATCACTAAATTTGATTCTCAATTTCCATAGATAGCGCCTGAATATTGATATAATAATCATTCAATGATGACCCTTTTACTACATAAATCATCAACGCTAGAGAATAATCAGGCTCGATTATCTGCTGAAACATATTTCACTGGGTGTAAAAGGCAAGACTCACACAGTTTGCCATGTATACACACCTCTGAAACATAACAATGTTATCAAATACATAAACAAACGCTGTGTGCCATGTATAGACACATCGGATATATCGCCATGTTATAAAATACCGTCACTCACACACAAACACACGCACGCACGCACGCACGCACGCACGCACGCACATAGTTTTTCATGTATACACTCGTTGGATACATAGCCATGTTATAACATACCCTAAAACACACACATGCACACGCAGTATGCCATGTAGCCACATAGCTATGTTGTAACATGCCCCAACACACACTGTATCACATATACACACGTCGGATAAAGAGCCATGTTATAAAAAACGATAAAACACACACTGTGTGCCACGAAATCACGTGTCGGATAGATCAATACCCTCACACAGTATGCTATATCTACACACTTCGGATACATTTTCACCATGTTACAAAATAGCCAAACACACACACACACAGTATGCCATATATACACACGTCCGAGAAAGAGCCATGCTATAAAATACCCCAACACACACAGTATGCCATGTATACACACGTCGGATACATTTGCCAAGTTATAAAATTACCCTAAACACACACGCAGCATGCTATGTATACACACGGCGGATACATAGCCATGTTATAACATACCCCAACACACACAGGATGTCATGTATACACACGTCGAATACATAGCCGAGTTATAAAATGCCTTAAAACACACAGAATGTCCCTTGTATACACTCGTCGGAAACAGAAATATAATAAAATGACCCAACACACTCGCTGTATGGCTCGTATACACACGTCGGATAAAGAGCCATGTTATAAAATACTCTAGAACACACAGTATGCCATGTATACACACGTCGGATCCATAGCCATGTTAGAAAATACCCCAACACACACAGTGACATGTTCAAGCTTCGAGATATTCCAAATCATAATTTTATGATCACACCTGGTATCTCCTGATGGTCAAAAAGTTTTAAGCTTAACAAAACAAAACCAACAATTGTGAAAGTGTTTTTAATTACATCGTTTCACAAAGTGATTTCCACCTGTTTCCTAAACTGAAAGAACACCTCCGTGGAGAACGCTATGACGACAACGATGACCTCAAAGCTGCCGTGAATGGGTTTTTCAGGGAAGCTTCAGAAACCCTCTTCCTGACTGGAATGGAAAAGCTCCTCTATCGAATTGAGAGGTGTATTGTAAAAAGCAGGGAGAATATGTTAAAAAAGTAAATAAGTTAACGTTAAATAAAGTTAAAAATAGTTTCATAATTGTTGGTTTTGTTTGTAATGCTTAGAACGTTTTGACCAGCCCTCGTACTACCTTTTATATAGTTGTTTTCCACGCAGATTCATTAAATACTGTGTAGTAGTTTGTAGAAATGTCGTTTACTTTACCAAAATAGCACCGAATTTCACAAGTACACCATTTTACTTTTACAACGTTGTTATTTTCTAAAAAAAAGAGTAAACATATTGTGGAAAGCAATACGCACGAAGTCACTGCTACGGAAGTAATCAGTTGCTTTCTTTGGTATAAAAGGATGTACAGTAAACTACGGTTATAACGAACTCAAAGGGACTACTAATTTAAGTTCGTTATAACCGTAGTTCGTTATAAGTACATATACAGCATAACTACAGCAAGTAGTCGGGACCAAAAAATAAGTTCGTTGTATCCGTCAGTTCGTTATAAGCGTGTTCGTTATAACCGTAGTTTACTGTAGTCTAAAAGTGTTTGTCTCTTATCGCATTTTGTTACATGGCTGTGTACCACCACTGTATTTGTGTATTTGATACTGACAACTGCCATCATATTTAATATTGCCATTATATATAGTACTAACGCTCTATTGTTTACTGCCATTGTAATTGCTGTGCAGTAATGTTTACTGATTTGTAAACCTAGTGAATGTTGTTGATTGTTTACCACTTTTGGGTTGTTTGTTGGTTTCATTAATGTACAGATTTCTGGGTTAACATATTGTTTCAATTTTGGAACCTACACATAGCAGTTTACCAACACTACAACCTGAATTTCGAAACATCGCAGTCGGACGTTAGACCAACAAGAAGTCTAGACCAACAAGAAGTTGACAACTGCATCTCTGAGTATGTTACTTGAGTCAGCTTGGACCCACGCTAAGTCTACAATTGCAGCCCCGGTTATTCCATTTTAGTCAACTTGGATCGACGTGAAGTCTACAACTCCGGGTAATTGAGTGTTAAGCAACAGAAACAGCCGCCAATGGCACTGCTTTACGTAGGGTGTCAGCACAGAGAATCCGCAATCGATTGCGTGAAAATGGACTTCGAGCAAGGAGACCGCATGTTGGTGCCATATTGTGACATCAATGGCATTTACGCGTTGTGTGGTGTGCTGACGTTCAAAACTGGAATCTGAACCAGTGGCGTTGGGGTTTAACGTGTTATGCTGAACCTGCCAGCAAGAAAGAACACATGTTTACAGGCCAAGACATGAGCGTTTTGTAACAAACTCTCTGCTGTGGACGTCGACAGATTCGGAGGCGGCAACGTGATCATTCTACAGACCTGATACATGTGCAAGAATACTTTATCGTTCTAGCATACCAAAAGGAAATTCTCCAGTGTCACCTTGCACCCGTTTTTGACTTTCCAGTAAGATAACACCAGGCCTCACATTGCACGAGTTACCATGGGCTTTCGAAGAAACCAGGACATTGTTGTGAAAAACACTAAAAAGGCAACTCCCATGTATAGTGATATTTTTCAAAATTGTCATATTCGGTTGTCTAGCTGAAACTTTCACCATCAACATTTGAGTTTTAGATTACGTTAGTGTTTGGCAGCTGAAGCTAAAAAGAAGTCTGTATTCGTTGAAATACCTACGTTACCATAAACCAAACAAGTGAACAATGCATGAACTATTTTCAAAACTGGGTGTAAATATATAATGTCAAATCTAGAGAATAGTCAGTCTGCCAAAACAGATTCCATTACAGGAAACATAGTGGTGAAAATGATATGAAAATGAAAAATAGTGGTGAAATATCAGTGATGACAGCAAGTTTTTTTGTTAAAAGGGTAAGTGTAAAGCATTGCAAGGGGTTTACATATGCCCAAATTACGTTCCAACAAGGTAATAAAAACATGAGTTAAGTGAATCATATATCCTCATATCTAAAAACAACAGCAGTAAAATAACTAAATGTTTCTATAACCAAGCTCAAAATTATTTTCAATCCTAGATATATACGTCATGGTCAGGGGAAATTATAACAATAATAATAAATATAATAATATATACATTTGTATAGCGCATCATTCACTGTGCTGTGTGCGCTGATAACAATGATGTATTTCAAAAAGAATGTATTTCAGAGTGGGTTAAGTTAGTGCATGATATTGTCATTGGTAGCATGCACAAACTGAAAAAAGGGAAACAGAATTGGGAGACACCCATTCTGTCCCAGCCAGCTGTCATCCACAGTCTGGCTGTCCGACATGAAAAGTTTGTAGCTGTATCCTCATTCCCAATGCCATTTGAAGTTTACAGAGAAAACAATATGTGAAACACTGGACTTCCTCATTGATAACGTAGATGTGACATTTGAGGAAAATACATTTAGACCCAGCTGCACCAAATTTGCTCCATTTCTTGCTGATCTGTTTCAGCGTACACAGCTCGGATTGTCAAAGTCAAACCAAGGGAATTTGACCAAGAAGATGATCTGATATCGTTCAAAAGCAGTCAAACGGACAATACCCTTTCACTAACGTACCAACTAACAATAAGGAGACCAGTGAGGCTGTCTCGTATGTTTCATATTTAGATCTGTGCATAACGATTCAGAGTCATAAAAATCTTTCCACATGACCATATGACAAGATGGTTGACTTCCGTTTTACAGGTGCCACCGGTGAGGTATGATACGCGAACACCTGGTATCATCACTATAGTGAGTCATAAACACATGGGCATGATATATTCGGAGTCGTACAAAATTGCTTTTGTAGGTTTTATTCAGATCATCCTTAGAGCCACAGCATGCTGCCACGATGTATTTCCGGATACTGTTATGAATGTGTCAGACCCTCGTCACGTAGCATGTCTAGCCATTTCGTTGTAACGTTGTATGAAGAAATAAGAACGTTGTGAGACTTGTTTATATACTGAACCGCAAAAGAAACGTCACCATGGATAGATATATGAGAAACCTTATTTGTCCAAACACTGTAAACATACTTTGAGACATATTAAAAAGATGAAACTTGGCATAGCTGATCATCAAGGTTGAAATTAAAGTGTCAAATGTTCTTGAAGTGAAACACAACACTAATCTCTGAGAAAATGGCATCACAAAAGTCAGTATCTTGTGTGCAGTGCAACGTCGATACATGGAATGGATGAGGTGGTTGATAAAGGCCATAGGCACTTGAGCCCACACTCTGAGGAACCAATGACGCAGTTCAGCTGTAGTTGTCGGCCTTGGTCGGACGTCATTCAGTCGTCTTTGAATCTCGTCCCACAGATTCTCAATGGGAATTAAATCGGGACTGAGGGCAGGCCACAGCATGGTTCTGATGCCATTCAGCTGGATGAAGTATCTTGTTGCTCTCGCAATGTGGGCACATGCGTTATCATGCTGAAACTCGTGGTTGCAGCGACGTGCCAAATGAGGTATGGCGTGTGGTCTCAAGGCTTGGTCAATGTACCGAGCTGCTGGGACACCATTGCCTCTCCCTAGACCGATGTTCTGGAAGACCACAGGGCCGACCCTCTGTTCAAGTTCAATTCCACCCCACACCACGATGCTCAGACCACCCCGCGAGTCTCTCTCAACAACACAAGCATCCGAATAACGTTCCCCACGGCGTCGCCAGACTCTCTCTTGCTCTCTCTCTCTCTCTCTCTCTCTCTCTCTCTCTCTCTCTGCCATCTGCTGTTGAGATACAGTAATGGCTCTCTTCTGAGAAGAGGACTCTTCTCCACTGCTGCTGGCGCCAATGCTGGTGCTGTGTTGCCCACTGAAGACGGTCCCGGCGATGACATGGTGTCAGAATTGGTCCTCGGTTTGGCCTGTGACAGTGGAGATGTCTGCATGTCAATCGTCGACGCACGGTATCCGCACTAATGTGTCGCTGGTGTGTCTCCATGGTCTGTCGAGCAGTTACGCAGCAGTAACAAAGCGAACTTGAAGATGCTGTCGCACAGTCTGACGTCGGGTGGTGACCCTTGGTCTTCCACTACGTGGTCGGGCATCTGTAGTGTTGGCGGTCTGGTACAGTTGCTGGAGCCTGTGTATGGTCCTTACGTGGACTTGAAATGCATTGGCAACTTGCGGTTTGTCCAGCTTGCAATCGTTCAAGGGCTTGGTGTCGCTGATTTCTTGACAATCTTGGCATATTGTAGCAATTCAATATCGATTGAATGTTATCCGATCTGGGTGGATTTTAAAAGGGCAAGAAATGGGGGAACGCATGTGCATTTCAATTTACACGGAACGTGCATCGGAATACCATGGACGTTGCCGTGATGCGTTTGGGCGATCGGTTTTATTGTCATCTGCTTTGCATTTTTATCATCAAATTTCATTTTTCCGGACAAGGTAATACTAAATTTTAGAAACTTTGACAAAAAATTCCCAGATATTTAAATGACAACTTTTCATACAATGTTACTTGGAGTAACGTTTCTTTTGCGGTTTAGTATACAATGTATACGTTTTTGTAACCGCGACGTCAGCACAGAATGGCACTGAGTAGTATGCAGGCTGACTGACGTCCAGACACCATGAGCGTTAATGACACAGGAAAGGTGCAACTAAACATTATTCTTTGCAAATTTATCATTTCGGCATGCAAATCAGACGGTTCAAATTCGATGCTGATGCACGGCGGCGGCTGTCTGTCAGTGACGAGATCTTGTTAAAGCAAGCCATGATTAAAAAACCCGATGAACCTTTTTGGAAACTTGTCTTCTTGATCAATGCTAGATAGTGTACACTCTGTGATTCAGACAGAAATACAACTGCAATAAGGTGATCTTTATAGTTTTTTAACATAACTATATTTGTCACGCGTAACAACACGTTAAGTGAGTAATGCGATTGGAGTGAGTGGACATTGTTTTTTTCAAACGCGGATTGATACAAAAGGGCTGATTCTTGATCGGCGACAGTTTGTTTTCCTTGAAACGTCTTCATTATGATTATGGGTGATAAATAGAATAGCCCACTCGGTACGAGTGATTAATCATGACTAAAGCTAAAGCTCGCAACTTAAACATTAATTTCACTCGTGACATATTTTCCGTAATCACTTGTACCTCGTGGGTTATTGTATAAATATGCATTCCTTCGTCACATACACGATATATCATATACGAATACATACACACCTTCTCCACATAAACATAATATAGCATATTCTAATATACACACTTCTACGCCACATATACATTGTGTAGCGTATTCTTATATATACGCTCCTACACCATATACACATTATAAAGTGTATAATAATAAATACAATCCATAATGCATACTCTCCTACTCCACATACACATGATATACGACATAAAGCCCCGCGTTACACACTCATGATATACAATATCTTTATTTATTACCCGCCGAGATCACCCGTTAAATAAACATACAGCTGGATTACACATTATGTTATACCAAAGCGTGTCCTTATGTACTGCGGGAACAAGTTTCACTAACAACTCCCAACATCACTCGGCTTTTCAACGACATTGCGTGCACAGATGACAGCTTGTACACACTCGATGACCCGAGCAACGCTGTTGCAGGGCTGATGTCACATGGTATTGTTTCGCCGACAAAATTTGACAAATACGTCTTAGGGTATTGTGACGAGTTTGTGATGCAGGGCCCCGTTCTACAAGGCGATAGTAAAGCTCAGACAGCCCTAAGTCTATAGGTTACGATCACCTAAGCGTTACGATAGCTTTGTGGAACGGAATCCTGATTTCTAAAAGTTGTTCACTGTATGGCATTACGTGTCAACTTTTGACGTGTTTGAAGAATGATTCTGTTAAACTCAATAGTATCATGCTGTTGATTCCGTCGATATAGGCCTATTCACAAACGATAGTGAATTTCTTTTTTATATAAGCGGCAAGTAATAAATAAAATACTAAACTCGCTCCCATGTAATACCAATTTTATGAAACTCGTGAATAGTCCTGATATCTGAGTCGATTTCCAGAAGTTGTTATGTATTAGATCTTGGTTGAACTGTATCTAAGCTGTGAGTTCGAAACATGTTATGTTAGATTGCTTGGGTCAGGAGTAAATGGCTGTTGCTGAATTATCCGTGTGACTGAAATGGTATTTAAGAAGACTGTAAACTAAAATTAACGGCAGTCACTAAAACTTTTCACCGTGATTTGACGGTATGGACTGTAGTGTGGTTTCCCAATCTCGTGGACCAGGGACACACAGGAATATGAGAATAGAATCTGAGGCAGTGACATTCATGTTCTGTAGCCTGACACCAGGGCCCCGTTCCACAAAGCAATCTTAGGGCATTTGGCCAAGAAGTTTAACTTAAGCTTCGGGTATATCGATGATCAGATATCGTTCAATAACCATCAAATAGCCATTTCACTTCCACTGATTTACCAACCTAAACCAGAAATAAAGGAGACCAGTGAGACCACCTCATGTGTTTCATATTTAGATCTATGCATGGAGATTCAGAGTGGCCAAACACTCTCCACAAACCATATGACAAGATGGGTGACTTCGAGTTTCCAATTGCCAACTTTTCCTCATGTCGAGCAATATCCCTGCAGGTCAAAGATTTCAAAGAGCATCGTACGACTCCTGTCCAGAAGCTATTTGATCAAGGTTACGTCATTCACGACGCCAGTAAAGCTTTCTAAACCTTTTATGGCAGACATGTAGAGGACATTTGTAAATTTGACGCATCGGTTCAGTAAAGCCTTTGCATGTGTTTGTGATAGGTAACAGCGGTGGGGTAGGATACGATCCCCTTTTCGCGAACACCTGGTATCATCCCTATTTGATAGTGATTCATATTCACATGTTCATGATATAGCCGGAATCGCACACTCGACTCTGCATTTTGCTGAGATTTCTGATGAATATGGGGAGTGAGTGGGTGAGTGAGGTTTTACGCCGCTTTTAGCAATATTGCAGCAATATCATGGCGGGGGACACCAGGAATGGGCTTCACACATTGTACCCATGTCGGGAATCGACCCCGGGTCTTCGGCGTGACGAGCTAACGCTTTAACCACTAGGCTACCCGACCGCCCGGATGAATATGGAAAAGGTTTTGTCGCGTATATTGAAAGTGTATGTGTGAGTGACACAGTGACAGAATGTGAGTGAATTGTTTGAAATGTGTGAATGGTGATTGTAAGTGAAAGCTAACATATCACATATGATATTGATGCAATCGAACAACGGACACTCTTTTATGACCATGGAAATGGGTTTTGTGGTTTTATTTATGTGCGTTGAAAATAATTCTAGAATTGTCATAAAAGGTATTTTGTATATATTTACGTATTAATATTACATAAAGTGTCTTACAACTGTAACGTGTGTTTTACAGTCTCCACGTGCTACCAGATGGTGTGTAGAAAGAGATATGTCATCCTGACACCAACAAACCGTCAGCAGTGAGTCATTTCAGACAGATTCTCACAAGATGTTACCTGTGGTTGTCAGTAGTTCTCTGAAGTAAAATACACGTCGGAAAGGGGATCTATTATAATCTGGAATCGTCCTGGGATTTTGTTTTTTGATATCCAACATCCTCATTTTAGAATAGAAAACTGCTGGTTTGTGTAACCAGTATTTTAGAATTACTTAAAAATCATCACTAGAAAAATATGTGTAACTTCTCTTTCACTGAATCAATTGAAACCAGATGGACACAGCCACGTGTGTCTGTACAACCATGTGACTTGGATGCAAATCAGCGATCCACGTGGGCAGTTACAAACAGCATTAATGAGGTCTGTGTTTGATATTTGTCAGTAGCTGGTTGAAGAATCAAAATGATGTTCTCCTCCAACTACTTCACGTGTCTCCTCCTGGCCTTCCTCGCCCAACAAGCTTCAGCCGGAACGCAAAACGGAAGATCTTCAGCGTGTCCAGTACCAGGTCGGGTGAACCAGAAGCTTCAAGACCTCTGCGACAGTCTCACCAACATTATTAACGGCTTTGATTGTGTTTATGACGTCATCGCCGAACAGTGTCCATGCCTGAGTAAGTAGCATAATGAGCTTTGCTTTGGTTATATGCAACTTATTAAACCTTTTCTGTCTGTGGGAAGCGTGTTCGTGTGCTGGGGAGATGCAGTGGGAGGGTTGGGTTTCTAAGTCAAAAGATCAAAACATTAATGGCCTAATATTTGGAGAAAAAGAAATAGAAGGAATATATTATGCAGATTATTCGGCTCTCATTCTGAGAGATAAAAAATCGGTCAAGAAAACCCTGGAATTTTATTTAAATCAAAGGGCCTACAGCGGCTTAAAACTGAATTTAGATAAATCAGTCGTAATGTCACTTAGAAAAGACAATTTTATTCCTCCTTTTGGCATAAAGAAAATTTATAGATATAAATTTCTTGGCGTAATGATAGATGCTATTGATACGGTGTGTCACGAGGAAAATATTGAAAGACCTTAAGAAAATATTAAAAGACGTTTTAAAATCTGGAAAAGTAGAAATTTAACAATATATGGACGTTGTCTTTTAAGCAAATCTGAAGGAATTTCTAGGTTAGTCCATCAAGCAAGTTGTGTTTCCTTTTCACCAAAAATAATCAAAATAATCAAAAGAGAACTGTTTACCTTTATTTGGAACAGCAAGTCATAAAAATTATCAAGAAATCGGTTAATCCAAAAACAAGGAGAAGGTAGCATTAATGGTCTAGATTTTGGGACCTTTAACGCAGCGTTAAAACTAGTTTGGCTCGGCAAGTATTTCTCTAAGAAGATCTGGACACTTCCTATTGCACATTATTTTAAAAGCATTGGTTCGCTTGAATTCTTACTTAACTGTAACTTCCAAGTCTCCAAATTAAAATAAATTAAAAATCTCATTATTCTATAAAGAAATTGTATCCTTGTGGGAGACCTTTTTTGCACAAAGAGAAGAAGACATCTATAATGAAATAATTTGGAATAACAAAAATATCTTAATCAATCGAAAAAGTATATTTGATGCGAAATGGAAAGATGCGGGCATTATTTATATAAGGCATTACTTAAAAAGAATGGGGATTTCTTTCAACGCGAAACAATTGCTAGGAAATATGGAATTGACATAACACCAAGAAAATATAGTAGGTATATCAATGCTATTAGGAAGGCAATAGGGCAGAACATGTTTAGTTTCCAAAACGTGGGTCCTATAAAAATTGAACCACATCCTGAAGTTAACGGAATCAGACTTGCTGACACACCTTGTAAAAGTAAATTTTGGTATAATACAATCTATAATGTGTTCAAAGTTGCTATTGAAGATGTTTTTACATAGAAAATATTTGTAAAGGACATGAGAATTGGAAACAAGTATAAGCAACTGCAGTTGAAAATTCTACACTCAATCATTCCTTGTAATCAGTATTTAAATAGAATTAACATTAAAGAAAGTAATGTATGTGAACATTGTGGTAGTATAGAAACTGTTAGACATTACATGTTTCACTGTTCAAATGTATTACCCTTTTGGATAGAATTCTTTAAATGGGCGAAAGTTAATGTACATAATCAGATTTATAATACTTACAGAGATATTGTATTGTATGGTATAGAAGGAGGCACAGAGGAGTGTACTTTGATGAATTATTTACTACTGCTATCAAAGTATATTGTGTACAAATGTAAAGTAACTGAAACCGACTGCCTTTTTAGAATATTTAAAAGAGAACTAGCAATACAATACAAAGTACTACAGTATAACAATGTTAATCTTGCAGATAAAAATAAATGTGTACTGAATAATTAGATGAGTATTATTGCTTTAAGCAACTCAAACCCAAATATAAACCCTGGTATGCCAGTCCACCAGGCAATGTACAGGGCCATGTAAATTCGTGGACAATTAACATGAATAAATGAAAAAAAAGGGGGGGGGGGGGAGGGTTGGGTTGCTGTTTGGGGTGCGGTGGGGGTACTGCAATGAAATGGCAGATACTTACAGTCAACTCTATTCCATCTCAGTGACAAATTTCAACAATGAATTCCCAGATTTACCTGAGTTTTAAAATGAAATATACCAATGAAACCACATCATCTGTTTTATACATAAATCTATGCCTTACGATCCACAGTTGTGTAGCAAGAGGGATGATTTCAACTTTCCAAAAGTAAATATTCCATCTATGTGGATCAATATTCAGGCAGCTCCAGCCTTTGATAAGAGTTACAACCATCAAGGCATTTGTAGAAGTTCCAAAAAGTTATATTGTAGACTTCTAGATAACATTTCCAACAATGACACAAATGTGTCTGATGCAGTTCCCTATTTTGAATTGTACCATATTTCCATGTTTTTACAGGTGAGTACTTGACTTGCCTTTGCAAGTGTTTGTGATGGGTGCTTCCTTTGGGTTAGGATACACTCACCTGTCCGGTAACACCTGTTATCATTACTATTTGATAGTGTACACATGCTCATGAAATAGTCGGATTCGTACATGCGACTCTGCTTTTTTGCGGTGGTTTCTTATGAATATGGAAAGGGGTTGGACACCTTTACCTGCAGGACAAGTAGTTTTTATCCTACAGTTTCGTGGGGAGACATTGCACGGGTGGCCCAGTCGTCTAAGGCGCCGCGAGTCGCTGTGCAGAGTTATGTCCCTTGGGCACGCCAGAAACCTATGATTGTGGGTTCGAATCCCGGTTCGCCCCGATTATGTTTCTAGGTTTGAGACCTGCATCATTTCGGGCTTTCCTCCCGCACTAAGCTGACACGCCGTGAAATAACTGGAATAACGTTAAAAGAGGCGTTAAACTCAACTCACTCACTCACTCACTCAAACATTGGCGTTGTCCTTCACATGCCACTCATTTATCTGTAATGAGTCTCTACTCACCTTCAGCACATCTGTATCTACACCAGCAGTCAATTAGGCTATTTATTAAACAATCATCCGGACGAAATCCAATCTAAACCTGTGCATGTTATATTTATGTGGTATAAGTATAACTATTTGTAAAGTCACAAAACACAATCTAAGTTTTCTATGCCAAATTCCTTCTTCACAACAATGATATAATTTAAGTGACAAAATAATGTACATAATCATAAGATATCTCTACTGACAAAAGAGTCCACAAATAATCTCTGGTAGACCTAGAATAAAAAAGTTTCCATTGGTAAAGTTCATTTGGCTATTTGGTTGTTTTTATTGTTTTGCTTACAGTGGCAATGACAGCATATATGTTACGCGTATATTAAATCACTACTCCGACATCACGTGCATCACACCTGTTCTGACATGACATAATCTCAGGTATTTGGCAACGATATACAATTCACATGCTACATCACGTAGTAAAGCGTCTGTACATTCTGTAATGATTTAGGGTTTCCGTAATCAAGTATCATTTTAGAATAAATCTATCATCTTGCAGGTGACCCCCCCAGGTGTTTCGAAACAAAAGTCAACACCTTCTTGGCTGCTCTTCAAGCTTTCTCTACTGCAGTCCAGACCGCCAAGACCGCCGCTCCAGATGACTGCCCAGACCGTAAGTCTTTTAGAAACAGGAACAATATTTTCTTGCATTGCAATTACATCATATACCCAGAAGCGATAAATTCACTGATTAACTGTTGATTGGACTTAAAACTTGGTCCACAGAGAGCTAAGACCGAGATTAGATGGCAGATTCGGCCAGTTTGATTCAGGCCATTAAAACATCACCATTAAACCAAGTCAACAATAAATGGTCACTGTTAGTACAAAGATGCAGTTTTACACGGCGAGGGTACCAGTGCAGAGAACTTCAGCAGTTATAAGTAAAAGCATGACACGTGTTTTAAAACTGGGTAGTTAAACTTTCTATCACACGCCCTTTGCAATTCAAGAGCATTTTATTCATGATATAATAATCATGACATTAGAAAGTATATAGAAATATGTAATCTTTAATGTGTAGTGCTTTGGGGAATCTTTTCTGGACCTTGAGCGTGGTGGCTCAGTTGATTGCCCGAGAGGACAGGAAAAGATACAAGATCCCTGGAATCTGTGTAATATCGTTAAAACAAATATAGTCATTACACCAAATAAATATTAACTAATGAGATAATTTGCCATTTGTTAACTCGGGCATGGTCTTACAATCGTTACTTCCAATCAAGTTTCAAAATTGTATGCGCAATGTAATCCCTGTCGCGTTAACTTTAAGTTGTTGCTATATACTTGAAGGTACCGGTGCGGTGTTCGTCGCTTCGTGTAATGGAACTGATGTTGCCGTGGTGGATCCAAATGGTTTCATTCAAAATGGCTTCACAACACGTTTTAGTGTTGACGGATTGACACTGGAAAGCCCCTTCGATAACTCCGACTATGCATTAGATTACTACAGAAACAATTTCTTTATTCTCATATGTAAACCCATGCCCAAAGGAAAGGACTATATTTTAGCACAGAATCGTGGTACGTTAATGACCGTCTCATGTACATTCGTTCAAAATCTCTTATCAATTTGTTTGTTGAGAAAATGCATCTGTTCGGACCTGCAATGCATCCCCATGTCAAAGCCACTTATGATTTGAGTGTATGACAATGTGTCGAGTCTTTCTAACACTTGGAAATTTAATATGGAAACGTACTCCTCGGATCTCCCCTCCTCCTTTCTGGCACCTAATGATCTTAGGAAATGACATTTTGTCCCAATCAACTGTAACATCGTATGAAATTATTCACTTCTAATTCTGACATGTAATTGGAAAGATAATGCTTTTATCCTGTCATATTCTTACAACTATCCTGTTAAACTTTTACATGAGATATATGCACGTATACACCCTGTCATATTCTTACAACTACCCTGTTAAACTTTTACATGAGATATATGCACGTATACACCCTGTCATATTCTTACAACTACCCTGTTAAACTTTTACATGAGATCTGTGCACGTATACACCCTGTCATATTCTTACAACTACCCTGTTAAACTTTTACATGAGATATATGCACGTATACACCCTGTCATATTCTTACAACTACCCTGTTAAACTTTTACATGAGATCTGTGCACGTATACACCCTGTCATATTCTTACAACTATCCTGTTAAACTTTTACATGAGATATATGCACGTATACACCCTCTCATATTCTTACAACTACCCTGTTAAACTTTTACATGAGATATATGCACGTATACACCCTGTCATATTCTTACAACTACCCTGTTAAACTTTTACATGAGATCTGTGCACGTATACACCCTGTCATATTCTTACAACTACCCTGTTAAACTTTTACATGAGATCTATGCACGTATACACCCTGTCATATTCTTACAACTACCCTGTTAAACTTTTACATGAGATCTGTGCACGTATACACCCTGTCATATTCTTACAACTACCCTGTTAAACTTTTACATGAGATCTGTGCACGTATACACCCTGTCATATTCTTACAACTACCCTGTTAAACTTTTACATGAGATCTATGCACGTATACATCCTGTCATATTCTTACAACTACCCTGTTAAACTTTTACATGAGATATATGCACGTATACACCCTGTCATATTCTTACAACTACCCTGTTAAACTTTTACATGAGATATATGCACGTATACATCCCTTCATGTGACGATTGCTGACGCTTTTAATCCTTATAGGTCTTAATTTGTCATTGATTTGTTGTCGGGACCTCCAGAGACAGGAGTCGCAAATGGCATTACCTTCAGTACTGCTGAGAATCTCGTTTATGTCGCCATGACCTTCGACGACGATTCTCTAAATGGCATCTATACGGTCGATAGATTTGGGGATAATTTCGTCCCTTTCTGCTTATATGAAGGCGATATTGGCAACATTTACATTTGTGGCGGGTATGTACATCTGACAGCAGAATAGCAAGGTATTGTGAAAGTACACGTTATCTTTAACTGTACGCAGTTACCATGGCTATCGTGATAGTATGATAGTATTGTCACTATTTGATAGTGATTCATTAAGAAATGCTTGTTATATGGTCGAAATCATACAATGGACTCTGATTTTAGCAGAGATTTCTTATAATAATAGAACGAGTTTTGTCGATGATATTGGTAAAACTACCTGCTGTCTATAATCCTTTATTATGTCATCGGGGGAGACTTTGATATATAATATACACACTCACATGAGGAAATTTGTCAACGGATTCAGACCTAAATTTATCAAAGTATGGTATATTTCAAACTAAGAGGGACATAAATTTAATTACGTGACCTTGAAAATCGAAGAAGATAATGATAATGTGGGAGTTGTGAGTGCAGATATACACATACAGGCGACTGCATCCTGTATCCTGTATATATTGTCATTGTATTATATGCAAACTAAATGTGTTTCAAACTATATGTAACAGAACAGGACAGGATTCACAAGATATATGGTTGTGACGGTGTAACGGAGAGCTGACAGGGGGTTGACGTTTTGTAATATTTACATTTATGTTCAAAGAATAGTTTATGGCTGGTGTTCTTATTGTGTATTCTTTAATCGTTAAAACCGTTAAGTATAATGAGGGGTAGAAAATGGATCAAGTCAACGAAACTACTAAACAATATATGAAACAATATTGTTTTTGCTGCAGTTACCTGTACATGAGTGATGGTCAGGAAATCATTCGAAAACCACTCAACGGCATCGGTGACTGGGAACAAGTCCTGAAGTTTTCAGAGCCGCCTCTCGAGTTTGTAGTTCTCGAAGATGGTAGGTGAAATTAATACAATTGATTATATTTTATCATCCAAAACTTGCTCCCACAGGAGATATCGCTTGGGTGAGATCTGTAGATAGCGCTGCAATGAAATTACATCACAATGCTTTGCAGACCATTGTGACTTCACTGGTTATTGTTTACCATGACGTCACAATCAAATAACATCACTAATGGCTCTCCTACTGAAGCTGTTAGCAGTACTTTTTACACTGAAGACACTGCTAATTACTGTCTACAAATTGAAAAAGTTGGAAAAATGGTGTTGGATGATAAATAAAATCCCTCTTGTCTTTTGATATCAAATATATCAACACTCGATGATAACAGTGGCAAATTTCCACGGCAAGCCTTGGAATTTTTCCACTTTTATCCACTCGTGTTGATATATTTGAGATTGTAAATAGTGCAAAACAACGTAATTATTTACATGAATATATATGATAGGTGTGTACGTATACACATTTATATTTGCCTAGTATGTATTTAAATCAATTACATAGCATAGCAAAATTATATGTGAGTTGTATTGTGTTAATTGACTGTTCTGTACTATGCTAACCAGCATATTGCTGCTCAAACTTGACCCTGGTAACCCACACACGGTTACAGGAGACACGCTACTATATATGTATCTGATACAGGTAGAATAGAGTTTTGAGGTGAATCAGGTTCATATATTTATTCTACATTTCTCTGATACACAGGGAGGTGGCACGGGTGTCCAAGTCGTCAAAGGCGCAGCGATTCGCTGTGCAGAGTTGCGTCCCCTCAGCAGGCCAGAAACCTATGATTATGGGTTCGAATCCCTGTTCGCCCCGATTATGTTTCTAGGTTCGTTAGCACCACCCCCGTGCTCGTGAGTTTTACTGATGTGGTAAACGTCTGAGACCTGCATCACTTCGGGCTTTCCTCCCACATTAAGCTGACATGCCGCGATATAACTTGAATACTGTTGAAAGCGGCGTAAAACCCAACTCACTCACTCACTCTGATACACAGGGGACACGGTGCAGAGTAGTGTCCCTTAGGCATGCTATAAAATTGAGTTCGAATCCCGGTCCGCTCTGATTATGTTTCAATGTATAATGTTTGTCAGCACCATACCCTTGCTCATGGGTTTCACCAAAGTGATAAACGTCTTAGACCTGCATCACTTCGGGCTTTCTCCCAATAACAAGGTGACACGCCGTGATATAGCTGGAATACTGTTTTTAGCGGTGCTAAATCCATTTCACTCACTCACTCACTCTCTCATACAGGAAGAATAGTGTTTTGTGATGAACCCGGTGGCCTGTACGTCTATGATCCTGCAGAGGAAATATACAAACAGCTGAAAAAGCCAAACGACGATTGCTGTGGTTCAATTAAAGTCAGCCCCTGTGATTCCCTCATCTACGTCGCAAACAAAGATGATGCGTGAGTAAAAAAGATTTAATACGTTTTGAATATATACAAAATGATTCAGTTCGACACAATAAACTTTCTTACTTCAAAACAAGAAAAATGCATTGTTGGCATCTTATTATTCTTTAGATTTGCATTTGTTGGTAATTCATCTGTAAATGTTGAACCAATGTCAGTCTTGTGGAGAATTTTAAGTCTTTGCACACTGTAAATATCAGTACATTGTGCGGAGCCCTTTTTACATCATGTGACTTGATAATTAAAAGATAGGAGTGAGTTCTTCGGTCAGAGTTGGTTTCTATCCCATAATTTGTGAAAAATAATTAACTGAAAGTAAGTATATTATATAAAAATTGAATTGTGTTTTAAGTCTGAACATGCGGCCTTGCATCCTGTTCCTGTGCCTTTTTATATCTGGATCTTTTGCTGATGGTAGCCACATGTTATACTTGTAGTTAAAGGGGGTGAGGGACGCCACATGATATACTTGTAGTTAAAAGGGGTAAGGGACGCCACATGATATACTTGTAGTTAAAGGGGGTAAGGGACGCCACAAGATAAACTTGTAGTTAAAGGGGGTGAGGGACGCCACATGATATACTTGTAGTTAAAGGGGGTGAGGGACGCCACGTGATATACTTTTAGTTAAAGGGGGTGATGGACGCCACATGATATACTTGTAGTTAAAGGGGGTGAGGGACGCCACAAGATATACTTGTAGTTAAAAGGGGTGAGGGACGCCACAAGACATACTTGTAGTTAAAGGGGGTGAGGGACGCCACATGATATACTTGTAGTTAAAGGGGGTTGAGAGACGCCAGAAGATATACTTGTAGTTAAAGGGAGTGAGGGACGCCACATGATATACTTGTAGTTAAAGGGGGTGAGGGACGCCACATGATATACTTGTAGTTAAAGGGGGTGAGGGACGCCACATGATATACTTGTAGTTAAAGGGGGTGAGGGACGCCACATGATATACTTGTAGTTAAAGGGGGTGAGGGACGTCACATGATATACTTGTAGTTAAAGGGGGTGAGGGACGCCACATGATATACTTGTAGTTAAAGGGGGTGAGGGACGCCACGTGATATACTTGTAGTTAAAGGGGGTGAGGGACGCCACGTGATATACTTGTAGTTAAAGGAGGTGAGGGACGCCACATGATATACTTTTAGTTAAAGGGGGTGATGGGTGTCTTAGTTCGTTGAGTCAGAGGCAGACGTTCTGGATTGGAACGTAACTGCTAGATATTCTTAGAAGGAACCTCACCATACCAGTATGGTTGCGTTGGTAATGAACTAGATTTCAGATTGGATATGAGAGAGGTAGCTGGGAAGGAGGCATCTTGGTGTCAGGCTTGGCATGTACTGTCAAACTGTTGGACATACATGTATCTTAGAGGTCAGGGTGAACCTTGGAGAAGCTGCATCCAATTGTTTAAGTCGATTGTACTCACGATAAGCTCCCCAAGGCGAACTAAGATGCGCCTTTGGTTATCAGGGTGCATTCATTCAATTTGTTGTTGACTGTTTTGAGCGTTGGAATAAGTTATATAACATAACATTAATTTGAGGAATCAGTATCATTTGCACAGTCCACATGTTGACCTACTTTCCTCAGTTTCTTCAATCGGGTAGATTGAAGGTGACTAAATGGAGATTTCTTCTTTCAGGGATATTGAGATCTACAATGCTACATCATTTACTTTTGTTGGATCGCTAACATACACCATGTCGACTCCTTCTTCATGCCCGTCTATTGCGTGTAATCCAACATTCTGGTATGAATTGTTAAAATGGCTTAGTAACTGACGCATTTCCTTTATAACACATCCAGCAACAACAACGACCAAGTAATTAATTACTAATTGAACATAGAGTTGAACATTATAATCTTTCTTGTTACATCTATTGCACTTCCAAACAGCTTAAAAGCTTGCTTTGTATGACTGAATTGTGATTGTAAATAGTCCAATCTTAATATCCGTCAAAAATATCCACTTAATAATTTCGAATAAGGGTTATCAAAAAAATCAGTTTATACAATTAGATGTGTCAGATGTGTTTAGAGGAGAAGACCGCTTATATAATTTACCGACTCTTTCGTTAAACGTTAAATTGTAATTCAGATGCATATTTTCTGGTTTTCATATCACAGCTGCACATGAGCGGGATTCGATGACGGTATGTTATGTTTTGTTGATTCCAGTAAAACGCCCTGAGCCAAGACGTTTCTTCCCTTCAGTGTAACTGTGTTTTTGTATACTGTATGGGACAAGCTATTTGTTCATCCTTTGTTTGAAAGTGGCAAATTAAATGTATAGTAATTGTTAGCGAGTGATTATTTGCACAAAACAGTTCAAGGTTCCAGCGATATTTGATCTACAAGATATTGTCAACTTTTATCAAAGCATTGTTATTACTTAAGATATGAAACTATTCAAGTATGAACAAATTCAAGTAACAGACATACAACTTCCGTGTCCATGTGATGGATCCTACTAGAGTCAATTATATGCCAGCGTTTAAAGTTTGGTGTTTGCGATCTCGTGTATGACTTTGTCTGTACCTGTATGTGTATGTGCGTTTGGGTGAATGAAGTAATTCATTTGCTAATCTGAATTCGCCTTATATTTTCAGGATGAGCTGATATCGGAAACCACGTTATCCGAGAATTACAGAATGCAAAAAAAGTGTAGGGGCATTGTTTTGTCAATAAACCTTTCTACACTTACAACATGTTCGTTTCTTTTGTCATTAGTGAGTACAGTGTCTGTAAGGAACAAACTAATGAAAACGTCATAGTTATGTTGATATGTTGACAAGTAGTGTCTAACGTACCTTCTCACAATTTACATAGCCAACGTTTACACAGAACTTTAACTCCAAAGTCAATGTTATGTCACTTTCTTCAAGTTTCAAAATCAATGCGGCTTTTCTTTATTACTGTCTATTACTGGGCTATCCATTGAAGGTAGAAATCCGAAATACTTACGTAATTAATAAAATATGTTGTTAACAACATTAACAGTTCATGTTGATAGTTTACTTGATATAGGACTTGATATATTCCTAGAGTTGAGGGAGTAAGTATGAACCAAATATGAAACGTCAATGCCAGAGAATAATCAGTCTCAACTTTCTGGAGAAACAGATTCCATTTTGGCGAGTGAGTTGGGTTTTACGCCGCTTTTAACAGTATTCCAGTTATATCGCGGCGTGTCAGCTTAATGTGGGAGGAAAGCCCGAAGTGATGCAGGTTTCAGACGTTTACCACTTCGGTGAAACCCACGAGCACGGGTATGGTGCTGACAAATCTAGAAACATAATCGGGGCGAACCGGGATTCGAACCCACAATCATAGGTTTCTGACGTACCCAAGGGACGCAACTCTGCACAGCGAATCGCGGCGCCTTAGACGACTTGGCCACCCGTGCCCCCAGATTCCATTTGGTGTAAATGACGAAATGGTCGTGAAAATAATATAAAAATGAGGGACAGCACCAGATGTTCACGAACAGGGTTTCACAAGGTCGGACAAATTAACTTAAGGTAAACCTACGCTGCTATGTAACAGCTATGTACTTACTAAACACTCAGTCACGATATGAAAGTTGGTTTTGAATAATAACCATTGACCTAATTTGAAATTCCAGTTTTGAAATGTTTCGTGTCCGAATAAAATTATTTTCTTTCATGCAAATATTTTCATCCTGTATTTGTTATCATGCAATTTTGTGACCTTCGGCATGACCCTGTAATGGGGGACAAGAACAGAAGATATAAGGTCTCACAATAATCACATAAAGTGTGTAAAACATGCTTGCTTATTCGATAATAACCAACTTTTTCCTCGGGATAATGAATGTGTGTTTGAAGGAAAATAATTGTGAAAATCCGGACGCCAAAATGCATTTCTTGATCCATGGGGCATCTGTTACAAAACGTTGTTACCAACGATATGTTTACATCTCTATGTTCAAAGTTTCGAAAAAGTGCAATTGAAAGCAAACGTCATGAGAACGAAATGTGAAATGCTGGACTTCCTTATTGATAACACCTATGTGAAATTTGAGGGAAGGAGTTTACAGTTTCAAAGAGACAAAGAACCTGTCATGAATTTAAGACATAAGGAATGACTGATAATTGATATAGCATACCCTAATATAGACACGCCTACACCACTAATAAGTGGTATAGCATACCCTAATATATACACGCCACGCCTACACCGCATATAATTGATTTAGCATACCCTAATATATACAAGCCTACACCACTAATAATTGATATATGACAGCCTAATATCTACACGCCTACACCCTTGATAATTGATACAGCATACCCTATTATATAACGTGATATATACATGCCTACACAACTGATAATTGAAATTGCATATATAAATGTATTCAAGTCAACACAACTGATAATGGATATAGCATTTCCTAATATATATACGCCTACAACACTGCATAGCATACCCTAATATATACATGCCTACAAACCTAATAATTGATATTACAAAACCTAATATATACTTAATTATATACCCGCCTACACCACTGATAATTGATATAGCATACCCTACTATATATACGCCTCTAACACTGCATGGCATACTCTAATATATATATGCCTACAACCTAATATTTGATATTACAAAACCTAATATATACATAATTATATACCCGCCTACACCACTGATAATTGATATAGCATACCCTAATATATACACGCCTATACCACTGATAATTGATATATCATACCTTTATGTATATATACGCCTACAACACTGCATAGCATACCCCAATATATACACGCCCACACCACAGATAATTGATATAGCATACCCTACTATATATACGCCTCTAACACTGCATAGCATACTCTAATATATACATGCCTACACACCTAATATTTGATATTACAAAACCTAATATATACATAATTATAAACCCGCCTACACCACTGATAATTGATATAGCATACCCTAATATATACACGCCTATACCACTGATAATTGATATATCATACCTTTATGTATATATACGCCTACGACACTGCATAGCATACCCCAATATATACACGCCCACACCACAGATAATTAATATAGCATACCCTACTATATATACGCCTCTAACACTGCATAGCATACCCTAATATATACATTCCTACACCCCTGATATTTGACATAGGATACCCTAATATAAACATGCATACATCAGTGATAATTCAAATAGAATACCATAATATAAACATTCCTACACCCCTGATAATTGATATAGAATAACCTAATATATACATACCTACACCGCTGATATTTGATACAACATACCCTAATATATATAAATGCTTATAGGCCAGACAATTGAAAAAGTAAAGGAGCATTACATGAAGGTGAAGTTTGATTGTAATTTTGTTGTGCTGTGTTGTGCAGAGTACGAAGGAACATGAGCAATAGAATAAAAAAGGAAGCAAACAAATTCTTCCAACACTTGAAATTTATTGGAATTCATTTCACTTTTCTCATCCACAGAACTTCCCCCTTGTTTCGATTATATATTCTTGTAATATTTTGCAAAAAGAGATTCCTTTCACCATCCAACACATTTCATAATAGTCTGTATCCTAGCAGCTGAAGTCGATGCTGCCCCAGTGGAATGTGGAGTAAAGATGGACATGTCAACTCCTGCCATATACAATCCCTGCCAAATCCATCTCGAGATTGTTGCTCGTGTAACTGCCTTGAAGGGATTCTGATAAACATACTAGTACAACTAGGGCAATATATTCCCGTAATACTGTAACTATACACAACCTCCGATCTGGAGGAAATGCTGGTTGTACAACTTCCTGTAAATATCTACCTGGCCAAGAGGTGTTTATCAAGTCACCTATTCTCACACTAAACTTTGAGGGCTTAATAGGTATATTTCTCAAATCCAAACACTGAACCGATTGGACATTTGTTCTGATAACAAGGCTTAAAGCATAACTAATTTTAAAGTAAGACATTTCAGTGAGAGATCTCCGATGGTGACAACCTCTTGAAATAAAAGAGTACAAAATCTGTATCCCATGTCACTTAACATTCAGGAAGTGCGGGTCGTAACTGAAACACACCTTTAAGTTATCTCATAACAGGATGAGTCCCTATTGCCTGTCCCTTCTCTCTGAAAACGCTTTTAGATAGCGCCGCTCCAGTAGTGTTGATAGCATAGTAACCTAATCCCTTGTTATACAGCAGAGTCAGGAAATCTAAAACCACTCCCACAGATGGTGAAAAGAGATCTGTATTCTGTTCACGGCAATATTCATGTACTGTCTGATGTAAAGGCTGTACTGCTTCTTTGTGGACTTCTTCCATGACTGCATAATGAGCCATGCACTCAATATGTCCTGCTCTGCAATGAGTCCATTTACAGGCTACATGCACACAGTCTTGTCTTTGGCAGGCTGAAGGTTTTCTCGCTGATTTGTGGCCAGGATAGGGTCTCTGTGAACAAGAAAAGGACAATCAATTAACATGCCTGTCAACTTCGAAAGCCACACTTGAGTTGTCCTCATTGGAACCACACATGTTCCTTCTGTACAATATCTTTCATCTTTTGGAAACACCTCCCAATACAATTGAAAGGATGAAAGGCATAAATATACTTATCCTTCCAGGATATTGAGAACATAACTGTCAATACCACCTACTGAGGGCTGGTCTGATAACATCACGCCATCTCTGATTCAATTTCGAATTGGCACAGATCACAAGAGCTATCGTATCAAAAGTTTTCTTGAACATGTCAGTTGGACTAACTGCGCTAAAGTCAATCTCTTTCTTTTGTATTGATAGAAACATCTCCACAACAGATATGACAGGAACGCTATCTCGGAATCTTGGTTGTCCTAAACTTCCTTATTTACCAATGGCGGGACCATTGAAATTTGGCATTTGTCCAACGCAGCCTTTATTTTCTCTTCGGAAACTTTCTTCTCTCGCACAGTGTTGATGAGGCTAGCCAACTTTCCACTTATTTTCGGCCCCGTTTCAACACCCAGTTCGTAATCTTGTTCAAAACCTTGCAGAAAATTGGATGAAGCAATATCCTTTTCTGTCGGGGTAGTATCCGCGAGGATATCATCAATTTGAGATTTGACTTTAGTTTTCCTATACTTCTATCTTGTTTCAATCCTATCTGGAGCAGACTCGTAATCCAGGGAATTCTCAACTAGGTGCATCATCAAAGTCATTTTGTCATTCATTTGTTTTAACTGTTGTAGAATTAACACCTTTTTCTACATATCAGTCGTGTTCGACCACGTTGAACAATCAGTGACAGTGTTACAGTCCAACGTGGGTCATTTCCATGTAAGAAGTTTTGCTAGTACCCGGTACCGGTCCAGTCTGGACATCATCTTTGTGACTGGGATCTACTGTTTTTGTAACAGATGATCGTTTAGTGTTAGTTTTCTTTCCCGAGTTCATCTTGACTGGGAAAATCGCCGTTGCGAAGTCAAACTCGGAAGACAAAATGGCGGACATTCACGACGGCAAAACGTCTCATGTGATTCACACATTTGTTGACAGCCCTTACCACAACATTGAAAACGGTCCCGAAAGGTTACTTTACTGTTACAAGTGTGTAACATCTGAACAATCTCGAAATACTGTCGCGAGTAACACGATTTCGTGTTTCCCTCTCGTTACCAAGCGCACAATGACCACTCGTGACCTCTCGCGCTTCTCACGTGATTACGAGGACTCGTAACAGCGAGACAGAATTGATATAGCATACCAAAATAGATACACGCCTACACCACTGATAATTGATATACCATACCCCAATATATACACCCCTACACCACTGATAATTGATAAAGCATTCCCAAATATATACACCCCTACACTGCTTATAATTGATATAGTATACTCCAATATATACACGCCTACATCACTGATAATTGATGTAGTATACCCTAATATATACACGCCTACACCACTAATAATTTAACACATGTCTTAGCCATGGATCGATTGAAACATTTATTCACGAACACTTACAGATGAATAAGATACCTGCTCGTTTGGTGCCCAAGTTTCTAAACTCTGATCTTAAAGAAAAATGAACTGACATTGCCTGAGACTATTAAGAGCTAATGGCGGAGGATTTTGTCAAACTTCAAAAGACATTAGTAACGGATGACAAAAAATGTGTTTACCACTTATATCCCTAGTCAAAACGTCAATACATGGAATGACACCATTCCCCTTCTCCGGCACTAAAGAAATTCATGTCTTCAAGATCAGTGAAGAAAGTCAGGGCCACTGTACTCAGTGATGTGATCCTTGTTGTTTACTTAGAAAGTCATAAGACGATTACCGGTGCCTAATATGCTGATTTGCTTCATCGCCTGAGAGATTCTATCAAAAAAAGCGGCGAGGGGTTCTACTTCATGACAATGCCTCTTCTCACACCTCTCGACTTGCAAAGGCTGTTGTGCGATATAATTCCTCATCCTCCATACTTGGCAGACCTGGCTCCAAGTGATTTCCACCTGTTTCCCAAACTTCCTACACCACTGACAATTTATGTGGCATACCCTAATATATACACGCCTACACAACTGGCAATTCATATAGTATACCCTAAAATAAACTACCGTCCAAAAGAAACTTGGCAGCTTATTTGAAGTTCGATAGCGAAACAACACCAAAACATAAACGATCAGAATAAACTGTATTGTAAACATGAATATTTACCACAACCTTAGGCGGAAAGTCATAACAATAACATGACAAGCGACTTAAATATGGCTGGTAATGTTCAGGTGGGGTATGCAAAACAGTTTTTCATTACACGTGCAAATGACTTGCTCGGCACAAAATGACTATAGATGGGGTTTGTGTCACCCTAGTAGCGTGTGTGACCTCCATTGGCTTGAAGGCAGGCAAACACTCTCCTACGAGCTGAATTTGTCAATCGCCTGATGACGTCACGTGGGATGCGTCGTCATTCTTCGTGGAGGGCCTGGATGAGTTCATTCCTGGTGGTTGGAGGTTGTTGTCGTCGTCGAATTTGCCTGTCCATGAAATCCCAAAGGTGTTCTATGGGATTAAGGGCTGGTGAACGAACTGGCCAGGGCAACACATGGGAATTGTTGAAAGTTTTGCACAATGTTAACAGTATGTGGCCTAGCATTGTCATACTGGAACACAATACCCTGTGGTTGTTGACGAAGAAATGGAAGCACAACAACGCGTAAAATCTCATCCCTGTAGCGTACGTCATTCAAGTTACCGTTAATGATGACCAATGGCGTCCTCTCATCAGCACAAATGCCACCCCACACCATGACACTCATACCACCGAAGGGTACGACCTCTTCGACACAACAACGAGCAGTAAGTTCGCCTCCACGACGATACACATGGTGTCTGCCATCAGAATGGAACATACAGAACCTACTCTCGTCAGTGAAGAGGACACGCTGCCAATCACGTCGTTGCCAACGCCTAACTGTTTGCGCCCATCGCAGTCTTCGACGACGATGTTCATTTGTCAACAGTTGCCCTCTGTAAGGTCTATAGGCTCTGATCCCTGCTGCCCTTTGTCTTCTGGCTATTGTCTGCCTGCTGACCACACGACCCAACGCATTCGCTGCCGATGACGTCACAGGTAGGAATCGATTACGCAGGTGCAATGAGCGTAGGTAGAGATCTTCATGGGTCTTCACGGGTCTGTTCTTGGCCTGTCTGATGTGCGACCTGTTACTCCCAATCGCTGGACCAAGTTGACAACGGTATTACGGGAGCAGTTGAATGTTCTTGCAACATGCGACTGTGTTGCATTCCTATAGCCCTCTCACGCTGTTCTTGTGTTAACCTGGGCATTGGTGTTTTTTCGTCATACTGCATCTCTAAGAGATAAACTTTGCAGTTTTTCTCGCGATTGTTCACGTGCAATTTTAAAAAAACGCGAATAATGATTTTACTTCCAAAATCACTTTCACACAAAAACACGTGCACTACACTTCAGTAATTGCACGAGGTTTTATTCGATGGGTGTAGGCGACTGGTTTTGGCTTGGTTACGTTTGGGTGAAAGTATCTGTGTTTCAATAATTTCATTTTTTAAGTTGCCAAGTTTTTTTGGGACGCTAGTTTATACACGCCTCCACCAATATTATTTGATATCGCATACGCTGATATAAACACGCCTACACCACTGATAATAATATAGCATACCCTAATAAATACACACCAACACCACTGATAATTGATATAGCATACCGTAATACCTACACTCATACTTTATATAAATCATAAAAAGAACCAATATAGAATATCCTAACGCATGCCCTAGTATTGCAAATGAACATCACATGATATGTACACAAACGCTCTGACATTATTCTCCACCAATCCTACATTCAATAACATATTCACCCTTGTTTAATGACAGTGTATTTTATCATTTACCAATGGTTATATCGTTTACCAATGATTATAACTGTGTTACATTGTCTCTGTTGAGATACACGTAACACCTTTTTGAAAAGCAAACCCATTCTAAAGAACAACTGACGACTCACTTATATGCTTGGTAATCAACCAGCTGTAGTCTAATTGTTTCCACGTGCTACCAGATGGTGTACAGAAAGAGATATGTCATCCTGACACCAACAAACCGTCAGCTGGCTGATACGTCAACATTTTGCCTCTTGTGATCAATATCTGTTTAGTAAAGTACTCAATGGAAGGGGTATCTTCGACAGATAATCACCCAAACAGAAAACGTATGTGTAAAGTGGTTTGTGGAAATATAGTTTATTTGAATTAAATAGTATTGAATTTTACAAACGTTACTGTTAAATATTATTGTTTTGATGACTTTTGCAACGTTGGTTTGTGGAAAACGAACTGTAAGCAATACCCACGCGCCTATACTAGTCCTGACTAATGCGGATTTCTTAGTCCCAACCCGTTGAGATATTATACCGCAGTTTAACATGAATACCCCTCTCACACACAGTGTACTGACTCCGAACCAACCAGTCTTTGTTTAAGCCCCTTAATACCGAACGGCAGACAGGGTAACAAGAACTACCATATTTTAAGGTCTTTCGTTATGACGTGGCCATCGATCGAACCCCGACCTTCCGCTCGTCGAGCAGACGCTCTATCCACTGGACCACGGAGACGGTCGTAAATCAGTGGGAGGGAATTGGGTATTTGATGAATATCCAGATGTATCACTGCGCGGAAAACAACTATATAAAAAGTAGCATGGTGTTTCATCAATATTCTGCATATGTTCATGTATTAATTATATCTAACTTGATTGAAATTGCCACATGTTAGGAAAGTTTTTTCTACTTGCTACCAGATGGAGCACAGCAAGTGATATGTCATCCTGACATCAACAAACCGTCAGCTGTCATTTTAGAAAAAAAGCTCGCAACATGTTACCCCTTGTAAACCATAGTTCTCTAAAGTACAAGACACAAAGGAAAGGGAATTTTCGAGATATTCTCTCCCAAACAAGAAACGCGTAGGTGAAGTGAAAATTCGTTTACGTTTCCAAATTAATACTGAAATAAAAAAATTGACAGCAATTTTTACAACGATGTTATTTTCCCAAAACAGGAGTAACCATTATACCGGCGATATGATCAGTTGCTTTCTTCGGTATAAAAGGATGTACGTCTAAAAGTGATTGCTTGTATCTGTATTTGGCGTCTATATAATGTCTGTTCTAGGTGTCTATCATGTGTTAAGCTTGTATCTATATTATATGTCTATATAATGTATGCTCTAGGTGGGTATAGATGTTTAGCTTGTATGTGTATTAGGTGTCTATATAATGTCTGATCTAAGTGTCTATCATGTGTTAAGCTTGTATCTATATTAGATGTCTATATAATGTATGCTCTAGGTGGGTATAGATGTTTAGCTTGTATGTGTATTAGGTGTCTATATCATGTCTGATCTAAGTGTCTATCATGTGTTAAGTTTGTATCTGTATAAGGTGTCTATATAATGTCTGTTCTAGGTTTCTATCGGGTGTTAAGTTTGTATCTGTATCAGGTGTCTATATAATGTCTGTTGTAGGTGTCTATCAGGTGTTTAACCTGTGTCTGTATTAGGCATCTGACCTGTGTCTATATAATGTTTGTTTTAGGTGTCTATCAGGTGTTTACCTTACAAGTATCTGTTTAGGTGGGTATAGATGTTTAGCTTGTATGTGTATTAGGTGTCTATATAATGTCTGTTCTAGGTGTCTATCGGGTGTTAAGTTTGTATCTGTATCAGGTGTCTATATAAGATCTGTTCTAGGTGTCTATTGGGTGTTTAGCTTGTATCTGTATTAGGCGTCTAAATAAGATCTGTTCTAGGTGTCTATCAGGTGTTAAGCTTGTACCTGTATTAGGTGTCTATATAATGTCTGTTGTAGGTGTCTATCAGGTGTTTAACCTGTGTCTGTATTAGGCATCTGACCTGTGTCTATATAATGTTTTTTTAGGTGTCTATCAGGTGTTTAGCTTACAAGTATCTGTTTTAGGTCTCTATATTATGTCTGTTCTAGGCGTCTATCGGGTGTTTACCTTGTATCTGTATAAGGTGTCTATATAAGATCTGTTCTAGGTGTCTATTCGGTGTTTAGCTTGTATCTGTATTAGGTGTCTACATAAGATCTGTTCTAGATGTCTATCAGGTGTTAAGCTTGTACCTGTATTAGGTGTCTATATAATGTCTGTTGTAGGTGTCTATCAGGTGTTTAACCTGTGTCTGTATTAGGCATCTGACCTGTGTCTATATAATGTTTGTTTTAGGTGTCTATCAGGTGTTTAGCTTACAAGTATCTGTTTTAGGTCTCTATATTATGTCTGTTCTAGGTGTCTACCGGGGGTTTAACCTGTGTCTGTATTAGGCGCCAGACTGGTGTCTATATAATGTCTGTTCTAGGTGTCTGTGAGACGGTTAGCTTGATTCTGTATTATGTGTCTATAAACTATCTGTTCTAGGTGTCTATCAGGTGTTTAGCTTGATTCTGTATTAGGTGTCTATATGAGGTCTGTTCTTGGTGTCTATCAGGTGTTAAGCTTGTACCTGTATTAGGTGTCTATATAAGGTCTGTTCTAGGTGTCTATCGGGTGTTTAGCTTCATTCTGTATTAGGTGTCTATATAAGGTCTGTTCTTGGCGTCTATCAGGTGTTAAGCTTGTACCTGTATTAGGTGTCTATATAAGGTCTGTTCTAGGTGTCTATTGGGTGTTTAGCTTCATTCTGTATTAGGTGTCTATATAAGGTCTGTTCTTGGCGTCTATCAGGTGTTAAGCTTGTTTGTTTCTTTGTTTCTTTGTTATTTAACGCCGCACTCAACAATATTCCAGCTATATGACGGCGGTCTGTAAATAATCGAGTCTGAACCAGACGATCCAGTGATTTACATCATGAGCATCGATCGACGCAATAGGGATACGATGACATGCAACAACCAAGTCAGCGAGACTGTTTAGCTTGTATGTGTATTAGGTGTCTATATAATGTCTGTTCTAGGTGTCTTTATTTAACTCTCATAGCTAACCAAATACAATCTCCTTTGTGTTGATAATTTTTTGTCACTGATGCGTGTTATTGGGATATTGTTTCTTAAGGGCAGATCAGTATGTCTCTAATAGAGCTACAATATCCTCATTTTACAGACGCTTCTTTATACTTGTTGTCAACCTATATCCACACACTTGATCATGTTTATCGCTGCAAGGTAAGATGTCAACTACTGACATGTGCTTATTAAGTTTCCTGAGAAAACGGACAAGGTGATAACATGAGTGATATTACGCATGATATATCTCCCACAAAATATCACTTACCCGAGTTTATGTTTCACATGAATATATCATATGGGCTGCCACGAAGGATTTTGATTGTCACTTGAAGTCCCGAAATATCCGGAGCTGACTGTATTTCAATCTGCATGACCAACTTCCCTGTTTGTTATGTTTTAGAAATAGTGTATAAGCCAGTCATAAGAGAACCATACTAATACACGATTTAATTAGGATCAGTTCTTGGCAAAAACTTCCTCTTACACTTTAAAGACATGTTTGAGTGTTTTCGTTGTGAAAACAAAAGTGTTTACTCTCTGATGCTTTGCAGGAATACCCTCAAACAGCTTTCACATTGCCATTCTTTTACGTTATTTACACGTGCTTACTCTCAGATGCTCTGCAGGAATATACCCTCAAATAGCTTGACATTGCCATTCTTTTATGTTATTTACGCGTGCTTACTCTCAGATGCTTTGCAGGAATACCCTCAAACAGCTTTGACGTTGCCATTCTTTTATGTTATTTACACATGTTGTGAGTGAGTGAGTTTGGTTTTACGCCGCTTTTAACAATATTCCAGCAATATCACGGCGGGGGACACCACTGGGCTTCACACATTGTACCCATGTCGGGAATCGAACCCGGTCTTCGGCGTGACGAGCGAACGCTTTATCCACTAGGCTACCCGACCGCCCCCGGTGGTTCTTGGAAGACATCAGATGACTGAAAACAGCCTGGGGGTGTTGTCCCAAATGTGACCCAAAGATAAGCCCATCTAAGCTAGCGTTACCGGTTGGTTCTGGTTCTGTCGTTTGGCGTTGTTCTATCCAATCCCAGGCATGTTCTATGGTGGATAGGTCTGAAGAAACAGCCGGTCATGACAGTACATAAATGTCTGTGACAACACGTGCAACTTCCAGCCCCAAACAGACGAGGTTACGTTACACAAGCGTAGTTAAAACGTTCACCTGGACGCCTGTCGTTCTTCGACCTTCAGAGCTAACCAGATGTAACCTTTGCCCACTTGCACAATGCGATCTTAGCGCTAAGATAACTCCCATACTTTAACATAGGCTTACAATAGTCCAAGCGCTAAGATCGCTTTGTGGACTCTGGACTCATCAGTGAACAGTATACTGTCCCAGTCTTGTCTTCGGTACCTCAGATATTGTCTACACCATGCTGACGGGGACGCGAACACAAAATATAGCGTATCGCTGGAAGTCGGAACCGGATGTTATGCTCCCTCGACCGGTTACGTGCGGTTCTGACACTAATTTCTCTCAACAAGGAATTGTCCGAGTTGTTAATATGGCAGTTTCGTATCGATCCCATAGATGCACCAACCGAATATGGTTGTCTTGTTGACGTGACTTCACACGTGGACGACCGGCCCGTGTCAAGTCATGAGTGTTTCCTGCTGTAGATTGTATTGTGATTGTATTGAATGTCTGGCAACTACGTTTAGCGCCAGTCCTGTTTGCAGCATACCCTCGACGCTTAAACGTTGCCTAGGCGTTATTTATGGTTAAACAAAAGTATTTTCATGAGCACCTGAGCATCAGTCGTAGTCGGATTTGAAACGGGCGTTTCTCGACAGGTTCAAGTCGGTGAAAACAGCAGTTTCTTACGAACAGGAACTGTCAGTTGTATTATGGATGCTCTCAACTAATTTTGCTTCTTATCTATATACACTAATATGGATCATACGAACAGTAACATTATGGATGCTCTCACATAACAAAGTTATTGAATTAGCGAGTTTCGCTTCTTATCTCTATGTTTGTTTGTTAGTGTGATGTTTAACGTCGCATTCAGCAATATTCCAGCTATATGACGGCGGTCTGTTAATAATCGAGTCTGGACCAGACAATCCAGTGATTGACATCATGAGCATCGATCCACGCAATTGGGATAGATGACATGCATCAACCAATTATATGGATCAGCTAAGCTACCCCTGGACTGAAGATTGAATGATAAAAAGTTGGAATATAAGAATACACAAAACCTAATTAAAGACAATTACCTCAATTGCGGTTAAATGTGCAAGAACAAAGAACTTATTTTTTATTTCAGTTGCAAGAAAAGTATATTGCACCAGCGGAGATAAATAGTGCGTATGTGGCAATTATGACTGAATACTGAAAGTATCTTTGCACAATCATGGACAATACGCTTAAGTGGACTGGTAACACAGATTTTATTTTTAAGAAATGTCAACAAATATTACTATTACGCGTAAATTTAAATCTTTTAATGTAAGCGAAAGTATTATGTCTTTATTTTAACTTTGTTTTGTTGAAAGTACTTGATTCTAATGGTACATATCTCTTTAAGACAAGAGCGCCTCCGTGGTCTAGTGGTAGAGCGTTCGCCCGGAGAGCGGAAGGTCCGGTGTTCGATTCCCGACCCCGTCATACCAAAAGACGTTAAAACATGGTACTTGTTGTTACCCTGCCTAGCGTTCGGCATAAAGGGGCTAAAACAAGGACTGGTCGGCTCGGAGTCAGTATGCTGTGTCTGAGTGGGATATTCATGTTAAACTGCGGCATGGTATCTCAGTGAGCTAGCACTATAAATCGGCATCAGTCCGGACTAGTACAAGCAGCCACACACACACGCGTCGCTGTATGAGTGCAATAATCTTGAATGCGACGTTAAACCCAATTTCACCTCACCTCTTTATGACAAAAAAATCTTATCTCAGCAAAATTGTGTTAATGGCGAGCAGACTTTCCGGGTTCCATTTGATCACTTATCCTGTTTGAACACTTGCACTCTTAAACTTTCTAATAAAATTTTATCTGACCCCACCGAAATTTCAAATTCCGAGTAAATATATTTTCCTTTACCTTCTAGATGGCTATATATAGAACAAACAGATTCCAAAAATAGTTTATCCCTACAATTATTCTTTTGTAAAGTGGATGTTATTCCTGAAACGCTTTCTCATTAAATATTTAATATTTCACCAGTGTTTCCTGCGTGTACTACATGTACCACAATAGGTGTATACATTTTTTATGCACTTCCCCTTGTGAAAAGAATTTTCTTGCGGGTAATGATATATTCTCATTGTCAAACTCGCAACCAGGCAGTATACATGAGGGTGCGGATTTTTAATATGCTTTTTACAAATGGCCACTCATTACTGTTACGAGTTTGGCCTTTGGAAGCGTACATGGAAACTCGAGCTTGAAAACCAGGGCGTGTGTATGTCACCCCGTTGTGCTGGCTCGGGTCTACCTTTGTAAGGCTATAACTACGATTACTATTTACCAAAAAAAAGAAACCGAATTTGATTCATATTAATTACAGAACCAAACGTGTATTCATTCAAGAGCAGATTTTGTCGGTGAAACAATATAAGTTTTTTTAATGTATACTGACATGGCAGCCTTCGACGTATGTGTTATTCATACGAAGCTTTGAAAACGGAGGTATTTCCTCATGTTAGTGAGCGGACAGCCACTATCATCGGGAAATGGGTGATGACAGATATTATTTGTAATTCTTTTAAAATAATGTTCCAACAACGTAAACAAATGAAAATAAAAAAAAAATAGGTAAGTGGATTTTAAGAATTCTTATATTTGCCGAAAAAATCATTGGTCCTTAATCTGGACGTTATGAATGTTTTAGCTTACATTATTTTTTATTCAAAACGAACTTTATTTAGTTGTTAATGAATTATTTAAATAATGTAATACACATAACTTTCATATTTATAAACGATAGGATTTTTTAGACGTTTCAAATAGTGTATGGCCAAACATGTAGTAGCAAAGATGTTAATTTCAGCAGATAGAGGAACTTGGTGTCACAGCAGTAATCTTCTGGTTGGCTGGTGTTGAAAGAGTTAAACGTTGCCCATGCTGCCAAAATAGCAGCGTCTATCATGCATTTTCAACCATGACATGAATATTGTTATGTTGCCATTTGTGCACAAGCTGAGTGCCAGGGATATAATAAAATGTTCTTGAAAAAATTAGTTATTTTACTTTTGTTACGCCAGGATAATTCTTTTCATACCTTCCTAACTTTTTAGGACAAAATTACTTTTAAAAAGTTGGGGTTTTTTAAAATGTGAGGCTTTCCTTTTTTTTAAGTTGGCCTGCCTCACTTTTGAAATGAGTTTGAAATCCGTAAACCAAGAAATAAAAAAAGTGTCGCCTTACTCTAAATGTATTTTTTTTTATTACATTAAGAATCAACAGGTAACCCTTAACGATTCTTTTTTTAAAGAGGGTTTTTTTGCATAAAGGATTGTAACACAGCTTGCCCCGCGATAGGGTCTATCCAAATTTGTAGGGAAGTAATAAGTGAAGTGTGCCAGAAGTGATATGTTTTAAAAGAGCAAACCCTACGTACTGAGCCTCTGTGCTGACCATCTGCATGAATATAAACCTCATGGTCCATTGGAGGGTGAAGGCACGTGTTCTCTATATTGTCCAGCTATGCAGTGTGGGTGATAAGACAGTGTAATTGAAGTGGAGTAAAATGTCTATATAGTTGCGCTGTGGGCTTACTGTTCCGTTAGCGCGGTGATACATTGACGAAGGACAGAAGTGTAAATGAAGCGGGGTAAAATGTCTATATAATTGTCCTGAAGGCTCATATTTCCGTCAGCGCGGGCATGCATTAACGGATAGAATAATAATAGAAGCGGAGTAAAATGTCCATATAGTCCTGCTGTTGGCTGGTTGGTTTGTTTGTTGTTTTACGCCGCACTCAGCAATATTCCAGCTAAATGACGGCTGTCTGTACATAATCGAGTTTGGACCAGACAATCCAGTGATTGATATCATGAGCATCGATCCACGCAATTGGGATCGATGACATGCTTCAACCAAGTCAGCGAGCCTGACCACCCGATCCCGTTAGTGATGCTGTAGGCTCAGTTCCGTGAGCGCGGTGATACATTGGCGACGGACAGAATTGTTCATTGCCACTGATGACCCTGTTCCGGCAATGGTTGACAACAGAAGTCAACAGAGTCGAGTTACATTAGTGAGCCAGAAGTGATGTGAGAAACGGGTCAGAAGTGATGTGTGGAGTGGGACAGAAGTGATGTGTACTGGGACAGAAGTGTTGTGTGAAGTGGGGCAGAAGTGTTGTATACAGTGGGACAGAAGTGTTGTGTGAAGTGGGACAGAAGTGATGTGTGAAGTGGGACAGAAGTGATGTGTGAAGTGGGACAGAAGTGATGTGTGAAGTGGGACAGAAGTGATGAGTGAAGTGGGACAGAAGTGTTGTGTGAAGTGGGACAGAAGTGATGTGTGAGGTGGGACAGAAGTGTTGTGTGAAGTGGGACAGAAGTGATGTGTGAAGTGGGAAAGAAGTGATGTGTGAACTGGGACAGAAGTGTTGTGTGAAGTGGGACAGAAATGTTGTGTGAAGTGGGACAGAAGTGTTGTGTGAAGTGGGACAGAAGTGATGTGTGAAGTGGGACAGAAGTGATGAGTGAAGTGGGACAGAAGTGATGTGTGTAGACCAGAAGTGATGTGTGAAGTGGGACAGAAGTGTTGTGTGAAGTGGGACAGACGTGTTGTGTGAAGTGGGACAGAAGTGATGTGTGAAGTGGGACAGAAGTGATGTGTGAAGTGGGACAGAAGTGATGTGTGAAGTGGGACAGAAGTGATGTGTGAAGTGGGAGAGAAGTGATGTGTGAAGTGGGACAGACGTGATGAGTGAAGTGGGACAGAAGTGTTGTGTGAAGTGGGGCAGAAGTGTTGTGTGAAGTAAGGGCAGAAGTGTTGTGTGAAGTGGGGCAGAAGTGTTGTGTGAAGTGGGACAGAAGTGATGAGTGAAGTAGGACAGAAGTGATGTGTGAAGTGGGACAGAAGTGATGAGTGAAGTGGGACAGAAGTGTTGTGTGAAGTGGGACAGAAGTGTTGTGTGAAGTGGGACAGAAGTGTTGTGTGAAGTGGGACAGAAGTGATGTGTGAAGTGGGACAGAAGTGTTGTGTGAAGTGGGACAGAAGTGTTGTGTGAAGTGGGACAGAAGTGATGTGTGAAGTGGGACAGACGTGATGTGTGAACTGGGACAGAAGTGTTGTGTGAAGTGGGACAGAAGTGATGTGTGAAGTGGGACAGAAGTGATGTGTGAAGTGGGACAGAAGTGTTGTGTGAACTGGGACAGAAGTGATGAGTGAAGTGGGACAGACGTGTTGCGTGAAGACCAGAAGTGATGTGTGAAGACAAGAAGTGATGTGTGAAGTGGGACAGAAGTGTTGTGTGAAGTGGGACAGAAGTGTTGTGTGAAGTGGGTCAGAAGTGATGTGTGAACTGGGACAGAAGTGTTGTGTGAAGTGGGACAGAAGTGATGTGTGAAGTGGGACAGAAGTGTTGTGTGAAGTGGGATAGAAGTGTTGTGTGAAGTGGGACAGAAGTGATGTGTGAAGTGGGACAGAAGTGATGTGTGAAGTGGGACAGAAGTGTTGTGTGAACTGGGACAGAAGTGATGAGTGAAGTGGGACAGACGTGTTGCGTGAAGACCAGAAGTGATGTGTGAAGACAAGAAGTGATGTGTAAAGAGAAAAAGCTAGAAAGAGAAAGAGAAAGAAGGCTGTGTGACTCAGTTCAATGCATGTCCTGGCCTATCAGTTGGTTAGATCAACCCTGGTGATGTCAATCACAGGATTGTTTTTACATTCTCAAAATACAGACCGCCATCATATTGCTGGATTATTGCCGACTGCTGTACAAAACAACATTCAATCACTAACACACTCATTTGACAATAATCCTGAAACAGACAAAGCCATGGTGGAAAAGAGATCAATTTATTTACTTCTTAATCTTTGTAAGGACAGCTCCAATTCACAAGTAGTGTTCTACAGCAGTAGAGCAGGATTACTGTGATACCAAAAAATTGAGGTGATACTGTTTCTAAAATGTTGACAAATGCCAAGATCCAACATCAGGTATTGTGGGGTCTCATACACTGAACCCTATATTCATGAAACCATTGTCAAAAGGAACATCACCGCAAGCAGTAGGTGAGTTCTCTCCCTTTGGCCCCATTCCCAACAGGCATCACGGTCTGCCTACTTGTGGTGAATAGGCCAAGGGGACTGACTGTATATTTCAAAAATGTGACAGCATCTAATTCACAGGAACAATTGTCAGAAATAACACTGTGCCAAACTGAAATAGCCAACAAGGTCCAAACACTTTGTTCCTTGAAGAAATAATTCACTATTGATGAAAATTCTTAAAATAATTCATCTTTTATTCTAACGAAGGCAGAAACTGATATATTCACAGACTTGTGACAGGCTACCTTTAAACCATGAAACTTTTTTATTTACCTGTCCACTCTAATTTTGATGGATAGGAAAGAAAAGTTTCAAGGACAAATGCAAGAACATGTTAACTGTCAATTTTGTTACATTAACGGTTCAAATGCATAGTACACCTGTTGTCTCAGGCAAAGGCAAACACAACACATTCAATACAAGCCTTTCTCGCAGATAATTGAACACCTGTAATGGTAGAGATAAACACAGGTTTATCCACTACCATGTTAACCTGATCAACACATACAATGTCATACAAACACACACACACAATATTTTAACCAACCCATGTCACCTGTTCATAAAAACTTCTGTAAATCATACATTATTATTTAAATCCCAGACTGTAGACTGTACTGCCACCTTTTTCATGAACGCTTTCAGTTATATTTAGCACTATAACTTGAGGAAACGCTGAAACAACATCCCCCCCCCCCCCCCCCCCCCCCGATCTTGACAGCAGGAATCTCATGAACCCAATATATAGCCAAGGCACTGACAGGCAAGCAGGCTTGCACCAGATGCAAAAGCCTGAGTTCAGAGCTCCAGATAAGCAGCGTATCTGCGTGAAATACGCATCAGAAATGCAGAAATACACAGTAAAATATAATCCAAGCGTATCAAATACGCAACGAACATTACAGATACGCTACAAAAATAAAACTTGTGCGTATCATCAAAATATTGTGAAGTAACCCTGCGGATTCGATTAGGAAATCAGCAACTTATTTTGAAATTATAAACGGGCATTCTGTCAACCTTGCCAAACTCCACGATGACAGTTACATCATGATCATTTGCCATCACACTGTGGAAGTATCGTGGTATTTTTGAGTCCTATAAAGCTCTCGAACCCCCATGACACCAGTTTGCAGGGACTAGATGAATAGTGTTTTTAAATATTTAACTTAAATACCCACGTGTAAAAACTAGTGGGTAACAGAAATTTGAATAAGCAGATAGAATTACTGATACCCAATGATTTTAAAATGCATGAGTAAAATACCCACAACACCAAAAGCTTATCTGGAGCTCTATGAGTTAAATGCAAATCATGTTATCACAATGTCTGATAATATTTGGTGATAATGTCTGATAATGTGTGGTGATTATGTCTCATAATGTCTGGCGCTTTCACCAATCACTGCCGCCTGATCCGGCGCCTCTGTACACCATTGTAAGGTTGGTACCGACAACGGTTGAAGTCCACATGCCGAGCCGTTTGTTCGAAGTTGTTGTTGCTGTACGGCTGCCACTGGAAGTTGTCCCTGGATCCAAGGTCTGTCGCGTAGCTGTTGTCCTCCATGCTGCGGCTGTACCCACAATCGTTTCTCAGCTTCCTGTTGGTGTCCATTATCTGTCTGTTCAGAGTGCCGCGGTTGATGTTCATGGGGTTGATGTCCTTCAACATACGGTTCACGTCAAGATTGAGTGGGCGACGTTGGGACCGAAGACCTTGTTCCTGCCTGTTCAAAGCTCGGGAAGGAATGGTGTTACTTCCAAATCGGAATACCTCTGGGTTCTTTTCCTGGTTTTTCTGGACGTTACCAGGGAGAAGAAAGCCCCAGGCATCCGAGATGTGAGTTAGCAGCAGGTTGGTCATGCGCCGGTGAGCCGTCATGTCCCAGTGTATGCCGTCATCGGCACGACGGTGAAGCTGATAACGCAGGAAGTAATGCAGATCAAGGACATCGAAGTCGTTTTCAACCACGACCTTGGCTGCATAATAGTTGGCTTCCAGGATGTCCAAACGCAGAGTGGAGTTCATGAATTCAATCTCAGGAATAATGAAACCTCCCCTTGCATTCTTTGAAATGGGAAGAGTGGTGTTCCAGATGACCAGACAGTCAGCAGGCAGCACCTCCTTGAACCGCCGGAACAGGGTCTTCAGGTTCTCTTTGTATTCATCGATGGCTCTCACACCATACCTGCAACACAGAGAAATATAGGAACTAACTAACAACATACTGTATTCGACGTAATAAGCGCCCTGCTCTAATAAAAGCCCACTCTGATATTTGCTGATATATTGGCTAGTGAACAATCCCAATTAGCACCCTTTTGAGTGATCCATTTTCACAAGACTTATTTATTCGTGTTTAATACGCACTCACGTGTTTTATGCACCCTTAATTAAGGGCAATTAAATTCTGGAAAAATATATCTGTCATGTATAATACGCACACACTTTTCTATTGTATCATTTCAGGCTGTCAGCGTAAACCACGAAAATTTACGATCTTTCAACACTTTCACCAAAATTATATTCTAATAAGAGCCCACAATTTCCAATTTTGAGAGTGCACTGAGCTCAACGTCGAATAAAGTATATCTGCTCACAATCACTGAACAGCTCATTGCCACCTGGAGATTCCAAGTCAGAATAGGTCAGAATAGGTCCCTAAAGTACTCTTGGAAATGAAAAAAAACTGTTTTGCTGGATTTAATAATCGACACAAAGCATTATGTAGATGTAAATACGAAATAACAAAACAACTGAAACAGTACTAGTCTGGATTTGCTAGTTTTATCTCAGTGCTCGATACAAAATGTACTTTACAGGAGGTAATTTGTAGGCACTTTCAACATTCAAAAATAAAACTAAGTCCAAATTGACATGGCAGAAACAGGCTATAGGCATTATGCAAATTAGCCTGGGAAAAAAAGTTATCCAAACAACAATAACAATAACAGCTATGTTTATGTACATAATAATAATGACATGTAAGTTGTTGTTTGAGAAGGGAATATGTTACTTTTACGTTCTGATATTTTGACGATGATTCACTATCCCACAATGCCACTCACAAATCAATAACCTCTGACAAATCACATGCACGTGGGTTTCAAGCACATGTTTTCACCTGTCGTCAAGGTGTCATAGGTCATGGACATTCACCTTGATCTACTAACACCTGGTTATGCTCAGTTTCACAATCGTCTGTTTTGTTCATATTTTTACACACTTTTACGTGTAAAAAGACATAAAAACCTTTGATACGCTGTATTTGTGCCAAGGCCCAATAAGTACTCATTTAGTTGTTTGAATATTAATATATTTTGTATATTAACTGCATTTATTTAAAATCTGAGATCGAAAAAAGTTTTTTTTCATTTCCGTGAGTACTTTAGCAACCTTAGCTGGACGCAAGGCAACTTACGAGATCATGTGGCCAGGCATACTGACTCTGCTGGTTGCATGCCATCGTACCCCAACAGTGTGGTTTCTGCTAGTGATTTCAATCACTGGATTGTCTGGTTCAGACCTTATTATTTACATTGTTGCTGGAATATTGCTGAACATGGTGTTAAACAACAAACCAGCTTATTATAGTCTATGAGTGATGAGTTGGATGAACACTATACCAGTGATGTTTTAAGATTTGTTTGTTTGAATGTTGTTTAACGCCACACTAGTTAATATTCCAGCTGTTTCAGTTGTTCTTTTGTTTGTCGTTCAACACCTCACTCAGCAATTTTCCAGCTATATGACTGCAGTCTGTAAATAATCTAGTCTGGACCAGAAAATCCAGTGATTGACACCATCAGCATCGATCTACGCAATTGGGATACAATGACATACATCAACCAAGTCACAGTCTGACCACCCGATTCTGCTAAGTCCTTATGACAAGAATGGGTTGGTGAAACCTACAAGCATGGGAATGGTCTTTGACAGACCAAGGATCATAATCGGAGTGAAACAGGAATTGGAACCCAGGCCATGAGGAACTTGGCATCAGCTTTGAAAGAGAATGGAGTTTCTTACAAGATTGTCGACAAATCTTTGCAGAGGACACCTGTATCAGTACTACTATACGAAATGTTCGTGGTGCAATATTTTGCTGAACATCCAAACATGCCATAACTAATCGACTCAAGTATCTTCTAAACTTAAAGTACATGTGTTGTTCTAAAGAAGCAACATTTACGAAAAACGAACACTGATTATAATATCCCCACACGATATATATATATATATATATTTTAAAATATTTGATTGTTACAGAGACACGGGGCATCAAATAAGTTTCTTTGTACAGCTGCAGACGTGTGGGACATTGTTCCTTTGTGTGGATATTCACGGATACATTCCTCGAACAAGGAAGCTGCCTAAAATTATATACATAAATTTGGTAGGTTGTAATTTTGATATTTGCCTATTGTTTTCCTTCATTATTGTACCATTGGACAGATTCATTCTTCTTCCTCTACGTCTTGGTTGGGAAATTCTTCGATGCGTGATAGACGTTGTTTTCACAAGTCTTTTCCTTTGTAAGCGTCTATATGTTACAGTCAATTTGTAAAATGTGATTCTCTCAGGCAATTCATAAAATGTGTATATATTACAGTCATTTTGAATGAAAAATGTCCATTTTTTTAACAGATTGACTAAAATTGATTAAGACGATCAAAAGACGACCTAAAACATCTCAATAGATTATTAGGTAGGATTAGAAAAACCAAACAATATAGAAATGCACTTTTCATCGTAACATTTTCGGTCTCTAGGTGATAATATTAAACATAAAAAAGTTTGGAATTCGTTGTCATAATCATACAGATGGACATATTTTTCAGTCAATTTGTAAAATAACTGAATATTCAGACGTTTAATAAATTTCCTAGGTGAAAATGTTCCACGTTTTCATTGTAAAAATATAAACACGATAAAATAAGCAATGCTCAGGAGAAATATTTACTTTGTGTTGCAAGTGTAATAGTGTAAACAAAAATTACCACAATTACCAAGCAAGTGACTTATCAAAACTTTGTCACCATTAGCGATGCGACCAACAAAAATAATTACATTTCCTCATTATTTCCAAAACTTTATTTCATTTTGTTGATTAATGATGCTACCAACAAAAATAATTACATTTCCTCATTATTTCCAAAACTTTATTTCATTTTGTTGATCAATGTGACCCTACGCCCTTATACTATCAATAAAAGTGACAAATGCGCTTACGAATTGCGCAGCACAGGTCGAGAACTTGTCTAGGTTTCTGCTATATCATCTGGGGAATCACGGGAAAAAACAATAACAAAGGCAACAACCAGTCCCGGGGAATTGCTTTAGATCAGTGCCCCTTTAAAGTACATGTGTTGCTCTAAAGAAGCAACATTTACAAAGCTGAACAACATTTGAACAAAGCGACCTCCATACTTCACAATGACATCCCATTTTGGTACAAGACACTACTGTTATTGCTCACAACTTTATCATGATTTACCGTGTATCACAAAAAAAGAATTTATTCAAGAGAATATCCTGAGCTGACGTTGATGCCAATTTCATGTTCAGCTGTGATATCATGATGAGTTAGAAATCTGGGAAGGTCTTGACAATAGACACAAGTATTTACCTAACATGAACGTATTTGAGGTTTTTTATCACAGAGATTAAATTTAATCTAAAATCTTTAAATTTAAATGTGTGTGTGTGTCAAACCCCATGATAACCTATGAGTTAAACCAGCCATAGAAACTAACAGTTTTAGTCCACTAGTCCTTCTCATGATAACATATAGCAAAACCTTTAAAAAGAGCAACTTTCTACTAATCCTTATGATACCTGAACTATTGGGCATTTGGCAAGGACTACAGGACTAGTGCCAATTTCTACGCAGGTAAAACATCAACTTTTTCAACTCACATGTCATTTGAACTAAAGCAAAATGTTCTCTTCATTAGGTATTTCTCACTGAACTCACCACAATCAAGATGATTGATGTAATTCTGGCACAAAGTGTTATTTTACAAGTTCAAAACACCCAGATAATATTTTCAGATAAATCTAGCATTTCATAACAAAAAGAATAATAAGTATGGTTATCAAATAACAGGTATTTTTCATAGCATGATAAAGGTAACAAATAAAATCAGAATATGTTGGTGTCATTTAAGGTTAAATATGCAAATGAAAAAGGTCAGAAAAGTACTTCTTTCTTCTTTCTTGTGCTTGTAAAACCTCTACAGCTTGTGTTTTTTCCTGGAATCTAATATGGTTGGATTTGGCCAAAGTCATCTTCCTGACGCAAGGGAGTTAACTGCCTGTTAAAGTCCAGTTTCCACCCTTGCCGAACTAAGCTGGAATTTCGGCGTTACATTTTGGCTGGACTAACCAGTCTATACATACTCCAATGAAAATCGTGCAACAAACATCCGGTTCGTAAACAACATGGATTTAAACGTGTAGATTTCCGCCAACTGCAGGATTTGCAAAGCATGTGTACTCTCAATTGGGCACCAACAGATGTATTCCAAATATTTTCATGTTTTTAATCAAGGTTCTCAAATGATCCGATGCATTTCGCGAGGAAAGACCTGTTTTATTACAATACAGATCTTGATTATCATTCAGATCATCTTGACTGGGTAATGCCATTTTGTTTGCAGCTAATACAAGTGATATGAGAGGTTGATTCTGATTGGTCAATAGTACATACAAAGAAGAGACATTACTCGAAATAACCACTGATGGCGCTACTATCGAGCCTTGAAATTCCAGCCTATTGGGCAAGGGTGGAAACTGGACTTTTGTAGTCAGTTAACACCCTTGCCTCGGGAAGATGGGCCGAAATATATGAATGACAGTATATGATAAAGACCTTTTCATGCTTGAGTGTTTTGAGATGGTAAATATCCTGTTTTGAAAAAAACACAAGGCTCGCAAAATACAATATTTATTTATAAACCAGGATACTTACCATACCTAAACAAAACTTGTATTATAACCCCATTTATCCCAAATTGAAAATTATATAATAAATTGTATATTATTATACTTATTCTATCTCACACTTTGCATTTCTTCCTTCTATTTTCAATCCTGGTGTGGAAACGTCGAAGAACAAAGTTTCCAGCTTCAAAAAGAATTTCACCCTAACACATACCATACTCACCATGGTAACCACCTAAACAAATGGGTCACACACAGCAATCGTGTGCGATGCAACCCGACACGACGTGGTGCAGTTTCAAGAAAGAGTACCTATTAGTTTTAGAGCTTTGGTCTGGACAAACCCACCACTATGAACAGAGTCGAAGTCAAACTTGTTGCCATGAAAACAGAAAACAATTAAAAAAGAATTAAAATCCTAAATAGCAAAAGGCACAACTTAAGACCTTGGTAAATACATGTATGAAGTTTGAATGAAAAGTCTTTCAAAATGTTCAAGCTGTGTTCCAGAAAAGACACCTTCCACTCCCTTTTGAGACTGAGTCCAAAATGTTTCCATGGACACCGAGAAGAATAAAAATTCCAAAAATCAGCAATTATCAAAAGGCACGACAACAAGATCTGTTTGACATATCTGCCAAGTTTTGACAAAAGATACGTTTTTTCAGTTGTCCTCCGGAAAAAAAATCCACCCCCTTTAGAGACAAAGTACAAATTATGGAAATTGGAAATTGAGAAAAATAAAAATGCCCTAACTCCATAAATAATAGCAAAAGGCACCACTTCATGATATGTTTGATATATCTGCCAAGATTATTGCACTCATATAACAATGTGCATGCAAGTGTGTGTCTGCTTGTACTAGTCTGGACTGATGCCGATTTATAGTGCTTGCACACTGAGATACCATGCCCCAGTTTAACATGAATACCCCACTCAGACACAGTATACTGACTCAGAGCAGACCAGTCCTTGTTTTAGCCCCTTAATGCAGAGCGCCAGACAGTGTAGCAATAAGTACCATCTTTTAACGTCTTTTAGAGTGACCCGGCCGGGAGACACATAATATATAAATAAGTTATTTCTGAACAATAGGTTGGAGAAGGCATACCTGCTGATATCCCACAGACAGGAGTTGAGAATAACAACATCAGGCCTTGGTTCATCGCTCAAGTCGGCTAGGATGCTCTCCATGTAAGCGTTGTAGCAGCGGCAGACGAAGTAGAAACGGATGAGGTAGTAGTCAGACACGTACTGTCGGACCTCACGGTAGTTGGTACCATTAGACATCTTGCCCTTCTTGCCTCCTTCGATCAGCTCATCCTTCTCAAAGGTCATCTCACCCTGCATCAAGGTGAGAGGTGAAAGGTCAGAAGCAGAAAACAGGAAAACTTGTCAAAGAAGAGATAGGTATCAGTATGTTTGAGGTCAGTTGATATTTCATGTCATGTCATTTTACATTTCAAAACTTTATTCCTTCATGAAGCTGTGCTTGTTTCGCAACACTTGTGTAATTTTATATTGCTATTTATTATCCCTTGCTTTTCAATGGTAAAGTGAGTGAGTGAGTTAGGTTTTAACGCCGCTTTAACAGTATTCCAGTTATATCAACGGCGTGTCAGCTTAATATGGGAGGAAAGCACGAAGTGATGCAGATCTCAGATGTTTACCACTTCGGTGAAACCCACGAGCACGGTAATTGTTCTGACAAACCTTGAAACACAAATCATAGGTTTCTGGCCTGCCCAAGGGTGCAACTCTGCACAGCGCCTTAGACAACTGGGCCACCCTAACCAAGCATCCCCAATGGGCATGTAAAGTATGATACTGCAGTGGTTACCTTGTTTCGGAGGTTGCCATCAGTCAAGTATCTGTTCTTCTGGAGCAGCAAGACCAGATCCTTGTACACAGCTCGCTGGACTGGAGGTACAATTAACATGGCCATTACAGTCCCTGGATTTAACACATCTTCCTGAGGCAAGGGCATTTATTGACTATGAAAGTCGAGTTCTCACCCTTGCAGAATGAGGCTGGAATTTCATGGCTCAATCGAAGCAGCAGCGGTGGAATTTATGAATTATGTCCCTCCTACTGACCAATCAGATTCCATCTATTATATCACTTGCATTTGGTTTAAACAAAATGGCAATGCGCAGTCAAGACGATCTGATCAACGATCAAGATCTATGTTGTAATAAAACAGGTCTTACCCCACGAAGTGCATCAAGTCACTTTAGCCTCTGGATTAAAAACATGTAAAGATGTGCAAAATATAATGCTGACGCCCCGTTGACAATATACATGCTTTGCAAATGCTGCAGTCAACCGAAACCTGCACATTGAAATCCATGATGTTTACAAACCGGATGTCTAGTTTGTTAGTGATTTAGATTGGACTATGGATAGACTTGATAATCAAGCTAAAATGTAACTCTAGGATTGGAGCCTTGTTCGACAAGGGTCTAAACTGGACTTTAATAGTCAGTTAACACCCTTGCCTCAGGAAGAGGAGTTTAAGATTCATTCTCGTTCAAGGACTTTCACCTGAGATCCTGGAGGTCTTTATCAAAGGAAATATGAATTGAAAGAGGCCCAAAATATCTTTGAACTATTTACAAAAGGGTTATGATGAGGACCCCTTGACTTTCATGCCATATTTGGAACACTGACTACTACATAGGTACAGTGTCAGAAACTAACAGTTTCAGTCCACTTGTCCTCAAATTGCCCTTACAAATGGTATATTTCTACTAGTCCTTATGATACCTTAACTACTGGACAGTTTGGCAGGGACTGTAGGACTAGTGCCAATTTCTAACACTGAAGTGGGTGGCGACACTTACTTGAGTCACCAATGATGACCACAAACTTGTTGTACAGGAGTTTCTCCACATCCTGGCGAAAGAATATGTCCCCCATGGCAATCTGAAACCAATATCATATCATATCACATAGGAATATGCAGTTTGCAATTTTAGTCATAATTCTGAAACATATGGGTCTGGTGTAAGTTCTCATGGCCTCATAATAACATAAACCTGTTTAACTTATGGAAAATATACATAATTCCTGCAATGTCGGGAGTCATACATAGATTAATAAAAATCCTTCTGAATCTCATTCAGTTTTGAAAAAAGTCATGAAAGAAGATAACATTTCATAACTGGCCCAAACTCAACACATGGGCAAAATAAAATGTCTTCTGTGCAGACAAAAAGTGATCTGTTCATCGCCCAAAATATACAGTACGAACCTGAAACTGCCACTGCTGACTAGTCATATCCATCAACATGACAAAGATAGCCTTAGAACAAAATATTCAACACGGATAGACACCATTGGTCATATTCAATTAAATCACAGCTCATCTCTGACTAGTCGTAGGGAATATAGATCTACCGCCCGAAGTCCCTGCCCATCTTTATACGGTAAAGCGTAATATCACCAGATTTGGGGGGAAAAAAATTGTACCTCTTGCACTACTTTAGTGACCGTGTGTAGCCCTGACAATCCTCTACAATTGCAAAAACTGTCGGACCCCAAATATCAGTCATAAAGATGACGACGTGTGACAATTTATGTCAGGTAGTCGGAGGTCTTTAGGAACCGAACATTTCTGACAAACGACTCTGTGAGCTCAAGATATAAGGCAACAGCAGCCTGAACAATCGTGTAAGCTAACCAAATTTGACCTTCCCTCTCCTGTCGTCTGCAAGAGATCAATGACATTATTTTTGGAACGGGGCAATTCAGTCGTGACTGCAAATGTTCCAAACACAAATGCTGTCAACATGTCAGGGTAGCCTATGGACGCATGCCGAGTTTGATGTTTCATTGAAGTTTACTTTGATCTGTCACAACTGGTGCTGTGTCACTGACAACAGCAATTAACACATACGGCGCATAGACAAACTTCAACGGCTGGACCATACACACCTACAACGCTCTCACCTTTATTTCATATGATGTCACTCTGCTGTTCGTGAGATACGCAAGTCTTTTCGAAAGAGGCTTTGAGTATAAACTTGGACCAGTCCATTTAGACGGTAGGGAGCGTGCGATGGGGAGTGTCACCTGTCATTTATTTTGGATATGTATTCTATGTCGAACGTTGAAAAATGATGTGTAAGTTAAACCTTACACATGAACATATCAAATAGCTGCTTAAAAGTTTGTTTTATCAAACTAACATGACCAGTCTTGTGTTTTCATGATTTGGCATAATGTGGACTACTCCATTTTTGCATCACACCCGGGATATCAGTTGCGGATGCCTTTGGCGCGGAATCTGTGCCTTTGATTCTCCTGCAGCAAAGATTAACAATTCTCACAGATAATGGGATTCATTTATTAGTTTTAAAAATCAAAAGTTATTGGAAATAGTTTATGTATTTAACAATGTAATGTAAGAACACCACGCTCTGGTTTGTGTGTCAAAATATTTAAAAGTATCTTCTTTTTTTCCGACACAAGCATAGCTAGGTCTTATACTGTTATGTATGTCTGTATATATGATAATGTATATATCATAATGTCTTGTCTTTTAAAATTGCATCTGTCCCGTAATGGAACGTTTCTGCAAATAAATATCATCTTATCTTATCTTATCTTATCTTATCTTATCTACTATATGTAAGACGACGATAACATGTACTAAAACGGTTATTTTGGCTCTGCGTGATGAAAAAAATAATAACAAAATTCATATGATTGATATCGAATAAGATCAGCACCAGCTAAGAACAGTGTCCGAAATAACTGCTTGCCCGCCTGCCCGTGGCTGGTAACTTTTCTGTTGGGCTGCATGAAATTTTCCTCCACCTGCCGGACTGTCAGATAATTTTAAGACTATTAACATATTCAGTTATTACAACTCCTCACATATTTTCAATTAATTGTTTGCATTATTTCTACTGAATCACGAGGCGATATATTCATTAGTATTCGAGATTTTTCAATATTTATAATGTCTGAATGCGGGCAGGTAACTTTGAAGACGTGCAGGCAACACTTACGGGTCTCTTGCCCTATGGTCTTGTTGGGTTTCAAAATTGGCTAAAAAAATATATCTAAATTCAGCTTTAGTAAGAGAGGTTTTCTATGTGTCAACTTAAGGCCGAAAATATGAAATTTTGTTGTGTCTTGAATGATATCCGTACCCGTCCCGTAACACAGAAAGCGGACTTGTGCTTGTCACAATATATGCAATAAACGCGGTTGTTTGTCATACAGGATTTGTTATTTACATGTTTATTCTACTTTTTACAGATATGTACACACAAATAAGTTCAAATAGTTGTACCGATATTATGATTATAATAGGTCAGTGTGTGTCTGTTTTAATTATGCTTTTGAACTGTTTCCTGATATATATTATTATTTTTTCTTGTGTTTATATACAAGAGACCCATGTAATATTGATTATTTTGTTTTTTTGTATGTGTCTACAGGAATGTAAATTATGTATGTCTGTATATATGTATATACGAATCACGATGTCTTGTCTTTTAAAGTTGCATCTGTCCCGTAATGGAACGTTTCTGCAATAAATATTATCTTATCTTATCTTATCTATACTAATGTGTTATAATATTCAATAATGTATATGGTCAGCATCTTTCATAAACGAGTTAAGACTGTCACAAAGAACATATATGCCTTCAATGAAAGCATAATAATTTTACATTCATTTTTTTCTGAATCCAGACCCCCATCTGCCACCAATCCCCCCGTCCCCCGTCCGCCGTCCCCCGTCCCCACCTACGACCTCAACCCCGCCCACCTTTCCCTCTCCCCCTCCTAAACAGATTATTCCCAGTCCCCGACTCCCCAACCCCCATGACCTTGACTTGCAGCGCAAGGTGTGACGTTCTGATGACAACGTTTACCGCGTCCAGGATTCCTGGTGTCAGACACCCCGGTGATTCTCACAACCGAGGGGTGATGGGAACAGATACGAGATAACTAAGCCCCATAAATAACAGGATTGGACACAAACTAGACACAAGCTGGACACATCGGAGCAAGTCTCGTAAACAGACAGTCAAGAGCAATTTGGCTGTATAAACACATTGTAAGTGTCAATCAAATTGGATTATCAGTGACTGGGATGAGGGACTTCCCGTCTTCAGCCTCTTACTGTTTTACAAGCATGACTCTAAACAAGCAGCTCCCATCTTTCAACATGCTCTCACAGGGAAAGTCTCTTGTGTCAGATGTGTCATGTTAATAATTATAAACAAAACTGACATTCATTCATTCATTCATTCATTCATTCATTCGTTCATTCATTCATTCGGGGGCACGGGTGGCCCAGTCATCTAAGGCGCCGCGATTCGCTGTGCAGAGTTGCGTCCCTTGGGCACGCCAGAAATCTATGATTGTTGGGTTCGAATCCCGGTTCGCCCCGATTATGTTTCTAGGTTTGTCAGCACCATACCGGTGCTCGTGGGTTTCACCGAAGTGGTAATCGTCTGAGACCTGCATCAGTTCGTGCTTTCCGCCCACATTATGCTGACACGCCTCGATATAACTGGAATACTGTTAAAAGCGGCGTTAAAACTCACTCACTCACTCACTCATGCATTTCGTTTTAACAAAACAAAATATATAAAGTCTCTCGGTATGTTCGAGAATGTATCGCTATATGTGTAAGTGTTCCGTATTTCTTTGTTAGTTTCCAAGAGTTGTTGGGAATGTTGCCACAAATTTACAACATTTCAAACATGCTAGGGGTCATGTGGTTGCAAGTTAATTTCTTACCCCACGCTTCATTGAAACAATTTATTTTTACGCAAAATTACCCACCCACAGATTACTTTTTACAAACTGTTGCAGGAATGAGTGATGGTTAAATAGACATATGTATTGTCAAATTTGACAACGTTGTTCATTCAATTTTCATTTGCACACAAAAACATTCTCGGTATGCTTCTTTTGTCCCTTAGTTTATTACCTCACAAGCGACGTGCTCCAAGATTTGTTAAAACGTGTTTGTTACTGTCAATGTGTTAAATGACTGACATTTTCATTTAGGTTTACAAAAAGCCTAAATATATCAGTCCTTTTTCAAATTAAATGAAAAATCTATGTTATAATGATAACGAATTCCAAACATTTTGATGTTGAATTTCATGTATATTTTATATTTGTTTTGGCTTTTCGTCCTAACATAATTAGTCTTTTGTGGTGTTTTTAAGCCCTTTTCAATTTCTTAATAATATTTAGCCAACCTGTAAAATATATAGACAATTTTCACTCAATTTTTTAAATGACTGAAATATTTAGGAATTTTGTAAATTGCCAAAGTGAATTACATTTTACATTGGCAGTAACCTGCATTTATGTATTGGTGATCTGAAGAAAGTTACAGTAAAATAGGTTACACAAAAATATTATAGATTTGGGTAGGAAAATGATATACAGGACAAAAGTTTTAAAACTCAAATTATTTATGGCATTCCAGGAATTTTATTTGATACACAATATTTTATATACACAACACCTTATTTAATTCAAAGCTGAATGTTGCTTGTGGAGTCTGATATTACAACCAACTCCTTGCAGAAATTCAACAACAGATTTTCGGCCTTCAGAGATGTCCAGGCGCAAATTCCTCAAGGTTCTTGAAGAAGGATTGCCGATGACATCTTTTGTTAGACGGTGGCGATGGTTTCATTTTCACTCTGAAACAATTCGATGGTTCTCCACACGATGGGATGGGGGTAGTCTTGCACCCTGACTGTGGAATATATTTATTTTATGAAAAAGACAAAAACAATCTAGATATGTATACAAAAGCAAGCTTAGCCAGCGCTAGCCAGCTCTATTCCACAACATCGGGGAAAATTAGTTGAGAAGGGTATCACAAATGTTTACAATAATTTTATGCATTTATCGATACAATTACAATTTTCTGTAACTCTTTTTCTTGTACCTTTTCTTCTGACAATCCATGTATTTTAGCAGATTTATGTATAGCAGCTTCATTTGTTTTGACTATCTTGCATGAAGTGGGGATTTCAATACAAATATACACTCAGCTTCTATATATAAAAGAGGCGTGCGTTAATATATGCATATACTAAGATTATGTATATTCTCTGTGTATACTGTTTGTATATTCTTTGTCAACGCTTGCTTTGAATATATACTAAAGGGGGGAAGGGAAGGGTGGGGAGGGGGGCTTTTCGTACCTAACGTTTCGATCCATAGCTTGTGTCACCAGTGACATCATTGGAGAGGGCAGCGGGGTAATACTGATAAAGACATGCAAGTATTAAGGGGCGTGCATGCATGGGCACGACGATTCTGATGCTGTTCTGTTACGTAGTTCCAGACGCCGTCCACGGATCCGACACGCACTGGTTCTGCTCATTATGATAAAAAGCACGTGTGTCACGGGGTTGGTGCTGACGATGCAATAAAACCATAGTTATACAATTGCTGGCCGCAGTAACTGCCTGACCTGTCACAGAGGAAGCAGCTGATATCGCCCTGCATATTTGGGTTTTGTTTATGTGTCTGGGAGCGAATAAACATGAATCTGACAATGTGTATTTCCAGCATTATGCAAACTGTCTGCGTTCTTCGCGCGCGTGTGGGTTGGGGTTGCAACTTGGGAAAAAAAACAACCCTGAGAAGAATCAAGAGTCAAGAATATTTATTGTACAGAACACCCTCGTAGGGCAGAGTACAAACTAGCTACATATGGGAATAAATATTATCATAGACATGAGAGGTAGAGGTACATAATGTACATTATATATAGAGATACTAGATATTATTTTCATTCACAGTATAATTCCCTGACATATATATTCCCTGTGAGTGAGCGTTGGATGTCCGACAGATCTCCATTTGTGGTTGTTATATGTATAAATACAGATCTTAAACACCCTGAAAGAAGAGTTCGTTCCCAGGGCGGTATTAATAAACATTCTTAGAGTGCTAAAGAGGTCTTAAAGTCTGAGAAAATTCTGAGAAATACCAAAAGTTACTCTTACATCTAAGAATCCTTTTAGCGAATTAAGAGTATTCTGAAATCTGAAGACAATTCTGAGAATGTTTATGAATACGTCCCCAAAATACGCAGATGTATAGCTGGAATATTGGCCACCTCGGTCTGTTTCGATGTCAAGCATTCACCCACCTACTCACTCACTGACTCACTTAAAGACTTACAGTTTAGCTGTATGTCACTATCACAAACTTCAAGACAAGAGCCAGACCAGTGCCTGACAGGTTTGTATGAGGCGCAACGCGCGGGGGTCGCATTGTCCAAGGTCACAGCCCGGCACTCCTCCACTGTACGTGGTCGCCATCTTCCTGTTTGGGACTGGAATGTTCATGCTTGCTGATGGGTATATGTTCAATTTAGATAAAAAATGTCCCCGTGTCTACAAGTTGTCAAAGTCTTAGTACAGGCGCTAACAGGCCTGACCCCGCGGTTACAAAGCGGTCAGAGACCAATAAACCAGGAGACTGAGACCCCCATTGCTCTGCTTCACATCGTCCTGCTACAGCGTTCCTGTGACACATTCCACGATTTAAAGATTACCCTTGCCCTGCTAAAACTAATGATATCGTAACATATACTCACTGATGCACGTTAAACATGCTGAACACATACCACACATTTGCATAGCAGTTATACGATGCAGCATCAATCATGGTTTGAAGATGTATGTTTATTGTTATTGTTCAAAATATAATGCCGCTCTCTTAGCCACGTCAGCATCCGCTGGTCGAATCCAGATTATGATCGACAGTCTGTCAAATGTTTACCCGTTCTCGTGGCTTTCCGTAACGTGTTAATTAAACGACTACTTCCTCGGTTATAACCAGTGAATGCGACCTTCGTCACGTTGGACCCGCCATCCTCCCATATGAAACTGACACGCCATTGTAATAATATGACTGTAATAATGTAGTAAAGTAACTGTAATAATATCATAATGTACCTTAATTATGCAATAATGTAACTGTAATAATGTACCTTAATAACATGACAATGTAACTTTAATAGTGTAATAATGTAACTGAAATAATGTAATTAATAACGTAATAATGTAAGTGTAATAATGTAGTATTGTAATTGTAATAATGTACCTTAATAACGTGATAATGTAACTGTAATAATGTATTAGTGTAATAATGTAGCTGTAATCGTGTAATAATATAACTGTAATAATGTTATAATGTAACTGCAATGACGTAACTGTAATAGTCATAGTGTAATGATGTACTGGTAATAACGTAACTAATAACGTAATAATGTAACTGCAATAATGTAATTTTAATAATGTAATGATGTAACTGTATTAATGTACCTGTAAAAGTGTAATAATGTAACTGTAATAATGTCATAATGTAGCTGTTATAGTGTAATAATGTAACTGTTATTGTGTAGTAATATTTGAGCCATATCGTGTAATAGTGTAATAATGTACCTGTAATATTGTTATAATGTAACTGTAATAGTGTAATAATGTAACTGTTATTGTGTAGTAATATACCTGTAATAGTGTGACAATGTACCTGTAATTGTGTAATAATGTAAGTGTAATAGTGTTACAATGTACTGTAATAGTGTAATAATGTACCTGTAATAGTGTAAATAATGCACCTGTAATAGTGTAATAATGAACCTGTAATAGTGTAATAATTTACCTGTAATAGTGTAATAATGCACCTGTAATAGTGTAACAATGTAAGTGTAATAATGTTACAATGTAACTGTAATAGTGTAATAATGCACCTGTAATAGTGTAATATTGGACCTGTAATAGTGTAATAATGCACCTGTAATAGTGTAATAATGTACCTGTAATAGTGTAATATTGCACCTGTAATAGTGTAATAATGTACCTGTAATAGTGTAATAATGTACCTGTAAAAGTGTAATAATGTAACTGTGAAATAATAATGAAATAATGAAACTGTAATAATGTCAAAAGCAGCGCTAAATTCACTCAACTATAACCACAGTAAACATGTATTTTACAACTTTGAAGCATATTTTGACGAGTCGATTATGTTCTAAACTTATTCAGAGTAACACAAACAAACAACCCATTTCCAAGAAACATTTCAGAGTCATTCATGCAACGTCTTTCCTTTAAAGCATGCGATGTGGTTCGAAAGCAGTGCGTGATCTTATCTGATATTCCAAAGAAACCTAATTACAATCAGTTCTAAATTAATGTTGGATGCATTCCGAAAGGTGAAGCTGTTTATATACAATGCCCGCGTTATACCGGTATATTATCACAATATACGTGATAATTTGTTACGTTTTCCCTTTTCTATACAGATAAGGCCACGCGTCAATATACCGTTGCTCGGTGCTATTCATTTCATTCATTCCTCAGATTAAAAAGATATTCCTTCTTCTCTGTGTTTTTGTCCTAGAACCATTTTCCGTTGCAAGAACGTGTAAATCTGGCTTTTCGGAATATGTGCCACAGGGGACATATATGGACTTTCCAGTGCCACGGTGATGGTCCCCAGATAGATCACGTCCATTTTCAACTGAAAAATGCAACATTACCATTATATATTCACGTCAGATTATTAATGTTTTAGTTCACAACTAAAGGGGTTTTGTAACTGCATGTATTGCATAATTATGATTATATACCCCTGCTATACATTATTAAACAATATGTAGAGGATATTCGAGCACTTAAACGCTTTCCTATTTTTACAATTTGACAAAATATTTTCTCTAGTGGAAAATATTTGAAAAATAAACTAGGATTCTTTGTGGACTGTATTTATACTGTGTGAGACGATCTTGCGGTGATGCACGGGGAATACGTTCTCTGTCGCTGGTGCACGTGCACTAAGCTCCGTCGCGAGCTGATATTTACAATGCATGGTTCACGGCTCTCCCATGATTTCGTGGGGATCAAGACGAATAATTTATCAATCGCTTGCACATTGTAAATACACATGCTGACAGGGATTATATGAAATATCGAGCCCAGAGCAAGGATATATATGTTTGTTTTTTATAGTTAATGTCACACCATACCTCCAAGTGTCGCCGTAGCTGAGGTCGACAATCTCATGTCCACAAATCTGACGATGACACATGTTTTCCGACAAAATTTGAAATCATTCACATTCACTCAAAAAATAGTTCCTTCAATTCCAAGAGCAAATTAATTGAAATGTTGATTCAAGATAATCTATACTTGACAATCAACTCTCCATTCCTGAAAAATAATGGAGCGTTTAAAACAATACAATGACTTGACAAATTGACAAGAGAGAGAGAGACATGCACAAGTCTCTAAGGCAATAATTAATAGTTTAAATCATAATTTCTAGATCATATTAATAATAAGAACAAGTTGTCCCTAAAAAAGACTTGCGTCCTTTGACTGTCCCTTTATCTAGACTTGCCTGTTATAAGGATAGAACTTACTATACACCCATGCACTTCTCATTCAATGAGCCTTGGAGCAAGGCTAACTACAGAGCGTGGGGCGCGGCTTGCGAATGGGAGACGGACAGCAGGAGCAAGCGCCCACTTAGCCTTGCTCTAAGGCTGCTCTAAATGATAAGTCCAGGTGTGTAAGTAATTCTATCCTTATACATAATGAGTGTAATAGGAAAGTCTAGATACGCGGACAGTCTAATGACGCCAGTCTCTTGGAGGGATAACTTGTTCTTATTATTTATATAATCTTGAAATTATGACTTAAACTGATAGTTTTTAACTTAGAGACTTATGCAAGTCTAGTTCCCACTGTGACTGTTTATTAACAAAGAGGTCATTCCAGCCATCTGAGTCCTCGCGACCTTATCAGTAGATCGGAAAGCTCCTGTCTGCCTGTCATATACATTTTCATAAACTATTAGCAACAATTTGAGGCAAATTCCACCGTTCTCGGTCTTTAAAGACAGGAACGTCCTCATAGACATTTAAACAATGATTGCCCGAAGTAATCGAAAGAGCAAGTTCATATCACAGCTGTGCCACGATTTCCTGTCTGTTAGTTGTCTTACCAGTCTGTCTCACACTCCCTGAACAATATTATTTTCCTCCCGTAACCCCCTCCATCCTCTCCTGTAATAAAGCAAGTCTAGATTTTCCACAGGTTCAGGTTCTGAATCTCCCATCTCACTGAGGCTCCTTTTCAATTTAAATGAACTTTTTTCTTTCTATCACATGTATATATTTTCTGATACTGAGCGTTAGTCTAGCTGTCTTAGACTAACATCTAGTCTCTGAAATGAACATATCGTACAGAAAAAAACATTTGTTGGAGCCCAGAGACTCTCTTCATTTTTTGGTACTGCAGTAATCTAGACTTGCCAAACATTATAGACTTGCATGGGCTGTATTTGATATATATTTGTATCAGGGTCTGTAAGACAGACTCTAGTTGTCCATGCCTACACATTTCAACATATGACTCTTGTTTTATATGAAACCGCCGACGTTCTGTTGTAAAGAAATTGGGTTGGGTCGATTACTCATGTGGTACGGGATGGTCTTGACTAACATCTTGTCTCTGAAATGAACATATCTTACAGAAAAAAAGTTGTAATATTATCTTAATAAAAAGAAGCCCAGAGACACTCTTCATACTGCAGTAATCTAGACTTGCGAAACATTATAGACTTGCATGGGCTGCTTTCGACATATTTGTATCAGGGTCTGTATGACAGACTAAGTCCCACGCGCCGCCTCTTCACATCACTATGCAACGTGATACCGTATACATCCCACTCGGCGATGAGATGTGGTGATGACAGAAGCATGCACTGTTCAAACTCCATGGAGAGGGCCAATAAAAATGCCTGTCATTCAAAACTTTATAAAAGAATAAATACATAATAATCGACAAATTACACACTGTGAAAAAAATAAAATATTTGATAATTGACAATCAGGAATTATAGATTGTTTCAGAACATCTGGACAACATCTCCACAGTGTATCCAACATCCGATCCTATCAGAACAGTGAGACCCTTCCTTCTGTACAGTCAGACCCACACAACAGAAACTAGTGTACAGTCATTCCTACTCAGCTGTAGCTGGTGTACTGTCCGACCCCCTCAACTGTATCTGTGTACAGTCAAACATTCCGAACAGTGGCTTTGTACAGTCAAACCCTCCAAACAGTGGCTGCTGTACAATCTGACCCATCCAACAGTATCTGTGTACAGTCAAAACCTCCGAACAGTGGCTGCTGTACAATCTGACCCATCCAACAGTAGCTGTGTACAGTCAAACCCTCCAAACAGTGGCTGCTGTACAATCTGACCCATTCAACAGTAGCTGTGTACAGTCAGACCCTCCCAACAGTGGCTGCTGTACAATCTGACCCATTCAACAGTAGCTGTGTACAGTCAGACCCTCCCAACAGTGGCTGGTGTACAAATTGACCCATCCAACAGTAGGCTGATCAGTGGACAATTCATGCGCAATTATTGACCATTTCACGGCGACCCGCCAACGGTTTAAGGCATGATCGTGCATCATCTGGACACGTGAAATGCGGATAGTACGCTCGTCTCATCAACAGTTACATCACAGTCAGTGGCAATTCAATGGGGATGCACTTCAACCTGTCCATCGTTATCAGCATCGTTACTTGTGACTGTACAGAGAGTACAACCGTACACATGACTGGCTTAAATAAGCCTGCATTACTAGTACACCTGTTCCTCACCGACATTGTCGTTGGGGTGTTTAATCGTCCGCAATTGATATCACTCTCACGTGACCTCAATTGGCACGTATCAGATGAGTCGAATGACAAGGGAGTGATAAAGGACATTCATCAGGAGGCAACACACATCTATATCGGTCAGCGAAAGTTGGGCCATGTTACTCCTGTACAGCGCCGTGGTCACCGGTCTGCTGTGTGTGTCCGGAGCGTGGTCCCCTCAAACTGTGTCCGGCTGCCCGTCATACGGGTGCACACCCACGGGGTCCTTTTCTCTTCTGACGCCATCAGGGATTCCAAGGTCAGGGGTCAAGGTCGTCTGGACGGCACAAACTGTCAAATGCATCAGGAACCGGAAGTCGTCTGCCTTGGCTGCGTCAGTAACGATAGACATGTCGTCTGCCCGTCGCAAAAAGTGGGTAGCAACAATCGTAATGACTTAAGCACAAGATTAATTATTTTGTAATTCGTAATTCGTGAGAACGTTCGTAGTTCCGTACTGGTCACTACATTAGACGAGGTATGATGCCGTGTCCTTGACAACGTTGTCGACACCAAGATTTAGGACAACAGGTCTGTCTGTCCCAACATCTCTGGCCTGCAGTGTACGATGTCACTTACTCACTTGTATGAGTGTAAAGCTATCGATTTCGCTATCCAGCAATTAACCTCGCCCACTACCGGACTTTTCCTTTTTGAAGACCCGTGAAGATTCAGGGGTAGAAAAGGTCTTGAGCAACCCATGCTTGCCGTAAAAGGTGACTATGCTTGTCGCAAGAGGCGACTAACGGGATCTGGTGGTCAGGCTCACTGACTTGGTTGATGCATGTCATCGATTGCTCATGATATTAATCACTGGATTGTTGGTCCAGACTCGATTATTTACAGACCGACGTCATATAGCTGGAATATTGCTGAGTGCGGCGTTAAACAACAAAGCAAGCAAACCAACCAACCAACCTTATTGGATCATAATAGAGTGTTCTTGTTTTGCATTATTGCGTTGAACAATGTCGGTCGCTGATTTCGTACAGTTATCTACAGTTTTTTGGTTTTGGTAATGTTGAAAAACGGATTAATCAGACTTATTTGCGTTGACGTTTCTAGGTTTACCCGCGTAGCTTAATTACATGGTGTGCACGCCAGATTATACCTCCGTAAACGAAAAAAAATGTCGAAGTCAATTCTTAATTAAATAAGTTCATCATCAACCATGCTGTTGAAAGCAACGTCACCCATTAAGCGTCATGATTCACCCTGATTGGGATCCTGTAGTTTTTCCTTTAGCGGTCTCGCGTTATATGTCAGATATTGCCACAGGCGGCGTTAAACCAAACCAATTCACTCATTCAACCCGTTAACCTCCATGGCAACCTTAGAGGCTCTAGAGAATAAATTAAAAACTCAAATCTAGAATGATTGGGTAAGTCTCGATTGCATCAGCTCCAGGTAATTGGCATTTGTCTGGGCTCATTTGGATTTTACTTTTGTTATTTTGTAAATATATATTTGAATAATATAACTATATTTCCGGCACTAAATGCCAGGCTACCCAAGTACATGTACGTGCTTGATGTCCGAATCGACGAAGTTCTACACAAGTGACGACATTGGATATTCTGTTACAATCAAGTCGTTGTATTTTCAGACGGGTGCAGCTGACAATGGAGCAAGTCTCTTTTAAGATTGTTTTGTTCGTCGTTTGTATGATAAAGACAGGCCATATTGAACTGGTAATCAATTTTTGTCCTCGAGATTTTTATCTGCACTTATCAGAGGGCCATGGCTCACTGAACCAGACGTTCTACTCATGTTTTCCCTTTCAGTGACACAACTTGCGGGGTAAATTAGTGGGTAGATCGTTAGCTACGCATGAGATGTGGGTTCGATTCCCCATATGGGTAAAAAGCATCAGTCGCGTTCCTAGTGTCTTTTCATATTTCAAGATGACTACTAAAAGCGACGTTAAGCCATATTCACACACTGGTATTCAAAATTGTGCGTATTTCTGTTGTTTTAACACAGCATCTAATGAATGTTCTAATGCTGGTTCCTATACTAGCAATTTATATACAGAGTTTAACATGGAAACAAAATCGTGATGCTGGGGGCGTTTGTCAACACCTAGTCATGTAGACCTTGAAACAAATATATCCAATGCATCCTATGCACGTCTATAATATTTTAATTTGTGAAATTCAAAGCATTTATAGCTCTGCAGATTTGTTTAGTCTCTGAAAATGAGGGAAAGTCCTTGGTCTCCTTTTTATTATATTTCATAACTAGAATTTAACAACTGTTTTTTTCTGTAAAAATATTGTGCATTTCAGAGGCTAGATGTTAGTCCTAGTCAACACCATGCAGTGAGATCTGTTCTCGCGTGAGGTCACAGGTCAACTTGCCAGCCTGACATCTCAGGGGCGCTGCTGTTGAAGTGTTGAGCGATCAAACATATCGGTGTTTTGGAATTGGCTCAGACAAAGCAGAAGGTTCACAAATCCAACATCATCGGTGTCAGCTTTGGATTACTTGATCCCATTTTGGTTCTGTCCTCGATTATAATGAGTATTAACACTATTCTATTTTGAATACTCTGGTCCTTCACCAGCCAACTTTCGTTTTAGCATAACGCTAAAAATAGACGTCAGATCATATTGCACTACAATGTGACTGCATCTCCATTCATCTTTGTTGTGAACGTCTCAAATACAACCTGGAACACCTGGTGGCATAATGGCTTAAACACCCCATAAAACAGGTCGTTGTGGTGGGATGGGGCGGGTTGAGGTGAGTTGGGGTGGGGTGGGGTGGGGGTGGGTTGGGTTGGGTTGGGTTGGGTTGGGTTGGGTTGGGGTGGGGTGAAGTTACCATGTAGAGGTTACGGGTCAGAATGATTTGGTCGCCAGAAACATACGCTAGTCGTAAAAGACGACCAAATGGACAGGTGGGGGGTGGCAATTTTTGAAGGCTAAATGATTAATTTTAGGCTCGTTGCTATGGTTGATGCATGTCATCGTATCCCAATTGCGTAGATCGATGCTAATGATGTCAATCACTGGATTGCCTGGTCCAGACTCGATTATTTACAGACCGCTGTCATATAGCTGGAATATTGCTGATTTGTGGCGTCAAACAACAACAGAAAGAAAACGTGTGACAGCTTTCCAATGGGTTAACTGACGAATACACAAATGAACCGTGCTCTTTGACTTAAACAGTTAAACAGCAAATAAACAAACAAACAAAGCGTATCATCGTACCCCGACGGCGTGGATCGTTGCTCTGGACCTTTCTGGTCCAGACTCGTGTTCAACAGACCACCTAGCCTTGCTCCAAGGCTGTACTGAAAGATAAATCAATGGATCTGTAGTAATTCTATCCTTCTAATAGACAAGTCTAAGGACGCGAGTCTATCAAGGGGACAACTTGTTCTTACTATAAATAATCTAGAAATTATGATTAAAACTAATAATTATTTCCTTAGAGACTTGTGCAGGTCTACAGACCACCAGCATATAGCTGGAACATTAAGTGCGGCGTTAAACAACAACAACAACAACAACAAAACCTCACAGAGTTGTGTTACTAGTATTTGATACCTTTACTTTCGCTAAAGGTACTTAACTCGTTTTATGTGTGTCGTTGCAGTGGCTACGTGGGGGTTGACGGAGACACCGGGAAGGTGCTGTGGAGGGACTCCAGCTTGGTAAACCCCTCGCTCCCCATCATGGACATCAGTGGAGACATCATCGGCAGCGACGGCAGATACCTCACGAAGGTCGACGGCGACGGCACGGGTGGAGAAACCAGTTATTCCCCTGGACCCTCCCATGACACCTGTTTTCAGGTATTATAGTGATCCCCATGGCATCCGCTAGCTGTGAATGAGAGGATTTAAAATTTGCCTGGCACGAACACCCTTGCATTATTCCCAGGACATTGTGATTCTCAGTGACATGGGTAACTCAGGGTCACTTGCAGAACTCTGGGTCACATCCAATACGCCCGAGCTTAACACATATTGGTCACATCCCCTAGAATATAGACCAGAGGTCGATCAGAGAATTACAGAACTCAGGGTCACATACCTTTATCAAACAGACAACCAGTCGCTCTGTGACTTACACAACTCAGGGTCACATCTCCTAGAGGACAGACCACTAGTCGCTCAGAGACTTACACAAACTCAGGGTCACATTCCTCTATCAAACATTTAACCAGTCGCTCTGTAACTTACACAACTCAGGGTCACATACCTCTATCAAACAGACCACTAGTCGCTCAGTGACTTGTGTAACTCAGGATCACATACCTCTATCAAACAGACCACCAGTCGCTCTGTGACTAACAGAACTCAGAGTCACATACTTCTAACAAACAGACCACCAGTCGCTCTGTGACTTACACAACTCAGGGTCTCATACCGCTACCAAACAGACCACCAGTCGCTCTGTGACTTACACAACTCAGGGTCACATACCTCTATCAAACAGACCACCAGTCGCTCAGAGACTTACACAACTCAGGGTCACATTCCTCTATCAAACATTTAACCAGTCGCTCTGTAACTTATACAACTCAGGGTCACATACCTCTATCAAACAGACCACTAGTCGCTTAGTGACTTGCGTAACTCAGGGTCACATACTTCTATCAAACAGACCACCAGTCGCTCTGTGACTTACACAACTCAGGGGTCACATACCTCTATCAAACAGACCACCAGTCGCTCAGAGACTTACAGAACTCGGGGTCACATCCCCTGGAATACAGACCCACCAGTCGCTCAGTGACTTACAACTACGATTGTCCGTGGGGCACGCGAGTGGCCCAGTCGTCTAATTTGCTGTGCATGGTTTGCGTCCCTTAGACCTGCCAGAATCCAATGATTCCTGTTCCTGGTTCCTGATCCAGTTCAGTCGGAATCATATCCGTGATCGTGGATTTCACTAGTCTAACGCTTAGTCTCTGAAAATATATATTCTGATAAAAAACAACAACTCCATTTAAATTGAAAAGGGAGATGGGAGATACAAAGACTGTGGAAAATCTAGACTTGCTTCGTTTAGAGTCATACAACTATAGTAAGGGTTGGGCGGAAGGGAATATAATATGGTTCAGGTACTGAGACCCTGCAACAAATATAAATGAATAAAATAGCAAGTCTAGATTACTGCAGTATCAGTAGAGAATGGGCTTCTTATTATTATATTTCATAACTATAATTTAACAACTGTTTGTATCGTAAAATATGATCACATCAAAGACTAGATGTTAGTCTGGGACTGTGAGACAGACTAGGGTTTCACCAAAGTGGACCGGCTTCCAATAGGCTGCCACTCATATTCAACTGGGATACAACTGAAATACTGTACATTCAAAGCGGCGCAGAACCCAATCCACTCACCACCATTGTTCTGTTTCAGTCTGGAATTCGGAGATGGGAACATCTTTTTGATCGTGTCTCAGACGGGGGGAGGTCGTCGCCTATCTCGCAAGTGAGTCAATATTCTGTCTCTAAGGTGAGGTGAGGTGAGGTGAGGTGAGGTGAGGTGAAATGGGGTTTAACGTCGCGTCCACGATTATTGCACTTATACAGCGACGTGTGTGTGTGTGCGTGCGTGCGTGCGGTCCGTGCGTGCGTGGCGTGCGTGCGTGCGTGTGTGTGTTGGGTGGCTGCTTGTACTAGTCCCGGGCTAATGCCGAGTTTATAGCGCAAGCCCACTGAGATACCATGCCGCAGTTTAACATGAATAGCCCAGTCAGGACACAGTATGCTGACTCCGAGCCGACCAGTCCTTGTTTTATCCCCTTAATGCCGAGCGCCAGACAGGGGTAACAACAAGTACCATCTTTTAACGTATTTATGACGCATCCGGGGATCGAACCTCGGACCTTCGCTATACGAGCGGACGCTCTACCACTCGACGACGGAGGCGGTCTCTGTCTGAGACAGACCATGTTACACCATGTATAAAAATATAACTGGTTCCTGAAAATTCTTTGGCCTCATGTTTTATAAAACAAATACATGAACGCTACAATTGCTACATGACCTAACGGGAAAATATATATGAAACCTAACAAACAAACATATTTATTAAATCACATAATTCATTGTGGTTGTACTTACTTTATTCATCAATCATCACTTTTATAAAAAGTCAACATCTCACTAATTATATGAGTTTGTGTAGTCAAGCAGCTCGACTGTGAAATATGTGTTTTATCACCTCAAAACCTGTAGGATATCTGCATTTAGTTTAATTTAATCAAACCTGTCAAGATTATTAACAAGGCTAGTCAAGCTAGCTGAAAACAACATCAGCACAAGAAAATATACTTTCTGATAAAAGAAGATGTATTGTGTAATAACAGTCTACATGAAATCAATATACATTACAAAAATAGACGCAAGGAGAGAAATGCATTGTGTAATATACTACTCAAAAGAAGTTAAGGATCACCCGATTCTTTCATAATGGTAAAGTTAATCTGTCATGACATGAGATATTCACTATTGTAATATGAAAGAATCAGGTGATTCTTAACTTCTTTTGAGTAGTATATAAGACTTCAAGACTTTATAAACTGCTCTGCAAAAGTAAATTGGATTTGACTAAATATTAAAAAACGTTATCAAAACGTTACTAGGCTGAAAACAGTCGTCGAAACACTGCAACTTAAAGGTCGAAAACACAACTATGATACCTATATGAAGTACATAAGGCTTCCTTTTAGTAACCATTAAACATGGGTGCCACCTTGGCGTAGGATATGCTCGCCTATTTGCGAGACCCGTGAAGATCCGGGTTAGTATAGGTCATCAGAAACCCATGCTTGTCGTCAGAGGCGACTAACGGGATCGGGTGACTTAGTTGGTGCATTTCATCGTATCCCCAATGTGTTGTCCGATGCTCCTGATATCAATCACTAGATTGTGTTGTCCAGACTCGATTATTTACAGACCGCCGTCACATAGCTGGAATATTGCTGAGTGCGGCGTTAAACAACAAACAAATTTCTCTACTAACAAACGCATTACTTGTTTCAGGGGAGCGATAAGCATATCTCTTTTCATGTGGCAAGCGTTAATTGTTTCTTGACTATTAAATGAATGAGACAGTTCGAAGCCGGTGTTTGGATCTGGTATATGTCCGACACGCTGCCGTCCCAGTACAGACCCCCCATCCCCACGCCCCCTTCACGAGGTGGCAAGCCAGCGCGGGGTGTTGTAAATCCAGCATCTATAACACATGAACATCAACACATCTCGGAATCTAAATGACTGAATATCAAGATAAACATCTCCATTCCTTAGCCTGACACTTACGACCATTTCCTGACCTGAACTAATCGCGCCCCCTCCCCCTCACAGCACCCCCCACCCCACCGCTCCCCCAAACCACAGTACCGAGTTTCCACCCCCACCCACCCCAACCCTTTCCCTCACTCTCCCCTTCACGTAATGTAATGTGAACTGCCTGGAGCATGTCACTTGATATCCTCATTTTAGAGTTTGGGTATTTGACATCAACCGTCAGCACTCGTATTAAAGTAAGGAGTGGCGGATCAGGGGGGGGGGGGGGGGGGGGGGGGAACTGGGGGTTGCATCTGATGACACTTTGAATACGCAATCCCTACCATGTTAGCATGTTAGCACGTAAAATTATGAATGAACTAATCATTTAATACTATCTAATATTAAAGGTTTTTTTTTTGTGTGTGTGTGTGGGGGGGGGGGGGGGGGGGGGGGGGGGGGGGGTGGCTGACTCATGTATTCAATTCGTTCTTTAAATTAAAAAAAACTCCCATTATTTCTTCCCCTGTGTTTACATTTTCATTCCTAAAATATAATATTTACGATACAGAACATACTCGGGTGATATCTACTTCTTTAAAACTTTACATATTTCTCTGCACAAAGGAAGTTGGGGATCAGGAATATTTAGAGGGATATTTTTTATGACAGTTTTATGACAGTTTGTGCACCTTCCGACATGATGACGGGACATAAATCAGTCTTTTATGAAAACACAACCAGATTATGTTTAGCAAGTCTAGCCAACTCTTTTACACAGTCTATGAAATCAGCAGAAGGAAAAACATATTTAGGGTAGAAATTAATTGTGTAATAAATGATTTCATAGAGTGAGTGAATATGGTTTTACGCCGCTTTCAGCAATATTCCAGCAATATCAGGGCGGGGGACACCAGAAACGGGCTTCACGCATTGTGCCCATGTGGGGTATCGAACCGGGGGCTTCGGCTTGACGAGCGAACGCTTTAACCACTAGGCTACCCCACTGCCCCTGATTTCATACACTATATGTTAGTTTATACGGATTCTGACACGCGCTCATGACAAGAAAGCCATCACACAATAATTTGTTAGAAAAATTGATGAAGAGCAAGAACAGATATTATAATCGATGTCATGGCTTGTACATATATGTATATACCTTCCTTGGACAATAAGTGAAATCAGATCTAATCACATAAAAAAACATGTTTATTTAAGTATACCGGTCTGTTACCTTTCTCGTAGTTTTTTGAAGTGTTAAAATGTCTGAAGTGTCTGAAATGATATTGCCTTCGACAGCAACATATAAACCATTCTATTGTATCATCCGTAATTTCCCCAGATGGAATCCCCCTGGCGTCCCTGGTGCTACGGGGAAACGTTGAGATGTACAACGGGACCTTTCACCCCATCGCCCAGCCCATCATGCGGGGGAGCCGCGCCTACATCCTCACCCAGTTCCAGCCCGACCCCCAGGACGCAGCCATACCCCAAGAGAAGGTAGGGAGGACCTGGTGTCACACAGGAGCATCTGTTTTGTTGTTGTTGTTGATGTTGTTGTTGTTGCATTAAGTGTTTAAGAGGTTGCCTTCTGCCTAAGCAATTTCGGCTAACCTGTCCCTCTTTGGGACTCCTGTGTGTGAGTAGGATACACATATCTATTGTGAGTTTGTTTTGTTGGTTAGTTTGTTGTTAAACGCCCCTTCACAGTTCCAGCAGCCTATACTCACCCCCTTCTCAGCTCCAGCAGCCTATACACATACCATTCTCGGTTCCAGCTGCCTATACACATCCCCTTCTGAGTTCCAGCAGCCTATACACATCCCCTTCTGAGTTCCAGCAGCCTATACTCATCCCCTTCCCAGCTCCAGAAGCCTATACACATCCCATTCTCAGTTCCAGCAACCTATACACATCCCCTTCTCAGTTCCAGGAGCCTATACACATACCATTCTCAGTTCCAGCAGCCTATACTCATCCCCTTCCCAGCTCTAGCAGCATATACACATCTCCTTCTCAGCTCTAGCAGCCTATACTTATTCCCTTCCCAGCTCTAGCAGCCTACACCCACCCCGTCAGCTCCAGCAGCCTACACATATCCCCTTCCCAGCTCTAGCAGCGTATACCCACCCCTCACCTCCAGCAACCTATACTCATCCCCTCAGCTCCAGCAGCCTAAACATATCCCCTTCCCAGCTCTAGCAGCGTATACCCACCCCCTCACCTCCAGCAACCTATACTCATCCCCTCAGCTCCAGCCAGCTTAAACTTGTCCCCTTCCCAGCACTAGCAACCTACACCCACCCCGTCAGCTCCAGCAGCCTATACTCGTCCCCTTCCCAGCTCTAGCAGCCTATACCCACCCCCAGCAACCTATACTCATCCCCTCAGCTCCAGCAGCTTAAACTTGTCCCCTTCTCAGCACTAGCAACCTACACCCACCCCGTCAGCTCCAGCAGCCTAAACATATCCCCTTCCCAGCTCTAGCAGCCTATACCCACCCCCCTCACCTCCAGCAACCTATACTCATCCCCTCAGCTCCAGCAGCTTAAACTTGTCCCCTTCTCAGCACTAGCAACCTACACCCACCCCGTCAGCTCCAGCAGCCTATACTCGTCCCCTTCCCAGCTCTAGCAGCCTAAACCTATCCCCTTCTCAGCTATGGAATTCATACCCATCCCCTTCTCAGCTCCAGCAGCCTAAACCTATCCCCTTCTCAGCTATGGAATTCATACCCATCCCCTTCTCAGCTCTAGCAGCCTATGGGCGGTCGGGTGGCCAAGTCACGCTGAAGACCCGGATTCGATTCTCAAGTCAAACAACATTTACTCATCCCTTTCTCAGTTCTAGCATCCTATACCCACCGCCTCAGCTCCAACATCCTGCACTCATCCCCTTCTCAGCTCCAGCAACCTATACTCATCCCTTCTCCACATATACTCATAACCAGTTCAATTAAAGGTCTTGAGAATTCCTTAATACTCGGGGATTCTTTAATAAAGTTATATTTATTTAACCTCATGCATACATGTAACTTTATTTCTGGGGTTATATGGTATCCCTCCTTCACCCGCCGTGTCCTGCACCAGTGTATCTCACAATGCTTGGCTTCAACCACTTCCTATGTCCGTTTTCAGATCGTGAGAATGCAGCGCTTATATTCTGTCGACATCCGGGTCAGTGAATTAGAGCGCATGCGCGTGGTATGGAGCGTGAACGTTGGAACAGGAAGGGCCACATTCGCATCTGATGCCGACTCTGATGACACAGATGGTGGTTCTGAAAATGTGCTGTTGTATTATCACAGCACCATCTACATCAGCCTGTCGGGGGTTGATGGGCGGGGTGGTGATTGTGACGCCGTTTCGACGTTGCTGGCCGTTAGAGAAGACGGTTCCAAAGGAACCATAGTGCATACATCCAGTTATCCACCATCAAATTTTGCTGTTTATGATGACGTCACATTTTGTCATGACGACAGCGTTCAGATGCCAGTCGTCTGGGTTGCCCAGCAACGGGGTTCTGTTATTTCAGCACTTAACCCAAAAACTAAAAGCATGTTCATGAATATTACCTTAAATGCCTTACTGAATGTAAAACACGTCAGGCTATCCTCAAGTCTGATGGTACATATCGACACTGCCGACAGCTATGTTCTCATGTTCGCATTGAGCATTGCAAACACCACCGCCCTGAGGTACTCCCAACACCTCGTAACGCTGCAAGGAATTCTGTCTTCTCAGAAAGCACCAACGGTGATGTGGAATATTGCGTTACCTGATTCCTTCCAGGTTGAAGGCCAAATCAGTTTTGTGAGCGCATCCTATGAGACGTTTGTCGGAACTGGTAGAAATATGACCGGTGTGTATGCTTTTGGCCTCCGCTAAAATATCATATACATGACAACTGAATACATTCGAGAACGGTTATTTGTGCCACACGTCGTATGGATACATTCAATTGTTTCTTCTTAAATAAATTATAGTTTCAGTAGCATCGACATTATTTTTTTTCATTTGTACGTGATTGCGAATCTATTCTATCTGTACAAGCAACCGCCTCGTTTAACTGCTTTCTACTCATTTAACGGCTGTCAACGGCGACTGTACCCGCCCCTACCGCTTAGTTTGTCCTTCCCCTTCCCTACCCCTCACACAGCACACACTGTACCTACAGCTTACCTGTCCCTCCCTTCCTACCCTACCCCAGCGCCTCGGAGAGCCTCGGGGAGCATCTCATCAGACCTTTGTACTGTGGACATTGAGAGACAAAGATTGTTTGACCTCACTGCAAGCTGTCATCGTATCCCAATTGTGTGGATCGATGCTCTTGATATCAATCACTGGATTGCCTGGTCCAGACTCGATTATTTACAGACCGCCGTCATATAGCTGGAATATTGCTGAGTGCGCCGTTAAACAACAAACAAACACTGCAAGCTAAACATTCTCCCTCACTGCCCTGGCTTAACTGAGCCTATACCCTTGTCTATAAAGACAAGGTAAAAGACTGGCATATTAATGGATATCATATTGTGTCGCAGATTAAACCAGGTTCTTCCACATTTTCCACAGCTTGGTACTCTCGGTATGCAGCGTCTGTACGCCATAGACCTCTTGGACCGCTTGTTGCAGCCTATCGATATCGTCTGGTACTTCAACCTGGAACTAGAGGTCAAGGTCAACTGTCGGCGACCAGAGAAATCCACGGAATCGTCCCAAGATGAAGGGAAACAAAACGCTGGGAACGTAGCAGGTAGTAAACATAAACCCGCGTCCGAGATCTCACGTGATAAGAAGACAATAAGACTTGGGAACCCTGATGCAATGAAACGGTCTCGTCTCTCCAGGAACAAACGTGACACACTCGAGCACGACACGAGACTGAAGTATATGACGGCTAATCAGGTGGCTGGTAACTCCGGCCTCCTAGACATGCTCACACGATCTGAAGCAAAGGGTGGAACAAATATTTGGGAAACAACCAACAGTTTGCGGAATCCAGTACTTCGACATGGCGAATCTATGGATGTTGTGGGAATGGTTCAGGACGATTTCATTCTTTCTACCGGTACAGGAAACACAAACAAGCATCAAAACCCTGGTACTTCCGGTACGGGCGGTTCACACAAGGGCCGCCATCCCAGCGACAAGATTCGTCCCCAATGGTCACAGCAGGCAAGTGAACAGTCCAGTTTGATATACTTCTTTGGAACAGTGATGGCAAGTGTGGCGCCCCCTACAGGGATCTGTGATATGCTGACATTGGAAGAAAATCGTCAGTGCTGCCTTGAAAGCTCATTTTCCAAACTGGTGGGTATTCAAGATCTAGGTACAAACATGAGCTTGTCGTACAGCAACAACTTCTCCCTCTCTCATATGTCGGTCTATGACGATTCCTATGGCAGGCCGGGTCTGGACTCGTCATGGGACACTGGTGTGAAACAAGAACTCCGGGACACAGATCCTAAGGACATAAAAACACCAGTCACTCACACAAAGCAACGGGCCGGGCTTGGCGAGGGAAGCCTGGTGTGGGCTGTCACGCAGTTTGGCGACACCATTAACGGATTCGATCAAATCTCCAGCCAGGTCCAACAAATCGCTAACGTCTCCCACATGCTAAACACCAGCGTACAAGTGACGTCAAGGGTAATGGTAGCCATAGATCCCAAAACGCATGCTGACCTCCTTCTTTTCGCCGTAAGACGGGTTAATAAAACTCAGCCCCACTCTTCCTATAATGCGACGAATTACTTGGTTGCCTTGGATACATCCTTTGGGGACGGTCAGCAAAACATAATGTGGACACTTCCGGTTCCCTATGATTATGAAGTTCAAGGTCAGATTGCCGTGTTGGAAGTTCCGTGGGTTAATAGCTCTTCGCCGCTTTTAGTCGCAACAGCCCAGGGTCCTGTCAGCCAGATAGCCTTCGCCTTTAACTTCACCCAGACAGCGTGAAGGAAATATTGCCCTGTTGTAACAACAGTCTGGGGAAAACTGAAGGTCATTGTTCCATTTTGAAGTCTTCGGTAATTTACGATGAATGTCTCCTGCTCGCCCCTGGATTGATGTATCCGGTTTAATTTAAATGTATACTGGACAAAAAAAAGTTAGGGATCATGACTATTTTTTTTTGGGGGGGGGGGGGGGGGGGGGGCAGCAGCATCCTATCCGTCCTTGACTTTCGCTAACATTTTAACGACCAATGAAACATCGAAATAAAGAAAAGGTAAATATGTACAGGAGAACTTGCCACTGCCAGTCATGATGGAAATGAATTCACCCTATCCATCAAACAAATTTTTAGGGCTTTCTTTTGCGTGTCAGATAGTTTTTCAATGTTGAATATCTCGCAAACCCTATATGAATGAGTGGAACCTGTCGCCATGTTGTTGATATCGCCAACTCGCAATCTTAAAGGTCAGTTAGTTAGAGTGGCGTAGCAAATCAAATCATATTTATCCTTGCGTGACAACCGTATAAGGATCTATCCGATCTATACCGAAACGTCGCCTTTACAGTAAAATAAAGATGGTATCCATAAATTGTGTATACTTTGGCAAATCAAATTGGCGAATGAAAATCAAGGTTGGGTAATTTGAGATCGCGAGAACCACAGTAATGGATCTAGGGATTTATAGCGTACATTTGCCGAGCCCTTGAGATAATTACAGAGTTTGTCATTACAAAATAAATATTCAAAACATTATCATGATCCCTAACAATTTTTGTTCGGCATATATAATGTTTGTTTGTTTGTTGTTTAACGCCGCACTCAGCAATATTCCATCTATATGACGGTGGTCTGGACCAGACAATCCAGTGATTGACAACATGAGCATCGATCCACGCAATTGGGATCGATGACATGCATCAACCAAGTCAGCGAGCCTGACCACCCGATCGCGAAAGTCGCCTTTTACAAGCATAGTTGCCTTTTACGGCAAGCATGGGTTGCTGAAGACCTATTCTACCCCGGATCTTCACGGGCCATATATAATTATAATGATCAAGTCAGATATTATGTTGTACACATTGTGACGATTTAAAAGCTTACTGCGATTTGCTGACAAGGCCAAATGAAGTGTGGTGTGTCGATGTTGATTAAAGAGTCTTGGTGATTTCCATAAATTTATACACATGTATGATCGCTGATACGACTGATTCCTTTCCTGACAAATTACGTGTGTTATGATAACAGTGGACCAACTGTTTTATTTACATCGAACAACACAATCCGTAGTAACTACAACACACCACCATGTTACCAGGGCTCTTCCCTTGGGCACACCGGAAACCTATGATTGTGGGTTTGAATCCCGGTTCGCCCCGATTATGTTTCTAGGTTTGTCAGCACCAGACCCGTGCTTGTAGGTTACATCAGAGTGCTAGACGTCTGAGACCTGCATCACTTCGGGCCCTCCTCCCACATCAAGCTGACACGTCGAGATATAAACGGCGTTAAATTCAACTCACTCACCCCAAGGCTCTACTCCATGAGGAGCTGGTCATGTTTGACCTCTATGTTTGTGCGTCAGTGTACCACAACGACGTTCACATTCAATTTCAGTTTAAGATTAATTTTATTTCAGTGGTATAGAGTAGTCTTGCTCCAAGGCTGTACTGAAAGAAAAGACCACGGATGTGTAATAATACAACCCTCCTAATAGGCAAGTCTAGATATGTGGACAGTACTCCAGTCTCTTATAGGGACATCTTGTTCTTAGTATTTACATAATCTAGAACTTATGATTTAAACTATTAATTATTGCCTTAGAGACTTGTGTAAGTCTAGTTTGGGAGCAAAATATGTCATACTATACATTAAAATAATTTACATTAAACTGGTAATATTAGACTTGCACAAAATTTCAAAGGCAATAATTATAAGTTTAAATGCTTTTGTTTGTTGTTTAACGCCGCACTCAACAATATTCCAGTATGGGACGGGGGTCTGTAAATAATCGAGTCTGGACCAGAAACCATCAAGTGACTGACATCATGAGCATCGATCCACGCAATTGGGATACGACGACATGCATCGACCAAGTCAGCGAGCCTGACCACCCGATCCTGTTAGTCGCCCTTGGCGTCAAGCACAAATGACTTTTACGGCAAGCATGGGTTGCTGACGACCTATTCCACCTCGGATCTTCACGGGTCGACGTCAAAAAGAAAAGAAAGATTAAGCCTCCGGATGACGCGTGTGGAATTCATAAACAAGCCGGGTGATTTTTGTCCTTAATACACAAACTAGAAACAGGTGGCTCCACAAGCATAACAAACTCAATTCAGCAATTATTACAGAGCTGCAGATAAGCTGCGTATTTGCCTAAAATACCCCAAAACAATATTCAAAACCTAATTACTTTCAATTAACTTGCGTACATTAAATGAAAAACTCAAATGTATAAACAACATGCGTCAATACCCAATGAAGCTTTTTCAGCATGCGTACAATGGAGCTAATTTTCGAAACACAATTACGAGCAAGTTTACTTTCCGAGTCAAGCTTATACTTAGAACCCTTATATACATCTAAAACATTATTATTATTTTTTGAAATCATAAAAATGTTTACTCACTTTGGAAAAAAAAACCCAATAGAGTGATGAATAGATGAGTGAAAAAATATTGGTTACCCAATGAAAAATGTTATAACCAAATTAAAATAGGAACCTTCGAGCAAAAACGCAATTGCTCAAAAACTTATCTGGAGCTCTGGCAATACTATATACTAGAAGTATAAAGGTCGTGGCTATACAGTAAATAGATCATAATTGTAAACTATTTAAAAAATATATGTTGCCATCGACAAATCCTTTATCCTTTCATGATAGACAACCATACATCAGTTAGGTGACAAAGATTCATACATTTTTGAAATACTGACTACTGATTCAAGTCATAATAAAAAGTCGAATCCGATGGGCGGTGGGGTAGCCTAGTGGTTGAAGCGTTCGCTCGTCACGAGGCTGGCCCGGTTCGATTCTCCACAGCGGCGTAAAACCATACTCATTCACTCGCTCAACACCAACATTTAAATGTAATGCTCTGCCACCTTCCATTTGGGAACACGACTATTTATGAGGCTGGTAAGCGGGATTCGGGTGTCTATTTACTAGTGTATTTAGAGGGTATTCGGGACCAAGCCATGTGGTATGCGGGACGCAAATAAAATCGTACGCAGATTCAACATTTAAACATCATTTATGGTATACATCAAAACGTTCTTTTTATACTTAATAATTTTTACTTCATTCGTTCGGTAATTTAACTTCAAATCACACCCTTTCATGAACTAGGAACGTGATCTGCGTGTTTTCATTCTGCCTTTGTGGAGCGCACTCTGACGTGTTCAGTGGTATTCGGGATTCAGGGGTGAATGAAACGGCTCGGAATGAGACTAAGATGGTATTGGGGATTCAGGGGAGGGGATGGGAGCTTGGTACCCTCATTTATCGTAATTTCTAATACAAACCCTGAAACAGAAATGGCATCCGAAAAGAATGATTTTCTACATTAAAAGACAATTTAACTGTTGAACGTTCGAAGGTCGTTGAAACTAGGAAACGATTTGTCCATTTTATTGTTACGTTATTTCATGACCACGCTTCCTGTAAGTAGTTTTTTATCACTACATTATATACATATTTTCGAAGACGTATTAAGACACTAGTTTTTCTCCCAGTAATCCGATGTACATTGTATCCTGCCAGAAGTGCGCGTGGCGTGTGTAAAAGCACGGGCTAACAATTGTATACTCGACACCATGTACCGTGTCTTGCTTTTGTGCCCCGCCCACATCTCTGCAATAATCACGTGCATGTTGTGCCGCGCGTGGCAGACAAAACACAGACAGCGCCGCACAACATGGAGGCTAGGTGACCTTGCACGTACTGCACATGATGAAATCTTCTCAACCAGGGCGGGAATCTGCATGTTTACAAAAATAAAGTACTTATCAGCGCAGAACAAAAGAAAAAATTCTCAGTCATCAAATCCGAGGCTTTTCTGTCTTAGAGATTAATTATCGGTAGAAATCGGTCTGTCATCCATTCACTAAATATATCTTGATGAAATGCTGTTGACAAACAGCGTGTTAAGAAAACTAATTATCATCTCCTCCTTTCATAGTTTAAACAAGAGTTTGCCACTAACGTGGCTATATCCCCCGCCCCTGTTGCAGAATTTATGACATAATTGAATCTAAACAAACCCTAACCTCTTTTAACCGAGGTAGAACTTGTCATGGAAATTGTAAAAAAAGATGAGTTTGGAACCTAAGTCCATCTTGTTGCCATGGAAACGTAAAAAATAAAAAATTATCAATAGCAAAAGGCAACAGTTCAGCATGTACCTGACAGACCTGCAAAGTTTGATGAAAAAATATTGAATGGTTTATGAGTTATGCTCGGAAACGAACCCTAGCCTCACAGAACCCAAGTCAATCTTGTTGCCATGGAAACGTAAAAAATAAACATTTCTAAAACTTCTCAATAGCAAAAGGCACCAGTTCAGCATGTACCTGACAGACCTGCAAAGTTTGATGAAAAAATATTGAACGGTTTATGAGTTATGCTCCGGAAACGAAACGTGACGGACGGACGGAGCCCGTTTCTATATCCCCCGCCAACTTTGTTAGGTGGGGGATAAAAAACAAAAACAGGTATGCCCGAGATGCGTCCACCACTCTTATGAAGATTGTATCCATCGTCATGGTGACATGCAGCATGGCACCTCGTTAGGGGGCAATCATTTGATTTTCAGCTACTTGACGGCGGTCTGTAAATAATCGAGTCTGACCATACAATCCAGTGATAGATATCATGAGCATCGATCCGAGCAATTAGGATCGATGACATGCATCAACCAAGTCAGGGTACCTGACCACCCGATCGTTAGTCGCCTCTTTCGACAAGCATAGTCGCCATTTACGGCAAGCATGGGTTGCTGAAGACCTGTTCTATCGCGATTTTCGGGAGGGGTAGGGGAAGGGATCACTTACTTTCATAAATAAAACGAAATGATGAACTTTATTCTTTAGACACAGTCTGAGAAAAGGGCATATCATATACTTTCCTACAATGAAGGGGCTTCCATATCCCCACCCCCGGGAAGAAAATCAACAGGGTGCTCCCTTACACTGAACGTTAAAATGTGTTGTTTTAGTCTAGATGCATCATGGTCACGGCATCATAGGGTGAGTGAGCGAGTATGGTTTTACGAGCTTTTTGCAATATTCCAGCACTAACACGGCGGGGGACACCAGAAATGGGCTTCCCACATTTTACCCATGTGGGGAATCGAACCCGGGTCTTCGGCGTGACGAGCGAACACTTTGACAACTAGGCTACCCCATCGCCCCTCACTGCATCCTGACCCACACAGGCCCAAGTACATTTCACGAGGACATGGGTTTGAGCATACAGCATTATTAAGACCTGCGTCACTGTTGTAATTTCCTCCAACATTAAGGCGACATGAAACTGGTTATAACATTGTGTACACGATTCTTGCACTTACATAAATGCTTATCATGTATCCATGTCAGGATGGTGATATGTGATTGGTTCACGAGTTGATAAAATACTGTGTACTATAGTACGGTTGGTTGGTTGGTTGGTTGGTTTTATAGTTCTAGCCTCACTGAATTGATGAGATGATGTAACTTCGCGTTCAAGATTATTGCACTCTTGTTTTTAATTCCGCACACAACAATATTCCAGCTATATAACGGCGGCCTGTAAATATCGATTCTGGGCCAAACAATCCAGTGATCGATATTATGAGCAACGGTCCACGTCGTTTGGTTACGATGACAGGCAATCAACAAGTTACCCCGATCCATTTGGTAGCTATGTGGCTGAAATAATGCCGATGCGACGTTGTTTTGACTGACTCACTCTTACGATCAGCAAAGGCTGCTGGGAACACGACTGTCGGGGTTAACACACACATAACCCACACTCATTTGTTAACACACGTGCGAGTGTTAATTACAGTACATATTTTAAGCATATGCATGTTTAAACGATCGTTCCTTTCACGGTAAACTAATGTCATTTGACAAAGAAAAACAAACAATATTGTATGAATTACATCTATATTCTATGATACTAAAACTACTACTTCTCAATACAGCAGAGCCTTTACAAAGTCGCCCTATTTACAGGAGGCATATTCCATCAGTATTCGATACTGGCGGTCATAAAATAACATATCAATAAAACTGTCGGAAACTTCTAAAATTTCAAATTTACAATGACGTATAATCCTACATGCTAAAGCATCATAAATAAAATCATTAAATGCACAATAATTAAGATCTACTGGAAACTCAACAAAAACTCTGAAATCCTAAAATGTAAAATTTCAAGCTAATTCTTATAACGTACTCTGAGAATGATTTTTTTTCAAACTAAAACGTCTCCAAATTTGACAGTCCATTGCACCACATACATTGTTAAAATGTCCCTGCATTTTAACACATAAGCACTGTATTCTTTGTCAAAACGGTAAACTCGTTTTGAACACAGCACTCCTCTTCAACACATTCACGTGTTCCTAGGCTAAACAATAAACAAAACTAGATAGTTAATATCATACACAACACAGGCGAGTTCATCATCAATTTCTCATTCGAGTCAAGATTAAAATCAGTTGCGAATAAAATCAGCTCCATTCATCTGGAAAAGTGGATGCGTTACGAGTCCCCGTTATAACAACACACTTCAAAGGTGGAATGTAACAGTATACACACTCTGGTAAACTCTTCATGTTCGACGCTTTTTACCTGTGGCCATGCGCGTCGTACGGAGAGGAGAGGGGCTGGTTCGAAACTCTGAGTCGTTGTTGAAGGGACAGTATTTGATGGTGTGGGCGTGGTCCCCGATGGCTTGGCAGATTGGACACGGGTACTTCCTCAACACTGGGCACGCCGTATACCCACGGGAATCCTTCAAAACATGTCCTGTGTACACGTGTGGAGGTTCTTTGTTGTTCTTGCAGAATACACAGATCAACTTCGATTTTTTCTTCCCCTGCACCTGTAGTTGTGTGGCATCGCCACGGGCTGTCTTGCACTGTTTGAGCCACAGGTATTCCTTGATCCGATCATTTGGAACAACCGGGATCTCGCGGGTGGGGGGTTCGTGCCCACGCACCTTTTGTTGTATGATGTCATACTCGTCCAGTTCGTAAGTAGTTCCGTTTCTTTCGAATTCCGCCGTCGTCAAAGCACAAAGTCTTTCCTGGTCTAACTTGCTGAAATTCGAATTCACAAGCGATGGATTTGAAGCTTGGAAACTTGCATATTTGAAGCTGTCGCTACTCTCGTCCGATGACAGGGAAATATCGGAACTAGGGCTCAGCTCGCCCCGGCCCCCGGCGAACTCCTGACACAACCCAAAGTAGTCCTGGTAGGGGTCGTAGATGTGGTCGTTCCCCAGACATAACACGTCGCTAAACGCGGAGTCATTCCTACCTATGAAGTCTTCTTTGGCGGACAAGATTTTCTTCTTGGCGAGCTGTGGCGTGAATTTGGGGATCTGAGGGAGTAGTAGGCTTTGGTGGTTTGGAACACCATCCCCAGCGAGTAGTTCAAAGTCGTCAGTCGTACGACAGTCCCCGGAGTCAGGTTCCAGCACAGGGTGTAGTAGCATTGTTGAATCAGCCACAGGTCGCCTCCGAGTTAAAGATGGTAGCCTCGGTCAATGGTGCGCCGCCTTGGGTGATAGAATTTGGGCAGCACTGACGACTCTTGCACCTGGCACGTGTGACAGCGCACGGATTCCACGTGCATTTTATAACTCGCCATACGTCCAGGCCGCCAACGCTTTTCATTGGCTTGGGTTTTCCCGTCAATTAACAATTGGGCGGAGCTTACATTATTTGTAAACATAAATCACGTGACACCAAAGTCGTTGGGGTAACGAAGTAACTTTTTTATCAGAAATGTCGATCAGTTTGATATTTTGTATCTCAGCCATTAAAGTTATTTTTGATGAAGCACGCAAAATACAATGATGATAATTTAAGTACGTGAAGTAGCAATATAATATATTTTCAGCATGCCAGCGGAAATCATGTAGTAATATAAAAATGTAACAGCGCCATTGACAATATTGTTTCCAATATATATAGGAATGATGTAACCCGTTTAGATGCATATACAGCTAATAATTATGGTAAATACTAAGTAGCATCAACTTGACCTTACACGCGAAGAATGTGGGACCTGAATGGACTGACAGTGACACAATGTAACACTACATGAATTTGCAATATAGCTACAGTATTGCCACGTCGTAATGAAACGGCCTTATCAAACACACGGCGCAATATATTTGAAGAGTACCACAATGAGCCACAATGACTGTAAACCAATATCTAATGCATTGCCATGATGTACAAAATATGAGCGACGAAGCCATGTCCATAATCTTAATACACCTCAGCCAATAGAAATACTAATATGGGTCTTATCGAAAACTCCACGAAGCTGTGAAGATGCAATTTACATTGTATTGCGTGGATTCAGATCAGTAGGGCGAATTTTGAAAAAGTCAAATATTTGTTTTGATTTCATGAAAATGCTGAGTAGGGGAAACATCAATTGTGAGAGGGTATGTTTAAGATGAGTTTTCAACAGATATTAATCATGGTATTTTAATAAATTTTTTATAAGAGTATATTAACACAAAATCACTGCTTTTCATTTTTTTCAAATCTGGCCTTGTATGAACAGACAAATATAGGGATGCGGGTTGAAAATAGAAATATGATATAATTAAACATTGGATCAAAGCATTTCACGTATTCCTGAACAAATGCACTTATGAGACCTTTACAAAACTGCAATATAGTTGGAAAAATAATTTAAATTTAATTTCCCAGCTATCATGCTTGACATTTCTGCCCTCGATTTCTACAGCCCATGCAGGAATGTAAGTGCTAACTTGATTGATTCATGCCATCGTATCCAAATTGCGTGGATCGATGCTCATGATGTCAATCACCGGATTGTCTAATCCAGACTCGATTATTTTCAGACCGCCGTCATGTAGCTGGAATATTGCTGAGTGAGGCGTTAGAACAACAAACAAACAAACAAACAATCGAGTCTGGACCAGGCAAACCAGTGTATGGGTGGCGTTGGGTGGGTGTACTTAGTACACTGCATGGGAGATAATACCCCAACCACCTACTCTATATCCGCGTATATGAGTGAAAAGTTTTATTCCAGAGCATAGTAATGGATCTGTACCAGAGTTCCAATTCAGTAAATATGATGAGTCAAGGTTTTATAACCTCCTCAGTTACAATATACGCACACCTGTGCATGCGCGGCGCTTTTCTTTGATCTTTTTGATTCTGGTTACATTGTTCAACATAATGCCATTATTGACGTTTGATGAAGGTTAGAACACATGTGAAAGTCTTGCCGAATGATTCTTTTGTTTTCTCTTCCCCACCGACCCAAAATATATATATTTTAGTTTTATGCACCATGGGCGCAACTAGGGTAATTCTAAGTGGTAGCAAATCTAATTGTACGAGCCCCCCCCCCACCCCCCCACCCCACACACAAGAACTTTTTAGAAAGTAGAAGCTCTTGGACGCTACGTCCAGCGTTTTAAGACCGTTTATGTTAGATTTTATTTGCGACAAATAATTCGTATTTTTTTAATTATAAATTTGTAAGACATATACGTGTTTTACCAACACTTTTGCGACTTTCATTCAAGAAACATCTATGACAAGTGAAATTTGAACATTAAAACGAATCGATAATATTACTTTTATGTATTTTTACATGTTCATTCGTACTTTGTGATAGTTTTATTTATTTTTTCATATTTTAACGCGAGCCGACCTATCATCACAAAGAAAATAATAACGTCAGTATTACTATTCAAACTTCTGGCCAACCCTGACTTATAAAAGATTGTACAGAGGTTCAGATTTGAAACTTCAATCTGACTGGCGATTCTTTTCAAATTCATGCTTGTTTCTATCAAAATTATATATCTTCAGAGCCTTAGCGTCAGTCTTTGGTTACCGTGAAAGGGGCTGCTAGAGAGACAGAAAAAGGGGGGGGGGCTGGGAATAGGGAGGAGGTGTTAAATAGCAGGATCGCCTCTTCCAGGGTAATTGGAGATGAAAGATACTCGTCGTTTATTGTCATTCAGTCTCTGTATCTCATTAGCTATTTGTTGATTCATGTCACCTCACACCGCAAACACTCCTCCCTGTCCCCCCTCCCGCGGTGCCTGCTGGAATCAACAAGTGGCCATGTGAGGTGGTACCGGGCGAAATGGTGAGTTGGCTCAGATTACATCAGTGCCTGTGTAATTAGTTAAGGATTCATTGCTAATACACTGGCTATGGTACGGATGAGTGGAGTCAGCTCGGAATGTAAATAAACAGGTAAACAACAATCGGCGAAGGTCAGTGACCCTTAGATATATTGGAACTCATTTATGATACTAAATATATCTAAATATTTCTGTGTAACAATGTATAATCGTAGAAAATCCACCCTAAAATGAAAGTTTTCCCAAACTATACAATGTTGTAATGTTATCTTTTTAAAGCACTTCGTGCTTTATGATGTTTTTAGTATTTTGAGAAAGTTTTTTTTACAAAGTGATTCGATTATCTCTTGACATGTGTTTTGTAACGGCTTCATGACAATAGTTGTTTTTAGCTTTAATTCCTTCCTCTTCATCTTTGCATCTTGATGACTCCTTAGCACACAGCGTTCTTGTAACCAACTTTTCACTGGAAAGTATCATCATCATCATCATCACCATCATCATCGTCATGCCGGGAGGATCTATAATACGGAGCGTGTTCAGATGACTTGTGGTGTGAACATGTTTGAAAGCAAATCGGTTAAATTGTCTTTTAATATATAATGTAAAGGAAACCATACAATATCTCTGTACTGTTAACTTGGTTAACTTGGGGTCTGGGGATTGGTCGTATCCCAGTTCTGGTCGCTACAGACGTCTGTTGTAGGACCTAGAGCGTACAGGTTTTTTTTTACTGTACTATCACAACCCGGCAATACGGTATATATAAAAATTATGCAAAATAACGTACATATCATTTTTGTTGTTCAGGTATGAAGTTTTGTTTTTTAAAATATCAAATAATCTGTGCTACTTTATAAATGTTTGCAACACAGAATAACTTATAATCAATTACTATCATTTCCTTTGTCGTTTTTTTTAACGCGTCTGTTTTCTCCAACAATGACTGGTGTCGTTTTCGCTAGCAGTGTCCGACAGCACTACCGTTTTGCTTGTTGTTTAACGCAGCGCTCAGCAAAAGTCCAGCAATGTGACGGCGGTCTGTAAATAATCGAGTCTGGACAAGACAATCCAGTGATTGACATGATGAGCATCGACCCACGCAGTTGGGATACGATGACATGTATCAACCAAGTCAGCGAGACTGACCACACATCGCCTATTACAGGACAATAACAAGGTTCCCGTCTTCAAAGGCTTACATGTGCACAAACAAAGTTTTTTTTAACCATGAGGCACCACGATCGTCGCCGAACAGCGCGGAGGGTACCAGGTAGCTCAGCTACATTCTATACAGCGAGAACCTTGTTCACTAACCTAAAATGTATACAGTACTGAATGATAAGTCCTATAGTCCGGCGCCATGACTGTGGAATATATATATTTTTAGAAATGTTTTTATTAAAAGCCTAGGCAATCCTAGATCAAACTAACCAAGTCTAGTTTGCTTGATTCCATATGAAAATAGCAGAAGAGTATTAACGTTCTTTCGAAGAAAAGAAAGAAAGAATTAGTCTAGATAAGTACGTGAATATAAGAGGACAGTATATCTATGGACACCAGTCTTTTGCAGGAACAGCTTGTTCTTAATATTTATGTAATATAGGAATTATGATTTAAACTAATACTCATTGTTTGAGACAGAACCCGGCCGGAGTCATTCGTGACCAACTCGGTGTTTTTTCCGGGACAAGCCCGTTACGGAAAGGGGCGAGTGGTGACGAATGGTCCGGAGTTGAACCGTGTCGTGATTACTCAAGCCTTGCCTAAAGACTATACCATGGATATCTATGGCCCCTAGTGACAAGATCCAAGTCCTTGGCAAGTCTAGATAAGCCGGCCTACAAGGACTGAGGGCGTCAGTCTTTTCATGGGTCAACTTTTTCTTATCATTTGTATAATCTAGGAAATATGAATTAAAATAATAATTTACTTATATACATGTGCAAGTCTATACATACGCCCCTACTGGAAAGATCCCCAATAAATAAAAGCGTTGACCATACGTGAAGAAGTATCAATTAAGCTCTTCCCAGCGATAGCCCGTTCGCCCGAGAGTGTAACGAAGGTGTCACGCGCTGTGGAGGAGCTTGGGCAAGTATAAACAAAGGGAAGTAACTCTAACCAGCTAAGTACTTATTGCAAAATATTTCAACAGTCGCGGTTAATCGCGTGTATTTACATGTTTTGCTGTGTCAGGGATTTTAACTGGATTGCACGAATACAACTGAACAGTTGTTAGAGTAAGGTAAGAAACAATTGCGTGGTGTCAGACGAGAAATACATTCGAAACCTAGTTTTGATAATAGTTTCTCGTCCGATAATCAAGAGAGCTCCACAAAGGAATAACATTACTTTCCTGCTTCTGGACTGAACTATACCTCGCTTGTTTTGATCATAACCGGTGTTTAGCCCAGAAACTCCCTATGGATAATATAAGTAAGTGGCGTTCATTAATATTACTGATGATTGCAGTTGTGGTTCTAGAGCTAAGTGTCGAGATGTACTTCTCTAACCAAATTAATCAATTGACTTCCTTAAGTGATTCTATTGTGTCATCTTATTGCCATGCTTGTACTAGCTTCAGAAAGACTCCAGCAATGTATTAATTCCAATGTACTAAATGTAAGCCGTAATGTATAGTATGTGCATGGTCAATGACTAAAAGATTTGTTAATGTTATTCTATAATTTAATTCATGTTATTTATGTATATTAAATGTAATATTCTTCAACCACATTAAGGGCAGTGAAGTAGTCTGCAGCTGATAGCCGCTATGGGGTATGTAGGGTCATGTCTTGATTGCCGGACTCAAGCGCAGCTCTCGTCTATGTAGTCTTTATAGTGGTTGAAGTAATCGCTTGACATGCCAAAAACCATGTTTGATTTTTCCCGCATGGGTATAATATGTGAAGCCCATTCTGTGAAGCCCATTCAGTTGTCATTGTACCTCAATGATGTGGGACGTTTTTCTAAACACCAGTCACCGGATTGTCTGGTTCACACTCTGGTTTTGTTTGCTACCAATGCCAAATGAGGTACATTGGGAAGACAAATACCATATGCTTCAACATTATAAACTCATATTGGATCTATGCTGCAAAGTTAGCAGACTTACGGACTTACTCAGTCACTGAAAAACAGATGCCACGAAAAGCAAACTCATCTTATTTTACTTTTTTTTCAGCGGAAGTCTATATTGACGACACAATGTCACGAGAACGTGACAAACTTCTTACCCAGAGTCCTCTTCTGACCAAATGGAAGTTGGAGACCACTACAGGTTTGTCTCTTGCTAATATGTAAAATGATATTATTCTTCATGTTAGAACTGACATTCACTTTGTGTGAGTTCATTGCAGTATGAACCTTCATAGAGTGAGGACCAAACTGTATGAACGTCGGACTTTGCAGCTAATTTAAGCATTTTTCTAATATTTGAGGGGGCAAGGGTGGCCCAGTCGTCTAAGGCGCCTCGATTCGGTGGGCAGAGTTGCGTCCCTTGGGCATGCCAGAAACCTGTGATTGTGGTTTCGAATCCCAGTTCGCCCCGATTATGTTTCTAGGTTTGTCAGCACCATACCCATTCTCTTGGGTTTCACCGAAGTGGTAAACGTCTGAGACCTGCATCACTTCGGGCTTTCCTCCCACATTAAGCATATAAGTTATAACTGGAATAATGTTAAAAGCGGAGTTAAACCCAACTCACTCACTCATTCTAATATTTGAACTTACACCCAAACTAATTTTAATAGAAGATGTTCATAAAAATGCTCATACTTTGATTTTCATGTAAAGTTCTCAAAATCTGCCTTTTTCACTCATTTCAGCTATATTTGGTGTATTTGACATCAGAAGTACAAAACTTTCAACATTGAAGATAGAAAAGGCTACTATTAGCTGTAAAACCTATCTGATAATTTTCATACCAATATTTCCAACAGCCGTTTAAGTATTGTTAAAAGCGGCATTAAACCAAAGTCACTCACTCATCCAATATTAAATTTTTATGCAACTTAAAATTTGACGTTTCCAGTTGGCCAAAAGGGGCCCTGATCTTCCAACCCCCTTTCAGGACATTGTGGAATAATTCATGAAACATTCAGGCATTCACCAACATGTGGCTAGGTTGCTCTGATTAAATGCTAGGTTACCGAGTGTGATACAGGACCAACCATGTAATACCCTGGGGGTGGCCCATGGCGATATTTGCTAATATATTGGCAAGTGAACAATCCCAATTAGCACCCCTTCCGATTGATCAATGTACACAAGACTTAATTATTCTTGTATAATACGTGTGATATATGTATCCTTAGTTTATTTCTTTACAGAGACTTAGTACCAGTGTGACAAATACAATTAGAACGCAATAGTAAAAGTTGATCTCCATTTTTAAAAACAAACATCAAGGTGTTTTTTAGATATTATCAATTTGTTTATTGAAACTGTATTGGGAGAAACATTGAATGGGTATTTCTATACTTTCTTTACCATCATCATTTCTATTAGAAATGTAGTTTAAAAAATATCAAGTTCTTGTCACCAGAATAATATCTTTAGTACATTTACAGTTAAATGTTGAAAAGTAGAAGAAAAACACTTGATTTTGAGAAAAGCCAGCCGACCCTCCATCATGTTAAAGTCATTTGCGATCCTGTTATCTTTCTCACCTGTGACTGGTTGTCTCCATCACCTAGTCAAAGCATGTAATGTAACCATCGTCTGTCTGTTGAAGGTTTGAGAGGGGGACTTGGAGGGTCAAGTCTGCTCTCAACATCCAAGGCTGGCGAGGCAGGACGTAAGCGGAAAGGCAATGATTCCTCCGATGTTGATAATAAAAAGACAAAAGACACATCATTCTCTACCCAGAGTTCTCTCCTGAGCACAGAGCTGAGCCAGAAATTGACACTATCCTCCACCTTGACTGGTGGCAGTTTATTGTCCGGCAGTGGCCTACTGACCGGTGGACTTTTATCAAGTTCGTTACCGAAGACACTATTATTGCCATCTTTAAGAACAAAAGACGACCATAGTGAAAAATCGAGCCAAAACTCGCATGAAAAAAAACAGAAGAAAGTGAAATCAGCACGTGGCGATGCACCTCCAAAGAAACGGTCAGTTGAGGTCAAGGATGCCTTAAGGAAAGGAGAGAAGGCATCCAAGTTGTCCAAGGTGGCCAAACTGCCCAAGGAGAAGAAGTCGAAGGAGCCAGGGTTTAACTACAAGGCCTATGAGACAAGCTACCCTGATTACAATTTTGCGGGGATGTATGCTGGGGAAAGTTTTGAAGTGCCGAACTTCATGCCGCCAGACAAGGATGTCCGAGTCAGTAAACACCTGGTGACGGCGCCACTCTGCGATGTGAATGGTTTGAAGGTGAGTGATTGATCACCATCATTAGAATGGACCGTTGTCGTAGAAATTATAAAATATAACTGTCATTAACTTTGATACAGGCTCATTATAACTCATTATCATTCACGTTTTGTCAGCCAACCAGTTTATGTTCAGAATGAGGTCAAGAATTTTAGTTTCAGCATGTTAAGCAAAACAAGTTTTGATCATTTCTACAATTTGATGTACCTGTCATGAAGGAAAAATATATTTTGAATATGTAATGCATCAAGAATTTAAGTCTGCGACTTAAGCCACTTGTCTGAATCCTAGGTCTTGTAAAAATGTCCTCTTGTATAGTAACATCAGTTTATGCCTATAGGATAAAATTTAAACCTACAGAAAATATCAGCAAAATTCATGCTCAGTCTGGGGCGGTTGGTTAGCCTAGTGGTTAAAGCGTCCACTCGTCATGCCGAAGATCCGGGTTCGATTCCCGACATGGGTACAATGTGTGAAGCCCATTTCTGGTGTCCCCCGCCGTGATATTGCTGGAATATTGCTAAAAGTGGCGTAAAACCATACTCACTCACTCACTCACTCACTCACTCACTCACTCACTCACTCACTCACTCACTCATGCTCAGTCTGGTGAACACCAAAGGTTTTGTCATTGACCAATCTAATTTTCACCTGGCAAGCTATTTGATAATCATCCTGATGGTTATGATCAAGGCGCTAATGATAACTGACTAGTTTGATCATTGTCTTCTTAAAATTGATGTTTATGTTCAAATAGGCATCGTAAGTAATGAAGCTAATAAGATTTGATCTTGCCGAAGCCATTTATGTTTCTCATGTTAAACATACACTCTATCATTTTTGTCAATATGCTTGATACTACTTATTATATAATACTAATGATTTTTTGATGAATATTATTTTTCAGCATGCATTTATCAATGCTGTCAGTGCATCCCTTATCTGCGCACCCAACTTCAAGGATTCAAAGGATAAAGCCAGAATAGATCTCATTGCCATGTCAGAAAAGGTCACGACCTATGACCCTGAGTTTCTTCTGAAGGTAAGGTCAAGGTCTTAAGTTTTAACTTGAACACTTCTCACATGCTGTAAATGTATTGAAGACAGCTATAAGCATGTCGATGCACCCTTGGTGTTTGGCTTCTCACTTTAATCATTCCTAAGTTCATTCAAGTTTTATTCGCTGGGAAATATTTGTATGCCTTTTGTTATTTGATTTTCAGGTGGCCTTACACACAAGGAAAGGCTTGAACATCCGAACTACAGCCAACTTCTTGCTGGCTCTGGCTGCGAATGTCAAGTTGTGTCGGCCATACATGAGAAAGTATTTCTCTGCTTCCATCAACCTGCCCTCCGACTGGATTGAAGTGGCGGAAATCTACCAGGTCAGGATGATTTTACTGTCTTCTGTGTGTCTATTTCTTGTTAGACCGCCTCCTCCGTGGTCTAGTGGTAGAGCGGAAGGTCCGAGGTTTCGATCCCCGCCTGCGTCATACCAAAAGACGTTAAAGGATCTTACTTGTTGTTACCCTGTCTGGCGCTCGGCATTAAGGGGCTAAAACAAGGACTGGTTGGCTCGGAGTCAGTATACTGTGTCTGAGTGGGGTATTCAAGTTAAACTGCGGCATGGTATCTGAGTGGGTTAGCAGTATGAATCGGCATCAGTCCGGGCTAGTACAAGCGCGCGCACACACACTCACGCACGCACGCACGCACGCACGCACGCACGCACGCACACACGCACACACACATCGGAATGAAATAAGAGCAGATTTCCAGCATGGGTATGACTTATATGATGTATGTATATATATCACTGGTAAATACAAAATAAAGAAATACCCCCAAAATTTTTTATCATTGTAGGCAGCAAATCTCATCTTTTTTGTTAAAAATTATTAAACTTTCAGGTGATAATTTGAATTTTAAAATTTCTGACTGCAAAATAGAAGTCATTTTTTATATCTGACAACTTTTCTCATTAATCTCAGGCGTTTCACGATGACAGTCTGACATTCGGGGCACTGCCTGCAACCTTGAGACGAGTAATGGTGGGAAAGTTTCCAGATTTCGACAAATACCAGCTTGGTAAGTCGTCCATTCCACCACCATCAGTCATTCATCTTCGTTCTCAGTACTGTCATTCTGGCGTATCACCACCATCAGCGCATGAAGGAGCTGTGTGGCTGAAACTGTGTCTGTGCAACTGTAAATATTATCCGGTCACATGACAGTCAGATCTTTTTCTGCAATACGATACCTCGCTGCATGAAGATCTGAGAACACCTCCATACAGCATCAAGGCTTCTAACATCTGGGTCATTCGTCCCCCTATCGATGAATCTGATATGCGAAAATATGACAAATAATCAGACTGTGCATATGACTTCAAGTACTTCAGTCAAAGAATCCCTCAGGAATGATTTTTTTATTTACAGATCTTGCAACTAAAAATATATCCTAGATAAAGTTAAATGTGTTCAATCGTACTATATTAATACCGTTAGTCCCTATGTGTTTTAAATCACATCTGGAATATATATGACATGGGAGAAATATACGTGAATCATAATGCAACGTGTCGACAATTCTTTTAGCTATGCCTGTTTGTACTTAGACAGAACCTAGTCACAAAAAATGGCCAAGAGAGGGGCACGAGTGGCTATTCGGCTTGTTCCGGAATAACCTGAGTTGGTCCCGAATGACCTTTGGGTTGAAACCAGCATATCTGATTTTACAAATTGCAGTACCACATGGCATCCTTAACAGTTTAGTGTCCTTTTGTGTACTGACGTTCATTAGTACACATTGTTCTTTCTTTACAGGGGTGGTCGGGTAGCCGAGTGGGTAAGGCGTTATCTCGTCACGCCGAAGACACGGGTTCGATTCCCGACTTGGGTACAATGTGTGAAGCCCATTTCTGGTGTCGCCTGCCGTGATATTGCTGGAATATTGCTAAAAGCGGCGTAAAACCATACTCACTCACTCCATCTTTCTTTACATATGACATATTTTGTTTGCGAGTTGTTCATAGGTATTGTTTTGTATTTTGAATTCATTATTTGTTTGTCAATATAATGACCTTTATTTGTAACATTCAGTCTTTATTCATAACATTTGACTATTACTTTAGTGCTTTATGTTATGTTATGTATTTTTTAACCCGAACGGCTGCTTATACACTTAAAAACATTTCACAGCAAAGTATAACAAGGATTCATCAAAGAAGAAGAAGAAGAAGAAGGGAGGATATGAAGGTGGACGAGGGAGAGGAAGAGGAAGAGGAAGAGGCAGAGGCAGAGGAAGAGGTGGTATGATGCGACCGGGAACGGTGGGTCAGAAACGCACCTTCTTCGACAGTGACAGCGAAGAGTCTGACAGCGATGATGACAACAAGAAACCACGGAGACAGGTAAGTTCATGGGTTGAATACATACTGTTACCATGGTAACTCATTAACATTAAGTACCATTCATAAGAGAACCCTTCAGCTGTGAAATTGTCGGGGAAGACAGTGTCATGGAGAAGAATATGAAAGGGAAGATTGATGCGCCTGGTCTTGCGAAGTGTAGGGGAAGTATGTGTGCTACAGTGGTCTAGAGCGCCACATTATATCATGCTTTTTTTTCAAGTTTTTGAAGCAGTGATTTACTCCCATTATGAGGTCTCAGAATAATACCTGACTTTACATAGTGAAAAGTATCTAGAACCTGTGCCACATGGACTTAACTCTGACATCAAACTCACGCAGGACATGAAACCGGCCACAGAAATTGGCACTAGTCCTGTAGCCCTTACCAAACTGCCCGATAGTTGAGATGTCATAAGGACTAGTAGACATTTGGCATTTTTAAGGGATTTGTGGTACATTATCAATTATCACTGTGAAACCATAATTTGCATACAGGAAAACATTGTAAATTTCAGTGCATTGCAGTATTTTTCAGTATTTGTTTGTTATTTTCAATAGGATTCCAAACTAAGAGCCCTAAATTGGGAAAAGATTTGCTGTTGACATTACATTCAATATTGTGAAAATAAGCATTATGGCCTCTACCTCTTTATTGGTCCTACTATCAGTGGAATATTATCTGAACCGACCAAGCCATCATGTTACAGGGATGTAAAATCTCCGCGGAAATGCGGAAAAATCGTGTGTTTTTAAAACAGTAGTCCTCGGAAAAATCTGTCTTCCGCGTAAATATATAATCAAAGATTTTTAAAAAATTCTCCAAAAAATATTGTGTTTCCGGGACAACCGTTGCGGATTTCCAGTTTTCAATCAGAGCATCATATACCCCTTTACTATTATTCATGACACAATATCGTCGGATCATAGGTTTTTGGACATCATAGAAACATGAATTGGGAACATCTTAATTCCAATTTGGGAAATTTTACTGACATATGCTGCCAACTTGGGGCCAAATACCGGCCGCTGAGCAGATGTAAATTAATCCCATTTGTCTTATTTATTAAATTGCGTCAAATAACCTTTTTCTTTAGTTTTCCATGATCTACTTGTGTCTTTCACTCTGTAATGTATCGTATCCTGATTCTGTGTATTGTGTGTACATGTAGATTTAATTTTCAAATAAGACAGATTGTGTTTTTACTGATCTTGTTTAATTTCTTCAAGAAGAGGATGACAGACCGCTGGTTATTGCTCTGTTTCAGCTGAGTGATGTAAATTACGATGAGGAGAGTGACACCGAGGAAACATTGGAGCAGAAGACGTTTTCCCTAAAACAACTGATCCGAAAGTTGCATATCAAGGAGCCTGTGGAGCACGTCATGTGTCTCATTGGCAAGAAGTGAGTGTTCATAATGGGAAGTGTTGATAATGGGGTAATGTAAGAGTGGATAGCAGGGTAGTGTAAGTGTGGATAGCAGGGTAGTGTATGTGTGGATAATTAGGTAGTATAAGTATTGATAGTGGGTAGTGTACGTGTAGATAGTGGGGTAGTGTAAGTGTGGATAGTGGGGTAGTGTAAGTGTGGATAGTGGGCAGTGTAAATGTAGATAGTGGGGTAGTGTAAATGTGGATAATTAGGTAGTATAAGTATTGATATTGGGTAGTGTAAGTGTGGATAGTGGGGTAGTGTAAGTGTGGATAGTGGGGTAGTGTAAGTGTTGATAGTGGGGTAGTGTAAGTATTGAGAGTGGGTAGTGATAGTGTGGATAGTGGGGTAGTGTAGGTGTGGATAGTGGGGTAGTGTAATTATTGATAGTGGGTAGTGTAAGTGTCAATAGTGGGGTAGTGTAAGTATTGATAGTGGGTAATGTGTCAATAGTGGGGTAGTGTAAGTATTGATAGTGGGTAGTGTAAGTGTGGATAGTGGGGTAGTTTAAGTGTCAATAGTGGGGTAGTGTAAGTATTGATAGTGGGTAGTGTAAGTGTCAATAGTGGGGTAGTATAAGTATTGATAGTGGGTAGTGTAAGTATTGATAGTGGGTAGTGTTAGTGTGGATAGTGGGGTTGTCTAAGTGTTGATACTTAGTATCATCTGCATTTTTGTCCAGGTACCCTTCCACGCTAGAAGAGTTTTATGCGAGCCGTCTTCCCGGGACTTGGGAGGAGGAGAGGTCAGGCAAGAGGATGAAGCTTCCCGTGCCGGAGACGTGGGAAACACAGGTGTCGATGAAGGGGAACAAGGCCGCTGTCTGGGAGGAGCTGATTGGTTGGTTAATGCTTCATTCACAGATCCTAATCACCAGTGTCCGAAAAATGTATAGCAAGGGGGAACTCTTTTTGAATTCAAGTATCCTGCAGATGAATATTTGCTAGGAGTTTATTATCTTTTAAGATTGAATAAACCAGTTTTTAAAACAATTGTATGTGTAATTTCGATTTTTATTTCTTTTATTGAAACTGTTTAAAAGAATAATGATATGGTTTTAGAGAACCTTTTCAAGAAATGTATTATTCACTTTTGTTTCTTGTTTCCCCAGATCACAAGAAGCTGCCGTTCATGGCGATGTTGAGGAACTTGAGAAACCTGATCAAAGCTGGCATCTCCCCCAAACATCACAACAGCATTCTGTCCAGGCTGACCAATGAGGTGCGTTCCCCACACACATTGCTTCCCTTCTTAGCATGGCAGGTGCTGTGTTGGTACACCGAGATTTCACCTCACAAAGCTATGACTTCATATGAACTTTCCAAATTCTTTCAACAAGGGTGTACGTTTTATGCATTCCTTGTTACTGTTCATAGTGGGGCGGTCGGATAGCCTACTGGTTGACCCAGGTTCAATTCCCGACATGGGTGCAATGTGTGATGCCCATTTCTGGTGTCCCTGCTGTGATATTGCTGGAATATTGCTAAAAGTGGCATAAAACCAAACTCACTCACTCAATCACTGCTGTTCATAGTTGATGCTGCTTTCATGTAGCAGTGGTCTAAATTAAGAATGTAAGTCTAATGTTAAAGATTTAACATCTTTGTTACTGTTTATAACAGTGATAAAGAAGTCTCAACCTGACACTTGTAAAGCTCACTGAAACACTGTTTGAGTTATTGTATCAGTTTCATGGATTTGCTTTTATTTGAACCTCGATGACAAAACAGTTTGTCAGTTCCTTTTTACATTCGCAGCATGACAATCAAATTCTTTTGTTGTCATCTGTGATTTTACGAGTTAGTTAAGATTGTGTGTAATCCTTGTATTCTCACCATTCTCGTATTACAGCGCCAAGTCATCAACAGCAAGCAGTTCCCATTCCGTTTCTTTTCAGCGTATGAAGTGCTCACACAGTTGGAGAAGGACTATGAGAAAAATCGTAAGTCTCCACATCCCTCCAATTTGTGTCTCAAGCACATACTGAGGTCCTGATATTGGAATAAAGTGTTTCCCAAAACTATATTTGTAACATTGAAGCAGCTCACCCCAAGCACTATACACAGGATAAAGACTGCTCTGGTTCCTGACATGTCTTCATCTATTATTATACCCTGCCACGTTTGAAGAGGGATATAGGAATAGGTATGGGTGCTGTCCGTCCGTCCGTCCATCCGTCATGTTTCGTTTGTAGAGTAGAACTCAAAAACTATGAAAGATGTCTTAACCAAACTTGTCACATGGATAGATCTAGTGGTCACTGTGCCTATTGATAGTTTTGGATTTTTGAAAAATTTATTTATCGAGTTTCCATGGCAACGACTTTGACTTAGCCTGAAAATGGCGGTAGTGCTCGTTTCTGGAGTGGATCTTGGAAAATGTACAATAATTCTTGCCTTGTACACAACTATCAAGTCATATTGGCAGGGGATATGAGTATTTCATGCGTTTTGATTATTTCAGAAAAAGACATTATACAGGAAGCTGAGAGCAATGCTACGGCATCAGGAGTAACTCGGGGTCGGGGCAGAGGTCGTGGAGGCAGAGGTCGGGGAGCAAAGGACAAGTGGTGGATAACCAAGAAAGACAAAAAGAAGCAGCAAGGCACGAGGTCAGTGTCAGGACCACTGTCATTGTCTAGGGACCAGTCATTTATTATAGGGGTGGGTAGGTCAGAGGGAGTCGGGGAGGGCCACCAAAAAATATGACAGTCTCTAGGGGAGGGTCATGAAAAATAGTACACATATGTGAAGAGGGTCAAGATAAAATGTGCATTTTATAACAAAATATAAAGTATGTTTGCATTTTGTATTTTCAGGAAGGGTCATGAAAAATATGTACAAGGACATGGGGAGGGTCATTCAGAAATATGCCAAACATTAGGGGAGGGTAATTACCATGACATAGTTGTGGTGTTGTTCGTCAGGACATAAATCTTACACCTGAACATGACAGAGAATACATTTGAGACCTTGAGATGGTTGGGAACTTGATGGAGTGACTGATGTACTTGCAGTGAGGTTGCCTATGACCAGAACCTGATCGTGCGGTACCGCAAGGCCCTGGACACAGCCGTGAAGATCGCCACGGTCTACAACGTTCAGCCCATCAGAGGCAGGACCATCATCTTCTGTGACATTGGCGACGAGATGAAAATACCGTGCACTGCAGCGAGAGGACTTGGCAAGCCGAGAATGGTAAACACTAATAACATAATAATAATAATATGAATCATAATCATCATTCCCGTCGGCATGTTTGCAGATAAACATGTATTGTTGTCAGCATCAGGTATCATTTCTTGTCAAGGGTCACTTGATTCTGTGATACAATCTCGCATGAATTATAAAAAAAAAATACTGAAAAATTATTCTTGTCATGTGTTGCGAATATCAATTTTCCCAGATACATTCAGTCAATTTCCGAGAGAAATTCATAATATTTGTAGATAGTATTTTGATGTCCAAGTAAAAGTGCTGAAATGACATGCTCCAAAATCAGCTTCCAAAACAAACTGTTTTGGGGGCGTGATCTAAAGCTATCAGTGCAGCAGTGACAACTGTTTTCATTGGTTGATAGGTTTGGCGCGTTAGTCTATCTTGTGATTCTCAGCCATTACATATATACTGTTTCTGCTATTTCTGTTATTCCTGCAAAATTAACAACATTGCATACCTTGTACGTGTTTGGAATAACCTTTGAATAATGATGATAACAATTAACAATCCGTAACTAGCGTTTTATTACTATGTTGGTCGTGACAGATTTTTTATTTTGGGGGATGATTTCCCCTTTCGTTTTTTAATCGTCTGTTCACTTTTTCAAATTTAATTTTGTGAATAAATATGCTCTAAAGTATTAAGATCTGCAAAGCTTCTATATTAACTTCACTTGCCCTTTACATTGGTTTGTATTGATGTTTACATGCTGTGGTGTTGACAGTTACGTTACACAATTTCTATGCATAGTTGCCAAGATAACAAAAGATATTGCCAGTTACTAACATTTCTTTCATTTAAATTATTAAATTATTAAATTATGTAATAATGGCAATATTTTCTTTATGATGTCAAGAATATCTTATATGATTTACATGATAGCAACTTTCTCTTACATGCAACCAATATATTTTACAATCATAGAAAAGTAATTTTCTTTCATGATATCATTTTCTTTTGTTCATGTTCATGATGTCAACAGCTTCTATTGACCATCCGTGGTACGATGCCCATGATATCAATCACTTGATTGTCTGGTCCAGCCTCGATTATTTACAGACCACTGTCATATAGCTGGAATATTACTGAGTCAGCGTTAAACAACAAACCTACCAACCAACTGTCTACTCTCATGGTAACATCACCATTGTGTTGTGTTTAGATGGACGAGGTGGCTGTTCTGCTGGGCCTGATGTGCAAGCACTCCTGTGAGGAGAGTATGTTGGTCGTCTACAACGACACCCACTACGCCAGCATCGACATCGCTAAGGGCACAATCCTGGACAATATGGGCACTGTACTTAATTCTCCCATATCTGAGGTAGGTGTTGCTTTCAATGAATGCTCTTTCCATGCTGAAGTATAGGAAGACCAGAATGTACCGATTTCATCAACTATCTTTGTATGAGGTATACATGTAGGACTCAGATCTATGGCGGGACTTAATCCTTGGCAGATTCTCATTGTTATATGATGTCATGATTGCAATAATGTCTTATCCATGAATGGACAATCAGTTCAATTGTAATATGATGTCATATGAGATGACATCACGACTCCTTGCCTATGATGACGTCAAGTTTATATTACCGATAAAAACAGCGAAAAGTCAAGGAAACAATGGAGCTGGAAACCTTTGAAAATGAATGTTTTTTCTTATAGCGGCTTCAAGCTGGAAGAGGAAGAAACCAGTATCAAAAGACCCTAATGCCAAATAATATCAAACATTTTAAGAATTCAAGAAGTTCCACATGTAAAGGCACTGAATCTGAAGTTGGGAAGCGTAAACATTTTCAGGATTTTATTAACTCCAGCTGAGAGGATGGTGCAGAAGATGATTATTTCTACGTTGAAATTTCGGGGATTGTTTGTAAGAAAAGTATCGATATGCAATCTCTGCACTGATGATTCTGTTCCAAAGGGGATATGATGAAAAATAGAACATAGAAATCACAACATTGACCATCTAAAGACTGTCACTATATAGGAATCTATATGATGTTTAGCGCCATAGAAATTGCCTATTATTAATATTATTTTATCATCTGCCATAGATCTTAGAGTTTACGCCAAAATCTGCCTCATTCATGGAATCTGGCATAGATGTGAGATTCAGCCATGGATCAGAGTCCTCCCATGGATCTGAGACCTACATAATATAAATATATATACAATAGGTATTGAAGATATGACACAATTATATGGAGGTATAAATGTCAAAAGTCAAGAATGGAAATAAAAATGAAATGTGCGGCAGACTTTATGATGATGTTCCTGAGAACCAAAACTATTATTATTTTTAGCCTCAAATTGGTCAAGCCTTAGGTTTAGATTGATCATGCCTTAGGCTCAGATTGGTCATGCCTTAGGTTTAGATTGGTCATGCCTTAGGTTTAGATTGGTCATGCCTTAGGTTCAGATTAGGTTCCACACTGTACTTTGGTTCTGTGACAACCTGTGTGTGCCATGCTGGTAAGAGATGTTTGTGTTCCTCAGATGAGTGGTAGACACCCGCTGACGAAGGGGCTGCCATTCCAGGTGCTGGTGGAGGTGCTTCGAGACAGAATACAGGTGAGCTTGACATGAGAACATCGAGTTGTCAGATCGTCAGATTCCATCCTTGTATAGAAAATAATGAAGACAAATAATGAAGACAAATAGTGAAGACAAATATCCAGGCTTTATTTTTAACACCGAAATCGTTTTAAAAAATCAAGAGAATATTGAATGGAAGTTTGCTTTGGTTTCTCACTCGCTCACTGGCTCGCTCACTCATTCACTCACTCACTCACCCACCCACCCACCCACCCACTCACTCACTCACTCACTCACTCACTCACTCACTCACTCACTCCTAGTCAGTTTATTATGCTTATTCATTCATTCGACCACCTCCATTATCTAGTGGATAGAGCATCTGCACGGGGAGTGGAAGATTGGTGGTTGAAGCCCTGGCCGCATCATACCAAAATACCTTAAAAGATGATACTTGTTGTTTCCCTGTCTGGTGCTCAGCTAAGGGGACGAAACAAGGACTGGTGGTTGGCTCGGAGTAATGCTGTGCCTAAGTGGGGTATCCATGTTTAACTATAGCATGGTATCTCAGTGGGCTAGCAATAGTACAAACAGCCTTGCCACGCACATATATGCATGTCGCTATGAAAGTACATAACCTTGAACCACTTAATGGCATGGAAGTCCAATATCATGTCATGTATCTCTTTCAGGTGGACAATCTGATCATCTTGAGTGGTGGCGTTGACCCGACTTCTGACAAAGGTCAAGTGATGTCAGACTTCCTGAAGATGTATCGGCAGGTGGTCAACCGGAACCTGCTTTACTGCAGTGTGTCATTCGCAGGGAGAAACACCGGGTAAGATTATTAAGTAGTTGCTGTGTATAGGATAAAAAACACCTCCAAGGTTTTGATTGAAAATGTAAAACTGCAATTGAGCTCAAGGTTTTACATTTTCAACTAAGACCTTGGAGGCGTGTTTTATTCAACTTAAAAATGCAAGTAATGCCAGAAAAAACAACCCTTGGTATAAAAGGAATTCGGTCAAAGCGTGCAAGAGTAAAACAGTGTGCAGCATGGACTAGCTGGAGTCATGACACGTAAAATTGAACATCTTCTCATCACCTGCCCCAGTAGCTTAGTGGGAAAACAGTGGGCTACAAAACTTAACACGATGTGTGAGGTTGCAGGTGTGATTCACGTCATGGCATTTAATTTTTTTTTTAAATTGTGACTTTTAACCAATCAAAAATGAATATTGTGTTCATATCAAGAGGCCAGTTTGTAAAATGTCAAGTGGAAAACCTGGGTATGACACTTGAAATGTAAAACCTCAAAGCAGGTTTAGAAGTTACCCTTTTTAAAACCTAGGTTTAGAAGATGAGCTTGTTACCAGGTTTACCAGAGGTTGTCAGGAACGTAATGCAATATAGGGTAACGCGGTGATAGGTTTGTAAGTGTGTTTCACCTCTCCATTCTGGGTTATATTAGGTCTCCAGCAACCTTTGCTTGTTGTATGAGTTGACTAAGTGGATTGGGTGGTCACTGACGTGGTCGGTTGCGTGTCATCATCCCCGTTTGGCGTGAGCCGTAGCTCCTATCAAGCTGTGGCTCATATCAATCACTGGATTGTTTGGTTCAGACTGGATTTTAGGGCTTCTGTGATATAGCTGGAATATTGCTGACTGTTGTTTTTCAACAACAAACAAACAGAAAACAAATCTCATTATACTGGAAAGGGAGGTGCATATATCTACTGCCATCCAATTTAGATGTCCAATGGTGTCTAATGTTTCTTTTGATCAAACAGTTAAATTACGTATCATGGCCACATTTTTAGTCAGAGAAAAATTAAGTTCCTATATTTTCTCGCACACAGGTTGTCAAATGTAAGATATACTAACTCTCTTGAAGGACACTTTTAACATGCTTCAGGTGGACTGACGGTTTCCTTATATGCTCTCTATAATAACATTTCCAGAAATCAGAAATGCAAATGCTTTAGAATTCTCAGACGCAACTGTGTAATGCCATTGTATTTATCAATTATTAATAATACCATTGTCGCTGAAGGTGTAGCAAATTTGTGAAAGTAAGATGAAACTAAAAGGAAGCATATATATAAATATGTTTTAGTAGGAAAGTGTTCTGTACCTTACCTAATTGTTCAAGCTCAGTCAAAGATCAAGGTTCTTTTGTGTATTGTCAGAAAACCCATTGGAGAGTTGTCCCCCTATATCTCCTGTGTTCGTACACCTGGTATTCATCACTCAAATTTGATTTCAGGTTTGCTCAGAACATCAAACCAGAGCATGACAATGACATCTACATCACCGGCTTCAGCGACCAGATTCTCAGGTACCCTTAGCAACAAAAATTAAGATTAAAATGATTTGAAAATTATATGAAAATTTGGAATGAATTACAGATGTTTATTTGATAACCATGTGTCTCTTAATAACCATGTCATAAGCTTTATTTGTTACTAGGGCTTGAGTGAGAAATAATTAGTCTATATTTTACAATTTTTTGGTCCTTAAAATGTAATTATCTTCACAAAAACTTCTGATCACAGATTCATTGCTGAACGTGGAGATGGAGGTCAGCTACTCCATGTTGAGAACATCGACGAGGCGTTCAAGCTGAAGTCTGTGGTGGTGACTGCCCTTGAGAAGGTCGACAAGGGGCAGGTCAAGGTCACTCCAGAGAGGGTGCTGCCAATCTCAGCCCAGATGCCCAGGTAGGTAGTGTGGAATGGACGTTTAAGCCATAGAATACAACAGATAAGTCTAGACGGCCTTGCCTTGTGTGTGTGCTCGTGCATGCATGCATGTGTTTTTATAGTGAGATTTCATGCCGCAGTTTAACATAGATCCCCGACTCCACCCACAGAATAGGTCTTCAGCACTCCATGTTTGCCGATAAGGGCAACTATGCTTGTCGTAAGAGGCTACTAACGGGATCGGGTGGTCAGGCTTCGCTGACTTGGTTGATGCATATCATCGTATCCCAATTGTGTTGATCGATGTTCATGATGTCAACCACTGTATTGTCTGGTCCTGACTCAATTATTTACAGACCACCGTCATATAGCTGGAAATTTGCTGAGTGTGGTGTTCAACAACTAACAAAAACAGGACACTCACTCCGAGCCAAGCAATCATTCACGGGGCTAGGAATCAAACCACTGACCGTCCACTCTCTGGGCAGATCATCTGTCCACTACACCAAGGCAGTCCCTCACATATAAGGGAAAAGGAGATGTCAATACATCTTAGGTTTTAACAAGGACAACCATGTCAACGAGATACGAAATTACAGCTAAAGAATGTTGATATATTACAGATGGCGAACAGCTAGGGTGTTCATCTCATCAACGTTCCGGGACATGCATGGGGAACGTGACCTCCTGACCCGATTTGTGTTCCCCGAGCTGCGGGAGCGTGGCCGGAAACACTTCATCAACGTGTACGAGGTGGATCTCAGGTGGGGCGTCACGGAGGAACAGACCAAGCTCAACAGGTAGGCCAGCAATTATGTATTTGTATTTTTTTTTTAAGTGTCTGATTTAATTTGACATATGGTTTGCAGTTTTACGTTAACATATATTACAATTTTCTACTCTGTTTGAAGCTCAGTCGAGATATACTGAGAAGGAGTCCATGCAGTACGTCAAATATAACCCTACTCACACTAATTATTTCTTTGTTGTGCATTGTAACAAAACAATGTACTTAGCTTTTGCTTATTTAACAAAAAATATTTTGTTTATTTGTGTTTTTATATTGATGTTAATGTCATGTTCACAAAATTATTTTACGTACAATGTAGAAATTTATTGGTATCGAAACCCCTCATCAGCAGCCTTGTGCAGCATCCACTGATACTGAGAAGTGGTAACCATGGTAACAAAGTCAGATCAACCGATCGATTCTGTTTTATTTAAAGATAACTGCAATGTTCATTTTCAGAACCTTGGACCTGTGTCTTCAGGAGCTGACCAAATGTCAGTTCTTCCTCGGTATCCTTGGCAACCGATATGGTTGGGTTCCAGACAAGTATGAGGTGCCGGACACTGCCGAGTTTGACTGGGTCCGTAACTACCCGCCTGGAGCATCTGTAACAGAACTGGAGATGCACTCAGCGGCATTGTCCCAGCCGAACAAGGTCCGCGAGAGATCCTTCTTTTACATCAGAGACAGCACGTTTGAAAGGTTGGTGTTGGAAACTTTTCGAATTTATTTTTTTTAAGACTAGCGGAAGCTTTATTTCACTAGTCCTCAGACTTTATAGCTTGTCCTGCTTGAACGAGACAAAATTGTTTTCAGTTTTATTCAGTTTCAATTTCTAGCAAACTCAACTGATTCAAAATTGTAACCATCAAATTCTACTAGTCAGTGAAGACTTCCATCATTGTTACTAGTCCTCAGCACAATTTAGTAGTCTTGGACTTGCAGACTAGAGTGAATTTTGAAAGCTGGTTGGTGATGTGTTTCATCTGTTCATATGTCAGATAACAATAGGGATGCACATGTTTAATTAGCTACAAAAAGCGAGATGTAGCACTTCTGTGCGTTATTCATTGCAGTAGAGTTGATGTGTATGTGATCCCAGTATTCAATCAGTAAATAAAGATAAATAAAGACTCATAGAAAATTACCATGTTCGACGTAATAAGCGCCCAGGGCGCTCGCAAAATTAGAAATAGAGGGCTCTGATTAGAATATTATTTTGGTGGAAAAAAACAAGAGTTGAAAGATTTCGTGGTTTCTGCTGACAGCCTGAAATTTTTTGTATACGACAGATATATTTTTCCAGAATTTAACTGCCCATAATTAAGGGTTCATATAGCACACGAGTACATTGATCAATCGGAAGGGGTGCTAATTGGGATTGTTCACTAGCCAATATATTAGCAAATATCGCCTTGGGTGCTTATTAGAGCGTGGCGCTTATTATGTCGAATACGGTACTCATAGTGTTTTTTTTATATAGGTTTTACTAATAATTTCAGGCATATTTTTATGCAAGAACTTAAAATAAATTTCGTTATGGTGAATATTTTACAAATATGTTACAAATATGCAGGTCCCTGGTCTCTACAATTACTCTTTGCTTCCAGAGATGTCCCTAAGGAGTTTGTAACTGATTTCACCACTGAGACCGAGAGCAGCAGAGAGAGACTGGCGCGCCTGAAGACTCGTGTCCGAGCAAGTGGTCTGGAGGTTTACGATGGGTAAGTCAGCAAGTGGAGTCATTTGTTAATAAAGATATCAATGGAGAAGGCTCGTGAAATCATGCCTCCTATCTCTACATTTAGATCTATCCTGTAACAAATTCTATAAAATTTTGACATTTTGGGGAGGATTTGATAATGATGACATACGAAATTCACTCATTGAAGGAATAAAGTCACAACAGATGAATTCTGATGTGATTTTCTTCATACACAACTGCCTCAATGTATTAAACTTGAAGGGTTCTAATGGCCATTTATAACCCTCATAACTGATTCATACTGGTGGGATAAAAATGAAAATGAAAATTCAGAAAAATTAATTTTTAAATATAACTCATGCATCAATTGGTAAATATCTGGCCATTTGAAAATCATGAAGATCATTTTATCCATCCCTGCTTTGTGACTGATATTGCAGTTTGAGTACTTAATGTAATTGGGTACTTAATGTAAATGGGTACTTAACGTAAATGGGTACTTAACGTAAATGGGTACTTAACGTAAATGGGTACTTAATGTAATTGGGTACTTAACGTAAATGGGTACTTAACGCAAATGGGTACTTAATGTAAATGGGTACTTAATGTAAATGGGTACTTAATGTAAATGGGTACTTAATGTAAATGGGTACTTATCGTAAATGGGTACTTAATGTAATTGGGTACTTAACGTAAATGGGTACTTAACGCAAATGGGTACTTAATGTAAATGGGTACTTAATGTAAATGGGTACTTAATGTAAATGGGTACTTAATGTAAATGGGTACTTAATGTAAATGGGTACTTAATGTAAATGGGTTTCCTGTGGACAGTTATCCCTGTACCTGGGGGGGCTCTGTGGACCAGAAGCCCATCACCAGCGGACTTAACGAGTTCGGGATGCGAGTTCTCAACAACTTGTGGGCTGCCATTCAAAACCAGTACCCAGATGAGGTAAGCAGGAAGTGGCTGCTGGAACGGTTGGAAATACTTGCTACTGGTGGCATTGTAAAAACATTATGTTATTCAAACACAAATGTGAGATTCTATTTATCTTCAAAAAACTTGTTCAGTTTGTTAACACTAATAACCAGTGAATTGAGTGTAAAAAGTACAGATAAATAGCTTCCGAGGCAAGAGATTAGTGATGTCATTTGATTGTGATGTCATGGTAACTGGTCATGTAACAATTGTCTGCAAAGCAATGTGAGGCAATTTTATTGGTGCAATATCTCCATATCTCCCAAGAGATATTGCTTAATCTCACCTATGCGATATCACCTGTGGAAGCCAGATTTGGATGAGATTGTATACAATCACAGAATGATATGTACATATACATTGCATCAAACTATATTTTCAGATACTGGCATGAATATGATACTTTCGTATTCTTATTGATATTGTATAACAAGAAACTGAGGAAAGTAGAACGGTTTATGATTGTATCTCCCAGGAGGCCATGCTTGATGAGGACACACACATTGCCAAGCTGCATCGAGCGTTTGTCAACAGCCGCCAGGCCCAGTTCATTGGTCGGAAGGCCCTAATCAAGGATTGTATCAACAAGATAGTGGAGATACAGTCGGGTATCATCACACTGGCTGGAAAACCAGGTTCAGGGAAAACATCCCTCGTGGTATGCTCATTTTCAAATATATGATTATTTTAACATTTACACATTTGTAAAACATTTACAGTTTTCCATGGGGATTTTGAGAAAAAGAAGAAGAATTGTTCCTCTTTTGAAGAACTAGTATTTGGTGTTTTTCAATGTCATGTGTTAAGTCTCTCCGACTAGATGCTAATCAACGTTCCATGATAGAATGTAATGTAACATTTTAATTTTGCTTTTACATTTACAATGATTAATGTAAGTACATTCTCGTCCCAGGCCTCCCTTGTTCACTCCTACATCGAGTCCAAGTTCTGTGACAGCGCCTCCACTGTCCTGGTGCACATGGTTGGTGCCGCGCCCGGCTCACAGAACATCATGGCCACCGTTAAGCGCCTGTGTCACGAGATCAACCGACTGTTTGGTCTGCAGTCGGAGATACCGGAAGACTTCAAGTGAGTACCATTTGCTGCTGAAATTATATAAATTTGAGATAAATTCACCTTTCAGAACATACACTTGTTAAAGGTGCATATTCTAGAGCACATATGCCTTTACTGATTGAAATATATCTTGTCGAGTTGCGAAGTATATCAATTAATTGATCAACATGCACCAGGCCTCATGCATTGGTGAAGTTACTGTTGAAGTCTGAAGAGTATTGTTTGTTCTAGGGACCTTGTGGTGAAGTTATTGTTGAAGTCTAAAGAGTATTGTTTGTTCCAGGAACCTGGTGGTGATGTTATTGTTGACGTCTGTAAGAGTATTGTTTGTTCTAGGGACCTGGTGGTGAAGTTACTGTTGAAGTCTGTAAGAGTATTGTTTGTTCCAGGAACCTGGTGGTGAAGTTCGGAGAGCTGTTAAAGGAAGCAGGAAAGGTGTGTGGCTCCACGATGGTGGTGGTGATGGACGGACTTGACCTGATGGACAACGCCCACCAACCTTACAACATGGAGTGGCTCCCCAACCCGGTGCCAGAGGTAAGTTAGACCATAGATGTTGAATTATATCAGGAATGTTACAGCTATATGGCCTATGATTAATCATGGCCAGTGTTCAGACATTGAAATGGTACCGTAAGTATCCAAATCTGACTTGAGGTTTTTACGAGCCACTGTGATAAAGCTGGAATAATCCTGACTGTTAAACAACAATCACTCACTCTTGTCTGACATTGTACATGAAATCAACCATCTGGGCCGGAATGGCTGCTGTCATATGTCTGTGATACTGTAAATACATAAAGCAAACAGAAGCAAGATCTTCAATGCCACACGTTTTGGTGTTTCAGAATGTGTGTTTGTGTTTCAGAATGTGGTGTTTGTGTTTCAGAATGTGGAGTTTGTGTTTCAGAATGTGGTGTTTGTGTTTCAGAATGTGTTGTTTGTGTTTCAGAATGTGTGTTTGTGTTTCAGAATGTGTTGTTTGTGATTCAGAATGCGGTGTTTGTGTTTCAGAACGTGTTGTTTGTGTTTCAGAATGTGTGTTTGTGTTTCAGAATGTGTGTTTGTGTTTCAGAATGTGTGTTTGTGTTTCAGAACATGTGTTTGTGTTTCAGAATGTGTGTTTGTGTTTCAGAACATGTGTTTGTGTTTCAGAATGTGTGTTTGTGTTTCAGAATGTGTGTTTGTGTTTCAGAACATGTGTTTGTGTTTCAGAATGTGTGTTTGTGTTTCAGAATGTGTGTTTGTGTTTCAGAATGTGAGTTTGTGTTTCAGAACATGTGTTTGTGTTTCAGAATGTGTGTTTGTGTTTCAGAATGTGTGTTTGTGTTTCAGAACATGTGTTTGTGTTCCAGAACATGTGTTTGTGTTTCAGAATGTGTGTTTGTGTTTCAGAATGTGTGTTTGTGTTTCAGAATGTGTGTTTGTGTTTCAGAACATGTGTTTGTGTTTCAGAATGTGTGTTTGTGTTTCAGAATGTGTGTTTGTGTTTCAGAACATGTGTTTGTGAATGTGTGTTTCAGAATGTGTGTTTGTGTTTCAGAATGTGGTGTTTGTGCTCTCTGTGGTGGACAATGAAAAGTGCCACAAGTCTCTACAACGTCTCAACACTCAGGAGATCGTCATTGGTGGCCTGGATGTGTTTGATAAGGCTGAGGTTGTCCGAACAACTCTTCTAGAACATCGCAAGACGCTCAGTGAGACCCCATTCAACAATCAGGTAAGCATGCCCATCTCCTGTAGCCATTAACGTTACTCCCTGTGGAGATCCGAGTTAGAACTGGTCTTCAGCAACCATGCTTGTTGCAAGAGGTAACCAACGGAATCGGGTCGTCAGACTCGCTCAATGGACTGTCTGGTCCAGACTCTATTATGTACATACCGCCGTCATATAGCTGGAATATTGCTGAGTGCAGCACTAAGCAACAAGCACATTCTCTTTCAGATTAAATCCTCCTTGGGGCACTTATTGCATTTTCCTGGCTCAAGAAAATCTACATGACATAGTTGTAACCATTTTCCTTAATAAAAATTGTTACCACACAAAAAACTTTGTTTTTGTCTGATATACGTCCACCCTTATGGTGCCTCACCCTCCACGGCGCGTCACGCCAAGGGAAGCAACTCTCACCCAAATCACTTTCCTTATGTCATCTGACTAAGACAGACGTGCTGTTTTTTTCAAGACAAAACAAAGTACAAGATAATCGTTCGTACAAGAACCATGGCAGACCAAACTGTATGTATGGTACATTTCTTTCATGCAAAGGCGTAATACATCGCATTGTGAAGTTATAAAGTTGTAATTATGTGACACGTGTACGATACCTTTGAAAACAAAGGCCGTAGTAGCGTCCATTTTGTAGTGCCACGTATGATACATGTAACACCAGGGCCATCAAAAACGGCTTGGGTTTTTTAATGTTATATCATCGGGCTTTAGCCTACAATCTTTTCCTTTAATAAACCCAAGGTGGTGTGTTATTTATTTTTAAATTACACTTACCTTTTTTACGGGTTTTTTACACCTTCGCGCGTAACACGCCCACTTTGGTGTTATAATTATACTACGACATTGGCTGTTAGTATCGCGTTACCAATCGCATTCTAAATTACGCCTTTGCTTCTAGTTGCACAATTTATGCACGTATCTTTCCGATCTTTCAATCGCACTGATACACTTTATTACCCTTCCCGCCAAACTCAAAAATTACGGTCTTTTTTACAGACCTTCAAACTGTGTACGGGGTGCTCGGCCTCGATTCCCCCCCAAGACAGGCATGATACTTGCATAAAGTGTTTGGCCGAAGACGGGCATGACGATGGGTCATGCCCGATCTGTGTTGCATTTACACCACGGGCGCAAAAAAAGAGGAAGGTGGACCTCTTACACTTTAAGGGTCTATTGAAGGCGGGGGTGGACATTAGATCGGCAAAGACCGCCCCCCCCCCCCATCTAAAAAAGTAAGAAGGGGAAAAAAAGCAGCTGAGACTGTCTCCTCCGCTCCCTCCCCGGGGGCCGGGGGAGAAGGCTCTAGGGTCCCCGTCGCAATCACTGCACCCTCTCCTGCACCGTCTTTGGCAGACATCTCTGCCTTGTTGAGGTCGCAGATGGCGTCGATGATGGAGGAGGTAAAGTCTCAGCTCCGAGAGGAGATGCGGACCGAGCCTTCCCCGTTGTCGGCGCCGGACGCGGCTTCGAGACCTTGTGATATGCCCGGCGTCGGCCGAGGCAGGCCACTTGGTCTCGGGGACGATCTCAGACCGGGCTTCGGCGCCGGCTCGAGGTCGCTCCCCAGCGGAGGGGTGGCGGGCACTGGCCCGTTCACTACCGACGCACAGTTCTCCCTAGCGGAGCCAGACGCCTCTTCCGAGGCCGAGGCTTCCTCTAGCGGATTGCTAGCCCAGAGCCAGGTGGGTTCCCTTGAACCCCCGGCACCTCGGGACCGGGACTCGGCTTCGGGCCGGGTGCAGCCCGGGGATGCGAAGGCCCAGGCCTTCGGGCGTCCCCTTCCGACTTCGTCTGCCTCTTCTCTCGGGGAAGAGTCGATTAATTTCGGCTCGGAATCGAGAGAGGAGGAGTGGATGGAGGAGGGGGGAGACGACTCGGAGACCTCGGGAACATTTTCCTTCGTTTCCTCGTTGAGGCATGTACGGGACAAGATTGTCCAGGTACTGCCTCAGGTGGCTGCGCCTATGCCCCAGTCGGATCCGACTGAGTTCCGCCTTCCGGGGGACGCTTTTGCTCCGAGCAAGGCGCCCCAGGTGCGGCTCCGTATTCTGTCCTCATTGGTGCATGAAGTTATCAATCCTCTGTTGTCGGGTGCCCGCAGGAAGTTCGACCTGCCCGAACTTATTAAGCGGTACCCGTTAGCAGAGGATGGTGATTTTGAGGTACCGGTGGTGGACGAATGCGTCTGGACCTCCGTTACCCTGGGGGGGTCTTCGACCCCCAACTTGGCTAAGGTCAAGCAGGGCCGGCGGTTGCCACCCTTTCCCGCGTGCGGTACGGAGCTGAAGGCTGCTTACGTTTGCTTCGAGGAGCAATATCGTAACGCATGTCAGCAGCTCCGGGTGTCCGTACACTCCGCTTATCTGTCGGCCGTACAGAGGGAGTTAGCGGGAGAGGGGCCGGCCGACTCTTCGGAGTTGGCCGCGCAACTGACGGAGGTACATAGTCATCTTGCCAGGGACGCTATTCGTAGCTGTGCCTCGCAGATGATGTGCGCAGTCATGGGCATGCGCAGGCTGTGGATGTCGGTATCCAAATACTCGGCTTCCACACGCCAGGATCTACTTGCTTTGCCATATAAGATGGGTGCCACCCTCTTCCCTGGGGCTCAGCAGGTGGTCCGAGAGGCCGCACAGTTGTATGCCTCCATCAAGGATTCTAAGGCCTTGTTGGAGGTACCATGCGTTAAACCGCGTAAGCGGACCTCTCCACTTGCTTCCTCCTACGCTGATGCGCCGGGTCAGAAGTCTGCACCTGCTTGGAAGCAGCCGCTTCCTTCAGGTAAGGGCGCCGGGAGGAGCAAGAGAGGCAGGGGCCGGGGCAGGGCAGCTGGTCGAGGCCAGCAGCCTTTTCGCGGGGCCGGGAACCCATCGGGTTCCCATTAGCGCCCGAAGAGCCCCGGGCGGACCCACGGTCGCATGTTATCGAACTGCCGACAGCCGGGGTCCACTGCCTCAAGCCGGATGTCCCCGTAGGCGGCCGACTGGCTCTATTCCTGCAGGAATGGGAGACAGTCACATCCAATCCCTGGACCCTGTCCACTCTAAGGGATGGCCATTTGCCTCGGTGGAAACACCATCCGCCCCCCTTCTCCGGGATAAAGCACACTCCGGTGCCTGCTACCCTAGAGAGGGCGGAATTCCTCCGTGCCGAGGTCGACGCACTTCTTATGAAGGCTGCGATCGAACCGGTTCCCGTGGGACAGGAAAGCGAGGGCTTCTACTCGACATATTTCCTAGTCACCGAAAAAGACGGAGGGTTCAGGCCTATTCTCAATCTGAGAAGGCTGAACAAACTTATAGAGGTACCGTCCTTCAGGATGGAGACACTGCGCTCGGTGATCTCAGCTGTCGAGACCGGAAAATGGCTAACGTCAATAGACCTAAAAGACGCCTATCTCCACGTACCCATACACCCCGAGTTCAAGAAATACCTCAGGTTTTCTTTCGACGGGAGGTGTTATCAGTTCAGGGTTCTACCATTCGGGATCGCTACGGCCCCGAGGGTGTTCACCAAGCTGATGTTGATTCCCGCCCAAGTGGCCAGGTCAAAAGGTCGGTTCTGCCATCCGTACCTCGACGACTGGTTACTAAGAGCTCTATCGCAATCCCTGAGTCAGATAGCTACACAACAAGTGATAGATATTCTGATCACTCTAGGGTGGATAGTCAATCTCAAGAAGTCAGATCTGAGCCCTACTCAGAATCTAGTCTTCCTAGGGGCGAATTTCAACACGGTGAGCGGAATTGTATCTCTGTCACAAGATCGCATTACCAAGGTCAGAAGTGTTACTTCCCAGTTCCTTCTGTCCGCCAGTCACACTGCTCGTACATGGCTCCAGTTACTGGGCAACATGGCGGCGACAGTGGATGTGGTTTGGCGGGCGCGCTTGAGAATGAGACCCATTCAACAAGCGCTCCGTCGACTTTGGGTGAACTCGGAAGATCTCGAGACTGTTCTCGAGACTCCGCAGTGGCTCAATGCACACCTTCAGTGGTGGACCGAGGTCGGGAATCTGTCCCGGGGGCTCCCCCTCGACACTCCCGTGCCGTCTCTCACAGTTCAAACAGACGCGTCACTCTCCGGCTGGGGAGGCGTTCTGAACGATCACACTGCCTCGGGACTATGGTCCCAGCAGGAGATCAAACTGCATATCAATGTGCTAGAACTGAGAGCGGTCAGGTTGGTGTTCCAACGCTTCCTGGATCTGCTTCGTGGCCAAGTGGTGCGTCTAGAGATGGACAACCAAACGGCGATGACTTACATCCGGAAGCAGGGGGTAACGGTGTCTCCGTCGCTTCTCCAAGAGACGTGGCAGTTCCTCCTATGGTGCGACTCACACGTTATCAGGGTGCTACCTGTTTATCTCCCGGGGGTAGACAACGTCCGTGCGGACGCTCTGTCTCGCCGGATCCTCGCTCCTCACGAGTGGAGGCTCGACCCGGGGATATTCGGGATTATCTCCCAGTTATACGGGTCGTTCCAGGTGGATCTGTTTGCGTCTGGGGTGAATCACCAGACACCAACGTTCTGCTCCCGAGTCCCCGACCCGAGGTCGGTGGCACCGGACGCCTTCCAGCTAGATTGGACGGACAGAATTCTGTGGGCATTCCCCCCAGTACCTCTGATTTCCAAGGTCCTGTCTCAGCTAGCCACTCAGCCTGCGCGACTACTTGTGCTCCTGTTCTATTACCTTTACGACCGGACCTCCTATCCCAGAACGAGGCCCTCCACCCGAATCCCAGGATTCAGTGGGTGGCTTGGCCACTGTCCGGAATCGCCTCCAGGAGAGCGGTATTCCTGCACGAGTTGCAGACACAATACTGGCTTCGCGGAGGGATTCGACAAACGTTCAGTACGAGGATAGATGGGCCTGCTATGCGCGCTGGTGTGTCGATAGAGGGATTGCAGATCCCTTTTCTGCAGATCTCGTAGTCGTACTTGAGTTCCTCCAGTCGCGACTAGATGTCGGCCTGGCCGCATCGACAGTCCGGGGGTACTCTACAGCTATCGCTGCCTTTCACGTCCCCGTCGACGGGGCACTTTTGGGTGCGCACCCATTAGTGCAGCGTTTTTTAGCAGGTGTGGACAGGATCCGACCGCCTGTCCGGCGGATCAGTCCCCCTTGGGAATTGTCAATCGTTCTTGATTGGCTGTCCGGTCCTTCCTTTCGGGATCTGTCGTCTCTCTCTCTTCAGCTGTTGAGCTGGAAGACGGCGTTCCTTGTGGCGGTAACGTCCGGCAGACGGGTAGGCGACATTCACGCAATGTCAGCCGATCCCGAACTAACTGTCTTTCACCGGGACAGGGTCAGTATTCGCCTGCCGGACTCTTACCGTCCTAAGGTCGCACACGCCTTCCACGTGACGGCTCCTATTGAGCTACCTGCTCTTTCACAGCCTTCTTCGTCGGGGACCACTACAAGACATGCTCATGTCTTGGATGTCCGCAGGACCCTTAAGTCCTATATCAGCAGAACTAAGGGTATCCGTAAGGATAATCAACTATTTTGCTGTTATGGCGGTAGGAAGGCTGGCTCACCTGCGAGCAAACAAACAATCTCCAGGTGGATAGTCTCTACTATATGTACGGCGTACACACTTCAAGGCAGGGACCCCCCTACCAAGTTGAAGGCTCATTCGGTTAGAGCAGTGGCTACGACACAAGCGTATGCCGCGGCTCTGCCCATTGAGGAGATCTGCTCCGCGGCTATTTGGAGCCAGCCGAGCACGTTCATCAAACATTACCAACTCGACAAACACTCAAGCGAGCGTGCTCGGTTTGGTCAGTCAGTTCTCCGAACTGGGCAAAGTTCTACATCTCTAGCCGATTGAGCCTTCGAGATTTTAGACCGCCCGGACCGGTTATAACACTGCTCAGTAACGGTCCGGATTTTATCTTCTACGGTCGATACAATACCAGCCATTACCACTCGATAATCATCGTATTTGCACATGCACTCCTTCGATTACGGGGACCCTCTGGCCTAGCTCTGTGCGGGTTTATAGGCTCTCGTGATCTGTGCCCCAATATCACTTGTTCAAAAAAAGTGTGGGGGGTGGGGGGTGTGTGTGTCTCGAGTTCTCGATATGATAAGCCACAAAGAATGGCTCTTTTCATGGTGTATGGTCGATAACGCCCTGTCTCCAGCCCCCGCCTTTCGACGGTGGTGCCTCACGATAAGGTTGGTTCCATTTATTGAACTCTTGTTTATTCATTGAAATAATCAAAATACGATGTATTTATGCACGCTTGTTGCTGACGGATGCCACTTCCTAGATTATCTTTAGGAGTCTATCTTGATGCAATAAGTGCCCCAAGGAGGATTTAATCTGAAAGAGAATTTTACAAACCTGTAGAGGTTATGAATTCTCTGATGAAATCCTCCTTGGGGCACGGCCACCCGCCTCCCCACATTCCGTCAGCATTAGACATATGGAAAGTGATTTGGGTGAGAGTTGCTTCCCTTGGCGTGACGCGCCGTGGAGGGTGAGGCACCATAAGGGTGGACGTATATCAGACAAAAACAAAGTTTTTTGTGTGGTAACAATTTTTATTAAGGAAAATGGTTACAACTATGTCATGTAGATTTTCTTGAGCCAGGAAAATGCAATAAGTGCCCCAAGGAGGATTTCATCAGAGAATTCATAACCTCTACAGGTTTGTAAAAATACACTAGTACCACAAAAAATACACTGACATGATTCCTTGATTTTTGGAACACATTTTAGCGGCAAACATTTTGACTCGCACACTGATTTAAGTGAATGCTTATTTGTCAGTCTGGTGGTAGTGATGGTGGTAATGTGATGCGATGTTGTTCCAGCTGAAGCTCATTACATCCAAGAAGGAGGCCACTAGTCCCCTCTACCTCAAACTGGCCTGTGAGGAACTCCGAGTCTTTGGAGTCTTCGAGAAGGTAACACAGATTCATTTCACACATTGCGATACCCAAGATTTATTTATTTATACTGAACCAAGAAGGTGGGTGATCGTGAATATTTTGGGGATATGTTTTTGTATTGAAGACTGAGCACACAGTTTCATAAAAATATCCCAAAAAACATTCATGATCCCTAACTTTTTGTTCAGTATATACTGGCATGCTTTAGTTGCTTATTAGTAAACCAATTTGGGAAGTATGACTTAATGAGGTACAACATTTTATGGTCTTCAGCTATATCCGCGATTTGCTGTGCAGAGTTGCGTCCCCTGGACACGCCAGAAACCTATGATTGTGGGTTCAAATCCCAGTTCACCCCGATTATGTTTCTAGGTTTGTCAGCACCTGGTTTGTTTCACCGAAGTGGAAAACGTCTGAGACCTGCATAACTTCGGGATTTCCTCCCACATTAAGCTGACACACCGTGATATAACTGGAATACTGTTAAAAGCAGCGTTAAACACAACTCACTCACTCACTCACTCACTCACTCACTCACTCACTCACTCACTCACTTAAAAAAATAATGGAGGGCAGTTTCTCTAGTTGACACATCTTTGACTGATTGGAGCATTTCCAACCAATTCCCAGAGGAACTTACCACTGTTTACCAATTTCCTGAATTGGTCTTAATGCTTCTACAATGATGCATAGTCTCCCCATCTGTTGATTTCCAAAAACAAAAACTTCCACAGATTTTACCAATCTTAGTGTTTTTTAAAGTCCACCTAAAAAACTAAAGATTTAGATGGTTCTCAAACTTGACCAAAAGTCTGTTCCACAAAGCCTTCATAGTAAGATGAATTACAGTCGAAAGTAATGGTAAGGTATGGTCACCTTAGCACAACCATCGCTTTGTGGAATGGACCCTTGGTCAAGTTTGAGAACTATGTATATCAATCATGAGCAATTGGTCATGCAGTGGCAACTAGCCAAAGTTCATTTCTGACGAGTGGTTATGAAAAATGACTAAATTTTAGAAGAAAATACCTCTAGACTTTTACTGGTCTCAGACTAAGGACCAGTGGTAGTGTTTATCTCATCTTCCCGAGGCAAGTGAGTTAACTGACTTTAAAAGTCAAGTTTCCACCCTTGCCAAACTAGGCTGGAAGGCCTGGGCTTGATCGTAGCGCCACCAGAGGCTATTACTAGTTATGTCCCTTCTATGTCTCTCAGGACTATGGACCAATCAGATTCAACCTCTTGTATCACATGCCCAGTCAAGACGATCTGATCGATATTCAACATCTCTATTGTGATAAAACGGATCTGACATCGCAAAGTGCATCAGAACACATGAGCACCTTGATTAAAAACTTGAAAAAATTTGGAAAATATCTGTTGACCACGAATTGGCGGTGCACATGCATGACAGTTTACGAACCGGATTTCGATTTCATTGCATGATTTTGATTGGACTATGCATAGACTCCATAATAACAGCCTAGTTCGGCAAGGGTGGAAACTGGACTTTTATAGTCAGTTAACTCTCTTGCCTCGGGAGGATGTGTCTAACCATGATCAATATGAAGTATGTCAAAGATCTAGAACTGCAGGGTACTGATGTGCAGATGACATATGGCACACCAGAAAAATTGCATCCTTTCACTTTTTTCTTTCCGTACCCCAAAATGATCACGTTAATAATAATGATATCAATAACAATAATTGGTCTTATTGTATATTTTGGAGATAACTGAGTTTGCTGTTTCCTCCAGATATCCACCAAGTTGAAGTCGCTGCCCCACACAACGCCCCAGTTGCTGCAGGAAGTGCTGGGTAGACTGGAGACTGACCATGGCCAGAGTGTAGTGGCCACAGCCCTCTCTCTGCTGGTCTGCGCTAGAGATGGTACGAACTTGAACTGGTTATTTATCCCCCACACAAAAGTGGAAGGGATATAGCTATCCATCCATCCTTCCTTCCGTCCGTCTGTCAATCACGTTTTGTTTTGGAGCAAAAACTAAGAAAACATGAGAGAAATCTTAACCAAACTTGGCACATAGATAGGTCTAGTGGTGAACTGGTGCTTTTTAATATTTTTGGGATTATTGAAAAATTTATTTTTCGAGTTTCCATGGCAACGAGTTTGATTTTGACTACAAATAGCAGTAGTGCTCCATTCTGGAGCAGATCTTAAAAAAACGTGCAATATTTTTTGCCTTGCACACATCCAGACATGTCATATTGGCAGGGGATATGAGAATTTCATGCTTGTTTTGATTAAGAATTAACATGATCTTGAACTTAAACTCGCCATGAGGTGTCCTTTCATCACCTGTTCATTCCCACTCCATACAGGAGTGAGTGAGTAAGTGAAAGATGTTTTGTTCTGTAGTCAACCGTCAGCTGTCCCATATTAATTGACAGCCTGATGGCTTAATGGCTGAAATTTTCAGGATGTGACAAATCAGTGCAGTGTTTCCTCCATTTTCAGGGCTACCAGCGGAGGATCTTCGAGAACTGCTCACATGGTGGAACATTCTAGGAAGTGGCAAGTTTGACATCAATGACTTTATGAACATTGAGGTCGACTTCGAGGACCTCATGCCCCCAGCGTCCTTCTCTTACCTCTGCCGCTCGATCCAGACTTTCCTCAACCCAAGCGGAGCATGGTAAGACACTCCGGACATTATTCATTTATGGGTTTTCTTGGTGTTTGCTATTTGTATTGTTTTTGCCCCAATACATACATAAGTTTGTTTATTTTAATGATGCTTAGTATGGTAGGGGTGGTAGGGTAGCCCAGTTGTTAGGCGTTCCCTCATCATACCAAAGACCCAGGTTCAATTCCCCCTGTGAGTACAATATGTGAAGCCCATTTCTGGTGTCGCCCTCCATGGTATTTCTGGAATATTGCTAAAAAAACAAGATAAAACCTTTCTCACTCACTTTAATATGGTGGGCCTGGAATGTTATTGGTTGAAAGAGGTCTGGGTATCTGTTTGTATTCTAAAGTTTGGCAATATTGATGTGTTGTGACATCTGGCGATAATATTACTGTCACATGTTGTATGTGCAACTCAAACATAAGAGCATTGTATTGATGCCAACATGCAAATCAAATATGTAGGTCTCTAGCTCTACAATCCATGTTGATCATCTCTGTGACAACATTTAACGTGACAGGAATGAAGCACTTTCCTATGATAATAATCATCTATGGTTATGCAGCCAACAAATAAACTGTTTCAATCAGAGGTTGTTATTAGTTGTAATTGAAAACCTCTAATTGACAGTCAGAAGAGATATTTTTTCAAAGTCCTTGTAGAATGAATCTTAACACCACTGCACAATCTGAAATAACACAAAATAAAACATTGTGGCCAAATGGCGATCTGACTTCTCATATTCAGGGGGACATCACTCCAAGCTGCTTATTCAAAGTCACCATGGTTGTGTGTTGACTTTGTTTTTGTCTTCTAATATCCATGGCAACCTGATGTTTCCAGGAGCACCTGTCTGTCATTGGCCCATGCGGAGATAATGACCGCTGTCCGTCACCGCTATCTGCGAGTTGCAGCCGCGGACAAGGAACTGACCCTTCACAAGCTACTTGCAGGTAACAGAATCCACCGTGGATATCATTGTCTGCAGCAAATTTGTTATTCTTTATAATGAAAATACTGGCTTTGTCATTTGACACCCTCCATGAACAGGGATATATTAATCGGTACAGTGATTTAGGTTGATGGTCATGCTGTTGTCTTCAAACATATATTGGTGTTCCTATCATACGGCGTTCCATGTTTCAGGGTACTACCTCCGCCAGGCCGACCCAGAGAGGACAGGAACATGGACAGGCCACACCCGTGCCTTCAGTGAGCTGCCCTACCATCTGGTCAGTCTTACACTAAAGAGTTCAGGGTTTTATCTCTCCTGGACTGAAAGTTACCCAATGACTCTTTGTCTGTCTGTCCATAAGCTCATGCAGTTTCAGTGTCCCGCCTCACCTCCCACACTGCGAGGACTGTTAAGATGAAACTTGGTATGGATGGCTCCGGCTTCGTTGTCCCTAAAGTGTGCTTGCAGAATTTGAAATTTTTACATGGTCATCATGTCAGCCATATTGAAATATCATTTTTGCCATTACGCAGACAACGTGTTTCAATCTGAACGTTCATATGCTGTAAGTATGTGTTAGGTAGAAAACGTTTGTGACATTTTGGAGCATAGTATAATTTTGAATCCTGCTATGAAGACTTTTAAGTTTAAAGGGGCACTGATCTAAACCAATTCCCCGGGACTGGTTGTTGCCTTTGTTATTGTTTTTTATTGTGAGTACCCGGATGATACACAACGCAACTTAGCGTCTGCAAGGACAGCAAAATAAACTTGGAGGCAATATTTGTTTTACCCATTTTTGAACACTGATTTGTTAACAGTGATCTATCAAGATTTCGACAAAGGGCGCATGTTAATTAATTTCTTCAGCCTAAACAAACAGACAAAAAGAAGCTCATCGGTTGTCGTCATTTGGAAATACCACTGATTGTTATAGTTTAAAAAAAGTATCAATGCAGTGAAAGCATTTTCGGATTTTGGATTGTGTAGATAATACGATTACTACTCCCTTGTTGTCATCAACGTTTTCTTGTATAACCCTACACTTGTGTATTCACTTGATGCTCAGTTAATGAATTTATTACAGGTATAATTAGTGGTAGCACCACTCCGAATACCTGAGGAAGCTTCCCATTTGGCATTTATTGTGTCTGGGGTAATTATTCAATCTAAATCCAGGTTTGAAGTAAGGTGAAATTTGTGTTATGTAATATGCACGTGGCAGCCCAGCAACAGATGAATGATCAGTTGGTTTACTTTTTTTGTAAATCAGCGGATCGTTCGTAGTCATCAAAAGATTAACAGAAAATACATCGATTGATTAATCACTGTTATCTTGCACGATGGATATGTCTAGGTTTACTTAAACAAAGGGAATACACTCATATCCTTGTGTGGAGTGCTGTTGTAAAAACAACATACTTTGTTCAAAGGGTGAACCGATAATAGGTTGATTTATTGCTCATTGTTATCTAAATCAGTGGATTTCTTTAGGAACCGTGGACGTTATGAAAATAGTTGTCCGGTGGGCTTTCTCAGCTGACCTTTGAGACTTGACACCTATGTGAAACACCTAAAACAATCTAAGTGATCAGTTGAGAAATATCCCGAAACGATATATATATTTTAAAATATTTGATTGTTACAGAGACACGTGACATCGAATAAGTTTCTTTGTACAGCTGCAGACGTTTGGGATAATGTTCCTTTGTGTGGATATTCACGGATACATTCCTTGAACAAGGAAGCTGCCTAAAATTATACACATAAATTTTGTAGGTTGTGATTATGATATTCGCATTTTGTTTTCCTTCATTTGCAGTGGCATTGGACAGATTCATTCTTGTTCCTCTAGTCTTGGTTGGGAAATTCTTCGATGCGCGATAGACGTTGTTTTCACAAGTCATTTCCTTTGTATATTACAGTCAATTTGTAAAATGTGATTCTCTCAGGCAATTTATAAAGTGTGTAAATATTTCAGTTGTTTTGACTGAAAAATCTGTCCATTTCTTTAACAGATTGACCAAAATTGATTAAGACGATCAAAAGGGCCTAAAAACATCACAATAGATTATTATGTAGAATTAGAAGCCAAACAATATAGAAATGTACTTTTCATCGTAACATTTTCAGTCTCTTGGTGATGATATTAAACATAAAAATGTTTGGAATTCGTTGTCATAATAATACAGATGGACATATTTTTCAGTCAATTTGTAAAATAACTGAATATTCAGGCATTTAATAAATTTCCTAAGTGAAAATTTTGCATATTTTGACTGTAAAAATATAAACAATTATTAAATAAGGAATGCTCAGGAGAAATATTTACTTTGTGTCGCAAGTCAAAATTGTGTAAACGAAAATCACACAATTACCAAGCAAGTGACCTATCAAAACTTCGTCACCATTACCGATGCTACCCACAAAGATACCAACATTTCCTTATTATCTCGAAAACTGTATTTCATTTTGTTGATCAATGTGACCATACGCACTTATCGCTACCCGTAAAAGTGACTAATGCGCTTACGAATGGCGCAGCACAGGTCGCGAACTAGTCTAGGTTTCTGCTATATCATCCGGGGAATCACGGGAAAAAACAATAACAAAGGCAACAACCAGTCCTGGGGAATTGCTTTAGATCAGTGCCCCTTTAACTTTCACAAACCCATGTCAATCTAGTTTTGTCGCATTTTTGACATTTCATATAAAACTGGTTTATTAAAAGCTTTCATGGGAGATTCAGCAACAGTGTCCCTAAAAGAAGATGCTCCCAAAATTCCGATTGTAAACATGGATGTCATGGCAGCCATTTTGAAAATATGATACATGGCCACTACAAGATCTATTGTTGTGTAATTATCGCCCACCATGAAGTGGAAGGGGAATATACGAATGGATGCTGTCTGTCCATCCTTCTATCTTTCCAGGTTTTTTTTGTCCTTCCGTTCGTCCGTCATGTTTCATTTTCAACCCCATAGATATGTCTATTTTTAAACTGGTGCCTTTTGATAGTTTGGGATTTTAAAAAATTTATTTTTTCGCATTTCCATGGCAACGACTTGGACTTAGACTGAATATGGCCGTAGTGCTCTTTTCTGGATCAGATCTTGAAAACCGTACAGTATTTCTTCACCAAACTTGCCACATGGATAGGTCTAGTGGTAAACTGGTACCTTTTGATAGTTTGTGATTTTGGAAAAAAATGTTTTTCACATTTCCATAGCAACCGAACATGTTATATTGGCGGGGGATATGAGTATTTCATGCTTGTTTATCATGCAGCATGTTAGATTTTGTGTTTGGTTTAATGTTTGACAAAAGAGTAATCTTTGACCTTCATGTCCGAGCATATTTCTCCTATTTTCAGGCTGCGAGTGGGTGCTTCACTGATCTGAAGCTAATCCTGTGTGACCTTCACTTCATCAATGCTAAATGTAAACTAGGCCTAGCTGCCCAGCTGATGGAGGACTTTGTCGCAAAAGGTGACCTTTTTACTGTATCCTGGTTCAATTTTAAATTAATCATTTATCATCCAAACATGGCTTCCACAGGAGGTATTGCTACAGTCAAACTGCATCACTATGCTTTGTAAGAAGACTATTCAAGTTTATTCTTCAGTGTTACAATCTAGAGAGGTTGATTTATTAAACTGCATCTGTGTTTGTAGCAGTATGACGTATAGAGATATTTAAGAAATATTTGCACAGAGATGTCTGTGTTTTTCAGTGCCCACAAACAACAAGGCCTTGGAGAGAGAGCACATCCGCTTCCAGGCTGTGCCCAGGGTGCAGCAGTATGCCTCGTTCGTGTCACGCAATCTACACATTCTGGCCTGGTAGCTATTTCTACACTGTCAATCCTTTTTAGGTGGTAACTATGAAGTAAGGTGAGTGAGTGAGTGAGTTGGGTTTAAAGCCGCTTTTAACATTATTCCAGTTATATCAAGGCGTGTCAGCTTAATCTGGGAGGAAAGCCCGAAGTGATGCAGGTCTCAGACTTTTACCACTTCGGTAAAACCCACGAGCATGGGTGGTGCTGACAAACCTAGAAACATAATCGGGGTGAACCAGGATTCGAACCCCAATCATTGGTTTCTGGCATGCCCAAGGGACGCAACTCTGCAGAGCAACGACTGGGCCATTCGTGCTGACAAACCTAGAAACATAATCGGGGCGAAGCAGGGAAGTGAGGTGAAATGGGGTTTTGCTTCAGTATTCTGTCAAATTTGGGGTGTTTAGTCAGCTGTCATTTTTTTTTCGGGATACTCAGTAAATAAACATCCAAATAGTAGACAGCTGTCAAGCTGAGTCTTAAATGTGAAATCATCTCTATGTGAGAGTGGATCGTCTCTCTCTAGTCTCTAGCAGTTGGCCCTGCTTTCATTTCATTTTTGGAATTCATGTTTTGCAAATACCTAACACTGACTGGTTTTTGTGTCATTAGATCTGCTTCTACTCATATTTTATGAGATTTTAAATATTTAAAAACATTTACCTGCAGCAATGTCGGACAAGTCCATTTTATGTTCAGGGGGGTTGCATTTGGTATTTCCCGGATACTCTCACAATTTTCATGTCAATTATCTGTACCTTTTCTCCCAATACCGATTGTCATCTCTCGCACGTTTTAATATGATCGCTTGTCCAATTTGTTTAACTACGTTGCCCAGCTACATCTATGGCTAACAACTCTGACACTTCCCTCTCAAAAATAACATCAGGTTATTTACGACGCCATCACGTTGCGAGTGCATATTTGAATCTCTGGATATGACGCCATGATACAACAATGTTTAAGGGATAATGTATGTTCCTCCATGCAGTCATCCAGCCTTGACCTGGCAGCAGGCAGTGAATGAACCCGACACGTCGGAGGTGTGTGCTGATGCCAAGGCCCTGACGGAGGAGAACAGCTACATGGATTGGAGGAACAAGCCGTCACAGACCGACCCCTGCTACCTCAACATCAGCAACCTCCCACAGGTCAGTAATCATGCACGGCACACACAGGATTTACGATAGAATTTTGAATTTCAATATGAAAATTTTAATAAAATACCTTTAATGTTGTGGTCTAAAATGAGCATGCCTTTGACTGAAAACATCATATTGCTTTATTTTCTCCATTGAAGACAACATTGTGCTTTATTTTCCGATTGATAGCATTTGTCTTCATATTTTTCTGATTAATTTTACAAAATCATCCATAAGAAAATAATAGAAAAAATGATTAGGTTATATATAAATAAAAAATAAAAATAATAATGAAGCTATACTCCTGACCCCTTATTTAGGAGTACTTTCTTGAGTATCAATAATGTATTTTCATTTTCTGCGCTATTTCTTTCTTTTCTGTGGTGAATATATTTTGCCTTTGGCAGAATAAAAAAAATGTGCTTTTCAGATTTATTTACATACAAGTTTCATTTATTTTAGGAAAGGTTGAATCTGTAAAACAATTTTTAATGCCAAAAGATTTAAGATTTGACACCGTTGTCTGTCTTGCCTTTCAGCCAGCAACTTGTGTGAGTGTGTCGAGTGACAGCGAGTACTTCGCTACAGGCGGCATGGACTGCCTCGTCAGGCTGTACAACATGGACACTGGCAAGGTAGGGCTTGTTACCCTGGAAACAGATCTGGGTCACTGATGATTTGTTCACTTGTTTTTTATTTATTTAGATATTAACTGGTTTTTTTTTTGTCAATGTCGATGACAGTTTTAGTGAGTGAGTTAGTATGGTTTTACGCAGCTTTTAGCAATATTCCAGCAATATCACGGCGGGGGACACCAGAAATGGGCTCCATTGTACCCATGTCGGGAATTGAACCCAGGTCTTTGGCATGACGAGCGAACACTTTGACACTCTTGCCGTAAAAGACGACAATGCTTGTCGTAAGAGGCGACTAACGGGATCGGGTGGTCAGACTCACTGACTTGGTTGATGCATGTCATCAATCCAAATTGCGTGGATAGATGCTCATGATATCAATCACTGGATTGTCTGGTCAAGATTCGATTATTTACAGATTGCCGTCATATAGCTGGAATATTGCTGAGTGCGGTGTTAAACAACAAAACAACAACAACAAACAACTGTTTGGTATGACAAGGTCGTTAAGGTAAACAGAGTCATTTGCTTGTGTGAATACTCATTGTAAACCTTAGTATGTGTCTCTCATCGCATGATTAATGAAACTGCAGGGATTGACAGTCATGTCCATTTACTTATCCCAGGAAATCCGCTCATTCCGAGGACATGCCGACGCCATTGCCGACGTGTGTTTCGTGGGGAAGGGTGTCTTGTGCAGCGCATCCCTAGACAACAGCTTGTGTCTGTGGCATGTAGAGGATGGACACAGGTAGGTTACGGCTGATTGTGGAGGTTGTTTGTGGAAGACAACCATGTCTGGCTTTATTGCATGGTAGTTATGCTAAATTTCATTTTATCAGTAGTGCAATACAGCCTTCAAAATTGACACTAGCACGATAGATGGAGAACACTAAGCAGCACTGAGTACAAATTAAAATCCAATATTGGTAGTCCTCATTGACTAGTAGCATCTGAGCGCTATTATTCTGAACCAGTTCTCAATGCTTTATTTTTGCTAAAAATTGCAACTATATAAAACTGACAGATTATGTTAACAGTTTTCATTTTGTTCAAGCAGGACTAGCTGCAAAATGTGAGGACTAAATAAGGTGTACGCTAAGTTTATTTCTAAGGCTGAATGTATGTGTATTTCAGAATTGCAGTACTTAAAGGTCACCAGCGTCGGGTCAACTCCTGCTCGGCCGACCAGTCTGGTAAGCTGGTGGCATCTGGGGGCTGGGACAGTCAGATCAAGGTGTGGAACACTGGCTCCACGGAGATCATCTGCCACCTGAACACAGACAGGTGAGAGATCCAGGGTAGAATAGGTCTTCAGCAACTCATGCTTGCCACACAAAGGCGACAATGCTTGTCAAAAGAGGGCCCAACCTGGTCGGTGGTCAGGCTCGCTGACTTGGTTGATGCATGTCATCATATCCAACTGTGTGGATTGATGCTCATGATGTCAATCACAGGATAGTCTGGTTCAGACTTGATTATTTACAGACCGCCATCATATAACTGGAATATTGCTGAGTGCGGCATTAAACAACAAACAAACAAAGCGGAGAGAGGACAAACAATCTCATTAAAATCAGATCTTAGTTCTTGCTACCGCTAAATAAAGATCTGAGGACATCCCATTTCGGGTCACGTCAGACCGACTTTGCGTGAACTTTGATCGACCAATGGAATGACCAATCAGAAGGAAGCTTTCTCATGCTTTAGGGCACTAATTTCTACTTGGCGACTACCCTTCGAAACATATTTTGACAAATTCTCGATTACAAATGTGAAACCTTAACAAAAGAACATTCTCGAATGGCTAATAGATGGTCTAGATTGTATGGATTCAGTCGTTAAACCCGTAACTATCTTTCAGGAATACCCTGTGTTAAAGTTTTCGAAATTGCATGATTAGATCAATCGGAAGGGTGCTAACTGGGATTGTTCACTAGCCAATATACTAGCCAATATCGTCGTGGGCACTTATTAGAGCAGGGTGCTTATTACGTCGAATACGGTAATGCTTTTTTAACAGGATTTCAGTTATGTCACAGTGTGTCAGTGTGTGGAGGGAAATCCCGAAGTAATGCAGGTCTCAGATATTTACCTCTTTGGTGAAACCCACTCTTTAGTGATGACAAACCCAGAACATAATCAGGGCAAACTGCACTCAAACCCACAATCATAGGTTTCTGGCGTGCCCAAGGGCCACAACTCTCCCAAACAAATTGCAGTGCCTTAGACAACTGGGACACCCATGCACAGGGCAGTGGACACTCATCTGAGGCACTGCAATTGACTGTACAGTTGCCTCCCTTAGGCGTTCCAGGAACCTGTGATCAATTTAAATCGCCCTTATTAGGTGTATTATCGTGGTTTTTGTCAAAGACCTGCATGAACTTGGGCTTCCCTTTCACTTTAAGCTACAATGTGATGATATGACCAAACACTCATTTTCTGTATGATGATTTATCATCAATTTGAGTATTCAATTCAAAACTACTTCCGGTTGAAGACCAGGAGTCAACTGAAACTTAACCAGATATATTCTGACACATTGTGTAAAAACCTGGGTTCTAGCTGGTTTTCACAAACTGACTTTTTGAAATTCAGACAATTGAAATCGAGGGGACATGTGTTCTGTCATAATACCATGTCTGAGTTCAAGTTTTAGTGAATAATTTTTCTGGCTGTTAACAACAAACATTCTACCTGCACCTGTAGAGTGTGGTGTTCGCACGGATCTGTTCACCCTGATCCATTTGAGGTTAAACCACAGACCTATGATTACTAATTGTATATTATCATCCCCCACCATGAAGTGGAAGGGGGGGATAAAGGAATGGGTGCTGTCCCTCCTGACCTTCCGTCCGTCCGTCCGTCACTTTTCATGATGCCTTTGGAAAGTTGTGGATTTTTCACGAATTTATTTTTCGAGTTTCCATAGCAACGACTTTGACTTAGACTGAAAATGGCAGTTGTTCGTTTCCGGAGGGCTAATGCCTTGCATGGCACTGGACATGTCATTTTGGTTGGGGATATGAGTATTTCATGCTTGTTCACTTTTGAGTGAGTGAGTTGGGTTTAACGCCGCTTTGAACAGTATTCCCGTTATATCACGGCATGTCAGCATAATGCGGGAGGAAAGCCCGAAGTGATGCAGGTCTTAGACGTTTACCACTTCGGTGAAACCCACGAGCACGGGTATGGTGCTGACAAACCTAGAAACATAATCGGGGCGAACCAGGATTCGAACCCACAATCAAAGGTTTCTGGTGTGCCCAAGGGACGCAAAACTGCACAACGAATCGTGGCGCCTTAGACGACTTGGCCACCCGTGCCCCCTTGTTCACTTTTGAACAAGCAATGAGAGTGGCCATGTGGTTAAAGTATTTGATTGTCATGCTGCAGGTCCTGGTTCAATTCCTCACATGGTTACAATATGTGAAGTTCATTTCTGATTTTCCGGGCCGTTATATTGTCAGAATATTGCTGAAAGTGGCATTAGCCCATACTCTCTCACTCACTGCAGAATAAATGGCACAGAAAACACAAAGCACCTCCAATAATCTCTGGTGGCTCAATGACGGCTGTACAACTTTGTAACTTATATCCACAGCCCCGTCAACTGTGTGGACTTCCATCCCGAGGGTCAGCTGATTGTTGCTGGGGGCTGGGACTCCACTCTCAAGATCTTTGATGTCTTCCATAAAAAGAGGAAGGCTGTAAGTACTTGTGTATATACCTGAGGTCCAAGGATTTATGTAGGTCTGCTCAGAGGTCGATATTCAGCCCCAAGTCTGCAGCAAATTTCAGTAAAATTTCTGAAATTGGAACAGACATTTCTCAATTCATGCTGATATATTTATAACTAATGTTATGGTGTTGAAGAGTTCTTGTATGCACCAATAACAGAATTAGGAACTTTAATCTGCTGCTGGAAATCAGAGAATCAGATATTTTTTGAAAGACACTAAACCCATGTCTCTTCAAGCAAGCCTTTAATCAGTTCTAGCATGGTCTAAGTGCTTTAGAGCAGTCATAAACTGGAAAGTGTGCTATACAAATTCATGATGTTATTAAATTTTAATACACCTCAGTTCCCTTGTTCTCTAAGATCCTGTGGGTTTCCAGTAGTTTACATCTGTGGAATGTTGCAGGTGCTGCGAGGTCATAGTTCATCAGTGCGGGACGTGGCCTACTCTCCCTCCGGCCGACACATTGCCTCAGCAGCCCTGGATGGCGGTGTTAAGATCTGGTCTGCGACAAATGGCTCACAAGTACGTTGAATATTTTGTGGACAGACTCACATATTGTTTACAAAAGATATTTTGATAACCTTGTGTAAATAAATATGGACACATGGGTGCCGTTGTACAAATTGATCTTAGTGCTAAGGTGACCGTAACTCCCATACCTTAACATAGACTTACAACAGTCGTAACGCTAAGGTTGTTTTGTACAATTGCACTATGGTCCTGTGTATAGCACAAAGGTCACAATCAGGGCCCACTTGCACAAAGCGATCTTAGCGCTAAGATGATGGTAACTTGCATACCTTAACATAGACTTACAACAGTCATAACGCTAAGGTTGTTTTGTACAATTGCACTATGGTCCTGTGTACAGCACACAGGTCACAATCAGGACCCACTTGCACAAAGCGATCTTAGCGCTAAGATGATCGTAACTCCCATACTTTAACATAGGCTTACAATAGTCTTAGCGCTAAGATCGCTTTGTGCAAGTGGGTCCAGGTGAAGATAAGCAATGTGGTTGATGAGAATAGTTGGATGGATGACTCAGCTTGACTCCTGAGAGTTTCTTCGTCATCGTGAATGTTAGTCTTCTAGCGCCTCACAGGCAGCTTTGGTTGTACTCTGCCTATAGAGATGAGAATGAAAGTCGAGTGGACACTGATCCAGTAACTGGGGTAACGATAATCTGTCAAGGTTTAAGTGCATTTGAGGCGTTATATATAGGAAAGCGTACAAATTCATAACATACACAGCATATGGAATGGGTGTTGTCCGTCCGTCGTCCGTCATGTTTCGTTTCTGGAGCAGAACTCAAAAACAATGAGAGATATCTTAACCAAACTTGGCACATAGATAGGTCTAGTGGTGAACTGGTGCCTTTTGATAGTTTGGGTTTTTTGAAAAAAGTATTTTTCAAGTTTCCATGGCAACGACTTTGACTTAGATCAAAAAAGGCAGTATTGGCGGAGGATTTTGTGTATTTCATGCTTGTTCTTGGGGATATATATATGTATATATGTACATGTACATATTCTGTCAGTTCTATTATCAGTCACATTGTTTTAGATAATTGAAACATTGCAGTTTATGAAGAAACAGATTTATGTTCCAAATTTGACAGATTATATATGATTTTGGACAGTGTTTTGATGACCTTTGGTACTGTATTGTTAACCTAAGAAAGTGAGGGTACCTCCTTCAAATTTACTTGTTGTATTTTGTGCTAACAGCTAGCTGTAAGTGTTATTGAAATACTTAGGAGTTTGACAGTTGCCCATTAAGGGTATCTTGAAATGAGTTTGACATTGATGCTGATTCATGTAACATAATATTTGTTTTGTTCCAGGTCGGAAACATCTGTGGTCATTCCCTGCCTATCAACAAACTGACCTTCACCCCTACAGGGAAGGAACTGGTCACTGTCAGTGATGACCACAAGATTAAGGTCAGTTTTGAAATATTTGCAGTTTTCATCAACTTTATAGTTTGTTGCCTCAGTACATTCATTATAAGATTTTATGTCAGTTTGCCACACTTCATAGATTCCTGCTTCAGTTTATATATTTCCCTGTGGAGACCCAGGTTAGAATAGGTCCCAAACACTGGGACTTTGGTTACTGTGTGTCATTGTACCCTCATGGTGTTTGGCAGTGCTCATTATATCATCCACTGGTCTGTCTAGCCCAGACTCCATTATTTACAGGCAGCTCAGGGTTAGAAACTTATATTTCACTGGTCCACAAAAATTGTCTGCTACAGAGACGCCATCTGCTTTCTGGTAAAACAGGCCGCAATGAAATGTCACTAGCTGTTCCTGAAATGAACTAGTCTTGGACTAATAGGCTTGTGTTAGTTTGCTGCTGCTGTGTGGAGCTGAAATATGCTCACTGAGGTGGAAGAACCACAAACAACAGTTTATTTTATCAATTGCTAGATGAATGGTCCCCAAATGGCCAGGTAATGGCCAGAGGCACTGTGACCGTTGATCCCCATGTTATTCAGCTTGCACTGCTGTGTCCGGGACTTATCTACACCTGCTCAGAGACCAGTAATCGGCCCCAAGTTTACAGCAGTGTAAATCCCCAATTCGTGGTATTAAAGTTATAACTGATGTCATAGCCATAGCCATGCAGAGGTGACTTCTAGTTCACTGATAACAGGACCAATAAACAGTATGGAGCTGTGATGCTTAGTTTTACTTGACTGCATTGAAAACAATGTTAAAATGCAATGTTAAAAAGCCTCCGAATTTAAAAAAATAAGAACTGTAAACAAATCCCACTTTTTAATAAAATAACAATTTTCCCCTAATTTGCCGGGCAGGGGCACTTTGTAGATAAATCTGTGTATGTATATGTTAGGTATGTGATATGAATATCTTGACCTCCTTTGACCTCCAGGTATGGTCTGGGCATCTGGGAGTTCCACTACACTGCCTGGGGTCAGAGAAGAACGGACCGGTCACTTCTGTAGCACTCTCTCCTGGAGGAGATCTGGTTGCCGCGGGATACCATGAGGGCCATGTTCGCGTCTTTGATGTCAACACAGGTGGGGAACTGTTTACTTCCGTTAATTAGGTTAACTGAAGGCAGAAATGAAGGGCAGTAATGGACGAGGAGAATGAGTGAACCTTAGAATTAGAACATGACTAGGATGGTAATGTGACTATTATCAAGGATGAACTGAGATGGATGCTGATGTGTAAATATCATCAACGATGAAGTGTGATTGATGCTGTCATGTTATAATAAGATGAAATGCAATTGATGATGTAAAATAAATGTTATTAAAGATAAAGTGAGATCGAAGCTGTCACGTAAAAATAAAATATTGTGAAATAAATAATATCAAGGATAAATTGCAATTGATGATGTAATATAAATATTATTATCAAAGATGAAGTGAGATCAATGCTGTAAGGAAAGTCGTGGCTTCCATGGCTTGTAAACCAAGAAATGTTAACAACAGATGTGTCATGGGATAAATACATGGGTCACAGAGAGGAACTAAATAGGTAATCATCCCAAAGTGGCTTCCACAGGAGATAATGTTCTGGTGAGATATCACACGATATCTCCTGGGAGGTATTGCTGCAAATTACATTGCATCACAATGCTTTGCAGACTATTGCACACAAGACACTGCTTACTACTTATTACAAACTGAAAAAGTGGGAAGAACGATTTTGTATGATAAATAGAATGTTACCCTCATGTCTTTTGATATCAAATATATCAACACTTTAGACTAAATGTCGGCAAGCCTCAGAGTTTGAAGCCTTTATCGACCGGTGTTGATATACATGACATCAAAGGACACTCGGGTGAGGTTCTCAATGTGTCACAAACAATGAAAACCTGACCCTCGTTGTTTACGCTGTAGGCATGCAGCTGGCGGAGGTGAAGCATCACAGTGCTGGCATGAGAGCTCTAGCCTACAGTCGGGACGGACGCTACGTCTTCACAGGCGCTGACGACAACATGGTGCTGGTGAGTAGGAGGCAGGGCTTGATTCGGTCCATCTCGGTCCATCTCGGTCCATCTCATTCCATCTTGTTCAGAAATACAAGATGTGAACATGGTGGTCCCATGCTGGAGACAATATCACGCTTCATTTGGTTTCACAGAATGTACTAATGCCCTACCACTGCTCATGTTAAGAAGCCTCAAGTCTGTCATCAATGGGGATTTCAATGTTACATGGAAGAAAATCAACCACTGACACCCTGAACTTTCAACCGAATAGATTTGTATTTCTCAACCGAATAGATTTGAATACTTCATTCTCAATGTGTATGCCTAAAGGATGCAGTACTTTGCATCCTTTAAAATGTAACAACTGATCAATCTATCGATGTAGCACAGTTGTACAGGATCATGACCCAATTGCAGTAAGTCAATACAGAGTCACCAGTTTGATAGTCGATGGTATGATATATGGTTGTAACATGGTCTGTGTGTAGATGTTGGACGGAACCACGGCCACCAAAGCAGCATCTCTGGAGGGACACACCATGCCGGTGCTGTGTGTGACGGTCACCGCCAAGTACGTGGCCAGCTGTGGGGAGGACTACACCTGCCTCATCTTCGGCTCGCCCCGGGAGTGTAAGAAGGCACTCAGGTAAGGAGGCTCACCAACTCCAAGTTGGAAGTCCTTGTATAGAAACCACATCATTGGTCAGACAGGATGGGGCATTGGCCAACTTATTAAATTATTAGGTCATTGTGACCTACCATTTGTGAGTCATGCCATGAAGATCAGGGTTAGAGTTAGTCTTCAGCAACCCATGCTCTACGTAAGGGGCGACTAACAGGATCACGTGGTCAGACTCGCTGACTTGGTTGATGCATGTCATCATATTTCAATTGCATAGATCGATGCTCATGATGTCAATCACTGGATTGTCTAGTCCAGAGTCAAATATTTACAGACCACTGTCATATAGCTGGAATATTTCTGAGTGCAGTGTAAACAACAAACAAACCAAACAATTTGTGAGTCACACATGCAACTGTAGATGGACATATAAGTTTAGATAAGAAGATCCTGTGAAGATCCGGGTTAGCATGGGTTTCCTGCAACCCATGTTGGCTGTAAGAGGCGACTGTGCTTGTCATAAGAGATGACTAACGGGATTTGGTGGGCAGGCAAGCTGACTTGGGTAGATGCTCATGATATCGATCACTGGATTGTCTGGCCCAGACTCGATTATTTACATACTACTGTCATAAAGCTGGAATAAGTGTAATGTTTATGAACAAACAAGCAAAAAAAACAACAACAAACAAACAAACAAACTATGGAAAGAGAGAGCATCTGATGGGTCTGCTCCTGTTTTTGCTGAGTGCCACCAAAAATGGATTCACACTTGGTGGGAAATTGAACCCGGTGCTTCTGTGTGACAAGCAAATAATTTTACTACCTGACGCGATTAACCCTTTGCTTTAATGATCATCATGAGAATATCAGCCGAGGCATGTCAGGGGCTATACGCTGAAGACACATATGCACAGAGACTAAATGCGAGGCATGTCAGGAGTTATACACTGAAGACACATATGCACTGACTAAATGAGGTAATGGTGGATTGGCTGTGTGTTTCCAGACCCTCCCCGATGGCGACCTTGAAGGGTCACACTGCCCCAGTGACCAGCTGCTCCTTCAACTCGAACCACACCAAGCTGGCCACAGCCAGTCGAGATGCTGTGAGTAACACATTATAGCCCTGGCTACCTTGTTTCATCATCCAAAACTGACTTCCACAGGAGATATCACTGTTAGATAAAGCATTATCTCCCCGGAGAGAGATTAATGGATTAAAGGCAACATGAAAAAAGACACAGCGAAGGACTGGTCATTTATGTTTGTGTCTGTGTTTGTCAAGAAATAATGTTACTTGTATCGGAGGGGAGGGGGTGCATGAAGAAAAATACATAAAATTGGGGGTTGGGGGGTCTTCAAACTATGATACAGGCCTCAGACCAATCCCACTGCCTGCCTCTCCACTGCCATTTTTATCTAACATAATAACATTGCGCTCCTTGCACTGTGGCCTGTTCTAAGCACACACTGGACAGTTTCTAGAGATAGGCTTGACAGAAGAGATTAATCTTGAGAAGTGCTTTAAACAGGATAGGTTCGAGCTCAAATGGTAGCTGGTTCCATGGAACTGCTTATGAGAAGGACTTTTTCCCATAACATGTTGACCTCACAATGGAATTTCTTCCTTCAGTCTGTGATGATCTGGGACATGTTCCAAGTCCTGCTGGACCCTGATGCCGTGGCGGAGAGGACGCTTCACGCCTGCCACAACGACTGGATCAACTCCTGCAGGTGGTCCAACATCGGCGACTACCTGGTATGACAGTCACTAGATGAACAGTTTGTGTTTTCTGATTTGCCCCACATTTTGAGACATTTCCAGATGGCACCATACTGGCTCATGGCTCACCAAATGGCACTGGAATCATTTGGAAATGTCTGTAGACTAAAGTCAAGAGACACCATTCCTACCCATAACCTGTCGGTCCATTACCTATTCGCCCCATTCCGTCATTTCCCCCTTTACTTCATTGGCATTACATGATCCTTGAAGATCCAGGTAGAGAATTGGTCTTCAGCAACCCATGCTTGTTGTAAGAGGCGACTGACAGGATTAGGTGGTCATGCTCGCTGACTTTGTTGATGCTCATGTTGGCAGTCACTAGATTGTCTGGTCCACTCTTGTTTATTTACCACCTGCAGTCATATAGCCAGAATAAACAAACAAACAAACAAACATTTGCATATCCATTTAGGTTTACTAGGTACATTTGCACTTTCTTTAAATGGAGAATTCAAATCCTGGAAATGTTATTGAAACTGAGGGTGATTTCTCGTAAAAACAAGAAATGGTGAATCCTTTTCACATGATATTAAGGCAGGAAATAAAAATAACTAAGTCATTTCCCACATGTTGGAGTAGTGCAGGCAAACTTGCAGCACCTCAGCCCAGATTGACAAGTGTCCCCTTAGCACAAGTTCTTTTCCAGAAACACAGTCCGGAACACAGTACATGTAGTGAGAAATAACTCAAGTGCAGTTGCTCTTCGCTTCTTACAGTTGTAGAATCTATATATATCTATGTATAATCTGACATGTCAATATGGGTCGGCAAGTTAGCAGCTTGTCACTTCTCCACATTGGCCATGTATGCTTTACATGGATTCCGGGTTAGAATACGTCTCAGTCAACCTGTGCATATTGTTTGAGGCAACTAATTGATTGGGTGTATAGTCTTCATGGATTCCGGGTTAGAATACGTCTCAGTCAAACTGTGCATATTGTTTGAGGCAACTAAATGATTGGCTGTATAGTCTTCATGGATTCCGGGTTAGAATACGTCTCAGTCAAACTGTGCATATTGTTTGAGGCAACTAAATGATTGGCTGTATAGTCTTCATGGATTCCGGGTTAGAATACGTCTCAGTCAACCTGTGCATATTGTTTGAGGCAACTAAATGATTGGCTGTATAGTCTTCATGGATTCCGGGTTAGAATACGTCTCAGTCAAACTGTGCATATTGTTTGAGGCAACTAAATGATTGGCTGTATAGTCTTCATGGATTCCGGGTTAGAATACGTCTCAGTCAAACTGTGCATATTGTTTGAGGCAACTAAATGATTGGCTGTATAGTCTTCATGGATTCCGGGTTAGAATACGTCTCAGTCAACCTGTGCATATTGTTTGAGGCAACTAAATGATTGGGTATTTAGGCTCAGCGACTTCGTTGATTACTTGTCATTGATCAAGAATTATTGGTCAGATATCAATCACTGGTTTATCTGGTCCAGAATAGATTATTTGGAGGCTCCTGTTCTGTTGCTGGAATATTGCTGAGTCGGGGGCATTAAACAACAAGCAAACATGGACCCCTAGTTAGCACTTCAACATATGTGGCCACTTTCTGATGACTCCCTCATTCCCCAGGTGACAGGCTCCAATGATTTCAACCTGAAGGTTTGGGACGTCAAGACTGGAGCAGAGAAGAACAAACTCACCGGTCACATGTCTGCGGTCAACTCCGTGGCATTCCAGGTAAAAGGCTGGGCTGTTTTTCTAACTGGAAAAGTATTTAAGCATTTAAAATTTAGCTGCACTTGCTAAATGCTACAGAATTTATTGTAACATTATGTGGGGGACACAGGTGACTAAGTCATCTGAAGCACCACAACTTGCTGTGTAAAGTTGACATGTACCTTAGACGTGCTTGAAGCCTATAATCATGGGGTGAATCCCAGATTCACCAAAGTGGTAAACATATTCACCTCACGTTGGGTGTACCATGTATTTCAGTATGGGTGTATCATGTATTTCAGTATGGGTGTATCATGTATTTCAGTATGGGTGTATCATGTTTTCAGTATGGGTGTATCATGTATTTCAGTATGGGTGTATCATGTATTACAGTATCGGTATCATGTATTTCAGTATGGGTGTACCATGTTTTTCAGTATGGGTATATCATGTATTTTAGTATGGGTGTATCATGTTTTTCAGTATGGATGTATCATGTTTTTCAGTATGGGTGTACCATGTTTTTCAGTATGGGTGTATCATGTTTTTCAGTGAGGGTGTATTATGTTTTTTAGTATGGGTGTGTCATGTATTTCAGTATGGGTGTATCATGTTTTTCAGTATGGGTGTACCATGTTTTTCAGTATGGGTGTATCATGTTTTTCAGTATTGGTGTACCATGTTTTTCAGTATGGGTGTATCATGTATTTCAGTATGGATGTGTCATGTTTTTCAGTTTGGGTGTATCATGTTTTCAGTTTGGGTGTGTCATGTATTTCAGTTTGGGTGTATCATGTATTTCAGTATGGATGTGTCATGTATTTCAGTATGGGTGTTTCATGTTTTCAGTATGGGTGTACCATGTATTTCAGTATGGATGTGTCATGTATTTCAGTTTGGGTGTGTCATGTATTTCAGTATGGGTGTGTCATGTATTTCAGTATGGATGTGTCATGTATTTCAGTATGGGTGTATCGTGTTTTCAGTATGGATGTGTCATGTATTTCAGTATGGATGTGTCATGTATTTCAGTATGGGTGTATCGTGTTTTCAGTATGGATGTGTCATGTATTTCAGTATGGATGTGTCATGTATTTCAGTATGGGTGTGTCATGTATTTCAGTATGGGTGTGTCATGTATTTCAGTATGGATGTGTCATGTATTTCAGTATGGGTGTATCGTGTTTTCAGTATGGATGTGTCATGTATTTCAGTATGGATGTGTCATGTATTTCAGTATGGGTGTGTCATGTATTTCAGTATGGGTGTGTCATGTATTTCAGTATGGGTGTGTCATGTATTTCAGTATGGATGTGTCATGTATTTCAGTATGGATGTGTCATGTATTTCAGTATGGATGTGTCATGTATTTCAGTATGGGTGTGTCATGTATTTCAGTATGGGTGTATCGTGTATTTCAGTATGGGTGTGTCATGTATTTCAGTATGGGTGTGTCATGTATTTCAGTTTGGATGTGTCATGTATTTCAGTATGGGTGTGTCATGTATTTCAGTATGGATGTGTCATGTATTTCAGTATGGGTGTTTCATGTTTTCAGTATGGGTGTACCATGTATTTCAGTATGGGTGTGTCATGTATTTCAGTATGGATGTGTCATGTATTTCAGTATGGGTGTGTCATGTATTTCAGTATGGGTGTGTCATGTATTTCAGTATGGATGTGTCATGTATTTCAGTATGGGTGTGTCATGTATTTCAGTATGGATGTGTCATGTATTTCAGTATGGATGTGTCATGTATTTCAGTATGGGTGTGTCATGTATTTCAGTATGGATGTGTCATGTATTTCAGTATGGATGTGTCATGTATTTCAGTATGGGTGTGTCATGTATTTCAGTATGGGTGTGTCATGTATTTCAGTATGGATGTGTCATGTATTTCAGTATGGATGTGTCATGTATTTCAGTATGGGTGTGTCATGTATTTCAGTATGGATGTGTCATGTATTTCAGTTTGGGTGTGTCATGTATTTCAGTATGGGTGTGTCATGTATTTCAGTATGGATGTGTCATGTATTTCAGTATGGATGTGTCATGTATTTCAGTATGGGTGTGTCATGTATTTCAGTATGGATGTGTCATGTATTTCAGTATGGATGTGTCATGTATTTCAGTATGGGTGTGTCATGTATTTCAGTATGGGTGTGTCATGTATTTCAGTATGGATGTGTCATGTATTTCAGTATGGATGTGTCATGTATTTCAGTATGGGTGTGTCATGTATTTCAGTATGGATGTGTCATGTATTTCAGTATGGATGTGTCATGTATTTCAGTTTGGGTGTGTCATGTATTTCAGTATGGGTGTGTCATGTATTTCAGTATGGATGTGTCATGTATTTCAGTATGGATGTGTCATGTTTTCAGTATGGGTGTGTCATGTATTTCAGTATGGATGTGTCATGTATTTCAGTATGGGTGTGTCATGTATTTCAGTATGGGTGTGTCATGTATTTCAGTATGGATGTGTCATGTATTTCAGTATGGATGTGTCATGTATTTCAGTATGGATGTGTCATGTATTTCAGTTTGGGTGTGTCATGTATTTCAGTTTGGGTGTGTCATGTATTTCAGTATGGATGTGTCATGTATTTCAGTATGGATGTGTCATGTATTTCAGTATGGATGTGTCATGTATTTCAGTATGGATGTGTCATGTATTTCAGTATGGGTGTGTCATGTATTTCAGTATGGGTGTGTCATGTATTTCAGTATGGATGTGTCATGTATTTCAGTATGGATGTGTCATGTATTTCAGTATGGATGTGTCATGTATTTCAGTATGGATGTGTCATGTATTTCAGTTTGGGTGTGTCATGTATTTCAGTATGGGTGTGTCATGTATTTCAGTATGGATGTGTCATGTATTTCAGTATGGATGTGTCATGTTTTCAGTATGGGTGTGTCATGTATTTCAGTATGGATGTGTCATGTATTTCAGTATGGGTGTGTCATGTATTTCAGTATGGGTGTGTCATGTATTTCAGTATGGATGTGTCATGTATTTCAGTATGGATGTGTCATGTATTTCAGTATGGATGTGTCATGTATTTCAGTTTGGGTGTGTCATGTATTTCAGTTTGGGTGTGTCATGTATTTCAGTATGGATGTGTCATGTATTTCAGTATGGATGTGTCATGTATTTCAGTATGGATGTGTCATGTATTTCAGTATGGATGTGTCATGTATTTCAGTATGGGTGTGTCATGTATTTCAGTATGGGTGTGTCATGTATTTCAGTATGGGTGTGTCATGTATTTCAGTATGGGTGTGTCATGTATTTCAGTATGGGTGTGTCATGTATTTCAGTATGGGTGTGTCATGTATTTCAGTATGGATGTATCATGTATTTCAGTATGGGTGTGTCATGTATTTCAGTTTGGGTGTGTCATGTATTTCAGTATGGATGTGTCATGTATTTCAGTATGGATGTGTCATGTATTTCAGTATGGGTGTGTCATGTATTTCAGTTTGGGTGTGTCATGTATTTCAGTATGGATGTGTCATGTATTTCAGTATGGATGTGTCATGTATTTCAGTATGGATGTGTCATGTATTTCAGTTTGGGTGTGTCATGTATTTCAGTTTGGGTGTGTCATGTATTTCAGTATGGATGTGTCATGTATTTCAGTATGGATGTGTCATGTATTTCAGTATGGATGTGTCATGTATTTCAGTATGGATGTGTCATGTATTTCAGTATGGGTGTGTCATGTATTTCAGTATGGGTGTGTCATGTATTTCAGTATGGGTGTGTCATGTATTTCAGTATGGATGTGTCATGTATTTCAGTATGGATGTGTCATGTATTTCAGTTTGGGTGTGTCATGTATTTCAGTTTGGGTGTGTCATGTATTTCAGTATGGATGTGTCATGTATTTCAGTATGGATGTGTCATGTATTTCAGTATGGATGTGTCATGTATTTCAGTATGGGTGTGTCATGTATTTCAGTATGGATGTGTCATGTATTTCAGTATGGATGTGTCATGTATTTCAGTTTGGGTGTGTCATGTATTTCAGTTTGGGTGTGTCATGTATTTCAGTATGGATGTGTCATGTATTTCAGTATGGGTGTGTCATGTATTTCAGTATCGGTGTGTCATGTATTTCAGTATGGGTGTGTCATGTATTTCAGTATGGGTATGTCATGTATTTCAGTATGGATGTGTCATGTATTTCAGTTTGGGTGTGTCATGTATTTCAGTATGGGTGTGTCATGTATTTCAGTATGGATGTGTCATGTATTTCAGTATGGGTGTGTCATGTATTTCAGTATGGGTGTGTCATGTATTTCAGTATGGATGTGTCATGTATTTCAGTATGGGTGTATCGTGTTTTCAGTATGGATGTGTCATGTATTTCAGTATGGGTGTATCATGTATTTCAGTATGGATGTGTCATGTATTTCAGTATGGGTGTGTCATGTATTTCAGTATGGGTGTGTCATGTATTTCAGTATGGGTGTGTCATGTATTTCAGTATGGATGTGTCATGTATTTCAGTATGGGTGTATCATGTATTTCAGTATGGGTGTATCATGTATTTCAGTATGGGTGTATCATGAATTTCAGTATGGGTGTATCGTGTTTTCAGTATGGGTGTGTCTTGTATTTCAGTGTGGATGTATCATGTATTTCAGTATGGATGTGTCATGTATTTCAGTATGGATGTGTCATGTATTTCAGTATGGATGTGTCGTGTTTTCAGTATGGATGTATTATGTTTCTCAGTATGGGTGTATCATGTATTTCAGTATGGGTGTACCATGTTTTTCAGTATGGGTGTATCATGTTTTCAGTTTGGGTGTGTCATGTATTTCAGTATGGGTGTGTCATGTATTTCAGTATGGGTGTATCATGTATTTCAGTATCGGTGTATCATGTATTTCAGTATGGGTGTATCATGTATTTCAGTATGGGTGTATCGTGTTTTCAGTATGGGTGTGTCTTGTATTTCAGTGTGGATGTATCATGTATTTCAGTATGGATGTGTCATGTATTTCAGTATGGATGTGTCATGTATTTCAGTATGGATGTGTCGTGTTTTCAGTATGGATGTATTATGTTTCTCAGTATGGGTGTATCATGTATTTCAGTATGGGTGTACCATGTTTTTCAGTATGGGTGTATCATGTTTTCAGTTTGGGTGTGTCATGTATTTCAGTATGGGTGTGTCATGTATTTCAGTATGGGTGTATCGTGTATTTCAGTATGGATGCATCATGTCTTTCAGTATGGGTGTATCGTGTTTTCAGTATGGGTGTGTCATGTATTTCAGTATGGGTGTGTCATGTATTTCAGTATCGGTGTATCATGTATTTCAGTATGGGTGTATCGTGTCAGCGTCCAGTGATGGTCATGTAAAGGTGTGGTCACACAAGGGCACTGAGATCACCACCCTACTCGGACACACACAGAGGGTCAACAGCTGTGACATTGTGGTCAAGGTCAAACAAGGGGCAGATGTGGAGGACAGTAAGTATTTTACACTGACCTGAGCCACATCAAATGTGGGATGTTAATGGGCGTTTGTTTTCATGAATGCCCATTTCAGGGGTTTATCTTGACCTGCTCAGAGGCAGGTATCCCATCCCAAGCCTGAAGCAAATGTCTGTAAAAATTTCCAAATTGGAATTCCAAATTTCCTATGTGGTTGTATAATATTTATCAATGTTATAGCTTTGTAGGGGTGACTTTTATTTTACTGACCAATTTGATCAAACAAATGAATTTTTTTCCCAATTTGGCTGCCAGAGGCCCTTAGTGTGGAATCCTGGAAAAATCCCTGCCAGTCACTTTATTAGAGTGAATATACAAAATATATCATGATTTCTTGTAAATAAATTTAGTTTAGGTCATCCAATCCTGTTGCGATACCATAAGAAAAGGACCACTCTGTTTGGGTCAAAAGTCACACTGCCTGGGGACATATTTTACTATGTGACCTTGAAAGCGGTCGGCTCTAGTACTGTGACCTTTCCATGCATCTTTCAGCAGCAGAGGAGGAGACAATGGACTGGGCAGCTCCCGAGATTGATACACCTGACAAGAAGTCTGGACGTTCGGACATCAAGATGCAGGATGTGATCGTGGCCACGTGTGCAGACGATGGTCTTCTGAGACTCTGGAAACCCCTGCAGGTCAGTACAGGACCAGTATAGTCGTCCTTAAAGTAATGACAGGTTCTACTCCAGACTTCTTGGTAAATGAGTTGGGTTGAATGTCTTTGAACAGTATTTTAGTAACATCATGGCATATCACCTTAATATTGGATGGAACCTAACATATATTTTGTATCAACTTCTTGAAACATATTTGTGACAAGCTAACTGAAGTTCCAGTGATGTCATTGTATGTCATGGAATATTGCTAAAAGCGATGTAAAACCATACTCATTCACTCACTCTTCAGCTTCTTCATGCCAAAAGACATGTCAGCATCAGCATCAGCATCATTCACTGTCAATGTGAGAAACCAGTGCCACCACTTTCAGGGATATCATTAATCAGTGGATGATGTCAAATGCTTCCATGAAATGTGAACCCTTCTTTCAGAGGATGTATATAAAAGTTAACACTTACATCTTCGAATTTTAATGCAGTTCATCATTAATGTATATCATGTTCATGTCATTTTTAAAAAAGACATATCGACAGGTGTGATCCAATAACTTATAACAATTAAATATACTCAAAAAAGACTTATTCTCTAATTATTAGTTAGAGGGTTTAAGGTTTGCAATCCGAACAAAATATGTGTTCCACCGATCAGACTGTGGTGCACACTCTAATTTCTTTATGTCCTGAATAAAATACATGAGGGTCATGAATATTTTGGGTGATATGTTTTGTCGTGAAGACTGAGCACACAATTCCATAAAGATATCCCAAAAAATATTCACGATGCCTGACTTTGTTCGGTCATATATATTTTTTGAAGAAATTATTTTGACACAAGTCCAGGTTTAAAGCCTGATTGTCCATTGTGTATGGTCTATAGCAAGCAAATCATTTCATTCTCTGCTTCAGATATACAGTAAACTATGGTTATAACGAACGCGCTTATAACGAACTAACAGATATAACTAACTAACTTTTTAGTCCCGACTATATGCTGTAGTTATGCTGTATATATGCTTATAATGAACTACGGTTATAACGAACTAAAATTAATAGTCCCTTTGAGTTCATTATAACCGTAGTTCACTGTATTACAAATTGCAAATGGCAGCACTTTATTCTTTATGATACACAAACAATCAATTAGCTCTCTGATAATTACAAACATGTTTCTTCCAGGCAAATGAGTTGGCATCTCTGACCGGGCACTCAGATCGAGTGTTGTCAGTAGCAACGGACAAGTCTGGCAATGTATGCAGCTGTTCATTGGACAAGTCAGTGAGACTCTGGACCCCACAGCTCAGTGAGGAACACGTCATCGGTCGCCATGATGCTGAGGTCACCTTCTGTGTCGCCTCTCCAGATAGCTCTACAGTTCTCACAGGAAGCCGGTATGTGGTGATTTAAGATTCTAAGTTTGCAAATTGTATCTGTATCTGAAAAAAAAGACAGAAAACAATGACAAATTTTGAAAACTGGGTGCAGGCCGTTGATGTGTAATTGCCACTTGGGTGCCAAGACAGTTTTGGTAAACTTACAACAAGAGAATGTGAGCTTTTATGTTTGAAATGCCATGGAATCTGTCTAAACAGAACTAATCTGGGATTACTTCAGTAGAGTATTTATGATGCATTCATAGTTTAAATAAAGGGAACTTGTTCTGTTTCCCACAAATTTTATCTGAGTTGTGTTTATTGAAGATTTCATGCAGAATTTGGTATGGCTTTGATACATTCCTTGTATATTTGTTGGACCATTATTATTTTCTACTCTAGAAATGGTATCGTGAAGATATGGACCTTGGATCCTGTCACCAACGAGAGAGCATGCTCTTACAGCTTCAAGGTAGGACGCCATTTTTATTTTTGTTAGTAGGAAGCAGGAGTTATCTGCCCTTAGTATGATCTTGGGGCATGGAACTAAAGACTGAATTTAGGAGGTTACGGGTTTTCAGATTTGTGGGATCCCCTGAATTTTCATATGGAACTGAGGTCAATAAACCTGCAAATCTGAGAACAAATTTTGTTTATCGACATTGTAAAATACAATAATTAGTAATCATTTTCCGGAACCACTCTGTCTGTATGGGTACTCTGACAGTTGTGAGACAGACTTGATGTCATGCTGGAATGCTTTAATGTCTGATAAATATTGATCTGGCTTAATATTTAATTAATGTGGTACCCATTTTGACAACCAAAATGGCACGTTTTTACAAATTGGGATTGCGAACTAAAAGATAAATCATTCATGCGCAGTGAATAGTCCAGGAGATTTCTGAGCATTGCATCCAATTAAATCACATTTTCTCAACCAATCACACTGCAGCACGGAATAAAGTTATATGTCCAGTACCATTTAATGTTGTCATCAGTAGTACAATACATGCTGTGTATTCTCAATACTTTTAGAAACAGTAAGTCAAATTGTTTTGTGAAACTCATACAATGACATCCATTTTTGCAGGCTCATGAAAAATCGGTGAATGCTGCCTGTTTTGTGAACCGACACAGCAACAAGTTTGCCACAGGTTCTGATGATGCAACAATCATCATATGGGACATCATAAAGAAAAGAGAGTCCTTCCTTGTCAAGTGAGCTTTGCATATTATTATCAGACTAATGGGCCCATGCCCTTATTTTCTGGTCCCATATTCCTCCATGAAATTCTCCCCCATGGCAATTCCAAACCTTTACTGGTTGCAAGAGACAACAAAATGGATCGGGTGGTCACGCTCGTTGAGTTGCTTGATGAACATGGCATGATTTTTTGCTCACACTATCAATGACTGGATTGTTTGGTCCAAAGTGATTATTTACACGTTGAATACAGATTGAATATTGCTGGGTTACAATGTGTGACCTGGCTGTTTGTATGTCATCATACCCTCATCATCATACACTCTCCACGACATTCAACCAGTGTGTGTCAAGAATTAATTACTTCAGGCATTTCTTATAAAGCGGGGGCGGTCTTGTAGCCTAGTGGATAAAGCGTTCGCTCGTCATGCTGAAGACACGGGTTCGATTCCCGACATGGGTACAATGTGTGAAGCCCATTTCTGGTGTCCCCTGCCGTGATATTGCTGGAATATTGCAAAAAGAGGCGTAAAACCTCACTCACTCACTTCACTCACTCTTATGAAGCGGCATATGTCTGACTGGTACAACAAAACATTTCATATGAACCTGACTGGGGTTTTGTGGGACAGAAATATTGTGTCGTATAAACATGTTATATTTGAAAATGGACTCATTTAATTTTAACTGCAAGTCATATAGGAGGTAAAAAAGGATTTCTGTTTTAATTAAAACCAATTCAAGTTGAGTCTATTGAGTCCATGTTTAACTTACAGTCAGTGACAATTTTTTTGTTTCAAACAAGGAAAATGCCATTCATAGCAAGCCAAAGGTTTCACCAATATTATGTTTTGTATTTGTTGGTAGGGTTGTCACCCTAGCAGTAAAGCAACTTAGATAAGAATATGTTCAAGTGCATCTGTGGGTTTTTGTCATGTAAGACTTCCATCTATCACTTACCCCCTGTCATTGCAGGAAAGGAAAGGTGTTCAGTGTCATGACTCCCATCACAGCCCTGGCCTGGAATGACAAGTACCCGTCCAAGTCCGGACTCACCTTTTTCTCCGCAGAATGGGACGGCACCATCAACGTATGGAACACGGACTATGGCACGCCTGTCAGTACTATAAGGTGAAGTAACAACATTTCCTGTGGAGAATGCTCTTGGTGGTTGAATAGAACATATGTATCCTAAGTTATGATTAAAATATGCCTGTGAAGAACGTTTTAAAATACCAAGCCCCTTCAATATCTGAAATGGTTGGTCCCTACATGGAGCAAATCTGGGATTTCAGGCAGCAAACCCTTGTTGCTAAGAGAGCACCAACTCAGCATTGGACACATGAAGATCCAGGGTAGAATAGGTCTTCAGCAACCCATGCTTGCCGAAAAAGGCTACTGTACTTGTTGTAAGAGGCGACTAAAAGGCTACTATACTTGTCGTAAAAGGCGACTAACGGGATTGAGTGGTCAGACTCAGGGTTAGAATAGGTCTTCAGCAACCCATGCTTGCCGAAAAAGGCTACTATACTTGTCGTAAGAGGTGACTAACAGGATTGAATGGTCAGACTCGCTATCTAAGTTTATGCATGTCATTGTATCCCAAATGCGTAGATCGATGCTTATGATGTCATTAACTCGATTATTTACATACTGACTCCATATTGCTGGAAGAGTGCTGAGTTAGGTGTTAAACAACAAGCAAACATTTGTGATTAAATTGTATGTCTTTTTACTTAATAAAACCTCTCTATGTGAAATAGATTAAAACACTAGTTTATTGGTACAGATTTGTTGCAACTACATCGTGGCACCAGGTGTAGGCCATTGTTTTGGTACTGGAACATGCTCAGTGAGTTTGGACAGTATCCTGTCCAGCAGGCCCCTCCACCAGCCTACTTTGTCTGATGATTGCATGTTTCTTCCAGGAACCCGACACATGCTGGCTTCTACAACAGCTGGTCTACCAGGCTGACCTTCTCTGACCAGGAGCTTCTGACAGCAGGCACTGACAGCAAGGTCGTCATCATGGACGTCGCGCCAGTACTGCAGGTCAGTTTCCAGCTTTCGGGCTTCTGTTCCACAAGTGGGGGATGTTTGGGGAGCCTAGTGGTTAAAGCTTTTGCTCGTCACACTGAAGGCCCAGGTTTGATTCCCATCATGGGTACAATGTGTGAAGCCCATTTCTGGTGTCCCCCGCCGTGATATTGCTGGAATATTGCTAAAAGTGGTGTAAAACTATATTCACTCACTCCACAAAGGGGTGTTGGTACTGTCTGTTCTGTGTTAAGGTATGGGAGTTACAAGTCATTGCGTGCAAGGATCACTTTCAGGAGTTAGAACCGGGGTAGTGCAAAGGTTGAGGTTGAGGGAGAGTCGGTTCCTACAACGGTTTGGACAATACAAAATATAAAGGGACCTTTCAAATTATCAACCCTCCTTTCTTTGTTGTCCTCTTCCAAACTGCTTTTTTCCCAAGATCCTCTGATGAACTTAGAATATTTTTCTCCTGATCCTCGAGCCGTAAGCGTCTCCGTGGTCTTGTGGATAGAGAGTGAGGTCGGAGTGGAAGGTTGGTGGTTCGATCCCCAGCTGTGTCATGCCAAAAGACGTTAAAAGATTATATTTGTTGTTACCTTGCGTGGCTCTCGGCATTAAGGGAATAAAATTACCAGTAAACTTAATGTCAGAAGTAAGACGAGTTCTATGGATGAACAACTTCTTTATTACAATTAGTGCGATGTTTCGTTGTATATCCTAACACCTTTATCAAGCAAGTGATGTTCCAGACTTGCGATCACTTGCTTGATAAAGGTGTTAGGATCTACACCAAAACATCGCACTAATTGTAATAAAGAAGTTGTTCATCCATAGAACTTGTCTTACTTCATCACACCAACTTCTAAATGCCACTTAAAGAAGTTAATGTCAGTATACCGTGTCTGAGAGGGGTAGTCATATTAACCCGTGGTATGGTATCTCAGTAGACTGGCACTAAAACAGGCATTAGTCCTGACTTGTACAAGAAGAGACACGCACACATGCACACGTATACATGAATTATTGGTGTTCATGTAACATGTTTTTTGTTAAGTGCCCCCACCCCAATTTTTCAAAAAGTTGTAGCCACATTTGCTTTAACCTTGGCAGATTTGTGTAAATTACACAGGTATGTCCAAAGTTTAACTTGTAGGCTTTTTTTTCATCACCATTGGTGCGGTCGGGTAGCTTAGTGGTTAAAGCGTTCGCTCGTCACGTCAAAGACCCGGGTTTGATTCCCGAAGTGGGTACAATGTGTGAAGCCCATTTCTGGTGTCCTTCGCCGTGATATTGCTGGAATATTGCTAAAAGCGGCGTAAAACCATACTCACTCACTCACTCATCACCATGGAAACTCTGACTCTTCTCTTTGTTCACAGGTCAAGTACAATAGTCCAGTGGCGACCAAAATGATGATGCTTGTGGACAGCTCCGAGCTGGACAAACATGTCCCTCCTCACAAACGTACCAAGACATGGGTGTTGGATGTCCTGCAAAGGGGGACAACTGTGTACTGTGTTGACTCCATGGGGCAGATAACTGTGGCAAACAGAAACCAAGCACCTGACACCTGGAAAACAGTGAAGGTATTGACGACATTATAGTTTTCAGCAAAATTATGAAAAAAGGGTTTTGGAGATATTTGGGGGGGGAACTGATTCTAAGATTTGCCTGCAATGGGGTGCAGAGAATGCTCGAAGGCGGAATGCTGAGTTTGCTCCACATAGGGACGAACCTTTTCAGATTTTGAAGGGGTCCTGATATTTATTTATGCTTAAAATGTTTGTTCCAAATTATATCAGAAAAACCCCATTTGGGTTCAGGTTTCAGTGAAAGAAAAACTTGCAGGGCATGCTGGAAGTCCTGAAAAAAAAATTTGTTGTGAAAAACGAAATATTTCCAAGTCTTCTTTCAGAGAAAAACAATTTTGGAAGCAGTGACTGAAATACTGTCTGTGTTTGAGATAACTCAGTCAAACGTGTGAAACCTGTAAGCAATTGAACATTAAATGTGACTTCCTTTCTTATTTGGGACTGGTGACTGGTGAGATTGGTCCCCCCCCCCCCCCCCCATTTTATGTAAAAAATATGTCAAATCCCATTTTTTCATGAACCTCCATACCCCCCCATAATATATTACCAGTCGCTAAATATAAAGAAAGGAAGTAGAAGGAAGGATATTGAAGTTTCTTGTATTTTCACGGACTTGTGTTTGCCAGTGTTTGCAATGAACAGACATTTGATTAGTTTACATGATAGATACTGATCACAGACTTACAAGGAAGCTGGACTGATGGTAGGGTGTTTGTTCCAGATTCATGCTGAGGCCATCACCAGCATCATGTTGGTGGCTGGACGTATCTTCACGGCCTCCGCGGACCAAACAGTCAAGGTGTGGACGGAGGGCCTGACTCAGGTAAGGTTCTCACACTCATGGACCTGGTCGCACTTGCATAAAGTGATCTTAGTGCCAAGACTTTCACAAGCCTATGTTAAAGTATGGGAGTTATGATCATCTTAGCGCTAAGATCCCTTTCTGCAAGTGGGCTCTAGCCCTAGTTTGTCTTTTCCATATTAACCTGAGTGAATTTGATTAAATATGTTTCAAAATGACCTTTTGATTTATTATCTTGTGTTTTGTTAAGATATCTGATATGTACAAATTGGCAATCCCAGCAGGGCTATCAGATAAAAATAGGAGTAGACTGTGATATCTCTACACACCATGCAGCTTCTCTCTGGTACCAGTATATGCATCAAGGCATGACCACAGTCTGTAAACAATCAAGTCTGGACCAGACAATCCAGTGATTGATATTATGAGCAATGATACACACCATCAGGGTATGTTGACATGCCATCAACCCAGTCTACGAACTTGACAACACAATCACTTTGGTCGCCTCTTTCTCGGGACCAATACTAATCGGGGTTCTCCACAGGCTCCCAACTCAGTGGCCTCGTATGATTTTAGTTTGTTTGTTTGTTTGTTTTTTAACACTGCACTCAGCAATATTCCAGCTATCTGACGGCGGTCTGTAAATAATCGCGTCTGGACCAGACAATCCAGTGATTGATATCATAAGCGTTGATCTACGCATCTGGGATATGATGACATGCATCAACATAGTCAGACCACCCAATCCTCTTAGTTGCCTGTTACAACAAGCATAGTCACCTTTTACGGCAAGCATTGGTTGCTGAAGACCTATTCTACCCTGGATCTTCAGGGATGTCCTCATATGACAAACAGTGTGTGTGTTTGTTGTTTAACACTCCACTCAGCAATATTTCAGCTATGGGTTGGGGAGGACACATTCTAACCTGGGCCCCCACAGAACTAAATACATCATACATGTACGTGTATATACGCGAAATAGGTGTATCAGCACATTCCAAGTGTACACATGTAACATGACTCAGAAGTGTCTCGTGAAGCAAAGCATTGTATTTTCTCTCCTCAGATTGGTCAGTTCTTCTGCCCAGCACCTGTGACCAGCATGACGCTTGCGGGAACGGTCAGTAGGTCCCCTGTGTGTGTCCCCCTGATGTGTGGGGACCAACTGGGCAATGTCCACCTCCTCACATGGCGGCAGTGAAGTGACCACATCACATGTACAGCAGCGTCGTCTCACTTTAGTATCCTGCTTCATCACTTTAGAACAAGTCCCGTCTTTGTTCACATCTCAATGTCTTCACAACTAGGCCATGTATATATACCTTCACTTCGATTCCTTTAGAATTAAGTTCTTTGCACCTTAATTCCAAAATTATTTATTACTTAGCAACACTGCCATAATGGACCTGTAGGGTATAAAAAAAATTGGTCTGTAAATAATTGTTGTCAATACGATTGGTAATTGTTTTTGCATATATTGTATCTCCTAACATCGTCATTATTTTCTTAAGTTCTTTTATTGCCAATAACATTGTTTTTTTACTTTTTTTACACATTTAGGAAAATAATTTTCTTGTTCAATTTAAGTATTATAGTAAAATCAACCCAGAACCCTCCTTAGTGTTTAACAATAAATTGTACATAATTGTTACGCATAATTAACCAATGTAAATATGACTGTACATATCCCCAATATGGCTTCAAATGCATGTATAATGCACCAATGATCATACAAGTGATTTATATGCAACTTTGAGCAACATTTCATGTTAATGTACCTGTATTATTATTATCATTATTATGTAAATATCATATAGCTACAAATGTAATGTATGTATCATTATGTTTGGCCTGCTTTGATCCTGAGCACACACAGACATGTAAATATATCTGTACCATTTCTAGACAACATGTACTTTCAAGAACACATGCATACTGTTTAAGAATTTTTGCATGAAGAAACCTTATATTTGGATCTGTGAATATGCATTAACAAATATATCATTGTACATACTAAAAACACAGTAACTGTATTTTCTTGAATATAGTGTGCACTTCTTTTCCACAAAACACTGCTGTGTAGGTGGTGCGCATTATACACACCATAACGAGTTTTGATTTTTTTTCCCAGCACAAAGACATATTGTAAATATTTGTATACTGATATGCCAACACAGAGGTTGGACCCATTATTAGTTAGTTCAAAACAGTTTCCTACATTTCTTGAGTCTAGTAGTGTGACTTTTCATCACTCCTATAGTCCTGAGTTTGAATCCCATGTTTGTGATCCTTTACCTGAAACTGTCTCCCTTATTTCTTTGACCCAGTGGTCTAAATTATTATTCGCTGTGCAGAGGTCCATCTTGGGCTAATAGTATCCCCAGGTTGTTAGTTTGAGTCCAATTTCTGACAGCACCTTGCTCGTAGATTTCGGGGAAGTAGTACCTATCTACGTCCTGTAACATATTGCGCTTCTCACCGCCGAGTGACGTATTGGTCGTTGTTGAACACCACTTAGTGTGCCCTCTTAACATTAGGCAAGCTTTGGGAGCTGGTGAAGTAAGACATAATTTTACTATTATTTCTGTGTGATTGTTATTTATTTTATTTTATTTTTTATATTTTACATTTGTGATAAAGAATTATTTTGGAAATGATTCTATATATTCAGTATGTTTCACATTTTTTATTTAAACTTCATTGCATAAGTTAAGTTGCATTTAGATCAAAATATCATTTTAGTAGAATCTTCTAGACATTGACAATCATATTGACCATTCATGAATGAGAAGTAGGAAAAAGTCAGCCTCTGGCTGAAGTAGTTATGACTGCTTCAAGAAACACTCCCAACACTTTCACTGGGTTGGATTCCCTGTGTTGTAATGTGTGATATGGTGTCAGTTATTCTAGCTGCTGATTCTGCGATCAAGAAATGTGATAATCGAAAACATTTTTACAAACATAATATTGGTCAAAATCGTGTAAATTATTGATTAAATGGATGGGTTAGATTGTAGATCCTACAACTCAATATTTGTACATGTATGTATATATAGTTCCAGCTTTGTTTGTTTGTAACCTGTTTGTACTCTCACATCTCCGTGTTGTATATATATATATATATACCGGTAATGTATGTATGTGATCAGGTATGCAGTACTTGACATGTAGTCATCAGACAACACCTGTAGTTGGTTACGGAACATGCTCAGTATTACGATGCTCGAGATGCACTGCATCAATGCCTCAGTGAGGAGTACCAGTATTCTGTGCTACAGATTTAGATACATAGTTCCTGTAACGAAAATATTTGTGTGTTTTGACCACCAAGATACACAAGAGAAAATTACATTACTGTAGCATGTAATAAACATTAAATAAATACTCTGTATACAATATTTACGAACAACTGTGTAAACGTCTTAATCAAGAAACAGTTTACCGTCAGATTTGTGTTCGAATTATTTACTGAATAGAGTAAACATCACTAGTCAGTAAGATTTAAATATGTTAAGAAGTGTTTTTTTTGCAAATTCTTTTTTTTGTCTTACTTTTCTCTGTGTTATATTTTTATAACAAATAATGTGTAGTGTGGGGAGTTTTGCCTCAAGGGGTGTCATTCCTTTACAACTTCTATTTTAGTCATCGGTTGACCTATAGCAAGAATTAGGCTGTTTATCGATCAAACCTGGGAAAAAACAAGTTGATTTCTATTTATTATGCAGTTGCTAGGTTCAACATGCTGAATGAACTATTCCCTGCTGTTAAGCCTACTCCTTAATGGCTACTTCTTATATCAGGAATGATATACCTTTTCATGAGTGCTCAATTATGGCAAAACAAATCTTTTTCAGTATTTTCGCCTGTTTATCCAGGCTTATTTTGCATCTTAATGTTACTAGTGGGACTGCAACACCCGGAGCATACATAGCATAATGGCAAGTTTATATAAAGATGCTTCACAATTGAAATAAAGGTAAATCGAACAAAATAATACAAAATTAAATTTCAGTAAATTAATTCAAATTCATGATTGTTGTCAAATACTCTATAAACCTTTGGTAAACGTGAGATATGGTTTATAAAATGTATCATAAACTCTCCATGTATACTAATATATTTGAAAGCCAACAGTGTGTAAATCTTCTAGACAGGTTTCCCATTTAGAAATTGTAAATTACTTGTTGGTCACATGAAGAACAAACCGACATTTACAAAGTTCCTTTTTTTTTTTGCTTTGAACCATGTGAAGCTGCATGGGATGGGTTTTGTTTCAGGTGAATATGGAATTTTTCCCCATCATAAAAGTCATTCCCAAATTGTGTTTAACTATAAGGTTAATGAGACCGGCAAGTGATCAATATGCCATAGTTTGATTCCCATTAAGTTTTAACCTGTGGTTTTGTGTTCAGGTGCGCCACCTATGTTGTGGTGCATGATCTCAGACCAGCCGGCTGTCTCGTGTACAACATGAGCCGTAGGCTGCGACTGAATCTATGAACTGTGCAATAGTAGTACAATAAACTCAAAATACAAATAAACTTCTAGTGTTTGTCATTACTTTGAAAAGTGCTTGTACATGACATCACACCATTGTTATGCTACACACCAGACTTTATCAACACTGAAGATGCTGTTGCTGGCGAGACAAGGTGAAATGGGGTTTAACGCCATGTTCAAGTGTGGTGTGGTGTGGTCTACCACAGACTTTTGCCTGTTTTATAGTCCTAGCCCACTTAGATACCATGCCACAGTTTACCATGAATACCCCACTCAGACACAGTAAGCAGACTCCAAGCTGACCAGTCCTTGTTTTATCCCCTAAATGACAAGAGCCAGTGAGGGTAACTAGTACAAACTTTTAATGTCTTCATATGTCAACAGAGGCTCAAACCACCCTTAAGCTCTCCAGGCAGGCGCTCTATCCACCACCACGAAGACAGTCCTTTGTTGCAGAAAGCTGTGATAGGTTGCCATAGCTACTATATCCCAGGAGGTGGCAGAGTTCACTTCATCCTCTATCACTATTACAGTCAAGTCTACAAGACGCTTTGGTTGACATTAGATTGACTTGGTCTTCAGCTCTCCATTGTGGAGAAACCAGGTGTTGTCTCAGATGCTGGTTTGTCAAGAGCATGAATGTTATTAACACCGCACTCAGCAATATTCCAGCTGTATGATGGCGGTCTGTAAATAATTGATGATGTACCCTACAATCCAGTGAGCGACGTCATGAGCATCGATCTACATAATTCGGATACGATGACATGCATCAACCAAGTCACTGAGTCTGACCACCCAATCCCATTAGTCGTCTCTTACGACAATGGAATGTTAAGAAGCACCGACCACCAGCTCCACCTAGTGGCCTGACTTGCCAGCAGTAAAGGGATCCTACTCTTCCCTGGAATCAGCAAGTGGTAAAACCATACACCTCTGCTGACACAATACAAACTGCAAGGGTCACAACACCAAAAATATTATGCCACAAACCTTGAAAACCTTGCAAAAACTCAGACAACAAAAACAAACAAATATTAACTGTTACACGCAATATATTTTAATGGCGAACAAAATTATATGTAGCATATACATAACATCAACATTACAGTTATAAAATGAGTCCTTACATGTTTAAATGCATTGTCATGATTTATGAAACCTAAGAAATATATCTCCACCAGACGTATCCATTAACCATTTTAACCAGTACTTATATCTGATTCTTTATGGCTAAATGTCTGACAATAGGAATGCATAACTTGCAATAACAGAAATGTGACAATATGTTTGTGGGACATGATGCACATGAACTGGGTGATTGTATATATATTGTGCTGAACAAAACATGAGGCAAACAGACTTATACAATTTTCACGACTGGTGTAACCTTGAATTGTTTGATAGGCATTACTTGCTTGACAACGGCTTTAGTTTTGTTTGTTTGTTGTTACCTCATCACTCAGCAATATTCAAGCTATATGACGGTGGTCTGCAAATAATCAAGTCTGGTGCTTGACAACGGTATAACGATCTATACCGAAACGACGTCTTTACAGTAATAAAAGAATCTCTCCATAAATTGTGTCTACTTTGGTGTAACCTTATCTCAAAGTCCTCCCAGTTTGTTGCTAGTCTTTTAACAAGACAAAAATGTTTACTATGTTTATGTTTTCTATCAGTTTTCTTCAATTCCAATTTGCAGCAACATTGAAGCATTGAGAACTGGTTAAGAATTATAGCTCTCAAATGCTACTTATCTTTGAGGAGGACTGGTCCCTGGTTTTCTGGATTTTAACCTATCCTCATTACAATTAGTCGTCTTGGGCTAGAGTGCTTGTGTGAATTTCATAGGCTGGCAAACTTTACTTATTACTCAAATCATACATTCACCTGGCCGGATTAATCAATTCTATTAATTTCAAAAATATTTCTCATCAAAACAGATCCTGAATCCACTACTACTCGGGTTACAGGAACCTGACCTGTCCACGATGCCAGTGATAGAAAAATGTTACACCCAAGTTACAAAAATTGGCTCAAAATGACAAGCCAATGAGTAATTCAGTTTCTGATACAAAAGCCATGTAAACATCTGAGTCTCTAGCCTCAGCAAAACTTGATGAAACTCAAAAGAGTCTGTCAAATGACCAGCCTTTCATTCATTCCTCTCCTATTCTTACCAAACCAATCAATAACCCATAGCCTTCATCCATACAAGTGTGCAATATCTGCATTCCATGGATGCAGGTCTGTTCCTTGTTGGAAGACAATTCCTCCCAAATCACAATGAGTGTCATGTAAATTTCAGTTGTGTTTCACATGGGGGCTGGGAGGTCCTTGACGCTTCCGAAGCACTCCTCGTACGTGTCCTCGTAGTCCTCGTGAGGTTTGATCAGCACCATGCAGAGCTGGCGGTGGGAGTTGAGGGCCGAACCAAGGTCCTGTGCACATGGCAACAATAAATAACACAAAGTACTTTAAAAAACAATCAAAGAGGAATTGGTTAATTCCATGATTGATCTTTTGTTGCTTAATGACACACTCAGCAATATTCCAGCTATAATACGGCAGTCTGTAAATAATTGAGTCTGGACGAGACAATCCAGTGACTGACATGAGCATCAATCTGTAACTTTCACATGGTTACAACAAATGAATTATGGTATAAAACCATTTTGTGATACACAAGACTTAATGTGATGATACACCTAATGTCTGCTAAGATAGGCAATTACCATGTTCATGTTAACAGTGAGTGAGTGAGTGAGTATGGTTTAACGCTACTTTTAACAGTATTCCAGTTATATCACGGCGTGTCAGCTTAATGTGGGAGGAAAGACCAAAGTGATGTAAGTCTCAGATGTTTACCACTTCGGTGAAACCCATGAGCACGGGTATGGTGCTGACAAACCTAGAGACATAATCGGGGCAAACTGGGATTAGAACCCACAATCATAGGTTTCTGGCGTGCCCAAGGGACACAACTCTGCACAGCGAATCGCGGCGCCTTAGATGACTGGGCCACCCGTGCCCCCCCACCCTGCATCTTAACAGTTTATATTATATTTAATTACTTGGATTAACAGAACCCAGTGATTAAGTGAATGCTGTCTTGCAGTCTACAATAATCCAGCTTAATCAAGGCAGCATGTACATGATCCGAGTCTGGACCAGACAAGCCCCAGTGCCTGAGTAAGTTTGGTTTTACGCCGCTTTTAGCAATATTCCATCAATATCACTTGGGGAGAGAAACCAGAAATGGGCTTCACATATTGTACCCATATTGGGCATCGAACCTGGGTCTCGGGGGTAACAAACAAACGCTTTAACCACCAGGCTCACCCCACCGCCCAACCAGTGGAGAAATGATCCATGTGACTGTGACATGTAGCAGAGGCTGGTCAGCTGGACTTACCTCCTTTGAGGGGACATAGCAGTAGGGGATGTTGGCCTCCTCACACATGAGCGGCACATGACAGATCACCTCCACTGGGCTCACATTGCCAGCTATCACCACTAGGCTGAAACACACACGGAAATCTGTGTCAATTTTCATCCTGTTTGACTAACACAACGCTGCCTCAAAATTCATCCCGCTTGACAACATAACCCCCCACCTCAAATTTGATCCTGCTTGACTATATACCCCACCCTCAAATTTGATCCTGCTTGACCTCAGAACACCCCCTCAAATTTCATCCTGCTTGATTCCCAAAAACACTGCCTCAAAAAGCATCCTGCTTCACTCCCACTGCCTCATATAATTTTAGTACCAACAAGCAGAGGAACATATAGCTGTACATAAAAGTAATATTCTATTCCCACATTTATCATGTGCGACCGAGGGCAGAGGTGATTCTTTACTATATTTAAATGTACAGCTATGTATTCCCATGCACCATGTAAAGATACCAAATAAAGTTGGTTTGGTTGGTTTGTTGTTTGACGCCGCACTCAGCAATATTCCAGCTTTATGACGGCGGTCTGTAAATAATCGAGTCTGGACCAGACAATCCAGTGATTGATATCATGAGCATCGATCCACACAATTGGGATCCATGACAGTGCATCAACCAAGTCAGCGAGCCTCTTACGACAAGCATAGTCGCCTTTTATGGCAAGCATGGGTTGCTGAAGACCTATTCTACCCCGGATCTTCACGGGTCCAAAGAAAGTAAAACATCAGAATACATACCCTTTCTCGCCTTTGCGGATTGCCTTCTGTACTTCCCGGACTCCCTGTACGAGATGTTTTGGCTGCTTGTAAGCTGAAACAAATAGAGTAAGTATGTATTACACCTGGACTGATGACAGGAGCTACCTCTGATTCAAACAAACAAGCAATCTTACACCCATCTGAACTATTTAACACAACATGACATGTTACAAAACAAAACTACAACCTGAGTATAAGTTTCATTACCACAGACTTGGTCAAGTCTGTTTGGGAACAGATATTTCTGCAAGGACTCTAATAGCCCCTCAAATTAGGGATCGGGTGGTCAGACTCGCTGACTTGGTTGATGCATGTCATCAATCCCAATTGCACGGATTGATGCTCATGATGTTAATCACTGGATTGTTTGGGCCAGACTCGATGATTTGCGGACCGCCGTCATATAGCTGGAATATTGCTGAGTGTGGCGTTAAACAACAAACAAACAAAAACGAAATGATGTGACAGATAACAAAGTGTAATAAAATCTCTCTCCTTGCCTCTGTCGGGTGATTGGTGAGTATGACTTTGCTCAGCTTTCAGCAATATCATTGTGGTCTTCACACTTTGTACCAATGTGGGAATCAAATCTGGATGTTATTTATTGTGAAACTTTGAAAACAGATACAAGTGCTGAACTGTAGGTAGGGCAACTGCAGAGTTAAGAACTGGTGCCTTTTGTCAGTTAGGACTTTGAAACTTTCTGTCTCTGGGTTTCCATGGGAAAAATTTCATCTAGGGGTAAGGTTTGTGTACAGTATCTTCCCCAGGCAAGGGCGTTAACTAACCACAAAAGTCCAGTTTCCACCATGACCGAACTAGGCTCGAATTTCCAGGCTCAATCGTAGTGCCACTAGTGGCTATTACCACTTTAGTCATTTCTATGTCCCTCTTATTGACCAATAAGTTTCCATAGTTCGTATTGTTTGCATTTGATTAAAACAAAATGGCGGCGCCCAATTAAGATGATCTGATTGATAATCAAGATCTATTAAAAGGGTATGCTATTTTTCAGGGAATTATCATTTGCAGAAGCCTGAGGTCTTCCATAAACTACCTGACAAAGGGGGACAGTTGAAAAGACCAAGGGCTTCTGCAAATGATGATGCCCTGAAAAATAATGTTACCTTTATTATAGCTAAAATGGATGGAATTTGTTACTTAATAAAGAAAAACAACAATATTGGTTTTGAAACATTCACTGCAATCAACACAAATGTCACTGACCCACCTTTACAGATATGGAAACGTCACAGAACAAACCGCGACTATGCTTGTCGTAAAAGGCGACTAATGGGATCGGGTGGTCAGGCTCGCTGACTTGGTTGATTCATGTCATCGATCCCAATGCTCATGATATTAATCACTGGATTGTCTGGTCCTGCTGAGTGCAGCGTTAAAAAACAAACCAAACCAAACCAAACAGAACAAACCAGATGACGTCACTATTGAAGGTGACGTTCCCTATCCCTATCCTATGACGTCACCTAACAACGGGCATGATAATGGCCCGTTGTCAAGCAATATGAGGGCATTATCAAGTTACAGTGGCACGCTCATTTCTGATAACATGCTTGAGGTTTAATGATAATTCTATCCATTTTAGCTATAAATTGTAATAAATCAGGTCTTGCCCCACGAAGTGCATCAAACCACATGGAAAGATTTTCAAGTTTACCAGTTGATGGTACACATGCTTTGCAAATCCTGCAGTTGACGGACATCTGCATGCTGAAATCCATGTTGTTTACGAATTGGGTGTCAAGTTCGTTTCGCGATTTTTATTGGACTATGCATAATCTTCTTAGTCCATCCAAATGTAACTCCAGAATTCCAGCCTGGTTCGGCAATGGTGGAAAATGGACTTTTATAGTCAGTTACCTTCCCTGCCTCGGAAACATGGTGTACAGTAGCTAACTTATACCCTTGCAGTTTTTCTCAAAGTCTAAGACATGAATGATTAATTAGTTAATAATGTCTCATTTTTAGAACACGATTTTGAGTTGTTCACATAAATTGTGTAGGAACAGGATTCAAAACAAAGTCATGTCAGCAAATGGTCAAGGGTATTCATCACGATAGAAAGGAGCCTGGACAACTAAGCATAAGTACACAGCAAAGAGTATTTCCACAGAACTCAAACAAAAGACCATAACTTTTTGTAAATTCAGTTTGGCAAATGCAACTACATACGTTCTATGCTTAACTTTTGGGTGCAGGCAACACATTACATATTTGAGCATATCACATCACTTCTGATATGTACACTTTTTCAATCTTATGATGTGATGTTTAGTAGCACATACGGTACATAGTCTTATGTCCAGTTCACTGGACCGCAGGGATCCACTTTTAGTGCGTTTTATGCAGGAATATAGCATCGTAAAATTCCTTTTGGAAATTATACATATATTTGCCTGGGTAGTTTCTACATACGTCTCCACCAGCATATTAGAAATTAGCCGCCGCTTGTTTGTGTACAAACCAAAGTTTAACAATTGTAATTTCGGCATGGCGTTGAGACACAATATACAACAGCCAGTGTATTACGTGTGAACATCAGGTTTCTGGAATTGCGAAGTTCGCAACAAACGGCATGGCCAAAATAACTTTTGGGGCATCAAGTGGGAAAAGACTCCAAAGCCGACTGCTTTACCTTTCTTTGCCGTCTTGTACAAACGCTTTGTCAGTTTACGAGACGCTAAAGGTGCAGCTATCGGACATAAGTAGCGGATCTTTTCATCCCACGAATCTTCTCTCTCTTCGTCTTCGCCTCCCTCTGACTTGCGCTTTTCTTTCTTATCCTTGCCCATGTTAATATTTCGTTAGTCGCTGAAGTGTGTGTTTGTTGTCTAACCACGTGTTTTCAACCGGAAGTACTCTTTCTTTAAAAGCAGTAAATACAAGGCTCGCAGAAATAATATAGACCAAAGTCAAAATTGTCTTTCTTTTACCAAAATCATACTTTGCAAAATATCATGTCGTTTGTATCCCTAACTGTGGAATATGAAAATCACAAATTAAGCTATACTAACTTGATCTTTCACTCCCCCAACTGCCTAATCGGTGTTCACTAAAACAAGAATTTAACTCGACGAATGTGGATTCAGCTTGAAATTGAAATTGTTGAAAACTCTCTCATATTAATGAAAATGACTAGACACTTTGACACAACTAACATTATGTCAAAAAATTAAAAGAAATTATTTCAAAGTTTCATCTTTAAAACGTAAATGGACCTGGGTTCAGTGCCTGCCCTTACAGACAACAAAGCCCCGTTCCACAAAGCGAGCCTACTTGTGACGATTGTTACTCGACATACTTGAATATATATACTTATAGTCGTGGAACCAAGATCGTTTTGTGCAACCGGGCCCAAATTGCTGCTCAAATTCTTGTGACAGAGGCTCATTTTTTTCAGTACGAAATCCCCCAAGACATATCCTGTCGGGTGATCACAGGTTTGGCGGGTGATCATATAACATATGCTACATCAAAACTAATAGCGGATTGTCACATGCTATCTGAAAAGGTGATCATCCACGACTGTGGGAAAATCCGTAATTCACAAGGGCACTACAGAAATTTAATGCCCTCTATCCGGCTTCCCTTGTGGATAAGAAATGCTTCAAATCACCTGGTGTGTGCATGATCTCACCATGCTGTAGATCTGAGAGAGTGATCGTCACATTATGAAGACCTAGCGCGGGTGACCATAATAACTATGCTTGTGTACATCATAATGGGTGATCAAAATATACTGCATCTCATTGTGGGTGATCACAACCTTTTATTTAACTAGCGGATGTTGAAAACATGCTCCACCACCAAGCGGGTTATGACAACATTCTATATTCACCTATCGGGTAAAAACCATACCATGATACATCACCTAGTGGGTGATCACAACATGATATATCACATAGTGGGTGATCACAACATGCTATATCACATAGTGGGTGATCACAGCATGCTATATCACCCAGAAGTGATCAGAACGTGTTATATCGCCTAGTTGGTGATCACATCATGATATATCACACAGTGGGTGATCACAACACGCTATATCACATAGTGGTTTGTTTGTTGTTTGACGCTTCACTCAGCAATGTTCCAGCTAAATGACGGTCTGTAAATATTCGAGTCTGGACCAGACAATCCAGTGATCGACTTCCTGTGCATCGATCCACGCAATTGGGACACGATGACATGCATCAACCAATTTTAAGTCAGCGAACAAGACCACCCGACCCCGTTAGTCGCCTCTTGCGACAAGCATAGTCGTCTGTTTGGGCAAGCATGGGTTGCTGAAGACCTGTTCTAACCCAGATCTTCGCGGGTCTCACATAGTGGGTGATCCCAACACGCTACATCACATAGTGGGTGATCACCAAATGATACATCACATATATATCTTCTAGCGTGTGTGTGTGTGTCTGTGTGATTCAGCTCGCAGAGTCGGACGTCGGTGGCTCGATACCCTGGCACAGTCATGTACCAATAGACGTTAACAGTTGGTATTTTTTGTTACCCTGGCTGGCGTTCGCCATAAAGAAGATATAACGAGGACTGGTCGGCTTGGAGTATACCGTGTCTGAGTGGGGTGGTCATGTTCAACTGCGGCATGGTATCTGAGTGGGCCAGCACTATAAATCGGGCATAAGCCCGGACTAGCAAAAACAGCCGCACACACACAAACACACACACACACACACACACGAACACACACACACACACACACACACACACACACACACACACACGTGCATGTACGAGGGGCGTTCAATATTTGCAACTTCAATTTAAGACCAAGTCGCAGAATATCTGGGCTGTAGGCTAAGTCTGGGCTGTAGGGTGGGTGATTTAACTGTTCGAACCCAGACTTAGCCCCCACTGACTTTTTCCTGTTCCGGCAAAATTTATGAAATCGGCCCTACGTGGAAGACGCTTCCAGGATGACGAGGACATAAAGGCTGCCACAGAGGCGTGGTTAGAGGGCCAATCAGCGGACTTTTATAAAAGTGGTATTAAAAGCTTGAAGGACAAATGGAATAAATGTATTGAGGTGAATGGAGATTATATTGAAAAATAAAAGTGCAAAAGATATTCTGCGACTTGGTCATATATTGAAGTTGCAAAACTTATTGAACGCCCCTCGTACGTCGCTGTGTCAGTGGCCTAGTATGAACACGACATTAAACACCATTTTTTTATAAATCAGCTAGCTAGCGCATCACCAGTGCACCAGTGTAGGCATTCCAATTGAGAATATTGTCCAAGCACCAGTGTTCGAAATAGACATCGGCCCGTAGGCCCGAGGCCGACAGATTTGTTCTCGCGCTGATAGTTTTTAGAAAATAGTTTATCTAAGTAATTATTTATTTAGCATTATTTAAGTAATGTGACAAATAACTTTCATATTTATAAACAGTACGATTAGACCATTCAAATAGTGTATGACATGTAGTCGCAAAGATGTTTTTCAAGCTGATAATTTCCTGATAAATATAGGCTTCATCTATCACCACCGAGACTCTGGGAACTGGATGTGATAGCAGTAAAAGATTCTGGTTGATTGGTTGTGTCTTGTAATTTATATTGCAAGAGTGCCTCCCTACTTTAGCTAAAACGCCTACCGTTATCCACTGGGCCTACAGTTTGTTTTTTCCACTGGGCCTACAGTTTTGTTTGTTTTAAATGTGTTGTCCCTTAAGGTTCTCTGTTTACTCTGCTGAGTTTCAGACACTGCCTAGCGCCCAGTAAAATGAGAATCGATTGGTCACCGTTTCTGATTGTGTCCCAGCACAATGTGGGCGGAGCAGTTCTGATGCTGTCAACCACTGGCGTGACCCTCCAAGGACTCGATAATCTACAGACGTGATATAACTGTAATATTACGAACTGCGGTGTAAAACAACACTCGTTCAGTCACCGAGCTTGAACACCCGATCCATTTTAGTCGCCTCTTACGACAAGCTTGGTGTAATAGGGACCATGTTAGTACATGTATTGCTCTGAGAGATGGAAACACGAACTACTCTTTCTATGGTAAACAAGTTTTGTTTTAGATGACATAAGCAATCTTTTCAACTTCATTTTTCAAAGCAAGGAACAACTAACAGAATTATATGGGTTTTATACCTCTTTTAGCAATAGTTTATAAATAGCAAGGCTCGTGAAAATAAGACATCACCAATTTGCGGAATCGAAACCGGGGTATTCACCGGAACGAGTAAATACTACCCCAAAGTCCAATTTTCATATTGATCAGAAGATTAAATATCGAGTATCATATTCCCTTAGGAATTACGTGGCAGTGATTCAGTAACTGGAGAGTAATTTACATACAATACGCTATGCTTTTCAAATACAGACCAACTCCCAGTCTTGTAATTTTCAAATTGAACAACGTTATAAATCCGTGGTGTTCAAGCCAAAACTGTGTCGTAACAGGCAGCCACCGTATGACTTTTAATTCATATTATTCTCGACATTGTTAGTTATCAAACCATATAGTAAATTCCATGCGTCTAAATTATAATATGTGTTGATTTTCTTATTATCACAGTTCGTATTTCCCCGAAGCTTTTGCGACGCGAAATTGAATCCGATTCCACCTCACAGTTCGTTCTTTGCATTAACCCATGCGCGCAGATGATCGATCAAGGCAGGATGGCCGTTCCTGCTCCAGGAGTTGATATGTTAGCGGAGCCAGTTAATGGCGACGTTGCCGATCAGGTATTGTAACATTGATATTAAGATACTCAAGAATCAGAATATTATATTTTCAAATGCATTAGTCGCATGTTTCTCTTTAATGCTGATCATTTTCCCGGCTTCGTTTTTCAAAATTTTACGGCAGCCATTTTGGTTTGTCTGCGCACATGCTTCGCTCATTGTACGTCGCGTCCACACGTAGGCCTATATATTGACCGTATTTTGTAATTGTACGCTGACATTCTTGAATAAAACATGTCACTAGTTCTCTATTCTTGTTATTAGTTGTTTAAAACGCATTGCGTTTGCAGCTTTGGCTTCGGGGTTTAGTCAAAGTAAAAAATCTTTAGCCTAACTAGGCCTATTGCAAGTTTAAACATGCGCAGTTGGCACCATAGAAAGGTTTTTGCTTCTGGTCTTCTCCCAGGCCTAAGAATTTCTGTGGCTTAGTTGTGTAGAGTCTGAGGCATGGAATCTAGCATCATTTCTGTCCAAGGCATGATTATTAATATTATGTGGGGAATTTATGTAGGATTCCAAACAAAGTGCCAATGACTGGCGAACAGTCATTATTTAGTTGACAATTGGCTTTGTGAGCTCTTATTTTCGAAATTGACGAATTGATGCATTAATTTATATCGAAACAATGAAGCCTCTTTATTGACCCTGTTCTCAGTGAAATACAAGACATCTTTACAAAGCTGTCACATTATGTTTAAACATGAAATTGGGGGCGGTCGGGTAGCCTAGTGGTTAGAGCGTTCGATCGTCACGCGGAAGACCCGGGTTAGATTCCTGACATGGGTACAATGTGTGAAGCCTATTTCTGGTGTCCCTCGCCGTGATATTGCTGGAATATTGCTAAAAGCGGCGTAAAACCATACTCACTAAACATGAAATTGGAAGTTCAGAAGCGTTTTTAGTGACATTTGCTGCAGACTTGGGGGCAAATATTGGCCTCGGAGCAGATCCAGATCTGAAGATGGTGATTAAGGATACCAACCAAAATCGATCACTAACATAATATGTTTTGAAATAATTCTCAACACTTACATGCAGTGATAGACTTTCCCACCCTCATAATTAAGGGGTACTGAACAAATTGATAACAATCTACACACACACATGGTGACACATACTTTTTCCATGATATATTGGTAAGAGACACATTTATTGTTAAGTTTTATTGTATTCCTAAATTTTTTTGGCACTCCAAAAAATTGCAGATCTACTTATATGTAGTATTTATTACACCATAAAAGGAAAGTAAGTGTGTATGTATATATCATACATAGCATCCACAAAGAGCAAATATTTCAGTTCATTAATATTCTCCTATGATTTTCTCAATCTCATTTGGATTCACATCATCATGGTGTTCATACATGGACATTTATAAACTGAGCTTTTCATGAAGTATTTACCATCTAAGGACCCATTATATGTTTCCTTTTAACATTGCGGCCATGACCACAACCCCTTTACTTTGTTTAATTTCAAACACTGTTAAAGGTTTAACTGTTATTGTCGTGAATGTTCACTGTTTTGCAGATGGGATGTTTTGTTAAGTATCAGGTTGTAATTAGCAAAATTCCAAAATACCTGATCACCTTGTTGATGTTTTCAGGCTCCCGCACCAGTGTTGGGAGGTCCTGACGGTGAACCAGCTTTTAAGAAGATGAAGGTTGAAAGAGGTATACACTGCATTCATTTCCTTTAGCCTGCTTTGGTTAGATGGAGCTACAGTTGGAATACAATAGGAACATCACAATGTTATCCTGTCTACACTGTAGCAAAGTTTATCCAAGAGCTGCAACTTAGTTTTGTCAATAATTGATATGTATGTTGCATGTTATTTTCTTGAAAATATTTCCACAACAGCAGAAACATCTGCTTGTAAACACAGATGTTTGCAAATGTTTTCTTAAATATTAATGTATTGTACAGCAACCTCAAAATAAATGTGAAACGATGCATCATTACTCATGGAATGAAAATGACCCAAAGTGTGGTATAGGTTGATGAACCTGTGCTTTTGTCTCTACTTTACCTTCTATATTTTCAGTTAACCTGATTCCAAGATTTCCCCAAGTTTCCCAGGTGTAGCTTATAGGATGTATTAGAACAACTAAAAGGAAACTGCCAATGTAGTCAGTTATTGGATGTGCTTGCATGAGTTTGTACCAGTAAGAAGGAAATATTAAAAATCTGAACTTCCACCTGTTCAAAATTCTAATTGTCGGCATGACTAATAGGGAGTCAGTGTTTTGCCCACTTACGACAATTGTTGACCATTCACTGTTTTTAACAACTAAGACTACTCAGTATTAGTTAAGTTGTTTCTGATGACGAAAGATACTGAAACATGGTGTGTAACTCTATTATGTTACGCTACGTCACATAGCATCGCAAATTTGTTTGCATGACACATTTCTTTCTGAACTTAGAAATACATAATATTCAGTCATGGTATTTAGTATGTAGTCAGTTTTGTGTGGTGTGCAGTTTTCATGAGAGACAACAGCTAAAATCTATGCTCTTCCTGTGTTTTGTATGATCCTCAGGATTCCAAGAAGTACTCAAAGGGAGACTACTCTGCCTGTTGAAAGCGTCCAGGATAACTTGCAATATACAGAGAAGCATTTCTGATCATGCTGTGTATCTGTTTACAAATGTTAAGAATATCAACATGACTGACATTTCTTAGAAGAATTCTGTGCATATATATTTCCATGAACCCAAAGGTGCTTTTCTGACTTGATAAATATCCTTGGTGTGTATTTGAAATATCAGAAAAAATGCTGGGCACATTTTCACTTGTTGAAATGCGTCAAAGACTGCTTTCTTGTCTGTCCACTGAATACTTTGAATTGTTGTCCCAGTGACATATGCCTCTTTCTCTCCATGTATTTTCAGCGTCAGAAATATTGATGTAAGAAAATGGGGGACCCGAGAATTCCATCCACATGATAACCTACTGACTCATACTGAGTAGTGAATGCCGGAATCAACTGCCAACGGCCCTCAGCGTCATTCTGATTAATCATACAGCTACTTCATGTTATCTAATCTCAAACTCAGCACTTCTTTCCTCAAAGGTTCTTCACTTATTTGAAAAAGAAAAGTTTGAAAAAAAACTAGACATGCGTATTAAACATAACCTGATTCGTTGTCATTAAACACAAACAATTGTCTTCTATTGTTTTCCAAAAAATGTTTTGAGATCTTGAATATGATCAAGAGAAATGAATGATCAGTAGACATATATTGTTAGGTAGCCCGAAGCTGCTAAGTAGGCAGTGATCTAATGCTGTCCCTTTCTCTGTCTCTGTGTTTTCAACAGGAGCGTGTGGACATAATACAGAGGCTGTCTCCGCGTGAAACGTGTCTGATGAGCTGCAAGGCCATCCGATTGGCTATGAAATGGTTACATCAAGCACAATAACAAGTTGACATTGTTTAGGTTCTCAATGGGGAAAACCCTCCTGTTTATTGTGTGTATACTCTATGTTGAAATTGGGGTACAAATGTTTTCTGTGAACCAAAGTTATTAGTTTGTGGGTATGATGCTTGTACTAGTAACAGATGTTTTGCAAGCACATTGTCTTGAAGTTTCCTTAGTATTAAATATTTAAAATTAATAATGCTGCAATTGAGGACATTTTAAGAAAGTTCTCATTTTTAATTTGTATGTCATAATGTGAATATCCTTTAATTTGTTTCACACTCTTAAAATGTTCTCAATTTCAGATGCTATTCATTGAAAGTAGAATACTCATGACGTCATCCTAAGTGCAACCGACTTGATGTTATGAATTTGTAGAAGCGATGACTATTATTTTATTTTACAGATAGAAGACGAGATTCTCGACAACCAACTCTGTTCTCATCCTTGCTCAAGCATTGTTAAATGGGTGTTATGCAATCAAGCCACTCAACAAAACACTTTGCTACACTAAGTAACATGTTGAGAATATTTTCTTAATGTTTTCTAGTGTTATGTGAGTGTATCTTATGTTTGTTTACTTATGGGCATGGTGGGTAATCTGTATATTATACATATGGACAGATTGCCATGACATTTTGTAATAGCTCAGTGATAATGGTTTTGTGGCATAAGACTCATTTCAATGATGTAGGCATTCTTTGCAATCTCATTATTTGTCAGTTCCCAGTCAGTTTTGATTCTAGTGAAGTTGGGTAATTCAGCATGCAGTCATCTTTCCTGTTGTTCTGGAGATGTTGTCTCAGAAATGGAATAGGTTTTGGAACTTTTTTCTGAGCTTTTTGTGGTACACACTTGTTGCATGTAGGATTTCAGATCAGTTTGGCCATTTGCTTTTCTACTTGAAGTTTTTAAAGTCAAGTTTAGGAGGTAAAACCTTAAGATCCTTGGTTCTAATACATGATGCTATGCCCCTGGGATAGTTCTTGCCCTGAGTCCTGTGTAGTGAGAAAGGGAAATCAAAACTCAAACTCTGTGGTAGTTTTTGCACCTGTAGTGCAACTACAGAAAGCTTAATGTCAGTGTCCAGGTAATAATTGTGATTTTATATTGGCAGATTGAATTTTGTCACTAATTTCCATCAGAAGAGGTTAGGCTAGTCGCAGACCTTTGACACAATGTCTGGTTATGAATCCAAAGCTTTTACACAAGTAGTGCTGGTTCCTTTTCGGGCTGTAGGCCCATGTATGCCAAACTCTTGCTTTCTGTTCCAGGCGAGACGTTCAGTTCCAGATGATGTGCAAGAAGACTCCTATATGCCAATTACTAATGATTTCTTTCTCTTCTGTTTCTATGTTTTTCATACTGGTTTAGAAGCACTAAGTGTCGTCACCTATGAGCCAGGTTAATGACAGCTTCTGTCCCTGATCAGGCCCCTCAGCCCACTAGTAGGGCAAAAACAGAGGCCTAGCATACACCACGTTAACTGCGGTAAACATGTTTATGTGAAGTACAGCTTTTTCATCAAATTGTCACTTGTTTCTGGGTTTTAACCTTGTCTACCTCTATTCCTTGGTTGATTCAGGAAGCCATCGTGTCTGTCTTTACACATTGCATTCAACTTTGCCGCTCGTTGACTTTCAAATTGAGAAAAGGGACTTGATTTGGTTGAGAATTTGGGTGTAGCAGGACGGGTGAGATTTGGTTTTAGTCTTGAGTTAGTTTTAGTTGTGTTCAGTATCCAAATTTCTGACGGAATGTATGAAGCCAGGTTTGTTGGTAAGACAGACATGGATAGGCTTCAAGTTGTTGACTTTGACTTACTAGTATATTATTGCCACAGATGATGATGAGCTGTTTGCTCCTCAAGCGGACCAGACAGGGTCTGTTCTGGAGGGTCCGGGTGCGAAGAGAGAGATGAAACCCTTCAGCCTGCCAAAATTAGGATCATCACAACAAGATTCCATAGCAAGAGCCAAGAAGTATGCAATGGAGCAAAGCATTAAGAGTGTTCTTGTCAAACAGACAATAGCTCATCAACAACAAGTAAGTCGTTTTAGTTTTAGTTTATTACATGACCCCAGTGGGATGTTGGTGTAGGTTCCCTGTTCCCTCGTAAGAGATGACTCACATGATCAGGTGGACAGGCTCACAGACTTGGTTCATGCAGGTCATCATATCCCAATTGCAGGGGTCGGTGCTTGTGATGTCAATTACTGGATTGTCTGGTCCAGACTTGATTATTTACAGACTGCCATCATATTGCTGAAATATTGCGCAGTGCGGCATTAAGTAAACCCTATTCTTGTCATGTCAATCGTCTAGACATCACATGTGACATGAAGATTTTTTACAATCATGCTTTCAGGTGTCCTGGTGCTTATGTGATTAATTTCAGTTTTCATGCTGACAGAACAATACTAAGTTAGTGGTTTGAGCAAGCTCCTGTTTGGTGTGACAATATAGCGCAATATATATTTCCATGTTATTGTTATTTTGGTTATGAAGTATGACAACCTGTTCAATTTTGTTTTCAGCAAATGCAGAATTTCCAGAACACTGTTCAAAGACAACAAGCTTTAGCACTAATGTGCAGGTATGGGTTTCTTCATCACTACTATACAAAACTTAGGAGGATGAGTAATTCCTATGTACCACGCTGCAGTTAGGATATATAAATTTGATCTTTAAAAATTTTAATGTTTAATTTTAATTGATATTGTAGCCTATTCTTGCAGTTGCAACTTCAACAACTAGTTCAAAGTCTGAATTTAGTGTTTTTTTAATAGTAGGTTGTAAGGTTTAAGATCAGACCCTCCAGTGGATTTATCTGTGCTTTGTATGTAAAACTGGAACAAGTCTAAAAGAATATTTGATTGTCTTTCAGGATTTACGTGGGCAGCATTAACTTCGAGATAAAAGAAGACACCATCAAGCAAGCTTTTCTTCCGTTCGGCCCCATCAAAAGCGTCAATCTGTCATGGGACCCCATCACCAACAAACACAAGGGATTCGCATTTATCGAATACGACGTTCCAGAAGCGGCCCAACTAGCCTTAGAGCAGATGAATGGCGTTATGATTGGAGGCCGCAACATCAAGGTGGCTTGATATTTGACCGTGATACTTCATATTCCCTTAGAAGGACATACCCTCTGGTTTAGTTTGGCACTTCGATAAAATCATTTCATGCGTTTGCACACCAGATCTAGACTAAAACATTTTCAAATAAATAAAGTTCCAACTTTTTTAGAATGTTTCAAGGGGATAAGGCTCTTGAGGCTCTAGCAGTTATCTAGAGAAATGTTTTGCAAACACATGATGTAGTCACACAAAGAGGCAGATTTCAAAATCAATTGACCTGTAGTTTTGTTGCTTTTTGAATTAGTTTACAAATAAAAGCTTGGTTTTGTGAACTAAAGAAATCCAGTAAGTATATCAATACATATGCAAACGTCCTGCATTCTAAGAAATTGGCATTAGTTTTAAGGTTTGTCATTATTTTAGAATAGTTTGATTAATCTGCATCTTTCTACCTGCTTTCAAGACCAACAAAATGATGAAATGTATTCAAATAATTTGACAATTGATCATTTATTTTCTTAACACATCATTTGTGTTTTCTTTCAATTTTGTTGAAGAGAAAAAACGTGTCTTGAAGGCCACCTTTTTGGGTATGTCCTACTAAGGCGAATAATAATTAAGGCAAACAATTACAATTATTTTGTTTATATCACTATCCAGCTGATTCTTCACTAGACTGTATGTTCTTTTGTGTTTTCTTACCCATAGTTCTGACCAATATAATGCTAGAAAAATGAGATATTTTGAAGGACTATTTTTGGTTCTATAATCACAATGTATGCTAATCTACCATAAACCATGCTCTCGAATTTATTATCTTTACATGCGATAATATTAGACCTGAAGCTGTCCAAAGACGAAGAGCGCCAAGAGATTTGGCTGAAGGGAGGTAACTCTATGTATTAGCCAGCTGACACTTGAGGGTGGAATGCAATGGGTGTAGTGTTTCAGAAAAAAACTTCGTACCTACGAGTTTTTTTATTATAAAACACAAACTACAACTTAAAAACAAGTATTAGTTCTTTGTTGAGCTTATGTTTACAATATTCTTTTGTCAAGATGGCCTCCCTAAAAATATGATGTAACTTCAGGGTATATGCCCTGGTATATGTAAAAGTTATAATACAAGCTATTAATTGAATCAATTTTTGCAGTGTGAAAGGTTGTTAAGACTGAAATATCAAGGTTTCATTCATTCTTTCATCATGAACATTAATGTTTTCCCTACCATATAGAGTTGGTATTGCAGTAAGATACTGTTCTAGCCTTTTTCCCATTTAATGATTTGCACACCTGCATGTATGACATTTTCAACTGCTTAATTAAGTTGTGTATGGGACTGTTTTGTTGTTGGAAGGTGTGTACCATCAGTTAAGGATGTTTTGATGTTAATAGTTATTTTGTGTACATTGTTTCAGGTGGGACGCCCCAGCAATATGCCACAAGCTCAACCAATCATTGAACAGTTAGCAGCAGAAGCCAAGAATTATAATAGGATATATGTAGCATCAATACACAGTGATTTATCCGAGTCTGACATCCAAAGGTAGGTTGTTTGCAGAACACTGATGTTATTGCAGGTTTGAGAAAATTCCCTTGTGTTGCTGCTTGGGTGATTGATTTCTAACAATACAGGGCTAGAAAACTGGAACTTTCTGTATGGTTGGTAATCTTCTGGAAGTTGAACCAAAGTTATACAACATTATGGCTGCTAAGTAACATTTGAAGTAGTCCATTGATGAATGGCATCAGATCCCTGTCCCATGTAGATTTCTCCGATTTTCTTTCCAGTTATTAAAGTTGTAGTTAGGCCAGCTTAATTTCTTTAGCTGAATTGTCCTGAATCCTGTTGAACAGATATTTTTCATAAAGTGAGGCTTGGATTGATTCTTGTCTCATTTTGATTGTAGTGAAAGTTGACAGACACTTGCAACATTGCTGCTGAGATGAGAGAATATTAAGATTTAATTGCCTGTTTGTGTTCCAGTGTATTTGAAGCTTTTGGTCGTATTCAATCATGTAAACTAGCCCTAGATGGATCCAAACCAGGAAAACACAAGTAAGTATCAACTTTTTATTCTGGAGGCGAAATATTCCATTGCAAGAAGAATATATCCATATTCTTATGTCACTATTGTAATAGTTTCTTAATTTGAAGACATTTCTTGGTATGCAGAAATGTTGGTTTTGTATAACTAATGAAACATTTTCAAAAAGAAAAATCCGTTGAAAGAAAGAAAATGATGTGCATACAGACCATTTTTCACAGAAACCTGTATTTATACAATTCTGTCTTTGTCAGAGGTTACGGCTTCATCGAGTATGACACCCCCCAAGCAGCTCAAGATGCGGTTTCCTCCATGAACCTATTTGATCTCGGTGGCCAGTTTCTCCGAGTTGGCCGGGTAAGCCCTTTGAGCCTTGGTAAATGTTTTCTCAAAAGAATAATTGATGATGGTTTTACATTTTGACTTATCGGAGTACTTGATTTAAAACGATGAGCCCAATGTTTATTTTTTTGTTTTGTTTTGTTCAGGCTATCACTCCCCCAGATGCTCTACAGGCACCATCAGGCCCTGGAAGCATGCCCACAGCTGCTGCTGTTGCAGCTGCCGCTGTCACTGCCAAAATCACAGCATTAGATGCACAGCAGGCTGCAGTTAACCTGGTAAGTTGTCTTTGTTTCATCTTTAACAGCCTTTTTTGCTGGAGACTTCACACTTCAGAAGTTATCTGATAACAGTTGGTTTTCTGACAGTTTTCCTTCACGAGCAACTAAAGTAACCTTGATAATGAGGTATTGCTGATGTGATTATGAAGTTGATGAGTTTGTCATGGTAATGCTAAGCCATTGTTTTAATCTCTGTCATCACTTCTTGTTTCAGGCTCCACCAGGGCTGGCCATGCCAACAACACTAGGAAATGGTGTGGGGTCACCTGATGTGAATAGAGGTGGTGTGATACCCCCAGCTGGACTAGCCATGCCTACTGTGTTGGGGCAGGCTCCTGTTTTGTCTGCTCCCTCACAAATTGCTCCACCCACTGTTATCAGTATGCCCTCCGTTGCTAGTATTCCTGCTCCACCGCCGCCAGCACCAAGCAATCCTCATGGTAAGTTGCATGCAAGCTGTGTAGAAACAACCTACTTGCTGTTCACTTCATCAATATCAATAAGTACCAATTAGCACAATAGTACCAGGGGATGCCGGGTTAGAATTACTCCCCAGCAACCCATGCTGGTCGTAAGATGCGACTTAATAGATTGGGCGATCAGACTTCATGTCTCGTTTGAAGGGGTGTCCTTATTACCCCAATTGTGTGAATCATTGCTACCAATATTTGCTGCTGGATTGTCTGTTTTGATACTGGATTGTCTATTTTGATACTCAGTTATTTACAGGCTCCCCTCAAGTAGCTGTAATATAACAACAAAGAAAGCCCAATAGGAACCCTGTACCCAATGTTGTGAAAATGTGTCACCTGGCTGATTGTATGTAATTGTCACTTCTATCACACTATGACCCAGTACTGAATACTTACACATACATGGAATAGCTGAACTTTTGCTGATTCTACGAGGAAACATTTCCGCTTGCCTAATCACAGAAATAGTAGTGAGTTTCTTGAAAGTTATCATGAAGTAGGGGAGAGGAGGTTGCTGATCTCTGCCTCAGTAACATTCTCATTGTAACAAAGTCATGCCACAAAGACTGCTGTTGGTTTCATTTGGGTGAAATGTTGGATATTTCAGTAATTGTTCCTAATTGTTTGTTTGTTGTTAAATGCCGCGCTCACAATATTCCAGTTATGATGGCGGTCTGTAAATAATCAAGTCTGGACCAGACAATCCAGTGATTGACATCATTTGGATACGATGACATGCATCAACCAAGTCAGCGAGTCTTACCAACCGATCCCGTTAGTCGCCTCTTACGACAAACTTGGGTTGCTGAAGACCTATTCTACCCCAGATCTTCATGAATCTAATTGCTCATAAAGTATAAATGATGCTTTAATTATCTTCTTTTGCTTTCCAGCTACAGCAGCATCTGTTGCCTCCGCCTTGTCAGCGATGGCACCTGATGGGAAGGATGGGAAGAATGGGAAGAAGGAAGGAAAGCAGAACAAGCTGGATGACGAGTCAAGTCAGAGTCTGGCTCAGCAAGAAAACATGAAGATCAGTGGCAGTAACGCCAGGCATATGGTCATGCAGAAACTGATGAGGGCACCTCAGGTACATACATATATATCACCACAGATTTAGATATGATATTGTTTTAGAGTCCACTCACTCTTTCAAGCAATTTGAGACTTCGACTTTGAATGTTCATATGGCTGGTAAAGAATTATGTGCTGAGATTACATTTCTTTAAAATAACCGTCTAATTATGTCTCCCCCAGAATGGAGGGAGACATTGTTTTTGGCAAGGTTCCCGTCGGCGTCGGCGTTCCCACCGTTTCCGGACCATAACTCAGAAACCGTTTAATATTTTTTCGCGAAACTTTGTATACACATTAACCCAGCACTGAAGTGGTGCCTTTTGCTATTTAGAGATTTTTGACATTTTTATTTTTTCTCGTTTCCATGGAGATAAGTTGAACATAGACTATGAATGGGGGTAAGCTTGGTTTCCGGACCATAACTCGGAAACCGTTTGATATTTTTTCGCGAAACAGTGTATACACATTAACCCAGCACTGAAGTGGTGCCTTTTGCTATTTAGAGATTTTTGACATTTTTATTTTTTCTCGTTTCCATGGAGATAAGTTGAACATAGACTATGAATGGGGGTAAGCTTGGTTTCCGGACCATAACTCAGAAACCGAAACTTTGTATACACATTAACCCAGCACTGAAGTGGTCCCCATTAGTTGTTTGAAATTTCTAGGAGTTCTATTTTTGTCTCTGTTATTTAGTAATGGAGGGTGGGAATGAAGAGATGGGGTTTAACGTGAAGTAAACGAATGAATGGGGGTTAGGGGAGTGGGGGGAGACATATGTTTTTACGAGTAAAAACACTTTCTAGTTTGGAATATTGTGTTAAAAGAAAAGTTTATGGCTTATCTTAAAGTTGCACATTCACTAATATATGATGTGTTCGTGCAGGCCCGTGTGATGGTGCTAAGGAACATGGTTGGCCCCGAGGACCTCGATGACGAGCTGGAGACTGAGGTGACAGAGGAGTGTGGCAAGTTCGGAGTTGTTAACCGAGTTATCATCTATCAGGAAAAACAGAGTGAAGAGGAAGATGCAGAAATTGTTGTCAAGATCTTTGTGGAGTTCACCGCACAGGATGGTAAGATTTTCAGTATTTTTACAGTGTCAGAATTGCAGTTACATACTTGCAGTGTCAGAAATTTAATAACTCTTACAGGGTTTTTATTATCTCTGATATTTTTGAGCCCTCACTTTCAATGTTGGTTTAAAAAAAAATATTTGCAGGTCCCAAGATGGTTTAAGTTTTGCTTCCATATTCTGTTATTGATGGAAGTTAACCCACAACTAGATTTTTGATAATGAGAGAAGACGTACTGATTAATGAAAGATTTGTTAACTCTTATATGTGTGTTCTGTGAGGATAATATGATCACTCAATGGAAAGTTCAAGTAAAAAATACTAGAAAACATGCAAAAATTTCTCTTGGTCATCAAGAGCCTTAAACTGTGTCTGCAAAACACTTCTGTATGACATCTTCCACAAATGCTGACAATCTCATACAACATTTTATGACCCTGAAAATAAACATTTACCTGCAGACAGCTATTTTCCTATTTGCCAACTGGCCCAAATTTTACGACTTTGTTACAATTTGCAACTGCAATACTAAAATATGATTTATTCCTTAATTCATACGAATAATATACCATTCAGCTGTCAAAAACACTCCATTTGTATTTTGGAAAGTTACTGTGATTCAAATAGAACCTAAGAGATTAAGTTGTCAAATGCAGGGATTCCTTGATATTCGTGCATAGTTGTCAGATATCGCATTAACACTAATTCAGTGCGATTGAAAATCGCGTACATCTTTCAATAGTTTTATCAGCATTGACACTCTCATTTTCACCTACAAACATTGAAAAAGTCGTATTGCGTTAATAAGTTAATAAATTACGAATTTTGAACTATTTCTAATGGCCAAACAGCAAGATCCAGATTTTTTAGAATATGATACAGTATGTTTGCTTCCAGATTTGTCCATATTTTTTGAAAACTGAGACTTATTCATTCAAATGTAACTCATAAACATTGTGAATGTCACAAACTTTTCAACTGGTTGCTCATAAACATTTTCTGGCTGCCGCACATGGCAAACACGCCGCATTCTGCAGAAAATAAATGACTTAACTGTTGCTAATTAAACAAAAGGGTGAACCTGGAGCAAAAATCAGTGTATAATGACCTGTCACTTCTAATTAATTAAAAAAGTCCATATTGATAAGATTTCATTTGATATGGTCAGACACCCTGTCTTTGATACAGTACACACTACAGACGGAAATAAGACAGCGAAAATGATGAAAGCACTGGATTAGGAATGTAAATTATATATTTTTTGCCAACAAACTGTAACACCATTTACAACTGTTGCTATTTCATGTCATCGCTTGTGATATATTAAATTAAAATTTTAACAGTGTCGAAAACCTAGAAATTTGCAATGAAATGAACAGCTGTTGCCTGTAAACCTGCCTTATCTATTATTGTTCTCGCAAATAATTCCTCCTTAAGTCACAATGAACTGAAATACATAAATATTAATGCATTTTCTCCTAAACTAGACAGTGAACAGAAATATTAATACTAATGCATTTTGTTGTTGACACTAATGCCAATATTTTAAAGTATTCAGAGTGGAATAATTAATGTTACCGTATTCGATGTAATAAGCGCCCAGGGCGCTCTCAAAATTAGAAATAGGGGGCTCTTATTAGAATGTTATTTTGGTGGGGGAAAAAAAGAGTTGAAAGATAAATTTCGTGGTTTATGCTGACAGCCTGAAATGTTTATATACAACAGATATATTTTTCCAGAATTAAATGCCCATAATTAAGGGTGCATAACACACATGAGTGCATATTATATGCGAATAAATAAGTCTTGTGTACATTGATCACTCGGAAGGGGTGCTGATTGGGATTGTTCAATAGCCAATATATAAGCAAATGTCGCCGTGGTCGCTTATTACGTTGAATACGGTATATTCTAGTAATGTAAATTGCAACATAATTTGAGTCACAAATACCAAATATCAAAAACAGTTTCCACTATGGGAAGACAAGATGTCTCAGCACACGCCAAAATATCTCATTGCTTTTAGACCAGGGAGGATTTTCTCTCGTAGGTAAAAATTTCAAATATAATCCTTGCAAATGAGTTCCGAAATCACATGGCTTTATTGTACCTTGGATGATTCATAATTGTTGAGCTTTGGTATCCTGACTGGAAGATGGTAACAAAATACTAATTGTAATGTTTGGGGAAATTGGCAGCTACACAATTTTATCAAAGTCGGTTACTTGTTATGCCCCGCATGATATGAGCCTCTGAAACATTGTTATTTCAGGTCTAGAACGAGCCATTCAGTCCCTAAATGGTCGGTTCTTTGGTGGGAGAATTGTGAGAGCAGAAAAGTATGATCCTGACATGTTTGAAGCTCAAGATCTGTCTGGTTGAAAACCTAAGGGAAACATGGAGAAAAACAGAGACTCTAAAGTGCTGGAATGATGGAAAGACGGTATCATTCAGTTATCCTTAAGTCAGTAAGCCAAGGTACTCCCAAATGCTGGTGTAATGGCATCCGTATGCACTACGTCACAAGGGATATCACAGCGCGAGCTGTTCCAGAAATAATACCAGAAAGTGTATGTTTCCTGACAAATGCCATCCTTAAAACTGATATGAAGTGTGTAATTTGAATGTGGAATTAGCTAACAGTTCGCATGTTTTGATGCTACAACACAGCTGATACGATTCTAGAATTTGGTGCTTCATTTTCAGAACTTTAAGATTTGACCTAAAGCAACAAGAGTCAGATAAGGAGACGGGTGAATGCTGATAGCCTGGTTCTAAACAACTTGTGATTGAATGAATATTTGTGTGATGGTGGCTTTATTCATTGTGTGACTTGCCAGTTTGAGTGAATGATATGTGTATAAATCTGGTACAACTGATTTGATTGTTTCCTGTTATGAAAATTGCCATAAGATTATGAACTAGGTGTAAATAATGTATATGAAAAGAAATTATGAGATTTTGTTTGTTTTCAACTCGGCTAAAGTTTTAAGATTTTAATGAAGTGAAAATTGAAAGTTTGAAATTGTGATGTATTAAGTTTTGTTCAATTGCTTGAGAAAGGTATTCAGAAAGATGTGTTCATTTCATCACTTGAGAGGAATCATGTAGATATTTTTAAGGTACATTGGATTCTTACCTTGATGGGCCCATCTACCTCAAAACATCTACATGTTCAAAACTAAGGCTCACAATTTGGTTGTTATTTTTTGTAATGTCAAAGTATTATGTTTTGTATCGTGAAGGAATTGTATATTTCTCTTATCAAGAGTACATCAATTCAGTCCGTGTGAATGATTCTGTTTCAGCCTTAATTTCACATTCAACTTGTGTAAATACGTATTTTAAAGAATGACTTCAAAAGGTGTATAATATGTTGATATTGACATTTTGTAAATAAACCATGATGCAAACTATGTTTGATTTTCTTATGTCTTTGTGAAAACATGGAAGGTTGAAACCCTTATTGCAACAAGAAGTAAAGAATAACTGGATTATGTCTTTATTACAAGTTCATTGCAATATAGCAGAAAAATTGGTGGGGTGTGTTCTAAAAAATATTTGATTACAAAATACATTCAAAGTATAAGTAAACCAGATTGAAGCACCTTTTCCCAAATATTAATTCCTTATACAGTTAATTGTGTTGTCGGGGGACTGATTTGATTTTGCTGTTTTTTTCCTGTTGAATGCGTGACTTTATGATTCATATATTAGTAGGGGCGGATGGGTAGCCAGTGGTTAAAGCCTTCGCTTGTCATGCCAAAGACCCAGGTTCGATTCCCAACATGGGTACAATGTGTGAAGCCCATTTCTGGTGTCCCCTGCCGTGATATTGCTGGAATATTGCTAAAAGCGGCGTAGAACCATACTCACTCACTCATATATTAGTAGCTCATTATGATCTTTTCATTATACCTCGTGAATCACCTAGTGTTAAGTCTATTAAAGTAAGCACCCTTTGAAAATTGAGAAAAAACTGAATGGTCACTTATGGTTACCGGTGCACAAAGCAAAGTAGCAGAGGACATGGACAGCAGATCAGTTTAAAAGAATGTGTAAGTGTGACTTATTATATATCACATGTGCACTGATTCAACAGATTTTGTTTGTTAGATGCCTAGAGATTGCCATGCTCTTGAGCACATGGTTCTCTGCAGAGGTACCGCCTCCGTGGTAGAGTGTCCACCCGGAGAGAGGGAGGTCCGGGGTTGGATCCCGGCCGCGTCATACGTTAAAAAGATATCTCTCTCTGTGTGTCTCTCTCTCTCTCGCACGCACGCACGCACGCACGCACGCACGCACGCAGGGCTAAGAAGTGTGAAAACTAGCACTATAAAACCGGCTTTTGTCCGGAGCATTACAAGCGCAGGCACGCACACACAGGCAGGCACGCACACGGATTTGGTCCGTACTAGTACAATCAGCTACACGTACACGTGCATGCATGTTGCTATAGAAGTGACACAACTGAAGCGATGTTATTACATTTCACCTCGCCTTTTACTCTTGACGGATTGAACAAAATACAAAACAAAGTTTCGACCGAAGACGGTTCACCTGTCTAACCAGGAACATTCTTCTATTCAACCAAACATTCACACAGCCACACATATTCATAAGTCTCATTACGACCATTCATCCATCTTATCAGATTACTAATCCAACCAACTGCAATAATCATCCATCTTAAAACTGATCCATCCAACTGCAATAATCATCCATCTTAATACTGATCCATCCAACTGCACTAATCATCCATCTTAATACTGATCCCTCCAACTGTACTAATCATCCATCTTTTCTGATCCATCCAACTGCAATAATCATCCATCTTAATACTGATCCATCCAACTGCACTAATCATCCATCTTAATACTGATCCCTCCAACTGCAATAATCATCCATCTTAATACTGATCCATCCAACTGCAATAATCATCCATCTTAATACTGATCCATCTAACTGCAATAATCACCCATCTTCATACTGATCCATCTAACTGCAATAATCATCCATCTTAATACTGATCCATCCAACTGCACTAATCATCCATCTTAATACTGATCCCTCCAACTGCAATAATCATCCATCTTAATACTGATCCATCCAACTGCACTAATCATCCATCTTAATACTGATCCCTCCAACTGCAATAATCATCCATCTTAATACTGATCCATCCAACTGCAATAATCACCCATCTTCATACTGATCCATCCAACTGCAATAATCATCCATCTTCACACTGATCCATCCAACTGCACTAATCATCCATCTTAATACTGATCCCTCCAACTGCAATAATCATCCGTCTTAATACTGATTCATCCAACTGCAATAATCATCCATCTTCACACTGATCCATCCAACTGCAATAATCCATCTTAATACTGATCCATCCAACTGCAAACATTCTCCCACCTTTTCAGAATACTGATCTATCCAAATGTAAAAGTCATCCATCTTACAAGAATTCAAGGAATGGTCGGCTCGGAGTCGGTATACTGTATCTGAGTGGGATATCCATGTTTATCTCAGTTGGCAAGCCTTATGAAACTGACATTGCACACACGACCAACTACAAACATGTTCATTTAACTATACACAGGGACGTTTATACACCAAATAAATATTGCGCAACCGCAAACATCCGAAACCACGAACATCCACCCTTAGAAACAAAACATTTCCATTTAACAACAACCATCCATCCATTTAATAACCAAACCCCGACGTTACCACGAACATTCATCCACAGTTTCCCACCTAACCACGAATACTCATCCACGTTTATCTATCTAACCACGAATATTCATCTACATTTTCCCATCTATCCACGAATATTCATCCACATTTTTCCATCTATCCACGAATATTCATCCACATTTTCCAATCTATCCACGAATATTCATCCACATTTTCCCATTCTATCCAAGAATATTCACCCACATTTTTAATCTATCCACGCATTTTCATCCATTTAACCACGAACCACGAATATTCATCCATTTAACCACGAATATTCATCCACATTTTCCCATTCTATCTACGAATATTCATCCACATTATCAACCCATCCACGAATGTACATCCATTTAACCACGAATATTCATCCACATTTACCCTCTTAACCACGAACATTCATCCCCAAACCCATCTAACGGCGAACATTCATCCACACCTTCGAACTAAATAGAATAATCACCCTACATCGGTTGAATGTTCGTTGGATGTGACATTCATAGAGAATACTACACTCATTCTTGTTAGATACTATTTTTACGAAACTCGTGAACTTTCTATGGTATCTAACGAGAATGAGTGTGGTATTTTATTTATTACCCACGTTAAATATATTTTAAGTGTAAATACATAACATCTTTCGTTCGTTGAAGGACCAAACTGAAACTGATTGTCAAATCTGGTTGCACATGAATATTTATATATGCCCAAATATGGGCATAGTTGGCATTTCTATGTATACACATTAACAGCATATGCGCCTGCAGTTTTGTTTGCAAACAAAACAGCACCGACACTCAAGATCCTTTTGGAAGAATTTCCTCAGCTTATGGTAATTCAAGCGCCATGTTGTTTGTACCTATAAGAAAATTTAAAAAGTCACAGTAGCGCCGCGGTTTGAATATCGGACCATCAGTGGGTCACTCGCACTGCCGGGGTTCAATTTGAGTGATCTGGTCGTGCAATCGTGAACAAACAACTCTCGATCGAAACAGTGCCACAAAATACGCTTCATTTCACCACGCTTATCCTTTTACGTTAAATCAAATTGAAAGTCGCGAAAGTGGTCGAGTGCGTCACGCTCATGGGGACCCTCGATCTATTGATCGGTAGTCGGTCATTGTAAATGGATATCTAGCTCGATTATCTAATGTATGTAGCAGCTCTATGCATAACTAATACAGAATGCAAACCGAATTTGATGCTTGTGACCATCTTGTTTGTTTTAATAACGGCTCGCGGTATTTTTATGAATGAAAAAAGTAGTTCCGCTGTGACAGAGGTCACGGTTATCTAATCAAAACGAATAAAACGAGGTCAACCTTGTACGACACACGTGTGACGTACGGATTTAGTATCTTACCACCTGTGTCTTCACCACGTGGGTAATAAATAGAGAATACCACACTCATTCTCGTTGGATACGATTTTTACGAAACGAGTGGACTTTCTATGATATCTGACCTCGCTTTCGCTGGATCAGATACCATAGAAAGACCACTTGTTTCTAAATGGTATCTAACGAGAATGAGTGTGGTATTTTATTTATTGCCCACGTTAAATATATATTCAAGTGTAAATACATGACAACTTTCGCTCGTTGACAGACCAAACTGAAACTGGTTGCAAAATCTGGTTGCGCATGAATATTGATACATGCCTAAATATAGGCATTGTTGACATTTCTATGCATACACATTAACAACATGCGCCTGCAGTTGTGTTTGCAAACATTACAGCACCGACGCTCAAGATCCTTTTGGAAGAATTTCCTGAGCTTATGGTAATTCAAGCGCCATGTTGTTTGTACACAGGACACCTATAAGAAAATTTAAAAAGTCACATTAACGCCGCGCTTTGAATATCGTACCAACAGTCGGTCACTCGCACTGCCGGTGTCCCGGCTGTGCAATCAAAATGGTTCGGTGTCCTTGATCTATCAGCTGAATTTATATCATGTCCGTGCCATTTTGGAAGAGGGAATCAGAGTGTTCGACAAAGACATTCGTGTTAACTGTACCAATCTGTGCTGAAGACGTGAAAATCAACAAACTAAAGTCTGCTTGCATGTCAGTGACAGCTTCGAACGAAGGGCAAGGTCACCATCGGAATGAGAAAAGACAACCGTGATCTTCTCACAGCGTTTTACGCTAAAGATAAGGAATGTTATTGTTCACATTTGGGCTATTTTGGGCCACATACTCAGAAGTCAGGCACACTTCTACTGCGTTTTCGAATGATTTGTATCGGAAATGTTCACTTTGAGTGATTTGGTCGTGCACTCGTGAACAAACAACAACTCCCGAAACAGTGCCACAAAATACGCGTCGATGGGGACTTCATTTCACAACGCTTATCCATTTACGTTAAATCAAATTGAAAATTGCGAAAGTGGTCGGATGCGTCACCTGTATCTTAACCACGTGGGTAATAAAGCGAATTATTACCCACGTGGTGAAGATACAAATTAAACAAACACAGCCAGTCTACCCACTTAACAATGGTCACAGCCCATGATTAGCGGATTAATTAATAAGAGTAGGCCAGTAATTCTGTTTGAAAATTCTCAGGAAATAAATGAGTTAGGAGCTAGTAGGAGCTGACTCAAAAAGTTTCACTGTACACAACCACCCACCAGAAGACACCAGCAGAATCCAGTTCCTTGGCAGCTTAAGGAAGAGAGCAAGAGAAGAACCAACCACTCCTATTCCAGCCCTCTACAACAACGAGGTCTTGAGACATGATCCGGAGGCTGCAGCTATATTTCCCTCCTTCAGCTAGGTCGGCAGCGCCATGTACAAATACCGCAGTCAGACGATCCCGAAACTCCCGAAAACCAGAGCTGAAGTCGACATTGCAGCACCCTGGAGAGAGACCCATGATGGTGAGCGGTTCCTGCTTTTTTCCGACGGTTAAGGTCTTGCTGTTGGATACAGAAATAACCCCCTTGAGGAACAGTGGATCCGACGAGCTGCTGCCTTGCCTCTGCTGCCTCTTCAACAGGTTCAGGATGCATGGATTGACTCCATGAACCAGTCTCCCGATGTACCGAATGCTGACGAATCCAACGACTACATAGTCACAAACTTGGTGGATTATGGAGCCAGATTCCCTCTTTCGCTTTGGAACCATCACCAGACATTCGGCCCAAGGACCAACAACAACCTGGAAGGTTTCCACAGTCGCCCCAATGCATCACTGAATCATCGTCATCCTAATCTCTTCAGGGTCATCGAGATCATCAAGAAGATTGAGAAATCTGAGAAGACCAAGCTATCTCAGTTAGACCTAGGTGCAGCTCCACCAGCAAGAATGAGTGAGTGAGTGAGTGAGTGAGTTTGGTTTTACGCCGTTTTTAGCAATATTCCAGCAATATCACGGCGGGGGGACACCAGAAATGGGCTTCACACATAGTACCCATGTCGGGTCTTCAGCGTGACGAGCGAACGCTTTAACCACAAGGCTACCTGACCGCCCCCCACCAGCAAGAAAGCGTGTGTACAAGGAGATTGACAGTCGACTTTCCAGACTGAAGGATCAGCTATCCCAGGGTGTCAAGACACTACCCCAGTTCGTGGATGCTGTTGGCAAACTTCGGAAGATGGATTAAGGTTGTGTCAGTGTGACACCCTCGATGTGAACTGTGATGTGAACTGTGATATTAACTTTAACTGAACTCTAAGTGGAGAATATGTTAAAACAATGTATTTAAGGGATGGATGAATTAAAATATTGAATGAAATAAAGTAAAAGAGGGTATCAAGCATCTTGAGTCATTTCTTTTGTCTATAATGAGACAAGTCCATTTTCATGATAGGGGTTAATTACCTGATTAACTTGTGCAACCAGGTATGACATTGTTGTTTTAAGGTGTCTCACAGCTGGGCTGTCTTACTAATGGGAGGAGACCGATACAGTAGGTTAGATACTAAATTCGTACGTCACACGTGTGTCGTACAAGGTTGACCTCGTTTTATTCGTATTGATTGGATAATCGTGACCTCAGTCACACCAGAACTTCTTTTTTTCATACTTAAAAAGGACGCGAGACGTTATTCGCTTTCTCAACTACAAAGCAGAACTAAAGGATTCTCACGAAAGCTACATACATTTACACACACTTTATTAAACCAAACAAGATCGTCACAAGCATTAAATTCGCAATGCATTAATTTAGTTATACATAGAGCTACTGCAGACATTATATAATCGAGCCATGCATATCCATATGCAATGTCTACCGAACGAGGGTCCCAATGAGCGTGACGCACCCGACTACTTTCGCGAAAACTTAAGCGTGGTGAAATGAAGTCAGTTTAAACTATCTAGACAGATATCTAGACTTACGTTCGATGCTCCGATGGTGCCATCAGTGTCTCCATTCGAAGCGTATTTTGTGACATTGATTCTGGAGGTGTTTGTATCATGGGCATGAAAGTGTAATATATATTTATATAATTAAAGGGAAGTTAATAAGTCATAGAAATAAGAAATAATATATATAAGAGTTGGGGTGATTCAGATTCCAGGAATTGAGGGGTTCACATTACAAAAAGTACTAATAAGGATCTTGTTATGAAAGAAGAGTAGGTTAGAATGATCTAGTGTTGGGGGGAAGGTGGTTGACCAATGATAGATGGAAAAATGAGTAGAGCTGTGATGTAGGTACCGGTTTAAAAAGCGTCAAAAGCCCCCAAATCGAGAGAGCGGCCTGGGAGACTACATCTGGACTGGTGCTCCGCTCTCGGCTTGTTGTCACGATCTTTCGAACCAGAAACCAAACTTAGGCACCAGCATTTCGACTGAGACTGAAGCTTTGCGGCCGAAGTCTCGTATTTAAGTGACAAATAGAGTGGGTTGACTCGCAACACAAAGTTGGAATAAAAGCTGTTTAACGAAGAACACTCTTTGTGCTTGTTGTAACTACGGTAATAGGTCCAAGGCCCTCGAGTACTGACATTGTACTTCTCGCTCGTCCCGGACTGTCAGCACCAAGAACGAGGGGATTGCCGTAGTTCAGGCGAAGAGGTACACGAATTGCTACCTTCCGATTACGCAACAGTTACCCTCGATAACATCATAGAATTACCTTGGACTGATGCGGGGTACGATCTTCCCTGACGACTGCAAAAAAGCATTGTCAGGTGATGGCGTGCAGCGGTTGCACAAGTGAAGTGACGCTGTGCAGCGGTCGACCAAGTAAGGTATAACAAGGTGCGGTGGTTGCACGAGTGAAGTGACTGTGTGCAGCGGTTGCACCAGTTAGGTAACAACGCGCAGAGGTAGCGCGGGTGAGGCAGCAGTTGCAGCGGTTGCACAAAATCTCCCCCAGGTGGTACGTTGACAACACCCACGTGGTGAATACAACAGAGCAAACCATTGAGAGTCGGCTGTGCACCTGTTGCACGAGAACGTCCACTGTGAGGGAGATTACAGTCGTTGGGAGGAACGGTGCAGACGTTTGCACATCCGGAACGGTGCAGACGTTTGCACATCCGGAACGGTGCAGACGTTTGCACATCCGGAACGGTGCAGACGTTTGCACATTCAAAACGGTGCAGACGGTTGCACATCCACGGACCACTCCGGGCTTACTATGGAGCGGCGTCGGGAGTGACGAGCGGACGGTCACACCTGGACCCAGTGGTGGGGTGACGTGCCAAGAAGTGATGGACAGAACTAACAATTGTGACATTTTGACATTTTGTGTGGTGCCAAGTTTCATTGGACCGGGCCTGGTTAGGTAAGCAATATTTTGATGCATTGCATTGAATACATATTGTAAAAGAACGAGATCTTTGAACATAATCATGCCACTAACACAAGACTCAAACAATAACGGTACAACTGTCGATCAACAGTGTCGACGCGGGTCGGCTTAATTTTCATTTCCACTCACGAGTAGTAAGGTCGTTCCATCTGACCTAGTGAGCCGAGCACTAGCATTCCGGTAGCATACCAGTCTCATAGCATACCAGTACACATTTCAGTCCCTCAGTGAATGGGATCATCACCGGCCTCGCACGGTTTGGCGAGGTAATTGAGAGATGATTGCTCCTAGCAAAACTTGAAGAAAACATTTCCCAATGAAATTCCCCGAACTCAATCATTACGCTAAATAGTGTCAATGACCTTATTGACATGAAACAACAAGCGTTTGAGTCATTTGCTTACGTCTTACAAGTGGTCAGACATCCAACGGCTCTTTTTCGTGGAAATGCATCTTAGAATGTGAAAATATTTGTGATTACTAGACGATATTCTACACTTGCTAAATTTATTTAGAACACAGCATACGCTGCCGGGTCCCCTCAGTTTGAGTCAAAAGAAAACATGCAATCCACTTACGGAGTGAACAGGTGGACAGGCCCACTAATTCGCGACAATCTTCACTCCAACCAGTAAATGTTGTTAATTTGAGCCAGTACCTTCGCGCCCAAACACCACATGGCAGTGGTGGCCGTTTCACCCAACAGGAAAATTTGACAAATAGAGCAGAAAGTCCACCCCCCCCCCCCCCCCCCCCCCCCACACACACACACACACACACACACACACACGTGTAGGGGAGGTTATACTACACTCCAAGGCAGGGTTCAGTAAGTTACTCACAACACACTTTGTTGCACAAGCCAGACCTCTCCCGGCCAGCAATCCCCCCTCCATTTTTTCTCACTGAACCTGATACTCATGAACCATGATATTATCAGTTGTTCCCCCAATAAAACAGGCAGGCAGGGGCGAGCTGGTCCGAGTTGTTTACATTATGGCACTGATGGTGTAGGCCAGTGTCTATTAGTCTAAAAAAACAACAACATTAATTTTGTTAGAAACCATAACTCCAATAAATTGAAAGAGATCCAAACTGAGATGAGAGATTCAGCTTTGGAAAATTGTAGACTTGCTTCATTTTTAGGGCTATATCGTTACAGTTAGGGCTAGGCAGAAGAAAAATAAGGTTCAGGTTCTGTGAGGCAGACTAGTAATTTAGTAGCATCATGGTATTTACATGTGAGGAAAACCAAGATAAAAATGTTCCTATATAGTTCGTTTTAACTGAACTTCTCGCCTTCGCATAAATATCACCAGAAGACCACGAACATCAATAGTAGCACTGGGCAGAGACATGATGTCCATGGCACCTGCAGGGGTATGAATACGGTAGTAGGACTCTTAAGATATTTCTTATTATGTCAAATGTTGAATCCAGTTTATTGTTTCTACTTCATGTAAAAACAAAAACAAAAACAACAATAAAAAAGACCCCAAAACACAAAAAATCTACTTGATTCGTTAATTAAGAACATTTGTTTTTATGATCCATCAATGTCTACCGTGGTACTTTTGATATTTTCGTACAAAATTGACTTGATAAACGTTTCATGATAAATGATTTATACTTTGTAATATGTGCTTCCTGCTTTGAAAAGCATTTGAAAGGCAATTGTGTTACTCCCAATGAACGAAAATCCAAATGGTTCAGCCACAAGTGGACCAATATCTTTTTAATCTGCAGAACATAGATAAGATAGATAGATAAGATAATATTTATTGCAGAAACATTCCATTACGGGACAGATGCAATTTTGTAAAGACGAAACATTATGATTCATATATACAGACATACATACATTCTTGTAGACACAAAAACCGATCAATATTACATATTTGATGATATTATTATACATAAAATGTCAATGGTTGGGCCGTTCGTCACGCTGAAGACCCAGGTTCGTTTCCCGACATGGGTACAATGTGTGAAGCCCATTTCTGGTGTCCCCCGCCGTGATATTGCTGGAATATTGCTAAAAGCGGCGTTTAACCATACTCACTCACTCACTCACTCACTTAACGGTTGATTAAGATGAAGGAGGGGCGGTGGGGTGGCCTAGTGGTAGAAGCGTTCGCTCGTCACGCCGAAGACCCGGGTTCGATTCCTGACATGGGTACAATGTGTGACGCCCATTTCTGGTGTCCCCCGCCGTGATATTGCTGGAATATTGCTAAAAGCGGCGTAAAACCATACTCACTCACTAACTCACTAGGATGAAGGGGTATTTATTGTTTAAAATGATAGACATGGAAACAAATGCTACTGATATTGATGGCTTCATTTTTTGACAGGATGTAGTGAAATGGTTACTTAATCTTAGTTAAGAAACATAAATGTTTCGAAAGTAGTTAAACTTACATCAATATTATAGAATCAGACAAATATTGTCTGGACACACACACACACACCTGTCATCTGCTGCAGAAGAGCTTGTGGTCATTAATCGGCTTGACGCCGCAGGGTAGCCGGCAAGAGGACCCTGCTGATAGTGGGAGTTCTGGGTGGGGATAGGAATGCAGTTAGTTGTTCCTCACTTCGAGGTTTTCAGAGATCCTTGTGCCACTCAGCACAGCAGGGGTTATGCCCAGATGGCTAGCGTCATACCTTTAACCCCTCCACAACATTTGAACTCGTCAATAGATCACCGAAACCTGGCCCTTCCCCAATAGTAGACTGCCCAAAGAAGAAACCATGGCATGTGCTCAGGAATTCTTCTCTACCTGACCCCTCTCTCCGGGTGAACTTCAGATATTAAACCCAACCTATACCCCTCAGCTGGAATAGATGTATCGGGATATCTTGTTATAAATGACCACAGTGATGCTGTTACCCCTTATTCATCATCAATTCTCTGTGCGCCACCAACAGTGCGCACCTTGCAAACTTGGCACCCCTGGTGGCCTTGCACTGGATGCTAGGTCAAATAACCCCAAACACTCTGTCCCCACTGGTGATATGTCACCAACCTATGTGTCAATTACGGTAACATTTAAAGTATCTCACGTTGGATAGGGTTTCATGAGAGAATAGTACAACAAAAACTACCGAGACTCGCATACATTTCGTATCCGACACACGACACTTACATGGAATAAAATGTTGACGGAAAACTTCCACGCTAGCCGCACAAGGACCATGAAAACGTGTCAGAAGACGAAACAGGAACAACAAATGTCACCCAAACTCAGTACCCCACAATGACTTGCACAACAGGAACGGACTAAGATGAAAGGTCACTGAGATTTCGTTAAACAAACACATCAATAGCAGGTTCTTGTCGAGGAAATAATGCCGACGAGATGGTTTCTTGTCGAGGAGATAATGCCGACGAGATGGGTTCTTGTCGAGGAAATATTGCCGACTAGATGGGTTCTTGTCGAGGAGATAATGCCGACGAGATGGTTTCTTGTCGAGGAGATAATGCCGTCGAGATGGTTTCTTGTCGAGGAAATAATGCCGACGAGATGGGTTCTTGTCGAGGAAATAATGCCGACGAGATGGGTTCTTGTCGAGGAAATAATGCCGACGAGATGGTTTCTTGTCGAGGAAATATTGCCGACGAGATGGTTTCTTGTCGAGGAAATAATGCCGACGAGATGGGTTCTTGTCGAGGAAATAATGCCGACGAGATGGGTTCTTGTCGAGGAAATAATGCCGACGAGATGGTTTCTTGTCGAGGAGATAATGCCGTCAAGATGGTTTCTTGTCGAGGAAATAATGCCGACGAGATGGGTTCTTGTCGAGGAAATATTGCCGACGAAATGGTTTCTTGTCGAGAAAATAATAACGACGAGATGGTTTCCTGTCAAAGAAATGGATTCGTGATTCATTTGAAAGGTGGACATAAGCTGACAAGATGGAGTCTTGTCGAGGAGATGGACACCTTGGTGCACTTGAAGAAGTGAGCTTAGCAAGAGCGAGTTCCCTGCCACCACGGGCCCTTGCAGGTAGGCAACACGTATTTTCAGGATATCGAGATGTGCCTGCCGCCACGTAACTTGATAACGTAAGTGAATTTTGTTGCCCGGACCGAATAGCCACCCTCTGTAGGGGATGAAAGTCGGTTCCGTCATAAAGGACATGGGTGCCAGGGGTTATTGACGTCACAATAACAACATAACAAGGAAATAAAAAGGACACAAGAGACATTGACTCCTACACCGGTAGATAACACACATACACTACAGACAAGTTGGCTAACGAACCGAGAGGTACAATAGTCAACTATACCACGTTGGGGCCACCGAGAGATAATTGCAGACCAGGTTGTAGTGCTTATTGGGCAGGTACACTTTCAACACATGACATGTCATGGCCTCTTATAAGACCGAACCCGATACACGGTAAAATAACATGGCCAATCTAAAACGCCATATCACCAGTAGTGAAAGCTCACTCCCACGAGTCACCCATACAAGAGTAAACGTTAACCCTTTGGTGTTGATATTCTTAAATTAAAAACAAAAGAACAACAAAATACATAATAACAGACAGAAACAACAACGACTGTGACAGTCATATGTTGGCTGGCAACTCCTATGAGAACGATCCTTGGCCCAGGGTCTCACCATGTCACTTACACGAATATAGAAATAATATATCTTCGCTGTTACACAAACATACATTGGGATACCTTTGAGTGAAGATTGTTGCCTGAGAATTATTAAAAATTACATTGGTCTGTAACCCTTTCGAAATGTCCATCCTTCTTATGGTATTGAGAATTGAGAATCACATAGGTGTGTGGCTTTCGCTCGGTCAGATACCAAAGAAAGTCCACTCGTTTCGTAGAAATGGTATCTAAGGAGAACCAGTGTAGTATTATCGATATATTTCACTCGAGTTATCTGCCTGCATAACACACCTGCATTATAAATACATGCTAGCTATTTATCTCCCCTTGACATGGCCAACGTGACTGTGTAATTGATTTGTCATTCGTCCAGCTGTGAGTCATTTGTTCGTGAGTTATGCACTTGATCCTGTTTTTGTTGTTGTTTAGCTTCGCACTAACGCAGGTTCCATTTACATTAATATAACTAACTTATGCGACAGAACGCATGACCAGTGTCTCTATGGTACTGAACCCTTTAGTGTGAGATTACAATAAAATACATTGTTTCATACTAAACAAAGTCTAACAAAATCGTCCTCATTAAATGGGTACAAGACATAATTCATATAATTCACATAGTTGATTCAAACGGCGATAGCGCGACGATACTGAATTAACGTGAAGTTACTCGACACCAAGTGCGAATCAAGTGAACTCGTGCTGTGAAATGAGATTCGATCGGGAGATGTTGATAACGGCCTGTTGCTCTTATGGACGTTTTCAAACGCTCACCAATAACACGTGACTATAAGACCCTATAAAGTTGTATAATAGACATTCTCTGACGCTGTGACATGCTACAACGGTTGTATATCTTACATAACTCCACGTGTTTTATCTTGTTTACACGTGACCACAGCCCGATAAAACAAAACGTGCTTATCGGGGAATGACCTAAAACTCGCAGCGGATTCTTCGCTTTGGTAAGAAGTACTAACCGATAATGTAATTTTCTCACTCCCCTGTTTTAGCAGCGGAAGACTTCGCTTAAATATTTATCGACTAGTAAGTTCGTCCTTGCAGGCACTCCCACGGTCCCACGCTTGGCAGTGTTGTCTCTCAACATCCTTGAAACTAGGTTAAAAGAAACAAAACAACACAGCACGATCTGTGTCAGGCACCGAGTCTTGAACAGGCGGATTTCTTGTCATTTGGTGAGTAGCTGTGTTTCTTCACTACACTTAGTGGAATAAGGGTCTCTGAAATCCTCAAAGTGAGGAACAGCTAACTGCAATCCAGTCCCCCCAAAACTCCCGCTATCAGCAGGGGTGCTCTTGCCAGCTTCCCCGGTGTGTCACATCTGATTAATGACCACAAGCTATTCTGTAGCAGACGACATGTATGTGAGTCCAGAAAATAGTTGTCTTCTTTTAAAATATTGATATTTGGTTATTTTAAACTAATGTTCTGCAGATTAAAAAAAAAGATATTGGTCAACTTGTAGATAACCCATTTAAATTTAAATTTATTGTGCGTAACACAATGGCCTTATTAATGCTTTCAAAAGCAGGCAAGACATATTTCAAAGTATAACTCTTTTGCCATGAAACATTTATCTAGTCAGTTGTGTACGAAAATATCAAAAGTACAGTAGACATTGTGGAATAATTAAAACAAATGTTCATAATTAACAAATCAAGTGTTTTTTTTACATGAAGCAGAAACAGTATATATACTAACCGGATTCCACATTGAACATAATAAGAAATATCTTTCAAGGGCTATAAGCATGTTCATAAACCTGCAGGTGCAGTGTACATCATGTTACTGCCCAGTACTACAATTGGTGCACGTGGTCTTCTGGTGACATTCATGTAGATGCGAGAAGTTCAGTCAAACAAACTATATAGAAATAGTTTCATCTTGGGTTTCCATTCATGTAAATACCATAATCACCCCTATTTCTTCTAACTTTGATGGTAAAGAGTATTTCAAACATAAATAAGTACAAAGTAACAAATGTCATATTTGGGATAAAACTCTCTCTGTAAAGTGCAAACCCTAGTAATTTTTGGACTTGAGTCCCATCTGGGACAAAAATGGAAGTTTGACAAATGGTAATCACAAGCTTCGTGTAGCACTCTGACAAGTGTATATTACTTCTTTCAGTGGCATTTAGAAGTTGGAGTGATGAAGTAAGACGAGTTCTATGGATGAACAACTTCTTTATTACAATTAGTGCGACGTTTCGGTGTAGATCCTAACACCTTTATCAAGCAATAGGATACACCGAAACGTCACACTAATTGTAATAAAGAAGTTGTTCATCCATAGAACTCGTCTTACTTCAAGTGTATATTAGCACGGGTACAACTTTGCAATATGTTCGCTACTTCAAATTTCGCTAATTTCAAAACACACACGAGATGTAGCGAAATGTACGATGTACCTAATTTTCAGAAGTCGTTTTCAGTAATCAAAGTGAAAGCTGCCTTCTGATTGGTCATTCCATTGGTCAGTCAAAGTTCTCGCAAGGTCGGTCTGACGTGACCCGTAATGGGATGTCCTCAGATCTTTGTTTAGCGGTAACGAAAACTAAGATCTGATTTTAATGAGATTGGAGTTCAGTAATGTGTTTTTTTACACACCCTAAAATCGCACCTTTTTAGGATCGAACCGATGCAATTTGTCTATTCTCATGATTGCAGTAGCCCACTAATACATAACACCACTGTCATAAGTGACGTCATCCTATGTACTGCTTACTACTCATAAATAATGTGACCCTACACAAAAAGGTTTCCGACATATCTGTGGATTATCAAGGCGATGATGATAATGCAAACTAGACAAAAACAAAGAACACGCCGGATGCCGAGTTAAAAAGTTTACGCCTCAAAGAAATTACCAAATATGTACAAAAATGTTTACTTCCGTATGACATCACTACCGACGACCGACTTTTACAAAATGGCGTGTTCACTGACAACAGTCCGCGGGATTCCCAGGGGAGGATTTCCGTTGATTGAGGGATCGTATATTTACTCACACGCAAAAGAAACGCAAGTGGTTTTAAGCAAATAGGTAACAAACACGGAACCATAAATTTATACGAGTTTTAGCATGTAGTGAAGCCTGATGGTGTTATCAATATTTTTGGCCCGAGTAAAAAACGCAACATAGAAAACGAATCGCCCAAACGCACCATGTCAATGAATATGTGGGTATCATGCAACCATTTCTCGCGAAATCGAAAATGCACGAACTGTCACGACCTGTTGTGGGTATAAAACTGTGGCCGATTCTTGGACCTACCACTCCTTGGTCAACAATGCCACGCCCAACTCATGCAGGCTACCGGACGTTTGCAAGCTGGAGAGTCTGTCCAAGATGTTGCCCGTCATTTCAAAGTTAACATAACCACAATTTACCGTCTCCTGCATCGATACAATGCTACACAGACCACAGATGACCTTCCTCGGAGCGGTCGTCATAGGGTCACCACACCTCGACAAGATCGGCAGGTTACCCGTCAACACCAGCGACATCTGTTCCTAAATGCAAGTGAAAGTGCTCGACAGACCATAGGAACACATAATCGACACATTAGCCGGGACACTGTGATCCGACGTCTCCGTTCCAACAACCTCTGATGTCGCCGACCAGCACGTCGTCCTGTTCTCCAACCACAGCATCGACAAGCACGACTTCAGTGGGCACAGGGTCATCGCAGTTGGCGTCATCGTGAGTGGAGGCGTGTCATCTTCTCTGAAAGTAGCTTTTGTGTCTCCCATGCAGACGGAAGAGTCAGAATTTGGCGGCGTCGAGGTGATCGTTTCGCTGACAGAAACGTTGTGGAAAGGGATCCATGGGGTGGACCTAGCGTCATGATATGGGCAGGGATTGGACTTAATGCGAGACTTGGACCCATGTGCTTTCTGAATGTTGGTTAAGGTCGGGGACACGGCGTCACTGCTCAGCGGTATATCGACCAAGTGATCAGACCCCACGTTGTGCCATTTTTTGCACAACATCAACAACACATTTTTAAGCAGGACAACGCTCGTCCCCATGTTGCCAGAGCTACCATGGCCTTTCTGCAACAACACAACATCTACCGTGGCCAGCCCTCAGCCCTGATCTGAACCCAATCGAACACTTGTGGGGTGAGGTTCAAAGGCGTCTGCACATTGTGCGCCCAGTCCCTACAACTGCCGATGAACTACGCACAGCTGCTCTGGATGTGTGCAGGAGGATCCCTAGGGCCTTCACAAATCGTCTGATCCACTCAATGTACAGGAGACGTGTGGCAGTGATCAATGCTAATGGTGGTCACACCAGGTATTGACTGACATTTTGGGTATTGACCCGAAACTGCGTAAGCCAAAAAAAACCAATTATGTCATCTGCCTTTTAATCCATTAAACTGTCTTCAGTCAAATTTTTGTCAATCTTGCCCTATTAGTATTTCTTGTCTTTACTGTTGAAAATAAATAACATGTATACTGCATACTCGACTCGCGTTTCTTTTGCGTGTGAGTATACATAAATGTGTCACGTAAGTAATCAGAAACATTCTGACAATCTGCGTACTGTTATTTGTTTACCATGTTTTCGAATGTAACAAAGAGAATTAGTCAGAAATGCAGATAACTACCGTCATCGTTCTGCGTGATTTAGCGTCAGTCATGGCGTCACACAGGACGGAAACTTTTACGGCTTCTGTTGAATTTACCACATCATTGTAATGTATACATGTGTAATTCCATACTAGCTTAGTGCAACGATGCTCTTCCCATGATTATTCTCAAACGCGCGATCGAGCCAATGTATGCAAAAATTAGCCGAAAGTACCTCAACACAGTGTTAAAATCTGAATTTTGCTTTATTTACAGTTTTCCGAGAACAGTTTTCGTTTCCATACCTAATTTATTTCGTATGATTTCATCTAGATAATTTGCATTGGTGGCAAAGACCATTTGTCATTTGTTTCTCAAATGTATGAGGAATTCAGGGATGCATGTATAGCAGCTGAGTTTGAAATATACTTGATCGAATAGGCGTCTCATAACCGGCATTTTGTAAACACAATCCAATATGGCGGAACGTACACTTCGGCGTTCGTGTATGCGTATTTTCCCAAACACTCTAAACGATTCTAGGCTTATCAGCGACGTTGAAGAATTATCATTAGTGATTTGATGCCCGTCATCACTAATATGCTATTTTTCTACTTTATTTTTTCGAGTAAATATCCGATATTTAGATTTTCTAAACACACAGTTAATAACGCCGTGAATTGTGATTTGACGAGATTTACGATGTACCTAATTTTTAGAAGTCACTTTTAGTAAATGTGCTTTGCCTAAAATGACAGTAAATGATAAACAGAAGGGGGAATTCAAAACTGTGCTGTGTATTAGTTTGCGTGATGTATTTTGAATTTTATTCGACTTCGAAGTGAGTGTTGAAGAGGAAACACACGTGTCGCTGTGGCATCCAGGAAGTTAACACCCGAAAAAATGTTAACGTTGACATAACAACAGGTAATGTAACTGATGATAATAACAATCAAACTCGCAGACGAGGATGAGTTTATTTTTATTATAAATCACACGGTCCTGTGGTTCAATACAGACGTAGGTGAACATTCGACTGAAGCACGTGAAACTTGAATGTCTTACACTCAGGAAAGTAGTCCGTCATCATCTGACCTCAGGTCATCACCATGGAGTAGCCAATCACGGGCCTGGAATTCGATCTGAAACATATATTTGATACCAGTTATCTCAAATGGGTTTCTCACCCACAGGTGTGTAAGAAACATGCATTACGTCACTCCTCGTGCATCCCGGGCACAGCATGACGTCATATACTAGTAGCCCGGTCCCATCACCATGCATGAACATTTAATTCGTTGATTGGCTAAAGGCTCGGCAAATACCGATTAACTAAGACTCGGTTGATATTTCCCATATTAAAAAACACTCATGATGAATCCTCTATTTTATTACCCACGTGGTGAAGATACAGGTGGTAAGATACTAAATCCGTACGTCACACGTGTGTCGTACAAGGTTGACCTCGTTTTATTGATTGGACCGGAACTACTTTTTTCATTCATAAACGATCACGAGACGTCATTCGCTTTCACAACTCTTTACTACTACGAAGCAGAACTGTAGGATTCTCGTGAAAACGAGAGACATTTACAAACAATCACAACCAATTTTAATACATGTCATGACACGAAATGGTGTTTTGTTTTTTTAACCAGCATCTCCCGCACGATCGTTTGCTAAAATATTAGCGCAGATCGAAAGATGGCTACCACTATTCGTGTTAACGATTGTGTCAAAATTGACGGAGACGTTAGAGGACGGGTGCTTTCTATTGTTCAACCACTTGGAACATTCAATGCCTACAATATCAAAACTCTGAATGGTGAAATGAGGCAAGTAGGACGGCATAGACTTACTGTTGTTCCTAAGACTGTATCGTCGGCCCCTATATCCGCTTTAAACCCATTTGACACTGTTCCAGAATGTGTCTATGAGGAACTATTTAAGGATGACTTTTTTGATGATATACCAGGTGACAATGTGTATCAGTATGACTGTTCAAACATTGACAATTTCATACATCAAAATCGAAATCAAAACACCTGGAGAAAAACCCAATATGACATAAGTATTATGAGAAATTCATGAACGCCAACGCTGATTCTAGGCCGGTTGAAACCATACCCCCAAATGAATTATGCGATGTATTGTGTAGCTTTTTCATCTTGATAAAGAAATCTAACGGCCAGGACTATGAACCAAGCTCTTTTACATCAAAGCTATCAAGTATTGACAGATTTCTAAAATCAAGGGGATATGACAAGTCCTTGTTGCAGGATCGTGAGTTTTCAAAACTTCGCGAAGTCCTGTCAACCAAACAAAAAGTTCTAAAAAGAGAAGGGCGAGGAAACTTACCAAATAGGGCCGAAAGTCTGTCCAATGATGAAATCAACATGATGTTTGATGCAAACGAATTGGGTCCTAATAACCCAGAATCCATTCTCAACACACTATGGTGGAATAACACGAGACACTTTGGTCTCCGAAGTGTAAAACCTCATCACTTGATGAGGTGGGGAGATGTAGTTCTAAAACTCGACTCTGATGGTAGAGAGTTCATTGAGTACAATGAACGTCAAACAAAGACACGCACAGGCAATGACACACGTAATGTCCGTGACGCGCCTCCCCGTGCATGGTCTACCAACGACCCACGATGTCCAGTTGCACTGTACAAATCATGAATCATGTTATTTCCTGGCATGAGCTGTATTGTCAATTATTCATACACAAACAACAGGAACTATTTACCAATGCGTAAATAAGTTAGCATGTCTATATTTGGGCATTTTACTATTCATGCGCAACCAGAGTTCGAGCCAGTTTGCGTTTGGCGTATAAAGTAACGAAAACGCTATTTTCGTCCATAAAAATGTGGGTAATAAATAAAATACTACACTCGTTCTCGTAAGATACTATTTTTACGAAACTCGTGAACTTTCTATGGTATCTAACGAGAATGAGTGTAGTATTCTATATTTATTACCAACGTGGTGAAGATACAAGTGGTAAGATACTAAATCCGTAGGTCACACATGTATCGTACAAGGTTGACCTTGTTTAATTCGTTTTGATTGGATAACCGTGACCTCTGTCACACCGGTACTACTTTTGTCATTCATACAAAATCGCGAGACGTCATTCATTTTGCAACAACAAGGCACGCAGAACTGAAGCATTCTCATGAGAGCGTGAGATATTTACAAACACTTTATTAAACCAAACAAGATAGTCACACGCATCAAATTCGGTTTGCGTTCTGTATAAGTTATGCATAGAGCTTTTACAGACATTATATAATCGAGCTATATCCATAAAATTTACAAAGTACGATCAATAGATCGAGGGTCCCCATGAGCGTGACGCACCCGACCACCTTCGCAACTGTCAATTTGATTTAACGTAAAAGGATAAGCTTGGTGAAATGAAGTAAGTTTAAGCTATCTGGGCAGATATCTAGACTAACTTGGGATGATCCGGTTGTATCATCAGTGTCCCCTTCGAAGCGTATTTTGTGGCACTGTTTCGGGAGTTGTTTGTTCACGACTGCACGACCAGATCACTGAGTGAACAAAGAACATTTCTGATACAAATCTTTCGAAAACTCCGTAGAAGTGTGTCAATCAATCAGTTTATTCATATATAACTGTAAGGCCACCGGCCAATAGTACAGAATACATGACAATGTGGAAGCGGTTAGGAATGTTACAAGGATTCATATCTTAATAACATGGCATGATATATAAAGAGAGAGAGAGAGATTTTGTGTAGCCGTTTTGCTCACATGTGAAATTAAAGAGATAAACATGTATTTATTTGGATGTACATAGTATTTCTGTTCAATATATTTTTTCCTTAAATTATCATTTTTACAACATACAAGTAGAAAATGAAAGCCATCTTCGACATCATTTAAAGAACATTGTTTACATAATCTTAAACATTTGGGTATTTTGTTGTGCCTGCCACCTTCAACCATTAACCTGTGTGAGCTGCATCTAAATTGTGTTAATGATATTCTGCATTTTCTTATATTTACATCAGTTAAATATTTTTCTGTGCATATTTGCATTTTAAAATATCTATAATATTCGCATTTGTTAGAAACATCTACAGTAGATCTCCATGTTTGAAAGTACATGTCAAAAAGCGTCTGCCTTATTTTCGATATGAACATGGCATGATTCTCTAAGAAACATTGGTTTTCCCAGATGTAACAATACCCACATTTATACAGTAGACATTTAACATTGTATGCCCAATTTTGATCTCCATTCTTTTCATACAATAGCATCATATTATAACATTATTTTGGCAATCTACCTACCGGCATTTTTAGTAATTTTAACCAGTATCTTATGATTTTTAAGAAGTAATATATATACAAGGGCATGCGACCACATTCACCATAAACCATTACGTTAGACGTACTATGTTTAACACCAAGAAATCTGTTGCATGCGTATAAATGTACGGATTCAATTTCTTTAGCCTCTGCAAAACCCCATATTTCCGAGCCATAGGAAAGAATAGGAGTTATTTTTGTGTCAAAGATTTTGAAGAAAGATTTATAAGCACACTCGCTAAAATGTTCAAACGTTTGTAAAATGCCCAAAAGCATCTTTTTAGCTTGTATTGCTGCATTACATATATGTCGGTTCCATGATAATTTACTTGAAAATATTACACCAAGATATTTATATGAGGTTTCAGTTTGGAGTAATTGTCCCCGAAAGTACCACTTTTCAATTTTTGACGGCGTATTTCTCTTGCTAAATACAACAATATTTGTCTTATCTAGATTAACATTAAGTTTCCACGTATCACAGTACAATTCTAGCTGATTTATCAAAGTTTGTAAACCTTTTACAGTACTCGAGAACATGATTATATCATCTGCAAATAGTAACATAAATATTTTTATAAGTTCAGGATGTAATTGTATACCATCATCATAATTTCTTTTGATTTGGGCTGCAAGCTCATTAATAATATAAAAAAAAACAGAACAAAAAGGGCTTAATACACATCCTTGGCGTACACCAGTATGACATATAAAAGAATCTGAATACATGCCGTTTTGTTTAACACATGATTTAACTTCCTTATAAATACCACATAACAATTTACCCATTTTATTACTGACACCATGTGAATTAAATAGATACCATAACTTATCTCTACAGACTGAATCGAATGCTTTCGAAAAATCTACAAATATAGCATACAATTTTCCACTTTTACGTGTGTCTGATTTCTGGCTATGTGGACCAAAATATCCCAAATGTGAACAATAACATTCCCTGTCTCTAGCACAAAACGCTGTAAGTAGATCACGGTTGTCTTTTCTTATTCCGGTGTTGACCTTGCCCTTCGTTCGAAGCTGTCACTGACATGCAAGCAGACTTAAGTTTGTTGATTTTCACGACTTCAGTACAAGGTGGTACAGTTAAGATGAATGTCTTTGGCGAACACCCTGAATTCCCTCTTTCAAAATGGTACGGACCGGATATAAATTTAGCTGATAGATCAAGGAAACCGAGCCATTTTAAATACCCCGGCAGTGCGAGTGACCGACTGTTGGTCCGATATTCAAAGCGCGGCGCAAATGTGTCTTTTCAAATTTTCTTATAGGTGTCCTGCGTACTTACAACATGGCGCTTGCATTACCATACGTTGAAGAAACTGTTCCAAAAGGATCTTGAGCGTCGATGCTGTTACGTTTGCAATCACAACAGCAGGAACATGTTGTTAATACGTATGCACAGAAATGTCAACAATGCCCATATTTGGGCATATATCAATATTCATGCGCAACCAGATTTTGCAACCGGTTTCAGTTTGTTCTGCCAACGAACGAAAGTTGTTATGTATTTACACCTAAATATATATTTAACGTTGGTAATAAATAAAATGCCACACTCATTCGCTCGGTCAGATACCATAGGAAGTCCACTCGTTTCATAAAAATTGTATCTAACGAGAATGGGTGTAGTATTCTCTATGGATGCCGAGGTTTTTTTTGCTGACGCACATTTTCCTAAGATCGGAAAAGTGAAGGTTGTGCGAGAATTGCGCTCACGCGGCACTGGATATACCTCTGGCTATAAAATTACGCAGATGTGGAGAATATTAAATTTCCTATTTGATGGTGTAAATTTAACTGCAATTATTAAACCGGTTTTAACAAAGACACGTCTAAGTGTTCTCCGAGAATTTTTTCTGTGTTGAAAAATAGTAACATTTCCCGCTTTTTATCGTACACCGATAAAATTAATGTGCCACGATCATTATCCCCCGCCCCAACGGAGTTGGCGGGGGAGATAGAAAATCGGTTCCGTCCGTGTGTGCGTGTGTGTGTGTGTGTGTGTGTGTGTGTGTGTGTGTGTGTGTGTGTGTGTGCGTGTGCGTGTGTGCGTCCCGAAATCGTTTCAGGAGTATAACCCAGAAACCGTCAAATATTTCTCTACGAAACTTTGCATGTCTATCAGACTCATGCTGAACTGGTGCCTTTTGCTATTTAGGAATTTTATACATTTTTATGTTTTACGTTTCCATGGCAACAAGTTGGACTTAGGTTCCATAAGGGTGTTGTTCGTTTCGGGAGCGTAACTCAAAAACCGTTAAATAATTTCTTACAAAACTTTGCATGTATACCAGACACATACTGAACTGGTGCCTTTTGCTATTTAGGAGTTTTATAAATTTTTATGTTTTACGTTTCCATGGCAACAAGTTGAACTTAGGTTCCATAAGGGTGTTGTTCGTTTCCGGAGCGTAACTCAAAAACCGTTAAATAATTTCTTACAAAACTTTGCATGTTTACCAGACACATACTGAACTGGTGCCTTTTGCTATTTAGGAGTTTTATAAATTTTTATGTTTTACGTTTCCATGGCAGCAAGTTGAACTTAGGTTCTATAAGCGTGGTGTTCGTTTCCGGAGCATAACTAAAAAACTGTTAAATACTTTCTTACAAAACTTTGCATGTCTACTAGGCACATACTGAACTGGTGCCTTTTGCTATTTAGGAATTTTATAAAAAAAATTTTTTTACGTTTTCATTGCAACAAGTTGGACTTAGGTTCTGTGAGGGTAGGGTTTGTTTCCGCTGCATAACTCAAAAACCGTTCAATATTTTTTCATCAAACTTTGCAGGTCTGTCATGCTGAACTGGTGCCTTTTGCTATTTAGAAAATTTAACCAAGGCATTGAGCCTTGAAAACCGTATTTATATTTCATCACCAAACTTGGCAGATAGATAGAACTAGCGGTGAACTGGTGCCTTTTGATTGTTTGGGATTTTTCAAAATATTATTTTTTGAGTTTCCATGGCAGCGACTTTGATTTAGACTGAAAATGGCGGTAGTCCTCGTTTCCGGAGCAGATCTTGAAAACCGTACTTATATTTCTTCATCAAACTTCGCACATAGATAGATCTAGTGGTGAACTGGTGCCTTTTGATAGTTTGAAATTTAATTTTTTATTATTTTTTGAGTTTCCATGGCAACGACTTTGATTTAGGCTGAAAATGGCGGTAGTCCTCGTTTCCGGAGCAGATCTTGAAAACCGTACTTATATTACTTCATCGAACTTCGCACATAGATAGGTCTAGTGGTGAACTGGTGCCTTTTGAAAGTTTGGAATTTAATTTTTTATTATTTTTTGAGTTTCCATGGCAACGACTTTGAATTAGACTGAAAATGGCGGTAGTCCTCGTTTCCGGAGCAGATCTTGAAAACCATACCATATTTCTTCACCAAACTTGGCACAAAGATAGATCTAGTGGTGAACTGGTGCCTTTTGATAGTTTGGGATTTTTCAAAATATTATTTTTTGACTTTCCACGGCAACGACTTTGATTTAGACTGAAAATGGCGGTAGTCCTCGCTTCCGGAGCAGATCTTGAAAACCATACCATATTTCTTCACCAAACTTGGCACATAGATAGATCTAGTGGTGAACTGGTGCTATTTGATAGTTTTGTGATTTAATCTTTTTTTGTTTTTTTTAGTTTTTAATGGCAACGACTTTGATTTATACTGAAAATGGCGGTAGATCTCGTTTCCGGAGCAGATCTTGAAAACCGTACTTATATTTCTTCACCAAACTTGGCAGATAGATAGATCTAGCGGTGAACTGGTGCCTTTTGATAGTTTGGAATTTATTTATTTTTTATTTTTTGAGTTTCCATGGCAACGACTTTGATTTAGACTGAAAATGGCGGTAGTCCTCGTTTCCGGAGCAGATCTTGAAAACCGTACTATATTTCTTCACCAAACTTGGCACATAATGTCATCTCACAGTATTGAATACATTTCCTTTCTTGTTGGTAAGTTCTGCATTGCTTGAGTGTATGTTCCTCCAAAAGTGTCATGGACACAGTTGTTGCATTCACTGACTAACTTCATGCAGAAACACAACTCATTACAAATACAACAGTGTAACTGATCTTAAACCTACTCAACTGTATAAACACTATATATTCTTGTAAACCATACTCTGTACTTCACTTGCTTGACCGAAACCATCGCTCCTAATTGTAATAAAGAAGTTGTTCGTCCATATGTCTCATCCTTACTCATTACAAATTCAGTTACATATTCTATCATAAACTGCAGATGGAAAAACAACGACAGTAATAACTTTTTTTAGTGCTGCAATTAGGCCATTTACATTGCACACAACCCGACATGTCATATTGGCGAGGGATGTGAGTATTTCATGCTTGTTTACTTTATCATAAGTGAGTGAGTGAGTTGGGTTTAACGCCGCTTTTAACAGTATTCCAGTTATATCGCGGCGTGTCAGCTTAATGTGGGAGGAAAGCCCGAAGTGATGCAGGTCTCAGACGTTTACCACTTCGGTGAAACCCACGAGCACGGGTATGGTGCTGACAAACCTAGAAACATAATTGGGGCGAACCGGGATTCGAACCCACAATCATAGGTTTCTGGCGAGCCCAAGGGACGCGAATCGCGGCGCCTTAGACGACTGGGCCACCCGTGCCCCCCCCCCCCCCCTTTTATCATAAGAGAGAGAGAGTTGGTTATTTACTTTTTCATGAGAAAAAGTTGGTTATTTAATTTTTTTCATAAGAAAGATTTGGTTGTTTACTGTTTCGTTAGAGAGAGTTGGTTTTTTACTTTATCATAAGAGAGAGTTTGCTACTTACTATATCTAAGGAGAGAGTTGGTAATTTACTTCATCATGAGAGAGAGTTTGTTATTTAATTTTTCATAAGAGGGAGTTGGTTATTTACTTCATCATTAGAGAGTGGATGACTTACTTCATCATTAGAAAGTTGGTGACTTACTTCATCATTAGAGAGTGGATGACTTACTTCATCATTAGAGAGAGCTGGTGACCTACTTCATCATTGGAGAGAGCTGGTGACTTACTTCATCATTAGAGAGTTGTGACTTACTTAATCATTGGAGAGAGCTGGTGACTTACTTCATCGTTCGAGAGTTGATGACTTACTTTATCATTAGAGAGTGGATGACTTACTTCATCATTAGAGAGTTGGTGACTTACTTCATCATTAGAGACTGGATGACTTACTTCATCATTAGAGAGAGTTGGTGACCTACTTCAACATTGGAGAGAGCTGGTGACTTACTTCATCATTAGAGAGAGTTGGTGACTTACTTCATCATTGGAGAGTTGTGACTTACTTCATCATTGGAGAGAGATGGTGACTTACTTTATCATAAGAAAGAGTTGGTGACTTACTTTATCATTTGTGAGAGTTGGTGACTTACTTTATCATTAGAGAGAGTTGGTGACTTACTTCATCATTAGAGAGAGTTGATGACTTACTTCATCATTAAAGAGAGTTGGTGACTTACTTCATCATTAGAGAGTTGGTGACTTACTTCATCATTAGAGAGTGGTTGACTTACTTCATCATTGGAGAGAGCTGGTGACCTACTTCATCATTGGAGAGAGCTGGTGACCTACTTCATCATTGGAGAGAGTTGGTGACTTACTTCATCATTAGAGAGAGTTGGTGACTTACTTCATCATTAGAGAGTTGGTGACTTACTTCATCATTAGAGACTGGATGACTTACTTTATCATAAGAAAGAGTTGGTGACTTACTTTATCATTTGTGAGAGTTGGTGACTTACTTTATCATTAGAGAGAGTTGGTGACTTACTTCATCATTAGAGAGAGTTGGTGACTTACTTCATCATTAAAGAGAGTTGGTGACTTACTTCATCATTAGAGAGTTGGTGACTTACTTCATCATTAGAGAGTGGTTGACTTACTTCATCATTAGAGAGAGCTGGTGACCTACTTCATCATTGGAGAGAGCTGGTGACCTACTTCATCATTGGAGAGAGCTGGTGACCTACTTCATCATTAGAGAGTTGATGACTTACTTTATCATTAGAGAGTGGATGACTTACTTCATCATTAGAGAGTTGGTGACTTACTTCATCATTAGAGAGTGGATGACTTACTTCATCATTAGAGAGAGCTGGTGACCTACTTCATCATTGGAGAGAGCTGGTGACTTACTTCATCATTAGAGAGAGTTGGTGACTTACTTCATCATTGGAGAGAGCTGTGACTTACTTCATCATTAGAGAGTTGGTGACTTACTTCATCATTAGAGAGTGGATGACTTACTTCATCATTAGAGAGAGTTTGTGACTTACTTCATCATTAGAGAGAGTTGGTGACTTACTTCATCATAAGTGGGAGTTGGTTATTTACTGTTTCATTAGAGAGAGTTGGTTATTTACTTTATCATAAGAGGGAGTTGGTTATTTACTGTTTCATTAGAGAGAGTTGGTGACTTACTTCATCATTAAAGAGAGTTGGTGACTTACTTCATCATTAGAGAGTTGGTGACTTACTTTATCATTAGAGAGTGTTGGTGATTTACTTTATCATAAGAAAGAGTTGGTGACTTACTTTATCATTTGTGAGAGTTGGTGACTTACTTTATCATTAGAGAGAGTTGGTGACTTACTTCATCATTAGAGAGAGTTGGTGACTTACTTCATCATTAAAGAGAGTTGGTGACTTACTTCATCATTAGAGAGTTGGTGACTTACTTCATCATTAGAGAGTGGTTGACTTACTTCATCATTGGAGAGAGCTGGTGACCTACTTCATCATTGGAGAGAGCTGGTGACCTACTTCATCATTGGAGAGAGTTGGTGACTTACTTCATCATTAGAGAGAGTTGGTGACTTACTTCATCATTAGAGAGTTGTGACTTACTTCATCATTAGAGAGTGGATGACTTACTTTATCATAAGAAAGAGTTGGTGACTTACTTTATCATTTGTGAGAGTTGGTGACTTACTTTATCATTAGAGAGAGTTGGTGACTTACTTCATCATTAGAGAGAGTTGGTGACTTACTTCATCATTACAGAGAGTTGGTGACTTGCTTCATCATTAGAGAGTTGATGACTTACTTCATCATTAGAGAGTGGTTGATTTACTTCATCATTAGAGAGACCTGGTGACCTACTTCATCATTGGAGAGAGCTGGTGACCTACTTCATCATTGGAGAGCGCTGGTGACCTACTTCATCATTAGAGAGTTGATGACTTACTTTATCATTAGAGAGTGGATGACTTACTTCATCATTAGAGAGTTGGTGACTTACTTCATCATTAGAGAGTGGATGACTTACTTCATCATTAGAGAGAGCTGGTGACCTACTTCATCATTGGAGAGAGCTGGTGACTTACTTCATCATTAGAGAGAGTTGGTGACTTACTTCATCATTGGAGAGAGCTGTGACTTACTTCATCATTAGAGAGTTGGTGACTTACTTCATCATTAGAGAGTGGATGACTTACTTCATCATTAGAGAGAGTTTGTGACTTACTTCATCATTAGAGAGAGTTGGTGACTTACTTCATCATTAGAGAGAGTTGGTGACTTACTTCATCATTGGAGAGAGCTGGTGACTTACTTCATCATTAGAGAGTTGGTTATGTTAAAATGGCAATGAGTCATGTATAAGTCATGTATAGATGACTTCTATCATCGTAGTGTGGTTGCAATGAAGCCATGGCATAGGTATAATGTCACTTTAATAATACCATTAGGATTTTCGGCGAACTTATTGCCATGTCACTAGGTATTGTCATGTCATGGAACTATGTACGAGTGTAATGTATTGTTCAACATCTCAACTATTCCACCTGTCAGGCAGAGGGATATAACAGAACTTATACAGTACACTATAAGTTGTAGCAGGATCACGAGAAATCCACGTGCAGTCTGTCTTGTTTATGGCGGGGTATAAAGGATATATTCTCCCCCTGAGTAATTTATTGCCCTTCAGGGCGGGATACATAGTATTGTATCAAGATCACGTGGACCAATCAGATCTCATCATTCTGACATGGATAAAACGCCGTATATTACATGAAACACATGCATTTTCAGAAGGCTGAAATTAGTTGATCATCATGACTGGCAAGAAGCGAGTAAACAATGGCCACGACCTGGATCTTGACAGAGGAGTAGAGAAGCTGGTTGACAATGAGGATGAAAGACTGCACTATACCCTGATTCAAAACCCGCCGTGTGTGGTGCTGTTCAGTGCTGCCTTACAGGTATGGGATCAAGTTATTTATATATTAATCAGATGACCCGTGATGATCCGGGTTAGAATAGGTCTACAGCAACCAATGCTTGCCGTTACTGGCTTGTCGTAAGAGGCGACTAACGGGATCGAGTGGTCAGGCTCGATGATTTGGTTGATGCATGTCATCGTATTTCATTTATGTAGATAGATGCTCATGATATCAGTCACAGGATTGTCTGGTCGATTATTTACAGATAGCCATCATATGGCTGGAATATTGCAGAGTGCGACGATAAACAACAAACAGCACAGTTACTGAAATTATTAACATAGGCAGAGACTTAAAATGCGTGTATTTTACACTGAAAGAAATAAGATTATTTGTTTTTACTAAACAGCTGCTCCATTTGATATAAAATAAGGTGACAAAAATATCAGAGCATGTATTTGTGCAGGGACTATGTAAAACTTGAGAGACCCGTGAAGATCCGGGGTAAAATCCGGGGTCTTCAGTAACCATTGCTTGTCGTAAGGGGCGACTAACGGGTGGTCAGGCTCGCTGACTTGGTTGATGCATGTCATCGTATCCCAACTGCGTGGATCGATGAACATGATGTCAATAACTGGATTGTCTGATCAAGACTCGATTATTTACAGATTGTTGCTCGATCGTGGCGCCATCAGTGGCAATTATGCGTTAAGTCCCTACTATGTCCTAGCTATTTACCAACCAAGCTCTGTAACTTTGCTGATTGTGCGTCGTCGTTCACGACAGAGAGGCACGTTGATCATAATATCGATCACTGTTTGTCTGACCCATACTACTATTTGGAGACCGCCGTGATATAAATGTTGACAAACAAACCAAAACACAACACAAAGTAAACAAGTGATGTTGGTACTTCCTTCCCCTTGCAGCACATCATGATGAACCTTGCCTTCACGGTAGCCACTGCCTTCATCATCTCAGACGCTGTGTGCGCAGCTTATGACAGTCCAATCAGATCGAAGCTACTTTCCTCAACACTGCTGATGAGTGGCTTAACCACGCTACTTCAAACGGTTGTCGGTATCAGGTGAGAAGATAAAGGGCAAACCCGAGGGTTTGGTTAACAATGTCAACACGGGGGAGATGGACAAACCCGATGGCAGGCCCCTAGTGTTTATATTATTAACCAAACCTGAGAGAATATATGTCTTATAAACCGTAACAAATCTGAAACAACTTTATCAAAAGAAATTATATTCCAACACTCCCCTTGAACCTCAGGAAACGGACGTAATATATCTCGTGCTGGCGAACATGTGCTTGAAAAAATGAGATTCTTAAAAGCATTGTGATTTATCAGCAGCTCTTTAGCCTAGTGGTTCACTCACCAGACTACAGATACGAGAGTTGCAGGTTCGATCCCACTGAATAGAACTAACATTGTCTCAAAAAGCGATAACTGACTTTGAGTTTACCATATGAAAACAAAATGGTCCATTCTGAACAATAAAACATTCGTTCATATAGATAGTTGCAAAAATTGTAAAATCACAAAATGCACTTTTCTCAAAAAGCTGTATCCGTGTATTGTAAATACAAACTATGACCAAGGAAACTGTGACATTGCCTGTCGTCAATCAATGCCTGTGTTAGGCGTCTTCGTGTCCTTGATTAGAAAACACGACCGTTATCTTTTTACGCTACTCTGTGGAACTCATGCTGTCCTCGAAGCATGTCCTTCCATGTCTTGGAAAGGGTTTTGTCGATTTAGTTCCTATTGCCTCAGACCAGAGACACGAAAATGTCTAAGGTTAGATGGTTTGTTGGTTAACGCCGCACTCAGCACTATTCCAGCTATATGACGGCGGTTTGTAAATAATCGAGTCTGGACCAGACAATCCAGTGATTAATATCATGAGCATCGATCCACGCAAGTGGGATGACATGCATCAACCAAGTCAGCGAGCTTGACCACCCGATCCCGTTAGTCGCCTTTTACGACAAGCATAGTCGCCTTTTACGGCAAGCATGGGTTGCTGAAGACCTATTCTACCCCGGATCTTCACGGGTAGGAGTCATGTTAACAAGATTTATATTAACAGCGTGACTGACCCATTGGACATATTTTCCAGACTGCCGATCTATCAAGGGCCATCAGCCTCCTTCTTTCCGGCACTTCTAGCCCTGCAGAACAACCCTGAGTGGAAATGCCCTGATGGTGAGTGAGTGAGTGAGTGGGAAAGAGTTACGGAATTGCAGGTGTTATTGAGTATTTGATACTCGAAAAAATCATATTGAACCCGAATATTTTCTAAAAAACATTACTTATATGGTGAGTATGGTTATACGCCGCTTTTAGCGATATCCCAGCAATATCGGGGGGGGGGGGGGGGGGGGGGGGGGGGGGGCACCAGAAATTGGCTTCATACATTGTACCCATGTGGGGAACCGAACCCGGGTCTTCGGCGTGACGACCGATAGCTTCAACCACTAGGCTACCTCACCGACCCCATTACATATTACCTTTCCACGCATGCCATGAGTTTAGAAAATATTCGATTCTGATCTTTCAGTCTGAGGTTTCTAATTACAACAACCACGTTGAAACAGCTGATTTGACGCCCGCATAACCGCGGAAGCTAATATTTACAGAAAAAAGTGCATTATTCCCTTCCATTTTCGGTTAAGACATTATGAAATAATGACACGTACAATTATAGGTTACACATTTCAGATTTTCTATTTACGAAAGGGGGGCACGGGTGGCCCAGTCGTCAATGGCGCCGCGATTCGCTGTGCAGAGTTGCGTCCCTTGGGCACGCCAGAAACCTATGATTGTGGGTTCGAATCCCGATACGCCCCCATTATGTTTCTAGGTTTGTCAGCACCATACCCGTGCTCGTGGGTTTCACTGAAGTGGTAAACATCTGAGACCTGCATCACTTCTTGTTTGAGTACTTTGTAGAACGTTTTTTCACCTTACCGTAAATATCAATATTGATGCTTGTACACGATCGTTTTCAAGGCAATTTAACCAGTATGGCCCAAGGCGGCAACACGTCCAGTCTCAATGGTTCGGCAACATCAGACCTGGCCTTGCTGTCTGAAGAAGAGAAATTGAAACAGGTGCATTGAATGTGTGTAAATGTTTTGATTAGAGAAGGCAGAACTGAAACCGATACATTGCTTAAAGGTCAGCAAAGCTTTCAAAAGGTTTTATGGTAGACATGTAGGGGACATTTCCAAATTTGAAGTGACGAGACCTGTGAAGATTCCGGGGTAGAATAGGTCTTCAGCAACGAATGCTTGCCGTAAAAGGTGACTATGCTTGTCGTAAAAGGCGACTAACGGGATCGGGTGGTCAGGCTCTCTGACTTGGTTGATGCACGACATCGATCCCAAATGCGTGGATCGATGCTCATGATATTAATCACTGGATTGTCTGGTCCAGACTCGATTATTTACAAACCGCCGTCATATAGCTGGAATATTGCGTTCGGCGTTAAACAACAAACCAACCAACCAAATATGACGCATCAGTGACAACCATGATGTTCAGTGCAATTCCCTATTTTGACTAGTACAATATGTTCGCGTGTTTAACAATTGACTTGCCTTTGCATGTTTTTTTTTATGACAGGTGCGACCGATTGGTCAGGATACGCTCACCTTTTTGCGAACACTTGGTATAGTTACTTTTTTATAGTGATTCATAAACACATGCTCATGATATCGTCGGAATCGTACAATTGACTTTTCTTTTTGCAGATATTTCTTTTGGGTATGGAAAGGGTTTTGTCGTTTAAATTATATGTAAATTTCTTGATCCAAAGAGACAAATGAGACAATGTGTTTCTTTGGTTTGTTGTTTAACGGTACCTTTAGCAGTCTTCTAGCTATATGTGAGTGATTGAGTAACAAGTTAACGTCACATTGCCCGTATCTGAGAACAGTTTTATAGTTAAAAGACCTGTCAGTTTACAGCGAAATATTAGCACGATATCAACAAGTGTACATTGAAAACTGACCATTTCAAGTACTTTAACATTCAAATTAACATATACTCAAATAATCCGAGAAAACAAAAATCGATAAAACCTTGTTGATAACATACTTTTATTTTGATAGCACATACGTGCAATTATGCAGGGGAAATAATGTTGCGCTATCACCAGAAATGACGCTTCCTTAAAAATCTCAATAAGCAATTTGACAATACCAATTTAAAATTGAGAACAAAATACTCCAAAGAATTTACAATGTATTCATTAATACAGTTTGTTTTAAGTAAACTGCCTGTCAAAAGAAAACATTCAACCATGTGTTTTTTTCGTGGCTAAAGATGAGAGCAATTCCGCAATCCTCACGGGGCAGAACCATGTTTTGTTTGTTGTTTAACGGCGCGCTGAGCAATATTCCAGCTATATGACTTCAGTCTGTAAATAATCAAGTCTGCACCAGACAATCCAGTGGTCGATATCATGATCATCGATACACGCAAGTGGAAACATGTACACCTACATTGCACGTGTGTACATTTGCGAGTCCAATATTGTGCCCTGTAAGCATTCCGTGACAGAACATGGCAGAACAAGTATCCCACGTTTGTTCCACGAACTAACAGAAATTGGGATACGTTCCATTAAAATCAGCATTGGGATTCGGTACCACTCTCTGTGAAGATATCAGAAACCCTTTTAAGTGGGTCACATCAGGTGAACATTCTACTCGACCAATCTACATAGCGGCTTATAATTCTCTGTACAAACGAGCGAAGCATTCGGAACAGCACTTTCTGACTTCTGTATCACGGAACCGAACGTAAACGGTGAGTTCGGAAAGGAAAAAAAAAATATTGTTACACCCTGTTCTTTTCCAAACATTGCTACAACTGCCCAAAAAAGCGGCGTTCAAGGCCGTCAGTCTGAAAATGAAGACGGAGGGTTTTATAAAGCCTGCTGAAAACTCTGGTTAAAATCCCCAAGCATCCTTCTTTTTGATCTGTAGGTCAAAGTTCGTTCAGGGTTCATCTAACGTGACCTCTATGGGCTTTGCCAGATGTTGACGAAGAGAGGTATCGTTAGTCCGTACCAGGCAAGCCGAAACGTTTTATAAACTTGACATCTGACTCGGAGTCGGAAGTAAATATCTTATTTTAATGAGATTGTCATATTTTTCAGTTGGCGGGGAGTTTGATGACTGCTTCAATACTGGAGATTCTGATAGGCTCTACTGGTTTAGTTGGGGTGCTTCTCCGTTACATCGGGCCGCTCACAGTCGCCCCAACCATTGCCCTCATAGGGATCTCCCTCTACAAGATCCCAATAGCGCAATCCAGGCCTTCTTGGGAAATTTCTTTCGGGTTTGTATGAAAATTTCACATAACGTTAAAATATCTTTAAAATATCATTTTGAAATGCAGTTCTACGGTAATACTAAATGTCTTTGTGACAGCCAGTTAAAGAAGCACATCAATTAAAAAAGAACAAGACAAAAGAGTCGATTTTCGCCAATCGTATCGATAGAAATCCTTTAGGGACTATGAAAATACAATGAAAGGATATCTCGAGTTAATGCGGTTTATTGTAGATTTTGAAGAAGAGTAAACATTCATTATATTATTTCTTGGCAGATATATAAAAAATTATGTGGCAAACACTCTCGATGATTTGACGTTTGGTGTACCAAAGTTCCGGTTTGGTATTTATGCGTATCTTGAGGCATTTTAACTCTCTTATTTTTGAACTTTTGGGATTAATATCCGGAAACAAATGACTTGATTTCACTACAATCTTATCGTGATTGCAATGCCACTTTTCACACGTTTGTACATTGTCTGCTGTGCGGAGTAATGACTTTGGTTTCTACTGCAATAAGGGAACAAAAGAATTTATAATGTGCGTTCCTGTTACGTTCATCAATTTTTTGTCCGTTATGGCATGGAGGATATTATACAGATACGCATCAGTCATGTTGTTAGAATTAACCTTCAGCAACCCGCGCTTGTCGTAAGAGGCGATTAAAAGTTCGGGTGGTCAGGCTCGAAGACTTGGTTGATGCATGTCATCGTATCCAATTTACGTAGATCGTTCAAACATCTCTCATATCTGACTAATGTTTTCTGTTTCAGTGGGATAGCATTACTTCTCATCTTCATCTTGTACATTCCACATGTCAAAATTCCACTTCCGAGAAGGGGAAAGAAGAAACGAAGCTATCTACCGTTATTTGAACTCTTCCCGGTATGTTTGTGTTTATCATTCATTGTAAAACTAAAATAAACGTCACATTCAGGAAAAATATGTTTAATCTCGTGCATCTCGTTCAATCAGCATGATTTGCACGTGCTTTTGTCTGCACATGGCCGTATTCGTATAATATTTACATATCCCTAGGGATAATAGACTGTAGAATGTGTTATATCGAGAATGAAAATCACTTTCTGTTCAAATGTGAGGCGATCTTCGTCTACGATATATCCCAAGCAAACATTCTACGTATCCGACTACAATATTCTTATATCTTCTAAACAAATTCAAACATTTAGCATTTTTCATATTCAATGTAATGAAGCTACGCCAGCAATTGGCCCGGGAAGATCCGGGATAGAATAGGTCTTCAGCAACCCATGCTAGCCGTCAAAGGCGAATATGCGTGTCGTAAAAAGCGGCTAACGGGATCGGGTGGTCAGGCTCGCTGACTTTGTTGATGCATGTCATCGTATCCCAACTGCGTAGATCGATGCTCATGGTGTCAGTCACTGGATTGTCTGGTCCAGACTCGATTATTTACAGACCGCCGTCATATAGATGAAATATTGTTGACTGCGGCGTTAAACACACAAAGAAAACCAAATAAAAAAAACTAAAACAAAACAAACGTCAGCAATTGCAACAATCGTCAATTGAAACTATTTGTTGTTGACCTGATTTTGTTCCAAAGACGGATGGCCCACTCAAGTAGCGAAACAAAAATACTTGAATTGAAAGTCAGTGGTTAGACCAGGTGTTCGCGGAAATGTAAATAAAAGAAATGTCCCCTTCTTATTTTTGTGAAGAAATGTCTTAATTAAATCACGGAATTAAGTGTGTCTTTAACAATATACTTGATATTTTTCACATTTAAATTACGCCAAAATATAAAAACGCATGTAAACAAGTTGGCAATGGGTGTAATTTCAATTCAATTACTCAAAGTTCAAACTTAGCATCGCCAAAGACTCTGCAAGAGAATAAACCTAGACGTTCAGAAGAGATGGTAAAAAAATGCAGCGCAAATACTCGGGGTAAAAGAAGTCGTCAACGCCATCGATGTATAAAAAAACATATTATAGGCTATTCCGCAGAACACAAACTTACTTATTCATTAGTCTGTGTGTGTGAGTGAGTGAGTGAGTGAGTTGGATTTAACGTTTTGGGCAGTATTTCACAGCGTGGGAGGAAAACACGAAGCGATGCAGGTGTCAGACGTTTACCATTTTGATTACGAGCACGGGTACGGTGCTGACAAACCTAGGAGCATTATCGTGGCGAACCGGGCTTCGAACCCACTGCCATAGGTTTCTGCGTGCACAAAGGGAGACAACTCTGCACAGATAATACATGGGATTCCACTGATAGTCGCCTCTGAAAGAACTTCTCAGCATATATAAACACATATTACCTTCCTGACTGAAAAAAAGTGTGACACTTTGCAGGTTCTGTTGAGCATCCTGGTGATGTGGGCTATCTCCGCCATCCTCACCATCACCGACGTCTTCCCAAACGACCCCGATAACATCCGCTACAAGGCAAGGACGGACGTGAAGATGTTGCTGATAGAGCGCACGCCCTGGTTCTACTTCCCGTATCCAGGTGAGTGAGTGAGTGAGTGAGTGAGTTGGGTTTAACGCCGCTTTTAACAATATTACAGTTATATCGCGACATGTCAGCTTAATGTGGGAGGAAAGCCCGAAGTGACGCAGGTCTCAGACGTTTACCACTTCGGCGAAACCCACGAGCACGGGTATGGTGCTGACAAACCTAGAAACATAATCGGGGCGAACCTGGATTCGAACCCACGGTTTTCTTGCGTGTCCAAGGGGCGCAACTCTGCACAGCGATCCGCAGCGCCTTAGACGACTGGGCCACCCGTGCCCCCAGTATCCAGGTGAAGCCTTGTCTACCAAACATTGTATAACAGAATATATAGAATCTTTTCGTTGTTGTTGCATTTTAATACAGGTTACACACGATACCAGCTATATCTAGGCGACCTTTATTTAATGGAAGAAAACTACCTACGAATGGCATATGTACACAATTTAGATTTACAATTCCCATACAGTTTGCATCGTCGTAAAGATAAGAAACCGGCACATTTTCAATGTAGGCATTTGTTGCGACGTTACCATTAAATTACAACAAATATTATGTTTGGGATAACACTTTCTCAGTGAAGTACAGATTCTAGTAGTTTTAGGGGATGATCCCATCCGGGATTCGAACCCACACTACCAGAGTGGGGCACCTAATCGCCAGCACACAAGGTCAGCTATCTAACCCACCCAGCCACCGAGGCTTCAACAGAAAATGAAAGTCCGACAACTAGTCTAGATCACGTACTTTGTGTACCCCTCTGACAAGTGTAAATGGGCACGGCTCCCATGGCGGAAAGCTGTGAACACACAATGCCATTGAGAGAGTGAACACATGTAACCCGTGTTATATTTAGGATAACACTTTCTTTGTAAGTACGGATTCTCGTACTTTTTGGGGTTGAGACCCATCGAGGATTCGAACTCACTCTGCCTGGTGCCTCATTCTTATAAATCCTCGTCAACATCTTTAACCCTTCAACTTCTGTGTTCTATTGCAGGTCAGTTTGGACTACCATTATTTAGTCCAGCAGTTTTTGTTGGATTCCTGTCTGCCTTTTGCGCGTCCATGATTGAATCTGTGGGGGACTATTTTGCCACCGCGAAAGCATGTCAAATCGACCCACCGCCTGATCACGCTGTCAACAGAGGCATATTGGTGGAAGGTCTTTGCGGACTACTTGGCGGAGCGATAGGCACGGGACATGCTACAACGTCATACAGTGGAAATATCGCAGCGATATCTGTGTCAAAGGTTAGTGAGCTATTTCTTCTGTTTAACACCCCACTCAGCAATATTACAGCTATATGACGGCGGTCTGTAAATAATTGAGTTTGGACAAGACAATCCAGTGACTGGCACCATGAGCATCGATCTACGCAGTTGGGATACGATGACATGCTACAACAAAGTCAGCGAGCCTGACCACCCGATCCCGTTAACCGCCTTTTACGACACGCATAGTCGCCTTTGACGGCAAGCGTGGGTTGCTGAAGACCTATTCTACCCCGGATCTTAACAGGTGCAATGGTTAGTGATCTGTTGAAAATGTTGGGGAAATAAGTAAGTTATCTTATGCACATCTAATGCAGTACCAGTAAATTTACGTAAAATGTCCGTGTAGCGGTTTTGTGACAAAAATAAATTTGCACCAAGATCGGAGGCGGTGCTAACATTTATTTACACAATAATCGTTTTTACTTAATACATGAATTTGTATGCTATCGTTTAGCGATAATTCACACGTGAACATTTATGTTATGGACTGTTTCATGATCCTATTTTGAGTAACAAACGGTCTTGGCTGACATAACTCGCTTGACCCACAGAACACCTGGTGTTTCAGAATCCAGAGGCGAAGCTACCTTACTTGTCCTGTGTACGACCTTTCTATCATGATGTCTAACTGTAAAATTGAATGTTTGGCTTTCAAATTAATTTTCGTGAGCAATTTATTCCCAGAAAGAACTTTTGTGCATGCGTTTGTCCATTTACATTTGCCCAATCCTTGCCATATATTAAACAGTTGATTTGAGTTCATGATTGTCATCAATTGTTACAAAGGATGACCAAACATGATTTGTCGGATGTTTAAATAAGATATGAACAAATAGAATGGTTTTTTTTGGTTAAATTCTACACACATAGCAACAAGCTCTTCCCAACGTTCTAGTGTGCAGTGAACATTTGTTATTTTCCGATTTGATTGTTGATTTAATTTAGGAGCGGATTAATTACTTATTAATATTGAATTTAAATTGTTGACGAAATCGTTTTGAAGAATAAACAACAATCAAGCTGTTAGTTTTTTTTAACCAAAGGTATTTTTTGTGTTTTAGTTTCATTTTGTTTCTTTCGACAACTAGATCTCTCTGAAGCTGAACATTGAGATGAGGGGGTCGGGGATGTAGCCTAGTGGTTAAAGCGTTCCCCCGTCGCGCCGAAGAACCGGGTTCGATTCCCTACATGGGTACAATGTTCCCCGCCATGATATTGCCGGAATGGTGCCAATAGCGGTGAAAAAACATGCTAACTCACTCACTCACTTATTGAGATAACAAAAACAGAAATAATATGGATGTCGTTACCAAAAGAAATCTACTAATTTGATCCTTTCCTATTTTCCAGACCGCGAGTCGATCCGTAATGCTGTGCTGTGGCGTTATCCTTGTATTGATGGCGGTTTTCGGTAAATTTGGTGCTGCCATAGCAACCGTTCCGGATCCGACACTAGCTGGTACTATGGTCGTCCTCAGCGGAATGCTCGTGGCCATTGGCCTGTCCACCCTCAGCCATGTCAACTTGAACTCGTCCAGAAATATGACAATACTTGGAGTGTCGTTATTTTTTGGAATATTCCTCCCTGAGTGGGTGGACAGACATAGTGACTTCATTGATACAGGTACACATACAATTCTTGTTTTCTGATGACTAATATGTCTTGGAGTTGAAACTCATCCATTTATGCAATAATGATTTCGGCGAAAGCCAACTATAAACAGTCATGACATCGGTAAACCCAACTGTTTTGGCAAACAAGGCATATTGATTCGTTCGTATTAACCACCATTTGCAAACAGCATATTTCAGGCAACACCATGTGTGGATAACGAAAAACAAGTCGTTTCTGAATGTGTGAGTAGAAATACGACACTCCCCCAAACCATGTAAATCTTGATCCTTCAGTATTTATGAGTTGGAATGTACAGGATTATTTTGGAAGCAGTGCTATAACTTTATACGTCATACATTCGTTAAAGGAAGAGTAATAACATGGGCCATTGTTAGTCAAATCGACATGTCAAATGAAAATATATTTCTCAAACAGTTTGACCTCTGTCCTGATCAAATGCTACAATATTACAAAAGAGACAAAACCATATCCACTAACATATGAAATCTCTCATGAAACCAGATTCCGATTTTATCATAAACATGTGTTCATGGCACCAGGTGTACCGATGCAGCGTCATAAACACATGCAAGTACACGTGAATTGTTCACCTGCAGTCACAAAATATGGAATTGCGTCGGACATCATTTTGGTCACAGATTTGGAAATGCTCTCCACAGGTGAACCACACAGCTTTTTTAAAACGTTGGTGCCCTTGGAATAATGTATATCTCTGGATACAAGGACGAGTAATCTGTGAACAGTTTCTTGAGGGCACAAACACCCGTTGCTCATCGTAGGGCATTTAGCAACATACTGCCATCAAGCACAACAACCGTTGCTCTTCCCCCGCCGTGTTCATCCCACCCATTTCATTTCACACCCCAGGCCGTCGATTCAAATCAGTTACGGTATCTTTTAGAGCATCCAACACGTTTAGTGTAGCATTTCATGTCTTGCAGTTCCTGCCTGCTTACACGTTAGTGATGAAGCAAAGATGCATCTTGCAGGGTACAAAAAAACTCAACTAACAATTATTTGCCAGCGACACAGCACATGGGCTATGTTTGCATATGTTAGCCCGGCCACACTTTTCTTTTGTGGAACGTTTCGAGTAATGAGTGAGTGAGTGAGTTGGGTTTAACGCCGCTTTTAACAGTATTTCAGTTATATCGTGGCGTGTCAGCTTAATGTGGAAAGCCCGAAGTGATGCAGGTCTCAGACGTTTACCACTTCGGTGAATCCCACGAGCACGGGTATGGTGCTGACAAACCTAGACACATAATCGGGGCGAACCGGGAGTCGAACCCACTTTCGAGTAATGTGATTAAACCGAAGCAAGTTGATATAAAAACTTAAATTTAAATCCTACATATTACTGCATTGGATTATGGATAATCACACACTGACCGGATAATATAATAATATATTTTAAGTGTTGATGGTTTTTTTTATTAAAACCGTGCGTTGTCTCTTAATTGAACCTCCCTGTTCAAGGGTTTTCATTTTGCGGAACAGTTTATTACAAATTAGATTTGAAATCCATCTCTAATAAACCACAAGGTCAACCCCCATGTGTAGTGTAATAAAGTATAGCTATGCCCGGAACTATTTCATGATCTTTAACTAATTTAGTTAACATAACTATACTGTATTACACTTCCTAAGGGGGGAGAGGAAATTTTGTTGACATTATGTTCGTCTTGACATAAGTGTCCATCTCTCGCTTATTGTAGGTGTTGCTGAAGTTGACGGGGTGCTGAAAGTAGCTTTGGGAACACCCATGTTTGTTGGTGGACTTTTGTCCATAGTCCTCGACACCACAGTTAAAGGTATGGAGGTTGTTTTGTTTAACCTACATGCATTAAGTACATCTTATGGCTGGCGTTGTCAAAATTGATCGGACGGAGAAAAAGGGGAGGGGAGGTGAAACTGGGTTTAACGTCGCGTCCAAGATTATTGCATGTTTTTGTACTTGTCCGGACTGATGTCGATTTATAGTGCTAGCTCACTGAGATACCATGCCGCAGTTTGACATGAATACCCCGCTCAGACACACTATACCGACTCCGAGCTGACAAGTCCTTGTTTTAGACCCTTAATGCCGAGTCCCAGACAGGTTAACAACATTTATTCTGTTTGTTGTTTAACGCCGCACTCAGCAATATTCCAGCTATATGTCGGCGGTCTGTAAAATAATCGAGTCTTGATCAGACAATCCAGTGATTGACATCATGAGCATCGATCCACGCAATTGGGATCGATGACATATATCAACCAAGTCAGCGAGCCTGACCACCCGATCCTGTTAGTCGCCTTTTACGACAAGCATAGTCGCCTTTTACGGCAAGTATGGGTTGCTGAAGACCTATTCTACCCCGGAATCTTCACGGGTCTGGTAAACAACAAGTACCATCTTTTAACGTCATTTGGTGTGACGCGGCCGGGGATCGAACATCGGATCTTCCGCTCTTCGAACGGACGCTCTACCACGAGACCACAGAGGATGTCCAAAAAGTGCTGAAATGTATGAATTTGGTGGGGATTATCTGTTAAGTTTTATTTTTGACCGTAAATCCCTCAGTAATTCCGAGTCAGACCAGGCCCACGACTGTACGGTTAGCAGGAGAAGGTTTAGAGGAGAATTAAATAGTAATTGAATGGGCACAAAGGCTGATAGTATTATTAACAGTTGAATTGGAGATAACCCGTGACCTTACCCAATGAAAGCTTTAGCTTTGAAAGCTAATATCCTGACACTATATGACTGAAAGCTATATGACTGAAAATCACGTTGACCATTTTGAAAAGTGAGTGAGTGAGTATGGTTTTACACCGCTTTTAGTAATATTCCAGCAATATCACGGCGGGGACACCAGAAATGGGCTTCACACATTGTAAACCCCCCCCACCCCCCACCCCCCCTCAGCCACATCTTTTCAAAATTCAATGGAATGTGGTCCATGTGTGGTCAGTTGTGGGTTCCACATATGTCCCGCTTTTGCGATGTTTTACAATTTGACCTTGATTTGACCTTTGACCCATCTGAAGGTTGTAACTTCTTACTGCCTCTTCTCAACCTGTTTATTTCAAAATGTCATGCATTTTGGAATTTTCTTTGTAGTGGGGAGCAACACATACGTTCCGATCTCACGACATTTTACATTTTGACCTTCAGTTGACCTTCAGAGTTTCTAAACCTCGAAATTCTCAAAAATGCACTTTCGGCTCTCTCGGCTTCTCCTCTTAAAAAGGTGTTAGTCCAGAGTATTTATTCTGAAATATAGGAAACTCAATGCTGGCAGGATCGTTTGACAAGTCTTTGTTGACACTTTAAATTACATACCCAGGTGAGCTACTGTACCGTGGCACTCATTTTCTGGACATGACTATTCATTGGCAGTGGATCAGGTGTCATCGGTACTCGATAAAAGTAGGTGGTCAGCTTACCATTGAGTAAGATGGGGTTGAATGGGGTCGGACAGTGACTTGACTGATTGCGTGTCATAGTGTCCCGATGCTATTTTTTTCAACCACTGGTCTGCCTGGCCACGATTTATAGGCAGCCGTGGTAAACCCGGACTACGGCGTGAAGCAAACAAAACACTTCAACACGGTTCTTTCTATTTTCAGGAACACCGGAAGATAGGGGTCTTGTCACTTGGCGGAAGAACCAAAATGTGTCACGTGTCAAACACGGGAAGGGAGATAACTACAACATTATTTCCGCCCAAGATGCCTATGGATGGTACTTCCTGCCGCGTATCTACCACAGGCTGCCACTCATTGCAAAGCTGCCTTTTATGCCTTCCTTGACAAAATCTTCTCTATCCAACCACACTGTTTCAGAAGGTGTGGAGTTAAACTCCACCGTTGAAATGGATATGCTTTGAGCATCTGGCATAAAACGTTTTTTTTACAAAATATGAGGCATTACATTTGAAGGTGGTTTACTATTTTGCATTCCCTAAATTGTGTACTTAGTTCAATCTGTCTACTGTTTGCAATTTTCCTTACTTATGTCATACTCACTGCTACGATTAATGTAATTTTCCAGTCACTAGCCCAGGTCAGTGAAATACGTGTATTCAAACGGTTAGACAATTTGAAAATGAATGCCCACGAAGAATCTAGATGGTATTCTAGTTAGGTTGGAACTGTTTCATGTGTTTTGAATTCACCTACACAAAAGAATGCATAGTATATGATATAAATAAGTTCATGTGCTTCTCGCTTAAGCTAATAAACATTTTGGTAGCGGCATGGTTATGGTATTTGCTCATTAACGGTCCCATTAACCAAACATCCGGGTTCGAGTCCCGAAATGGGCACTGGTGTAATGTCTTTGATGTTCTAAACCGTGAAATTGCAGGAACATTGGTTAAATATGCGTCACGCCCTACCTTTCAACTCACAAAATAATTGTTTACCTAAAACATCGGTGGATGGTTCCTCCAGCCAGGGTGAATTACAACCGACGTGATGCAGCCGGAACGTTGCTGACGCCTGCGGTCAACGACATTCACCATTGAGTATTGACCATGTTCCAAGCACTGATGACATGTATTATCTGTAGCTGTCAAGCAATTTGTCCTTCTGCAGAGAGTCGGACCTTTGAGTGATACTATGCAGGCTATGGGTAACAGTCACCGATTAGTATAGAAACAACATTAATTAATTAAACAATTAAACATTGTACATCACGAAAACACAATGCCATTTAGAAAGTAGTCAAATATAACAAATGTTATTTTGGGATTACACTTTTTTTTAGTAAAGTACAAATTCTAGTACTTTGGGGGGTTGAGTCCCATCCCCGATTCGAACTCACACTGAGAGTGAGGCACCTAATCGCCAGCACAAAAGTCAGCAATCTAACCCACTCAGCCCCTGGAGTGAGTGAGTGAGTATGGTTTTACGCCGCTTTTAGCAATATTCCAGCAATATCACGGCGGGGACACCAGAAATGGGCTTCACACATTGTACCCATGTCGGGAATCGAACCCGGGTCTTCGAACGCTAAGTAACCACTAGGCTACCCGACCGCCCCCTCAGCCACTGGAAGCCACGGTGGGTTAGATCGCCGACTGTGGTGGTGTTTAGGTGCCTCACTCTGGGTCCCGGGTGGGCCTGAACCCCCCAAAAGTACTAGAATTTGTACTTTAATAAGAAAGTGTTATCACAAATTTAACATTTGTTACAATGTACATCACGTTGAAAGAACGTTCTTATTTGTGACGTTAATTTAATTTTGTCGATATTGCTTCATTTGGTGAATGATAACTCTTAGTGCACATATGTATGATCTGACGTTTAAGCTGTCCATTGTCATACAATGTGTGTGTGTGTGTGTGTGTGTGTGTGTGTGTGTGTGTGTGTGTGTGTGTGTGTGTGTGTGAGCTTGGTTTAACGCCGCTTTTAACAGTATTACAGTTATACCACGGCGTGTCAGCTTAATGTGGGAGGAAAGCCCGATGTGATTCAGGTCTCGGACGTTTACCACTTCGGTGAAACCCACGAGCACGGTATGATGCTGACAAACCTAGAAACATAATTAGGGCGAACCGGGATTCGAACCCACAATCATAGATTTCTGGCGTGCCCAAGGGACGCAACTCTGCACAACGAATCGCGGTGCTTTAGACGACTTGGCCACCCGTGCCCCCTGTCATACAATATATTGTGTATAATGAACCTTTTAAGATAGACAAATGCCTCGTCATCCAATGTGTGACGCGCATGTATACATCATCATTTCTTGTTGATTGGGACCAATTTGAGGTTTATAAACCATATGGGCTTCAATATGCAGTGTAATATCTTTTTTGATATTTGCACAGTGTGCAATTAGTGATTCTCGAAGCTGATTGGTCAGTTGAACAATGATCAGTTTTCATTGGACTACGGGACTATTTTTTCCAATCCCATTCATTCACAAATCCAAGCCTTTCATTCAGATGTTTTGCGTGCTTCAATCTCACTGATTCAAGTGTTTTAAAGGCAATAAATATAGTTTCTTATCAACAACATGATTTCACATTATTTTATTTCATTTGTTTTAAATGATCTTCATTTTACACTTAAAACCAAAACTACGTCTGAGTTTGTAAACAAACATGGCTGGCCATTTGACACCTGTCAATGTAAATGACCTCGTTAAAGCGGACGGAGGTCTGACTGACATGAATAGTTATTCGTATAATTAAACCTCTGAACACATTTAATGTCTTTGTTGTCAAAACGGCATATGGCCAGATTGATGTTACAAGATTCATATTGCGATGTTGCCAGAAACTGTTTCTAGTGCACCAAGAATGTGGCAAGATCATCACCACCAAGCCCGGGTTTGCGTCTGTGTTAAAGGACTTGCTGTTTGATGAATTTAACGACCACCCGAATCCAAAATACCGGACATAATACAGACAGGTTTACCTTTGTGAACGATGATGACATCGATAACTGCCAATGAAAATGAAAACACAATGAAGAAGACTACACTTGACAATTTGACATGAGCTTAGTTCACAAATTTTTACAGGTAGAAAAACACGAAAATGAACTCACACTTTCCACGATGGCATTAGAATAAAAAGAAACTCATTTTGCAACAACCAGCTATATGACGGCGGTCTGTAAATAATCGAGTCTGGACCAGATAATCCAGTGATTGATATCATGAGCATCGATCCACGCAATTGGGATCGATGACATGCATCAACCAAGTCAGCGAGCCTGCCCTCTCGATCCTCTTACAACAAGCTTAGTCGCCTTTTACTGCAAGCATGGGTTGCTGAAGACCTATTCTAACCCGAATCTTCACTGGTCTATTGCGATAATTGAGTCTTAGATAACCATAACATTTAGCAATAATGATTTTATCAATAAGATCATTGTGTTATGTTTTGTTACCATTTTTGCAATATTATTTATACGATCAAGATGTACCTTGTATCACGGAGACATTAAATGACAATCTTCATAACCACAGAGAAACATTGATCCTCTCACTGTTGCATTGCTTGTTCACACCAACATCATGTTTTATTATTGACAATATTGACTACCATTGTGTCAGGATTTCCTGTCGTGGTTTTATGGAATGTGATAAATATGACAAATGAGTTTTAGACCAAAGAAACGGTAAGATTCCCTGTTTGTACAGTTTCGTGGCTTCTGGTGAATCAATACTCGCTTAAGGACCTTGTCAAATCCGTGTTTGCTGACATTAAACCTGTAACGGATTACAACTTTTTGATTGATTTTCCTCCTCAAAACCGTCCTGATGAAATGATAAAAAAGTATTTGTGAACAGCCGTGACAAAGAATAAAGAACTTTTGTAGCCAAAAGTTTCATGTCTTTACATTCTTCTAACTTCTAAATGTCCAACCCAATACTTTTGCGGATTGCTTCCCTTTGTTGTTTAGGAGTTATTTTAACAGGCTTGTGTGACTGTTCTTATTTTGTCATGATCTTACATTCCCGATTGCCGATATTTCAAGGACCGTATGTTTCCTTGAGTGAGTGAGTGAGTGAGTGAGTGAGTGGGTGAGTGTCTGTGTGTGAGTGCGTGCCTGAGTGAGTGTGTGAGTGAGTGAGTGAGTGGCAACACAACTCCAATGTATTACAAAATGTGATACCTTTTTCTCTTTTGATGCAACTTTGATAACACTTGATAACTGAGCTAATTAAATTAAAGAAGCTGTTGTTTTACTTTCGTTCACGTCGGAACTTCCAGATCTCTGTGAACGTATATAATTGCCACTCCGCTTTTTGTACGGTTATTCCTGTACTGTTTTCTACATCGGTACAAGACCCTTTCATAGAAAGGAAACTAGGATAAAAAGCTGCTGTCGTTTCGGAGTTTCGGATAGTGTAATATCGGATAGTGATTCATGGACACATGTTTATGATAGTGTAATATCGGATAGTGATTCATGGACATATGTTTATGATAGTGTAATATCGGATAGTGATTCATGGAACCATGCTTATGATAGTGTAATATCGGATAGTGATTCATGGAACCATGCTTATGATAGTGTAATATCGGAAAGTGATTCATGGACACATGTTTATGATAGTGTAATATCGGATAGTGATTCATGGAACCATGCTTATGATAGTGTAATATCGGATAGTTATTCATGGACACATGTTTATGATAGTGTAATATCGGATAGTGATTCATGGACACATGTTTATGATAGTGTAATATCGGATAGTGATTCATGGAACCATGCTTATGATAGTGTAATATCGGATAGTGATTCATGGACACATGCTTATGATAGTGTAATATCGGATAGTGATTCATGGACACATGCTTATGATAGTGTAACATCGGATAGTGATTCATGGACACATGTTTATGATAGTGTAATATCGGATAGGGATTCATGGACACATGTTTATGATAGTGTAATATCGGATAGTGATTCATGGACACAAGCTTATGATAGTGTAATATTGGATAGTGATTCATGGACACGTGTTTATGATCTTGTCGGAATCATACACTGGAAAAACTAGAGATTTCTTGTGATCTTGGAAAGGGTTTTGACGACGTGTGGGACAAATCTCGAACATATTAAAGTAAGGATTCATATCAAGTTCCTTTGTTGCTTGGTGTCACTTCTATGTGTCACTTACTCCAAATGCAAAACAAGTAATTACTGAATAAAAAACAACTATAACTAATAAATGTATATCTGAAGAGAATCAGAACAAACTCTACCGTAAAAAGGAGTGAAAATAAGAATTTGACGAAGGGAGAGGGAAATATGATTTTGTAGGAGGAAATTCCACTGAGAAATTGTGTAGCCAAGGGTGTTTGGAATACAGGGAAATATAATAATATATGCACTGAATTAAGTCAGCCCTTACTAAAGTTTCGACTACTTTCCATCCCCCCTCCCACAAGTGATGGCCCACCCGTGAAGATCCGGGGTAGAATAGGTCTTCAGCAGCCAATGCGTGCCGTAAAAGGCGACTATGCATGTCGTAAGAGGCGACTAACGGGATCGGGTGGTCAGGCTTGCTGACTTGGTTGATGCATGTCATCGTATCCCAATTGCATGGATCGATGTTCATGATATTATTCACTGGATTGTCTGGTCCGGACTCGATTATTTACAGACCGCCGTCATATAGCTGGAATATTGCTGAGTGCGGCAAATAAACAAACAAACAAAGTGATGGCACCAACATTTCGTCAAGTATTTGCTTTTTGCGAGGTGGACCAACCATTCTTGCCTGTAGTCGGCTTTGTTTGCAGAAAATCAAATGAATTTTTTATTTAAATCGTGCGAGGGGATAAATGTTACGTTTGTTTTGTTCATATTTTCATCCTTCATTATTGTTTTGACCATTTCCTCAAATCCCCTTTTAAATGAGCGTTTGTTTTCCTTTTCAAATCAAGCACATTCTTGGTATCCCATGGCTAGAATATTATATTTTTTTTTAAAGACTACTATTCGTGTCAGCACGTGCAGACAGACTTTGAATCAATCGATCAATAATTCAATCAATCAATGCTTTATTCAGTATGAAGGTCATAGTCCACTGGTAAATATTAAATTCTATAGCACCCAAAGCAGCGCATACAAGTAAAAACTGATATCCATCCTCTTTACCCCGATCCCATCAAGGACTGATTCTCACGCATACATCGATCTTGGCCAAACACCTTCATTATTTCTCAAAACCCCGCTAAACCTCACTAAAATGTTTCGAAGCTGTAACATCTTTAATTCAGTTAAGACGTATACGGTTCTTTGGTTAAATATTCAATTTTAATTAAACATAATAGATAAAGAACGTTAAGGCCAGAGAATAACTAGTCTCGATCATCCGTAGAGTGAGTGAGTGAGTTGGGTTTAACGCCGTTTTTAACATTATTCCAGTTATATCACGGCGTGTCAGCGTAATGTGGGAGGAAAGCTCGAAGTGATGCAGGTCTAAGACGTTTACCACTTCGGTGAAACCCACGAGCAAGGGTATGGTGCTGACAAACCTAGAAACATAATTGGGGCGAATCGGGATTCGAACCCACAATCAAAGGTTTCTGGCGTGCCCAAGGGACGCAACTCTGAACAGCGAATCGCGGCGCCTTAGACGACTGGGCCACCCGTGCCCCCGATCATCCGTAGAAACAGATTCTTTTAGGTGTAAAAGGCAAAGTAAAAGTGGGAATGTGTGAAAGGATTACTGAATGGATGTCCTGCTGTACTGGGAGCGTCCTTCACTCAGTGTGCATTAATAAGTAAGTGTTTGTTTGTTTGTTTGTTGACTGTTGCACAGCGGTACTCCTGCCATGCCCCGGGGCCCTGTAAAAAATCCAGACAATCAAATGACACGATAGCTTTAACAATAATGATTAAGTATGTTTTATCTCCGTTTGTTTGACAGCCAAACAAAATAGAGAAAATAGAAGGTATCTATTATTTGAAGCCCAATTTGTATTATGTTTTTGTGTAAAAATAAATTAACACGTGCGCTTTATTTGGGAGGCAGTCTTCCTGCATTGGTCATATTATACACGAATACCACACAAGCGAGTAAGTACGAACAAGTAAGTAAGTACAAAGTAAGCAGGTTTTCTCCATACTCTCAAATCTCTTGACCCCTCAAATTCCAGATGCGTACACAAGAATCGGAGTAACCCGACAATCCAATAGCTTAAAGAAAACTTTAGGGGCAGCATTAACATGTTTCTTATTGTAGTAGGTAACTCAAATATAACCTTTTTGCGCGTAGAAATAGAGCAGCTTCACGTAAACTAACCTCACATGTGAAGACTAATGGTAGCTTGTCCGCCATAGTGCCATATGTCTTTAGCTCTTCAGTTCCCCCTATTATAAAAAAAACATCTGGTTTCACTAAAAGAAAACTAACAGAAACAGTCCACATTTGCCGCCACAAGCCATCAATCAACAGAGATCAAGGCTATTTCATCCCATCCGCCTACTATGAACTCATCAAGCAATAATCACTACACCTCTACAAACTTATCCTGTTTAACTGGAGTCATATCCCATTGGCTTCTACCTATGTCTTCTCTGTCCATCATGTTGTGACAGTATTATTCTTCTGTTTTCCTTACTTTCTCATGTTTTCCCACTCATGTATGAAATTATTGCTACTGTTTATCCTCCACCTACTAAATATATTCTGTACAATGTTCCTCATTCAGTCTTGCTTGACAACTGTATAAGGATCTATACCGAAACGTTGCCTTTACAGTATTAAAGAAGTTGTTATCCATAACTTGTGTCTACTTTGTCGTACGGCAACTTCTAAGTAATGCCTATCAAACAATTCATCTGGTTTAAGAGCTGAGTCATTTTTTTCACAGTTAATGACATATAGCCGTGTTTATTGTTCATTATAGAAGTTCATAGTTCATGTGTTCCTCGTGTATGTTTGTTACTTGAGCCGGAATGACTTTACACTAGTGCCATGTTGCCTTCCAACGTCAAACATTACAGTACACAGAACACTATCGAAAGCGTTTAATCCTCACTGTATCACTTCACGCAACTTCAACTGACTGCAAGTGCGTGAACTATCGACATGAAACAATCCACATATATATTGCAACTCATTCACACCATCGCGTTGTTTTGGAGTGGACACCAGCGTCTACATGTAGCGAAGATCAAATAAGTATTGAGTGTACATGTACCAAATGATCCCTGACTCCGTCCGTTGTCAGACACCCAGGGCCGCACCTAAAGTGAAGAGCATCATACGACTGATGCTCAAAAGATGTTTGATAAGGGTTATAAAATGCAAGACCCGTGAAGGTCCGGGGTAGAATAGGTCTACAGCAACCGATGCTTGCTGTAAAAGGTGACTTTGCTTGTCGTAATAGGCGGCTAACGGGACCGGGTACTCATCGATCCAAATTGCGTGAATTGAGGCTTATGGTGTCAATCACTATCTTGTCTGGTCCAGACTCGATTAAATACAGCCCGCAGTCATATAGCTTCAATATTGCTGAGTGATCGAGTTCATGTTCGATTTGCTTTTTAAGAAAAAAATGTATTGAATATTCACTTTATTTGCCTTTTATAATTGACTCCTTGAAGCTTTCTCTATACAGATATTTCATTACAGCAAGGACATAACGCATGTAATTTTAGAAGAGGTATGAAGTCATGACTTGTTCAATTGATTTGCCTTTGTGTGTGTTTGTGACGGGTGCCACCGGTGGGACAGGGTACGCTTTCTTTTCGCGAGGACCTGGTAAAAAGTATGTGGTCTACATGGCAACTTTGCTGAGTTTAATAATATATGGCATACTTAATCACAAATGCCTGACAAACATTAAATTTGAAAAACGGAAATAGCATAAAACACAATAAAAAAAAGACAGACGGAAGTTTTCTTTTGGAGGACAATTTCGCCTGTCGTTTTCATCTCTATTTTGTGGATGACATATTTCTCACATATTCAGCGCCACGTCTGAAATGATAATCAAAACATGATTTATCAGTGAACAAATTTTTCACCAAATCCCTGTCTCAAAGAATAATCTTAATCCTTAATACAATCAAGGAAGGAGTTGGTCTTATATTCACAGAGTACTAGTATTTGAGAAAACGCATATGACTCCCTTAAATGTTTGCAATCTCAGAAAAAAACCAAGTTTAATTTTGTTACAACATTTAATTTTTCAACTTTGTACAACGCTATCTTCAAAGGTTTAGAACAGTTTGTCAGAAAAGAAAGCAAATGTCAGCTTACGTTTACTTCCTCATATATAACAGGGGAGGTCGGGTAGCCTAGTGGTTAAAGCGTTCTCTCGTCACGCCGAAGACCCGGGTTCGATTCCCGACATGGGTACAATGTGTGAAGCCCATTTCTGGTTTCCCCCGCCGTGATATTGCTAGATTATTGCTAACAGCGACGTTAAACCATACTCACTCCCTCACTCATATATAACACCCGTGTGTAATTTGGGGATAAGACATTTAGGCAAAAAATATGATATATCAGTGACAAAAAATCATGCACGATGCAATTCCCTATTTTGACTTGTGTCACATGTTCCCGTGTTATATTTTATTATCACTTTTTGATAGTGATTCATAAACACATGCTCCTGATATAGCCGGAATCGTAAAATTGTTTTACATACTCTCTCAATCCCCCACAAAGCCAAATCAATATTGGGGTTTTTTTTGGCCGTCCAACGCATTTTATATACAGATCCCGCACGTTCATCCGTCTAACCATAAATAATCATCCATAATAAGCATCTATTTAGCCCAAAGCTCATCCCCTCCTGATCATGAACATTCATCCACTTCACCACGAACATCCATCTACTTCACCAGGAACATTCATCAAGATAACCACAAACATCCACCCACTTCATCAGGAACATGCACCCACTTCACCATGAGCATTCATCCACTTTACCTCGAACATCCATCCACTTCACCACGAACATTAATCCACCTTACCAAGAACATCCATCCACTTCATCAAGAACATGCACCCACTTCACCACGAACATTCATCCACTTTACCACGAACATCCATCCACCTTACCACGAACATCCATCCACTTCACCACGAACATCAATCCACCTTACCACGAACATACATCCACTTCACCACGAACATCCATCCACTTCACCACGAACATTCATCCACTTCACCATGAACATTCATCCACTTCACCAGGAACATCCATCTACTTCACCACGAACATCCATCCACTTAACCACGAACATTCATCCACTTCACCACGAACATCCATCCACTTCACCAGGAACATTCATCCACTTCACCAGGAACATTCATCCACTTCACCAGGAACATTCATCCACTTCACCACGAACATCCATCCACTTCACCACGAACATTCATCCACTTCACCACGAACATTAATCCACCTTACCACGAACATCCATCCAATTCATCAAGAACATGCACCCACTTCACCACGAACATCCATCCACTTTACCACGAAAATCCATCCACCTTACCACGAACATCCATCCACTTCACCACGAACATCCATCCACTTCACCACGAACATCCATCCACTTCACCACGAACATTAATCCACCTTACCACGATCATCCATCCACTTCATCAAGAACATGCACCCACTTCACCACGAACATCTATCCACTTCACCACGAACATCCATCCACTTCACCACGAACATCCATCCACTTTACCACGAACATCCATCAACCTTACCACGAACATCCATCCACTTCACCACGAACATCAATCCACTTCACCACGAACATTTATCCACCTTACCACGAACATCCATCCACTTCACCACGAACATCCATCCACTTCACCACGAACATCCATTCACTTCACCACGAACATCCATCCACTTCACCACGAACATCCATCAACATTACCCCGAACATCCATCCACTTCACCATGAATATCCACCCACTTACGAACATTCATCAACACATCCAGGAAAATTCATCCACACAATCGCAACTATCCATTCAACCAATCATGATCATTCATTCACGCATGGTTTCGGTGTGTCGACCGAATGTAGGCTGCCCCGCATGCATCATCAACAAGATGGCCATTCTCACTAGTGACTCAAATACATCTATGAGACTCTATGAAATCTTGGTTTACGAATCCTCCGACTCCAAAGGATTGTAATATAACTAATATAAAATAAAAAGCATTTTTATTAATTCAAAGTTAAAAAACGAACTCATTTTCTGTCGCTATCAATATAAATAAACTACGTAAAATGTTATAATTAAAACCCGTTGACAAGTTATCTTAAAAAAACTCTCCAAAAATGAATTATGACAAGCCGCGAGAGGAGATAAAAGATAGTGTTGAAATTGGAATGTTTACATTAATAATTTTTCGATCGACCTGATTTTTTCCCCATACCTACGTTGACAGAACGTGCAGGTTTGTGAACGATATTAATCCTACAGAATGTGAATATCAGTCCTCTGCAGCTTTCAGCTGATTGATCAATTAGTTTATCAAGTGCTTATGTTACACTTGAAATGTATTTACAAGACCCCACACCGTTGTCGCACACTCTAATGCAGAAAGAAACCTGTAAAATACACGTAGTTAACAATGGTAGTGCGTCCACCCGGAGAGCGGAAGGTCCGGGGTTCGATCCCCGGCCGCAGCACACCAAAAGACGTTAAAAGATGGTACTTGTTGTTACCCTGTCTGGGGTTCGGCATTAAGGGGCTAAAACAAGGACTGGATGGCTCGGAGTCATAATACTGTGTCTGAGTGGGCAATTCATATTAAACTGGCATCTCAGTGGGCTAGAACTATAAATCGGCATCAGTCCGGACTAGTACAAGCAGCCACACACACACGTGCATGCACGTCTCAGAATGATTGCAATAATCTTGGACGTGACGTTAAACCCAATTTCACCTCATGTTAGAAACAAAGACCATACATCGTACATGGTTTGAAAACTTATATAACAATGTCTGTTTTTGGGAGTTACTGAAATTTGAAGCGTATGTTTGGCATGAGAGATGAAACCTTATATTAACATAATATAACATAATAATAATATTCTTTCATTCCCATGGCTGGACTAACTCTCGACAAATACATTCCTAGCGGCCGTTCGCATTAACGACCCAACGCTCATATGTTGCAGTTTGCCTTTGACTGAAAAGTAAATTATTATTGATGAGATGGAAACTAAACTAAACAAAGCAAACACAAAAAGTAATATAAACAACAAAAAGAGCAGATCTAAACCTTATTGGAACAATGAACTTCAAGACATGTGGGAATGAGTTTGTAAGCGTGAAAGGGAGTGGTTGAAAGTTAAACTGTTTTAACTAAACGACATTTACGTGCTGTTTACAGAGAGTGCGGGAAAGACTTTGACAAAATGAACCGAAGGGCAAAACGTGCATATTCTCTTGAAGAGCAAAATAGACTTGATACGTTATATAAAGAGCATGAAGGGAAAGATGTTTGGAAATCTATTGGCAAGTTTGGTCTGGCAAAAGACAGGAAGAAAAGAATTCCCTCTGAAGTTATAGATGATAACGGCAATGCTTTTTATGATAACAAAGTTGTTCTTGATAAGTGGAAAAGTGCTTACCATCGCTTATATAGCTCCCCACAAGATTCACAAAGTGAAGTTTTTACTTTTATGAAAGATCTTTAACCTATGACCAAAAGAAATATAGATATGTCTGCCTTAAATAAACCGGTCGACGGGTTGGAAGTCGAAAAAGCTGATTTAATGCTAAACGTGGTAAGGCGTGTTGCCTTGATATACCTTCTGAGGTTCGTCGGCACTCTGCCTGTGTTGAATTACTGCATAGAATCATCAAATATTGTTTGAATAACGGAGTAGTGCCCTCCAAGTTGAATGAAGGCATGAGTGATCCCCGTAACCCAATTGAATGTCGGGGCATAACCCTTATATCAGTTCTTGGCAAGATTTGTGCTGATATTCTTAACACTCGTTTGAGCAATTGATTGGAGAAAATGACATTTAGTCGATGAACTGAATGGTTTCCGTTCTAACAGAGATAGTATTGATCATCTTGATGTTTTATCGTCTTTAAGTCAGACACAAAAAGCCAAATAAATTCCACTTTTGTTTGCTTCGTTGATTTTTTTCAAAACAACAACATCCGACACCGTTAATCGGGAATGCATGTGGTTTAAATTGTTCCAACTTGGTATAAGATGCCATCCAATCTCTCTGTGACAATGTTAACTGTGTTGTTCAATGAACATTTTACTGATGCTTTCCCAGTGATGTCTGGTGTCAAACAGGGGTGCAAGTTATCCCCAATGTTATTTGCTGTTTATATAAACGACTTAACCCATTGTATTAATGATCTCAACTGTGGTGTTCAACTTGATGATGAAATGAGATCAATTTTGATGAATGCAGGTGATATATTATAGCGCCTGACGCAACGTCTTTACAGACACTGTTGAATGTTTTAGATGTGTGGTGCAACCATTTGAAATAAACTGTAAATGCAAGTAAAACAAATAGCAAATTTTAGATGTCCTTCAGTGACGAAATCTTATTTTGTTTTCACATGTAATACCACTGAGTATGCCGAGTGTTATAGATACCTCGGTATCTGTTTGAACGAACATCTTGATATGAAGAAATCTGACAGAGAACAGTATAAATATGCCAGTAGAACATTTATTTATTATTTATTATTATTTTTTAATATTGAGGCTGCTGGCGGCATGTCATATGATGTGTTTAAAAAGCTGTATGAAACTTTGGTTGAACCAGTTATGTTGTACGGCTTCGGATTATGGGGCATTAACACATACATAGAGATCAACACATTGCAGAACAAAGCATGTCGCTTCTTTCTTGGAGTTGTTAAGAGAACACCTAACCTACCTGTTAACGGCGATATGGGTTTTATTTCGCAAATTGTTAAAACTGTCACGAATGTTTTGAACTGTGCATTAAGTTTTCAAGTGGAAATACTCGTAAAACAAGCAAAACTTATGTTTAACATGTCGAAACGATCTAAAACATCATGGAGAAGCAGAGTTGAAAAAATTGCCTGTAAGTTTAATGTAGACAAAATCCTGTTATCCTCCATCCCTAAAAGGCCAAAATACAAAAATGCATGGATATTTTCAGACACGATGATCAACAGAAAGGAAAAATAATATTTGGGATGATAGAAATACCATAAATGGTAATAGGTTAAGAACATAAGAGGCTTTTTAAATCAGACTTAACTGTTGAAAGTTATGTTTTTAAGCTTAGCTATAAGGACCAACGCCGTGTTTTAGCTTTGTTCCGATGTGGAAGTTTACCCCTTGCTATAGAAACTGGACGTTATTCTAAACCACCAACCCTACTATGTGAAAGAATTTGTAAAAACTGTTTTAATACTATAAATATCCGCACTGTTGAAGATGAAAAGCACTTTCTTATAAATACTGAATGGCATAACCAGGCTAATTCAAGCCACTCTCGGCATTAGGTGAGAAAGGATGCTCTGTCAAGGAATAGAACTAGGGACATCGAAACCTCGTTCAAATAAAAGCCACAATACCCTTTTCATCATCATAAAAAATCGCTATTTAAAGTAGAGTCCATTGTACGATTCCCACTATATCTTGAACATGTGTTTATTAATCCCTATCAAATAGTGATGATACCAGGTGTGAACCAAGAGATGAGACTACCCTGCCCCACCGGTGGCACATTTCACAAACACATGCCAAAGCAAGTCATATGTTCATCTAAAAAACACTGGAACATATGTTTCAAGTCAAAATAAGGAATTGCATCGGACATCAATATTGTCTCTAATGTGTACAATTTGGAAATGTTCTCCGTATTGTCAGTTTTTGAAAGCTTTACTGATGCCTTGAATGTTGTAAACTTGAGCAAACAACTTCTAAGCAAGAGTCCTATACACGTTGACGCAAAAACCATCAACAATGCTTTATCGAAGCGAGTCACTCGGAAGACATAAAACTGAATGCTTTCTGATCACGGAGGAAGGTTAATCCTCTCATCCCCTTTATAGCTTATTCACATCAACATGGTTTACAACTGACACTATTGACTGCAAATATGTTAATTATTAAGCCATGCCACTGGAATAACAAAATGTGATGAAACACACTATCGACCAAAATAAGGAGGTAGCTGGTGATGGGTCGTCAATATCCCAAGTTGCACGAATGGCAAATGAAAAAGTGTAATTTCTCCACTGTCAAACGTGTTGGGTTGCAATGGACCTAGGCGTGGCAGGCCTAAACTAACAACCCCTGAACAAAATCGTCTCATTACATGTATACGCAACAGATTCAAATATATCCCTGTTACCAATGGAGCATTCTGTACAATAACAGAAAGGCGAATTTCTATGCAGCTCGCCAGAAAGCAAGGGTGTGGCCCCAAAAGCTAACCATGGGCGGCAAAGATTGGGGTGGGCTATGCAACACCAAGCTCTGTCTATGCACCAATGGCATTATACAATAGTTTCAGACGAATCTATGTTTTGCCTTCGATTCACAGATGGCAGAAAACGTTTTTAGCGACGTAGTTTGTTCCGTAGTTTCATGGTGTGGGGCTGTAGTACTTATGACAAGCAAACTTATTTGGTCGTTGGGAATTGACATTTGACTGGCCAGCGACGAAATATTGTTGACGAAATATTGCGACCTGTAGTTGTTCCATTCGCTTGTTCATCGATTACAATGCCAGACTACATCGTGCGTTGGTCGTCGCCGATTATCTCCGACGAGAAGGCATACAGACATTGGATTGAGCCGGGATGTTCTCGGGCGGAAGCGTACGCCAGGGAACGTGGCCCAGTTTGGGGTAGCTCTTCAGGCGGAATGGCGGGCAACATCAAGGTCAACCATTCGCAAGTTAATCAACTGTATGCCATCAAGGTGTCGTGCATGTCTCACCATAGTGTACACACCAGATATTGATCTACAGGCCAGAAATGAACTTTGCTTACAATTATCGTCTTTACACCTTGACTATGATTTCATCAGTCGGTATATTATATCATAAACCTGCTTGTCGTGGTTTACATCTTAGGAAAAACGTAGGTTAAGATTTCAAGTGTGTGTGGTTTCCTTGACTGTCATCAATCAATGCTTAGTTTAACCTTCCTACTATGAGTGATAAGAAAACATAAACGTATATCACTGTTTATACGACCGTATCGAACCCATGCTGCATCGATCATAACATGTCTTGTCTATTGCAACAATCAAGGATACTAAAATGCTCGATGGTCCCAAGTTAAATTTTAACAAGACGCATATACTAGTAAACATCCTGGCTGCCATGTAATGTACTTGAAATAATCCTACATATAGTCGATATATCAAGTACCGTCCGCATCCGTCTTTGGCGATACCAGCGCTGCAGAACAACCCTGAATAGAAATGCCCTGATGGTGAGTGAGTGAGTGACCTACAATGCCAAAGTCTGCAATGTTAAATGTGTATGATGGCTTGGTATAAGTAAGTAAGAGAACATCTGAATTTGATAGTCATCCCTCTATTCAGCCACCATATACAATCCTCAGTAGTGAGAGTCACTCTGCGCCCAGCTATATCTTCCCTCAGTCCCCCACTTAAGTGGCCTTTTATTTATGGGGTATTGCTACCGTTCCTCGTGTGGACAGATGAGATGTGACACGAGGGGCGGCTGAAAATTCTAACTTTAATGGATTGTGTTGGTGGAGTTTGTTGCTAAGTATTTTTTAACCTAATCACCTCCGAGGTCCACCCACTTCTCCCAACGATGCTGGAGTGCCTGGATCCCACTCATATAAACGTCCTCCTCCTAGTGCTATTAAAAAGCCCACACAGTAGAAATTACGTCGAAATTTGCATAATACTTGCCAGAGAGTTTTTTCTTCCAGTTTGGGAAGTGGTTGAATTCTCACGGTGCCAAATCAGGTGAATATGGAAGATGTTCAATGAGTTCAGGGTCAAAGTCATACGTTGCAACCGTGGTGACACTAGACTTATGAACAGGTACATTGTCCCTGTGGAACTACACACGTTTTAGTGAGTTTTCCACGTCATTTAGACCTGATGTTCTCTCACAGTTGCCAAAGCCGAGCACAATACTGACATGTACACATGTAGCTATGTTTTTAAATCCCAGAAAACTGGAGCCATCGCATTATCAGTTGATGAAAACGATCTTTCCTACTTTTCGGAGGTGGAGAAGTTGAATGTTTCCAATGCTATGACTTACGTTCAGTCTCTGGCTGATAGTGGTGAACCTAAGACTCATCCATGGTTACACATCGCTCAACAAAATCAGATGTGTCTGTTTCAAAATGACCCCAATTTTTATGTGAGGACCTGGAACGTTTCTGAGGTGTCAGAAGCCTTGCAACCCAGCTTGCTGAATCCTTTGTCATGAGCAATTCATTCCTCAGAATGTTCACAATTCTCTCATCACTGTATTTGCGATATGAGTTAGTGAGTGAGTATGGTTTTGTGCCGCTTTTAGCAATATTCCAGCAGTATCACGACGGGGGACACCAGAAATGGGCTTCACACATTGTACCCATGTCGGGAATCGAACCCGGGTCTTCGGCGTGACGAGCGAACCCGACCGCCCCATTTGCTATATGACGTGTCGTCGATTATCCATAGTCATATCATGCATTTCCTTCGTGGTGACAGCTGAATGTCTTCATGGGGCGGTCGGGTAGCCTAGTGGTCAAAGCGTTCGCTCGTCACGCTGATGTCCCCCGCCGTGATATTGCTGGAATATTGCTAAAAGCGGCGTAAAACCATACTCACTCACTCATTCACTGAATATCTTCCTGATTCTGGATCATCTTCGAGGCTTTGTCCTTCCCATTTGAACTTTTGACATTGCACTTCGACCATACTGAAACCTGAAACATTTTGTCAGCTGGCACCGGGTCGCAAAACCAGTCTGGTCACGGTCTAGTGAACGCACCGCTCCCATCTCTCTTAATTGTCCGACTTCCATCAGCATGCGGCAGTCCCGTCCAGCGGTCATCGTTGTCCAATGACTTGACATTGAAATCACTGGTGGATACAGCTAACAAAGTATTAAACCAGTAGTACATTCTCCCCACTCCATACATCATCCAACGCCATGGAATAAAAGTTAATAAAAGCTCACAACCTCGTGCAACCTTGGTGCTCTTGCACAATGGTCCAGTACTAAGGACATGAACGCTTCGATCATGAAATACTCACACTACAAGACGTCAATTCCTTTCTCAGCGAAACCTAGGAACAGGGACGAACACTCACAGCTCCGTTTATCAGCAATTCAGGAGCCAGTTACATTAAGAAACATCTCACACCAATCACGGAATGGGACTACCAACTAGCGCAGATACTACTAGCCGGAACTCTGCTGAAATCGCAGAGTGTCTTCAATCACCCCAGTGCCTCAGGAGACACTATTTACCATCTACGCCAACGCAAAGCCTTTACGAACTACCAGTCTTACCAGTCTTAACCGACTCTACTACTCCTTTTTCTAGGTTAACAGAGTTGTAACCCCTTTTCCTTTTCTAGTCTAGGCTATCTGTGTAAAAGCAGCTTAACTAATTCTATTTATTTATTATCACTCTCATGTGCTCTCTCCCCATCATAATCCAAATTTGTTCCTTTTTTCATCACTTTATCAACATTAAGTTATTTTTCCCCTTTCCAATCTTCACCCCTCCAACACAACAGTCAAGGCCTCAGTAAAGCTTTCAGGTTGAGGACATTTCCAAATTTGACGCATCAGTGACAAAAATGATGTCCGATGCAATTCCCTATTTTGTCTAGTACCATATGTTCCCGTGTTTCTTTTCAGGGGAACATTTGACTTTGCTTTGCATGTGTTTGTGACAGGTGCCAACGGTGGGGCAGAATACGCTGACCTTTTCGCGAACACCTGGTATCATTACTATTTGATTGTGATTCATTAACACATGCTCATTATATAGTCGGATTCGTACAAATGACTCTGTTTTATGCAGATAATTCTATTGGATATGGAAAGGGATTTGGGGATTGATTATTATCACTATCATCTACTGTAATACTATCATCTGATTCGACCACTTACGGGTCGTCGGGACGTGGCCGCCACTTTGCTGACTACGGCGTTATGCAACATTCAACCCGCAAATAGAGGATTCAGTCGCGATGTCAGTCAATATCCTAATTGATGTGTGTTATGCACTTGGGAATTCATCACAAAGGCTTTCCACCTGTTTAAATTTGCAAAAGCCTAAGTCGTTTTATTCCGTGTCTTTTGTCCGCCGCCGTTCGAGAACGTCGTATCTACAACAACCGAACCAATGAAGCTGAAACTCGCCATGCTGTCAATCAATAACACTCAATACACGCACGGAGAAGGTCGTATTAGGTAGATCATTAATAGTTTTACGAACGAAGCAAACATCATTGTCAGTAAGCTGTCTGCATTCTTTTTGTTGACGTTCACCGAGCCGGCTGAAGGTTACAAGTGAAACGTAAAACGTGAAGCACCATTACTGGAGGTAGATTTAATCAATGCTGAAATTAAAGCTGTTCGAAAATGCTTGCTATAATATGCTTTCTTCTAATAACAACAACGCCATTAACACTTAACTGTTAGGAGTGAGTGAGTGAGTGAGTGAGTGAGTGAGTGAGTTGTGTTTAACGCCGCTTTTAACAGTATTCCATTTATATCACGGAGTGTTAGCTTAATGTTGGAGGAAAGCCCGAAGTGATACAGGTCTTAGACGTTTACCACTTCAGTGAAACCCACGAGAACGGATATGGTGCTGACAAACCTAGAACCATAATCGGGGCGAACTGGGATTCGAACCCGCAATCATAGGTTTCTGGCGTGCCCAAGGGACGCAACTTTGCACAGCGACTTGCGGCGCCTTAAACGACTGGGCCACCCGTGCCCCCTTAACTGTTAGGAAGATGTGTAGCCCTCGTTAATCTGAGACATATTGTTTAGGAAAATGGCAAAACTTCTATGTTTATTTATCTTATTTTCAAAACCCCAAGATTCAGTGATCAGAATAACAGCTACAAAACCTTTTCCATAATCATAGGAAATCTCCAGTGTTCAATACCAACAATATCATAAGCATTGATTATGAACCAATCTGAAATAGTGACCCGTCGCACCCGTCACAAACAACCCGGGCAAGTCAAGTATTCACGTGAACATACACGAGAACTTATGGCACAAGTCAAAATAGGGAATTGCAAAGTGGAAGATGTAATAAAAAATGAAGGAAATGACTAATATTAGTTCAAGTACTGAAGATGTGAAAGTCTGTTTAAATTATTCAAATTGAGAAATATATTAATCTTGATCTTGTCAGACACAGCAAGGCCAAGACGACTAAAGTTGTGACATGTATAGACTACATTTAGACACGTTATACATATTTTTGCAATATTTTTTGCTATTTGTTTCTTTAAATTAATTTCAAAATCAAAATCAATTTTTAAAAAACCCAAATAGTCAAGAATATCTCATTGAACTGAAAGTACTGATAATATTGCCAAACACACGTATTTTGGGTATCATCATTTGCACTCCAAAATAATTAAGTTAAACGTCATTCGTCCAAGACGTCATTTGACGACCGAAGAATAAATTAGATGCATTTGTATACTTAAAATTGGGTCAACACTACGTCACGTTGCAAACATCTTTGGTGTCAAACCACAAACGTATATTTTTGTACGTCATTCGTCAATATTAAAGGTTCTAAGATCATGTCATTATTTTACATGAATGCTAAATAAATGATGGGCTAAACTGACAGCTTCATCGTAGCGACAATATAAAGTGTAGAAGTACAAAAGGCCATGCAACATTTCTCTAACTGATTACTGTGATGTAGTAGCGCTGCATGAGTTACGGCAATAATGCAGGAAACTACACTGACACTACAATTGATACAATTCTACTGGAAGTTTCTGAGCCTAACGACGAAGCATGCACCATACACCCTTGACAATGTGCATGTATTAATTGTTTAACATTATTTTCCATGCATACACATGAGAATTCTTTCTGTATTCAGTAATTGAAAAAGCGAAAATAAACACAACTAGGCAACGGTAATATAACTCAATTTTCGCAATTCCTCTCTCTTAATCAATAAACTATTTTTACTAATGATTGAATGTCATCAGAACAAAGAGAAAGGATAGTATTATTTACATTCCCATGTGGTGTCATAGAACTCAGTTCTCCGCCAACTCTAAATACTTCTTATAGCTAATTTGGCAAAGCACGCTATGTTTCCTACCTCAAAATATGGAGTTTCGCTATCTAATAACACCTGTTTACTATTTAACGTTAGGAATTAGAATAGGTCTTCAGCAACCCATGATTGCCGTAAAAGGCGACTATGCTTGTCGTAAGAGGCGACTAACGGGATAAGGTGGTCAGGCTCGCTGACTTGGTTGATGCATGTCATCGATCCCAATTATGTGGATTGATGCGAAATCAATCACTGGATCGTCTGGTCCAGACTCGATTATTTACAGATCGGCGTTATATAGCTGGAATATTGCTGAGTGCGGCGTTAAACAACACTCTTTATTGCGTGGCTATTCACAAAGTGGACACATAACCATGATATGCATGTGAAATCACCTTCCGTTGCCACAAAAACTCTCTGCTAAAGCCGACTTTATCATGAGCATGCGACCATGCATCACCCTCAAATAGTGATGATACCACGTGTTCGCGAATAGGTGAGCGTATCCTGCCTGCCACACCGGTATCACCCGTCAGAAACACATGTAAAGGAAAGCCAATTGTTCACCCGCAGAAAACACGGCAACATGGGCTACAAGTCTAAATAGGGAATTGCATCGAACATCACTTTTGTTGATGTGTCAAATTTTGAATTGTCCTCCCCGTGTCTGCCAAAACACGTTTTGAAATGAATGTAACCTTGATCAGACAACTTTTGAGCAAGACTTGTATGACGTTCTTTGAAATCTTCGTAGAAAGACCATGCTCGATTTTACTTATCAAATTGTGAAATATAGACTCTAAGAACTGGAACTGCTAGATTATTGCTCAACACAAAGTGAACCTTGACTATTGAAAACTTGAAGTCATCTCACTTGTCACTCTGAATCTTTATGCACAGATCTAAATATGAAAGAGATGAGATGGTCTCATAAATATGAAAGAGATGAGATGGTCTCATAAATATGAAAGAGATGAGACGGTCTCATATAACACGAAACCAGTCAGCAAGAACATGAACACAATTAGTTCCCATGGAGTTTGCCTATTCCTCTCCTAAATGTCATATACAAATGAGTGTCCGTTGCAAGGATGTAAATACTAAAGTACTCATGGAAATGAAAAAACCCTGTTTTGCTGGATTTAATAATCGACACAAAGCATTACGTAAAAAGGAAATAACAAATAACAAAAAGTACTAGTCTGGATTTGCTAGTTTTATCTCAGTGCTCAATACAAAATGTACTTTACAGGAGGTAATTTGTAGGCACTTTCAACATTCAAAAGTCCAGGCAGTATGCAAATTAGCCTGGAAAAAAAGTTATCAAAACAACAATAAAAATAACAGCTATGTTTATGTACATAATAATAATGACATGTAAGGTGTGGTTTGAGAAGGGAATATGTTACTTTTACGTTCTGATATTTTGACGATGATTCACTATCCCACAATGCCACTCACAAATCACTAACCAGTGACAAATTACATGCACGTGGGTTTCAAGCACCTGTTTTCACCTGTCGTCAAGGTGTCATAGGTCACGGACATTCACCTTGATCTACTAACACCTGGTTATGCTCAGTTTCACAATAGTCTGTTTTGTTCATATTTTTACACACTTTTACTTGTAAAAAAGACATAAAAACCAAGGCCCAATTAGTTGTAATTGAGTTGTTTGAATATTCATATATTTTGTATATTAACTGCATTTATTTAAAATCTGAGATCGAAAAAAAGTTTTTTTTCATTTCCGTGAGTACTTCAGACTAAGTTCTTTTAGGAAAAATCAACATTCCGTATTTGATAGGTATTTTAAATGGAACTTTCTGAAAAAGCTACAAAACCCTTTCAGTTATCTAAAGAAAGCTATGATTCCGGCTATAGCATAAGTACGTGTTTATGAATCACTATAAAATATTGATGATCCCAGGCGTTTCCGAAAAGGTCAACATAATCCCACGATATTCTCCAGCTGTACGATAGCAGTATCTACATGTAAACTTTCCTTGCTAAATTATGTCTCATATAATTGAGGCAGGGATGCCCAACGTCCGATGCGAGATTCGCACAATATCATGATCCTTTGCCTGACAAACAGTGGCACGCGTGTGTTTCACTTTATTATCATAAAATGTCATATAACTGCGTCACTTTCCTCCAGTATTCAGTGGGGAAGCCTAGTGGTTAAAGCGTTCGCTCGTCACGCCGAAGACCCGGGTTCGATTTCCGACCTGGGTACAATGTGTGAAGCCAATTTCTGGTGTCCCCTGTCGGGATATTGCTTGAATATTGCTATAAGCGGTATAAAACCATACTCACTCACTCACTCATCACACATACTGTTCCAAACAGTCAGCGCCATACCCATGCTCATGAGTTTCACCCAAGTGGTAAACCTCTAAGGACTGCATCACTTCAGGCCTTCCTCTCCCTCCCACATAATTAACTTCTCAACTAAAAAGCAATCTAGGAACACCATACCGATTGACATGAACTCAGTTAAAAGACAGTTGACATCCGAATGAAATATTCATTTTTTCTTTGAACGAAACAAGATAGTTTTACGATTGCATAACAGTTATAGGTTCAGCTGTCACGATAATTGGTTTCAGAAAGAAGAATATGGTTGATCACAAGGAAACGTGTTCCACTAGGCCGACTTCATACGAGTTCAATGTTCCACATTCTATGAATAATTACTATAGGCGAGGCCATTATGGGAAAACAAACCAAACATTTACGGGTACGTTTTCTATTGTCAGATGAGCATTGACATTTATGTTTGGTGATAGTATTGTTAATCTACAGAGTTATATATTTTTAGTAAATAGTTTGATAAGTGCAACGTAGATAAGACAAAAGTATATTATAAAAAAATGTGAACTTTCAAGGAACGTGAGATATCAACTTTATAAAAGGAAATAATATTATTATATGTTTTAAATATAAGACCACACACTTCCTTTCCCTTATTGAAAAAAAGATAAAACTTTATAGTGTAGGATTATGAAGTCTGAAAATGTGCATAATAGTTAAAATGTGTAAATATCGACATCATAAATATTCGGATGATGGCTTGTTTTGAGATAAAGTTGTCTCTTATGTGAGTGAGATGTTTTACAGTTGTTCTTGTGATCATCGAGGAAACTACGAATGTTTCTTAAGAGCCCAAGAACCCATAACACGGGGAAATAAGCTCATTTGGTTATCAGTCAGTTGAGCTAAATATGTGTGTTCTAGCTTAACTGTTTACCCAAGGAAACATACACCCCGCTCATAGTTTAAATCTCAAAAGTGCCTACACATAACAAGTATTGTTGCATTGGATCAATACCTTCGCTGTAAGCGTAACGGTCTTTGAGGTTAACACATTATCAGACAACTGTTCATATTTGCCGCATTCTAGATTAACATTCAACCAAGCAAGATGTCCAGGAGTGCTGAGAGAACATGTTTTATGATTTTCTTGATGTTTGTTGTCAGTGCAGACGCGTTTTCAACAGGTAAGGATAATCTATAAATTTTGTAGTTTTATTTATTTCATCGTTTGTTTTCGTTAACAACCTTCAAATATTCAAACATAAACGTAAGCTATGACTGAATATATTTTATATTGTTAAGCAAATAACATCATATTAACGCGTTCACTTGAGTGAGTGAGTGAGTGAGTGAGTGAGTGAGCGAGCGAGCGAGCCAGCGAGCGAGCGAGTAAGTTTTTATTGTTTTACGCCGCTTTTAGCAATACCCCAGTAATACCATTGCGGGGGGACACAAGAAATGGGCTTCACACATTGTACCCATGTCGGGAATCGAACCCGGGCCTTCGGCGTGACGAGCGAACGCCTTAACCATAGGGCTACCCCACCGCCCCTCTCTGACATGAGGAGCTAAACAACTGTTGATTTACCGACAATACAAAACCCAAAAAACCCTTTTGTTCAAGCGTTTCATTGTAATAGATTTTATCATATATGAATAATATGATATCGTCAACTATTATTACATGTATTTATTAAAAAACCTATAACTCCATACTTATTGTATGTATGTATGTATGTATGTATGTATGTATGTATGTATGTATGTATGTATGTATGTATGTATGTATGTATGTATGTATGTATGTATGTATGTATGTACATTAACCTTCTGGACGCCGACATTGTGTCGAGAACAGGAACAAACAGGTCTTTGCTACCAGGGGCGGTGGGATAGCCAAGTAGTTGAGGCGATCGTTTGTCATTCCGAAGGTCGGAGTTCGATTGCCCAATCGGGCACAATGTGTGAAAAACTTTTCTGATATTCCCCGGTTTGACATTGCTGGAATATTGCTTAGCGTGGTGTTATAGACATGCTCACTGTTTCCAAATCAGCTAATATCTCACTCTCAACAAATATTTCCCACAACTTCATCTATCATATTTGTTTAATAAGGCTTTTAAAGTCTATGCTCATCATATTTGCTTCTGAAGAGAATTTAATGACCAAGAACCTAGGATGCGTCTGTTCCCACAGACAAGGCTCAAATAACACAATGATGATAGATAAACATAACTACATTAATTGTGTGATCAAGGTACTTGGTATAAGTGACAAGTAATGACACAAATAAGGTAGGCAACTATAATAACTGAGGAATAAATATGTCCAAACCATCCATCAGTACTTTCAACGTTTGACTTGATTCTAAAACCGGAATCCATGTCCAATCCTCTTTTGTACTGCCCCATAGCTCCATGACAATCCGCACCAAGAGAAAGATATTGCTGGGTTCAGAAAATGTACCACCAAATCCCTTTCTTAAAAAATTAACCAATCATTACTACAATCAAGCAAGGACTTTCTGTATGTTCACAGAAAGTATTTGAAACTATTGCAATCATTACCATGTGGATTCTCAAAGATTCAAAAAGGACTTGGTTGACATTTATGCAATCTCAGAAAAGAACCAATTTCAATTCAGTCGTGGTGACACTAGATATAGTTAAATATCTGTCTTCAGAGGTTCAGGACAATGTGTCAAAAATGAAAGCAAATACCTTCTGAAATTTACTGAGAAAACAATATGTGAAATGCTGGACTTTCTCATTGATAACACCCATGTACAATTTGGGAATATGACGTATAGGCAGCCCATTAACCCACGGGTACCCGTTGTGTTCCCCTTCTTGCTAATCTGTTTCTTAATGCATATGCATGTTAATATCGGCTCGGATTGGCAAAGTCAAAACAAGGTAATTTGGAAGTTTCGTTGAAGAAGTTTACCTTAAGTCTCCTCATCTGTTTCGTATTTAGATCTGTGAATAAAGATTCAGAGTGACATAAAAACTCTCCACACGCCTGAATGACAAGAGGGATGACTCCAAGTTTCCAATAGTCAACTTTCTCCTTATGTCGAGCAATATTTCAGCACCTCCTTTGGTGTCTACATTTCAGATTTCACATTTCACAACATTTTAGGTACGAGTGAGTGAGTATGGCCTTACGCCGCTTTTAGCAATATTACATCCAAATGACGGCGGAGGACAGCAGAAATGGGCTTCACACATTGTACCCATGTCGGGAATTGACCCCGGGCTTTCGGCGTGACGAGCGAACGCTTTAACCACTAGGCTACCCGACCGCCCCGTTTTAGGTACGATCGATCATGATCTTTCTACGACGATGTCAAAGAGCGTCACACGACCTTTGCTTAAAAGTTGTTAGATCAAATTTGACTCGCATTTGCATGTGTTTGTGACGGGTGCCACCGGTTGGGCAGGATTCGCTCGCCTTTCCGCGAACAGCTGGTATTGTCACTGTTTTATAGTGATTCAGAAATACATGCCCATGATACATTTGAAATTGCACAATCAACTCTGCTTTTAGCAGGGATTTCTTGTGACCATGGAAAAGGCTTTGTCGCTTTTATAGATCTCATCCCTTACGTTCTGTTTGAACATTCCTCCTACATTAAGTTGACACCCCGAGACATAACTGAAATATTGTTCAACACTACATGGAGTCCGACCACAATACAATTTAACTATATCCCTGATCTCAGTCGACGTGGGTATTCACATGCAAAATCTGTCTTCTGTATCCAACGCTTGTCGCGAGATCCCATTAGAGAGGATCGGATGGTCAGACTTACTGACAGCGTGCCCCGTTCTTGGTTTCGCGTGCTTTCAGTCACTGTGATATCATTACTGAGTGCGGCGTTAAACAACACCCACTCACTTACTCACTCAAGACCTGTACCTCACTTAGACACTCACTCACTGACAATACATTTACCTGGGCAGAACTAATTGTTGATTACACAAACAGTGGACATCGATGCCGGGCAACCATGATACACTGTACCAATGCCCATTTTTACCAAGCTGACAACAAACAGGGTGCTATCGAGTCTATCATTTAGATAAACTCTTTTTGTTCGTAGAAATACACCAGCCTGCATTAAATTCAATGATGATGTTTACGCTTGTAAACAGATCGATTATCAATCGAAAATTTGCTTCAAGATCAAGCATTACTTGGATCCATTGTTTACCCCAAAATGCGACAAAGTCCACGATCAATGATGGAATTGGTTATCCCAATCTCATGTCATATAACAATGCCCCCACACCGCGCCTACTTTGTATTACAAACTATCAGACATTATATCAATGAGTATCTAAAAGTTCAAAACACTGTCTAACGAAATTTATATGAAGGGTTCTATTGTCGCAGGTGTCTCAACAGCAAAGCGCATGTTTTCATTTGAATTCTGTTGATTATGTAAATATTGTTGACCTGAAAACTTGACAACGGCTGGAGATGACAACTGTTTCGTCGACATAGTTCCTTTATAAAACCAGTGTACAGTTGCAAAGGAACAATATGAAAATTGAATAAGTAGTTATGGTACATGAGTTCCTACAGTGACAGGTCGAACTATCGATGATCACAGACCATGGTTTGATGGTTAAAGGATCAATAGTTTACATTGTTGCCAAGCTATCTATGTAAACAGACGAAATGACAATATGCAGTTGAAGAACACTTTTACTAATTAACCATTTTTGTGTATCCAAACTTTTAAGATTTTGATAAGACACTGATATACGTTAAGACCAAGCACAGAATCTCTACATCTTGACCGACGATACTCCAAGTATAACGGCCCTAGGAAATAGCGGACGTTTTATGCTTTTATTTGTTCTTGCTTTTGTCACAGGGTGGCAGTTACAGCTTAACATATTCCCACCGTTTATGCATCGGGTAGTATCATGTAAGTTGGGGTCGTGCAAACCATATTTTCTAATTTCGCTTCCTCGTCAACAAGCGCCATGACACCGAGCTCTTACTTTATAACAGCTTAAGTCAAGCGGGCCAATACTCATCCTCTTGTTCTTAATTCCCATCTGAGATCTTCTTAACACGTTCTAGTTAAATGAGCAGTTGTAATATTTAATTGTACGTGTTTAGGTTTGTGTAACTTTATATAAAAGTGGCAAAACCTTGTCAAAGTACAGAGAAGTCTCTGTCAAAGGCAGAGTCGACTGACTAGATCAGACTATATCGGGAACCTGTATTTATGAATCACTATTAAACAGTGATGATACCAAGTGTTCGCGAAAAGGTGAGCGCATCCCGCCCCACCGGTGGCCCCGTCACAAACACATGTAAAGGCAAGTCACCTGCGAAAACGGTTACCTTAACATATGGTACAAGTCAAAATAAAATGCAAAATAAATCTAAAATAAGATGTGAATGTGAAATAAATTGAAAAATAGAGTGTAAAAAAATGACAAATGATATAAACTATCAAACTTTATGAAGCTAAGGTATGTAAGGAGTCGACCGCGAGCAGGATGTGCGGCTCGGAGGAATCGCCCTGATGTTGAGGTGGAGCTCCTCTCACCTGTCATTCATCGTTGTGCTTGCGACGTAGAGCAGGCAATCCGCTCACTGCGACAGTTGCTTTAGGGTCTATATATTGTGTATTAAATGTTCCGGAACAATGATTCAGATGTCGTCCTCCAGTACCCCCAAGAGTTAATTCCCAGCATAGCTTCACGTGATGTACAATCCGGTAAGATGCTAAGATGGAGGCGCTAGGCGATCAGTAGCTTTATGATGTATTTTATTCCGCTGACATTTTGAATCGTTTCGCAGAAGTACATTTTGCTAACTAGAATTTGATTTCTAAGGCTTGTGTGTGTGTGTGTGTGTGTGTGTGTGTGTGTGTGTGTGTGTGTGTGTGTGTGTGTGTGTGTGTGTGTGTGTGTGTGTGTGTGTGTGTGTGTGTGTGTGTGTGTATGTATGTATGTATGTGTGTGTGTGTGTGTGTGTGTGTGTGTGTACTACATGAATAGTTTCTGAAATGTGCCCCTAATGATCAGTTTGTTGGCGGTGGCGAATAAACTGTATAGTTTGTTTGAGCTTTCAAGTTTAGTTTTGAAAAACTATGTTTTCGTGAAAAAAAGTGAAATAAAATTCAACAACCATGTATTCACCTTCTTAACTAGGAATTGAACTTTGATTTGTCACCACAAACGTGCATGGACCACCACGGATGTGCTTGAGTTTTTGCAATCTTACAATAAGCACAAAGTTCAATTATATCAAAACATTTAATTTTTCAACTTGTACACCACTATCACACCTGTGCATAAAGATTCACAGAGAGAGAAATTACTGTCCAGGGGTGATGCAATGTCCAAACGTCAACTTTCCCTTCATGTCTAGCGATATCGATATTGCTATCAGCTTCAGCCTTTTGTTTTATCTGTTGGGCAGGACATACTTACCCTGTTGTCCGCCTGGTGCAATCACTGATTTTCAGTCCCCAATTCATATAAATGCCACTGCTATTTTTGCCCTTTACGCCAAGTGGAATCTATTTCGGCGGATAATCTAGACTGGTGATTCTCCTGCATTGACAATTTATATATATTTGGTGTATAATGTTACATGAGCATGCTCTTTCTAGGAAGATTTCTACAATATGTGAAGCCCATTTCTGGTGTCCACCGCCGTGATATTGGTGGAATATTGCTAAAAGCGGCGTAAAACCATACTCACTCACTCACTCACTCACTAGGAAGATTTCAAAGGTTGTTTGATCAGGTTCACGTGTTTAGTTTCAGGTAAAGAACTGACTTGCCATTACATGTGTTGGCACCTTTTTGCGAATACCTATCATCACAACACCTGATTCATAAACACGTGCTTATATAGTCTGCATTTTACACTGGACACTGCTTTAACAGAGGTTTCCTATCGGAATGTTTTTATGTCAGGAAGTTTTTCTGCTCTCATCCATGTCGCTTGTTTTTTATTGAGTCTATGATATTTAACTAGTTGTATCACTATGCATGTTCTTAGTGAATGTATAATGTGTTCCCTATCGCTACATGACTGAAATATTAACGTAAATTCTTAACCCTCTCTACTGAATACATGGAACATTAAGTATATAATATCAGTTACTTAACTTTGCGAAACCACCCTTATCACCGTTCGTTGCCTCAAGATATGAATTCGAATCTATAAACGCTAGTAACGCTGAATCAATACCTTATATGGATAAACGGCCATTACTCAGACATAGTTTAGAAGTGGGAATCGACACATATGTTTCGTTTTTCACGATATTTTATATCTGTACCTTGTTTTAACCTTTGGACCATGATTGAATCCAGTTTTCAATATGACCTCCACCGCGGCCATATTGAAAAAAAAGACTATTTATGGCCATTCTCATGCTCTCAAATTGGCTCTGTAAACGTCTTCTCTTCTGCAATTGAGAGGCTCAGAAAGCTGAACTTTGGCATCTTTCACCTCATGATGACATACTATTTTGTTCAAATCTGTAAATTGTAGTGTCAGTATTCAGTCCTAAGTGTTTGTGCAGACCATATATGAATATCAATGCTGACAGCATATAGTTTTAAGTTTGTGACTTTGTTACGTTTTAAACTGATGAGTACATATCCATGTGAGTTACAGAGCACTATTTTATTGTTCGGGTTTAGGGGCTAAGGTTAATTTTTGTATACGCCTTGAGTGATACATGAAGTTTTATCCTTCTTACAATTCCGACAAGTACCATGGTAAAGGTATCAGTCCAATTCGTAAAACCCACCCTTACCCCAACGCCCCATATGGAATCCAGGATTTAATTGATCAAAGTATCTATGAGTGAGTGAGTATTGTTTACGCCCCTTTAAGCAATATTCCAGCAATATCACGGCGAGGGACACCAGAAATTGGCTTCACACATTGTACCCATGTCGGGATTCGAACCCGGGTCTTTGGCGTGACGAGCCAACGCTTTTTAACCTCTAGGCTACCCGACCGCCCCCACAGTATCTATGCGACATAAGGAATCGGGTGTTCAGGCTCGGTGACTTGATTCATTGGTGTCATCTTACTCCGAAGGCGATAGTAATATCAACCACAATTTTGTCTCGCCAAGATTCTTTTATATCCAGGCTGCCGTGGTTCAGGCAAGACTAATACTGTCTGTGGCAGAACTCAACACACCAATCAAAGGCACAAACCTAGTATCATGGCGTATAAGGGATATACGCCATGATATACATGTATGTGAAAAGTTGGGAAGCATATTTTCGTTTATGAACAATTGGCTTGAATATTCTTCAACAACTTAACTTATTACTCTTTTTCAGTTTGTCCATCTGCTGCGACCCAAACCTACTCATCAATGATCACAGCAACCGCATCAAACGACACAGATATTATCTTCCTTGCATCAACAAGTCAAGGACCAGTCCAGATGTGGATGAGGGCTTTTGGCTTTTTCAAGGAGGCCAGTTTGGACCCCAACACCATGCAGGGTATACCATTGCCTACCTCGGTGCGAATGTCACCCGAAGAGGCAGAGTCTGGCAACATCCTCGTCATCGTTTCCTCAGATGCAGCCGCCATTTTCATCAAGACTGACCATTCAATGTACCAGTTGAGAGACATTTCACAACTATCTAAAGAGTATATAACCGTCTCATATTTTGCTCCGAACGCTGCAGAAACATGGAATTCGACGATCGGCATTTCTGCTGTTTTTAACGATGCAGCTTTAGACGTGACCTTTAAAAATGGAATTGACGTTGAAGAAATATTTTCCAGATTTACCAACGAAACAAAGTGTAACGTCACTGGGCAGAGTATTTCGTGTAAATCTTCGGGCAGTAGGCGATATGTCATGCAAATACAGTCGAGATCTGACTTATCAGGAACCAAAATTACGTCCTCAAAAGATGTCTCAGTAATAGCGGGAGCAGTTGCTGAAAGCAACCTCATGGACCACATGGTACCTTTAGACAGTCTCGCAATAAGTTACACAGTTTTCGGGTTTCCGGGCGGAAACGGAAGTTGCATTTGTCGGATTGTAGCAACATCTGGGTTAACAGATGTTACCGTCGATGGTGTAAATACAGTAACGATAACTGGAGAAGGGGATTATATTGATGTCAACGTTTCTGGTGACAGTTTCCATACAATCAGCGCGACATATCCAATACTTGTTGCCATGGTGATTCAAAATGGCGAATCTAGTTCTCCAGCTTTCATAGTCGCGCATTCTACAGGGTATGTTTCTCAATATACCTTCACGCTTGTAAATGACGACGCAAATGACAACGTTGAGCACTATATTGTAGTACCTGCTGTCCCCCAGGGAGGGATATTGTTGAACGGCGAATCCCCCCCAAACGAAACGCTGTGCATGGCGGTAGGTGGTACGATGGAAACTGGGTGTTTTGTACCAGTAGAGGGATATGATGCTGTGCACAGCATATCTAGCAGCGACGGGGGGAATTTTACAGCATACCTAATCGGCAGCGGTGACCACGGTACTTTCGGCTCCGCATTGATCGAAACAGTCACGTCCAAGGTAAAGCGATATTGTTACAATAACTTCGATGAAAGAATATCAAGTAGAGATTTATTGAGCATCAAAAATATATAGAGGTTATCAAGCGAGTGTGTTTTGGGATGGTAAATATCCTGTATTAGGAATAAATAGTATGTTTTAAGCTCGCCAAGGCTCGCTAAATACAATGTTTATTCCTTATGCAGGATATTTACCATCCCCAAACACACAAGCGTGATAACCTCTTTATCATATAATGTCATTCTTTAATTCTGTGCTTCAAAATCTCTCTCACAAACATTACCGAAACATTGCGAATTTTCATGGAATGCGCGCATTAATATTTATTACGTCACAGCGTTAGTGATGTGTCAGTCGGACAGTGACCGTAGCCAATATAGTTCCAACTGAAATCTGTTTCTTATACAGTGGTGAAGCAACACATACGCAAAACAAGAGTTGTTTTTATTTGCCTTTCGCGGCAATCCATCGGTCTATCCGCAAGAGTAACTGCCCTTTGTCAAAGAGAAGCTACTCTTACCCTAGTCTATGAGACGTCACGGCCACGGTCAGACGTTGTTGACAGTCGGTATGGCCTGTCATAACGTTAAGAAGTGTAGTCAGATGTACACACAGCGACAAAACGAAACAAGGTAACAATTCAAACATATTTCGGCCAAATCCAACTATTTTAATTTGTGGAGGTTTCCAGCCGCAGAGGCACAGATATGGTTGTTGATCCCGCTTGGCTAGGCTTCGTGCCCTCGCAATTTGTTTCTCCAAAGTTGCCAAAACTTATAAAATGCCTTCGCTACGTCACAGCTAGGCACTGATTTTAAGTATATTAGACTGTTCATTTGATAATGATAGCAGTTATCGCTGTAGTTTATCCAGATTCCCGATGGTTAATTCTGACTCGATTGCCGAATGACGAGGGCGACGCCATGTTTGTTTATAAACAGTGAAAGTAGTCCTACTTGACCTTTGATATTTACATCTCTATCCGCATATGACCCCAACGGATATCGTTTTTATCCGTTGGCTTTATCCTGCCGAGAAACCTACCCATTATATGATAAATCGAGTTATCGGTAGTTTCATGGGTTTCACCAAAGTGATAAATATGTATGTCGGACCTTCCTACACATCAAGCTGAGCGGCCGTGATATAACTGATTTTAATTTGTTTGTTGTTTAACGCCGCACTCAGCAATATTCCAGCTATATGACGGCAGTCTGTGAATAATCGAGCCTGGACAAGACAAACCAGTGATTGATATAATTGAAATACTGTTCAAAGCGGTCATCAGCCAAACTCTCTCACTGTACTTTCATGCGCTTAGAGTATATCTAGTGTGAAGTGTTGCGCTCTAAATGTGGCCTTTATTAAGAATTCACCTTCATTTTGTGTGAGTTCATTGGAGTATGAACCTTTATAGAGTGAGGACCAAACTGTATGAACGTCGGAGCTTGTCAATTCTTATAATTTTTTTATAACAATTTCTTACCTCAAATGATGTAGGCCAAGATCTAAACACAATTTTATTTAGTACGTGTGACTTCATGTTTACACTGACAGACATACAACAACCAGTTTATCGCAGAGTGAAATAATTCCTCAAAAAGAGAGGTGACATGGGCGTATGGATGCACAACTTGCTCTTCAGAAACATCTTACGCAGCACATGTATTCAAATCATATCCTCATTAGATGAGAAAGGTCTGTAAAGAACTACCTCATTAAGTCAGTCACAATGACAGCGCGTCGTAATTCATTTACATCAAGTACAAGACGTCAAAATGGCCGACACGATAAGCGTGACGGGAGAGATTTCCGAAGTTGTTAATGAACCTGTGGCGGTTACATGTGTTAGGCATCATTGATCAACTGGCCGATCATTGAAAGGTGAATAAAGATGCGTCAAACAGACACTAAGGTAAATTCATAGATTACTGGACACGGTCAATGTCAGCCTAGGCGGGGTTTGAGTCGATATTAATATAATTTAGATGTGCTTTTCTTCGTTTGTTCATTAGGATAGGCCGCAGCGAGGATATTCGTGAACAATCATGCAGTCACGCTTTCTGACATTTCTCAATATATACTGAAACACTGAGAGCAAGAATAAAGGTTCTAAATGATCAGAAAGAACGCTTATGTATGTTTTCGTGCTTTGGAATTCCCAGGGGGTTCCCCAGGAATGTGGAAGTAGTCCGTCAGTGTTTACATTATTTCAAGAACACGATCTCGTGAAAAACGTATGCACGTCAAATTGTGTCGTTCATACACTTATGAACGTCAATTTCGCGGTCATGTGACCGACTTCTCGTCCAATGGAAAAGCCGTCCATCGTGTAAACTTCAAATAAAAAAAATATTAATTGGTAATGCCATCGGGCGGAAGAGGTTGAAAGTGAAAACGTATTTCCTTCCGACATCCACTGTGATAACAAAAGCATCATGTAAGTCTCACCCGTGCCACACACTGTAAATGTTAGTACAATGACAAGTCTCAGGGAGATCGTGATGCCCAGGCAGCAATCACATCCTGTGTCGCAGTGTCGACAACAGCGTTGTCGTTCTCTGCCGATATCGACTGATACCGATATCTTGTTTCCAGAATTGGACAGACCCCCCTCCACCTCTATCCCTGGACACGTCGTATTGTGTCAAGTCTGGGGGACTGGGAAACTACGTCTCAAACGGCACCAACGGTAACGTCGTATTGTCAATATCTGCTGAAACGTATTGTGCAATTCTGTCTGACCTTTATGTCAATCAATCTTTATATTGAGTTGGAGAGACGGTGAGTGGGTAGATTGATTGGTTGTTGATGTAGTTGTGAGGAAGGTAAAGATGCGAGTGACAGGGAGGATGGTTTGTTTGTGAGTAAATGGTAAATGAGTGGGTCGGGTTGGTTTGTAAGTGAGTGACTGGAGTGGTTGGTTGGTTAGTGTGTGAGTGAGTGGTTGGATTGGTGGGTTGGTTCTTGTGTGGGTGAGTGGTTGGATGGTTGGGTAAGTGTATGGGTAAGTGGTTGTATGGGTTGGTTAGTGTGTGGGTGAGTGGTTGGATGGTTGGGTAAGTGTATGGGTAAGTGGTTGTATGGGTTGGTTCGTGTGTGGGTGAGTGGTTGGATGGTTGGGTAAGTGTATGGGTAAGTGGTTGGATGGGTTGGTTAGTGTGTGGGTGAGTGGTTGGATGGTTGGGTAAGTGTATGGGTAAGTGGTTGTATGGGTTGGTTAGTGTGTGGGTGAATGGTTGGATGGGTGGGTTGGGTAGGTTAGTTGGTGAATGGTTCGATGGGTAGGTGTGTGGGCGAGTGGTTGGATGGGTAGGTTGGTTATTGTGTGAGTGAGTGGTTGGATTGGTGGGTTGGTTAGTGTGCGGGTGAGTGGTTGGACGGGTGGGTTGGTTATTGTGTGAGTGAGTGGTGGGATGGTTGGGTTGGTTAGTGTGTGGGTGAGTGGTTGGACGGGTAGGTTGGTTATTGTGTGAGTGAGTGGTTGGATAGGTAGGTTGGTTAGTGTGCGGGTGAGTGGTTGGATTGGTGGGTTGGTTAGTGTGTGGGTGAATGGTTGGACGGGTAGGTTGGTTATTGTGTGAGTGAGTGGTTGGATTGGTGGGTTGGTTACTGTACGAGTGAGAGGTTGGACGGGTTGGTTGGTTAGGTGTGTGGGTGGGACTTTGGATAGGTGGGTTGGTTGTGTGGGTGAGAGGTTGGATGAGAAGGTTGGGAAGGTGTATGGGTGGTTGGATGGGTGAGTTGGGTAGGTGTGTGGGTGAGTGGTTGGACGGGTAGGTTAGTTATTGTGTGGGTGATTGGTTGGATTGGTGGGTTGGTTAGTGTGAGGGTGGGACGTTGGATGGTTGGGTTGGGTAGGTGAGTGGTTGGATGGTTGGGTTTGTTAGTTTGTGGGTGAGTGGTTTGATTCGTGGGTTTTGTAGGTGTGTGGATGAGTAGTTGGATGAGAAGGTTGGGAAGGTGTATGGGTGAGTGGTGGATAGGTCAAAGTCAAAAGTTACGCATGTAGATACAATCATAAATGTTACACCTTGGGATATACACGTTGTTTGATTATTTATTTCTTTTGGCTAATGTATACTTAATATTTAGAGAAAGATTTAATATATTAGATTCGTTCTTTGTCGTCAAAATAACTACAAAGTCGTTTATCGGTGTTTGCCATTAAATAATCTTTTTATATAATCCTTTTATATAATCATTGTAAAATGGAATCAGAATCAAAAGCCTTTTCGAATCTACAAAAGCTACATGACAAGGATTTTCGAATATGTGCATAAAGTGTAAATATATGATCTGAGGTAGAATAACTTTTTCTGAAGAGGGCTTGAAATTCCTGAATCCTTTCACGCACGTTCGTCAATTTAGAAATACTATTTTTTAATATTGCAGTAAATACTTTTCCTAAATTCGTCATTCAATATTAGTTTCTTCTCAGTGACACCCTCATGTTTTAATTAATTATATGTTTGATTCATATGAGGGAACTTACTAGTCAATTCCAAAGGTAAATGATAAGATTCTAGACGATCGACAATATTCAACATGTTAATTAATGAAGGAAAGTTGGGTTGGGGTTGTGTACGTGTGAGTGGTTTGATGGGTACGTTTGTGAGTGGATGAATGAAAAGATGGTTTGTTTCGATTATGGTTGTGTGTGTTAACGTGTGTTGGGTAGGTGAGTGAATGAGTGTTGTTAGATGCCCCAGGAAGCAATAGCATACCATAATGTATTTATCGTTAGTTAGCGTCTTCCTGAATCCTGAATATAATTATTCATTTAACCAATGTGGAGGACCCGGATCATATCTGCGTTCCACCAACATTAAGCTGACACACCGAGATGTTACCGGCATGTTAGCTAGAGCGCCTGCTCCTTTTTATGACAAAAACATTGATGTTTGTTTTCAAAGTGACATGCTCACATTGGAATACAGAAATTACTCTTAAATTTCACGTTTCTTTTGCTTTGGATACTTTACTTTTAATGTACTTTGGTCGTTGGTCAAGCATGTTATAGCAGCCTTGTTGGAATCAAGATTTTCAGAATGCATTTTATTTTTTGTTTTGGACACATGTCTTCAACAAGCTACTTCTCTGAACCAACCTGATGAAATATTTTCAAACTTTACAAGAATCGTCTCCATACTTAATACACCATGCATTGAGCATTGGCATTATATATCCACATCCACAGGAATTATAACAACAGAAAGATGCTCATTCAGTGCGTTTACATTGACGCTAGAATCTACCTTGTGCAATCTTGTCTTGAAAGTCTTCTGTTGTAAGTTTATGTTGTTGCTGTTGAAAACAATTTGAAATCAGTATATATCAGGGTGATATCGCAATGGGTGCTGTCCTTCCTTCACGTTTTGCGTCTGGGGCACAACCTAAATATTTCTGGACCAAACTGCACAGATAGAAGTCTGGTCATGAACGTGTGCTTTTTTCTATCTAGGACTTTTAAATTATTATATCATATTTGTTTTCTCTTTCTGGACTTAAGTTCAAATTAGGGGAGGGGCTGTTTCCGGATCAACACTCAAAGACCGTTCATTATTTATGGACGAAAGTCTGAATGACCTGAATGCTCAGTGAGCCAAAGTCTTGAAAATGTAAATCCCACGGTAGTAAAACAAACACTCAATCCCGCGGTAGTATAGCAAACACTCACATGATGATATGTCTGAGGTAACTCTACGTCTAAGGGATATCTATGTCTAAGGGAACTCTATGTGTAAGGGAACACACACACACACGCACGCACGCACGCACGCACGCACGCACGCACGCGCACACACACACACACAAACGAAAAAAAAATACAAAAAATACACACACACACAAACGACCTTACACCCCATTTCACCCCACCAAATGGACCTCTATGCCTTTCAAACTTGATAATCCAATACGTGGAAGTATCACATGAAGCCTAACAAAGCTGCTTTTCTTGGATTTCTTTGCAGTGCAAATGGCAACGATGGACGTCAAGAAGAAGAGAAGAATCATATCCTTTACCATCAAGCACATGAGGATGCCTAGTGCAGAAGCCTGTCAACTAACCTGCTTCCTTTATGCCGGTTGTAGGGGCGTCAACTACAACAGCCTCACCTTGGACAACAACTGCGACATTGTGTTCGGCGGACTTTCATGTTCAGATTACAATACCGAGTGGACCTTTTACAAAATAAAGTAAAACATGGTTATAGCGGCAAGATGTAAATCCCACGGTAGTAAAACATGGTTATAGCGGCAAGATATAAATCCCACGGTAGTAAAACATGGTTATAGCGGAAAAATGTAAATCACACGGTAGTAAAACATGGTTATAGCGGAAAAATGTAAAAGGTAGTAAAACATGGTTATAGCGGCAAGATGTAAATCCCACGGTAGCAAAACATGGTTATAGCGGAAAAATGTAAATCACACGGTAGTAAAACAAGGTTATAGCGGCAAGATGTAAATCCCACGGTAGTAAAACATGGTAAGAGCGACAAGATGTAAATCCCACGGTAGTAAAACATGGTTATGGCGGCAAGACGTAAATCCCAAGGTAGTAAAACATGGTTATAGCGGCAAGATGTAAATCCCACGGTAGTAAAACATGGTTATAGCGACAAGATGTAAATCCCAAGGTAGTAAAACATGGTTCGAGCGGCAAGATGTAAATCCCAAGGTAGTAAAACATGGTTCGAGCGGCAAGATGTAAATCCCAAGGTAGTAAAACATGGTTCGAGCGGCAAGATGTAAATCCCAAGGTAGTAAAACATGGTTCGAGCGGCAAGATGTAAATCCCACGGTAGTATAGCAAACACTCACATGATGATATGTCTGAGGTAACTCTACGCTTAAGGGATCTCTAAGTCTAAGGGAACTCTATGTCTTAGAGAGCTCTGTGTCTAAGGGATCTCTATGTCTAAGGGCGCTCTATGTCTAAATGATCTCTAAGTCTAAGGGATCTCTATATCTAAGGGATCTCTGTGTCAAACGTATCTCTATGGCTTAGGGAACTCTATATCTAAGAGATATCTATATCTAAGGGAACTCTGTGTCTATGGGAGCTCTATGTCTAAGGGATCTCTATGTCTAAGGGATGTCTATGTCTAAGGGAACTCTATGTCTAAGGGATATCTGTGTCTAAGGGAGCTCTGTGTCAAAGGCAACTCTATGTCTAAGGGAGCTCTATGTCAAAGGGATCTCTATATCTAAGGGATCTCTGTGTCAAACGTATCTCTATGGCTTAGGGAACTCTATATCTAAGGGATATCTATATCTAAGGGAACTCTGTGTCTATGGGAGCTCTGTGTCTAAGGGATCTCTAGGTCTAAGGGAACTCTATGTCTAAGGGAAATCTATGTCTAAGGGAGCTCTATATTTTAGAGAGCTGTGTGTCTAAAGGATCTCTCTCTGTAAGGGAGCTCTATGTCTAAGGGAGCTCTATGTCTAAGGAGCTCTGTGTCAAAGGGAGCTCTCTGTCTAAGGGGGCTCTGTGCCAAAGGGATCTCTATATCTAAGGGATCATTGTGTCAAGCGTAGCTCTGTGTCTCAGGGAGCTCTATGTCTAAGGGAACTCAGTCAGTACGAATGTGTTTTGAATCCGGATCCGGTTCATTGCAATCGGATGGAAATAAGCTTTTGATTAAGCGTCATGTTGCAAATGTTGGTTTGACAATAACCAGCCATGTTCAAACGGCAGACAACTAGTCTTTTACACATGCCAAGATGTAACACGATCAAGTATATAAGTGTGGCTAAAATGAATGAAAAGTGTTAGTTGTCAATTGCTTGAATAAAAACAACTACGCAAGTATGATTTCTTTGCGGCAATTTTGTATTGTATATGTCTGTATCGCCTAAGAAAATCAGTTTAGGTCAAAGATTTGCTCATGTTCAAATATACGAAAAAAGCTGTTCGCACCTCTGAAATCTTCCGTTTCAACACTCACAAACATTACCTTTTAATTGAGTGATGATACTAGTCCACAGCAAACGTGTCGAAATGCACAAAGGCTTATTCTAATCCATTTCAACACATCTGGTAACATTCATAACGAGTTTGTAACGTTTGTCCTCATCCCCGAAATAATGCCGATCCGTAATCACACCGTGTCCCTTATAGATAATGCATTTAGGTTTGTTTGTTTGTTGTTTAACGCCGCACTCAGCAATATTCAAGCTATATGACCGCGGCCTGTACATAAATGAGTCTGGTCCAGACAATCCCGTGATTGACATCATGAGCCTCGATCCACGCAATTTGGATACGATGACATGCATCAACCAAGTCAGCGAGTCAGCCACCCGATCCCGTTAGTCACCTCTTACGACAAGCCTGGTCGCTTTTTACGGCAAGCATGGGTCGCTGAAGACCTGTTCTACCCCTGATCTTCACGAGTCTAATACCCTTTTAATCATTCGAGACTCAAAACGTCGTGTCAAATGTATATGTAAAACAACTATTTGAATGGAATGACTGCGTGTTGTTTAACGACGCAATAGTGAAGCTCTATCACGGCGACATGTATATAATCACAAGGCAAGGCACACCAGATGTTGAAAGCGTGAGCAGCATCCACGCGGTCAGGGTATGATGTCTCGGAATCCAGCAGTCACAGGCTGATCGCCCTTTATAATTTAGTAAATCTTACGGCAAGCAATCGATAAACCTATTCGGAACCCAAATCCACACCCTTTTTTTGTTTGTTTGTTTGTCTGTTGTTTAACGCTGCACTCAACAATATTCCAGCTATATGACGGCAGTCTGTAAATAATCGAGCCTGGACCAGACAATCCAGTGATTGACATCATGAGCATCGATTTACGCAATTGGGATACAATGGCATGCAACAACCCAGTCAGCGAGCCTGACCACCCGATCCCATTAGTTGCCTCTTACGACAAGCATAGTCGCCTTATACAGCAAATATGGGTTGTTGAAGACCCCGGATGTATGTTGTATTTGTATGGTGCGCCGCTCATTAAATGATCAGGTCAGTTGATGAGATTTACATGTTATTTAACAGCATAAGACAAATATTAACTCGGATATATGTAAGCGTCTAATGTTACCACGCGACAAACTTCTGTCTCACTTTGTTAGCACTCGTTATTAAGTGAATACTATTCAAGCCATTAGCTCATATACTTTCAGGAGCAAAGATAACATAAACAAGTCTCTGATTCATTATATCCTGATTCCTTCCCATTGGCAGAGTAACGTTAGCTCAAGTGAAGTGCTATTCACTAGTTATGATGTATCCGATCACTTCCAATGTGTAGCTACCATACAAGCACATGTAAATGATAATGTAAAGCAAAAGGTTAAAGAAGTATGTTTTGTTAAATGGGACAAAGCTTCCAATTTATTGAAATCTCTTCGTACAAGGTCTGTCTTGATACACTGCTAAGCAATGAAGAGACTTGTTTATTAATAGATACACGTGATGATATTGAATCATTTAATACGGGGATCAGTAAATGTATATATGATTGATGCCAGGAGACAGTCTATACCAGTAGGTAGTTTCAAGGCTCATCTAAAGCCTTACTGGAAACAGGATGGGCTACACCAAGACCATAATAACATGCGAGTTGCAAGGCGGAGATGGTTATCCGAGGATAAACCAAGGGGGGATAATTTCCATTCTTATACCTCATGCAAACAAGCTAAGCGAGAATTCCGACGTCGTCACAGACAGTCAAAGCAGGCCTATTCAAAGCAATGTTTGGAATTAGAAAAACACGTGTGATACTGATGTGAATACGTACTATGCGGATCTAGCAAATCCATATGACCCCGACCAGTTCGATCAAGACTTTAAAGATGGTATTGACAATGAAATTCAGAAATTAGCCTCCAGTAATGAATCTAACTCATGTGTTGATAATGTACTATGTGCTGAAATATCGCTTCAAGAAGTGATACTAGATATGTACAGGCACTGAGGAGGAACAAATCACCTGGCCCTGACAATATTAATAATGAACATGTGATGTTTGGTGGTGAGCTGCTGATAGGGAAGTTAGCACTATTATACCTATTTATAAGGGTAAAAAAGATAAATCAAACCCTGTCAATTATAGGGGTATTACGCTAACATCTTGCCTTAGTAAGCTTTTTAAGAAAATTCTCCTAGAAAGAATAGAAACGTGGACATCTCGAAATGCCTGTAATTTTCCCGATATGTTGCAGTTTGGCTTTAGGAAGGAGCACGGTGCTGTTATGTCGCTATTTACCCTCATCGAATGTGTACAAAGTTATGTTAACAGGGGATCATGTATCTACACAGCATTTCTAGATAACGAGAAAGCTTTTCATCGAATATGGCACTCGGGTCTATTTGTAAAACTCTTTTTCCTGTTACAAGGTATGGGTTTTGTCAATTTATTCGTTATGATAAAACATTGGTCAAACGAATGACTACATTTTATGTTGTTGATTTTAGTAACATAACATTCACACCACTTTATGTGAAGCACAGTTGTTTTTTTCCGTCTGGCATAATAGAAAAATGAAACTTTATTTCTTATTAAAACGTTCATGTGAATTTTGGGAATAAGAATTTTGTGTATTAGTATTTGTTTATATAAAAAATGCGTACCTATGTTTCATGTTGAACTTGAGTTGCTAACAATTTATTATGTTTTGTGAGATCTGTGGACACTTTATATTTTCAAGGATTTTCAGGAGCAGATTATATTTTTAAACACCAAGCCCCATACCCTTTTACCTGAAAGTCGATCTCAAAAGAATAAAGTAAAGAACATGATTCGTCAAGAAAAAGTTAAATATGTTAATCATCAACTCTGAGAGTCCGAATCTAACAACAAGAAACTCTTTAACATCGCAACTCAGGAACAAGATGACGGATAGAGGTCTATCTGATCTATCCTCAGATGCTGAAATATCAGTAGAATTTGGTATTTATTTCAAGGAGAAAATTGACACTGATAATTGCAAACTCACTGAGGCGAACTCTACAGACCATGCATATAACTGTCCTTCTTTGCCTGAACTATTCTCTGAGGAGGAAGTAGTCCCCGGAGAGGAAGTAGTCAAGTTGATTACAAAAAGCTCAGATCATTATCCGATACCGACAAGCCTGCTGTTGGAATGTCTTGACTGCCTTCTTCTACAAGAGTACTTAAACACCTCTCTGATGACAGGTACAGTGTCCTCCTTCAAACACTCTCTAGTCAGCCCACAACTGAAGAAGGTAGGGTTGAATAAGAACATTCTCAAAAGTAATAGACCAATCTCCCGTATTTATCCAAACTACTAGAAAAGCAGATGCCACTCGTCTCCAGGAGCACCTGAAATGACTTGTATCATGGAGCGTTATGATCTGCTTATAGACACAGTATGGACACAGTACAGAAACTGCCATGATTAGGGTCACGAATGGCACCTTAACTGCTGTTGATCATGAACAGATAATGGCACTAGTTCTGTTAGACCTGTCGGCACACTTTCTATACGGTCAACCATCCACTTCTAATAACACGATCTGTGTGTAGCAGGGCGTGGAGTCGTCCCACAGATGACATCCTTACCTTGTCAGCTTGATGACGGGGTTAACCGCTTTGGTCATGTGGACAAGGCGTCCGACCTCGGTCAGAAGGTCCGTGGTTTCGAATCCAAACACGGGACTCGGAAATTTTATGGCCGCTACATTGGCGCCCAAGGTTAAGCTGAGCACGTTCAATTTAAATTTGAGCAAAATAAGCCTCAGTACCCTACTATGCGGCCCGGGACGTGCCTTCTGTTGACGGGGGAGTATGTAGCAGGGCGTGGAGTCATCCCACAGATGACATCCTTACCTTGTCAGCTTGCTGACGGGGCTAACCTCTTTGGTCAAGTGGACAAGGCGTCCGACCTCGGATATGAAGGCCCGTGGTTCGAATCCAAACACGGGACTCGGAAATTTTATGGCCGCTACATGTGCATAACCGACACTGACCAAGCTTAGTGTGAAACCTATTTCAGCGACAGAATTCAAACCGATCTCCTGCCTACAAGCATAACCATTGCGTCCCTCAAGGCTCTGTCTTTGGACCAATACTGTTAACGCTATAATCACGATCTCTCAGCAACACAGCTGTCAAGCACGAAGTCAACCAACACTAGTATGCTGATGAAAAGCAATGGTGAAGATTGTGTAGCCAAGATTCCAAGCTGTTTTGACATAATGACATAAAAAATGAAACTTAGCCAGGACAAAACAGAATTTATTGTGATAGGTCCCAAACATATTCCTAGGGTAAGGCAGTTAACTGACTGTAAAAGTGGAAACTGGTCTTATTCAGTCAGTTAACTCCATTGTCTCGGGAAGATGGGTCCCAAACGTCAAATTCAGCAGTGTACTGATTTTCAACAACTTTTATAGTTGATGCTGGCACTGTTCGCTCTGACAAGGTGAGGGACCTTGGCGCAGAACTAGACCAGGATCTGTGTATGAACCAGCATGTAACCAGGGTGTGCCAAACAGCTAACTACCACCTCAGAAATAGTGGCAAAATTCAGCCATATCTAAAATAATCCTATGCAGTAAAACTTGTATTGTCTGTAATCATATCCAGAATTGACTATTGTAACAGTCTCCTTGTAAATGTAACCAAAAAGCAATTTAACCGACATCAGGCCATCATGAACACAGCTGCTAGGACTATATTCAAAGTTTGACCATGTCCCTTAACATCTAATGGAGCTCCTCTTGCTGCCAGTTGCTGCACGAGTCAACTATAAGATCATCAACAATGCCTACAAGTGCTATAACAACGTTGCACTTGCATACCTCAATTAACCCTAATCGATTTACTCTCCTAAACGAACGCTCCGATCTAATCAACAACGTCTATTTACAGTTCCCCGTGTTAAAACTTTTACTTTCGACAAACGAACATTCACATACGCTGCATCTGTGGAACAATCTGCCGGAAAAAGTGAAATTTAATCCCACTATATTCACTTTCAAATCTCAGCTTAAGAAATTCTTGTTTCAGCAGTGTTACAGCTACAAAAGCACACAGAACATACGCTCTAGAAATGAATAATTGATATAACAGATTAAAATTAAAAAATGCAGCAAAGAGGGTTTCAGTGATCCTGGCACAGTCAGGCTGGTTAGGCTCATCATAAGCTCGGAGCCCTTGCCCCTTCTACACGCAGCCCAGACAGCGATTGGGACTTCTCCCAGGAAGCGCTGCCTACTCAAACCCATACATAACTTTTCGGAGAATGTGAAGACTCCTCAACACTGCAGCCGTCTGCATTACCCAGATTGTCAGAAGGGCTGGTAGCAAATCTGGGTACTCTCCCAATGTCAGTCAACAGATTGGGAGGTACCAAACCTAAGGAACCGAGAACAGCGGGGAGTCGGACAACTTGGTACTTGGGGTACAAGCGTGACATTTCGAAAGCGAGTTCCGCATATTTGCCATGTTTTTCCTGAATCTTGTCAATCACATTTTTGGCAAAAAGGACAGAAAATTCAATATTATAAATGATTTCATTGGATTTATCAAAAAGGACAAGATCAGGTTTGTTGGCCTGGATACGTCTGAGGCTGTATGCGGGCCTATTCAAAAGAATTTTGTCTTCATCATTTTCCATGACGCCCTCTACATATTCTGGATCGTACCATGGAGGGACCTCTGTGTCAAAACTACACGCATGGCGAAGACGATGATCGAGCCACTCCATCTATCGCTTACGATACTGTGTTTGTACCAAATCTGGGCACCCAACAGCCTTCTGCTTCACTTTTCAGGCCAGCCGACCTCATCCAAGCCTAGGACTCCAGGGTTTGCTGAACTTCTCAACAGACTGCACATAAACTCGATGCAGTGGTCGTTCAGATAGCCTTTCCTGAGCCGATTTGATATGGCACTTCACTTGGTTGACGCTCATTTCTGTACCGTCCAGCAGTACAGAACCATCAACAAAATCAAAACTGACATTGAGATTATGTCCCACATCCTTGGCTAGTTTACGAAAACTGTTGAAAACCTTGTTTTCATCATGAGTCTTGACATGCCTCACAAGAGGATCATAAGACAAATAAATAACGTTAATCCAACCCCGCCCTCCCATAATGATTGGTAAATATGAGACTTTTAGGGAAGAGCGAGGGTGGTGGGATCTATTGTCTGACATGATTCTTCGTGTGGGGGTGTCAATGTCCACAAAACAATTCTATGATGAAGAGCCCCAACGTTAATCATACCCCGCCCTACCATAATGATTGGTAAATATGAGCCTTTTAGGGAAGAGCGAGGGTGGTGGGATCTATTGTCTGACATGATTCTTCGTGTGGGGGTGTCAATGTCCACAAAACAATTCTATGATGAAGAGCCCCAACGTTAATCATACCCCGCCCTACCATAATGATTGGTAAATATGAGACTTTTAGGGAAGAGCGAGGGTGGTGGGATCTATTGTCTCACATGATTCTTCGTGTGGGGGTGTCAATGTCCTGAATTTCTTGTTTCGTCCAATCAACAACACCAAAAGAATACGAAAGGACGGGTACAACACAGTATTTGCACATGTTAGCTTATTAAGGCTTTGGATATCGACCTACTTCAGGTGGACAACAAGAATCGCTACCAATGCGTGACTGTTGTGTGGATCATACAGGAACATGGTGTATTCAGAAGACCACCGGTCAAAACCAATAAATCGACATCATAACATGCAGGTATCTTTAATAGCAGGACCGTCATTCGGCAAGGTACACATTTCCGGATGCCTGCATTTGGGTGTATCCTGTTTCTAGGACAAAGAAGAGCGTTTGTATTATAATTTAATTGTTTATGAGGCAGTCATGCTTTGCGACCTTGAACACGATCTCGTCCCATCGGGAGCACTGCAGGAATGAATATATGTCCATACTGGATTTACAGGCCGCTGTCATATAAACAAAGTCTACACCCATGTTTGATGGTTGGTTAAAACGATTGGTTTGTTTGTTTGTTGTTTTACGCCGCACTCAGCCATATTCCAGCTATATGACGGCGGTCTGTAAATAATCGAGTCCGGACCAGACAATCCTGTGACTGATATCATGAGCATCGATCCACGCAATTGGGATAGATGACATGCATCAACCAAGTCAGCGAGTCTGACTACCCGATCCCGTTAGTCGCCTCTTACGACAAGCATAGTCACCTTTTACAGCAAGCATGGGTTGCTGAAGACCTATTCTAACCCGGATCTTCAAGGGTCTGGTTAAATTGAAATTAACCAGACAAGGTTATTCGACTGTGAAGTATTTGATACAGTGAGGGAGTAAGTGAGTATGGTTTTGCGCCGCATTTTAGCAATATTCCAGCAATATCACGACGGGTGACACCAGAAATGGGCTTCACACATTGTACCCATGTGGGGAATTGAGCCCAACGAATGCTTTAACCACTAGGCTACGCCACTCCTCCGTATTTGAGACATGTATCACGGGCGATATTACATGCATCATGTTAAAAAGTATGTTGCAACATGTCAGCCTTGTGCCGTTTTGATAACGGTTGTAAATTCTTGGTCAAATCCAGTTTTTAAGGGTATAATTTCGTTTGGCCGACAGTTTAGCTGGAATATATAGGTGAGAATGGGATTAAAAAACACATTTTGCTGAGTATTTAATGATTTGTTGTAATCATTCGTATATGTGAAGTATTAAAACACAATTAAGGTAAAAGCAACACCAAGCATCGATATCGACCAGTTATAAAATCAACTGTTATTCAGGACGGTGCCTGTACAGTCGAGTTCGCAATAAGAGTAGTTGGTAACGGGTCTTTTACTTCTTGTAAATATATTAACGCCAGCACATATCACGTGATCATCTTTTATGAGCAGCGTCTTTGACGTCCACCTTCACATGCTCCACTTTCCAAAGGGAAGAAATACTCAGTTGATGCATATACTGTAACATACATCATATACGACCAGGAAAATGAGAAGCATATTCCCTGTTTTAAACACCATTCCAAGACGGACTCGTTCTTGCCTAAATCTTTTACTTCTAACAGTCTAGGTTCAACCGGTTCAAAGTCTAGGTGAGTGAATGAGTTGGGTTTAACGCCGCTTTGAACAGTGTTCCATTTATATCACGGCGTGTCAGCTTAATGTGGGAGGGAAGCCCGAAGTGATGCAGATCTCATGAACACAGGTATGGTGCTGACAAACCTAAAAACATAATCGGGACGAACCGATATTCGAACCATCAATCATAAATTTCTGGTGTGACAAAGGGACGCAACTCTGCTCAGCGCCTTGCGGCACTACAGGTAATGATTTGTTCCAGGTTCGTGTTGTCATGCGCATTTATCATTACAGTGTTTGCATTGAGTGAATATGGTTTAAAGCCTCTTTTAGCAAAATTCCAGCAATGTCACATGAACATGTCGGGAATCGAACCCGTGTCTTTGGCGTGACGAGCAAACGCTTAACCACTAGGCTACCCGCCCGCCCCGTTTGCATTGTTCGCAGCATGGGAATATTAATGCTCTCTAATGTAAATTAAAAAACAACTTGCCTGAAACTTACAAACACTATAGAAGATATTAAATGCGTGCTGTTCTTAATGATCGATTTCCCATTGTGATGTTGCTGACACTCATCTCGCAACTGATGAGGAATGGTTCTCAATGTAAAACATACACTTCTGTGGTCAATTATTCGGAACACACGTGAGGACTTTGTTCTGTTTTTTTCAATCAGTCTGCCATTATAGAAACGCAGATGTGAACCGACAATGAGTCAATATCCCTCCACCACTTATATTTTACAATGCGTTTTTATTTCGCTAAAGTGCTTCACATTTGCGTTTCTAGGGCGTGTCTCCGAACGGATGTTCCCAAAGAAGAAGTGTCTTGATGTACATGTAGGTCATCCTTGAATGTTTGTTTAACGCCGTACTCGGTGTTTATGGCATAATGACGATTCCTCTTGTGAACAAAGTATTAAAAGCCCAGGTGATCACATTAGTGGGAACAATAGGCCACAGTCATCTGTACTGATCATATGAGCGACATATCGGATCTGGTGGTCAGGCTCGGTGAATTGGTTGATTGCGTGTCATCGTACCCCAATGGCGTAAGACGTTTCTCATACTATCAATCACTCTTTTACGCCGTCACATACACAACAAACAAGGACCCACCTTTCAGCCGTTTATGCCAGCATCACATATAGGACAATGAATTGATAATTGAGTGAGTGACTGTGGTTTTATGCCGCATTTTGCAATATTCCAGCGATATCATGAAGAGGGACACCACGTGTAAGCTTTACCGCTTGCGTCGATGGAGAGAATGGAACCCTGGTTTTCAGCGTGTCGACCCAAAGCGTTAACCACAAGCTTACCCCACCGTCCTATTGTTAATAAAGCCAATGCTTTATATATTTGTGTCGTTAACTTATACATCAATGGCAAGCTAGTTTAGTTGGAAATGATAGAGCATTAAAAAAGGTTTGATGAGAACATGGGTGAGTAAATTTACGTTGCAATTTTATCCTTGTGACGCCGGGGAGCAAATAATACATTTATAAAGACACTGTTAACGAAGAACGTAACGCAGTTATATATAATGCAACATGGATGGATAAAAAGTTAAATATATCTACTGAACCTTGTGCAGGTGTATCCGTGCTTACTTCTTTCAAATAACCGGAAGGAAAATGTCCCCTTTACGGTGAATTTCTAGCCACAAGTGATAAATGTAGCGCATTCATGCTTTTAATTTCTATAATAAGTGTTTTCAAGCCTAGTTGTTTGTAACCAGAGTGAAATGGTTCGACAGGTCCATCAGTATACCAGCTTTCAGTCCTATCCTATAAAACGTTTTGAAAGTTTAAATAAAGCCTTGAATGTTAAAACATAGATCAAACATCTTCTGAGCAAGTTTCGTTTGACGCTCTTTGAAATCAAGCCTTGAATGTTAAAACGTAGATCAAACATCTTCTGAGCAAGTTTCGTGTGACGCTCTTTGAAATCTGGTAAAAGGGCATGCTCGATTATACCTCAAATGTTGTGAAATGTAGATACCAAGGGGTGGAGCTGAAGGAATATTGCTCGACATTTGTTGAATATTGGAAAGTTGAAGTCACTTCTCTTGTCACATGGTCTTGTGAAGAGTGTTTTCACACTCTGAATTTTTATGCATAGATCAAGATATGAAACCGATGATGCGGGCTCACTGATCTCCTTTTTTCTAGCGCAGGTTCAAAGTCATCATTAGATTCAAACACACAATTAACAGATCCTGCCACGGCTAAGGGACGCCCAGACGAGGCGTTCATCAGCAGCAAAAGACTTGGCAACGTCACTGATCAACAGTGGCGACAGATACGGCTCCATGAATAGTTAAAGGGGCACTTGGCTCTGGCTTCTGTCCGGCTATCTAACACTGCCCGCTTGGGCCATTAGCTAGTGATCGATTCGCAACTGAGCGTGACAAGAGACCGGGCTACCGTCTGTGCGAACAACGGAAATAAACTCTGAGGCAATATCTATACGCATTTCTGAACGCTGATTGGTTTCTCCTGAAAAATGAAGATTACAAAGGACACATGTAAATTATTTTTTTCAACCTAAACAAACACACAAAAAGACCGGGGAAAGATCATCGGATTCGTTATTAGGAAATACCCCTGATGGTTATAGTTTGATAAAAAGCAAAGGACACCCGCAGTGAAAGCATTTTAGATTTTGGATTGCATGGACTGTAAGATGACAGTGATTGATTTAGATCCCATTTTCCGTGTTATAATCATCTCATAAATAATGCCATGTCGATACATCTACAATCTGTGAGTACAACTGACATTATGACAAATGACTAAATCGCAAAATGAAAACCCACCCGTTCGGCACTTGCATGATACAAAGAAATGAGAAATATTTTATGCTCTGGAAACGATCCCTACCCTCGCTTAAAGTCCAACTTGTTGCCAAGGAAACGAAATTAAAATGGAAATCAGTTCAGTGTAGGCAACTGCCCATTGCGTGCATTGGGCAAGGCCGTTTTCCTACAGCTTGCCCAATACATGCAATGGACAGTGATCTGTATGAGTTAAATCTTATTCACAGAAGTCAAAAGGACAAACTTATTTTACAAAGATCTGTTCACTGACTTGTTTTCACACACGGATGCATCAACATAAATAACAAATTACTACTTATATGGTTTCGTGACTACTGTAAAACACAAATAAAATATGGCTCGAAAATAATACTTCTGACCAATGCAGACTTTAATGCGCACCAAATAAATGCGATCAACCAGTATTATGGTTTTTTTTATAAATTACAAAACGATGATCTTCGCTGAACTTTATCTACTCCCAAAATTGTATTTCCTGCTAACAGGCAATGGTTGGGTTATGTTTAACTGACATATAGTGTACAGGATGTTGGTGATCCAAAACTAATTATTACTAATTATTAAAGAAAGGGTGTACCACTGTTCTTTGCAAGAATGGCATGCCTCCTTAGACTCAAATGTATTAACTTTTTATAAGACTCAGAAATCATTGTTAGATTGTGAAAAATATTTGTCTCTTCAAATGCCCTGGGAGTACAAACGTCTATTAACAAAGTTTATAATTGGTTGTAATTCTTTCGGTGTGAAGCATCTACGTAGGGGTGTATCAACATTGACCGATGATAATGTTCTGTGTGAACATTGCAACGCAACTGAAGATGGATTTCATGTTGTATATGTCTGTGAACATCACGAAGATGAGCGTAAACTGTTATTACCTAAATTGTCAAATAAGCAGCATTATTCACTTAAAAGCCTGTGTACCTCGTCAGATATTAATGTATTATTGCTATTTACAAAGTTCAAAACACATCATTTTAAGGACGGTTCCTCTTAATATTAGTAATTGTTAATTTGAAAATTTGAGTCTGTATTACTTCATGTGGTAGCTCAAATTATGATGTTAAAAGTTTTGTACTTTAGGTCACGTGGCCTTTGATGCAAATAAACCCGTTTGCCTGTCTATCTGTCTGTCTGTTTAAATTACTAAACGATGATCTTCGCTGAACTCTATCTACTCACAAAATTCATTTCCTGCTTACAAGAGTGGGTTGGGTGATGTAAAATTGACATACAGCATATTGTTTAGATATCAATTTACCTGAATGAATAAAACAAGTTATCCTTTTAAAAGATGTTCATTGTATAACTATTAGTTACATATAGTTTCTTCATCGTTGCATGAAAAGACATTGAATAGCTTATGAGTTATGCTCCGGAAACAAAACGTGACGGGCGGACCATGTTTCTACGTCCCCAGCAAAACTTCTTTTGGGCCGGGAATATTAAAAACAGCCGATTAAAGTAAATATGTTTTAACAAATATGTATTTTAGTATACATCAAATATGTGCACGTATTATTTTTGCAATCATGAAGTTCAGTTCATATAATCCAAACGACCCTTATTTTTCAGGCAACTAAATTGCATGTGATGCAATAATTACTATTCCCTTGTCATCCGTGTTTCCTGGTGTAACAACACCTGTGTATTTGTCATCATCCACTTGATGCTCAATTAATGAATTTATTGCAGGTATAATTAGAAGTAGCACCACGCAAGAATACTTGACAAAGGTTCCCATTTGGCATTTTTCGTGTCTGGGGTGGATTGGGTTATAAATCCCGGTCTGATGTGGTGAATGTATTATATGTCATGAAAATAAATTTGCAAACGTAATATTACCTTTATAATATTTCTGTAATTAGGTAAGAAAAGTATTTCTCAAGTGAATATGGTTCTTACATACAAAAAAGACACGGTATTCATCCTCTACTAAATGGAGGTCACATTTTCTTTACATACAGATTTTATATGAGATTATTTAACATGACCTTTTGCGAATAATGCTGACTAGAAAGTTGTGAAGAGATATTCGAAATTTACACATTGCTCCAACTAATCGTTTGTCTCTGAGTACTGTTGTGTGTAATTGACCACGTGGTCAGGCTCGGTGACGTGGTTGATTGCATCACATCGTGTCCCAACGTTAACAACGTCGACCTTTTATAATAATACCAACCATTACTTTGTCTGGTACACACTCGATCATTACTTCATGCGGCTAGAATGGTGCTGAGTTATGTGCATGTTAACCAACCAACCAAACAACAACAAACGCTGGAACGTTGTCATGCTATGTAGCACGTATTTACTAAGCCAACGATTTTATTTCCTGGGATAGTCTGAAAGTAATTGTATGTGTTACCATCACAATGCCTCATCTGATAATGTAAATACATTTATCGTATTACATTCGTTGCCATGTCTATGTAAGAGTTGTTTTAATGGACAGGCCATACAGAGACCATCCATTCCAGTACCAAGCAATTACTATACGGTAGTGACGTTACCCCTTTCATATGGGCCAGTCAGGCGATACATCATCGTCTTAGCTCAAAGGAGCACAATATTGTAAAAATGCAGTCAAGCTTGGCGATTGAGAGCGGAGTCATCACACAGTACGTGACACTGTGCAAATGAAATAGCCTCATTCGTGAGCCTCGTTCAGAGTAAAAACAGCTATTTCAAAATGCTCTATGTTTTCATCTCTCTGTTCCGTTGCTTTGTTTTTATTTCCAAATTGAGAAACGCTGAATCTGGAATGACATTTACTTCAGGTAAGAAGTTCACTTTTCTCTTCTTTTTCACTTTTTCTGTAAACCTCTATTGAATGTTATGCTTGAACTTTATGTAATATTTGTTTTTTTCCCATGACAAATTGATCATTGTGAATATTACTGATATCTTGTAAATGACTATTGACGTGATGTATAATTTTGAGTGTAATTAATAGCTTTCAGGGGATGCACTGACATCCAGATGATTCTTACAACCAGATGTTCTTAATTAACTTTATGTATGTTATTTAACTAATTGTTTTGATATTTGAACTGTGCGCTTGTTTGCTCTTGAGCTGAATGTGTTATCATTGTTTTATGCATTTGCGTGGAATGAGGGTACTATCTTGTCAACGAGCTCGTCGGATACGTATTTTCATGACACCGATTTTGTTATTAACTGGTCATTTAAAGTAATTTTCAATCCAGCAAGATAAAGTCCACAATGAGTACAGTGAGTTGACGAATCTGCACTTGTATTTTGTCATCGAAGTCTATCAGGTTGAAGTAGAACGTTTCTTTAGAATTTCCCAGATAAACAGTGTGACCATTCTTATTTTGCCTGAACTAAATTTATCGCCAAAAGCTGCAAGAAGGTTTTCTTCACAATGCCACTGTCAGAATCTTATGCAAAACAGGCCATAATGCTATCGCCATCTGAAGAAAATATTCCTTTCTACCGTCATATACAAATGCAATGATAATGTTAAAGGACACATATTTATGATTGGACATTATTCTATACATTTTGCTATCACGTGTCAATAATCGTGCAAAATTCGTGAAGATGCGGGTTAGAATAATTGTTGGTGTTCAGCAATCCATGCTTGCCGCTAGAGGAGACTAACGGGATCGGGTGTTCAGGCTCGTTGACTTAGTTTATGCATATCATCATATCCCAATTACGATGCTCATGTCAATCACTGGATTGTCTGGTCAAGACTCGATTATTTACTGATCGACGTCATACAACTGGAATATTGCTGAGTGCGGCTTTTAACAACATTGTTCACTAATGGTTCACTGTGATATGGTGACTGGGGGTAGCCTAGTTGTTAAAGCGTTTACTCGTAACCACGCAGCCTTGGGTTTGATTCTCAAATCGGGTACAGTATCTCAAACTCATTTCTGTTACCCAAGTGGACAAGTTAGTAATGTACACGTTTGTTTTCAAATTGCCTAGTTTACAGAGAAACATCGTACGAAATATACAATTTGTCATTGAGACATTAAAACAGGGTTGGGAAGTGCGTTTTATTGTTGAAATAGTCACTTACACTTTCATGTGGTCTTTACAATTTCAAGTCCTGCATAGACGTAAACGTTCCCAGCGGTGACATCACCCACTTGAGCGCCAGACTTGCCTGGTTTACCATTTGAGTATCTGACTTGGCTGGTTTACCACTTGAGTATCTGACTTGGCTGGATTACCTCCTGAGCGTCTGGCTGTGGCTGGTTTACCACTTGGAGGTGTGACTTGGCTGGTTTACCGCTTGAGCGTCTGACTTGGCTGGTTTACTACTTGGGCGTCTGACTTGGCTGGTTTACTACTTGGGGGTCTGACTTGGCTGGTTTACCATTTGGTGGTCTGACTTGGCTGGTTTACCGCTTGAGCGCCATATATATAACCTTACATTCCTCCATAAAGAAGAGTACAAAAAAAGCAGAAACTAATAGATGAACATTTATCAGAACAACATATTATTTTGCATTAAATATGCAGAATGGTAATGCTGATGTATTGAGAGTTAGTTGAACACCATTTTAAACATTGGCTTGACATATTTAACACACACTCGTGCAAAGTCATCAGCATCTTTGTCACATAGTCTGTAATCTGTTCTACAAGACAACATGCATTCAGTGAGCTTTGCTGAGTCCATACCATGCAGGTAGCAGCTAAAGTCGACATCACCGATATTGATCAACTCCGTTCAGAGCTGATCCCGAATATTACACGTACATTCGCACTCAACAACTGCATGTGTCACTGGATCACGATACACAAGACCACATTTGTGGCACAGTCCTTTATCACACATGTCCTTTGCGGTGGCACACGTCCTTATCACAAAGTTAGAGTTCAGTCTCAGAGTTGGGTCGTCTAAGGAGATCTGCCAGGCTGGATGGACATCATATAGTCGATGGATTCGACTAAACATCTGGAGTTCTGGATCAGCAGCAAGTCTCTGCCTCCAGGCTGAGACGTGGTGAGATTTTAGTGCTTTACTCACTAATCGTTTCCATCTCTGTTTCCCTATGAAGATACCATTCCGCAGGAACGGCAGCAGAGGATCCATGAGATTGTATTTGGATAACAATCTGATGACGTCTGGAACAAATCCTGATGATGAGGTTGTCAGTTGGTGAATGTAACACATCAGTCTGGTCATGAACAGCTGATGAGGCAGGAACTTCGGGTTCGTGTTGATGATGCGCTCCAGGAAATACAACTTTCTTTGATCTATATGGTATTCAATGGGTAGAACACCAAGAAGACTCAAGCAGACATCAGTACGGGTCAGTCGCGGCAGGTCTTGGATAGATTTTATGACATATCTGAACACACTCTCCAGCATCAGCAATTCTACCTTCGATAGAGTTGACCACAGTTCTGATCCATACAGAGTCTTTGGGAGGTACATATTATTTACCACAATCAAGCTGGTTATAGGATTCAGGAACCTAGGATGAAAACCTCGTGAAATCAGCGTTCTTACCCCTGACCTCAGGTTGACTGAAGCTTGAGTAACATGTTCAAGGGATGACATGTTGCCAGAGAGTACCAAACCAACATGTCTGATGGTGTTCGTCCATGGAATGGGTTCACTGTACTGCTTCAGTTCAAATATGTGTTGAGTCCCCTTGCGGCAGGGGAATGATACAATCTCACTTTTGGAAGATGACAATATGTATCGCCAGTCACAGCTGTAGTCCTCAGCCGTTTTCAACATTAATTTCAATGCTGACACTCTCGATGAAACAAGGGCTACATCATCGGCTTGCGTCGGAGAACAGGTATTCAAATCCATAACCACTTGAAGCTCTGACTTGGCTGGTTTACCGCTTGTGGGTCTGACTTGGCTGGTTTACCACTTGAGCGTCTGACTTGGCTGGTTTACCACTTGGGGGTGTGACTTGGCTGGTTTACCACTTGGGGGTCTGACTTGGCTGGTTTACCACTTGTGGTCGGACTTGGCTGGTTTACCGTTTGGGGGTCTGACTTGGCTGGTTTACCGCTTGAGCCCCATACTTGGCTGGTTTACCACTTGAGCGTCTGACTTGGCTGGTTTACCACTTGAGCGTGTGACTTAGCTGGTTGACCACTTGGGGGTCTGACTTGGCTGGTTTACCGCTTGGGCGTCTGACTTGGCTGGTTTACCACTTGAGCGTGTGAATTGGCTGGTTTACCACTTGAGCGCCATACTTGGCTGGTTTACCACTTGAGCGCCATACTTGGCTGGTTTACCACTTGAGCGTGTGACTTGGCTGGTTGACCACTTGGGGGTCTGACTTGGCTGGTTTACCACTTGGGGTGTGTGACTTGGCTGGTTTAACACTTGAGCGTGTGAATTGGCTGGTTTACCACTTGAGCGCCATACTTGGCTGGTTTACCACTTGAGCGTGTGACTTGGCTGGTTTACCGCTTGAGCGTCTGATTTGGCTGGTTTACCACTTGGGGTGTGTGACTTGGCTGGTTTAACACTAGAGCGCCATACTTGGCTGGTTTACCACTTGGGCGTCTGACTTGGCTGGTTTACCACTTGGGGTGTGTGACTTGGCTGGTTTACCACTTGAGCGCCATACTTGGCTGGTTTACCACTTGAGCGTGTGACTTGGCTGGTTTACCGCTTGAGCGTCTGATTTGGCTGGTTTACCACTTGGGGTGTGTGACTTGGCTGGTTTACCACTTGAGCATGTGACTTGGCTGGTTTACTACTCGAGGGTCTGACTTGGCTGGTTTACCACTTGGGGTGTGTGACTTGGCTGGTTTAACACTTGAGCGCCATACTTGGCTGGTTTACCACTTGGGCGTCTGACTTGGCTGGTTTACCACTTGGGGTGTGTGACTTGGCTGGTTTAACACTTGAGCGTGTGAATTGGCTGGTTTACCACTTGAGCGCCATACTTGGCTGGTTTACCACTTGAGCGTGTGACTTGGCTGGTTTACCGCTTGAGCGTCTGATTTGGCTGGTTTACCACTTGGGGTGTGTGACTTGGCTGGTTTAACACTTGAGCGCCATACTTGGCTGGTTTACCACTTGGGCGTCTGACTTGGCTGGTTTACCACTTGAGAGTGTGACTTGGCTGGTTTACCACTTGAGCGTGTGACTTGGCTGGTTTACCACTTGAGCATGTGACTTGGCTGGTTTACTACTCGAGGGTCTGACTTGGCTGGTTTACCACTTGGGGTGTGTGACTTGGCTGGTTTAACACTTGAGCGCCATACTTGGCTGGTTTACCACTTGAGCGTGTGACTTGGCTGGTTTACCACTTGAGAGTGTGACTTGGCTGGTTTACCACTTGAGCGTGTGACTTGGCTGGTTTACCACTTGAGCGTGTGACTTGGCTGGTTTACCACTTGAGAGTGTGACTTGGCTGGTTGACCACTTGGGTGTGTGACTTGGCTGGTTTACCACTTGAGCGTCTGATTTGGCTGGTTTACCACTTGGGGTGTGTGACTTGGCTGGTTTAACATTTGAGCGCAATACTTGGCTGGTTTACCACTTGGGGTGTGACTTGGCTGGTTTACTACTCGAGGGTCTGACTTGGCTGGTATATCACTTGAGCGCCATACTTGGCTGGTTTACCACTTGAGCGTGTGACTTGGCTGGTTTACCACTTGAGAGTGTGACTTGGCTGGTTTACCACTTGAGCATGTGACTTGGCTGGTTTACTACTCGAGGTCTGACTTGGCTGGTTTACCACTTGGGGTGTGTGACTTGGCTGGTTTAACACTTGAGCGCCATACTTGGCTGGTGTACCACTTGAGCGTGTGACTTGGCTGGTTTACCACTTGAGCGTGTGACTTGGCTGGTTTACCACTTGAGAGTGTGACTTGGCTGGTTGACCACTTGGGTGTGTGACTTGGCTGGTTTACCACTTGAGCGTCTGATTTGGCTGGTTTACCACTTGGGGTGTGTGACTTGGCTGGTTTAACATTTGAGCGCCATACTTGGCTGGTTTACCACTTGGGGTGTGACTTGGCTGGTTTACTACTCGAGGGTCTGACTTGGCTGGTATATCACTTGGGGTGTGTGACTTGGCTGGTTTAAAACTTGAGCGCCATACTTGGCTGGTTTACCACTTTGGGGTCTGACTTGACTGGTTTACCGCTTGAGCGCCAGACTTGGCTTGTTGACCACTTGAGTGTCTGACATAGCTGGTTTACAACTTTATTGACATTACTACTGAAAAAATACATATGCTCCAGATGCATAACTTATTACTGATAAGTTTTGATTAGATCAGCTTGACATAATTTGACAGACATACATATGTAGTTTGAAAGACAGAACCACTGCCTCCTTGCAAGTCAGGGCGTTTTTTTATGTTGCAGAGAGGGAGACAAGGAAACCGTAGAAATAACTGGGATATAAAAAAAAACTCTTCCAAAAAAGAAACGCACAGATAGTATGTAGTTATTGGAACCTGACTTAACAACCACCCGGTATATAAATTGAATATATGTTACTGGAAAATGTTGGTGGCCTGATATTCGACAAACGGTGCCTCAAAACGCTGCCATTGTCGATTTGCAATGTCTTAAACGGAATTGTTTTCACAATTGTTAAAAAATGTCATGGAGGAAAACAGTAAAGCAAAATGCACATGCAAGTTATGGCATTCGTAACTCGTGGTTGTGGCTAGAAAAAAGCAAGCCAATAACTTGTCATTCAATTGTGAACATTTTCAAGTTCGAAAATGCCGAGACTCAACGCAGTCTTTTGTTGCACGCCATTTCAACGTCCACCACAGCACCATTTGCCGCCTCTGGGAGCGATACACACAGTTCAGTTCCACTGCAGACCGTCCGAGAACCGGCCGACCAAGTGTTACCCCCCCCCCCCCCCCCCCCTGCACAGGATTGCTACATTCGACTGTTCTACGTACGCCATCGCAATGCCACAGCTGTGGAGACTGCAGGACATATCCGACACCACGAGATCTGACTTGGTTGAGGTTCAGGGAAATTTGACGGCAAATCGCTAAATGAACCAAATTCTTCAACATCACCTTCTTCCAATCATTGACCGCCAGAGGGAGCTGTTTCAACAGGACAACGCACTACCGCACACTGCTCGTACCTTCATAATGCCAACATCAACGGCTTGCCCTGGCTGTCGAGATCTCCAGATCTCAACCCAATCGAACACCTCTGGGAGGAATTCGATCGACGTGTACGTCAAGGTCAGAACACACCACAGACACTCCCACAACTGGCCGCAGAATTCCGCAGGACAGAATTCGTACCCCTATCCAGTCAATGCCAAGGAGATGCAGAGCCGTGATTGCTGCCCGGTGCGGTCACACGAGATACTGAGTTCAGCGCAACCTTGTGGCCTTATATGACATGACAATGAACAGTTTTCAATGCCATTGTACAACGACAACATGTGACTATCGAGTTCCAAAATTTCGTATTTGTATCTATGATATTAAATCAAATATATCGACTTTATAAGGTACAATAGATTTACTAAAAATCTACGTGTACGTTTCTTTTTTTTAAGAGTGTAATTGTTAACAAATGTGCATTTTTTTTCACCTACGTGTGTACAAATGGTCGCGTAGGTTTTTCTCAAGAATAAATGCTTGTTGTAAGCCTCCTCTTTGGAACTGTCTGCTGAAATAAATGGTACTACTAAACGTTTCAATCTGACATCCTATAAACCTTTTAAAATGAAATAAAAATTCACATGAATAGTTATTGTTTTTCACAAATCGACACTTCAAATGCACGAGATCAACTGAACGAGATCAACTTAAGATGAAAGCAAGAGAAAATAAAATTCCGGTGCGCATGCGCAATGGGATTTTTCCGTCACATGATATTAGTATGACAACAAATGATGAACAAAAAACAAAACAAAGACTTCTGATGGATATTCTTTATTGTTTGTCTGTGACTGAAGACTAACATAGAGATTATTGACAAACCTATAACAGCGGCAGGGTATTCGCAAAAATGACATGCTTCCCTCCGTCATGGTTTGTTGATTTGATTTTTTTAATATACCAAATGTCACAAATGATGTTATTTTCATCATGTCAGCAGGGCATAAAAAAACTTTGCTATTGTGTTTGTTATGGAGCCGTAACATATGGGTACTTACATGAAGTGATCTTGCATAAACCCAATCGACCAGGCAGTTGTTTTCATGCCATTGTTTGCTAGCGTTCAAACTTTAATAAATAACCATGGATAAAATGAAAGCGTTAAAAGAATGAAGAACCGCATCAGTTCAACGATACATTTACAAAATACAGTAACGAGAGTAATGACTTCTTTGACAACCTCGATATACAAAGTAATTCAAAGTACAAACACTCAAGTAACATTTTATACCGGAAAGACCGTTCAACCGATCCTAGCATAAATGATCAATGGTTCTGATTATATTTCATTATTTGTCTTCGGATGACATTAGTGCCTTGAACCATTCCAACAATGATGACAGGAACTTTGCAGCACTTTGGTTTCATCTTGTGGATAAGAAGAGCACTCTACGACCCTTGTGTGCAAAGTGTTGTGTGCTGAGTATGGAGTGCATTACAAAGTACAGTGCAATGCATAGCACCAAGATATAACATAAACTTTGAAAAACATAGAGATTACTACACGAGTGCCAGTCAGATACCATTGATCTTACAACGAGTTGTTTCAAAACGTATCTAACGAGCGAAAGCGAGTTAGATACGCTTTGTAACAACGAGTTGTAAGATCAATGGTATCTGACAGGCGCGAGTGCAGTAATCTGTTTCTTACACACCCTAAAATCGCACTTTTTTAGCATCGAACCGATGCATTTTGTCTATTCTCATGATTGCTGTAGCGCATTAATACATAACACCACTGTCATAAGTGACGTCATCCTTTGCGCTGCTTACTACTCATAAATAATGTGACCCTACACAAAAAGGTTTCCGTCAAATCATCTTGTTTATCAGAGCGATGATGAGAATACAAACAAGACAAAAACAAAGAACACGCTGGGTGCCAAGTTGAAAGTTTACACCTCAAAGAAATTACCAAATATGTACAACAATGTTTACTTCCGTATGATATCACTACCGGTGACCGACTTTTACAAAATGGCGTGTTCACTGTAATCAGAAACATTCTGACAATCTGCATACTGTTATGTGTTTACCATGTTTTCCCATGTAACAAAGAGAATTAGTCAGAAATGCAGATAACTACCGTCATCGTTGTGCGTGATTTAGCGTCAGTCATGGTGTCACACAGGACGGAAACCTTTACGGCTTCTGTTGAATTTACCACATCATTGTAATGTATATGTGTGTATTTCCATAATTAGCGCAACGATAATTTCCCATGAATATTCTCAAACGCGTGATCGAGCCAATGTTTGCAACAATTAGACGAAAGTACCTCTAAAAATGCTACACAGTGTAAAATAAAAGATTTTCAGAAGTCACTTACAGTAAATTTGCTTTGCCTAAAATGACAGTAAATGATAAACAGAAGGGGGAATTCAAAACTGTGCTTTGTATTAGTTTGCGTGATGTGTTTGAATTTTATTCGACTTGGAAGTGAGTGTTGAAGAGGAAACACACGTGTCGCTGTGGCATCCGGGGGGGGGGGGGGTTAACTCTGAAAAAAACGATAATGTTGACATAACGACAGATAATGTAACTGATAATAATAGCAAACAAACTCGCAGACATGGACGAGTTTGTGTATTTCCATTATTAATTACACGGTCCTGTTGTTCAGGAAAGTAGTCCGTCATCATCTGACCTCGGGGCATCACCATGTAGTAGCCAATCACGGGCCTGGAATTCGATCTCACACATATATTTGATAGTAGTTATCTCAAATGGGGTTTTCACCCACAGGTGTGTAAGAATTTTTTTCTTTTTAACTATTTTTTTGTCATAGGGCGGAAGGAAAGCTGCGTGTGACGTTAGGCAAGAAGAAGAAAAAACAACTGTTTGTGCAGTGTGAGTGGCGAGTGCTACCGTTAACGAGGGACAGGCTTACTCTTTACTCTGCTTTTCAGTGACCCATTCATGTAATTTTCGTCACCATTTTGCCTTTTACGTCCTATGCAATCTACTTCGTTAGATAATCGAGACTGGTTATTCTCTGGCTTTGAGGTTTTGAATTGTTAATAATCAATTTGAATTCATAACTTTTGCAAAACGTAATTTCCTTGAGTGCTCTGTCCACAATGAATTACCACATCTGCTTTGATGTCTAGAAACCATTTCGCAATCTGTATTTGCTATATATTTGATACTGTCCATCAATCATAATCGGGAACGGTTTTATATTATATAAGAATTAGATTTTCTAAAAAAATAAGCTGCTTTATGAAAACAGAGAACATGATAGTTAATTGCTCATAGGCGACTCAATTCGCTGTGTATTCTTTGGCCTTGACAGGATCCGCTAATCGTGGGTTCGAATATAATCTACAATTTGCGTATGAGCAACATACATGTACCTGACTAAGTGCTCACCTGTGCGGGTTTATCCACCGTGGTCGACGTCTTCAACGGGGCAATCTTCCATACCAAACTTCCATGCCGTAATATACAGTTCAAAGCAACGTCACATCTCTGAGCTCCTTAAAGTTCTTTAAAATTGATATTGGTCATTGCGACTTGCTCCTGGTTTCTGTTTAAAAGAGCTTCGACATGAACTGTGTAGCTTGATGGGTAAGGACATGCGTCACTTTCAAAATATAAGAAAGTGAAAAGACAACATGTGGCTATATCCTCGTTACATGTGTAAATACTTGTCAGATGCAATATTACTACCACAGTAGTCGAAAGTAATATTCCATCAATATCACGGCGGGGGACACCAGAAATGGACTTTACACAACCTACCCTTCCGGGAAATTGAACCCGGGCCTTCGACGTGACGAGCAAACATTTAAATGACTACATGACTATGAATATCCTTTGACAAGGCTATCCTCGTAAGAGGCGACTAACGGGAGGGGGGAGGGGATGCGTCATGTCATTGTTTCCCAATAGTGTAGAGTGATGCTCTTGATGTCAGTCACTGGATTGTCTGGTACAGACTCAATGACTTACGGATCGCCGTCACGTACGAGTAGCTGGAATATTGCTGCCTTAGCCCCATCCAGCTCATGGTTGTTATCGTAATATACAGCAAATAAAGTTCGGGTAGTTCAAATATGCAGCTGAGTGAGTGAGTATGGTTTTACGCCGCTTTGAGCAATATTCCAGCAATATCACGGCGGGGGACACCAGAAATGGGCTTCACACATTGTATCCATGTCGGGAATCGAACCCGGGTCTTCGGCGTGACGAGCAAACGCTTTGACCACTAGGCTACCCGACCGCCCCAAATATGCAGCTGAAAGGTCATTGTGCCCCAATCGCAAACACTGTTGCTCTTGCTATCAACCCTTGGTTTGCCTGACCTTTGCTGGGTGGAACAATATTCAATAATAGTTGGATGAACTGGTTATTTTTTACGTGTATTATGAAAGAATGTGCGAAAGCTACATGCATGTTGTTGTCGAATAGCCTGACCTTCAAGTGTAAAAGTCAGTAAGTGAGTATGGTTTGACGCCGCTTTCAGCAATATTCCAGCAATATGACAGCGGGGGACACCAGAAATGGGCTTAACACATTGTACTCATGTACAATCGAAAGCGTGACGAACGAACGCTTCAAACACCAGGCTACCCCGCCGCCCCTCAAGTGTTACAGACCAAAGACGGTGGTGCTCTGGCCTATGAATAACGGACTCTTAAAAGCGTGAGTGAGTTGGACGCCGCTTTCAGTTACATCACGGCGTGTCACACTGATAAGGGAAGACGTTTGGCATGAGAATGTTCTGTTTCCCCACGCTGGCATTTTCATCCAAAAAACATTTCGTTCTTCCTCGTAGCTGTCATATTTTCTGTTTTAGACGGTCCTTCCGTGTGGACGAAGGCCTACATGGCGATGGTACCTGAGATAGAAGATGGAAATGAGGACGCCGGACATCTCTACATTACGTCATCTGAAGCTACGACCACGGACGCGTGGGTGAACGCTAAACCTGGCAAGATCTATCAAAACATCGTCCCAAATGAAACAGCTAGCTTACAATTGCCCAAAAATGTTATTCTGCCTCAAGGATCTCAAAGAAAGGGTAGTTTTGTCTTTTGCGTTGTGACGCCAGATGACGTTGGGGCCTTCTTCCGAGACAAGTGGACATTTTACCAAATAAGGGAGACGACTCAGTTACCTTTCACGTATACTGTCGTCTCGTATAGCAATGCCACTGATCCTATGTCATCTCTGATAGGCATAAGTGTGGTCTTTGACTTGACGAAACTAATCATCACTTTCAGAGATGGAATTAATGTTACAAACGTTCTTGGAAATGTACCAAAAGGGATAATAAACGGACAACAGCTAGTGTTTAGTAAGCAGAGCCACCGTATTGCTATTAAATTGGAAATTGATGAAGATTTAACTGGAACAACCATTGAGAGTTCACATGTGATAACAGTAATAGCAGGGGCGATGTCGATTAATCCTTCGAACAGATATGTTTATTTAGATCACATGCCAACACGAGATGCTGGCTCAGTCTACATTGTATTTGGATTGCCGGATATCGGCGGAAATGACACTTTTCGTATTGTCGCAAAATCTCCTAACACCATTGCAAGCTTTGACAATGACCAATCAATAACGCTTACTGAAGAAGGCGATTTTGAAGATGTTTCTTTCTCAAGAGGCTCTTTTCACATCGTTGTCGCAACATCGGAAGTAATCGTTGCCATCTTTCTTCAAAATGGCGGACCGAGAAAGACCGACATGATAATAGCGCATCCAGTGAACTCAAGCAAGACCTCAAAATTTCAGTTTTCTATACCCTCGATATCAAGTGATGTTAATTTCAAGCATTACCTGGTAGTAACTACAGAATCGAGTGGACAGGCCAGCATGGTGTTAAACGGACAGGCATTGCCCCCAGAAACAGTCTGGTCCTCTATTTCCGGAACAGATCATGTGGGAGGATACGTGCCGCTTGTGGAAACTGCGCAACCCCAGATCATAGCTACCACTAATGGGTTGTATTTTAACGCATATCTGATGGGCTACGGAGATGATGCAACTTATGGATCAGCTTTAGAAGGCATTGATACGCCCCAGGTATGTTGTATGTTTAGAGAAGGGGTGGGCTTCTGGTGTCTGTGTTTAGAGAAGAGGTGGACTTCTGGTGTCTATGTTTAGAAAAGGGGTAAGCTTCTAGTGTCTATGTTTAGAGAAGGGGTGAGCTTCTAGTGTCTATGTTTAGAGAAGGGGTAAGCTTCTGGTGTCTATGTTTAGAGAAGGGGTAAGCTTCTGGTGTCTATGTTTAGAGAAGGGGTAAGCTTCTGGTGTCTATGTTTAGAGAAGGGGTAAGCTTCTAGTGTCTATGTTTAGAGAAGGGGTAAGCTTCTGGTGTCTATGTTTAGAGAAGGGGTGAGCTTCTGGTGTCTATGTTTAGAGAAGGGGTAAGCTTCTGGTGTCTATGTTTAGAGAAGGGGTCAGCTTCTGGTGTCTATGTTTAGAGAAGGGGTAAGCTTCTGATGGCTATGTTTAGAGAAGGGGTAAGCCTCTAGTGTCTATGTTTAGAGAAGGTGAGCTTCTGGTGTCTATGTTTAGAGAAGGGGTAAGCTTCAGGTGCCTATGTTTAGAGAAGGGGTCAGCTTCTAGTGTCTATGTTTAGAGAACGGATGAGCTCCTTGTGTCTATGTTTAGAGAAGGGGTAAGCTTCTGGTGTCCATGTTTAGAGAAGGGGTAAGTTTCTGGTGTCTATGTTTAACATGAACGACCTCTTTAAGAAACAGAGCGTTGAGACACAAGTAGCAACATGCACTCTGTATACAAGTTAATATTGACGAAGACAAAGAAAACGACATCAATTAATAAAACACTAATCAATATGAAGCTTCTCGTCTCACCTGACAATGCTAAGTGTTGGTTTTGCAATAAGTAAAAGTGTTTCATCGAGCTAGTGTGTGTGTTTCCATCCAGTGGGCATTGTCCCCAGGGAACACTGGTACAAGCAATGGCTGTCATGGCATCGTAGACTTAACTTTTAACTTAATTATGTAACATTCTACAACCATTGATAAATTAAATTACTGTAGCAGCTATATATAATGAGCGGTTTTGTGAATTAATGTATTTATTTTTTATTCAAATTCTTATTTACCTCAAACAATGATGTTAATGCCTGATTATCTTTCAGTGTGTCCACAAAGATTCGCAATAAGAAATATAGTGTTTTAAATAATGTTTGCGTGAGTGGGTTTTACGGCGCACTTAGCATTATACAAGCCATATCAGGTCGGGTGGTTTATGGAAAATTGGCTTCATGAATCATGACACCCGTGAAGATCCGGGGAAGAACAGGTCTTCAGCAACCCATGCTTGCGATGAAAGGCAACTATGGTTTGTCGTGAGAGGCGACTAACGGGGTCGGGTGGTCAGGCTCGCTGACTCGGTTGGTGCATGTCATCGATCCCAATTGCGTGGATCGATGCTCATGATTGTCAGGTCCAGACTCGATTATTTACAGACCGCCGTAATCACCGAATATTGCTAAGTGTGGCGTTAAACAACAAACCAACCAACCAATCTTGAATCATGAATTAGAACTTATAAAAGCCCCGTATCATTCAATGTGTAATTTGCACATGGTCCTTATAGATTTTAGTTGAACAATAGTTTTGCCTACAGGGATTATTTATTACACTTCTGATGTGAGATAATGTCTTGCTGTATGATAACATAAAGCCGAAACCAATCGCGACCTAAGTTATCCGATGGTTCAGCACGTGTTCTTCGAAATCGTTGACTCTCTGTTTAGATTTGAATAAGGTGAGATGTATTTTAAAGAGTTACACAAAAGGTCGATCGATTGATTTAACCAATGTTTCATGTTACACATATTACATTTAGGTAGTTTAATGGAACAAGTATTCATTTATGTTCTTTAGCAAAACACATCTGACCTACAGTTTTCATCAGACAAGACATTTTGTGAAAGGACAGGCCAGACCGGAAACTACATCTCCAATGGAACACAAAGTAAGGAAAAACTCCATAACTTGATTGAATATACAGCATGCAACTCATTCTAGCTTTTCCTAACAACGTCCAGAAAGAGATCGGTGGCCCAGGTGGCCAAGGTGGCCCAGTAGCAATTCGCTGTGCAGTTTCTCATCCCTTGGGCACGTCAGAAACCTATGATTGTGGGTTCGAATCCCGGTTCGTCCCGATTATGTTTCTAGGTTTGTCAGCACCATACCCGTGCTCGTGGGTTTCACCGAAGTGGTAAACGTCTGAGGCCTGTATATCTTCGGGCTTTCCTCCCACATTAAGCTGACACACCGTGATATAACTGGAATACTGTTAAAAGCGGCGTTAAACCCGACGCACTCACTCACAGAAAGAAGCATCTTATTTGGTTCGGATTGTTGTTTTACGCCAAAATCAGCAATATTACAGCTAAATGACGGCGGTCTGTAAATAATCAAGTCTGGACCAGACAATCCAGTGATTGATATCATGTGCATCGATCCACGCAAATGGGATACAATGACATGCATTTATTAATTCAAATGGGTTTTATGCAGATGTTGTGTCAAATGTAAATGTCACAGTAACGGTCATGCACTAATTTGAAGGTTTATTGTGAAATATGATTTGGTTGGTTGGTTGATTGGTTGTTTAACGGCGCACTCAGCAATATTCCAGCTATATGACGGCGGTCTGTAAATAATCGAATCTGAACCAGACAATCCAGTGATGGACATCATGTGCATCGATCCACGCACTTTGGATCGATGACATGCACCAACCAAGTCAGCGAGCCTGACCACCCGATCCCGTTAGTTGCCTCTTACGACAAGCATAGTCGCATTTTATGGCAAGCATGGGTTGCTGAAGACCTATTCTACCCCGGATCTTCACGGATAAGAATGCTTTTTGAGAGAATTTAAGAGCATTACAAAACGTTTTGAGTTGAGCTAGCTGAACAGTGGCCATACATTGGTTGATCAATTTAGCTGGAATATTGGTGAGTGCGGCGTTAAACAACAAACAAAATAAAATCCAATTACATTGTAGTTGTGATGTCGTCATGGTAGGATTGAGGTCAACGTAATACCACAATGTAGAGCGATTGTACCCGAAGATTTAACTCCGCTTATATGAATATGGAACCCATCGGGCAGGTTATTTAACTCTGAACTTTAATCTGAAGGTTGGAAAGGTGTGTTGGTGCACGTCAGTCCGCCACGAGGACGGTGCAATATGATCTAAATGCTCAAACAACCATATCGTATTGTATATATGTTATCAAGTATAGTCTTTACTCGCTCCCCGATCCTCATTTTTTATAAAACGAATAGAAAAAGAGAAAGAAGTTAATAAAAAGAAACGTAGGAATGTTAGTGCTAAGTTCGAATGAGTCTATCCGTGTCAGTAATTACAACGTTTCGATTGAAATAATCATCACCATATTACAAATGGTTAAGTTTTAACTATAGCTTGGTGGTTATGAATAGAATCAATAAAAATTAAGGTTAATAACAAATATTCAGCGTCATTTTTTGAAGGGTTAACAAGGTATGTGGCCCGTGAGTGAGTGAGTTGGGTTTAACGCCGCTTTTAACAGTATTCCAGTTATATCGCGGCGTGTCAGCTTAATGTGGGAGGAAAGCCCGAAGTGATGCAGGTCCCAGACGTTTACCACTTCGGTGAAACCCACGAGCACGGGTATGGTGCTGACAAATCTAGAAACATAATCGGGGCGAACCGGGATTCGAACCAACAATCATAGGTTTCTGACGTGCCCAAGGGACGCAACTCTGCACAGCGAATCGCCTTAGACGACTGGACCACCCGTGCCCCCATGTGGCCCGTGAAGATTCCGGGGTAGGATAGGTCTAACGGTAAGAGGCGACAAACGGGATCGGGTGGTCAGGCTCGCTGACAATCATTGGATTGTCTGTTCCAGACTCGATTACTTACAGACCGCCGTCATGCAGCTGGAATATCGCTGAGTGTGGCGTTAAAAAACATACAAACAAACAAACAAAACAAACAAGGTATGTAGGGTCTCACACATGAACAAGCGTCAATAGGTCGTATGACAATGTAAATAACAGTTGAAGAACATGTTTCTGCCTATGTCACACTGATTGGTAGCTTTTTGACAGAAAAATGCACAACGACTATCAAACACAATGAAAAGTGAAAGATTAAAGGGGATTGAAAGAGCTTTCCAAAACACACGCCTGAATGCAACCGATGGTTTAGGCCATGCACGTGCAGTACATGACAAGACCATCAATGAAATAGTTCATTCCAGTGCAACTCAACTGCACTCTTGGAAGTTGAAAATGCGACGTTTTAACTCTTATTATCTGCTTGACCCTTCAATAATGACGCTGCGTATATACTAATTGGGATTCCATCACTTTAATGAAATGCTTACAAGGATGAGTATATGAGCCCTTTGATATTGTATCCTCGCTAGTTGAAAGTGCAAATAACCAAAATGCTGTTTCATAAGTGTACCGCTCCCCATGATACTGTGTTTGTCTTGAAGGAGACGTACATAGAGGCTATCACGCGAGTGGGGATGGTAAAAAATGTCCTGCATTAGGAATAAACCTTGTATTTATATGATAATGTAAACTATTACCATGGGGTTAAATAATAAAGCATATTAAAACAAGTGTCTTGAAGGAAAATATTCAAAAGGCAATATAAGACAATGACATCGAATTTTCACTCAAAGATCTCACACAATATTCGTCTATATCAATATATCCCGTGGTTAGTCAAGAAGCGAGGACCCATACCGTAAAAGGTGACTAGCGGGATAGGGTGGTCAGGCTCGCTGACTTGGTTGGTGCATGTCACCGTATCCCATTTGCGTGGATCGATGCTCATGATGTCAATCACTGGATTGTCTGGTCCTGACTCGATTATTTACAGACCGCCGTCATATAACTGTAATATTGCTGAGTGCGGCGTTAAACAACCAATCAACCAACCAACCAAATCATCTTTCACAACAAACCTTCAAATTAGTGCATGACCGTTACTGTGACATGTACATTCGACGCAACATCTGTATAAAACCCATATATGAATCTAAAAAGCGACAAATGTTACCTCTGATATCAGACGCACAGGTGATAGTGATAACAGGCTCTTCTGTCCATCGTGTCACCTTTGTTTCTATTTTAGCAAACGATATGCCACGAAGTCTTTTTCTAGGTGGTGAGGTGAGGTGAAATGGGGTTTAACGTCGCATCCATGATTATTGCACTTATATAGTGACGTGCATGTACGTGTGTGTGTGTGTGTGTGTGTGGCTGCTTGTACTAGTCCGGACTGATGCTGATTTATAGTGCTAGCTCACTGAGATACCATGCCGCAGTTTAACATGAATACCCCACTAAGACACAGTATACTGACTCCGAGCCGACCAATCCTTGTTTTAGCCCCTTAATGCCGAGCGCCAGACAGGGTAACAACAAGTACAATCTTTCAACGTCTTTTAGTATGGCGCGGCCAGGGATCGAAACCCGGACCTTCCGCTCTCCAGGCGCACGCTCTACCACGAGACCGCAGAGGCGGTCCTTTTTCTAGGAACAAATATGAGGTTATTATGTGTTCTTAACAGTTGTAGCCCATGCTTCAAGTAACAATGGGTACTGCATTACTACTCATTGTCATATATTATATCTTTCAGTGGAAATCACGAAAGTAACTTCAAAAAAGGAAAAACGGTTCTTGTCGTACAAATCACTTCACCGGACAACGCTCCACTTACAAGCATGTCAGATGACGTGTCTCCTCTATTCTGACTGTATTGGGGTCAACTTCAAGAAAGTGTCGTCACCAACTGAAATCAATTGTGACATTATCATGAAGGGAGATGGGTGTTCGCTGAAAGGTTCTGACTGGACACAATATCTCTTGGAGTAGCAGAACCAGGATAAAAGCGAATTGGAGGTCTATGACAACATGTACGACAAGGAAACTCTCTGCATTAAGTGTCGAGAAGACTCTCATTAAAATAACTACAGTAAACTACGGTTATAACGAACTCAAAGGGACAACTAATTTTACTTCGTTATAACCGTAGTTCGTTATAAGCATATATACAGCATAACTACAGCAGATAGGCGGGTCTAGAAAAGTAAGTTCGTTATATCCGTCAGTTCGTTATAAGTGTGTTCGTTATAACCGTGGTTTACTGTATCAAGTCTTCTAAGGGCCAGGATATTCTCTTAAGAGTTATGTACCTCCGCTGCCTCAATCGACTGGTCGCAGGTTCGAATCATATAGTCGTTCTAATAATGTTTCAATACCTGAGTCTGTGGGTTTCACGTCTTATAAGAACGCCTATGGTCCGTGTCAGTATTGCCTTTGGTGGTGTGATAGCCGAGTGGTTAAGCGTTCGGTCGTCACGGCGAAGACCTGGGTTCGATTGCCCACGAGTGCAATATGTACAATCCCCTCCGCCGTGATATTGCTGGAATATTGATAAAAAAGGCATAAAACCATACTCACACATAATAACCTTTGCGACTCACCCTTGTATATACATATGAAATACTGTTGCAAAACACCCTCTCATTCACCCTTTAAGTATTTTAGTTTGTCGGATTATGATAATAATAAAAAGCGACAAAACCCTTTCCATATTCAATAGAAATCTCATGAGCATGACCATGTTTATGAATCACTATCAAATAGTGATGAATCACTATCAAAATTAATAGTGATGATACCAGGTGTTCGCGAAATGGTGAACGTCTTCTGCCCCATCAGTGGCACCCGTCATAAACACATGCAATGGCAAGGCAATTGTTCACCTGAGAAACCACAGTAACATATGGTCAAAATTTGGAATTGCATCGGCCATCTCTCTTGTCACTGCATCCGTCAAGATCCGGGGTAGAATAGGTCTTCAGCAAACCATGCTTGTCCTAAAAGGCGACTATGCTTGTCGTAAGAAGTGACTAACGGGATCGGGTGGTCAGGCTCGCTGACCTGGTTGATGCATGTAATCGTATCCCAGTTGCGTGGATAGATGCTCATGACAGCAGTCACTGAATTGTCTGGTCCAGACTCGATTATTTACAGCCCGCCATCATATAGCTGTAATATTGCTAAGTGAGGCGTCAAACAACAAACAAACAAACGCACTCTTGTCACTGATGCGTCGAATTTGCAAATGTCCTCCACATGTGTAGAAATGTTTTAGAAAGCTTTACTGAGGCCTTGAATGTTGTAACCTTGATCGAACAACTCCTGAACAAGAGATGAATGACGCTCTTTGAAATCTTTGTAGAAAGAGCATGCTCGATTGTACCCCAAAAGTCGGAATATTTCTCGGCATAAAGAGAAAATTTACTATTGGAAAGTTGAAGTCCATCTTCTTGGCATACAGTCTTGTGGAGACACAAATATTTTAAATGCTGTTGCAAAGTTGAAGAATGTATAATTCGGATTTCAGTGAGTGAGTGAGTATGGTTTTACGCCGCTTTTAGCAATATTCCAGCAATAGGCTTTGACAAGTTGTGACAATCTGTTGACATATTAGATATTAACTTATTTTTAATCTTATTAATCATTTTTTTGTCTTTTATTCGAATGTTCATAAAAAAAGAGTGAGCTTGCTGATTCTTGAATTCATAATGTATTCAGTGTAATTTGTTTGATGACCGCTATATTTCGAGTTCTATACATTCCGGTGATTGTTCTGTTGTTTAATTGTATCTGACGAGGAAATAAAATATATTTAACACTCGAACCGTAGGGGTAAGGTAGTTGTATTTTGTTTCAAGAAGTGTCTTAGTAGCTAGCTTTTTGAATAGACATCGTGATTTAGGCAAACACTGTTGCCGAAGTTGTCGCAAAATAGGTCCTCGTGAGTCATGCACTACGTTTTTAATTTTGTTTTTGATTATTTGATTGTTGTTTAACTCGCACACAACGTTCCAGCTAATATGACGGCGGTTTGTAATTAATCGAGTCAATACGCATCGATGTACGCAATTAGGATGCAAGGACATGCATCAACCAAGTCAACGAGCCTGACCACCTGATCCGGTTAGACGCCTGGGTTGCTGAATTCTAACCTCGATCGTCACGGTTCAGAGGTTGATATGAAAGTTAATAGACTGGAATGTTGCATTTGACACTTACAAGTGTTGTTGTAATGGAGAATGCCATGGGTAAAAGGGTTTAAATTGGGCGATTGTTTGATCTTCAAGAAACGACCCAAAATGAATTGCTCAGTATGTGGTTGTGCTATATTAAGAGTCTCATGTGAACCTTGTTTTCTAATACGACTTGTCAATGTTCAAATCTTCGAAAATGATTTACTCCTGTTACCAGGCGATTCCTAGGATTCCCCAGAAATATGTTCGTACAGAACTAAATTGTGAAATCCGAAAGTAACCACTCAAGTTGGGTTGACAATCTTCAAAGTATATTCAAAGGCACACGATTAGGGCTACAATAATAAGAAGTGGATCAAATATGTGGCAGAAAACACCGGATTAAAGAAGATGAAACTTCGCATACTTCATTTGACCTTAACACTTCGGCCATACTGAAAGCTGTTCGTTCTACGGTCATGTAATGTCATGAAATTTTGGGAAACTGAAAACAACGGCCACCGTTGAAAACTGACTTCAAGATGGGTCTAGCTTCAACGACAGTACCCGATATCTCAAACATTGAAGTGCCAGCTTCCATTTCAATAAAACACATTGAAGATCCTGAAAATAGGTTGTTTTTAATAAACGTTTCATGATACTCTTCCTGCTTGATAATGGTATAGGCAAACATCGACACTACAATGAACTACCGACCACATGCAGTCTTGTCCATGGACCTGTGATTGATATGTGAGGTATCCATTACGTGATGTGAGAACTTTGGAAAGCGAGAACATTGAACCACAACAATACATGGTGACCCAATCAGTCATGTAAATTACACGTCATGTTGAATGTCAACTAAAATATATAAAGTAAACCGCTGAATGCCATTAGAACCAATTTAAGGCCATCTAGTTACTTCATTTTCTATGATAAATACGGAGGCTGTTTTCACAAACCCTACTGGCCGTTTTCACAAACCCTATTGGCCGTATTCTCTTGTGCAGTGGCCGTTTTCTCTAATTGCGCTGTGGCCATTTTCAACGTTGGTCGATTTCACTCGGAACCCGAAATTTGATACATGTGCAATCAAAAATGGAGTTGTGTTTTTTGCGATGTTTAAAATTAACATTTAAATGTACCTATATTTGACCTTTGCACTTTGGTAATGCTTCTAATTTCTCTGCAAATATGATTCCTGGCACTGTAAAACCATTGAACCAATGAAGTTCAATAGTGATATGATTGTCCATACTTTCGAACTCGATTTTAATGGTAGCCATATTGAAAAACCTATTATGGTCTTTAATTGATGGTTAATACGCTTTTGTTAAACATGGAATGACATATATTATATTGTTACTGTTTAATGTATTGTGAAAGGCCTGTCTCCGCTCATAAATCCGATTACCCTTACATCAAGAGTGTAGACATAGAAATACCAGAGAATAAGATACGGTTTCTGAAAGTTGACACTCTGCAGAACATATTTTGTAGTTTAAAGACTTGGATGCAATGGTGTTTCGCTTGGAATAGTGCATGGTTGATACCAGTTGTGTTCTTACTGACTTGATCAATCTTCGACCTCTAATGGAGGGACTTCCGACACATTGGTCATTGACGGATGCTGCATTAAGGCGTTTCCTGGTGTCAAGCAATGGACAGGGAAGAGCAATTGTAAAGGTGTTTACCAAACATACATATTATCTCGACCAGTCAGTACTTCTGTTCGGAATATGCTTTGTCCACTTATACTCATATTGTATTATTGATATGAAATGGTTGGTGTCATCACTGCTATTTTGTTTACGCCAATGGAATCTGTTTCTCTGGCATTGACGTTGAACGGTCCATATCAGCTTATGGCATGGTGCGTTGTTCGTCCGTCCATCGTGATCTTCGTCTAGCACTCTGTTCGTCGTCCATGCTTCCGTCTTCTTCTCCGAAGCGGTTGAATGAATGATCCCGAAACTGTAGGGTGTTTGGCACAACAACTGAAAAAAGTTTTATTTATTGCATTGAAATACAACATCGTGACTAAATATATTCTCAGACACGATAAAGGTCTAGGAATTTGGAACGTTCATTTGATGTGCTGCTGCACAATGGTTTTCAGTTTCGTTTCTGCAAGAAACACGAACAAGCTACCATCTAAAAACGAAACTTAGTAAATATTTAACCTTTAAAACCTTTTTAAGACGAGTGCCTACTGGCAGAGGGCTAAACTTTCTGAAGATGTGTAGGGCCACATTGTGATTTGGATCTGTCAATGACATGGATTTGGCAAATATGAAAACTTGAAATATAAAAAAATATTTTTCAATTCAAGGAAACATTTAAGAATAGTCTATTGATAACTCAAAAGCTAAGAAGGCTGACACTGTGAGAGCTTCATGGCACACTAACTAATAATTGATGTTTCTCTGCTTATTAATCAGTGATTGAGCTGAAATATTGTGTAAATGATAATGATTATATATGCATACAGTGTTGCCATGTATAAATATTTCACGTCATAGAAAATGCTTTATAAAGTCTAGAGACTCTTGGATGTACGACTTGACCGTTTGTTACCCTCACGAAGACACCATATTTAATTGATATCATACTAAGTACAATTTGTGCAGAACAGCTTCTTTAATTACTGTCAAAGCGACGTTTTGTAAAGATCATTATACCGTTGTCAAGCAAGATATATATATAGTAGGTGGAGGATTAATAGAAACAACAGTTGCATACATGAGGGAAATTAACACGAGTACGTTAAGTAGTGACACCAGAAGGATAATACTGTCACGACATGATGTACAGAGCCTTTAAAGTAATTAAAGAAGTTGCTATCCATACATTGTGTCTACTTTGTCCTCCGTCAATTTAGAAGTGATCTAAGTAATGCCTATCAAACAAGATACTACACTGTTCTCTTACATCAAACATATAACATTGTACAGCCAACTACCAATCTCATATGACGATCCTTCATGTCAATACGTCTACCACAACCATGCCGCACTTTCACATCACTAATTTGCCTTTCAACTTCCGACCCCTGAATATCCGGGGTAGATCAGGTCTTCAGAACCCATGCTTGTCGTTAGAGGCAACTATGCTTGTCGTAAGAGCCGACAAACGGGAACGACTGTTTTAGATGATGCATGTCATCGTATCACAATTGCGTAGATCGATTCTCATGATATCCGTCACTGGATTGTCTGGTCAATACTCAGATTATTTACAGACCGCTGTCATATAGCTGGAATACTGCTAAATGCGGCGTTAAACATCAATCAAACAAACAAACCTTCCAACTTCCATAACCTTGAACACACGAATTGATACTTACGATTAATTAACAACACGACGCTGTGAGTTCCCAGACATAATCATGCCAGACGGTTGGTCTTTGCGCGCCTCTGTTTTTAATAAATGTCACCTATTATGGATGCTAGGATACTTACTACTTTCAATTAATCTGATAGTATATCTAAAGACTGCACTTATTACAGTGGAACTTTGTAGAAAATGAGGCAAAATGTTTGATGCCATGTGTCTCTGTAATAAATATGAAACGAAGCTTATCAAATGTATTTTTTGGTCCTAAGATACTCTAGTTTTAAAATGTAATAAAAAGTCAAAGTGTGTTTTTTCACCCATAAGGTCCTTTATATCATGGTCGACCACAAATGTCTCTTATGATTTGTTTGTTTGTTGTTTGACGCCACGCTCAGCAATATTCCAGCTTTATGACGGCGGTCTGTAAATAATCGAGTCTGGACCAAACAATCCATTTTACCCCGTATCTTCACGAAATGTCTCTTACAAATCACTACTATAATAAGGGCAACATTGTCCCCTCAGTTTCTGACGTTGCACGGCGATGCATTATCAGAGAACCGTGCTGGCTTCCTATCCACATGCAGTTTCCGCCAATACATTACGTTTGGTTGCACTCAACCAGGGACAATTACTTGCAAGAAGGTATCGTTGCTTGAAACCACTCTTCGAGGCCGCCTTTATCAATATTCGATCAATATCACTGCGGGGGTACATAGACTTCGAACATTGGAAATCGAACCCGAGTCTTTGGCGTTACCAGCAAACGCTTGACTCACTAATCTATCACATAGCCCCTGACTATATATGAACTTTCCTGGTTCCTGTTCGTTGTTACTCATTCGATCCTGGATATTTTTCCATGTGAGATATATGATCTCCTGCATTAAGTAACATCAGCTATAAGTCCTTTTTTGTTTATACCTTGTGTTTTATATCCGTCATGGGTCATTGCTGGAGCTCTGTTGTTCGATATGAGATTGCCATTCTATACAATGCCATTGATTAAGACTAAAGTCGTGTTATTAATTTGTTTTATTCTCTTCAGCCATGCGATTGTTAGCTGTCTAATATAAGATCGAACATAAGTCATAAGCCAGGCCATTGTTTACGGTGGAGGTATGCAACTGTAGACGTCGCACACGGGTTGTCTATAATCAAACCCTGTGCATTGCGCGTTCAAGATGTTCTCTGTTGTGATCTTTCTGTTCCCTTTCTGTGTTATAATTTCACAGTTGAAGGAAGCCGAATCTGGAATTTATTTACCTACAGGTAAGAACTAATACTTAACTGATAAAAATAATATTTCTTTTATCTTATTTGCTGACACATTTTTAAGTGATTAGATAGAATCTAGTACAGATATAAGAACGGGAAACAGGAAAACCTAAACGTTTTTGTTAAAAAGATTTTCAACTCACCACAAAATTTAAGAAAAATTAATATACTAGTTTTTAAAATGTTCGAGCTTTTCTATCGTATGTTGACTCGAATGATGCCCAGGCGATTATGGTTCAAACATACCAAACATGAATTCTGCTATAAAACGGAATTTTGCATAATTAATGATCACGTTTAGGAACTTTGGAAAGGCTCTATGGCGTAGTTGTTAAGTTACAGACGGAAATGTAGCAGAAAACGTTCATCCTATCAAGGATGCTTAATTCTTCAAGGATGCAGCACCAACTTCATTGACTGAATTGAACAACTATGACAGATTCGTGAAAACTGTATTGGCACCGATGCATCAGATATTACAGAATAAATCACTTTGGTCATGGGGTCCAGCACAACAGAAGCCTTTCCAGGAGTCTAAAGATCTGTTGTGTTCTGCACAATTATTTGTCCACTTCGATTCATCGAAAGAACTGTCGTTGGCATGTGATATGTCCCCATATGGAATTGGAGCCTTGTTAGCTCATAGAATGGAGAATGGCGAGGAAAGACCATTTGGAAATGTATCAAGAACATTAATTGCAGCAGAGAAAAAACCATTCATAACTTGAGTGTTGGCTATTTTCTTCGCCGTCAGGAAGTTTCATCAATATTGTTTTGGACATCACTTCAACATCTTGACTGATCATAAACCATTGTTGGGATTGTTTGGAGAAAACAGTGCTGTTCCCACACTTGCAGCTTCACGTATACAGAGATGGGGTTTGACGCTTGCAGCGTATGATTATACACTCTCATTCAAGGCAGGGGAAATGCTGATTGCCTTGGCAAATTACATCTCAAGCATACACCAGAGGTACAGGATACACTAATTCTGCCAGATACAGTCATGCTCATGGATATAAATTCTACAGTAGTCACAGCAACTCACAACAAGTCGTGGATGAGAACTTACCCTGTGTTATCAGAGGTACTTTCGTATGTACAGAATGGTCGGCCTTACCATTCTGCTGAGGGGGAATTGAAACCGTATGCTTTGACGAAGAATCAACTTGTGTACTATTGGGAAACCGTGTAATCATTCCAAATGGTGGTAGCGCCAAGATGTTGGAGGAAGTACACCTGACACACCCTGATATGAGTCGTAGGAAGAACTTAGTTCGAGTATATATTTAAGGGCCCGGTACGGATTCAGAATTGGAGAGCTATGTGAAGGCGTGCAATGTGTGTCATTAGAGGCCATTGTGATTTTACCACTTGTTCAGTGCTGCAGTGAAGGGTTTTTTTGTGTTTCGGAAAAAAGAACTTTAATATATTAACTACTTCACTGTGAACGAGAGAGAGAGAGAGAGAGAGAGAGAGAGAGAGAGAGAGAGAGAGAGAGAGAGAGAGAGAGAGAGAGAGTATGGCCGAAATGGGGGCAACACAGATCTAAATTGCCAGAAGGTTTGGTTGTACACCATTGACAGTAGCCAGGCTGATTCAACGGTACAGGCAGACAGGGAGGACACAGGACAGGCCTTGAACCGGATGACCCCGAGTGACAACACCACTGGAAGACGGTCAGGTACAGCTCATTCACGTGCGAAACAGATTCGTAACGGCGACGGCAGCAACAGCGTAGGGACATCTCATTAGCCAACGACTTCGTGCTGCTGGAATCCGAGCGTATCGTTCTTTCCGAGGAATGGTACTGACTCCTCAACATTGACACCTGAGTGCGATGGGCGAGGCAGGTTCGACGCTGGCAAGTGAGAAATTGGCGTCGAGTGCTGTTTACTGATGAACGTCGTTTCGAAGTGACGGCAGAGAACGAGTTTATCGACGCAGAGGGGAACGTTTGGCTCCGGCGTGTTTTCGAGAGGTCCATCCATTCGGCGGGGGAAGTGTCATGGTGTGGGGCGGTATTTGTGGAGATCAGAAGACTGATTTGGTGATTATACAGGGAAACCTGAACGCTGTGCAGTACAGAGACCACAGTGTTGCAGCCAGTTGTGCTTCCGTTCTTACAAAACCAACAGCAGGGGACATTGTTTTAACACGATAATGCCAGGCCCCTTACAGCAAGACTGACTCGGAACTCTCTAAACCAGCAGAACGTTGACGTTTTGCCCTGGCCTCCCCACTCACTCGATATGAATCCTATTGAACATCTGTGGGACCATCTTAACAGACAGATTAGAGCACGCCATAAGCCTCCCGTCAACAGACAAGAATTGCAGCAGGCCCTGAGAGACGAGTGGCAACGGATTCAAGTCCACGTCATCAGAAGATTGACGTCATCGATGAGGCGGCGTATCACAGCTTGCATTATTGCAGCTGGAGGTCATACACGCTATTGAAGGCAACTGTGTCGACAATGAACTTGTAGTGTGTCTGACAACTTTCTGGTGACATTTCAGACAACTTTTGAAAATGAAATTTCTTACCCCACCATTGTCTACCTTGAGCTTACATTACTTGTGATTGCACAGACCCCCTCTGTGGTCTAGTGGTAGAGCGTCCGCCCGGAGAGCGGAAGGTCCGGGGTTCGATCCCCGGCCGCGTCATACCAAAAGACGTTAAAAGATGGTACTTGTTGTTACCCTGTCTGGCGCTCGGCATTAAGGGGCTAAAACAAGGACTGGTCGGCTCGGAGTCAGTATACTGTGTCTGAGTGGGGTATTCATGTTACACTGCGGCATGGTATCCCAGTGGGCTAGCACTATAAATCGGCATCTGTCCGGACTAGTAGAAGCAGCCATACATACACACACACGTGCGTGCACGTCGCTATATAAGTGCATTAATCTTGGACGCGACGTTAAAACCCAATTTCATGTGATTGCACAATTTCATTCAAACTGTGGTTGATCAATCATTTGTTACCCCTCCCTAGATTTTATTATAATGCACAACAAAACCTCGTCTTGTTATTTTTTTTATCGATCGTGGAACTCGACCTATACGTTGTTTTGCCGCCGAGTGTATTATGAAAATGATAATACTTCCGTTATGTTATTGGGACATGTAATTGGCAGCTTAGGTGGGAGGAGAATAATGTATCGTGTAAGGGCTATTGGGCTAAGACTATCTCGTGCAGAGAGTATAGCTTCCTCTACTATATATAGAGACGCATACCTGATTACGTCCCTTGGCGGCCATGTTACGATACTACACAGGCACCTTTTGCTTTGACAACAAACTGGTATGTCGTTATGTTCGTTTTGCAAATTGTCTTTGGAAAGAGTTGTGAGTATGGAAGGGTTTGGTCGCTTTTACTTTGTATTTGACTCATAATTGATGAACGAAACTCGGGTTCTTCAGTTTACCATGAGAGCCCAGTCCACATTAATATAAAAAAAAACTTTAACGCCAGAGAATAACAAGTCGTAAACATTGAACGCGGGTTTTAGCGTTCGTATGGAATCCATTTCACAAAAGTCTTTTTTTGTAATTGTACTAACGACCAAACTCGATCAATTCTTGCATCTAGTTTCATGTATAAATAATCAATGATCAAATGCAAGTGAATGTTTTTTGGGGTAAGTTACTCGACAAATGAATAAATAGGTTTTCATTTGATAGTGTCGCCGCATAACAAAGACGTCTGATAACAGTACAAACATATCATGCATTATTCACCGGTTATGTACTTAAAGACTCCCAACCCATGAAAAGGTAATCATCTCAGGTCAGGGGTGTATCTTTTGTCACATTCTATTTTGAAAACTTGAAAGAGCCAACGCAATGATGTTCTTTGTACATATCAGTATTGACCTTATTCGTTGATGCATGCCACACAACGTAACATATCACCGACAACGCACGACGAACCGATCAAACGATCGATTTACATAATCTCCCACGAATGGATGTTAAATGGGATTTCAAATCTTGAAATCTTCTCGACTTTTCTGTGCTTAGGAATATTTTTCAAATTTGAAAAAAAATACATGAGCTGGTCCTGGTATTTATCAGATCAACGTCGACGTAGCTGCATCTGAGAATTCTGTTAACTAGGCGAGTTTGACGCCATCTATGAAAAATGGAATCAAGTGGTCTTCAAAAGTGACGTCTGAACACGGCACTCTCCTACCCAGGGGCGGTCGGGTAGCCTAGTGGTTAAAGCGTTGGCTCGTCACGCCGAAGACCCAGGTTTGATTCCCGACATGGGTACAATGTGTGAAGCCCATTTCTGGTGTCCCCCGCCGTGATATTGCTGAAATATTGCTAAAAGCGACGTAAAACCATACTCACTCACTCACTCACTCACCTACCCAGAGTTCCTTGCGCTCAGCTTTGAGCCTCTGCCGAAAGGCCAGCGCGATGTGATAATCAGTCGTCTTACGCAACCCATTCAAAACAAGTAGCATCTGTTTTTTAATCTTTTACTATTTTGAAACGTCTCCAAAACAATGTGTAAAGCGCACTGAAAAGCTTGCATTGGGCCAGTCTAATATAATATCAGAATTAGCGCGATTGGTCACAAACAAGTACGATAACCTCATATGCAAATGAGGCTGTGGCAGTGGTGTAACCCGAAGCCATCACTCATTCGTCACCACTCGCCCATTTCCGTAACATGCAAGAAGACTCGTCCCCCTATTGGTGAATGTTATGTGCGAAAATACGACAAACCAATCAAAATACGCGTATGACTTCAAGCTCTTCAGTCAAAGAATCCTTCAAGATTATTTTTTTTATTTGCATATGTCTTGCATCTAAAAATATACTCAAGACACAGTTAAATGTGTTCTGTCATACTGTATAATACCGCATGTCCCGATGTGCTTTAAAATGAATCTGGAATATATATGACATGGGGGAAATATACGTGAATCAGTACGCAACGTGTTGACAATTCTTTTAGCTGTGCTCCTTTGCGCTTAGACGGAACCCCGTCGCAAAAATGGCCACGAGAGGGGCACGAGTCGCTATTCGGCTTGTTCCGGAATAACACGAGTTGGTCACGAACGAGTCATCACTGCGCCGGATTTGTGGATTTTAATAATACTGAGTATTTGATGCACTGAATTGTAAACAGTTGAAACCGTCAGTTCCACCAGAGAGTCATGCTGTATTAATGCATATGACATGAAATACAACATAATGACGCGTGGTCTATCTCCCGTGACATCAAATAAATCGAATAATCATTACTTTGATATATACTTTCTTTTTCCAGCCAGTATAGTAAAATTTTAAGCAGCTGCAAGAATAGTTCATGTATTTCTTTTGCATACGAGATATCCTTAATATTCTAACCGGTTTGGGATTCCGGGTTAGAAGGAAGGGGTCCCAGCAACATGTGCTTGTCATACTAGGCAACTGAATGGCGCATTGCTTAGCATGGTACCCCGTTACAGTTGTATCGTTGCTCTTAATATCAATCTCTGGTTTTGTCTTGTCTAGACTATATTACGTACGGCATGGCCCGTGAAGATCCGGGGTAGAATAGGTCTTCAGCAACCCATGATTGCGCGTAAAAGGCGAAAATGCTTGTCGTTGATGCATGTCATCGATCCCAACTGTGTGGATCCATGCTCATGATATTAATCACTGGATTGTCTGGACCAGACTCGATTATTTACAGACCGCCGTCATATAGTTGGAATGTTGCTGAGTGCGGCGTTATACAACAAACCAAAACAAAAATACTTACGATATATAGAGAATCTCACCCGAGTGTCTTTTGATATCAAATATATCAACATGAGTTGATAAAAGTGGAAAAATTCCGAGGCTTGTCGAGGATTTTTGCCACTTTTATCAACGAGTGTTGATATATTTGATATCAAAGACACGAGGGTGAGATTTTATTTATCATCCAACATCATTCTTTCAACCTTTTCAATTTGTAGACAGTATTTAGCAGTGTCTTCAAAGTAAAAAGTACTGCAAACAGCTTCAGTAGCAGAGCCATTAGTGATGTCATTTGATTGTGACGTAATGGTAACCAGTGACGTAACAATGGTCTGCAAAGCAATGTGATGTAATTTCGTTGCAGCGATATCTACAGTGTGAGCCAGTTTTGGATGATAAATAGCGGCTTTAAACAATAAACATACAAATTATTCGAATCTCTTATATTCTTCTGTTCGTGTTTTCAGATGGTCCTTCGGTGTGGACAAAGACATACCTGGCTATGGTGCCAGAGAAAGAAATTGGAAGTAAGGATGCCGGTTATCTCTACATTATGTCATCCGAATCCACGACCACTGACGCGTGGGTGAACGCTAAACCTCGAAAGATTCATCAAAACATCACTTCAGGTGAAACGGCTAGAGTAAAGCTGTCCAAACAAGTTATCATCACACAAGGATCAAGCAAAAAAAGGTTGTTTGGGTTAAGCGTTGTAACCCCTGGTGACCTCGGGGTCTACTTCCGGGACAGATGGACATTTTTCCAAATGAGAGAATTGAATCAGTTATTATATCAGTATACAGTTATATCTTACAACAATGCTGCCAATCCAATGTTATCCGTAGTAGGTATATGTTTTGGCGCCGACAACACAAAACTAACCATATCTTTTCCAGATGGAGTAAATGTGTCGAACGTTCTTGGACCTGTAACAAGCGATGTTGAAGTAAATGGACAAACCGCTGTGCTAAAAAAATTATTTTACCGCTCTAGTCTTAAACTGGAAAGTAATGAGGATTTAACTGGGACGATAATTAAGAGCTCACATAGAATAGCAATAATAGCGGGAGCTATGTCGATTGATCCATCTAACAGATATGTTTATTTAGATCACATGCCAACTCGATATGCTGCCAACAACTACATCGTATTTGGTCTGCCAGGAATCAGTGGAAATGACACTTTTCGTATTGTCGCAACATCTTCTAAAGCCGAAGTTAGCATTGACAGTGACCGAACAATAAACCTAGCTACCAAAGGCGATTTTCAAGATGTCTCATTCTCAAGAGGCTCTTTTCACATCGTTGTCGCAACATCCAAAGTCGGTATTGCAATCTTTCTTCAAAATGGCGGACCGAGAAAGACAGACATGATGAACCTACATCCAACCTACAACAGCAAAACCTCTAAATATCAGTTTTCTATACCATCGATATCAAGTGACGTTAATTTCAAGCATTACCTGGTAGTAACTACAGAATCGAGTGGACAGGCCAGCATGGTGTTAAACGGACAGGCATTGCCCACAGAAACAGTCTGGTCCTCTATTTCCGGAACAGATCATGTGGGAGGATACGTGCCGCTTGTGGAAACTGCGCAACCCCAGATTATTGCTACCACTAACGGGGTGTATTTCAACGCATATCTGATGGGCTACGGAGATGATGCAACTTATGGATCAGCTTTAGAAGGCATTGATACGCCCCAGGTATGTTGTATGCTTAGAGAAGGGGTGGCCTCATATTCGGCTACCCATTCAGCCATTGTCTATATTGTTATTCATTGTGCACAGCTGTTGCCCTTGGGCATGCCAGAAACCTATGATCGAATCCCGGTTCGCTCGGATTACATTACTAGGTTTGTCAGCACCATACCTATGCTTATGATTTTCACAAAATTGGTTAACGTCTACGACCTACATCACTTCGGGTTTTCCTCCCACATTATGCTGACACGCCGTCATATAACTGGAATACTAGATCGTTGCTTCTTCAAGCACATTGTTGGAACCATATTAAGGAGTCAGTTACTGATCGCCACAATCGGCAATAGTCCAACTCTATCCCGACAAAACATGTATATAAGTTAAGCCTACACAGATATGCATTCTTATACTTGATGGCTTGAGTATCGGCCCACATTGTAAGGGTGCAACCCCTGTACCCAGTCACACACCGTGGACAGCTTCTATTAGTTTTGCCGGGACGACTTTTTCTTTACTATCCATAGCCATGAAACACATGCATCGGTAATTCTGGTAAAGAAAATGGCTGACTCTTGTTTACTGTGATTTTTACAGTAACTAGAATAAATGATAAAATAGGATTTTATATAAATCAAAATTATTATTTGACATGCTTGGACTATTGCTGATTGTTGTTTTGAGTAAAGTAAAACCCATTTACTGGTCTTGGGTTCGTATCGTTGTTTTATTATAATTGCTCAGCACTAGATCCTAGATATGGGTTTCCCTTGGGTGCATATATTGATCGATTCCGGATGCATTATCAAAGACACTAACATTTGTTGACTGATTTAATTGCTGCAACACAGACACTAACAATTTATTTATTGTTTAGGAAAACACTGATGATCTTCAGTTCTACTCTAACAAGACATTTTGTGAAAGGTCTGCCCAGACCGGAAACTACATCTCCAAAGGAACTCAAAGTAAGGACATTGTCTTACGTCCATGTCTGGAGGCATTCAGGTTATATACTTATCAAAGTTTAACTGAATCTCGTTGAACCAGACCGGTGTTTTATAAAAATAACATCCAACTGAACCATATGTGATCATTATGTGTTAAAGTCTGGTCAAGACTCGATTATTTACAGGACGCCCTTATGTGGGATTCTGTATCGAGATTAGATGTGTTCCGCTTCGGCTGAAAAAACCCAGACATCTTGCAACAATTTAATTTTAGTGTCAGACAATTTCTCTTTTTTCAATGGTCTGCAGCATAATTATCTTTTTCAAGAATATTCTGGAACAATCTATTTTATTCGATAAAATCTGAGGCCTCCCCCAACTGAGCTAGTGTTAACAGCTAGTTCTGGTCCTGTCGTAGGCGTCGTGATATCTAAACAAATTATTGTGTGTTGTTCATATTCAAAACAAACGTGCGTGCCTATCCTAACAAACATGCAAACATCCAACCAGGTTGGGCGTGTGTGCGGGGTATTCTCACATTTTGTACGTCGATTATGCACCTTTACTCTCAATACCGATTGCCACATCTCTCACGCTTTTGGGTGCTATCATTTGGCCATTGCGTTCCCCTGCGCTGTCCAGCTACATCTCTCAGCAATAGAGTCATGATAGAACAATGTTTTATCGTGAAATAAACCATGCTTCGTTCTGCATTGGTCATTGCGATGTATCGTGTAGCTATCATGTATATATATTATTGAATTTTATGTGAACCAAAGGTACCTTTTCCATTGGTGTATATTATATATTTACATGTGCCTAATACCCATGAGCCCTTTCATCTGCACACAAATTCAATCTTGTTCTTCCGGTAAACTGGACATTGTTTGACCTGCCTTGGTGATATCGTTTGGGTTTCCCGAAATTTAGATACTACTACTACCACTACTACTACTAATGACTATTTTTTGTCAAAAAAGCTTTTTGCTTAACATAGAGGAATGTTATCATCCTGGACCTCCTCAGCACAGATCCCAATACCTCTTACCCATCTCTTTTACATTTAAGCATTTTGCCAAAGGAGAATCCACACTAAAACGCAGATTGTCATTGTGGAAATCCTTTAGGCTCGACATATGCAACATCATTTCTCATCTGAAACGTGGCAAGATAAAACAGAGAGGATCCGTCAATTAAGGAGTTGGGGGAGTAGTTATTGACCATCTTGTGGAAGGTCAAGCCAAGACGTATTTAGGGATACAGGTTAGAAACAAACTCCAGAATGACCATATGAAGCACAAACTTTGGGCAGAATACAAATTTAGGAATAAGGAAATCTAGATCTGGAGTTCAGAGCTGAACGTTCGCAATTAAGCTATAGCCACAGTTACGTATGCTGTACCAATCCTTTCCTATTCTCGTAGTGTTGTTTATTGGACGAAATAGAATTTTCAGGGTATTGACACCCTCACACGAAGAATCATGTCAGACAATAGATCCCACCACACTCGCTCTTTCGTCAATTGCTAATACTTTCCAATTACAATGGGAGGGCGTGGTTTGAATTATTAACGTGGAGGCTCTTAATGACAGAAGTGTATTGTACGCATTAGGACAGTTATTTGTCTGATGATCCTCTTATTAAGCATGTCAAATCTTATGATGAAAGCAAAACAGTCCACAGTTTTCTTAAACGTGCCAAGGGTGTGCATGTAGGACATAACCTCAAATGCCAGTGTTGATTTTGTTGATAGTTCTGAACTGCTGTACGGTACAGAAACGAGTGTCAACAAAGCGAAGTGCCATATCAAATCGGCACAGGCTCAGTTTTTTCTGAACGACCACTGCATCGAGTTTATGTGCAGTGTGATGAGAAGGTCAGCAATCCTACAGAATCCTTCGCTTGGATGATGTCGGCTGGCCTGAAAAGTAAAACAGTTTGAAGGATTTCTGTTTGTTGCTAAGCCCCAGACACTTCACACTCGATATCGTTGTGTGACTTTTCAACAAAATGTAAATATGAACTGTGGATGATGCAATGAATTTAATGAAAATGTCCAACACATTGTCAGTGGATGCCCAGCTTTGACACAAACACAGTTGACATGATTGAGTGTCTCGATCATATCATAACCGTCTTCGCCTTGCTTATTGTTTTAAGTCAGGGGTTCAACCATGGTACCACCCAGAGTAAGTAGAGGGCGTCCTGGAAAATTATAATCGGGAAGGACTCGTATGCAGCGCCCGACGTATCCAGACAAGCAAACCTGACCTCGCATACGAAAAGTCACGCTTCAATGCATCCAAAGAACCAAGTCGTGCGACACCGTGACAGTGACCGGGTTTGTTACCAGGGATAAAGCCCTTCTGGGTAATGCAGAAGGCTGCAGTATTGGGGAGTCTCACATTCTCCGAAAAAATATGGGTGGATTCGACGAGGCAGCGCTTCATGGGGGAACCCTCTTTGCTGCATTTATATTGAAATCTTTATGTGATAATAATGATAATTGTATTGCGCCAAATTCCATTCATAAGTGGATGCTCATTTCTCTTTAGATGAATACCTTTTCCGAAAGAATAATTCTCCGGAATGCAAGGTTTTGAACCAACAAGAATCGGCTTTGCTTGTCTCTTCCATTTACCTAAAATCAATATCTTTGGTTATTAGTTCAAATTAAGTCGATGAATGATCTGTACAGTGCGAACAGTTGCTCATATCGATCATACGGATACAACGCTCTGGGTTCCGTTTCCCAAGGGTTTCGTAGTCGAAAGCCATTAATAAACAATAGCAGCTACGACAGTGAAACTTGAAATTGTAGATTATAGTGTAAGTGAAAACAGTAGATACTGTTGTGCTTTGTCATCCAGATCGTCACACTCTCAAGCACTGACTCTAAAAATATTTTTAAATTCAACAAAAAATAGTTATAACTGTATTTCGCATTGGCGCTTCAGCAATTTTCGAAGCCACAATACACTTATTATTTGTCGTTCGCTGAACATAATTATAACCGTTATTCTCATCCGTTGTTTTAGAAAACATTAATTTGAACTGTCTTCGGAAACATTGTTGTTATTTCATAAAGGGTTACGAAAGAATAATATTGAGTCTCAATAATCTTTAACGCCAAACATTCATTTAGTCCTGAGGGTGGGGGTGTGTAGGGTGGAGGGGAAATCAACAAGCCAAGGACAAGTTCCATCAGCTGTCAGGGCTGTGTGTACAAGGGATGAATGATGGGGCGATGAGCCTAACCAGCATGACGGAGCCAGATCATCAAAACCCTCCTTGCTGCATTCATTTATGTTAATCTGTACATAAAAATAAAAACATTCGTTTGTTTATTGTTGAACGTCGCACTCAGCAATATCCCAGCCATATTACAGCGGTCTGTAAATAATCAAGTCTGGACCAGAATATCCAGTGAATGCCATCTACGACAAGCATGTTTTATTGGATACCAATTCTATCCGAGATCTTTAACAACAACTTATTTAATAACAATAATAATATATGTATTTTTAAACGTTTAAGTACTTTATAAGGTATATGATATTAATAATGACAAATGAAAAATAAGTATTAGAATTGAAGATGGTAAAACAACTTGGAGTTAACATAGACCCGTGAAGATCTGGGGTCGAATAGGTTTTCAGCAACCCATTCCTGCCGTAAAAGGTGCTTGTCGTGAGAGGCGACTAACGGGATCGGGTGGTCAGGCTCGCTGACTTGGTTGATGCATGTCATCGTATCCCAATTGCGTGGATCGATGCTCATGATATCAATCACTGGATTGTCTGGTCCAGACTCGATTATTTACAGACCGCCGTCATATATTGACCTTGTATTCCAATTGTATTCCTTGTATTCCTATTGAGAGCCAGGTGACAGTGTGTGATTACAGACCGCCATCATATAGCTGGAATATTGCTGAGTGCGGCGTTAAACAAACAACAAACAAATAAAACTCAATTGAAGCTTTCAATGTGCCCAAGTACTCTGTACCATGCTAAGGGTATATGATTAATGCTCGTCTGACAACTGTTTCAGTGGAAGTCTCAAAAGTCAAGTCCTATGCAAAAAAACGGCAGTTGTCGTACAAATCACTGCACCGGACCACGCATCACTTACAAGCATGTCAGCTAACGTGTTTCCTCTATTCCGACTGTATTGGGGTCAACTTCAAGAGTGTGTCGTCACCAACTGAAATCAACTGTGACATCATCATGAAGGGGCAGTTTTACCAACTGCGGGATCCTGCGTGGACTAAATACCTTTTGACGTAGGCGGATCAGAGTAAAGGCAGATCAACAGAAATAAGTAAAAAAAGTATTGACCGATTAGTTGATATCGTGACGAAGGCTGGGATTAGTTCCAGAAAAAAATACTTGGTAACTAGTTTTGCCTCAGGAAATACAGTAAACTACGTTTATAACGGACACGCTTATAACGAACTACGGTTATAACGAACTCAAATTAATGGCCCTATTCAGTTCGTTGTAAACGTAGTTTACTGTAATGGATTACTGGTTAGAAAGTTGTAGAGGCTACGAGAAAGAAATGTATGTCTGCTAGCTTTAACTGACATGAAATATGCTGTGTTGTATGTAGAGCTGTGGTACTTTCACATAGGACAGCGCTTAAAGAATGTTTTGAAACCAAAAGCTGAGTTCGTGTTTCTTCAACTATCAACGACTATTATAGTTGGGGACTATATTTCATTTTTATATGATATCATAATTGTGGCCTTTTCATATGTTGACAGACAGCGCGTGTTCACAAAACATGTTGCGCACTGATCAAACTATATGCGTTGTTATTATTTATAATCTTGTTGTTGTCTTATTATTCTCAAAGGCATGCTTTGTCGGTAACCTTTCATTGGATCTGCTTAGCATCGTACCAGTGTATTATGATGTTACATAGAGAATCTCACCCTCGTGTCCTTTGATATCAAATATATCAATATTATCAACAGTTGATAACAGTGGAAAAACACTTGCCGAGTGTTGATATATTTGGTAAAAGATTTTATTTATCTTCCAACATCATTCTTCTAACTTTTTTCAGTTTGTAGACAGTAATAAGTAGTGTCTAAGTGTAAAAGGTACCGCTAACAGCTTCAGTAGCAGAGCCATTAGTGACGTCATTTGATTGTGACGTCATGGTAACATGACGTCACAATGGTCTGCTTGAAGCATTGTGATACAATTTCATTGCAGCGATGTCTCCTGTGGGAGCCTGTTTTGGATGATAAATGATGTATACTCACCGCCAAAAGAAACACAAAGCACAGGAACATTTTGAGAAGTATGAATATACGTTAAGAAGAGATGGTTCCAATGTGTACCACTTAATGACAAAACAAACATTAAGTCGAGTAGTATTCAGACCACGATGTGCTGCACGTTATTTCCAAAATGTACACGCCAATCCTGCACGAAACGAATAGTGCATCTCGAATAGTGGATCTATGACGTAACATGTGATGCGTTCATGCGTCGGTCCACACAACATAACTGTATGTTCCTTTGTGCTTCGAACCAATCTGATATCTCTTTATTATGAATAATTCTTCATATATCAACCAAAATGTATAATATTCGTTGTTTTTTTAATGTCGATGAGTATATACAAAATGATTTAGTTTAACAGTCCACCTAAGGACTGTAATGGGCATGACTGAATTCCCGAATATGATGTTTCTTGTTTCTGCACATATCTTGTAGAAGGGATCTATCATATTCACACAATCCAAATAAATCCTTTATAAAACTTAAGATTCGTTGCAAAATTGATTGTCAGAGGAGAACTACAGAAAATGCCTGCTTCACAAGTAATGGCGTAGTCCTGACGTAGCCACGAAACTGCAAACGCGGATTGCGCTCTTCAGAGACACTTTGTTTACTTAAATTCAGTTTCATTTCGTATGTGTATGCCATTAGACCTTCGCTACGTTTGAATTCATGGCCACAGACGCGGAGTACACAAAATGACACCCTAGAGATCCGAGTTAGAAATGTTTTTCAATAACCCATGTTTGCCGTAAGGCATATGTTTCTATCCCGTGGATACCCGGATGACAAACCCAAAGGTCGCGACTAGTCCGGAACCGGTAAGCGCATTTGTCGCGTCTGTTGATAGCACATGGGCGTATCGTCACATTGATCAACAAAAATGAAATACAGTTTCGTCTTTGAATTAACAGGGAAATGTAGGTATCTTTTCGAGGTCGCATCGGTTATGATGCCGAAGGTTTGATGTGTCATTTACGTGGTATTCTGCGATTTTCGTTTACACACTCAGACTGGTGATTTCACCTGAGCATTGCGTATCATGTGGTGGTGGCTTTATGGCTGCTTGGATTTTCACTCACAGTTATAACGTTTGCATATGTTACAGTCCATGTGTAAAATGACTGAAATTTTCACCTATGCAATTCATAAAACGCCTAAATATTTCAGTTATTTTTATTTTTACCAACTGACTGAACAATAGCACCATTTATTGTAAATAACTATACTGATAACACATTCCGAACATTTTGATGTTTAATTTAATCTACCAGTTACTGAAAATGATAGGAATTAAAGAACACGAAAGTCAATGAACATTTTTATATTTTTGGTTTCTAATCATAACTCTACTTACATGTCTTTTAGCCCTTTTGCACTTCTTGATCATTTTGAGACAATCTGTTAAAACGGACAGTCAATTTGTAAATATACTCAACAACAAAAGTTCCTGTGACACCAATATTTTAGTGTATTTTTCAAACAAGTAAAGTTTGTTTTTCAATATTGTACTACATGTATGGAATCAAGTCACAAAAACGCAACTGCTACAGAAAAGCAATGCATTCCATGAAAAAGTTGACTTTTATGCAAGCCCCATGCATTTCACTACCCAAGAATGGGTATAAAAGCATGTGCGTTAACGGTATTTCATATGCATTGTTTAGCATCGTGCTGACAACAACCACTCAGAAAATTACGCAATTATTCAACGTTACGACATGCCACGCCTGTCCGAAAATGAGCGTCTGTGGTATGCTTGAAGCAGGATCGAGTCAACGTGATGTTGCAAGACAATTTAACGTCCACAGACGTCCCATTTGACGTATACAGTGGTGCAGACAGCGTCTACGCTGGACGGCCATGCAGTCGGGACAAGTTCTATTCACCTCAGCCACAGCGATGGACGGATTCGAGTGTTCCGACGTCCAGGTGGACGTTACGTCACTCATTGTGTCATGGAAGAAGATCGGTTCGGGGGCGGCAGCATTATGGTATGGAGTGGGATTACAGCAAGACAGAGGACCAGTTTGATAGTGGCAGAGGGAAATCTCAATGGACAGCGCTACCGCGACGAGATCATCGGCCCTGTTGTTCTACCGTTTTTGCGTCGTCATGGCCCAGTCATTACCTTTCAACATGACAACGCCCGGCCTCATATTGCTCGACTTGTTCAGGATTCCCTTAAAAAAACAACAACGTGAATGTCATCTCCTGGCCGGCTCGCTCCCCTGATATCTCACCAATCGAGCACTTGTGGGATGAGATGGAATGCTCCAGCAGATATGGACAGTCACCCACAGGACTTTGTGCGACGCCTGGTCCATTCCAGGAAACGAAGATGTGTTGCTTGCATCGCAACCAAAGGTGGACACACACGCTATTGATTTGTACATTGACATTTTGGCACATTCATGTTTTTTTTATGAAATCACGTATTTTCTGAAGTCACGGTCAGTATGGCAAATTAAACCAAATTAAACCATTTGAACACTTACAGGAGTCTTTTACCAGACTTGGTAAAAAAATAACTTTGGATTAAATCTTATTCAGTGTCACAGCAACTTTTGTTGTTCAGTATATAAATGGTCTCTTTTATTCAAATTTTACCCTTGACTGTAACAGATACACTTTTACAAATGACAAGGCGTGTGAAAACAACGACTTTCTGTTTTCTGTCTCGCATGGAAGAACTTACAACGATAACGTAAAGGAATAAGAAATACTACAATGCTAAAGCAAACCGAATGCAAACGTCGTTACTTGTGAGTGAGTGAGTTGGTTTTAACGCCGCTTTTAACAATATTCCAGTAATATCACGGCGTGTCAGCTTAATGTTGGAGGAAAGCCTGAAGTGATGCAGGTCTCAGACATTTACCATTTGCTGACAAACCTAGAAACATAACCGGGGCGAACCGGGATTCGAACCCACAATTATAGGTTTCTGGCGTGCCCAAGGGACGCAACTCTGCTCAGCGAATCGCGGCGCCTTAAAAGACTGGACCACCCGTGCCCCCTTCCAACACTAGGAACCCAAAGTACGAGAATCTGCACTTTACTTAGGAAGTGTCATCCCAAATATAACATTTGTTACATTTGACCAATTCCTAAATGGCAGTGTGTGTTCTTTGCTATTATTGTTCAGTTTTCCTCAGTAGATTTGCTTTTACTAGAATGAACATGAGACTAATTATCTTGCTTTGAAGATTTCCTACCGACAATGAAATAAGAATAATTTATTGTCTCTTGGTGTTTGTCTTTCACGTGATTTGTTATTCATTACTTTTAATTGTTGTAATAAAGTTTCATGAAGGACAAAACAAATGGGGGTGAAAATCCCTTGGTCATCTTTACAGCAACAGATTCAACAATGTCCTCTGGATTTGTGTATAAAAACAATCCCCGTGAGATATACATGTATATGAGATATATAAAAAGTATATATAAAAAGAAACTTGACATAGATGCAAAAACACATTTTGCCAAATATCTAAAATGATTACATTAAATGAGAACCAAATAAGTCAAACAGAAAGATGATGTGTCTATAATTCGCGAAAACACATGCTCAGCACATAAACGTAGCGTTTGGGGATCAATTTTACAGCTTCATCCAAACGCAACCGCCTGTAAAAAAACGTGCAGCACAGGATCCTGCATTTAGGCATGCATGCCCCCCTGCTGAATGGGTATAAAAATCCACATCAACGGCTGTTCATACAGTCCTTATAACGGCAGTAGAGGCGGTGACAGAATGCCAAGACTGAATGAAGCTCAACGGAACAACGCCATTGGGAGATTACACGCTGGAGCAACTCAGCAAGAAGTGGCCAGGCACTTTGGCGTATCCAGACAGACAATCTCCGCACTGTGGACCTGATACAACAACACCAACAGAGTTGACGACAGACCAAGGTCAGGAAGACCAAGGGTGACAACCCAAGCACAAGATCGAAACATCCGGCTGCGACACCTCCGAGACCGCACTACCACAGCCACGTCGACAACCACACAGATCCCTGGGGTACGCAGAATATCAGATCAAACGGTACGCAACAGACTGAGGGAGGCTTGACTTTTTGCACGAAGACCTGTTCGACGTCATGTATTGACCCCACGTGGTGTGCGTTACAGAGACTTGATCCTACAGCCTTACGTTCTTCCTCACGTCAACGTTCATGGCGGACAGTTCCAGCAGGCCAAGGCTCGACCGCATATTGCACGTGTTTGTCAGGACTTCTTACAGCACAACAACATCCAGACATAACCTTGGCCTGCCCGGTCACCAGATTTGTCCCCGATTGAACATCTGTGGGACGAGTTGGATCGATGCGTTCGCAGAAGGAATCCACCGCCCCAAACACTTCCGGCGCTTCTTGAAGCAGTTCAGCATGAATGGCAGCACATCCAACAGCGTGTAATTGACAACTTGATTGCATCTATGGGTCGTCGGTGTCAAGCGGTGATTGATGCACGTGGTGGGCACAACCGATACTGACATTTTCTGTACCCCTGTGACATTAACTGTATCGTGTACGTGTCTGTTTAGGTGACACGATTAATGTTTTGAACATTGTGTACATTGATCTTCAAACAGTGTTTCAATTATGGTTTCTGTGTCCTATTTTGAAACAATCGCATTATATTACATTTTGAAAGTCAGTGTCAAGTTTCTTTTTTTGAAGAGTATATATATGTGTGCATGCTAAAAGCAGAATACATTGTACGATTGTACGATTCCGACTGTTTCAAGCGACGTGTCATATTTAGTAAATTCCTCTGCTATACAATTCTGAATGACATTCATCGATGACTTTCAGTGATCCATTCATATATGTATCACTACTATTTTGCCTTTTACGCAATGTGGAATCTGGTTTGGGAGATAATCGAGTATGAATATTCTCTGGCGTTAACGTTTTATATTAAACAGGTTTTGATGGTGAATCAGTAGATTATCAATTGTAGATATGCTGACGCCAAATACTGAGTGAGTGAGTGAGTGAGATGGGTTTAACTCCGATTTTAACATTATTCCAGTTATATCACGGCGTGTCACCTTAATGTTGGAGGAAAGCCCGAAGTAATGCAGGTCACAGACGTTTACCACTTCGGTGAAACCCACGAGCACGGGTATGGTGATGCCCCCTCCCCCCCCACCTCCCGCCAATACTGGAACTTATTATTTATTAGAATAACTAAATCATAACTATATGATATAATACAATATGATATATATATTAATAGATATATTTCAGAGATCCCCATACATTATGTGGGTATATATATATGTATGTCTTTGTGCTTGTCATACAACCAGGGCTTATACTGGGATGAACATCTTACATGCTTCAATATTTGACTTCATAGTAGTGGAGAAGTACTTTCACATTTACAAATAATTTTACGATTGTAACAAAATAAGTGCATTCCAAATCATAGCAAAGTTATTGATTTAAATTTTAGATTGAAATGATCTGTCTGTTTGCTTAACACACTCAACACAATACCATCTACTTGACGGCGGCCGAAAATAATCTTCGCCTTCCAGTACGAAGACATGGAATGGACCCAGTCAACGATCAAGACAACCATAGAATCGCTCTCGCGACCAGCACTGCTTGCTGGGGACCGCTTCTTGTCCGGAATCCCCAAGGAATAGTAACATATGTCCGCTAAGTGGGCTTTTGACTACTATGAAAAACCGTTTTGACATACTGTGTATAATTGATTTAGTACACACACAGACTATCAATAATTAAAATACTTCATTTCTCAGTGCTAGAAAAGACAATACTCGTTTTAAACAATCGACTATTTCTAAGGAAGCACTTATTGAACTATAAAAAATATTGCGGAAGCTTGATATCTTAACATACATAGTCGCCAACTGTACAAAGTATTTGTTTATTTTGCTTATATGTATAAAGTGGGCATTAATGTTGACATCATAACCCAAAATTAAATGTTCGGTGTGTTCAATGTAATTCCTGCACTCTGATTAGCTGAAATAATCACGTGTTATTGTATTCATTTCCCAATGAATGTAATAATGTAAACCATGCCCACCGAGGCGTACTACTTTTATTACTACGGAATGCAGGGGAATCCCTATATTACAGTCAAGGGAATTCCCTTTCTGCTCACGTGTATCGTTATGGACGCGACATTTATGCATATACATGATCCATTCAACCCTTTGAGACCGAACCCCGACAAGGAACTAAACAGCAAACGTGCAGGCTCGCTCGCCTGTTTTTTCCCGCTCGCCTTGTTCCACAAATTTCATGTCTTCGGGTTTCATTTCTAACCCGCCTTTTTCCAAATTTTCTTCCTATTCTGAGGGTACTTATGTTTGAATCTGACTCTAGTTTAAAAAAGCCGCCTTCTCCCAGTTGAATTACTGTTGCAGTTCTTCGCGCTTCTTGCCTTGATTGACACTTGCTTGGATCTATGCTCATGATATCGATCACTGGATTGTCTGGTCCAGACTCGATTGTTTACAGACCGCCGTCACATAGCTGGAATATTGCTGAGTGAGGCGTTAAACAACAAACCAACCAACAACTACTATGAACAATTGAAATAAGACGCATGATCTCGATGTGAGGAAGATGGAAATCGACAAATATACAGGACGTGTTCCAAGTCGTATAAAGTTTGATTCTCTCAACATTGTATATTCTGAAATCAACTACAGATTATACACGGAATACATATATTTCGACAGTTTCAAACGTCGTTTTGAACAATATATATTGGTACACGTTTGTATGTTCACTGTAAAGATTTGAATCTGTCAGTGGTATTGATATATAGGAAGGGTCACAAATGATTCTATAGAAGCAATAATTGGCATAATACATTCACAATTTATGTGTATAATTAACGACAGTCATCGCGTTTTGAAAGATGTTTATGGTGGTTCTGTTTGGTTGCGGAAATGCGTAGAGGAAAGACAGCTTTGGGAGATTTCTTTGCCATCTCTCTCGGACTGACACATCTCTCTCTGGACTCGCACATCTCTCTCTGGACTCACACATCTCTCTCTGGACACGCACATATGTCTGGACTCACACATCTCTCTCTGGACTCACACATCTCTCTCTGGACTCAAACATCTCTCTCTGGACTCAAACATCTCTCTCTGGACTCACACATCTCTCTCTGGACGCGCACATCTCTCTCTGGACTCACACATCTCTCTCTGGACTCGCACATCTGTCTGGACTCACACATCTCTGTCTGGACTAACTCAACTCTCTCTGGACTCGCACATCTGTCTGGACTCGCACATCTCTCTCTGGACTCACACATCTCTCTCTGGACTCACACATCTCTCTCTGGACTCGCACATCTGTCTGGACTCACACATCTCTGTCTGGACTAACTCAACTCTCTCTGGACTCGCACATCTGTCTGGACTCGCACATCTCTCTCTGGACTCACACATCTCTCTCTGGACTCACACATCTCTCTCTGGACTCACACATCTCTCTCTGGACTCACTCATCTCTCTCTGGACTCGCACATCGCTCTCTGGGCCCACATAGTGAAACTAACTGGGTTTTGCTGCCAATTATCTAGAAACAAACTGTCCCAGGAACAAGGATTTACACACAAAGGATGCGTCGAATATTAATATGACACAGTTACACAGACGTGCAGGAAGGGTATTTGTTGACGTTCATCAGCTGATGAAGACAGTGCCTCGCGGGAGCAAATTTACCACAAAAGCACTTCGCGCATCATGGATTTGCCCACGTGAGGCTCTGTCTTCATCAGCTAATGAACGTCAACAAATACAACTTCAATCCTTAAATGTCAGTGTGAAATCAGTTCAATAGCACTATCAGTATTATTTCAATTTGAAATACAACATACATATATCACACTAAGAGTATTTTGACAGCTGTTATAAAAATGTCCCTGTAATTTTATATTGTATTGAATGAAGTTATTACAATACAAAACATATACTTAACTTAAATCCAATTTAATTCAGTTTTCGGACTTCAGTTTGGATTCTAACATGTAAATAAATATATTTGAAGAGTAAATAAGTGAATGTGGCTTTACGCCGCTCCTAAAAACAGACAGTCCATATCACGGATGGTGACACCAGAAATGCCATGGGGAATCGAACCGGGGCCCTTGGCTTGACGAGCGAACCACTTGGCTTCTACACCACCCCTTGTTTGATTAGTACGACGATAACATTTCTGTAAGATCGAAAATTAAGTTAACTTAAATTTGACGTATCAGTGTCCAGTACAGTTTCCTATTTGGACTACACTATATGTTTCCGTGTTTTTACCGGTGAGCAGTTGACTTGCTTTTGCCTTAATTTTACACAAATGTAACTTTTGATAAATTTGTAACACTCTGTATATCTAAAACCCCATGCATAATTAATGCTTTAGCTCAATTTATATTTCTTGCTTTTAAAAAGCGAAATAACTTTCTCATTGGCTCTGAAATTGTCTAATTCTGATATCATGTATTGTATAATGGGCCGATGGCCCCTTTACTGAAATGAAGCTCTCTCTCACTCTCACTAGAGAGCACTTGACTTGCCTTTGCATGTGTTTATGACGGGCGACACCGGTGGGGCAGGATACGTTCATCTTTTCGCGAACAAATGGTATCATAGCTATTTGATTAAGATTCATAAACACTTTCTCAGGAAATAGTTGGAATCGTACAATACACTCTTCTTTTAGCTGAGATTTCTTATGAAAATGAAAGGTGGTGTCCTATTATTTTCTGAAATAAATTATATATAAGAGTCTCATCCATTAAATGTCAATGTATAAGTGCTTCATCTCTGTGAAACAGATACCAGTTAAAATGGACGCATCATATTCTAACAAAAACAACAATAATTTTTTTTTTGACATATTGAAGATCGCAACGCGAAAAATCATCAATAAAGTGGATTCCATTAACGGGATGGTGCATCATTTGGACTTGCACGTTCACTCAATTATGTTTTTCCATTTCATGCAAACAGATACATGACGATCTGTGTGAAGTTGGAAAGTGTTCAAACAGCGAACGATGTATCAAAAACAGGGAGAAGATGGAATGTGTTCGTTCAAACTTTAGCTGGAGGTACAACTATTATATCGATAGTCTCGTGTCAATGGTAACGTGTACATTAATGGCACACGGGAGATCAGAATCATATATTATCAATAATGTTGCAGACTGGAGATTGTATTTAGAACCAACTGCTGGAGTGAGATGCTTTAGCTTAACATTTCAGACCATTGTAAACACAAAAAGTACTCTTTGACGTCTTTCTTTCAAACAGGTTTTGAGACACCCAAGCTTGATAACGGTGTGAGAATGTCTTCGTAATGTCTAGGAAACCCAAGGGAAAGAGTCCACCAATCTCGCTGGGGAGAAACCACAGTAGAACGAAGACACAGGGTAGAGGATTTATTTTGAACAATGACATTTATCATCCAAAACTGGCTCCCACAGGAGATATCGCTTGGATGAGATCAAGCGATAACTACACTTTAGATATCGCGGCAATGAAATTACATCACAATGTTTGGCAGACCATTGTGACATCACTGGTTACCATGACGTCACAATCAAATGACATCACTAATGGCTCCGCTGTTTACACTGAAGACACTGCTAATTATTGTTCACAAATTGAAAAAGTTGGAAGAATGATGTTGGATGATAAATAAAATCTCACCCTCATGTCTTTTGATATCAAATATATCAACACTCGTTGATAAAAGTGGCAAAAATGCTCGGCAAGCCTCGGAATTTTGCCACTTCTATCAACTTGTGTTGATATATTTGATATCAAAAGACAAGAGGGTGAGATTCTCTATATCACAGGTTGTTCAACTTTGCTCGTCCTCCCTTCCATTCAAAATCAATGACTTGACAGTTTTTAATCCCAACTAAAGACATTCCCCTTCAGACAATTGTATTGTCTAAATACATACATCCCAATTCGGGGTTCATTAAATGTAATATAGCTTTGTAGTCATCATTATCAATGTATCTTTTTGGAGTATAGAGGATATGACTTATAAGTAGTAATATATGCTTAATCACTGTTGCAAATAACTCACTTTAACGTGTTTTAATCTTCGGGTGAGTCTTTGGTTCTAAACATTAGAAGAAAGAAGAAAGTATATAAATCGCCTCTACCCTTTAAGTATGCCCTTGATGAAGCAGTAGTGATAGTGATGACTGTGTTCTTTTAAGGCGTGTTTAAACCAAAACTCATACCAAGAATAAAACACGCGCAAATCAGTTTGACAATGTGTAAGTGTATAAGGGTTTCCCAGAAAAACCGTACATCTAAAAGTAAAGACGTGTGTTTTCAGAAGAGAATGCACTTAAAGTATAACACAAAGGTGTTTTCAAAGATAGACATGATCAAACGACTTGTTTTTACAGTCTGGTTGTTGTTAAAAAGACTTATGGCAAGCTTTAAAGTTGGACCATTTATTCAGCTAAACATAACTCTCTACAGTTACCAAATGCTATCTCCTTTGTATTGATAAATGATTGTCACTTTTGCGTTGTAATCCAACAAAAGGGATATATTAGCTATTTGTTTGTTTATTGTAATCTTCAATCCTACCAATCCAGTTCGGAATCTTAAAATTCGCGGTCTGATTTAATCAATATGTATTCTACAAATAGCGCCTACAGGGAAGGTCGTTAGTAAACACACAACTAAATATCTATATAGATACTTCTCCTATTAATTACATAAGGTTATCTGCCCCTGGATGGAGTAAGACGTGTTTCGCTCGTCTCCCTCGCGATTGAAAACAAATCTGAAACAATCGGCTCACCAAGTGAACATCCATTGAAAATAACGACACATTTGTGTGACAGTCTGTCTAAAGATCTCTTAAGTGGTAGTTTTATCTTCGATTTGAAAGTATTGAAGGCCTAACGTGGGAATATGGCGCAGTCATTGAATGAACATGTCGACTTCGTCGAAAGTGTGATGTCGCAACCACGTGTTGTCGAAAGCGAAGAATGTCTATGTCAACCTTCAGCTGCCAAAAAAGCGAAAACTTGTAATACAGACTTAAATACTCTTGTTTCATCCAACTGTGAACTAATGGATGCAACTTCGTGCCCGTTGTCGAGAGGAAATAGTCCAGTCAACAGTACGAACGTACGACAAGTAATCACAAACGAAGTGCTTCTCACGGCAATCAACGGTATGAGGTCTTTTCTCAGTGAACAGTTGGCAGAAAATGAAAACAGAGTTACACAACGGCTGACCGAAGTTCTCAGGCAGGAAACGGAAAAGCTGAAAAAAGACTTTGACGCCAAAATTGTGAGTTTGAGTGAGAAAATTAAACTACTTGAAAAATCTCAAGAAAATGCAAATCAAAGTAGTTCGAAGAAAATAGTCACCGCCGAAAAGAAGCTTAATGTTCTTGAGACTCAGTTCGCTGAGGTTGTTAAAAGGTCTGGTAAAGACACAGAGATTACACGTAGTATTATTTTGAGAAATTTACCTGTCGACAGCCGTGAACGGACAGACCCTGACGTCATCTGTCAGAATGTCAATCATATACTTCGCGACGGACTGAAATTGACAGATGCTCGTGCAACACGCGCAATTCGTAAGAAACGGAATGACAACAAACCCGGCGTTGTTGTGGTCACACTTGAGACTGCTGATCAACAGAGGGAAGTGCTTCAGAATAAGAAAAGACTTCGAGATACTAAAGACTTCTCAAGAGTGTATGTGGACGCGGCTATGTCTGCTGAAGAACTGTTGTTAAGATCGAATATGCAGGCTATGATCAGCGAGATGGGGAAGGAGAAGAAACTGCGATTTCATGGCAAACGAATTGTATCTATCAAGGAGTAGGACAGGCTGCGGCTTGGGTTTTGGAATTGTGGAGGATGGTCAAAACGAGAATCAAGTAATAAACAGTTTAGGGACTCTATTCTGCGTGATTTGGATTACGACATTTTCGGTGTTTGTGAGACTTTCTTGAAGCATCGAGAGAATATAGTGGTAGACGGATACACTTGGATTGGGAATAACCGGCGTGATATTGAAGTAAGAGCCAAACGAGGATCTGGAGGGGTGGGGGCCTTTTTTAAAAACTCAATTTTTAGCCAGTTTATTGTTGACATTTTAGACACTGACCACGATGATATTATATGGTTTAAACTTACATCCTGCACAGACACTGATTATAAGCTTGTGTTATGTGTGTGCTATTTGCCTCCCACTGGGTCGAGCAGACAACATGACGCAGAACAATTTTTTGAGACTTTGTTGGAGCAAGTGGGAACTTTCCAAAATGAAGGATTAATGTGCATATGTGGAGACTTTAATTCAAGAACTGGAACCAAGACGGATTATATCGAAGGAGTCGATGAGGTTTGTAATCGGATGGTTATTGACTTTAAAGAAAATAGCTATGGTGATCTATTTCTTGATTTTCTGATAAACTGTAATATGTGTATGTTGAACGGCCGTGTGGGGCATCATGACTTTACTTACATCAAAAACGGCTGTTCAGTGGTAGATTATATTGTAACAACACATGAAAACTTATCTTGCTTTAAAGATTTTAATGTGATCAAAATGTCATCTCTTGTGAATGGTTATAATGCACCAGACGCCATCCTCGACCACTCCGTGCTTGTATGTGATATATTAGCTCCCAGACTAGTTAGCCATACGGATGATTCTGGCTGTGTGATTGGAGCCCCCAAACATAAACGTTATAAACAACGTGACATTACAAGTTATTTTCTCCAGAGTGAGGAGGCTTTAGCCATGGTAACATAGACAATACATAAGATAGAGACACAGTTGTCTGTTCAGCGGGATGTAAATGCTGCTTTTACTGAGTTTTTGTCATGCTTATATTCTGAACTGGACAGGAATGTTGATGTTGTCTCTCACAGCAATATCAGTAAAACAAAAGGTAAATCCATGTATAAACCTTATTGGTGTGAGGCCCTCCAATCCAAATGGGATTCTGTTTGTTTATCCGAGCAGGATTGGTTGAAAAGTAAATCTTCTTTAAGAAAGAAAATGTTAAAACAGAAGTTTGTGTCTGAACGGAAAGATTTTGATAAACTGCATCGTAACTATAAACGCTCGTACCAGTTACAAGAACAACAGCGCTTGCTTGACAAATATAAACATCATGATAGCCGCGAATTTTGGAAAGTTATTGGCAAAATAGGTATTGCTAGTGATAGGCGAAACTCTATCCCATGGGAGGTAATTCGTGACGGAAGTGTGATCACAAACAAGGAGGATGTTCTTAATATTTGGAATTTAAAGTACAGCAGTTTATATAATGCTGATCCATTAAATACCTTTGATGATGCTCATTTTCAGAAAATTAAATCTGAAATTAACAGTGACACAGTAGAATATCCCCCCTTCGATGCTAGTCACCTAAATGTACCAATATCTCGTGAAGAGGTTGTAAATGCACTCGCCCGTGTTAAATGCGGCAAAGCGGCGGGATCCGATCTTATACCTGCAGAAGCGCTCAAAAATAGTTCCTGTGTGGACATTTTACTGAGGCTTTTTACTTTTTGTTTTGAATATAATACCTGCCCTGATGTTTGGCGCCATAGTATTATTTCACCAATCCTGAAACCAGATGCCGATCCCCGAGACCCACTTGGATACCGTGGGATCTCCTTAATATCAGTACCTTGTAAAGTCTATTCTGACATTTTAAACACACGGTTTACAAAGTGGCTTGAACGTAATACTATTTTGGCCGATGAGCAGAATGGATTCCGTAGAAAGCGGAACACTGTAGAACATATATACTCTTTATATTCTGTTATTAATAATAGGAAATCTCAAAAACGCTCTACATTTGTATGCTATATAGACGCAATGAAGGCGTTTGACAGAGTAAACAGGGATTGTCTCTGGTACAAATTACTTAAACTTGGTGTTAACGGAAAATATTTTTCTGCAGTGAAGTCGTTATATGATGGCACTCGATCCTGTGTGTCCCTTAACGGATACTTGACAGAGGATTTCCCTGTGTACAGTGGAGTGAAGCAGGGCTGTGTGTTATCACCGACACTTTTTTCCGTGTTCATTAACTACTTGGTTGAGGAAATTAATGACCTGCACTGTGGTGTTGACTTCGGCGATGATTCTATGCTTAGTTTACTCTTATACGCCGATAATATTGCTCTTATAGCCGGCGACGAGCACTCATTACAACGAATGTTAAATTGCGTTGATAATTGGTGCAGACGATGGCGTCTTCAAATTAATACAAAAAAAACTAAAATTGTCCATTATAGACAGCAGTCTGTTACGCGTTCCAGTATCAGTTTTCACTGTGGAGGAGAGAATATTGAAATTTGTAATGCATATAAATATTTGGGACTTTGGCTCCAGGAACACCTAGATTTAAATTTCACAGCTAAACAAATTGCTAAATCTGCTGGAAGAGCCCTCAGTGTAATTATAAGTAAATTTAAATTAGTTGGAGGAATGACCTATGATGTTTTCAGTACTTTGTATGACAATCTAGTACAACCTATCTTAACGTATGGTGCAGCAATTTGGGGAACCAGAGAATTTAGTTGCATAAATGCCATCCAAAATAGAGCGTGTCGCTTTTTCTTGGGTGTAGGAAAAACTACTCCTAATTTGGCTGTAAGAGGGGAGATGGGTTGGTCATCGATTATCACTAAACATAAAATCGAAGTTGTGCGTTTCTGGAAGAAGTTGAATTCAGCTCCCCCGCAGAGAATTATAGCTCGTATCAGAAATTGGTCTCTGTCATACCGAAAGTCCTGGGACAGCAGAGTTGTAAGAATGTTTGGTTCTTTTGATCTACCATTTTTGGATCTCTATAATATTGGTAATATAGATTTCCAAATTTTGAAATCAAAACTGATAGAACTTGACAGAGAAAACTGGTTGCGTGGAGTTTGGAATGACACTGGCCATACTACAGGCAATAAGCTTAGAACGTTTAGATTGTTTAAAAATACACTGAATGTTTCATTTTATGTACGTCATATTCTGGATAGATCACGGCGAAGCACTTTAGCTAAACTTCGCTGTGGAACTTTACCCTTAGAATTAGAAAGAGGTCGTTATACACACCCGAAAACCCCTGTTTCTGAACGCGTCTGTAAATTATGTAACGGCCAAACTGTTGAAGATGAAGTTCACTTTTTGGTAACGTGTGACTGTTATAGAGATCTAAGACTTAATGTTTGGCAGAAAGTATCCCTTATTAACCCCTCGTTTATTACCATGTCTCCGGCAGACCAAACGGTATTCTTAATGCAGTGCGACGAACTGGTTAAACCACTTGCTGCATTAATCTTCACAATGTATCGGAGAAGAAAATATATAAAACAATAAACTGGGTAGTTGTGTGCGTGTGATAATTCTTATCATCTATCATGTTTTGCTGTGTTGTAGGGTTGATGTGTGGGGGTGCTGTGGGTTGTGATGGGTGGCTGGCCCGAGGGGTTGTGATGGGTGGCTGGCCCGAGGGGTTGTGATGGGTGCTTGTTTCATGTTGTCGCGGGTGTGGGTGTGTGTGTGTGTGTGGGGGGGGGGGGGGGGGGGGGGGTCGTTGGGAGGGAGTGTGTGTATGCGGCGGTAGATTGTTACTTTGTTGGTGTCTTTGTGCGTGGTTGGTGCTTCTTTTTTGTGGAGACGGGGAGGGATGTGGATGCGAGTGAGGACGTGGTTGATGGGTGCGGATGAGGGAGTTGGTGTGGATGCGGGAACGGATACAGGTGAGGGTGTGTTTAAGAAATAGGGTGTGTGTGAGAGTGATGTGTGACGGTGAGGGTTCGAGCGAGGGTTCGGATGTGATTGAAGTGATGTCAATGAGGGTTTGGGTGTGTCTGAATGTGCGGGTGTGTTTGCGTGGTTTGCGTAAGCTGCTGTGAGTGAAGACCTGGATGTGGGAATGGATGTGGTTGTGTGTATATAGGATGTTTGTATGGGGGATAATATTATGAATGTTATTTTCATAACTGCTATTAAATGTGGTGTGTACATATATAAAATAGTGTTTTTATGAGTCTTTTAGTGTCTCGTAGGCCATTTTGGCCGGCCGCTGAATTTTTACATTCTTGCCTTGTCATTTTATATGTACAGCGGGTGACACTATAATAAAATATTCTTCTTCTTCTTCTTCTTCTTCTTCTGTATTCTACAAATAGCGCCTACAGGGAAGGTCGTTAGTAAACACACAACTAAATATCTATATAGATACTTCTCCTATTAATTACATAAGCAGAATGAAAAATGTTAAATTGCATCATCAAATCAAGAAGTACATGTTTGATGGAAATTACAAATAATTTGTAGTTTGATAAGCTACACCCGACAAGCGTATTTAATAGTTACTTTGAATTCAATCGTTTTGTTTGTGTTATTAATAAACTGTAAAGATATGTTACTGTCATGGAAATTCCAACTGTATGCATTCCCTTCTAACCAAAGCAGTAAGAATCTTGCAACATTTGTTTTGATGCTCTACATCACCATGGCTTTCGCTGTTTCATTGCAGCAGCTCAGATATTATTTATACAAAGCACCATAACAACATGTAGATTGTATTCTTTCTACAACTTTCGCTCATTTTCAAGGCCAGCACACACATTTGCATTTCAATACAGTGCACACTGTCTACCCCTTGATCCCGTAAATGAACGCTTTGACCAAAATTGATACTCCTGCTCATTTGTTTCGTTGCGTGTTTTTAAAATGGAAATTGTTTTAAACATATTTTATTGACATATATGGTCAACGGGATTGGGCAAAATTTATCCAACTTAGGTGGCCCTTTCCCTACTCTATATGTACAGACATTGATTATACATATATATATACACATATACATACACACATACATATACATACGTATACAGAAATACTAACATATACACATAATCATATATACACACAATCATACATACTCATACATACATACACATACTCAAATACATATGCACATATTACATTTATAGTAACAAAGAGAACATTTTTTACGCAAGAACATAAACATAATGTTTGCAAGAATAACATAGTTTACTTGTATATACACATTAATCCAAAATACATGCAAAACTACATATATAATTACACAATCATACATACACTCATGTACATGTACACATATACTTACATACACACACTACATGTACATACATACACATATACCCTTGAACACGCACGTATACATATATATATATATACATATATATATATATATATATATATATATATATATATATATATATATATATATATATATATATATATATACACACATATTTACACACATACACCAGGATATATATACCCGTAAACATTATGTTGTCCAGCTGATGATCAACCTCCAGCACAACGACAAAGAAGACATATTCTATCCAGTTGGGGTGAGTCTCTCACTGAGGATGAAGCCTCAGATGCTTTAACTCAGGCAGTTGCCCACGAACTTTTTATGGCAAAGTTGTTACCTGTCTTAGTGCCAAAATTGACTATGGAGTTAGGCAAACACCTTGAACCAGTCGTCGAGCAGGCTGTTAAATCGGCAACAAGTACCTTAGTAGATTGTGTCGAAAATCAAAATTCAGTTATTAAAGCACAATCAGACCTGATCCAGCAACTTCAAAACAAAGTTCACAGGGTTGAGGATAATCTGACAAAGGCTCCAGCTCACATCGAGGAACTAGAACAATACACAGGCGCAATTCGTTGCGTTTTATGAATGTGCATATCGATGATGTCAAAGCCCCAACCGATGATTAAGTCATTGATATCAGTCATAAATACTTAGGTATAAAACTAAATAAGAATGACTTAGATCGTTCGCATACTGTGGGTAGGGTCATCAACGGCAGAGCCCAAGTACTTGTCAAATTTGTATCCCACAACACGAAAAATGCTGTGTACATGTCAAAACGCAAACTTAGGTCTAACCCTGACAAAATCTTCATCACCGAAGACCTGACTAAACATTGCCATTCACTAATTAAAAGGCTCTTAGAACTCAAGAAAGCGACCTCAATGTACTCATTCTGGACATTTGATGGTAGGATATCTGCATGCAAACAAAGCGGAAAGCGTTTTTGGATCAACTGTCTTGCAGACATTGACGATTTGATAAACTCATAAATGCATTGTGACCTCTAGGCCTGTACCTGTTTAGGTATCATGCCAATGTCATCTATATTCTGAAAGTGACCATCATATCATTTCAGAGCTACCTACCTCTTTCTGCAGATGTCATTAATCAGATGCATCTTGGTCACAGCTATTGCTGTACTTGCACAGTTCCACCAAAGCCAACAAAATCAATTTGAGGGAACACACCCTACTTGTCGCCATCATTATGTTTCACACTGTACGCTTTTGTATCATATTTCCTCTATTCATTTTGAACAAGACCCAGCTTTTTCCTGGATCTTTTCTATGTTACTTGTACATACTTCATGTGTTTGTCCTTTGTCCACAAAGAGACTACAGTTCAACACTTTTGAACATTTTGTACAATCAAGAAGAACTTATACATTCAATATGCCTCTTCGGCGCGCTTAACATACGATTAGTCATATTCACCAAACTAATTATCAAACACTTTGAGAATACGTTCATCGTCGCCCTCACCTGGTTCATTATTCTCTCCAAATTAGGCACTGATTGACATCATGTCGTACAGGGCGACGATTGGATTATTTTATAATAAATGTATGCCAACTTACCTCAGGCGTCACGCTTTTACCAAAGTAGTATATATCCATTTCAAAATGCATTCCACGATGTACATACTGCACCTTTGTTTTGTCATGACGTATGGCCTGTGCGTAAATATGAAATTAATCTCCCTCCTTCTATTGTTCATTTGCTGGTGATATTCATCCAAATCCCGGCCCAAAAGAAAATAACACAACCAATGATATAGGCATATTCCACTTGAATATTAGAAGTATCCGGCATAAATTGACTAAAATCTACGATGATATCTGCGTTTTCGATGTGTTATGCTTCACTGAATCTCACCTGGACGCCAACGTTCAGTCAGCCGACCTGCTCCTTGATTTCTTCCATGAACCTCAAAGGAGGGACAGGGATTTTTTCGGAGGTGGTATAATTGTATATTTTTCTAATTCACTTAGTGTCAAGCATAGAACAGACTTGGAAGTAATTAATTCTGAATCTATGGGGTTTCAAGTTTATTCACCACAGCACAGTTTTCTGCTTTGTGTCACCTATCGCGCACCCAACACCCCTACCGCATATTGGACTGTTCTTGAGCACATGATAGAAACTGCACTTGATGTTTCCCGTGATATCGTCCTTGTTGGTGACCTAAATGAAGATCTTTTCAATACGAATATCCACCATTTACGTGACATAAAAACACGCAAGAACTTATACGCAGTATTATAAATGAAGCAACACGAATTACAACACATTCGCTAAACTTATTGACCCTATTTTAGTAAGTAATGATTGTAATTGTTCCTTATCCGGTGTACTAGATTTTAGATCCGATGTATCGGATCACAGGGGTGTTTTCGTATCTATTAATGTATATCTTAATATAAAAAAGTCATATAGAAGAAACGTATGGCTCTACAAACAAGCTAACTTTGCAAAAATGAATATACAAATTAAGAATAAAAATTGGAACGAGTTTTTTAAAGAATGTCTGGACGTTAATGAAATGTGTGACAAATTCCACTCCCAACTGAAAAACTACATGCACGACTATATACCCTCTAAGTGTGTAACTATTCGCCCAACGGACAAACCATGGTTCGATAATGACCTCAGAAGGGAGCGTCGCTCCAGAGACCGCTATCGAAAAAAGGCATTACGAACTGGTAAACTAAGCGATCTTGCCAACTACAAAAAGCAAAGAAACAAATTTAATAATATGAAAAAGATAGCCAAAGAAAAATACTATAGCAACATTAACGGCTTGTTGGAAACACATCTGAACTCAAACAGTACCAACTACTGGAAATTATTGAGATTCATCATCAAAAATGCTAATTCACCAGCATGTATCCCCCCTCTGTGTACCGACCTTAATAAACCCACAGCATTTACCGATGTCGAAAAGGCTGATGTACTCAATAACTATTTTGTTTCTATTTGTGATGTTGATGACGGAAATCAACCGCTTCCAGATTTCAGTCAACGTTGTGAAACCTCTCTCTCGGATATCACAGTTACTGAATTAGAAATAAGCGATCTCATAAAGTCTCTACCTTGCAATAAATCAAGCGGACCAGATAATATAAACCCTAGACTCTTAAAACCCTTGGCTGACAGTATTGCCATCCCATTATGTATAATTTTAAATCGATCTTTAAAAGAAGCAATCTTTCCAGAAAACTGGAAACTTGCTGACGTCATGCCATTATACAAGAAAGGTGACAAAGCATTACCCTCAAACTACAGACCAATTAGCTTATTATCTATTCTTGGAAAACTACAGGAGATATTAGTTTTTAAACGCTTATACAACTATTTCAATATGAATAGTCTCCTGTACAAATATCAATCCGGCTTTGTACCAGGACATTCTACTACGTCACAATTAATAGAAATTTATAATGATATTGTCTCATCTGTTGACAAGCACGAATACTATTGTATGGTATTTTGGGATATATCGAAAGCATTTGACAGAGTTTGGCATAAAGGATAACTTCATAAATTACAAAAATACGGTGTAACGGGCAAGCTATTACTATGGTTAGAAGACTATATTAGTCAGAGGAGACAAAAGGTTTTTGTAAATGGCAGCTTTTCATCTTTGAAATTCACCAGAGCCGGTGTCCCCCAGGGCTCGGTATTAGGTCCCTTTTTGTTTCTGGTCTACATAAACGATCTCGCTGATAATCTAGTGAATTCCTCTCGCCTTTTTGCAGACGATACTTCCATTGGTACATCATCTCTTCACTTACAAATGATAGAACACAGATTAAACAGTGATCTAGAGCTTCTCAATACCTGGGCCAATAGATGGCTAGTTAAGTTTAACCCGGACAAAACAACATTTATTCTGTTCACTCATTGTAAAAACCGCACTGCAGATATTATTTATAACAATACCGCACTTAGCGCATCTATCTCGCACAAACATATGGGCGTTACTCTCTCCCATGATATGAAGTGGACAACTCACGTTGATAAAATTTGCCGCTCAGCTTCCAAAATGATTTGTTCGTAAAGAACCGTTAAATATTTACTTGATAGACAAACCCTGTCCAAAGTCTATCTTGTTTTCATAAGGCCTATATTAGAATATACTTCAGAGGTATGGGACAACTGCAGTCATGAAAATTCCGAAAAACTTGAAATGATTCAACTCGAAGCCGCTCGCATAGTAACAGGTCTCCCTAAATTCTCCTCAAGATCGAGTTTATATTTTGAGACAGGATGGGAATCACTATCTTATAGAAGGTCAAATAAAAAACTTTGTACAATCTACAGTATTGTTAATAATCTATGCCCATCGTATTTACATGACATGTTACTACCCAAAGTATCAACTTTTAGTAGATATGAGTTACGAAATCAGAATAATCTGAATTTGACGCAAGCACGAACAGTTACATACCAACAATCAGTTATACCTTCTTCAATCAAATTATGGAATGAGTTACCCCCTGAATACAGAAGTGCAACATCATTATCAAATTTTAAACATATGATTAAAACAACCATTACAGCTCCACCTCCATACTTCTCAATCGGCAACCGTAGAGCTAATATTTTACATACACGCCTAAGGCATTCTTGTAGTTCCCTAAATGCAGACCTCTTTAAAGTAAATTTATCTGATACTTTGTCCTGCTCTTGTGGAAACCCATGTGAAAACAACATACACTTTTTTCTTGAATGTCCTAATTACACTATTCCCAGAAATATCATGTTCGCTAACATTATAAAAGCTGGTACTACATGTACAATACAAAATATTCTCTACGGTGATGTATCCCTATCTGCAAGTCACAATAACCTCATCTTCAACAGCGTTCAAAATTATATACTGTCGACTAATAGATTCGAGTAACCCTTTATTATTAATACAGAATACCGCTCCGCGACCATTTATTATTAATTACGCCACCAGTGAATAAACTGCATGCATGTATATGAATACATGTGTATCTCTACCTCCTTCTGTAAATGCAAATTGAAATACAGCCAGCCAATTCCAGATATTATAGTACTTCAAATGGCCATCAAACCCTTTCGTGGCAGCCCAAATGATACATTCCCCTGAAACATGAACTCGGGTAAGTGACATTTTGTGGGAGATATATCAAGCATAAAATCCCTCCTCTTATCATCATGTCCGGTTTCCTCAGGAACTTAATACACATTTCAGTAGTTGATATCTTAACTTGAAGTAAAACGCAATATCATTTAAGTGCTTGGATACTGGTCTACAACACGTACAATGTCCAGAGTTTACAATATGGAGAAACATAGATCACTCTTCCATTGTGAACATTCAATTCAGTTTTCAGGTTCTCAAACAAATTTCAAGGCGTAAATAAATATGACAAGATTTTATTGAACCAATTCCATTGGTTTGCGAATATACATAGATAGCCAGCATCACACTGCAGGTGATAATAACTCAATAATAGCCGATACCTGAAACAAAAAAATAGTAGAATAAAGTTGGGATATATTGATAAGTCACAACGAAATCTTGAAACTAGCTGCATGATAAGCTAAACCAAATATTAGAGAAAGCAGAGAATAATTTTAAAGATATTTTGTAAATGTCATCAGCTTTGTCGCGTAAATAATAATACCACATAGGTAAATTATATAATTTTGCAAATGAGACTGAAAGTGGGATACGATAAACAAATGATATCATATTTTGTGAAATACCTTTTCCCAATCCCATTCCGTATCCTCCAATTCCGCCGTAGAGACCAGCATAGCCTCCAAGTCCTCCGTACAGACCTCCCATGCCTCCGTATAGACCTCCCATGCCTCCGTATAGACCTCCCACGCCTCCGTATAGACCTCCCATGCCTCCGTACAGACCTCCATAGCCTCCGTACAGACCTCCAAGGCCTCCGTACAATCCACCCATTCCGTAGCCAATTCCGCCCAGTCCTCCTTTCAACCCGCCAATTCCACCATACAGACCGGTAGGCTCGGCAAAGGCGGTAACAGCCAGGCAGGCAACAAGAGCGGCGACTATCTTCATCATTTTGAGTATCTATTGAGTAACGTGAAAATCGTTGTCAAGAAAGGGAAATAGCATGTTATCGTTACTCATCTGGTAAATTCAGTTCACACCACTCATTGTGAATTATGTTATCAGTTTTACTTTCACCTGCATTCATATATTTCCCAATCTACAAGAACGTTTTATGTTACATATTCGTACTTTTATGAATTGGCTCAACATAAAGATTGAAAACAGCCAGATGCTCAGCAGATGAATCAAACATTAAAAGTATACATATATATATCACAAGCAAACCTTTAAATAGTACTTACAGTTTGGTCTTGACTCGTATCTGTCTCAACGGCAGGTAAAAATAAGAGATGATGGAACAGTTTCCCCCATCCTTTATATATACCATTTGTGAATTATACGTGATTGATTTACCTTGGGCTGGCCACTTCCAGGTAAGTAACGCACCTCAGTTTAATGGTGTAAAGTAAGCATTCATTTCGCATCAAAGGGCCCGAGTATATCACCCTACGGGTACACATGCGAGCTGGTATACATGAACATCGATTAAGGAAGTACAAGACAACGTATATAAAGGTGGCAAACAGACACACTCTCTCTGGCATCGTCTAACTGCATTTCAAACAGTCCTCGATACTCAACGTTTAACCTATATCAAGTAAATATTCGATAACGGTCTGACAAGGGTGTATCCAGTAAATATATGATGAGGGAGCAACATACATCATACATTATAATGCATCTGTGTGATACGACATAACAAGAGACCAGAAAACTGACGCAACACACTAGTACAGCCCCACCACAGTACAGCAGTAGCACTGTACCACACGGGGTCAACTATGCTAACCGTTTTCGTGTAATACAGCAGCCTGCTCACAAGAAAATAGCTTCTGCTGAATATACTGCAGAAGTCCCCAGATACTACATTATTCTCTCCGAATTTTATTTATCTTACTGTACAATAACAATAAACTACAACAGCTTTATTTCCTGACTGACAGGTACATATATTGGTTTCTTCTCACAAAGGGACTGTCACTATGAATACTCACCACACCTTTTTATGCGTGTACTATCTGTTAAAAGCCTAAAGTACACCAATGTCTTCTGAAAACATGATTGACATATGAACAACAGCTTGTTTTCTCGTCTTTGTTGACTTGTCTCTGTATGTGTTTGTGACGGAGGAACCGTTGGGGCAGGATACGCTTACTTTTTGGCAACCGCCAGGTATCATCACTATCTGGTAGTCTTTCATACGCACATGCGTGTGATCATTAAAGTCGAAATCGTACAATGGTCTTTGCTTCGAGCAGAGGTTTCGAATGATTCTGAAAAGGGTTATGTGGCTTTTATTTGCAACTGCGTTTCTTGAGAGAACTCTCTTATTTTCAACATATCATCTTGATAATTGTACACTTCATTATCAAGGCATTTGTAATAATACGAGCATCACTAAATTTGTTATCTCAATTTCTATAGATAACGCCTGAATATTGATATAATAATCATTCAATGATGACCCTTTAACTACATAAATCGTCAAGGCCAGAGAAAAATCAGGCTCCATTATCTGCTGAAACAGATTTCATTGGTTGTAAAAGGCAAGATTGTACTAAAACATATACTGAATATCAATGATGTCACCAGGTGTTAATGAATAGTTTATATTTGTATATATTTGTTGGGTGTTTCATGAGCTCCTCCGTCAGTTCCATCGTGTGCCATTTTGGGAGAATGTTGTCTTTTGACAATGTCTCAGCCATTCATACATTTGCATATATACTTAATCACTGTTGCAAATAACTCACTTTAACATGTTTTAATCTTCGGGTGAGTCTTTGGTTCTAAACATTAGAAGAAAGAAGAAAGTATATAAATCGCCTCTACCCTTTAAGTATGCCCTTGACATGATGAAGCAGTAGTGATAGTGATGACTGTGTTCTTTTAAGGCGTGTTTAAACCAAAACTCATACCAAGAATAAAACACGCCCAAATCAGTTTGACAATGTGTAAGTGTATAAGGGTTTCCCAGAAAAAACGTACATCTAAAAGTAAAGACGTGTGTTTTCAGAAGAAAATGCTCTTAAAGTATAACACAAAGGTGTTTTCAAAGATAGACATGATCAAACGACTTGTTTTTACAGTCTGGTTGTTGTTATAAAGACTTATGACAAGCTTTAAAGTTGGACCATTTATTCAGCTAAACATAACTCTCTACAGTTACCAAATGCTATCTCCTTTGTATTGATAAATGATTGTCACTTTTGCGTTGTAATCAAACAAAAGGGATATATTAGCTATTCGTTTGTTTATTGTAATCTTCAATCCTACCAATCCAGTTCGGAATCTTAAAATTCGCGGTCTGATTTAATCAATATGTATTCTACAAATAGCGCCTACAGGGAAGGTCGTTAGTAAACACACAACTAAATATCTATATAGATACTTCTCCTATTAATTACATAAGCAGTATGCAAAATGTTAAATTGCATCATCAAACCAAGAAGTACATGTTTGATGGAAATTACAAATAATTTGTAGTTTGATAAGCTACACCCGGACAAGCGTATTTAATAGTTACTTTTGAATTCAATAGTTTTGTTTGTGTTATTAATAAACTGTAAAGATATGTTACTGTCATGGAAATTCCAACTGTATGCATTCCCTTCTAACCAAAGCAGTAAGAATCTTGCAACATTTGTTTTGATGCTCTACATCACCATGGCTTTCGCTGTTTCATTGCAGCAGCTCAGATATTATTTATACAAAGCACCATAACAACATGTAGATTGTATTCTTTCTACAACTTTCGCTCATTTTCAAGGCCAGCACACACATTTGCATTTCAATACAGTGCACACTGTCTACCCCTTGATCCCGTTAATGAACGCTTTGACCAAAATTGATACTCCTGCTTATTTGTTTCGCTGCTTGTTTTTAAAATGCAAATTGAAATACAGCCAGCCAATTCCAGATATTATGGTACTTCAAATGGCCATCAAACCCTTTCGTGGCAGCCCAAATGATACATTCCCCTGAAACATGAACTCGGGTAAGTGACATTTTGTGGGAGATATATCAAGCATAAAATCCCTCCTCTTATCATCATGTCCGGTTTCCTCAGGAACTTAATACACATTTCAGTAGTTGATATCTTAACTTGAAGTAAAACGCAATATCATTTAAGTGCTTGGATATTGGTCTACAACACGTACTATGTCCAGAGTTTACAATATGGAGAAACATAGATCATTCTTCCATTGTGAACATTCAATTCAGTTTTCAGGTTCTCAAACAAATTTCAAGGCGTAAATAAATATGACAAGATTTTATTGAACCAATTCCATTGGTTTGCGAATATACATAGATAGCCAACATCACACTGCAGGTGATAAAAAATCAATAATAGCCGATACCTGAAACAAAAAAATAGTAGAATAAAGTTGGGATATATGGATAAGTCACAACGAAGTCTTGAAACTAGCTGCATGATAAGCTAAACCAAATATTAGAGAAAGCAGAGAATAATTTTAAAGATGTTTTGTAAATGTCATCAGCTTTGTCGCGTAAATAATAATACCACCATAGGTAAGTTATATAATTTTGCAAACGAGACTGAAAGTGGGATACGATAAACAAATGATATCATATTTTGTGAAATACCTTTTCCCAATCCCATTCCGTATCCTCCAATTCCGCCGTAGAGACCACCATAGCCTCCAAGTCCTCCGTACAGACCTCCCATGCCTCCGTATAGACCTCCCATGCCTCCGTATAGACCTCCCACGCCTCCGTATAGACCTCCCATGCCTCCGTACAGACCTCCATAGCCTCCGTACAGACCTCCAAGGCCTCCGTACAATCCACCCATTCCGTAGCCAATTCCGCCCAGTCCTCCTTTCAACCCGCCAATTCCACCATACAGACCGGTAGGCTCGGCAAAGGCGGTAACAGCCAGGCAGGCAACAAGAGCGGCGACTATCTTCATCATTTTGAGTATCTATTGAGTAACGTGAAAATCGTTGTCAAGAAAGGGAAATAGCATGTTATCGTTACTCATCTGGTAAATTCAGTTCACACCACTCATTGTGAATTATGTTATCAGTTTTACTTTCACCTGCATTCATATATTTCCCAATCTACAAGAACGTTTTATGTTACATATTTGTACTTTTATGAATTGGCTCAACATAAAGATTGAAAACAGCCAGATGGGCAGCAGATGAATCAAACATTAAAAGTATACATATATATCAAAAGCAAACCTTAAAATAGTACTTACAGTTTGGTCTTGACTCGTATCTGTGTCTGAACGGCAGGTGAAAATAAGAGATGATGGAACAGTTTCCCCCATCCTTTATATATACCATTTGTGAATTATACGTGATTGATTTACCTTGGGCTGGCCACTTCCAGGTAAGTAACGCACCTCAGTTTAATGGTGTAAAATAAGCATTCATTTCGCATCAAAGGGCCCGAGGTTATCACCCTACGGGTACACATGCGAGCTGGTATACATGAACATCGATTAAGGAAGTACAAGACAACGTATATAAAGGTGGCAAACAGACACACTCTCTCTGGCATCGTCTAAATGCATTCGAACAGTCCTCGATACTCAACGTTTAACCTATATCAAGTAAATATTCGATAACGGTCTGACAAGTGTGTATCCAGTATATGTATGATGAGGGAGCAACATACATCATACATTATAATGCATCTGTGTGATACGACATAACAAGAGACCAGAAAACTGACGCAACACACTAGTACAGCCCCACCACAGTACAGCAGTAGCACTGTACCACACGGGGTCAACTATGCTAACCGTTTTCGTGTAATACAGAAGCCTGCTCACAAGAAAATAGCTTCTGCTGAATATACTGCAGAAGTCCCCAGATACTACATTATTCTCTCCGAATTTTATTTATCTTACTGTACAATAACAATAAACTACAACAGCTTTATTTCCTGACTGATAGGTACATATATTGGTTTCTTCTCACAAAGGGACTGTCACTATGAATACTCACCACACCTTTTTATGCGTGTATTATCTGTTAAAAGCCTAGAGTACACCAATGTCTTCTGAAAACATGATTGACATATGAACAACAGCTTGTTTTCTCGTCTTTGTTGACTTGTCTTTGTATGTGTTTGTGACGGAGGAACCGTTGGGGCAGGATACGCTTACTTTTTGGCAACCGCCAGGTATCATCACTATCTGGTAGTCTTTCATACGCACATGCGTGTGATCATTAAAGTCGAAATCGTACAATGGTCTTTGCTTCGAGCAGAGGTTTCGAATGATTCTGAAAAGGGTTATGTGGCTTTTATTTGCAACTGCGTTTCTTGAGAGAACTCTCTTATTTTCAACATATCATCTTGATAGTTGTACACTTCATTATCAAGGCATTTGTAATAATACGAGCATCACTAAATTTGTTATCTCAATTTCTATAGATAACGCCTGAATATTGATATAATAATCATTCAATGATGACCCTTTAACTACATAAATCGTCAACGCCGGAGAATAATCAGGCTCCATTATCTGCTGAAACAGATTTCATTGGTTGTAAAAGGCAAGATTGTACTAAAACATATACTGAATATCAATGATGTCACCAGGTGTTAATGAATAGTTTATATTTGTATATATTTGTTGGGTGTTTCATGAGCTCCTCCGTCAGTTCCATCGTGTGCCATTTTGGGAGAATGTTGTCTTTTGACAATGTCTCAGCCATTCATACATTTGCATATATACTTAATCACTGTTGCAAATAACTCACTTTAACATGTTTTAATCTTCGGGTGAGTCTTTGGTTCTAAACATTAGAAGAAAGAAGAAAGTATATAAATCGCCTCTACCCTTTAAGTATGCCCTTGACATGATGAAGCAGTAGTGATAGTGATGACTGTGTTCTTTTAAGGCGTGTTTAAACCAAAACTCATACCAAGAATAAAACACGCCCAAATCAGTTTGACAATGTGTAAGTGTATAAGGGTTTCCCAGAAAAAACGTACATCTAAAAGTAAAGACGTGTGTTTTCAGAAGAAAATGCTCTTAAAGTATAACACAAAGGTGTTTTCAAAGATAGACATGATCAAACGACTTGTTTTTACAGTCTGGTTGTTGTTATAAAGACTTATGACAAGCTTTAAAGTTGGACCATTTATTCAGCTAAACATAACTCTCTACAGTTACCAAATGCTATCTCCTTTGTATTGATAAATGATTGTCACTTTTGCGTTGTAATCAAACAAAAGGGATATATTAGCTATTCGTTTGTTTATTGTAATCTTCAATCCTACCAATCCAGTTCGGAATCTTAAAATTCGCGGTCTGATTTAATCAATATGTATTCTACAAATAGCGCCTACAGGGAAGGTCGTTAGTAAACACACAACTAAATATCTATATAGATACTTCTCCTATTAATTACATAAGCAGTATGCAAAATGTTAAATTGCATCATCAAACCAAGAAGTACATGTTTGATGGAAATTACAAATAATTTGTAGTTTGATAAGCTACACCCGGACAAGCGTATTTAATAGTTACTTTTGAATTCAATAGTTTTGTTTGTGTTATTAATAAACTGTAAAGATATGTTACTGTCATGGAAATTCCAACTGTATGCATTCCCTTCTAACCAAAGCAGTAAGAATCTTGCAACATTTGTTTTGATGCTCTACATCACCATGGCTTTCGCTGTTTCATTGCAGCAGCTCAGATATTATTTATACAAAGCACCATAACAACATGTAGATTGTATTCTTTCTACAACTTTCGCTCATTTTCAAGGCCAGCACACACATTTGCATTTCAATACAGTGCACACTGTCTACCCCTTGATCCCGTTAATGAACGCTTTGACCAAAATTGATACTCCTGCTTATTTGTTTCGCTGCTTGTTTTTAAAATGCAAATTGAAATACAGCCAGCCAATTCCAGATATTATGGTACTTCAAATGGCCATCAAACCCTTTCGTGGCAGCCCAAATGATACATTCCCCTGAAACATGAACTCGGGTAAGTGACATTTTGTGGGAGATATATCAAGCATAAAATCCCTCCTCTTATCATCATGTCCGGTTTCCTCAGGAACTTAATACACATTTCAGTAGTTGATATCTTAACTTGAAGTAAAACGCAATATCATTTAAGTGCTTGGATATTGGTCTACAACACGTACTATGTCCAGAGTTTACAATATGGAGAAACATAGATCATTCTTCCATTGTGAACATTCAATTCAGTTTTCAGGTTCTCAAACAAATTTCAAGGCGTAAATAAATATGACAAGATTTTATTGAACCAATTCCATTGGTTTGCGAATATACATAGATAGCCAACATCACACTGCAGGTGATAAAAAATCAATAATAGCCGATACCTGAAACAAAAAAATAGTAGAATAAAGTTGGGATATATGGATAAGTCACAACGAAGTCTTGAAACTAGCTGCATGATAAGCTAAACCAAATATTAGAGAAAGCAGAGAATAATTTTAAAGATGTTTTGTAAATGTCATCAGCTTTGTCGCGTAAATAATAATACCACCATAGGTAAGTTATATAATTTTGCAAACGAGACTGAAAGTGGGATACGATAAACAAATGATATCATATTTTGTGAAATACCTTTTCCCAATCCCATTCCGTATCCTCCAATTCCGCCGTAGAGACCACCATAGCCTCCAAGTCCTCCGTACAGACCTCCCATGCCTCCGTATAGACCTCCCATGCCTCCGTATAGACCTCCCACGCCTCCGTATAGACCTCCCATGCCTCCGTACAGACCTCCATAGCCTCCGTACAGACCTCCAAGGCCTCCGTACAATCCACCCATTCCGTAGCCAATTCCGCCCAGTCCTCCTTTCAACCCGCCAATTCCACCATACAGACCGGTAGGCTCGGCAAAGGCGGTAACAGCCAGGCAGGCAACAAGAGCGGCGACTATCTTCATCATTTTGAGTATCTATTGAGTAACGTGAAAATCGTTGTCAAGAAAGGGAAATAGCATGTTATCGTTACTCATCTGGTAAATTCAGTTCACACCACTCATTGTGAATTATGTTATCAGTTTTACTTTCACCTGCATTCATATATTTCCCAATCTACAAGAACGTTTTATGTTACATATTTGTACTTTTATGAATTGGCTCAACATAAAGATTGAAAACAGCCAGATGGGCAGCAGATGAATCAAACATTAAAAGTATACATATATATCAAAAGCAAACCTTAAAATAGTACTTACAGTTTGGTCTTGACTCGTATCTGTGTCTGAACGGCAGGTGAAAATAAGAGATGATGGAACAGTTTCCCCCATCCTTTATATATACCATTTGTGAATTATACGTGATTGATTTACCTTGGGCTGGCCACTTCCAGGTAAGTAACGCACCTCAGTTTAATGGTGTAAAATAAGCATTCATTTCGCATCAAAGGGCCCGAGGTTATCACCCTACGGGTACACATGCGAGCTGGTATACATGAACATCGATTAAGGAAGTACAAGACAACGTATATAAAGGTGGCAAACAGACACACTCTCTCTGGCATCGTCTAAATGCATTCGAACAGTCCTCGATACTCAACGTTTAACCTATATCAAGTAAATATTCGATAACGGTCTGACAAGTGTGTATCCAGTATATGTATGATGAGGGAGCAACATACATCATACATTATAATGCATCTGTGTGATACGACATAACAAGAGACCAGAAAACTGACGCAACACACTAGTACAGCCCCACCACAGTACAGCAGTAGCACTGTACCACACGGGGTCAACTATGCTAACCGTTTTCGTGTAATACAGAAGCCTGCTCACAAGAAAATAGCTTCTGCTGAATATACTGCAGAAGTCCCCAGATACTACATTATTCTCTCCGAATTTTATTTATCTTACTGTACAATAACAATAAACTACAACAGCTTTATTTCCTGACTGATAGGTACATATATTGGTTTCTTCTCACAAAGGGACTGTCACTATGAATACTCACCACACCTTTTTATGCGTGTATTATCTGTTAAAAGCCTAGAGTACACCAATGTCTTCTGAAAACATGATTGACATATGAACAACAGCTTGTTTTCTCGTCTTTGTTGACTTGTCTTTGTATGTGTTTGTGACGGAGGAACCGTTGGGGCAGGATACGCTTACTTTTTGGCAACCGCCAGGTATCATCACTATCTGGTAGTCTTTCATACGCACATGCGTGTGATCATTAAAGTCGAAATCGTACAATGGTCTTTGCTTCGAGCAGAGGTTTCGAATGATTCTGAAAAGGGTTATGTGGCTTTTATTTGCAACTGCGTTTCTTGAGAGAACTCTCTTATTTTCAACATATCATCTTGATAATTGTACACTTCATTATCAAGGCATTTGTAATAATACGAGCATCACTAAATTTGTTATCTCAATTTCTATAGATAACGCCTGAATATTGATATAATAATCATTCAATGATGACCCTTTAACTACATAAATCGTCAACGCCGGAGAATAATCAGGCTCCATTATCTGCTGAAACAGATTTCATTGGTTGTAAAAGGCAAGATTGTACTAAAACATATACTGAATATCAATGATGTCACCAGGTGTTAATGAATAGTTTATATTTGTATATATTTGTTGGGTGTTTCATGAGCTCCTCCGTCAGTTCCATCGTGTGCCATTTTGGGAGAATGTTGTCTTTTGACAATGTCTCAGCCATTCATACATTTGCATATATACTTAATCACTGTTGCAAATAACTCACTTTAACATGTTTTAATCTTCGGGTGAGTCTTTGGTTCTAAACATTAGAAGAAAGAAGAAAGTATATAAATCGCCTCTACCCTTTAAGTATGCCCTTGACATGATGAAGCAGTAGTGATAGTGATGACTGTGTTCTTTTAAGGCGTGTTTAAACCAAAACTCATACCAAGAATAAAACACGCCCAAATCAGTTTGACAATGTGTAAGTGTATAAGGGTTTCCCAGAAAAAACGTACATCTAAAAGTAAAGACGTGTGTTTTCAGAAGAAAATGCTCTTAAAGTATAACACAAAGGTGTTTTCAAAGATAGACATGATCAAACGACTTGTTTTTACAGTCTGGTTGTTGTTATAAAGACTTATGACAAGCTTTAAAGTTGGACCATTTATTCAGCTAAACATAACTCTCTACAGTTACCAAATGCTATCTCCTTTGTATTGATAAATGATTGTCACTTTTGCGTTGTAATCAAACAAAAGGGATATATTAGCTATTCGTTTGTTTATTGTAATCTTCAATCCTACCAATCCAGTTCGGAATCTTAAAATTCGCGGTCTGATTTAATCAATATGTATTCTACAAATAGCGCCTACAGGGAAGGTCGTTAGTAAACACACAACTAAATATCTATATAGATACTTCTCCTATTAATTACATAAGCAGTATGCAAAATGTTAAATTGCATCATCAAACCAAGAAGTACATGTTTGATGGAAATTACAAATAATTTGTAGTTTGATAAGCTACACCCGGACAAGCGTATTTAATAGTTACTTTTGAATTCAATAGTTTTGTTTGTGTTATTAATAAACTGTAAAGATATGTTACTGTCATGGAAATTCCAACTGTATGCATTCCCTTCTAACCAAAGCAGTAAGAATCTTGCAACATTTGTTTTGATGCTCTACATCACCATGGCTTTCGCTGTTTCATTGCAGCAGCTCAGATATTATTTATACAAAGCACCATAACAACATGTAGATTGTATTCTTTCTACAACTTTCGCTCATTTTCAAGGCCAGCACACACATTTGCATTTCAATACAGTGCACACTGTCTACCCCTTGATCCCGTTAATGAACGCTTTGACCAAAATTGATACTCCTGCTTATTTGTTTCGCTGCTTGTTTTTAAAATGCAAATTGAAATACAGCCAGCCAATTCCAGATATTATGGTACTTCAAATGGCCATCAAACCCTTTCGTGGCAGCCCAAATGATACATTCCCCTGAAACATGAACTCGGGTAAGTGACATTTTGTGGGAGATATATCAAGCATAAAATCCCTCCTCTTATCATCATGTCCGGTTTCCTCAGGAACTTAATACACATTTCAGTAGTTGATATCTTAACTTGAAGTAAAACGCAATATCATTTAAGTGCTTGGATATTGGTCTACAACACGTACTATGTCCAGAGTTTACAATATGGAGAAACATAGATCATTCTTCCATTGTGAACATTCAATTCAGTTTTCAGGTTCTCAAACAAATTTCAAGGCGTAAATAAATATGACAAGATTTTATTGAACCAATTCCATTGGTTTGCGAATATACATAGATAGCCAACATCACACTGCAGGTGATAAAAAATCAATAATAGCCGATACCTGAAACAAAAAAATAGTAGAATAAAGTTGGGATATATGGATAAGTCACAACGAAGTCTTGAAACTAGCTGCATGATAAGCTAAACCAAATATTAGAGAAAGCAGAGAATAATTTTAAAGATGTTTTGTAAATGGCATCAGCTTTGTCGCGTAAATAATAATACCACCATAGGTAAGTTATATAATTTTGCAAACGAGACTGAAAGTGGGATACGATAAACAAATGATATCATATTTTGTGAAATACCTTTTCCCAATCCCATTCCGTATCCTCCAATTCCGCCGTAGAGACCACCATAGCCTCCAAGTCCTCCGTACAGACCTCCCATGCCTCCGTATAGACCTCCCATGCCTCCGTATAGACCTCCCACGCCTCCGTATAGACCTCCCATGCCTCCGTACAGACCTCCATAGCCTCCGTACAGACCTCCAAGGCCTCCGTACAATCCACCCATTCCGTAGCCAATTCCGCCCAGTCCTCCTTTCAACCCGCCAATTCCACCATACAGACCGGTAGGCTCGGCAAAGGCGGTAACAGCCAGGCAGGCAACAAGAGCGGCGACTATCTTCATCATTTTGAGTATCTATTGAGTAACGTGAAAATCGTTGTCAAGAAAGGGAAATAGCATGTTATCGTTACTCATCTGGTAAATTCAGTTCACACCACTCATTGTGAATTATGTTATCAGTTTTACTTTCACCTGCATTCATATATTTCCCAATCTACAAGAACGTTTTATGTTACATATTTGTACTTTTATGAATTGGCTCAACATAAAGATTGAAAACAGCCTGATGGGCAGCAGATGAATCAAACATTAAAAGTATACATATATATCAAAAGCAAACCTTAAAATAGTACTTACAGTTTGGTCTTGACTCGTATCTGTGTCTGAACGGCAGGTGAAAATAAGAAATGATGGAACAGTTTCCCCCATCCTTTATATATACCATTTGTGAATTATACGTGATTGATTTACCTTGGGCTGGCCACTTCCAGGTAAGTAACGCACCTCAGTTTAATGGTGTAAAATAAGCATTCATTTCGCATCAAAGGGCCCGAGGTTATCACCCTACGGGTACACATGCGAGCTGGTATACATGAACATCGATTAAGGAAGTACAAGACAACGTATATAAAGGTGGCAAACAGACACACTCTCTCTGGCATCGTCTAAATGCATTCGAACAGTCCTCGATACTCAACGTTTAACCTATATCAAGTAAATATTCGATAACGGTCTGACAAGTGTGTATCCAGTATATGTATGATGAGGGAGCAACATACATCATACATTATAATGCATCTGTGTGATACGACATAACAAGAGACCAGAAAACTGACGCAACACACTAGTACAGCCCCACCACAGTACAGCAGTAGCACTGTACCACACGGGGTCAACTATGCTAACCGTTTTCGTGTAATACAGAAGCCTGCTCACAAGAAAATAGCTTCTGCTGAATATACTGAAGAAGTCCCCAGATACTACATTATTCTCTCCGAATTTTATTTATCTTACTGTACAATAACAATAAACTACAACAGCTTTATTTCCTGACTGATAGGTACATATATTGGTTTCTTCTCACAAAGGGACTGTCACTATGAATACTCACCACACCTTTTTATGCGTGTATTATCTGTTAAAAGCCTAGAGTACACCAATGTCTTCTGAAAACATGATTGACATATGAACAACAGCTTGTTTTCTCGTCTTTGTTGACTTGTCTTTGTATGTGTTTGTGACGGAGGAACCGTTGGGGCAGGATACGCTTACTTTTTGGCAACCGCCAGGTATCATCACTATCTGGTAGTCTTTCATACGCACATGCGTGTGATCATTAAAGTCGAAATCGTACAATGGTCTTTGCTTCGAGCAGAGGTTTCGAATGATTCTGAAAAGGGTTATGTGGCTTTTATTTGCAACTGCGTTTCTTGAGAGAACTCTCTTATTTTCAACATATCATCTTGATAATTGTACACTTCATTATCAAGGCATTTGTAATAATACGAGCATCACTAAATTTGTTATCTCAATTTCTATAGATAACGCCTGAATATTGATATAATAATCATTCAATGATGACCCTTTAACTACATAAATCGTCAACGCCGGAGAATAATCAGGCTCCATTATCTGCTGAAACAGATTTCATTGGTTGTAAAAGGCAAGATTGTACTAAAACATATACTGAATATCAATGATGTCACCAGGTGTTAATGAATAGTTTATATTTGTATATATTTGTTGGGTGTTTCATGAGCTCCTCCGTCAGTTCCATCGTGTGCCATATTGGGAGAATGTTGTCTTTTGACAATGTCTCAGCCATTCATACATTTGCATATATACTTAATCACTCTTGCAAATAACTCACTTTAACATGTTTTAATCTTCGGGTGAGTCTTTGGTTCTAAACATTAGAAGAAAGAAGAAAGTATATAAATCGCCTCTACCCTTTAAGTATGCCCTTGACATGATGAAGCAGTAGTGATAGTGATGACTGTGTTCTTTTAAGGCGTGTTTAAACCAAAACTCATACCAAGAATAAAACACGCGCAAATCAGTTTGACAATGTGTAAGTGTATAAGGGTTTCCCAGAAAAACCGTACATCTAAAAGTAAAGACGTGTGTTTTCAGAAGAAAATGCTCTTAAAGTATAACACAAAGGTGTTTTCAAAGATAGACATGATCAAACGACTTGTTTTTACAGTCTGGTTGTTGTTATAAAGACTTATGACAAGCTTTAAAGTTGGACCATTTATTCAGCTAAACATAACTCTCTACAGTTACCAAATGCTATCTCCTTTGTATTGATAAATGATTGTCACTTTTGCGTTGTAATCAAACAAAAGGGATATATTAGCTATTCGTTTGTTTATTGTAATCTTCAATCCTACCAATCCAGTTCGGAATCTTAAAATTCGCGGTCTGATTTAATCAATATGTATTCTACAAATAGCGCCTACAGGGAAGGTCGTTAGTAAACACACAACTAAATATCTATATAGATACTTCTCCTATTAATTACATAAGCAGTATGCAAAATGTTAAATTGCATCATCAAACCAAGAAGTACATGTTTGACGGAAATTACAAATAATTTGTAGTTTGATAAGCTACACCCGGACAAGCGTATTTAATAGTTACTTTTGAATTCAATCGTTTTGTTTGTGTTATTAATAAACTGTAAAGATATGTTACTGTCATGGAAATTCCAACTGTATGCATTCCCTTCTAACCAAAGCAGTAAGAATCTTGCAACATTTGTTTTGATGCTCTACATCACCATGGCTTTCGCTGTTTCATTGCAGCAGCTCAGATATTATTTATACAAAGCACCATAACAACATGTAGATTGTATTCTTTCTACAACTTTCGCTCATTTTCAAGGCCAGCACACACATTTGCATTTCAATACAGTGCACACTGTCTACCCCTTGATCCCGTTAATGAACGCTTTGACCAAAATTGATACTCCTGCTTATTTGTTTCGCTGCTTGTTTTTAAAATGCAAATTGAAATACAGCCAGCCAATTCCAGATATTATGGTACTTCAAATGGCCATCAAACCCTTTCGTGGCAGCCCAAATGATACATTCCCCTGAAATATGAACTCGGGTAAGTGACATTTTGTGGGAGATATATCAAGCATAAAATCCCTCCTCTTATCATCATGTCCGGTTTCCTCAGGAACTTAATACACATTTCAGTAGTTGATATCTTAGCTTGAAGTAAAACGCAATATCATTTAAGTGCTTGGATATTGGTCTACAACACGTACTATGTCCAGAGTTTACAATATGGAGAAACATAGATCACTCTTCCTTTGTGAACATTCAATTCAGTTTTCAGGTTCTCAAACAAATTTCAAGGCGTAAATAAATATGACAAGATTTTATTGAACCAATTCCATTGGTTTGCGAATATACATAGATAGCCAGCATCACACTGCAGGTGATAATAACTCAATAATAGCCGATACCTGAAACAAAAAAATAGTAGAATAAAGTTGGGATATATGGATAAGTCACAACGAAGTCTTGAAACTAGCTGCATGATAAGCTAAACCAAATATTAGAGAAAGCAGAGAATAATTTTAAAGATGTTTTGTAAATGGCATCAGCTTTGTCGCGTAAATAATAATACCACATAGGTAAGTTATATAATTTTGCAAACGAGACTGAAAGTGGGATACGATAAACAAATGATATCATATTTTGTGAAATACCTTTTCCCAATCCCATTCCGTATCCTCCAATTCCGCCGTAGAGACCACCATAGCCTCCAAGTCCTCCGTACAGACCTCCCATGCCTCCGTATAGACCTCCCATGCCTCCGTATAGACCTCCCACGCCTCCGTATAGACCTCCCATGCCTCCGTACAGACCTCCATAGCCTCCGTACAGACCTCCAAGGCCTCCGTACAATCCACCCATTCCGTAGCCAATTCCGCCCAGTCCTCCTTTCAACCCGCCAATTCCACCATACAGACCGGTAGGCTCGGCAAAGGCGGTAACAGCCAGGCAGGCAACAAGAGCGGCGACTATCTTCATCATTTTGAGTATCTATTGAGTAACGTGAAAATCGTTGTCAAGAAAGGGAAATAGCATGTTATCCGTACTCATCTGGTAAATTCAGTTCACACCACTCATTGTAAATTATGTTATCAGTTTTACTTTCACCTGCATTCATATATTTCCCAATCTACAAGAACGTTTTATGTTACATATTTGTACTTTTATGAATTGGCTCAACATAAAGATTGAAAACAGCCTGATGGGCAGCAGATGAATCAAACATTAAAAGTATACATATATATCAAAAGCAAACCTTAAAATAGTACTTACAGTTTGGTCTTGACTCGTATCTGTGTCTGAACGGCAGGTGAAAATAAGAGATGATGGAACAGTTTCCCCCATCCTTTATATATACCATTTGTGAATTATACGTGATTGATTTACCTTGGGCTGGCCACTTCCAGGTAAGTAACGCACCTCAGTTAAATGGTGTAAAATAAGCATTCATTTCGCATCAAAGGGCCCGAGGTTATCACCCTACGGGTACACATGCGAGCTGGTATACATGAACATCGATTAAGGAAGTACAAGACAACGTATATAAAGGTGGCAAACAGACACACTCTCTCTGGCATCGTCTAAATGCATTCGAACAGTCCTCGATACTCAACGTTTAACCTATATCAAGTAAATATTCGATAACGGTCTGACAAGTGTGTATCCAGTATATGTATGATGAGGGAGCAACATACATCATACATTATAATGCATCTGTGTGATACGACATAACAGGAGACCAGAAAACTGACGCAACACACTAGTACAGCCCCACCACAGTACAGCAGTAGCACTGTACCACACGGGGTCAACTATGCTAACCGATTCCGTGTAATACAGCAGCCTGCTCACAAGAAAATAGCTTCTGCTGAATATACTGCAGAAGTCCCCAGATACTACATTATTCTCTCCGAATTTTATTTATCTTACTGTACAATAACAATAAACTACAACAGCTTTATTTCCTGACTGATAGGTACATATATTGGTTTCTTCTCACAAAAGGACTGTCACTATCAATACTCACCACACCTTTTTATGCGTGTAATATCTGTTAAAAAGCCTAAAGTACACCAATGTCTTCTGAAAACATGATTGACATATGAACAACAGCTTGTTTTCTCGTCTTTGTTGACTTGTCTTTGTATGTGTTTGTGACGGAGGAACCGTTGGGGCAGGATACGTTTACTTTTTGGCAACCGCCAGGTATCATCACTAACTGGTAGTCTTTCATACGCACATGCGTGTGATCATTAAAGTCGAAATCGTACAATGATCTTTGCTTCGAGCAGAGGTTTCGAATGATTCTGAAAAGGGTTATGTGGCTTTTATTTGCAACTGCGTTTCTTGAGAGAATTCTCTTATTTTCAACATATCATCTTGATAATTGTACACTTCATTATCAAGGCATTTGTAATAATACGAGCATCACTAAATTTGTTATCTCAATTTCTATAGATAACGCCTGAATATTGATATAATAATCATTCAATGATGACCCTTTAACTACATAAATCGTCAACGCCAGAGAATAATCAGGCTCCATTATCTGCTGAAACAGATTTCATTGGTTGTAAAAGGCAAGATTGTACTAAAACATATACTGAATATCAATGATGTCACCAGGTGTTAATGAATAGTTTATATTTGTATATATTTGTTGGGTGTTTCATGAGCTCCTCCGTCAGTTCCATCGTGTGCCATATTGGGAGAATGTTGTCTTTTGACAATGTCTCAGCCATTCATACATTTGCATATATACTTAATCACTGTTGCAAATAACTCACTTTAACATGTTTTAATCTTCGGGTGAGTCTTTGGTTCTAAACATTAGAAGAAAGAAGAAAGTATATAAATCGCCTCTACCCTTTAAGTATGCCCTTGACATGATGAAGCAGTAGTGACAGTGATGACTGTGTTCTTTTAAGGCGTGTTTAAACCAAAACTCATACCAAGAATAAAACACGCGCAAATCAGTTTGACAATGTGTAAGTGTATAAGGGTTTCCCAGAAAAACCGTACATCTAAAAGTAAAGACGTGTGTTTTCAGAAGAAAATGCTCTTAAAGTATAACACAAAGGTGTTTTCAAAGATAGACATGATCAAACGACTTGTTTTTACAGTCTGGTTGTTGTTATAAAGACTTATGACAAGCTTTAAAGTTGGACCATTTATTCAGCTAAACATAACTCTCTACAGTTACCAAATGCTATCTCCTTTGTATTGATAAATGATTGTCACTTTTGCGTTGTAATCCAACAAAAGGGATATATTAGCTATTTGTTTGTTTATTGTAATCTTCAATCCTACCAATCCAGTTCGGAATCTTAAAATTCGCGGTCTGATTTAATCAATATGTATTCTACAAATAGCGCCTACAGGGAAGGTCGTTAGTAAACACACAACTAAATATCTATATAGATACTTCTCCTATTAATTACATAAGCAGTATGCAAAATGTTAAATTGCATCATCAAATCAAGAAGTACATGTTTGACGGAAATTACAAATAATTTGTAGTTTGATAAGCTACACCCGGACAAGCGTATTTAATAGTTACTTTTGAATTCAATCGTTTTGTTTGTGTTATTGATAAACTGTAAAGATATGTTACTGTCATGGAAATTCCAACTGTATGCATTCCCTTCTAACCAAAGCAGTAAGAATCTTGCAACATTTGTTTTGATGCTCTACATTACCATGGCTTTCGCTGTTTCATTGCAGCAGCTCAGATATTATTTATACAAAGCACCATAACAACATGTAGATTGTATTCTTTCTACAACTTTCGCTCATTTTCAAGGCCAGCACACACATTTGCATTTCAATACAGTGCACACTGTCTACCCCTTGATCCCGTTAATGAACGCTTTGACCAAAATTGATACTCCTGCTTATTTGTTTCGCTGCTTGTTTTTAAAATGCAAATTGAAATACAGCCAGCCAATTCCAGATATTATGGTACTTCAAATGGCCATCAAACCCTTTCGTGGCAGCCCAAATGATACATTCCCCTGAAACATGAACTCGGGTAAGTGACATTTTGTGGGAGATATATCAAGCATAAAATCCCTCCTCTTATCATCATGTCCGGTTTCCTCAGGAACTTAATACACATTTCAGTAGTTGATATCTTAACTTGAAGTAAAACGCAATATCATTTAAGTGCTTGGATATTGGTCTACAACACGTACTATGTCCAGAGTTTACAATATGGAGAAACATAGATCCCTCTTCCATTGTGAACATTCAATTCAGTTTTCAGGTTCTCAAACAAATTTCAAGGCGTAAATAAATATGACAAGATTTTATTGAACCAATTCCATTGGTTTGCGAATATACATAGATAGCCAACATCACACTGCAGGTGATAATAACTCAATAATAGCCGATACCTGAAACATAAAAATAGTAGAATAAAGTTGGGATATATGGATAAGTCACAACGAAGTCTTGAAACTAGCTGCATGATAAGCTAAACCAAATATTAGAGAAAGCAGAGAATAATTTTAAAGATGTTTTGTAAATGTCATCAGCTTTGTCGCGTAAATAAAAACACCCCATAGGTAAGTTATATAATTTTGCAAACGAGACTGAAAGTGGGATACGATAAACAAATGATATCATATTTTGTGAAATACCTTTTCCCAATCCCATTCCGTATCCTCCAATTCCGCCGTAGAGACCACCATAGCCTCCAAGTCCTCCGTACAGACCTCCCATGCCTCCGTATAGACCTCCCATGCCTCCGTATAGACCTCCCACGCCTCCGTATAGACCTCCCATGCCTCCGTACAGACCTCCAAGGCCTCCGTACAGACCTCCAAGGCCTCCGTACAATCCACCCATTCCGTAGCCAATTCCGCCCAGTCCTCCTTTCAACCCGCCAATTCCACCATACAGACCGGTAGGCTCGGCAAAGGCGGTAACAGCCAGGCAGGCAACAAGAGCGGCGACTATCTTCATCATTTTGAGTATCTATTGAGTAACGTGAAAATCGTTGTCAAGAAAGGGAAATAGCATGTTATCGTTACTCATCTGGTAAATTCAGTTCACACCACTCATTGTGAATTATGTTATCAGTTTTACTTTCACCTGCATTCATATATTTCCCAATCTACAAGAACGTTTTATGTTACATATTTGTACTTTTATGAATTGGCTCAACATAAAGATTGAAAACAGCCAGATGGGCAGCAGATGAATCAAACATTAAAAGTATACATATATATCAAAAGCAAACCTTAAAATAGTACTTACAGTTTGGTCTTGACTCGTATCTGTGTCTGAACGGCAGGTGGAAATAAGAAATGATGGAACAGTTTCCCCCATCCTTTATATATACCATTTGTGAATTATACGTGATTGATTTACCTTGGGCTGGCCACTTCCAGGTAAGTAACGCACCTCAGTTTAATGGTGTAAAATAAGCATTCATTTCGCATCAAAGGGCCCGAGGTTATCACCCTACGGGTACACATACGAGCTGGTATACATGAACATCGATTAAGGAAGTACAAGACAACGTATATAAAGGTGGCAAACAGACACACTCTCTCTGGCATCGTCTCAATGCATTCGAACAGTCCTCGATACTCAACGTTTAACCTATATCAAGTAAATATTCGATAACGGTCTGACAAGTGTGTATCCAGTATATGTATGATGAGGGAGCAACATACATCATACATTATAATGCATCTGTGTGATACGACATAACAAGAGACCAGAAAACTGACGCAACACACTAGTACAGCCCCACCACAGTACAGCAGTAGCACTGTACCACACGGGGTCAACTATGCTAACCGTTTCCGTGTAATACAGCAGCCTGCTCACAAGAAAATAGCTTCTGCTGAATATACTGCAGAAGTCCCCAGATACTACATTATTCTCTCCGAATTTTATTTATCTTACTGTACAATAACAATAAACTACAACAGCTTTATTTCCTGACTGATAGGTACATATATTGGTTTCTTCTCACAAAGGGACTGTCACTATGAATACTCACCACACCTTTTTATGCGTGTAATATCTGTTAAAAGCCTAAAGTACACCAATGTCTTCTGAAAACATGATTGACATATGAACAACAGCTTGTTTTCTCGTCTTTGTTGACTTGTCTTTGTATGTGTTTGTGACGGAGGAACCGTTGGGGCAGGATACGCTTACTTTTTGGCAACCGCCAGGTATCATCACTATCTGGTAGTCTTTCATACGCAGATGCGTGTGATCATTAAAGTCGAAATCGTACAATGGTCTTTGCTTCGAGCAGAGGTTTCGAATGATTCTGAAAAGGGTTATGTGGCTTTTATTTGCAACTGCGTTTCTTGAGAGAATTCTCTTATTTTCAACATATCATCTTGATAATTGTACACTTCATTATCAAGGCATTTGTAATAATACGAGCATCACTAAATTTGTTATCTCAATTTCTATAAATAACGCCTGAATATTGATATAATAATCATTCAATGATGATCCTTTAAGTACATAAATCGTCAACGCCGGAGAATAATCAGGCTCCATTATCTGCTGAAACAGATTTCATTGGTTGTAAAAGGCAAGATTGTACTAAAACATATACTGAATATCAATGATGTCACCAGGTGTTAATGAATAGTTTATATTTGTATATATTTGTTGGGTGTTTCATGAGCTCCTCCGTCAGTTCCATCGTGTGCCATATTGGGAGAATGTTGTCTTTTGACAATGTCTCAGCCATTCATACATTTGCATATATACTTAATCACTGTTGCAAATAACTCACTTTAACATGTTTTAATCTTCGGGTGAGTCTTTGGTTCTAAACATTAGAAGAAAGAAGAAAGTATATCAATCGCCTCTACCCTTTAAGTATGCCCTTGACATGATGAAGCAGTAGTGACAGTGATGACTGTGTTCTTTTAAGGCGTGTTTAAACCAAAACTCATACCAAGAATAAAACACGCCCAAATCAGTTTGACAATGTGTAAGTGTATAAGGGTTTCCCAGAAAAACGTACATCTAAAAGTAAAGACGTGTGTTTTCAGAAGAAAATGCTCTTAAAGTATAACACAAAGGTGTTTTCAAAGATAGACATGATCAAACGACTTGTTTTTACAGTCTGGTTGTTGTTATAAAGACTTATGACAAGCTTTAAAGTTGGACCATTTATTCAGCTAAACATAACTCTCTACAGTTACCAAATGCTATCTCCTTTGTATTGATAAATGATTGTCACTTTTGCGTTGTAATCCAACAAAAGGGATATATTAGCTATTTGTTTGTTTATTGTAATCTTCAATCCTACCAATCCAGTTCGGAATCTTAAAATTCGCGGTCTGATTTAATCAATATGTATTCTACAAATAGCGCCTACAGGGAAGGTCGTTAGTAAACACACAACTAAATATCTATATAGATACTTCTCCTATTAATTACATAAGCAGTATGCAAAATGTTAAATTGCATCATCAAATCAAGAAGTACATGTTTGATGGAAATTACAAATAATTTGTAGTTTGATAAGCTACACCCGGACAAGCGTATTTAATAGTTACTTTTGAATTCAATCGTTTTGTTTGTGTTATTAATAAACTGTAAAGATATGTTACTGTCATGGAAATTCCAACTGTATGCATTCCCTTCTAACCAAAGCAGTAAGAATCTTGCAACATTTGTTTTGATGCTCTACATCACCATGGCTTTCGCTGTTTCATTGCAGCAGCTCAGATATTATTTATACAAAGCACCATAACAACATGTAGATTGTATTCTTTCTACAACTTTCGCTCATTTTCAAGGCCAGCACACACATTTGCATTTCAATACAGTGCACACTGTCTACCCCTTGATCCCGTTAATGAACGCTTTGACCAAAATTGATACTCCTGCTTATTTGTTTCGCTGCTTGTTTTTAAAATGCAAATTGAAATACAGCCAGCCAATTCCAGATATTATGGTACTTCAAATGGCCATCAAACCCTTTCGTGGCAGCCCAAATGATACATTCCCCTGAAACATGAACTCGGGTAAGTGACATTTTGTGGGAGATATATCAAGCATAAAATCCCTCCTCTTATCATCATGTCCGGTTTCCTCAGGAACTTAATACACATTTCAGTAGTTGATATCTTAGCTTGAAGTAAAACGCAATATCATTTAAGTGCTTGGATATTGGTCTACAACACGTACTATGTCCAGAGTTTACAATATGGAGAAACATAGATCCCTCTTCCATTGTGAACATTCAATTCAGTTTTCAGGTTCTCAAACAAATTTCAAGGCGTAAATAAATATGACAAGATTTTATTGAACCAATTCCATTGGTTTGCGAATATACATAGATAGCCAACATCACACTGCAGGTGATAAAAAATCAATAATAGCCGATACCTGAAACAAAAAAATAGTAGAATAAAGTTGGGATATATGGATAAGTCACAACGAAGTCTTGAAACTAGCTGCATGATAAGCTAAACCAAATATTAGAGAAAGCAGAGAATAATTTTAAAGATGTTTTGTAAATGTCATCAGCTTTGTCGCGTAAATAATAATACCACATAGGTAAGTTATATAATTTTGCAAACGAGACTGAAAGTGGGATACGATAAACAAATGATATCATATTTTGTGAAATACCTTTTCCCAATCCCATTCCGTATCCTCCAATTCCGCCGTAGAGACCACCATAGCCTCCAAGTCCTCCGTACAGACCTCCCATGCCTCCGTATAGACCTCCCATGCCTCCGTATAGACCTCCCACGCCTCCGTATAGACCTCCATAGCCTCCGTACAGACCTCCAAGGCCTCCGTACAATCCACCCATTCCGTAGCCAATTCCGCCCAGTCCTCCTTTCAACCCGCCAATTCCACCATACAGACCGGTAGGCTCGGCAAAGGCGGTAACAGCCAGGCAGGCAACAAGAGCGGCGACTATCTTCATCATTTTGAGTATCTATTGAGTAACGTGAAAATCTTTGTTAAGAAAGGGAAATAGCATGTTATCGTTACTCATCTGGTAAATTCAGTTCACACCACTCATTGTGAATTATGTTATCAGTTTTACTTTCACCTGCATTCATATATTTCCCAATTTACAAGAACGTTTTATGTTACATATTTGTACTTTTATGAATTGGCTCAACATAAAGATTGAAAACAGCCAGATGGGCAGCAGATGAATCAAACATTAAAAGTATACATATATATCAAAAGCAAACCTTAAAATAGTACTTACAGTTTGGTCTTGACTCGTATCTGTGTCTGAACGGCAGGTGAAAATAAGAGATGATGGAACAGTTTCCCCCATCCTTTATATATACCATTTGTGAATTATACGTGATTGATTTACCTTGGGCTGGCCACTTCCAGGTAAGTAACGCACCTCAGTTTAATGGTGTAAAATAAGCATTCATTTCGCATCAAAGGGCCCGAGGTTATCACCCTACGGGTACACATGCGAGCTGGTATACATGAACATCGATTAAGGAAGTACAAGACAACGTATATAAAGGTGGCAAACAGACACACTCTCTCTGGCATCGTCTCAATGCATTCGAACAGTCCTCGATACTCAACGTTTAACCTATATCAAGTAAATATTCGATAACGGTCTGACAAGTGTGTATCCAGTAGATGTATGATGAGGGAGCAACATACATCAGACATTATAATGCATCTGTGTGATACGACATAACAAGAGACCAGAAAACTGACGCAACACACTAGTACAGCCCCACCACAGTACAGCAGTAGCACTGTACCACACGGGGTCATCTATGCTAACCGTTTCCGTGTAATACAGCAGCCTGCTCACAAGAAAATAGCTTCTGCTGAATATACTGCAGAAGTCCCCAGATACTACATTATTCTCTCCGAATTTTATTTATCTTACTGTACAATAACAATAAACTACAACAGCTTTATTTCCTGACTGATAGGTACATATATTGGTTTCTTTTCACAAAGGGACTGTCACTATGAATACTCACCACACCTTTTTATGCGTGTAATATCTGTTAAAAGCCTAAAGTACACCAATGTCTTCTGAAAACATGATTGACATATGAACAACAGCTTGTTTTCTCGTCTTTGTTGACTTGTCTTTGTATGTGTTTGTGACGGAGGAACCGTTGGGGCAGGATACGCTTACTTTTTGGCAACCGCCAGGTATCATCACTATCTGGTAGTCTTTCATACGCAGATGCGTGTGATCATTAAAGTCGAAATCGTACAATGGTCTTTGCTTCGAGCAGAGGTTTCGAATGATTCTGAAAAGGGTTATGTGGCTTTTATTTGCAACTGCGTTTCTTGAGAGAATTCTCTTATTTTCAACATATCATCTTGATAATTGTACACTTCATTATCAAGGCATTTGTAATAATACGAGCATCACTAAATTTGTTATCTCAATTTCTATAAATAACGCCTGAATATTGATATAATAATCATTCAATGATGACCCTTTAACTACATAAATCGTCAAGGCCAGAGAAAAATCAGGCTCCATTATCTGCTGAAACAGATTTCATTGGTTGTAAAAGGCAAGATTGTACTAAAACATATACTGAATATCAATGATGTCACCAGGTGTTAATGAATAGTTTATATTTGTATATATTTGTTGGGTGTTTCATGAGCTCCTCCGTCAGTTCCATCGTGTGCCATATTGGGAGAATGTTGTCTTTTGACAATGTCTCAGCCATTCATACATTTGCATATATACTTAATCACTCTTGCAAATAACTCACTTTAACATGTTTTAATCTTCGGGTGAGTCTTTGGTTCTAAACATTAGAAGAAAGAAGAAAGTATATAAATCGCCTCTACCCTTTAAGTATGCCCTTGACATGATGAAGCAGTAGTGACAGTGATGACTGTGTTCTTTTAAGGCGTGTTTAAACCAAAACTCATACCAAGAATAAAACACGCCCAAATCAGTTTGACAATGTGTAAGTGTATAAGGGTTTCCCAGAAAAACCGTACATCTAAAAGTAAAGACGTGTGTTTTCAGAAGAAAATGCTCTTAAAGTATAACACAAAGGTGTTTTCAAAGATAGACATGATCAAACGACTTGTTTTTACAGTCTGGTTGTTGTTATAAAGACTTATGACAAGCTTTAAAGTTGGACCATTTATTCAGCTAAACATAACTCTCTACAGTTACCAAATGCTATCTCCTTTGTATTGATAAATGATTGTCACTTTTGCGTTGTAATCCAACAAAAGGGATATATTAGCTATTTGTTTGTTTATTGTAATCTTCAATCCTACCAATCCAGTTCGGAATCTTAAAATTCGCGGTCTGATTTAATCAATATGTATTCTACAAATAGCGCCTACAGGGAAGGTCGTTAGTAAACACACAACTAAATATCTATATAGATACTTCTCCTATTAATTACATAAGCAGTATGCAAAATGTTAAATTGCATCATCAAACCAAGAAGTACATGTTTGATGGAAATTACAAATAATTTGTAGTTTGATAAGCTACACCCGGACAAGCGTATTTAATAGTTACTTTTGAATTCAATCGTTTTGTTTGTGTTATCAATAAACTGTAAAGATATGTTACTGTCATGGAAATTCCAACTGTATGCATTCCCTTCTAACCAAAGCAGTAAGAATCTTGCAACATTTGTTTTGATGCTCTACATCACCATGGCTTTCGCTGTTTCATTGCAGCAGCTCAGATATTATTTATACAGAGCACCATAACAACATGTAGATTGTATTCTTTCTACAACTTTCGCTCATTTTCAAGGCCAGCACACACATTTGCATTTCAATACAGTGCACACTGTCTACCCCTTGATCCCGTTAATGAACGCTTTGACCAAAATTGATACTCCTGCTTATTTGTTTCGCTGCTTGTTTTTAAAATGCAAATTGAAATACAGCCAGCCAATTCCAGATATTATGGTACTTCAAATGGCCATCAAACCCTTTCGTGGCAGCCCAAATGATACATTCCCCTGAAACATGAACTCGGGTAAGTGACATTTTGTGGGAGATATATCAAGCATAAAATCCCTCCTCTTATCATCATGTCCGGTTTCCTCAGGAACTTAATACACATTTCAGTAGTTGATATCTTAGCTTGAAGTAAAACGCAATATCATTTAAGTGCTTGGATATTGGTCTACAACACGTACTATGTCCAGAGTTTACAATATGGAGAAACATAGATCCCTCTTCCATTGTGAACATTCAATTCAGTTTTCAGGTTCTCAAACAAATTTCAAGGCGTAAATAAATATGACAAGATTTTATTGAACCAATTCCATTGGTTTGCGAATATACATAGATAGCCAACATCACACTGCAGGTGATAAAAAATCAATAATAGCCGATACCTGAAACAAAAAAATAGTAGAATAAAGTTGGGATATATGGATAAGTCACAACGAAGTCTTGAAACTAGCTGCATGATAAGCTAAACCAAATATTAGAGAAAGCAGAGAATAATTTTAAAGATATTTTGTAAATGTCATCAGCTTTGTCGCGTAAATAATAATACCACATAGGTAAGTTATATAATTTTGCAAACGAGACTGAAAGTGGGATACGATAAACAAATGATATCATATTTTGTGAAATACCTTTTCCCAATCCCATTCCGTATCCTCCAATTCCGCCGTAGAGACCACCATAGCCTCCAAGTCCTCCGTACAGACCTCCCATGCCTCCGTATAGACCTCCCATGCCTCCGTATAGACCTCCCACGCCTCCGTATAGACCTCCATAGCCTCCGTACAGACCTCCATAGCCTCCGTACAATCCACCCATTCCGTAGCCAATTCCGCCCAGTCCTCCTTTCAACCCGCCAATTCCACCATACAGACCGGTAGGCTCGGCAAAGGCGGTAACAGCCAGGCAGGCAACAAGAGCGGAGACTATCTTCATCATTTTGAGTATCTATTGAGTAACGTGAAAATCTTTGTTAAGAAAGGGAAATAGCATGTTATCGTTACTCATCTGGTAAATTCAGTTCACACCACTCATTGTGAATTATGTTATCAGTTTTACTTTCACCTGCATTCATATATTTCCCAATTTACAAGAACGTTTTATGTTACATATTTGTACTTTTATGAATTGGCTCAACATAAAGATTGAAAACAGCCAGATGGGCAGCAGATGAATCAAACATTAAAAGTATACATATATATCAAAAGCAAACCTTAAAATAGTACTTACAGTTTGGTCTTGACTCGTATCTGTGTCTGAACGGCAGGTGAAAATAAGAGATGATGGAACAGTTTCCCCCATCCTTTATATATACCATTTGTGAATTATACGTGATTGATTTACCTTGGGCTGGCCACTTCCAGGTAAGTAACGCACCTCAGTTTAATGGTGTAAAATAAGCATTCATTTCGCATCAAAGGGCCCGAGGTTATCACCCTACGGGTACACATGCGAGCTGGTATACATGAACATCGATTAAGGAAGTACAAGACAACGTATATAAAGGTGGCAAACAGACACACTCTCTCTGGCATCGTCTCAATGCATTCGAACAGTCCTCGATACTCAACGTTTAACCTATATCAAGTAAATATTCGATAACGGTCTGACAAGTGTGTATCCAGTATATGTATGATGAGGGAGCAACATACATCATACATTATAATGCATCTGTGTGATACGACATAACAAGAGACCAGAAAACTGACGCAACACACTAGTACAGCCCCACCACAGTACAGCAGTAGCGCTGTACCACACGGGGTCAACTATGCTAACCGTTTCCGTGTAATACAGCAGCCTGCTCACAAGAAAATAGCTTCTGCTGAATATACTGCAGAAGTCCCCAGATACTACATTATTCTCTCCGAATTTTATTTATCTTACTGTACAATAACAATAAACTACAACAGCTTTATTTCCTGACTGATAGGTACATATATTGGTTTCTTCTCACAAAGGGACTGTCACTATGAATACTCACCACACCTTTTTATGCGTGTAATATCTGTTAAAAGCCTAAAGTACACCAATGTCTTCTGAAAACATGATTGACATATGAACAACAGCTTGTTTTCTCGTCTTTGTTGACTTGTCTTTGTATGTGTTTGTGACGGAGGAACCGTTGGGGCAGGATACGCTTACTTTTTGGCAACCGCCAGGTATCATCACTATCTGGTAGTCTTTCATGCGCAGATGCGTGTGATCATTAAAGTCGAAATCGTACAATGGTCTTTGCTTCGAGCAGAGGTTTCGAATGATTCTGAAAAGGGTTATGTGGCTTTTATTTGCAACTGCGTTTCTTGAGAGAATTCTCTTATTTTCAACATATCATCTTGATAATTGTACACTTCATTATCAAGGCATTTGTAATAATACGAGCATCACTAAATTTGTTATCTCAATTTCTATAGATAACGCCTGAATATTGATATAATAATCATTCAATGATGACCCTTTAACTACATAAATCGTCAACGCCGGAGAATAATCAGGCTCCATTATCTGCTGAAACAGATTTCATTGGTTGTAAAAGGCAAGATTGTACTAAAACATATACTGAATATCAATGATGTCACCAGGTGTTAATGAATAGTTTATATTTGTATATATTTGTTGGGTGTTTCATGAGCTCCTCCGTCAGTTCCATCGTGTGCCATATTGGGAGAATGTTGTCTTTTGACAATGTCTCAGCCATTCATACATTTGCATATATACTTAATCACTCTTGCAAATAACTCACTTTAACATGTTTTAATCTTCGGGTGAGTCTTTGGTTCTAAACATTAGAAGAAAGAAGAAAGTATATAAATCGCCTCTACCCTTTAAGTATGCCCTTGACATGATGAAGCAGTAGTGACAGTGATGACTGTGTTCTTTTAAGGCGTGTTTAAACCAAAACTCATACCAAGAATAAAACACGCGCAAATCAGTTTGACAATGTGTAAGTGTATAAGGGTTTCCCAGAAAAACCGTACATCTAAAAGTAAAGACGTGTGTTTTCAGAAGAAAATGCTCTTAAAGTATAACACAAAGGTGTTTTCAAAGATAGACATGATCAAACGACTTGTTTTTACAGTCTGGTTGTTGTTATAAAGACTTATGACAAGCTTTAAAGTTGGACCATTTATTCAGCTAAACATAACTCTCTACAGTTACCAAATGCAATCTCCTTTGTATTGATAAATGATTGTCACTTTTGCGTTGTAATCCAACAAAAGGGATATATTAGCTATTTGTTTGTTTATTGTAATCTTCAATCCTACCAATCCAGTTCGGAATCTTAAAATTCGCGGTCTGATTTAATCAATATGTATTCTACAAATAGCGCCTACAGGGAAGGTCGTTAGTAAACACACAACTAAATATCTATATAGATACTTCTCCTATTAATTACATAAGCAGTATGCAAAATGTTAAATTGCATCATCAAACCAAGAAGTACATGTTTGATGGAAATTACAAATAATTTGTAGTTTGATAAGCTACACCCGGACAAGCGTATTTAATAGTTACTTTTGAATTCAATCGTTTTGTTTGTGTTATCAATAAACTGTAAAGATATGTTACTGTCATGGAAATTCCAACTGTATGCATTCCCTTCTAACCAAAGCAGTAAGAATCTTGCAACATTTGTTTTGATGCTCTACATCACCATGGCTTTCGCTGTTTCATTGCAGCAGCTCAGATATTATTTATACAGAGCACCATAACAACATGTAGATTGTATTCTTTCTACAACTTTCGCTCATTTTCAAGGCCAGCACACACATTTGCATTTCAATACAGTGCACACTGTCTACCCCTTGATCCCGTTAATGAACGCTTTGACCAAAATTGATACTCCTGCTTATTTGTTTCGCTGCTTGTTTTTAAAATGCAAATTGAAATACAGCCAGCCAATTCCAGATATTATGGTACTTCAAATGGCCATCAAACCCTTTCGTGGCAGCCCAAATGATACATTCCCCTGAAACATGAACTCGGGTAAGTGACATTTTGTGGGAGATATATCAAGCATAAAATCCCTCCTCTTATCATCATGTCCGGTTTCCTCAGGAACTTAATACACATTTCAGTAGTTGATATCTTAGCTTGAAGTAAAACGCAATATCATTTAAGTGCTTGGATATTGGTCTACAACACGTACTATGTCCAGAGTTTACAATATGGAGAAACATAGATCCCTCTTCCATTGTGAACATTCAATTCAGTTTTCAGGTTCTCAAACAAATTTCAAGGCGTAAATAAATATGACAAGATTTTATTGAACCAATTCCATTGGTTTGCGAATATACATAGATAGCCAACATCACACTGCAGGTGATAAAAAATCAATAATAGCCGATACCTGAAACAAAAAAATAGTAAAATAAAGTTGGGATATATGGATAAGTCACAACGAAGTCTTGAAACTAGCTGCATGATAAGCTAAACCAAATATTAGAGAAAGCAGAGAATAATTTTAAAGATATTTTGTAAATGTCATCAGCTTTGTCGCGTAAATAATAATACCACATAGGTAAGTTATATAATTTTGCAAACGAGACTGAAAGTGGGATACGATAAACAAATGATATCATATTTTGTGAAATACCTTTTCCCAATCCCATTCCGTATCCTCCAATTCCGCCGTAGAGACCACCATAGCCTCCAAGTCCTCCGTACAGACCTCCCATGCCTCCGTATAGACCTCCCATGCCTCCGTATAGACCTCCCACGCCTCCGTATAGACCTCCCATGCCTCCGTACAGACCTCCATAGCCTCCGTACAGACCTCCAAGGCCTCCGTACAATCCACCCATTCCGTAGCCAATTCCGCCCAGTCCTCCTTTCAACCCGCCAATTCCACCATACAGACCGGTAGGCTCGGCAAAGGCGGTAACAGCCAGGCAGGCAACAAGAGCGGCGACTATCTTCATCATTTTGAGTATCTATTGAGTAACGTGAAAATCTTTGTTAAGAAAGGGAAATAGCATGTTATCGTTACTCATCTGGTAAATTCAGTTCACACCACTCATTGTGAATTATGTTATCAGTTTTACTTTCACCTGCATTCATATATTTCCCAATTTACAAGAACGTTTTATGTTACATATTTGTACTTTTATGAATTGGCTCAACATAAAGATTGAAAACAGCCAGATGGGCAGCAGATGAATCAAACATTAAAAGTATACATATATATCAAAAGCAAACCTTAAAATAGTACTTACAGTTTGGTCTTGACTCGTATCTGTGTCTGAACGGCAGGTGAAAATAAGAGATGATGGAACAGTTTCCCCCATCCTTTATATATACCATTTGTGAATTATACGTGATTGATTTACCTTGGGCTGGCCACTTCCAGGTAAGTAACGCACCTCAGTTTAATGGTGTAAAATAAGCATTCATTTCGCATCAAAGGGCCCGAGGTTATCACCCTACGGGTACACATGCGAGCTGGTATACATGAACATCGATTAAGGAAGTACAAGACAACGTATATAAAGGTGGCAAACAGACACACTCTCTCTGGCATCGTCTCAATGCATTCGAACAGTCCTCGATACTCAACGTTTAACCTATATCAAGTAAATATTCGATAACGGTCTGACAAGTGTGTATCCAGTATATGTATGATGAGGGAGCAACATACATCATACATTATAATGCATCTGTGTGATACGACATAACAAGAGACCAGAAAACTGACGCAACACACTAGTACAGCCCCACCACAGTACAGCAGTAGCGCTGTACCACACGGGGTCAACTATGCTAACCGTTTCCGTGTAATACAGCAGCCTGCTCACAAGAAAATAGCTTCTGCTGAATATACTGCAGAAGTCCCCAGATACTACATTATTCTCTCCGAATTTTATTTATCTTACTGTACAATAACAATAAACTACAACAGCTTTATTTCCTGACTGATAGGTACATATATTGGTTTCTTCTCACAAAGGGACTGTCACTATGAATACTCACCACACCTTTTTATGCGTGTAATATCTGTTAAAAGCCTAAAGTACACCAATGTCTTCTGAAAACATGATTGACATATGAACAACAGCTTGTTTTCTCGTCTTTGTTGACTTGTCTTTGTATGTGTTTGTGACGGAGGAACCGTTGGGGCAGGATACGCTTACTTTTTGGCAACCGCCAGGTATCATCACTATCTGGTAGTCTTTCATGCGCAGATGCGTGTGATCATTAAAGTCGAAATCGTACAATGGTCTTTGCTTCGAGCAGAGGTTTCGAATGATTCTGAAAAGGGTTATGTGGCTTTTATTTGCAACTGCGTTTCTTGAGAGAATTCTCTTATTTTCAACATATCATCTTGATAATTGTACACTTCATTATCAAGGCATTTGTAATAATACGAGCATCACTAAATTTGTTATCTCAATTTCTATAGATAACGCCTGAATATTGATATAATAATCATTCAATGATGACCCTTTAACTACATAAATCGTCAACGCCGGAGAATAATCAGGCTCCATTATCTGCTGAAACAGATTTCATTGGTTGTAAAAGGCAAGATTGTACTAAAACATATACTGAATATCAATGATGTCACCAGGTGTTAATGAATAGTTTATATTTGTATATATTTGTTGGGTGTTTCATGAGCTCCTCCGTCAGTTCCATCGTGTGCCATATTGGGAGAATGTTGTCTTTTGACAATGTCTCAGCCATTCATACATTTGCATATATACTTAATCACTCTTGCAAATAACTCACTTTAACATGTTTTAATCTTCGGGTGAGTCTTTGGTTCTAAACATTAGAAGAAAGAAGAAAGTATATAAATCGCCTCTACCCTTTAAGTATGCCCTTGACATGATGAAGCAGTAGTGACAGTGATGACTGTGTTCTTTTAAGGCGTGTTTAAACCAAAACTCATACCAAGAATAAAACACGCGCAAATCAGTTTGACAATGTGTAAGTGTATAAGGGTTTCCCAGAAAAACCGTACATCTAAAAGTAAAGACGTGTGTTTTCAGAAGAAAATGCTCTTAAAGTATAACACAAAGGTGTTTTCAAAGATAGACATGATCAAACGACTTGTTTTTACAGTCTGGTTGTTGTTATAAAGACTTATGACAAGCTTTAAAGTTGGACCATTTATTCAGCTAAACATAACTCTCTACAGTTACCAAATGCAATCTCCTTTGTATTGATAAATGATTGTCACTTTTGCGTTGTAATCCAACAAAAGGGATATATTAGCTATTTGTTTGTTTATTGTAATCTTCAATCCTACCAATCCAGTTCGGAATCTTAAAATTCGCGGTCTGATTTAATCAATATGTATTCTACAAATAGCGCCTACAGGGAAGGTCGTTAGTAAACACACAACTAAATATCTATATAGATACTTCTCCTATTAATTACATAAGCAGTATGCAAAATGTTAAATTGCATCATCAAATCAAGAAGTACATGTTTGATGGAAATTACAAATAATTTGTAGTTTGATAAGCTACACCCGGACAAGCGTATTTAATAGTTACTTTTGAATTCAATCGTTTTGTTTGTGTTATTAATAAACTGTAAAGATATGTTACTGTCATGGAAATTCCAACTGTATGCATTCCCTTCTAACCAAAGCAGTAAGAATCTTGCAACATTTGTTTTGATGCTCTACATCACCATGGCTTTCGCTGTTTCATTGCAGCAGCTCAGATATTATTTATACAGAGCACCATAACAACATGTAGATTGTATTCTTTCTACAACTTTCGCTCATTTTCAAGGCCAGCACACACATTTGCATTTCAATACAGTGCACACTGTCTACCCCTTGATCCCGTTAATGAACGCTTTGACCAAAATTGATACTCCTGCTTATTTGTTTCGCTGCTTGTTTTTAAAATGCAAATTGAAATACAGCCAGCCAATTCCAGATATTATGGTACTTCAAATGGCCATCAAACCCTTTCGTGGCAGCCCAAATGATACATTCCCCTGAAACATGAACTCGGGTAAGTGACATTTTGTGGGAGATATATCAAGCATAAAATCCCTCCTCTTATCATCATGTCCGGTTTCCTCAGGAACTTAATACACATTTCAGTAGTTGATATCTTAGCTTGAAGTAAAACGCAATATCATTTAAGTGCTTGGATATTGGTCTACAACACGTACTATGTCCAGAGTTTACAATATGGAGAAACATAGATCCCTCTTCCATTGTGAACATTCAATTCAGTTTTCAGGTTCTCAAACAAATTTCAAGGCGTAAATAAATATGACAAGATTTTATTGAACCAATTCCATTGGTTTGCGAATATACATAGATAGCCAACATCACACTGCAGGTGATAAAAAATCAATAATAGCCGATACCTGAAACAAAAAAATAGTAAAATAAAGTTGGGATATATGGATAAGTCACAACGAAGTCTTGAAACTAGCTGCATGATAAGCTAAACCAAATATTAGAGAAAGCAGAGAATAATTTTAAAGATATTTTGTAAATGTCATCAGCTTTGTCGCGTAAATAATAATACCACATAGGTAAGTTATATAATTTTGCAAACGAGACTAAAAGTGGGATACGATAAACAAATGATATCATATTTTGTGAAATACCTTTTCCCAATCCCATTCCGTATCCTCCAATTCCGCCGTAGAGACCACCATAGCCTCCAAGTCCTCCGTACAGACCTCCCATGCCTCCGTATAGACCTCCCATGCCTCCGTATAGACCTCCCACGCCTCCGTATAGACCTCCCATGCCTCCGTACAGACCTCCATAGCCTCCGTACAGACCTCCAAGGCCTCCGTACAATCCACCCATTCCGTAGCCAATTCCGCCCAGTCCTCCTTTCAACCCGCCAATTCCACCATACAGACCGGTAGGCTCGGCAAAGGCGGTAACAGCCAGGCAGGCAACAAGAGCGGCGACTATCTTCATCATTTTGAGTATCTATTGAGTAACGTGAAAATCTTTGTTAAGAAAGGGAAATAGCATGTTATCGTTACTCATCTGGTAAATTCAGTTCACACCACTCATTGTGAATTATGTTATCAGTTTTACTTTCACCTGCATTCATATATTTCCCAATTTACAAGAACGTTTTATGTTACATATTTGTACTTTTATGAATTGGCTCAACATAAAGATTGAAAACAGCCAGATGGGCAGCAGATGAATCAAACATTAAAAGTATACATATATATCAAAAGCAAACCTTAAAATAGTACTTACAGTTTGGTCTTGACTCGTATCTGTGTCTGAACGGCAGGTGAAAATAAGAGATGATGGAACAGTTTCCCCCATCCTTTATATATACCATTTGTGAATTATACGTGATTGATTTACCTTGGGCTGGCCACTTCCAGGTAAGTAACGCACCTCAGTTTAATGGTGTAAAATAAGCATTCATTTCGCATCAAAGGGCCCCGAGGTTATCACCCTACGGGTACACATGCGAGCTGGTATACATGAACATCGATTAAGGAAGTACAAGACAACGTATATAAAGGTGGCAAACAGACACACTCTCTCTGGCATCGTCTCAATGCATTCGAACAGTCCTCGATACTCAACGTTTAACCTATATCAAGTAAATATTCGATAACGGTCTGACAAGTGTGTATCCAGTATATGTATGATGAGGGAGCAACATACATCATACATTATAATGCATCTGTGTGATACGACATAACAAGAGACCAGAAAACTGACGCAACACACTAGTACAGCCCCACCACAGTACAGCAGTAGCACTGTACCACACGGGGTCAACTATGCTAACCGTTTCCGTGTAATACAGCAGCCTGCTCACAAGAAAATAGCTTCTGCTGAATATACTGCAGAAGTCCCCAGATACTACATTATTCTCTCCGAATTTTATTTATCTTACTGTACAATAACAATAAACTACAACAGCTTTATTTCCTGACTGATAGGTACATATATTGGTTTCTTCTCACAAAGGGACTGTCACTATGAATACTCACCACACCTTTTTATGCGTGTAATATCTGTTAAAAGCCTAAAGTACACCAATGTCTTCTGAAAACATGATTGACATATGAACAACAGCTTGTTTTCTCGTCTTTGTTGACTTGTCTTTGTATGTGTTTGTGACGGAGGAACCGTTGGGGCAGGATACGCTTACTTTTTGGCAACCGCCAGGTATCATCACTATCTGGTAGTCTTTCATGCGCAGATGCGTGTGATCATTAAAGTCGAAATCGTACAATGGTCTTTGCTTCGAGCAGAGGTTTCGAATGATTCTGAAAAGGGTTATGTGGCTTTTATTTGCAACTGCGTTTCTTGAGAGAATTCTCTTATTTTCAACATATCATCTTGATAATTGTACACTTCATTATCAAGGCATTTGTAATAATACGAGCATCACTAAATTTGTTATCTCAATTTCTATAGATAACGCCTGAATATTGATATAATAATCATTCAATGATGACCCTTTAACTACATAAATCGTCAACGCCGGAGAATAATCAGGCTCCATTATCTGCTGAAACAGATTTCATTGGTTGTAAAAGGCAAGATTGTACTAAAACATATACTGAATATCAATGATGTCACCAGGTGTTAATGAATAGTTTATATTTGTATATATTTGTTGGGTGTTTCATGAGCTCCTCCGTCAGTTCCATCGTGTGCCATATTGGGAGAATGTTGTCTTTTGACAATGTCTCAGCCATTCATACATTTGCATATATACTTAATCACTGTTGCAAATAACTCACTTTAACATGTTTTAATCTTCGGGTGAGTCTTTGGTTCTAAACATTAGAAGAAAGAAGAAAGTATATAAATCGCCTCTACCCTTTAAGTATGCCCTTGACATGATGAAGCAGTAGTGACAGTGATGACTGTGTTCTTTTAAGGCGTGTTTAAACCAAAACTCATACCAAGAATAAAACACGCGCAAATCAGTTTGACAATGTGTAAGTGTATAAGGGTTTCCCAGAAAAACCGTACATCTAAAAGTAAAGACGTGTGTTTTCAGAAGAAAATGCTCTTAAAGTATAACACAAAGGTGTTTTCAAAGATAGACATGATCAAACGACTTGTTTTTACAGTCTGGTTGTTGTTATAAAGACTTATGACAAGCTTTAAAGTTGGACCATTTATTCAGCTAAACATAACTCTCTACAGTTACCAAATGCAATCTCCTTTGTATTGATAAATGATTGTCACTTTTGCGTTGTAATCCAACAAAAGGGATATATTAGCTATTTGTTTGTTTATTGTAATCTTCAATCCTACCAATCCAGTTCGGAATCTTAAAATTCGCGGTCTGATTTAATCAATATGTATTCTACAAATAGCGCCTACAGGGAAGGTCGTTAGTAAACACACAACTAAATATCTATATAGATACTTCTCCTATTAATTACATAAGCAGTATGCAAAATGTTAAATTGCATCATCAAATCAAGAAGTACATGTTTGATGGAAATTACAAATAATTTGTAGTTTGATAAGCTACACCCGGACAAGCGTATTTAATAGTTACTTTTGAATTCAATCGTTTTGTTTGTGTTATTAATAAACTGTAAAGATATGTTACTGTCATGGAAATTCCAACTGTATGCATTCCCTTCTAACCAAAGCAGTAAGAATCTTGCAACATTTGTTTTGATGCTCTACATCACCATGGCTTTCGCTGTTTCATTGCAGCAGCTCAGATATTATTTATACAGAGCACCATAACAACATGTAGATTGTATTCTTTCTACAACTTTCGCTCATTTTCAAGGCCAGCACACACATTTGCATTTCAATACAGTGCACACTGTCTACCCCTTGATCCCGTTAATGAACGCTTTGACCAAAATTGATACTCCTGCTTATTTGTTTCGCTGCTTGTTTTTAAAATGCAAATTGAAATACAGCCAGCCAATTCCAGATATTATGGTACTTCAAATGGCCATCAAACCCTTTCGTGGCAGCCCAAATGATACATTCCCCTGAAACATGAACTCGGGTAAGTGACATTTTGTGGGAGATATATCAAGCATAAAATCCCTCCTCTTATCATCATGTCCGGTTTCCTCAGGAACTTAATACACATTTCAGTAGTTGATATCTTAGCTTGAAGTAAAACGCAATATCATTTAAGTGCTTGGATATTGGTCTACAACACGTACTATGTCCAGAGTTTACAATATGGAGAAACATAGATCCCTCTTCCATTGTGAACATTCAATTCAGTTTTCAGGTTCTCAAACAAATTTCAAGGCGTAAATAAATATGACAAGATTTTATTGAACCAATTCCATTGGTTTGCGAATATACATAGATAGCCAACATCACACTGCAGGTGATAAAAAATCAATAATAGCCGATACCTGAAACAAAAAAATAGTAGAATAAAGTTGGGATATATGGATAAGTCACAACGAAGTCTTGAAACTAGCTGCATGATAAGCTAAATCAAATATTAGAGAAAGCAGAGAATAATTTTTAAAGATATTTTGTAAATGTCATCAGCTTTGTCGCGTAAATAATAATACCACATAGGTAAGTTATATAATTTTGCAAACGAGACTGAAAGTGGGATACGATAAACAAATGATATCATATTTTGTGAAATACCTTTTCCCAATCCCATTCCGTATCCTCCAATTCCGCCGTAGAGACCACCATAGCCTCCAAGTCCTCCGTACAGACCTCCCATGCCTCCGTATAGACCTCCCATGCCTCCGTATAGACCTCCCACGCCTCCGTATAGACCTCCCATGCCTCCGTACAGACCTCCATAGCCTCCGTACAGACCTCCAAGGCCTCCGTACAATCCACCCATTCCGTAGCCAATTCCGCCCAGTCCTCCTTTCAACCCGCCAATTCCACCATACAGACCGGTAGGCTCGGCAAAGGCGGTAACAGCCAGGCAGGCAACAAGAGCGGCGACTATCTTCATCATTTTGAGTATCTATTGAGTAACGTGAAAATCGTTGTTAAGAAAGGGAAATAGCATGTTATCGTTACTCATCTGGTAAATTCAGTTCACACCACTCATTGTGAATTATGTTATCAGTTTTACTTTCACCTGCATTCATATATTTCCCAATTTACAAGAACGTTTTATGTTACATATTTGTACTTTTATGAATTGGCTCAACATAAAGATTGAAAACAGCCAGATGGGCAGCAGATGAATCAAACATTAAAAGTATACATATATATCAAAAGCAAACCTTAAAATAGTACTTACAGTTTGGTCTTGACTCGTATCTGTGTCTGAACGGCAGGTGAAAATAAGAGATGATGGAACAGTTTCCCCCATCCTTTATATATACAATTTGTGAATTATACGTGATTGATTTACCTTGGGCTGGCCACTTCCAGGTAAGTAACGCACCTCAGTTTAATGGTGTAAAATAAGCATTCATTTCGCATCAAAGGGCCCGAGGTTATCACCCTACGGGTACACATGCGAGCTGGTATACATGAACATCGATTAAGGAAGTACAAGACAACGTATATAAAGGTGGCAAACAGACACACTCTCTCTGGTATCGTCTAAATGCATTCGAACAGTCCTCGATACTCAACGTTTAACCTATATCAAGTAAATATTCGATAACGGTCTGACAAGTGTGTATCCAGTATATGTATGATGAGGGAGCAACATACATCAGACATTATAATGCATCTGTGTGATACGACATAACAAGAGACCAGAAAACTGACGCAACACACTAGTACAGCCCCACCACAGTACAGCAGTAGCACTGTACCACACGGGGTCAACTATGCTAACCGTTTCCGTGTAATACAGCAGCCTGCTCACAAGAAAATAGCTTCTGCTGAATATACTGCAGAAGTCCCCAGATACTACATTATTCTCTCCGAATTTTGTTTATCTTACTGTACCATTACAATAAACTACAACAGCTTTATTTCCTGACTGATAGGTACATATATTGGTTTCTTCTCACAAAGGGACTGTCACTATGAATACTCACCACACCTTTTTATGCGTGTAATATCTGTTAAAAGCCTAAAGTACACCAATGTCTTCTGAAAACATGATTGACATATGAACAACAGCTTGTTTTCTCGTCTTTGTTGACTTGTCTTTGTATGTGTTTGTGACGGAGGAACCGTTGGGGCAGGATACGCTTACTTTTTGGCAACCGCCAGGTATCATCACTATCTGCTAGTCTTTCATACGCAGATGCGTGTGATCATTAAAGTCGAAATCGTACAATGGTCTTTGCTTCGAGCAGAGGTTTCGAATGATTCTGAAAAGGGTTATGTGGCTTTTATTTGCAACTGCGTTTCTTGAGAGAATTCTCTTATTTTCAACATATCATCTTGATAATTGTACACTTCATTATCAAGGCATTTGTAATAATACGAGCATCACTAAATTTGTTATCTCAATTTCTATAGATAACGCCTGAATATTGATATAATAATCATTCAATGATGACCCTTTAACTACATAAATCGTCAACGCCAGAGAATAATCAGGCTCCATTATCTGCTGAAACAGATTTCATTGGTTGTAAAAGGCAAGATTGTACTAAAACATATACTGAATATCAATGATGTCACCAGGTGTTAATGAATAGTTTATATTTGTATATATTTGTTGGGTGTTTCATGGGCTGCTCCGTCAGTTCCATCGTGTGCCATATTGGGAGAATGTTGTCTTTTGACAATGTCTCAGCCATTCATACATTTGCATATATACTTAATCACTGTTGCAAATAACTCACTTTAACATGTTTTAATCTTCGGGTGAGTCTTTGGTTCTAAACATTAGAAGAAAGAAGAAAGTATATAAATCGCCTCTACCCTTTAAGTATGCCCTTGACATGATGAAGCAGTAGTGACAGTGATGACTGTGTTCTTTTAAGGCGTGTTTAAACCAAAACTCATACCAAGAATAAAACACGCCCAAATCAGTTTGACAATGTGTAAGTGTATAAGGGTTTCCCAGAAAAACCGTACATCTAAAAGTAAAGACGTGTGTTTTCAGAAGAAAATGCTCTTAAAGTATAACACAAAGGTGTTTTCAAACATAGACATGATCAAACGACTTGTTTTTACAGTCTGGTTGTTGTTATAAAGACTTATGACAAGCTTTAAAGTTGGACCATTTATTCAGCTAAACATAACTCTCTACAGTTACCAAATGCTATCTCCTTTGTATTGATAAATGATTGTCACTTTTGCGTTGTAATCCAACAAAAGGGATATATTAGCTATTTGTTTGTTTATTGTAATCTTCAATCCTACCAATCCAGTTCGGAATCTTAAAATTCGCGGTCTGATTTAATCAATATGTATTCTACAAATAGCGCCTACAGGGAAGGTCGTTAGTAAACACACAACTAAATATCTATATAGATACTTCTCCTATTAATTACATAAGCAGTATGCAAAATGTTAAATTGCATCATCAAATCAAGAAGTACATGTTTGATGGAAATTACAAATAATTTGTAGTTTGATAAGCTACACCCGGACAAGCGTATTTAATAGTTACTTTTGAATTCAATCGTTTTGTTTGTGTTATTAATAAACTGTAAAGATATGTTACTGTCATGGAAATTCCAACTGTATGCATTCCCTTCTAACCAAAGCAGTAAGAATCTTGCAACATTTGTTTTGATGCTCTACATCACCATGGCTTTCGCTGTTTCATTGCAGCAGCTCAGATATTATTTATACAGAGCACCATAACAACATGTAGATTGTATTCTTTCTACAACTTTCGCTCATTTTCAAGGCCAGCACACACATTTGCATTTCAATACAGTGCACACTGTCTACCCCTTGATCCCGTTAATGAACGCTTTGACCAAAATTGATACTCCTGCTTATTTGTTTCGCTGCTTGTTTTTAAAATGCAAATTGAAATACAGCCAGCCAATTCCAGATATTATGGTACTTCAAATGGCCATCAAACCCTTTCGTGGCAGCCCAAATGATACATTCCCCTGAAACATGAACTCGGGTAAGTGACATTTTGTGGGAGATATATCAAGCATAAAATCCCTCCTCTTATCATCATGTCCGGTTTCCTCAGGAACTTAATACACATTTCAGTAGTTGATATCTTAGCTTGAAGTAAAACGCAATATCATTTAAGTGCTTGGATATTGGTCTACAACACGTACTATGTCCAGAGTTTACAATATGGAGAAACATAGATCCCTCTTCCATTGTGAACATTCAATTCAGTTTTCAGGTTCTCAAACAAATTTCAAGGCGTAAATAAATATGACAAGATTTTATTGAACCAATTCCATTGGTTTGCGAATATACATAGATAGCCAGCATCACACTGCAGGTGATAAAAAATCAATAATAGCCGATACCTGAAACAAAAACATAGTAGAATAAAGTTGGGATATATGGATAAGTCACAACGAAGTCTTGAAACTAGCTGCATGATAAGCTAAACCAAATATTAGAGAAAGCAGAGAATAATTTTAAAGATATTTTGTAAATGTCATCAGCTTTGTCGCGTAAATAATAATACCACATAGGTAAGTTATATAATTTTGCAAACGAGACTGAAAGTGGGATACGATAAACAAATGATATCATATTTTGTGAAATACCTTTTCCCAATCCCATTCCGTATCCTCCAATTCCGCCGTAGAGACCACCATAGCCTCCAAGTCCTCCGTACAGACCTCCCATGCCTCCGTATAGACCTCCCATGCCTCCGTATAGACCTCCCACGCCTCCGTATAGACCTCCCATGCCTCCGTACAGACCTCCATAGCCTCCGTACAGACCTCCAAGGCCTCCGTACAATCCACCCATTCCGTAGCCAATTCCGCCCAGTCCTCCTTTCAACCCGCCAATTCCACCATACAGACCGGTAGGCTCGGCAAAGGCGGTAACAGCCAGGCAGGCAACAAGAGCGGCGACTATCTTCATCATTTTGAGTATCTATTGAGTAACGTGAAAATCTTTGTTAAGAAAGGGAAATAGCATGTTATCGTTACTCATCTGGTAAATTCAGTTCACACCACTCATTGTGAATTATGTTATCAGTTTTACTTTCACCTGCATTCATATATTTCCCAATTTACAAGAACGTTTTATGTTACATATTTGTACTTTTATGAATTGGCTCAACATAAAGATTGAAAACAGCCAGATGGGCAGCAGATGAATCAAACATTAAAAGTATACATATATATCAAAAGCAAACCTTAAAATAGTACTTACAGTTTGGTCTTGACTCGTATCTGTGTCTGAACGGCAGGTGAAAATAAGAGATGATGGAACAGTTTCCCCCATCCTTTATATATACCATTTGTGAATTATACGTGATTGATTTACCTTGGGCTGGCCACTTCCAGGTAAGTAACGCACCTCAGTTTAATGGTGTAAAATAAGCATTCATTTCGCATCAAAGGGCCCGAGGTTATCACCCTACGGGTGCACATGCGAGCTGGTATACATGAACATCGATTAAGGAAGTACAAGACAACGTATATAAAGGTGGCAAACAGACACACTCTCTCTGGTATCGTCTAAATGCATTCGAACAGTCCTCGATACTCAACGTTTAACCTATATCAAGTAAATATTCGATAACGGTCTGACAAGTGTGTATCCAGTATATGTATGATGAGGGAGCAACATACATCAGACATTATAATGCATCTGTGTGATACGACATAACAAGAGACCAGAAAACTGACGCAACACACTAGTACAGCCCCACCACAGTACAGCAGTAGCACTGTACCACACGGGGTCAACTATGCTAACCGTTTCCGTGTAATACAGCAGCCTGCTCACAAGAAAATAGCTTCTGCTGAATATACTGCAGAAGTCCCCAGATACTACATTATTCTCTCCGAATTTTATTTATCTTACTGTACAATAACAATAAACTACAACAGCTTTATTTCCTGACTGATAGGTACATATATCGGTTTCTTCTCACAAAGGGACTGTCACTATGAATACTCACCACACCTTTTTATGCGTGTAATATCTGTTAAAAGCCTAAAGTACACCAATGTCTTCTGAAAACATGATTGACATATGAACAACAGCTTGTTTTCTCGTCTTTGTTGACTTGTCTTTGTATGTGTTTGTGACGGAGGAACCGTTGGGGCAGGATACGCTTACTTTTTGGCAACCGCCAGGTATCATCACTATCTGGTAGTCATTCATACGCAGATGCGTGTGATCATTAAAGTCGAAATCGTACAATGGTCTTTGCTTCGAGCAGAGGTTTCGAATGATTCTGAAAAGGGTTATGTAGCTTTTATTTGCAACTGCGTTTCTTGAGAGAATTCTCTTATTTTCAACATATCATCTTGATAATTGTACACTTCATTATCAAGGCATTTGTAATAATACGAGCATCACTAAATTTGTTATCTCAATTTCTATAGATAACGCCTGAATATTGATATAATAATCATTCAATGATGATCCTTTAAGTACATAAATCGTCAACGCCGGAGAATAATCAGGCTCCATTATCTGCTGAAACAGATTTCATTGGTTGTAAAAGGCAAGATTGTACTAAAACATATACTGAATATCAATGATGTCACCAGGTGTTAATGAATAGTTTATATTTGTATATATTTGTTGGGTGTTTCATGAGCTCCTCCGTCAGTTCCATCGTGTGCCATTTTGGGAGAATGTTGTCTTTTGACAATGTCTCAGCCATTCATACATTTGCATATATACTTAATCACTGTTGCAAATAACTCACTTTAACATGTTTTAATCTTCGGGTGAGTCTTTGGTTCTAAACATTAGAAGAAAGAAGAAAGTATATAAATCGCCTCTACCCTTTAAGTATGCCCTTGACATGATGAAGCAGTAGTGACAGTGATGACTGTGTTCTTTTAAGGCGTGTTTAAACCAAAACTCATACCAAGAATAAAACACGCCCAAATCAGTTTGACAATGTGTAAGTGTATAAGGGTTTCCCAGAAAAACCGTACATCTAAAAGTAAAGACGTGTGTTTTCAGAAGAAAATGCTCTTAAAGTATAACACAAAGGTGTTTTCAAAGATAGACATGATCAAACGACTTGTTTTTACAGTCTGGTTGTTGTTATAAAGACTTATGACAAGCTTTAAAGTTGGACCATTTATTCAGCTAAACATAACTCTCTACAGTTACCAAATGCTATCTCCTTTGTATTGATAAATGATTGTCACTTTTGCGTTGTAATCCAACAAAAGGGATATATTAGCTATTTGTTTGTTTATTGTAATCTTCAATCCTACCAATCCAGTTCGGAATCTTAAAATTCGCGGTCTGATTTAATCAATATGTATTCTACAAATAGCGCCTACAGGGAAGGTCGTTAGTAAACACACAACTAAATATCTATATAGATACTTCTCCTATTAATTACATAAACAGTATGCAAAATGTTAAATTGCATCATCAAACCAAGAAGTACATGTTTGATGGAAATTACAAATAATTTGTAGTTTGATAAGCTACACCCGGACAAGCGTATTTAATAGTTACTTTTGAATTCAATCGTTTTGTTTGTGTTATTAATAAACTGTAAAGATATGTTACTGTCATGGAAATTCCAACTGTATGCATTCCCTTCTAACCAAAGCAGTAAGAATCTTGCAACATTTGTTTTGATGCTCTACATCACCATGGCTTTCGCTGTTTCATTGCAGCAGCTCAGATATCATTTATACAGAGCACCATAACAACATGTAGATTGTATTCTTTCTACAACTTTCGCTCATTTTCAAGGCCAGCACACACATTTGCATTTCAATACAGTGCACACTGTCTACCCCTTGATCCCGTTAATGAACGCTTTGACCAAAATTGATACTCCTGCTTATTTGTTTCGCTGCTTGTTTTTAAAATGCAAATTGAAATACAGCCAGCCAATTCCAGATATTATGGTACTTCAAATGGCCATCAAACCCTTTCGTGGCAGCCCAAATGATACATTCCCCTGAAACATGAACTCGGGTAAGTGACATTTTGTGGGAGATATATCAAGCATAAAATCCCTCCTCTTATCATCATGTCCGGTTTCCTCAGGAACTTAATACACATTTCAGTAGTTGATATCTTAGCTTGAAGTAAAACGCAATATCATTTAAGTGCTTGGATATTGGTCTACAACACGTACTATGTCCAGAGTTTACAATATGGAGAAACATAGATCACTCTTCCATTGTGAACATTCAATTCAGTTTTCAGATTCTCAAACAAATTTCAAGGCGTAAATAAATATGACAAGATTTTATTGAACCAATTCCATTGGTTTGCGAATATACATAGATAGCCAACATCACACTGCAGGTGATAAAAAATCAATAATAGCCGATACCTGAAACAAAAAAATAGTAGAATAAAGTTGGGATATATGGATAAGTCACAACGAAGTCTTGAAACTAGCTGCATGATAAGCTAAACCAAATATTAGAGAAAGCAGAGAATAATTTTAAAGATGTTTTGTAAATGTCATCAGCTTTGTTGCGTAAATAATAATACCACATAGGTAAGTTATATAATTTTGCAAACGAGACTGACAGTGGGATACGATAAACAAATGATATCATATTTTGTGAAATACCTTTTCCCAATCCCATTCCGTATCCTCCAATTCCGCCGTAGAGACCACCATAGCCTCCAAGTCCTCCGTACAGACCTCCCATGCCTCCGTATAGACCTCCCATGCCTCCGTATAGACCTCCCACGCCTCCGTATAGACCTCCCATGCCTCCGTACAGACCTCCATAGCCTCCGTACAGACCTCCAAGGCCTCCGTACAATCCACCCATTCCGTAGCCAATTCCGCCCAGTCCTCCTTTCAACCCGCCAATTCCACCATACAGACCGGTAGGCTCGGCAAAGGCGGTAACAGCCAGGCAGGCAACAAGAGCGGCGACTATCTTCATCATTTTGAGTATCTATTGAGTAACGTGAAAATCTTTGTTAAGAAAGGGAAATAGCATGTTATCGTTACTCATCTGGTAAATTCAGTTCACACCACTCATTGTGAATTATGTTATCAGTTTTACTTTCACCTGCATTCATATATTTCCCAATTTACAAGAACGTTTTATGTTACATATTTGTACTTTTATGAATTGGCTCAACATAAAGATTGAAAACAGCCAGATGGGCAGCAGATGAATCAAACATTAAAAGTATACATATATATCAAAAGCAAACCTTAAAATAGTACTTACAGTTTGGTCTTGACTCGTATCTGTGTCTGAACGGCAGGTGAAAATAAGAGATGATGGAACAGTTTCCCCCATCCTTTATATATACCATTTGTGAATTATACGTGATTGATTTACCTTGGGCTGGCCACTTCCAGGTAAGTAACGCACCTCAATTTAATGGTGTAAAATAAGCATTCATTTCGCATCAAAGGGCCCGAGGTTATCACCCTACGGGTACACATGCGAGCTGGTATACATGAACATCGATTAAGGAAGTACAAGACAACGTATATAAAGGTGGCAAACAGACACACTCTCTCTGGCATCGTCTCAATGCATTCGAACAGTCCTAGATACTCAACGTTTAACCTATATCAAGTAAATATTCGATAACGGTCTGACAAGTGTGTATCCAGTATATGTATGATGAGGGAGCAACATACATCATACATTATAATGCATCTGTGTGATACGACATAACAAGAGACCAGAAAACTGACGCAACACACTAGTACAGCCCCACCACAGTACAGCAGTAGCACTGTACCACACGGGGTCAACTATGCTAACCGTTTCCGTGTAATACAGCAGCCTGCTCACAAGAAAATAGCTTCTGCTGAATATACTGCAGAAGTCCCCAGATACTACATTATTCTCTCCGAATTTTATTTATCTTACTGTACAATAACAATAAACTACAACAGCTTTATTTCCTGACTGATAGGTACATATATTGGTTTCTTCTCACAAAGGGACTGTCACTATGAATACTCACCACACCTTTTTATGCGTGTAATATCTGTTAAAAGCCTAAAGTACACCAATGTCTTCTGAAAACATGATTGACATATGAACAACAGCTTGTTTTCTCGTCTTTGTTGACTTGTCTTTGTATGTGTTTGTGACGGAGGAACCGTTGGGGCAGGATACGCTTACTTTTTGGCAACCGCCAGGTATCATCACTATCTGCTAGTCTTTCATACGCAGATGCGTGTGATCATTAAAGTCGAAATCGTACAATGGTCTTTGCTTCGAGCAGAGGTTTCGAATGATTCTGAAAAGGGTTATGTGGCTTTTATTTGCAACTGCGTTTCTTGAGAGAATTCTCTTATTTTCAACATATCATCTTGATAATTGTACACTTCATTATCAAGGCATTTGTAATAATACGAGCATCACTAAATTTGTTATCTCAATTTCTATAGATAACGCCTGAATATTGATATAATAATCATTCAATGATGATCCTTTAAGTACATAAATCGTCAACGCCGGAGAATAATCAGGCTCCATTATCTGCTGAAACAGATTTCATTGGTTGTAAAAGGCAAGATTGTACTAAAACATATACTGAATATCAATGATGTCACCAGGTGTTAATGAATAGTTTATATTTGTATATATTTGTTGGGTGTTTCATGAGCTCCTCCGTCAGTTCCATCGTGTGCCATATTGGGAGAATGTTGTCTTTTGACAATGTCTCAGCCATTCATACATTTGCATATATACTTAATCACTGTTGCAAATAACTCACTTTAACATGTTTTAATCTTCGGGTGAGTCTTTGGTTCTAAACATTAGAAGAAAGAAGAAAGTATATAAATCGCCTCTACCCTTTAAGTATGCTCTTGACATGATGAAGCAGTAGTGACAGTGATGACAGTGTTCTTTTAAGGCATGTTTAAACCAAAACTCATACCAAGAATAAAACACGCCCAAATCAGTTTGACAATGTGTAAGTGTATAAGGGTTTCCCAGAAAAACCGTACATCTAAAAGTAAAGACGTGTGTTTTCAGAAGAAAATGCTCTTAAAGTATAACACAAAGGTGTTTTCAAAGATAGACATGATCAAACGACTTGTTTTTACAGTCTGGTTGTTGTTATAAAGACTTATGACAAGCTTTAAAGTTGGACCATTTATTCAGCTAAACATAACTCTCTACAGTTACCAAATGCTATCTCCTTTGTATTGATAAATGATTGTCACTTTTGCGTTGTAATCCAACAAAAGGGATATATTAGCTATTTGTTTGTTTATTGTAATCTTCAATCCTACCAATCCAGTTCGGAATCTTAAAATTCGCGGTCTGATTTAATCAATATGTATTCTACAAATAGCGCCTACAGGGAAGGTCGTTAGTAAACACACAACTAAATATCTATATAGATACTTCTCCTATTAATTACATAAACAGTATGCAAAATGTTAAATTGCATCATCAAACCAAGAAGTACATGTTTGATGGAAATTACAAATAATTTGTAGTTTGATAAGCTACACCCGGACAAGCGTATTTAATAGTTACTTTTGAATTCAATCGTTTTGTTTGTGTTATTAATAAACTGTAAAGATATGTTACTGTCATGGAAATTCCAACTGTATGCATTCCCTTCTAACCAAAGCAGTAAGAATCTTGCAACATTTGTTTTGATGCTCTACATCACCATGGCTTTCGCTGTTTCATTGCAGCAGCTCAGATATCATTTATACAGAGCACCATAACAACATGTAGATTGTATTCTTTCTACAACTTTCGCTCATTTTCAAGGCCAGCACACACATTTGCATTTCAATACAGTGCACACTGTCTACCCCTTGATCCCGTTAATGAACGCTTTGACCAAAATTGATACTCCTGCTTATTTGTTTCGCTGCTTGTTTTTAAAATGCAAATTGAAATACAGCCAGCCAATTCCAGATATTATGGTACTTCAAATGGCCATCAAACCCTTTCGTGGCAGCCCAAATGATACATTCCCCTGAAACATGAACTCGGGTAAGTGACATTTTGTGGGAGATATATCAAGCATAAAATCCCTCCTCTTATCATCATGTCCGGTTTCCTCAGGAACTTAATACACATTTCAGTAGTTGATATCTTAGCTTGAAGTAAAACGCAATATCATTTAAGTGCTTGGATATTGGTCTACAACACGTACTATGTCCAGAGTTTACAATATGGAGAAACATAGATCCCTCTTCCATTGTGAACATTCAATTCAGTTTTCAGGTTCTCAAACAAATTTCAAGGCGTAAATAAATATGACAAGATTTTATTGAACCAATTCCATTGGTTTGCGAATATACATAGATAGCCAACATCACACTGCAGGTGATAAAAAATCAATAATAGCCGATACCTGAAACAAAAAAATAGTAGAATAAAGTTGGGATATATGGATAAGTCACAACGAAGTCTTGAAACTAGCTGCATGATAAGCTAAACCAAATATTAGAGAAAGCAGAGAATAATTTTAAAGATGTTTTGTAAATGTCATCAGCTTTGTCGCGTAAATAATAATACCACATAGGTAAGTTATATAATTTTGCAAACGAGACTGACAGTGGGATACGATAAACAAATGATATCATATTTTGTGAAATACCTTTTCCCAATCCCATTCCGTATCCTCCAATTCCGCCGTAGAGACCACCATAGCCTCCAAGTCCTCCGTACAGACCTCCCATGCCTCCGTATAGACCTCCCATGCCTCCGTATAGACCTCCCACGCCTCCGTATAGACCTCCCATGCCTCCGTACAGACCTCCATAGCCCCCGTACAGACCTCCAAGGCCTCCGTACAATCCACCCATTCCGTAGCCAATTCCGCCCAGTCCTCCTTTCAACCCGCCAATTCCACCATACAGACCGGTAGGCTCGGCAAAGGCGGTAACAGCCAGGCAGGCAACAAGAGCGGCGACTATCTTCATCATTTTGAGTATCTATTGAGTAACGTGAAAATCTTTGTTAAGAAAGGGAAATAGCATGTTATCGTTACTCATCTGGTAAATTCAGTTCACACCACTCATTGTGAATTATGTTATCAGTTTTACTTTCACCTGCATTCATATATTTCCCAATTTACAAGAACGTTTTATGTTACATATTTGTACTTTTATGAATTGGCTTAACATAAAGATTGAAAACAGCCAGATGCGCAGCAGATGAATCAAACATTAAAAGTATACATATATATCAAAAGCAAACCTTAAAATAGTACTTACAGTTTGGTCTTGACTCGTATCTGTGTCTGAACGGCAGGTGAAAATAAGAGATGATGGAACAGTTTCCCCCATCCTTTATATATACCATTTGTGAATTATACGTGATTGATTTACCTTGGGCTGGCCACTTCCAGGTAAGTAACGCACCTCAGTTTAATGGTGTAAAATAAGCATTCATTTCGCATCAAAGGGCCCGAGGTTATCACCCTACGGGTGCACATGCGAGCTGGTATACATGAACATCGATTAAGGAAGTACAAGACAACGTATATAAAGGTGGCAAACAGACACACTCTCTCTGGCATCGTCTAAATGCTTTCGAACAGTCCTCGATACTCAACGTTTAACCTATATCAAGTAAATATTCGATAACGGTCTGACAAGTGTGTATCCAGTATATGTATGATGAGGGAGCAACATACATCATACATTATAATGCATCTGTGTGATACAACATAACAAGAGACCAGAAAACTGACGCAACACACTAGTACAGCCCCACCACAGTACAGCAGTAGCACTGTCCCACACGGGGTCAACTATGCTAACCGTTTCCGTGTAATACAGCAGCCTGCTCACAAGAAAATAGCTTCTGCTGAATATACTGCAGAAGTCCCCAGATACTACATTATTCTCTCCGAATTTTATTTATCTTACTGTACAATAACAATAAACTACAACAGCTTTATTTCCTAACTGATAGGTACATATATTGGTTTCTTCTCACAAAGGGACTGTCACTATGAATACTCACCACACCTTTTTATGCGTGTAATATCTGTTAAAAGCTTAAAGTACACCAATGTCTTCTGAAAACATGATTGACATATGAACAACAGCTTGTTTTCTCGTCTTTGTTGACTTGTCTTTGTATGTGTTTGTGACGGAGGAACCGTTGGGGCAGGATACGCTTACTTTTTGGCAACCGCCAGGTATCATCACTATCTGCTAGTCTTTCATACGCAGATGCGTGTGATCATTAAAGTCCAAATCGTACAATGGTCTTTCCTTCGAGCAGAGGTTTCGAATGATTCTGAAAAGGGTTATGTAGCTTTTATTTGCAACTGCGTTTCTTGAGAGAATTCTCTTATTTTCAACATATCATCTTGATAATTGTACACTTCATTATCAAGGCATTTGTAATAATACGAGCATCACTCAATTTGTTATCACAATTTCTATAGATAACGCCTGAATATTGATATAATAATCATTCAATGATGACCCTTTAACTACATAAATCGTCAACGCCAGAGAATAATCAGGCTCCATTATCTGCTGAAACAGATTTCATTGGTTGTAAAAGGCAAGATTGTACTAAAACATATACTGAATATCAATGATGTCACCAGGTGTTAATGAATAGTTTATATTTGTATATATTTGTTGGGTGTTTCATGAGCTCCTCCGTCAGTTCCATCGTGTGCCATATTGGGAGAATGTTGTCTTTTGACAATGTCTCAGCCATTCATACATTTGCATATATACTTAATCACTGTTGCAAATAACTCACTTTAACATGTTTTAATCTTCGGGTGAGTCTTTGGTTCTAAACATTAGAAGAAAGAAGAAAGTATATAAATCGCCTCTACCCTTTAAGTATGCTCTTGACATGATGAAGCAGTAGTGATAGTGATGACTGTGTTCTTTTAAGGCATGTTTAAACCAAAACTCATACCAAGAATAAAACACGCCCAAATCAGTTTGACAATGTGTAAGTGTATAAGGGTTTCCCAGAAAAACCGTACATCTAAAAGTAAAGACGTGTGTTTTCAGAAGAAAATGCTCTTAAAGTATAACACAAAGGTGTTTTCAAAGATAGACATGATCAAACGACTTGTTTTTACAGTCTGGTTGTTGTTATAAAGATTTATGACAAGCTTTAAAGTTGGACCATTTATTCAGCTAAACTTAACTCTCTACAGTTACCAAATGCAATCTCCTTTGTATTGATAAATGATTGTCACTTTTGCGTTGTAATCCAACAAAAGGGGTATATTAGCTATTTGTTTGTTTATTGTAATCTTCAATCCTACCAATCCAGTTCGGAATTTTAAAATTCGCGGTCTGATTTAATCAATATGTATTCTACAAATAGCGCCTACAGGGAAGGTCGTTAGTAAACACACAACTAAATATCTATATAGATACTTCTCCTATTAATTACATAAACAGTATGCAAAATGTTAAATTGCATCATCAAACCAAGAAGTACATGTTTGATGGAAATTACAAATAATTTGTAGTTTGATAAGCTACACCCGGACAAGCGTATTTAATAGTTACTTTTGAATTCAATCGTTTTGTTTGTGTTATTAATAAACTGTAAAGATATGTTACTGTCATGGAAATTCCAACTGTATGCATTGAATTTCCCTTCTAACCAAAGCAGTAAGAATCTTGCAACATTTGTTTTGATGCTCTACATCACCATGGCTTTCGCTGTTTCATTGCAGCAGCTCAGATATTATTTATACAAAGCACCATAACAACATGTAGATTGTATTCTGAATACAACTTTCGCTCATTTTCAAGGACAGCACACACATTTGCATTTCAATACAGTGAACACTGTCTACCCCTTGATCCCGTTAATGAACGCTTTGACCAAAATTGATACACCTGCTTATTTGTTTCGCTGCTTGTTTTTAAAATGCAAATTGAAATACAGCCAGCCAATTGCAGATATTATGGTACTTCAAATGGCCATCAAACCCTTTCGTGGCAGCCCAAATGATACATTCCCCTGAAACATGAACTCGGGTAAGTGACATTTTGTGGGAGATATATCAAGCATAAAATCCCTCCTCTTATCATCATGTCCGGTTTCCTCAGGAACTTAATACACATTTCAGTAGTTGATATCTTAGCTTGAAGTAAAACGCAATATCATTTAAGTGCTTGGATATTGGTCTACAACACGTACTATGTCCAGAGTTTACAATATGGAGAAACATAGATCACTCTTCCATTGTGAACATTCAATTCAGTTTTCAGATTCTCAAACAAATTTCAAGGCGTAAATAAATATGACAAGATTTTATTGAACCAATTCCATTGGTTTGCGAATATACATAGATAGCCAACATCACACTGCAGGTGATAAAAAATCAATAATAGCCGATACCTGAAACAAAAACATAGTAGAATAAAGTTGGGATATATGGATAAGTCACAACGAAGTCTTGAAACTAGCTGCATGATAAGCTAAACCAAATATTAGAGAAAGCAGAGAATAATTTTAAAGATGTTTTGTAAATGTCATCAGCTTTGTCGCGTAAATAATAATACCACATAGGTAAGTTATATAATTTTGCAAACGAGACTGAAAGTGGGATACGATAAACAAATGATATCATATTTTGTGAAATACCTTTTCCCAATCCCATTCCGTATCCTCCAATTCCGCCGTAGAGACCACCATAGCCTCCAAGTCCTCCGTACAGACCTCCCATGCCTCCGTATAGACCTCCCATGCCTCCGTATAGACCTCCCACGCCTCCGTATAGACCTCCCATGCCTCCGTACAGACCTCCATAGCCCCCGTACAGACCTCCAAGGCCTCCGTACAATCCACCCATTCCGTAGCCAATTCCGCCCAGTCCTCCTTTCAACCCGCCAATTCCACCATACAGACCGGTAGGCTCGGCAAAGGCGGTAACAGCCAGGCAGGCAACAAGAGCGGCGACTATCTTCATCATTTTGAGTATCTATTGAGTAACGTGAAAATCGTTGACAAGAAAGGGAAATAGCATGTTATCGTTACTCATCTGGTAAATTCAGTTCACACCACTCATTGTGAATTATGTTATCAGTTTTACTTTCACCTGCATTCATATATTTCCCAATTTACAAGAACGTTTTATGTTACATATTTGTACTTTTATGAATTGGCTCAACATAAAGATTGAAAACAGCCAGATGCGCAGCAGATGAATCAAACATTAAAAGTATACATATATATCAAAAGCAAACCTTAAAATAGTACTTACAGTTTGGTCTTGACTCGTATCTGTGTCTGAACGGCAGGTGAAAATAAGAGATGATGGAACAGTTTCCCCCATCCTTTATATATACCATTTGTGAATTATACGTGATTGATTTACCTTGGGCTGGCCACTTCCAGGTAAGTAACGCACCTCAGTTTAATGGTGTAAAATAAGCATTCTTTTCGCATCAAAGGGCCCGAGGTTATCACCCTACGGGTACACATGCGAGCTGGTATACATGAACATCGATTAAAGAAGTACAAGACAACGTATATAAAGGTGGCAAACAGACACACTCTCTCTGGCATCGTCTAAATGCATTCGAACAGTCCTCGATACTCAACGTTTAACCTATATCAAGTAAATATTCGATAACGGTCTGACAAGTGTGTATCCAGTATATGTATGATGAGGGAGCAACATACATCATACATTATAATGCATCTGTGTGATACGACATAACAAGAGACCAGAAAACTGACGCAACACACTAGTACAGCCTCACCACAGTACAGCAGTAGCACTGTACCACACGGGGTCAACTATGCTAACCGTTTCCGTGTAATACAGCAGCCTGCTCACAAGAAAATAGCTTCTGCTGAATATACTGCAGAAGTCCCAAGATACTACATTATTCTCTCCGAATTTTATTTATCTTACTGTACAATAACAATAAACTACAACAGCTTTATTCCCTAACTGATAGGTACATATATTGGTTTCTTCTCACAAAGGGACTGTCACTATGAATACTCACCACACCTTTTTATGCGTGTAATATCTGTTAAAAGCTTAAAGTACACCAATGTCTTCTGAAAACATGATTGACATATGAACAACAGCTTGTTTTCTCGTCTTTGTTGACTTGTCTTTGTATGTGTTTGTGACGGAGGAACCGTTGGGGCAGGATACGCTTACTTTTTGGCAACCGCCAGGTATCATCACTATCTGCTAGTCTTTCATACGCAGATGCGTGTGATCATTAAAGTCCAAATCGTACAATGGTCTTTCCTTCGAGCAGAGGTTTCGAATGATTCTGAAAAGGGTTATGTAGCTTTTATTTGCAACTGCGTTTCTTGAGAGAATTCTCTTATTTTCAACATATCATCTTGATAATTGTACACTTCATTATCAAGGCATTTGTAATAATACGAGCATCACTCAATTTGTTATCTCAATTTCTATAGATAACGCCTGAATATTGATATAATAATCATTCAATGATGACCCTTGAACTACATAAATCGTCAACGCCAGAGAATAATCAGGCTCCATTATCTGCTGAAACAGATTTCATTGGTTGTAAAAGGCAAGATTGTACAAGATTGATGTCACCAGGTGTTAATGAATAGTTTATATTTGTATATATTTGTTGGGTGTTTCATGAGCTCCTCCGTCAGTTCCATCGTGTGCCATATTGGGAGAATGTTGTCTTTTGACAATGTCTCAGCCATTCATACATTTGCATATATACTTCATCACTGTTGCAAATAACTCACTTTAACATGTTTTAATCTTCGGGTGAGTCTTTGGTTCTAAACATTAGAAGAAAGAAGAAAGTATATAAATCGCCTCTACCCTTTAAGTATACCCTTGACATGATGAAGCAGTAGTGACAGTGATGACTGTGTTCTTTTAAGGCGTGTTTAAACCAAAACTCATACCAAGAATAAAACACGCGCAAATCAGTTTGACAATGTGTAAGTGTATAAGGGTTTCCCAGAAAAACCGTACATCTAAAAGTAAAGACGTGTGTTTTCAGAAGAAAATGCTCTTAAAGTATAACACAAAGGTGTTTTCAAAGATAGACATGATCAAACGACTTGTTTTTACAGTCTGGTTGTTGTTATAAAGACTTATGACAAGCTTTAAAGTTGGACCATTTATTCAGCTAAACATAACTCTCTACAGTTACCAAATGCAATCTCCTTTGTATTGATAAATGATTGTCACTTTTGCGTTGTAATCCAACAAAAGGGATATATTAGCTATTTGTTTGTTTATTGTAATCTTCAATCCTACCAATCCAGTTCGGAATCTTAAACTTCGCGGTCTGATTTAATCAATATGTATTCTACAAATAGCGCCTACAGGGAAGGTCGTTAGTAAACACACAACTAAATATCTATATAGATACTTCTCCTATTAATTACATAAACAGTATGCAAAATGTTAAATTGCATCATCAATTCAAGAAGTACATGTTTGATGGAAATTACAAATAATTTGTAGTTTGATAAGCTACACCCGGACAAGCGTATTTAATAGTTACTTTTGAATTCAATCGTTTTGTTTGTGTTATTAATAAACTGTAAAGATATGTTACTGTCATGGAAATTCCAACTGTATGCATTCCCTTCTAACCAAAGCAGTAAGAATCTTGCAACATTTGTTTTGATGCTCTACATCACCATGGCTTTCGCTGTTTCATTGCAGCAGCTCAGATATTATTTATACAGGGCACCATAACAACATGTAGATTGTATTCTGAATACAACTTTCGCTCATTTTCAAGGACAGCACACACATTTGAATTTCAATACAGTGCACACTGTCTACCCCTTGATCCCGTTAATGAACGCTTTGACCAAAATTGATACTCCTGCTTATTTGCTTCGCTGCTTGTTTTTAAAATGCAAATTGAAATACAGACAGCCAATTCCAGATATTATGGTACTTCAAATGGCCATCAAACCCTTTCGTGGCAGCCCAAATGATACATTCCCCTGAAACATGAACTCGGGTAAGTGACATTTTGTGGGAGATATATCAAGCATAAAATCCCTCCTCTTATCATCATGTGCGGTTTCCTCAGGAACTTAATACACATTTCAGTAGTTGATATCTTAGCTTGAAGTAAAACGCAATATCATTTAAGTGCTTGGATATTGGTCTACAACACGTACTATGTCCAGAGTTTACAATATGGAGAAACATAGATCCCTCTTCCATTGTGAACATTCAATTCAGTTTTCAGGTTCTCAAACAAATTTCAAGGCGTAAATAAATATGACAAGATTTTATTGAACCAATTCCATTGGTTTGCGAATATACATAGATAGCCAACATCACACTGCAGGTGATAAAAAATCAATAATAGCCGATACCTGAAACAAAAACAGAGTAGAATAAAGTTGGGATATATGGATAAGTCACAACGAAGTCTTGAAACTAGCTGCATGATAAGCTAAACCAAATATTAGAGAAAGCAGAGAATAATTGTAAAGATATTTTGTAAATGTCATCAGCTTTGTCGCGTAATTAATAATACCACATAGGTAAGTTATATAATTTTGCAAACGAGACTGAAAGTGGGATACGATAAACAAATGATATCATATTTTGTGAAATACCTTTTCCCAATCCCATTCCGTATCCTCCAATTCCGCCGTAGAGACCACCATAGCCTCCAAGTCCTCCGTACAGACCTCCCATGCCTCCGTATAGACCTCCCACGCCTCCGTATAGACCTCCCACGCCTCCGTATAGACCTCCCATGCCTCCGTACAGACCTCCATAGCCTCCGTACAGACCTCCAAGGCCTCCGTACAATCCACCCATTCCGTAGCCAATTCCGCCCAGTCCTCCTTTCAACCCGCCAATTCCACCATACAGACCGGTAGGCTCGGCAAAGGCGGTAACAGCCAGGCAGGCAACAAGAGCGGCGACTATCTTCATCATTTTGAGTATCTATTGAGTAACGTGAAAATCGTTGTCAAGAAAGGGAAATAGCATGTTATCGTTACTCATCTGGTAAATTCAGTTCACACCACTCATTGTGAATTATGTTATCAGTTTTACTTTCACCTTCATTCATATATTTCCCAATTTACAAGAACGTTTTATGTTACATATTTGTACTTTTATGAATTGGCTCAACATAAAGATTGAAAACAGCCAGATGCTCAGCAGATGAATCAAACATTAAAAGTATACATATATATCACAAGCAAACCTTAAAATAGTACTTACAGTTTGGTCTTGACTCGTATCTGTGTCTCAAAGGCAGGTGAAGATAAGAGATGATGGAACAGTTTCCCCCATCCTTTATATATACCATTTGTGAATTATACGTGATTGATTTATCTTTGGCTGGCCACTTCCAGGTAAGTAACGCACCTCAGTTTAATGGTGTAAAGTAAGCATTCTTTTCGCATCAAAGGGCCCGAGGTTATCACCCTACGGGTACACATGCGAGCTGATATACATGAACATCGATTAAGGAAGTACAAGACAACGTATATAAAGGTGGCAAACAGACACACTCTCTCTGGCATCGTCTAACTGCATTTCAAACAGTCCTCGATACTCAACGTTTAACCTAGCTATATCAAGTAAATATTCGATAACGGTCTGAAAAGGGTGTATCCAGTAAATATATGATGTGGGAGCAGCATACATCAGACATTATAATGCATCTGTGTGATACGACATAACAAGAGACCAGAAAACTGACGCAACACACTAGTACAGCCTCACCACAGTACAGCAGTAGCACTGTACCACACGGGGTCAACTATGCTAACCGTTTCCGTGTAATACAGCAGCCTGCTCACAAGAAAATAGCTTCTGCTGAATATACTGCAGAAGTCCCCAGATACTACATTATTCTCCCCGAATTTTATTTATCTTACTGCACAATAACAATAAACTACAACAGCTTTATTTCCTGACTGATAGGTACATATATTGGTTTCTTCTCACAAAGGGACTGTCACTATGAATACTCACAACATCTTTTTATGCGTGTAATATCTGTTAAAAGCCTAAAGTACACCAATATCTTCTGAAAACATGATTGACATATGAACAACAGCTTGTTTTCTCGTCTTTCTTGACTTGTCTTTGTATGTGTTTGTGACGGAGGAACCGTTGGGGCAGGATACGCTTACTTTTTGGCAACCGCCAGGTATCATCACTATCTGGTAGTCATTCCTACGCACATGCATGTGATCATTAAAGTCGAAATCGTACAATGGTCTTTGCTTCGAGCAGAGGTTTCGAATGATTCTGAACAGGGTTATGTGGCTTTTATTTGCAACTGCGTTTCTTGAGAGAACTCTCTTATTTTCAACATATCATCTTGATAATTGTACACTTCATTATCAAGGCATTTGTACTAATACGAGCATCACTCAATTTGTTATCTCAATTTCTATAGATAACGCCTGAATATTGATATAATAATCATTCAATGATGACCCTTTAACTACATAAATCGTCAACGCCAGAGAATAATCAGGCTCCATTATCTGCTGAAACAGATTTCATTGGGTGTAAAAGGCAAGATTGTGCTAAAACATATACTGAATATGAGTGATGTCACCAGGTGTTAATGAATAGTTTATATTTGTATATATTTGTTGGGTGTTTCATGAGCTCCTCCGTCAGTTCCATTGTGTGCCAGATTGGGAGAATGTTGTCTTTTGACAATGTCTCAGCCATTCATACATTTGCATATATACTTAATCACTGTTGCAAATAACTCACTTTATCGTGTTTTAATCTTCGGGTGAGTCTTTGGTTCTAAACATTAGAAGAAAGAATATAAATCGCCTCTACCCTTTAAGTATGCCCTTGACATGATGAAGCAGTAGTGATAGTGATGGTGATGACTGTGTTCTTTTAAGGCGTGTTTAAACCAAAACTCATACCAAGAATAAAACACGCGCAAATCAGTTTGACATTCGTGTCAATGTGTAAGTGTATAAGGGTTTCCCAGAAAAACCGTACATCTAAAAGTAAAGACATGTGTTTTCAGAAGAAAATGCTCTTAAAGTATAACACAAAGGTGTTTTCAAAGATAGACATGATCAAACGACTTGTTTTTACAGTCTGGTTGTTGTTATAAAGACTTATGACAAGCTTCAAAGTTGGACCATTTATTCAGCTAAACTTAACTCTCTACAGTTTCCAAATGCAATCTCCTTTGTATTGATAAATGATTGTCACTTTTGCGTTGTAATCCAACAAAAGGGATATATTAGCTATTTGTTTGTTTATTGTAATCTTCAATCCTACCAATCCAGTTCGGAATCTTAAACTTCGCGGTCTGATTTAATCAATATGTATTTTACAAATAGCGCCTACAGGGAAGGTGGTTAGTAAACACACAACTATATATACACACAAAGATACTTCTCCTATTAATTACATAAGCAGTATGCAAAATGTTAAATTGCATCATCAAATCAAGAAGTACATGTTTGATGGAAATTACAAATAATTTGTAGTTTGATAAGCTACACCCGGACAAGCGTATTTAATAGTTACTGTTGAATTCAATCGTTTTGTTTGTGTTATTAATAAACTGTAAAGATATTTTACTGTCATGGAAATTCCAACTGTATGCATTGAATTTCCCTTCTAACCAAAGCAGTAAGAATCTTGCAACATTTGTTTTGATGCTCTACATCACCATGGCTTTCGCTGTTTCATTGCAGCAGCTCAGATATTATTTATACAGAGCACCATAACAACATGTATATGGTATTCTGAATACAACTTTCGCTCATTTTCAAGGACAGCACACACATTTGAATTTCAATACAGTGCACACTGTCTACCCCTTGATCAAGTTAATGAACGCTTTGACCAAAATTGATACCCCTGCTTATTTGTTTCGCTGCGTGTTTTTAAAATGCAAATTGAAATACGGACAGCCAATTGCAGATATTATGGTACTTCAAATGGCCATCAAACCCTTTCGTGGCAGCCCAAATGATACATTCCCCTGAAACATGAACTCGGGTAAGTGACATTTTGTGGGAGATATATCAAGCATAAAATCCCTCCTCTTATCATCATGTCCGGTTTCCTCAGGAACTTAATACACATTTCAGTAGTTGATATCTTAGCTTGAAGTAAAACGCAATATTATTTAAGTGCTTGGATATTGGTCTACAACACGTACTATGTCCAGAGTTTACAATATGGAGAAACATAGATCACTCTTCCATTGTGAACATTCAATTCAGTTTTCAGATTCTCAAACAAATTTCAAGGCGTAAATAAATATGACAAGATTTTATTGAACCAATTCCATTGGTTTGAGAATATACATAAATAGCCAGCATCACACTGTAGATGATAATAACTCAATAATAGCCGATACCTGAAACAAAAAAATAGTAGAATAAAGTTGGGATATATGGATAAGTCACAACGAAGTCTTGAAACTAGCTGCATGATAAGCTAAACCAAATATTAGAGAATGCAGAGAATAATTTTAAAGATGTTTTGTAAAAGTCATCAGCTTTGTCACGTAAAATAATAATACCATATAGGTAAATTATATAATTTTGCAAACGAGACTGAAAGTGGGATACGATAAACAAATGATATCATATTTTGTGAAATACCTTTTCCCAATCCCATTCCGTATCCTCCAATTCCGCCGTAGAGACCACCATAGCCTCCAAGTCCTCCGTACAGACCTCCCATGCCTCCGTATAGACCTCCCATGCCTCCGTATAGACCTCCCACGCCTCCGTATAGACCTCCCACGCCTCCGTATAGACCTCCCATGCCTCCGTACAGACCTCCATAGCCTCCGTACAGACCTCCAAGGCCTCCGTACAATCCACCCATTCCGTAGCCAATTCCGCCCAGTCCTCCTTTCAACCCGCCAATTCCACCATACAGACCGGTAGGCTCGGCAAAGGCGGTAACAGCCAGGCAGGCAACAAGAGCGGCGACTATCTTCATCATTTTGAGTATCTATTGAGTAACGTGAAAATCGTTGTCAAGAAAGGGAAATAGCATGTTATCGTTACTCATCTGGTAAATTCAGTTCACACCACTCATTGTGAACTATGTTATCAGTTTTACTTTCACCTTCATTCATATATTTCCCAATTTACAAGAACGTTTTATGTTACATATTTGTACTTTTATGAATTGGCTCAACATAAAGATTGAAAACAGCCAGATGCTCAGCAGATGAATCAAACATTAAAAGTATACATATATATCACAAGCAAACCTTAAAATAGTACTTACAGTTTGGTCTTGACTCGTATCTGTGTCTCAAAAGCAGGTGAAGATAAGAGATGATGGAACAGTTTCCTCCATCCTTTATATATACCATTTGTGAATTATACGTGATTGATTTATCTTTGGCTGGCCACTTCCAGGTAAGTAACGCACCTCAGTTTAATGGTGTAAAGTAAGCATTCTTTTCGTATCAAAGGGCCCGAGGTTATCACCCTACGGGTACACATGCGAGCTGGTATACATGAACATCGATTAAGGAAGTACAAGACAACGTATATAAAGGTGGCAAACAGACACACTCTCTCTGGCATCGTCTAACTGCATTTCAAACAGTCCTCGATACTCAACGTTTAACCTATATCAAGTAAATATTCGATAACGGTCTGAAAAGGGTGTATCCAGTAAATATATGATGTGGGAGCAGCATACATCAGACATTATAATGCATCTGTGTGATACGACATAACAAGAGACCAGAAAACTGACGCAACACACTAGTACAGCCTCACCACAGTACAGCAGTAGCACTGTACCACACGGGGTCAACTATGCTAACCGTTTCCGTGTAATACAGCAGCCTGCTCACAAGAAAATAGCTTCTGCTGAATATACTGCAGAAGTCCCCAGATACTACATTATTCTCCCCGAATTTTATTTATCTTACTGCACAATAACAATAAACTACAACAGCTTTATTTCCTAACTGATAGGTACATATATTGGTTTCTTCTCACAAAGGGACTGTCACTATGAATACTCACAACATCTTTTTATGCGTGTAATATCTGTTAAAAGCCTAAAGTACACCAATATCTTCTGAAAACATGATTGACATATGAACAACAGCTTGTTTTCTCGTCTTTCTTGACTTGTCTTTGTATGTGTTTGTGACGGAGGAACCGTTGGGGCAGGATACGCTTACTTTTTGGCAACCGCCAGGTATCATCACTATCTGGTAGTCATTCCTACGCACATGCGTGTGATCATTAAAGTCGAAATCGTACAATGGTCTTTGCTTCGAGCAGAGGTTTCGAATGATTCTGAACAGGGTTATGTGGCTTTTATTTGCAACTGCGTTTCTTGAGAGAACTCTCTTATTTTCAACATATCATCTTGATAATTGTACACTTCATTATCAAGGCATTTGTACTAATACGAGCATCACTCAATTTGTTATCTCAATTTCTATAGATAACGCCTGAATATTGATATAATAATCATTCAATGATGACCCTTTAACTACATAAATCGTCAACGCCAGAGAATAATCAGGCTCCATTATCTGCTGAAACAGATTTCATTTGGTGTAAAAGGCAAGATTGTGCTAAAACATATACTGAATATGAGTGATGTCACCAGGTGTTAATGAATAGTTTATATTTGTATATATTTGTTGGGTGTTTCATGAGCTCCTCCGTCAGTTCCATTGTGTGCCAGATTGGGAGAATGTTGTCTTTTGACAATGTCTCAGCCATTCATACATTTGCATATATACTTAATCACTCTTGCAAATAACTCACTTTAACGTGTTTTAATCTTCGGGTGAGTCTTTGGTTCTAAACATTAGAAGAAAGAATATAAATCGCCTCTACCCTTTAAGTATGCCCTTGACATGATGAAGCAGTAGTGATAGTGATGGTGATGACTGTGTTCTTTTAAGGCGTGTTTAAACCAAAACTCATACCAAGAATAAAACACGCGCAAATCAGTTTGACATTCGTGTCAATGTGTAAGTGTATAAGGGTTTCCCAGAAAAACCGTACATCTAAAAGTAAAGACATGTGTTTTCAGAAGAAAATGCTCTTAAAGTATAACACAAAGGTGTTTTCAAAGATAGACATGATCAAACGACTTGTTTTTACAGTCTGGTTGTTGTTATAAAGACTTATGACAAGCTTTAAAGTTGACCATTTATTCAGCTAAACTTAACTCTCTACAGTTTCCAAATGCAATCTCCTTTGTATTGATAAATGATTGTCACTTTTGCGTTGTAATCCAACAAAAGGGATATATTAGCTATTTGTTTGTTTATTGTAATCTTCAATCCTACCAATCCAGTTCGGAATCTTAAACTTCGCGGTCTGATTTAATCAATATGTATTTTACAAATAGCGCCTACAGGGAAGGTGGTTAGTAAACACACAACTATATATACACAAAGATACTTCTCCTATTAATTACATAAGCAGTATGCAAAATGTTAAATTGCATCATCAAATAAAGAAGTACATGTTTGATGGAAATTACAAATAATTTGTAGTTTGATAAGCTACACCCGGACAAGCGTATTTAATAGTTACTGTTGAATTCAATCGTTTTGTTTGTGTTATTAATAAACTGTAAAGATATTTTACTGTCATGGAAATTCCAACTGTATGCATTCCCTTCTAACCAAAGCAGTAAGAATCTTGCAACATTTGTTTTGATGCTCTACATTACCATGGCTTTCGCTGTTTCATTGCAGCAGCTCAGATATTATTTATACAGAGAACCATAACAACATGTAGATTGTATTCTGAATACAACTTTCGCTCATTTTCAAGGACAGCACACACATTTGAATTTCAATACAGTGCACACTGTCTACCCCTTGATCCCGTTAATGAACGCTTTGACCAAAATTGATACCCCTGCTTATTTGTTTCGCTGCGTGTTTTTAAAATGCAAATTGAAATACAGGCAGCCAATTGCAGATATTATGGTACTTCAAATGGCCATCAAACCCTTTCATGGCAGCCCAAATGATACATTCCCGTGAAACATGAACTCGGGTAAGTGACATTTTGTGGGAGATATATCAAGCATAAAATCCCTCCTCTTATCATCATGTCCGGTTTCCTCAGGAACTTAATACACATTTCAGTAGTTGATATCTTAGCTTGAAGTAAAACGCAATATCATTTAAGTGCTTGGATATTGGTCTACAACACGTACTATGTCCAGAGTTTACAATATGGAGAAACATAGATCACTCTTCCATTGTGAACATTCAATTCAGTTTTCAGATTCTCAAACAAATTTCAAGGCGTAAATAAATATGACAAGATTTTATTGAACCAATTCCATTGGTTTGAGAATATACATAAATAGCCAGCATCACACTGTAGATGATAATAACTCAATAATAGCCGATACCTGAAACAAAAAAATAGTAGAATAAAGTTGGGATATATGGATAAGTCACAACGAAGTCTTGAAACTAGCTGCATGATAAGCTAAACCAAATATTAGAGAAAGCAGAGAATAATTTTAAAGATGTTTTGTAAAAGTCATCAGCTTTGTCACGTAAAATAATAATACCATATAGGTAAATTATATAATTTTGCAAACGAGACTGAAAGTGGGATACGATAAACAAATGATATCATATTTTGTGAAATACCTTTTCCCAATCCCATTCCGTATCCTCCAATTCCGCCGTAGAGACCACCATAGCCTCCAAGTCCTCCGTACAGACCTCCCATGCCTCCGTATAGACCTCCCACGCCTCCGTATAGACCTCCCACGCCTCCGTATAGACCTCCCACGCCTCCGTATAGACCACCCATGCCTCCGTACAGACCTCCATAGCCTCCGTACAGACCTCCAAGGCCTCCGTACAATCCACCCATTCCGTAGCCAATTCCGCCCAGTCCTCCTTTCAACCCGCCAATTCCACCATACAGACCGGTAGGCTCGGCAAAGGCGGTAACAGCCAGGCAGGCAACAAGAGCGGCGACTATCTTCATCATTTTGAGTATCTATTGAGTAACGTGAAAATCGTTGTCAAGAATGGGAAATAGCATGTTATCGTTACTTATCTGGTACATTCAGTTCACACCACTCATTGTGAATTATGTTATCAGTTTTACTTTCACCTTCATTCATATATTTCCCAATTTACAAGAACGTTTTATGTTACATATTTGTACTTTTATGAATTGGCTCAACATAAAGATTGAAAACAGCCAGATGCTCAGCAGATGAATCAAACATTAAAAGTATACATATATATCACAAGCAAACCTTAAAATAGTACTTACAGTTTGGTCTTGACTCGTATCTGTGTCTCAAAGGCAGGTGAAGATAAGAGATGATGGAACAGTTTCCCCCATCCTTTATATATACCATTTGTGAATTATACGTGATTGATTTATCTTTGGCTGGCCACTTCCAGGTAAGTAACGCACCTCAGTTTAATGGTGTAAAGTAAGCATTCTTTTCGCATCAAAGGGCCCGAGGTTATCACCCTACGGGTACACATGCGAGCTGATATACATGAACATCGATTAAGGAAGTACAAGACAACGTATATAAAGGTGGCAAACAGACACACTCTCTCTGGCATCGTCTAACTGCATTTCAAACAGTCCTCGATACTCAACGTTTAACCTATATCAAGTAAATATTCGATAACGGTCTGAAAAGGGTGTATCCAGTAAATATATGATGTGGGAGCAGCATACATCAGACATTATAATGCATCTGTGTGATACGACATAACAAGAGACCAGAAAACTGACGCAACACACTAGTACAGCCTCACCACAGTACAGCAGTAGCACTGTACCACACGGGGTCAACTATGCTAACCGTTTCCGTGTAATACAGCAGCCTGCTCACAAGAAAATAGCTTCTGCTGAATATACTGCAGAAGTCCCCAGATACTACATTATTCTCCCCGAATTTTATTTATCTTACTGCACAATAACAATAAACTACAACAGCTTTATTTCCTGACTGATAGGTACATATATTGGTTTCTTCTCACAAAGGGACTGTCACTATGAATACTCACGTGCACAACATCTTTTTATGCGTGTAATATCTGTTAAAAGCCTAAAGTACACCAATATCTTCTGAAAACATGATTGACATATGAACAACAGCTTGTTTTCTCGTCTTTCTTGACTTGTCTTTGTATGTGTTTGTGACGGAGGAACCGTTGGGGCAGGATACGCTCACTTTTTGGCAACCGCCAGGTATCATCACTATCTGGTAGTCATTCCTACGCACATGCGTGTGATCATTAAAGTCGAAATCGTACAATGGTCTTTGCTTCGAGCAGAGGTTTCGAATGATTCTGAACAGGGTTATGTAGCTTTTATTTGCAACTGCGTTTCTTGAGAGAACTCTCTTATTTTCAACATATCATCTTGATAATTGTACACTTCATTATCAAGGCATTTGTAATAATACGAGCATCACTCAATTTGTTATCTCAATTTCTATAGATAACGCCTGAATATTGATATAATAATCATTCAATGATGACCCTTTAACTACATAAATCGTCAACGCCAGAGAATAATCAGGCTCCATTATCTGCTGAAACAGATTTCATTTGGTGTAAAAGGCAAGATTGTGCTAAAACATATACTGAATATGAAAGATGTCACCAGGTGTTAATGAATAGTTTATATTTGTATATATTTGTTGGGTGTTTCATGAGCTCCTCCGTCAGTTCCATTGTGTGCCAGATTGGGAGAATGTTGTCTTTTGACAATGTCTCAGCCATTCATACATTTGCATATATACTTAATCACTGTTGCAAATAACTCACTTTAACGTGTTTTAATCTTCGGGTGAGTCTTTGGTTCTAAACATTAGAAGAAAGAATATAAATCGCCTCTACCCTTTAAGTATGCCCTTGACATGATGAAGCAGTAGTGATAGTGATGGTGATGACTGTGTTCTTTTAAGGCGTGTTTAAACCAAAACTCATACCAAGAATAAAACACGCGCAAATCAGTTTGACATTCGTGTCAATGTGTAAGTGTATAAGGGTTTCCCAGAAAAACCGTACATCTAAAAGTAAAGACGTGTGTTTTCAGAAGAAAATGCTCTTAAAGTATAACACAAAGGTGTTTTCAAAGATAGACATGATCAAACGACTTGTTTTTACAGTCTGGTTGTTGTTATAAAGACTTATGGCAAGCTTTAAAGTTGGACCATTTATTCAGCTAAACATAACTCTCTACAGTTACCAAATGCAATCTCCTTTGTATTGATAAATGATTGTCACTTTTGCGTTGTAATCAAACAAAAGGGATATATTAGCTATTTGTTTGTTTATTGTAATCTTCAATCCTACCAATCCAGTTCGGAATCTTAAACTTTGCGGTCTGATTTAATCAATATGTATTTTACAAATAGCGCCTACAGGGAAGGTGGTTAATAAACACACAACTATACATCTATATAGATACTTCTCCTATTAATTACATAAGCAGTATGCAAAATGTTAAATTGCATCATCAAATCAAGAAGTACATGTTTGATGGAAATTACAAATAATTTGTAGTTTGATAAGCTACACCCGGACAAGCGTTTTTAATAGTTACTGTTGAATTCAATCGTTTTGTTTGTGTTATTAATAAACTGTAAAGATATTTTACTGTCATGGAAATTCCAACTGTATGCATTCCCTTCTAACCAAAGCAGTAAGAATCTTGCAACATTTGTTTTGATGCTCTACATCACCATGGCTTTCGCTGTTTCATTGCAGCAGCTCAGATATTATTTATACAAAGCACCATAACAACATATAGATTGTATTCTTTCTACAACTTTCGCTCATTTTCAAGGACAGCACACACATTTGAATTTCAATACAGTGCACACTGTCTACCCCTTGATCCCGTTAATGAACGCTTTGACCAAAATTGATACCCCTGCTTATTTGTTTCGCTGCGTGTTTTTAAAATGCAAATTGAAATACAGACAGCCAATTGCAGATATTATGGTACTTCAAATGGCCATCAAACCCTTTCATGGCAGCCCAAATGATACATTCCCGTGAAACATGAACTCGGGTAAGTGACATTTTGTGGGAGATATATCAAGCATAAAATCCCTCCTCTTATCATCATGTCCGGTTTCCTCAGGAACTTAATACACATTTCAGTAGTTGATATCTTAGCTTGAAGTAAAACGCAATATCATTTAAGTGCTTGGATATTGGTCTACAACACGTACTATGTCCAGAGTTTACAATATGGAGAAACATAGATCACTCTTCCATTGTGAACATTCAATTCAGTTTTCAGATTCTCAAACAAATTTCAAGGCGTAAATAAATATGACAAGATTTTAAAGAACCAATTCCATTGGTTTGAGAATATACATAAATAGCCAGCATCACACTGTAGATGATAATAACTCAATAATAGCCGATACCTGAAACAAAAAAATAGTAGAATAAAGTTGGGATATATGGATAAGTCACAACGAAGTCTTGAAACTAAGCTGCATGATAAGCTAAACCAAATATTAGAGAATGCAGAGAATAATTTTAAAGATGTTTTGTAAAAGTCATCAGCTTTGTTGCGTTAAATAATAATACCATATAGGTAAATTATATAATTTTGCAAACGAGACTGAAAGTGGGATACGATAAACAAATGATATCATATTTTGTGAAATACCTTTTCCCAATCCCATTCCGTATCCTCCAATTCCGCCGTAGAGACCACCATAGCCTCCAAGTCCTCCGTACAGACCTCCCATGCCTCCGTATAGACCTCCCACGCCTCCGTATAGACCTCCCACGCCTCCGTATAGACCTCCCACGCCTCCGTATAGACCACCCATGCCTCCGTACAGACCTCCATAGCCTCCGTACAGACCTCCAAGGCCTCCGTACAATCCACCCATTCCGTAGCCAATTCCGCCCAGTCCTCCTTTCAACCCGCCAATTCCACCATACAGACCGGTAGGCTCGGCAAAGGCGGTAACAGCCAGGCAGGCAACAAGAGCGGCGACTATCTTCATCTTTTTGAGTATCTGTTGAATAACGTGAAAATCGTTGTCAAGAAAGGGAAATAGCATGTTATCGTCACTTATCTGGTACATTCAGTTCACACCACTCATTGTGAATTATGTTATCAGTTTTACTTTCACCTGCATTCATATATTTCCCAATTTACAAGAACGTTTTATGTTACATATTTGTACTTTTATGAATTGGCTCAACATAAAGATTGAAAACAGCCAGATGCGCAGCAGATGAATCAAACATTAAAAGTATACATATATATCACAAGCAAACCTTAAAATAGTACTTACAGTTTGGTCTTGACTCGTATCTGTGTCTCAACGGCAGGTGAAGATAAGAGATGATGGAACAGTTTCCCCCATCCTTTATATATACCATTTGTGAATTATACGTGATTGATTTATCTTTGGCTGGCCACTTCCAGGTAAGTAACGCACCTCAGTTTAATGGTTTAAAGTAAGCATTCTTTTCGCATCAAAGGGCCCGAGGTTATCACCCTACGGGTACACATGCGAGCTGATATACATGAACATCGATTAAGGAAGTACAAGACAACGTATATAAAGGTGGCAAACAGACACACTCTCTCTGGCATCGTCTAACTGCATTTCAAACAGTCCTCGATACTCAACGTTTAACCTATATCAAGTAAATATTCGATAACGGTCTGAAAAGGGTGTATCCAGTAAATATATGATGTGGGAGCAGCATACATCAGACATTATAATGCATCTGTGTGATACGACATAACAAGAGACCAGAAAACTGACGCAACACACTAGTACAGCCTCACCACAGTACAGCAGTAGCACTGTACCACACGGGGTCAACTATGCTAACCGTTTCCGTGTAATACAGCAGCCTGCTCACAAGAAAATAGCTTCTGCTGAATATACTGCAGAAGTCCCCAGATACTACATTATTCTCCCCGAATTTTATTTATCTTACTGCATAATAACAATAAACTACAACAGCTTTATTTCCTAACTGATAGGTACATATATTGGTTTCTTCTCACAAAGGGACTGTCACTATGAATACTCACGTGCACAACATCTTTTTATGCGTGTAATATCTGTTAAAAGCCTAAAGTACACCAATATCTTCTGAAAACATGATTGACATATGAACAACAGCTTGTTTTCTCGTCTTTCTTGACTTGTCTTTGTATGTGTTTGTGACGGAGGAACCGTTGGGGCAGGATACGCTTACTTTTTGGCAACCGCCAGGTATCATCACTATCTGGGAGTCATTCTTACGCACATGCGTGTGATCATTAAAGTCGAAATCGTACAATGGTCTTTGCTTCGAGCAGAGGTTTCGAATGATTCTGAACAGGGTTATGTGCTTTTATTTGCAACTGCGTTTCTTGAGAGAACTCTCTTATTTTCAACATATCATCTTGATAATTGTACACTTCATTATCAAGGCATTTGTAATAATACGAGCATTACTCAATTTGTTATCTCAATTTCTATAGATAACGCCTGAATATTGATATAATAATCATTCAATGATGACCCTTTAACTACATAAATCGTCAACGCCAGAGAATAATCAGGCCCCATTATCTGCTGAAACAGATTTCATTTGGTGTAAAAGGCAAGATTGTGCTAAAACATATACTGAATATGAAAGATGTCACCAGGTGTTAATGAATAGTTTATATTTGTATATATTTGTTGGGTGTTTCATGAGCTCCTCCGTCAGTTCCATTGTGTGCCAGATTGGGAGAATGTTGTCTTTTGACAATGTCTCAGCCATTCATACATTTGCATATATACTTAATCACTGTTGCAAATAACTCACTTTAACGTGTTTTAATCTTCGGGTGAGTCTTTGGTTTTAAACATTAGAAGAAAGAATATAAATCGCCTCTACCCTTTAAGTATGCCCTTGACATGATGAAGCAGTAGTGATAGTGATGGTGATGACTGTGTTCTTGTAAGGCGTGTTAAAACCAAAACTCATACCAAGAATAAAACACGCTCAAATCAGTTTGACATTCGTGTCAATGTGTAAGTGTATAAGGGTTTCCCAGAAAAACCGTACATCTAAAAGTAAAGACATGTGTTTTCAGAAGAAAATGCTCTTAAAGTATAACACAAAGGTGTTTTCAAAGATAGACATGATCAAACGACTTGTTTTTACAGTCTGGTTGTTGTTCTAAAGACTTATGACAAGCTTCAAAGTTGGACCATTTATTCAGCTAAACTTAACTCTCTACAGTTACCAAATGCAATCTCCTTTGTATTGATAAATGATTGTCACTTTTGCGTTGTAATCAAACAAAAGGGATATATTAGCTATTTGTTTGTTTATTGTAATCTTCAATCCTACCAATCCAGTTCGGAATCTTAAACTTCGCGGTCTGATTTAATCAATATGTATTTTACAAATAGCGCCTACAGGGAAGGTGGTTAGTAAACACACAACTATATATACACAAAGATACTTCTTCTATTAATTACATAAGCAGTATGCAAAATGTTAAATTGCATCATCAAATCAAGAAGTACATGTTTGATGGAAATTACAAATAATTTGTAGTTTGATAAGCTACACCCGGACAAGCGTATTTAATAGTTACTGTTGAATTCAATCGTTTTGTTTGTGTTATTAATAAACTGTAAAGATATTTTACTGTCATGGAAATTCCAACTGTATGCATTCCCTTCTAACCAAAGCAGTAAGAATCTTGCAACATTTGTTTTGATGCTCTACATCACCATGGCTTTCGCTGTTTCATTGCAGCAGCTCAGATATTATTTATACAAAGCACCATAACAACATGTAGATTGTATTCTGAATACAACTTTCGCTCATTTTCAAGGACAGCACACACATTTGAATTTCAATACAGTGCACACTGTCTACCCCTTGATCCCGTTAATGAACGCTTTGACCAAAATTGATACCCCTGTTATTTGTTTCGCTGCGTGTTTTTAAAATGCAAATTGAAATACAGACAGCCAATTGCAGATATTATGGTACTTCAAATGGCCATCAAACCCTTTCATGGCAGCCCAAATGATACATTCCCGTGAAACATGAACTCGGGTAAGTGACATTTTGTGGGAGATATATCAAGCATAAAATCCCTCCTCTTATCATCATGTCCGGTTTCCTCAGGAACTTAATACACATTTCAGTAGTTGATATCTTAGCTTGAAGTAAAACGCAATATCATTTAAGTGCTTGGATATTGGTCTACAACACGTACTATGTCCAGAGTTTACAATATGGAGAAACATAGATCACTCTTCCATTGTGAACATTCAATTCAGTTTTCAGATTCTCAAACAAATTTCAAGGCGTAAATAAATATGACAAGATTTTATTGAACCAATTCCATTGGTTTGAGAATATACATAAATAGCCAGCATCACACTGTAGATGATAATAACTCAATAATAGCCGATACCTGAAACAAAAAAATAGTAGAATAAAGTTGGGATATATGGATAAGTCACAACGAAGTCTTGAAACTAGCTGCATGATAAGCTAAACCAAATATTAGAAAATGCAGAGAATAATTTTAAAGATGTTTTGTAAAAGTCATCAGCTTTGTCGCGTAAAATAATAATACCATATAGGTAAATTATATAATTTTGCAAACGAGACTGAAAGTGGGATACGATAAACAAATGATATCATATTTTGTGAAATACCTTTTCCCAATCCCATTCCGTATCCTCCAATTCCGCCGTAGAGACCACCATAGCCTCCAAGTCCTCCGTACAGACCTCCCATGCCTCCGTATAGACCTCCCACGCCTCCGTATAGACCTCCCACGCCTCCGTATAGACCTCCCACGCCTCCGTATAGACCTCCCATGCCTCCGTACAGACCTCCATAGCCTCCGTACAGACCTCCAAGGCCTCCGTACAATCCACCCATTCCGTAGCCAATTCCGCCCAGTCCTCCTTTCAACCCGCCAATTCCACCATACAGGTGAGGTGAGGTGAAATGGGGTTTAACGTCGCGTCCAAGATTATTGCACTTATATAGCGACGTGCATGCACGTGTATGTGTGTGTGTGGCTGCTTGTACTAGTCCGGACTGATGCCGATTTATAGTGCTAGCTCACTGAGATACCATGCCGCAGTTTAACATGAATACCCCACTCAGACACAGTATACTGACTCCGAGCCGACCAGTCCTTGTTTTAGCCCCTTAATGCCGAGCGCCAGACAGGGTAACAACAAGTACAATCTTTTAACGTCTTTTTGTATGACGCGGCCCGGGATCGAACCCTGGACCTTCCGCTCTCCGGGCGGACGCTCTACCACAAGACCACGGAGGCGGTCAATTCCACCATACAGACCGGTAGGCTCGGCAAAGGCGGTAACAGCCAGGCAGGCAACAAGAGCGGCGACTATCTTCATCATTTTGAGTATCTGTTGAGTAACGTGAAAATCGTTGTCAAGAAAGGGAAATAGCATGTTATCGTTACTTATCTGGTACATTCAGTTCACACCACTCATTGTGAATTATGTTATCAGTTTTACTTTCACCTGCATTCATATATTTCCCAATTTACAAGAACGTTTTATGTTACATATTTGTACTTTTATGAATTGGCTCAACATAAAGATTGAAAACAGCCAGATGCGCAGCAGATGAATCAAACATTAAAAGTATACATATATATCACAAGCAAACCTTAAAATAGTACTTACAGTTTGGTCTTGACTCGTATCTGTGTCTGAACGGCAGGTGAAGATAAGAGATGATGGAACAGTTTCCCCCATCCTTTATATATACCATTTGTGAATTATACGTGATTGATTTATCTTTGGCTGGCCACTTCCAGGTAAGTAACGCACCTCAGTTTAATGGTTTAAAGTAAGCATTCTTTTCGCATCAAAGGGCCCGAGGTTATCACCCTACGGGTACACATGCGAGCTGATATACATGAACATCGATTAAGGAAGTACAAGACAACGTATATAAAGGTGGCAAACAGACACACTCTCTCTGGCATCGTCTAACTGCATTTCAAACAGTCCTCGATACTCAACGTTTAACCTATATCAAGTAAATATTCGATAACGGTCTGAAAAGGGTGTATCCAGTAAATATATGATGTGGGAGCAGCATACATCAGACATTATAATGCATCTGTGTGATACGACATAACAAGAGACCAGAAAACTGACGCAACACACTAGTACAGCCTCACCACAGTACAGCAGTAGCACTGTACCACACGGGGTCAACTATGCTAACCGTTTCCGTGTAATACAGCAGCCTGCTCACAAGAAAATAGCTTCTGCTGAATATACTGCAGAAGTCCCCAGATACTACATTATTCTCCCCGAATTTTATTTATCTTACTGCATAATAACAATAAACTACAACAGCTTTATTTCCTAACTGATAGGTACATATATTGGTTTCTTCTCACAAAGGGACTGTCACTATGAATACTCACGTGCACAACATCTTTTTATGCGTGTAATATCTGTTAAAAGCCTAAAGTACACCAATATCTTCTGAAAACATGATTGACATATGAACAACAGCTTGTTTTCTCGTCTTTCTTGACTTGTCTTTGTATGTGTTTGTGACGGAGGAACCGTTGGGGCAGGATACGCTTACTTTTTGGCAACCGCCAGGTATCATCACTATCTGGTAGTCATTCCTACGCACATGCGTGTGATCATTAAAGTCGAAATCGTACAATGGTCTTTGCTTCGAGCAGAGGTTTCGAATGATTCTGAACAGGGTTATGTAGCTTTTATTTGCAACTGCGTTTCTTGAGAGAACTCTCTTATTTTCAACATATCATCTTGATAATTGTACACTTCATTATCAAGGCATTTGTAATAATACGAGCATCACTCAATTTGTTATCTCAATTTCTATAGATAACGCCTGAATATTGATATAATAATCATTCAATGATGACCCTTTAACTACATAAATCGTCAACGCCAGAGAATAATCAGGCCCCATTATCTGCTGAAACAGATTTCATTTGGTGTAAAAGGCAAGATTGTGCTAAAACATATACTGAATATGAAAGATGTCACCAGGTGTTAATGAATAGTTTATATTTGTATATATTTGTTGGGTGTTTCATGAGCTCCTCCGTCAGTTCCATTGTGTGCCAGATTAGGAGAATGTTGTCTTTTGACAATGTCTCAGCCATTCATACATTTGCATATATACTTAATCACTGTTGCAAATAACTCACTTTAACGTGTTTTAATCTTCGGGTGAGTCTTTGGTTCTAAACATTAGAAGAAAGAATATAAATCGCCTCTACCCTTTAAGTATGCCCTTGACATGATGAAGCAGTAGTGATAGTGATGGTGATGACTGTGTTCTTTTAAGGCGTGTTTAAACCAAAACTCATACCAAGAATAAAACACGCGCAAATCAGTTTGACATTCGTGTCAATGTGTAAGTGTATAAGGGTTTCCCAGAAAAACCGTACATCTAAAAGTAAAGACGTGTGTTTTCAGAAGAAAATGCTCTTAAAGTATAACACAAAGGTGTTTTCAAAGATAGACATGATCAAACGACTTGTTTTTACAGTCTGGTTGTTGTTATAAAGACTTATGGCAAGCTTTAAAGTTGGACCATTTATTCAGCTAAACATAACTCTCTACAGTTACCAAATGCAATCTCCTTTGTATTGATAAATGATTGTCACTTTTGCGTTGTAATCAAACAAAAGGGATATATTAGCTATTTGTTTGTTTATTGTAATCTTCAATCCTACCAATCCAGTTCGGAATCTTAAACTTCGCGGTCTGATTTAATCAATATGTATTTTACAAATAGCGCCTACAGGGAAGGTGGTTAATAAACACACAACTATATATCTATATAGATACTTCTCCTATTAATTACATAAGCAGTATGCAAAATGTTAAATTGCATCATCAAATCAAGAAGTACATGTTTGATGGAAATTACAAATAATTTGTAGTTTGATAAGCTACACCCGGACAAGCGTTTTTAATAGTTACTTTTGAATTCAATAGTTTTGTTTGTGTTATTAATAAACTGTAAAGATATTTTACTGTCATGGAAATTCCAACTGTATGCATTCCCTTCTAACCAAAGCAGTAAGAATCTTGCAACATTTGTTTTGATGCTCTACATCACCATGGCTTTCGCTGTTTCATTGCAGCAGCTCAGATATTATTTATACAAAGCACCATAACAACATATAGATTGTATTCTTTCTACAACTTTCGCTCATTTTCAAGGACAGCACACACATTTGAATTTCAATACAGTGCACACTGTCTACCCCTTGATCCCGTTAATGAACGCTTTGACCAAAATTGATACCCCTGCTTATTTGTTTCGCTGCGTGTTTTTAAAATGCAAATTGAAATACAGACAGCCAATTGCAGATATTATGGTACTTCAAATGGCCATCAAACCCTTTCGTGGCAGCCCAAATGATACATTCCCGTGAAACATGAACTCGGGTAAGTGACATTTTGTGGGAGATATATCAAGCATAAAATCCCTCCTCTTATCATCATGTCCGGTTTCCTCAGGAACTTAATACACATTTCAGTAGTTGATATCTTAGCTTGAAGTGAAACGCAATATCATTTAAGTGCTTGGATATTGGTCTACAACACGTACTATGTCCAGAGTTTACAATATGGAGAAACATAGATCACTCTTCCATTGTGAATATTCAATTCAGTTTTCAGATTCTCAAACAAATTTCAAGGCGTAAATAAATATGACAAGATTTTATTGAACCAATTCCATTGGTTTGAGAATATACATAAATAGCCAGCATCACACTGTAGATGATAATAACTCAATAATAGCCGATACCTGAAACAAAAAAATAGTAGAATAAAGTTGGGATATATGGATAAGTCACAACGAAGTCTTGAAACTAGCTGCATGATAAGCTAAACCAAATATTAGAGAATGCAGAGAATAATTTTAAAGATGTTTTGTAAAAGTCATCAGCTTTGTCGCGTAAAATAATAATACCATATAGGTAAATTATATAATTTTGCAAACGAGACTGAAAGTGGGATACGATAAACAAATGATATCATATTTTGTGAAATACCTTTTCCCAATCCCATTCCGTATCCTCCAATTCCGCCGTAGAGACCACCATAGCCTCCAAGTCCTCCGTACAGACCTCCCATGCCTCCGTATAGACCTCCCACGCCTCCGTATAGACCTCCCACGCCTCCGTATAGACCTCCCACGCCTCCGTATAGACCTCCCATGCCTCCGTACAGACCTCCATAGCCTCCGTACAGACCTCCAAGGCCTCCGTACAATCCACCCATTCCGTAGCCAATTCCGCCCAGTCCTCCTTTCAACCCGCCAATTCCACCATACAGACCGGTAGGCTCGGCAAAGGCGGTAACAGCCAGGCAGGCAACAAGAGCGGCGACTATCTTCATCATTTTGAGTATCTGTTGAGTAACGTGAAAATCGTTGTCAAGAAAGGGAAATAGCATGTTATCGTTACTTATCTGGTACATTCAGTTCACACCACTCATTGTGAATTATGTTATCAGTTTTACTTTCACCTGCATTCATATATTTCCCAATTTACAAGAACGTTTTATGTTACATATTTGTACTTTTATGAATTGGCTCAACATAAAGATTGAAAACAGCCAGATGCGCAGCAGATGAATCAAACATTAAAAGTATACATATATATCACAAGCAAACCTTAAAATAGTACTTACAGTTTGGTCTTGACTCGTATCTGTGTCTGAACGGCAGGTGAAGATAAGAGATGATGGAACAGTTTCCCCCATCCTTTATATATACCATTTGTGAATTATACGTGATTGATTTATCTTTGGCTGGCCACTTCCAGGTAAGTAACGCACCTCAGTTTAATGGTTTAAAGTAAGCATTCTTTTCGCATCAAAGGGCCCGAGGTTATCACCCTACGGGTACACATGCGAGCTGATATACATGAACATCGATTAAGGAAGTACAAGACAACGTATATAAAGGTGGCAAACAGACACACTCTCTCTGGCATCGTCTAACTGCATTTCAAACAGTCCTCGATACTCAACGTTTAACCTATATCAAGTAAATATTCGATAACGGTCTGAAAAGGGTGTATCCAGTAAATATATGATGTGGGAGCAGCATACATCAGACATTATAATGCATCTGTGTGATACGACATAACAAGAGACCAGAAAACTGACGCAACACACTAGTACAGCCTCACCACAGTACAGCAGTAGCACTGTACCACACGGGGTCAACTATGCTAACCGTTTCCGTGTAATACAGCAGCCTGCTCACAAGAAAATAGCTTCTGCTGAATATACTGCAGAAGTCCCCAGATACTACATTATTCTCCCCGAATTTTATTTATCTTACTGCATAATAACAATAAACTACAACAGCTTTATTTCCTAACTGATAGGTACATATATTGGTTTCTTCTCACAAAGGGACTGTCACTATGAATACTCACGTGCACAACATCTTTTTATGCGTGTAATATCTGTTAAAAGCCTAAAGTACACCAATATCTTCTGAAAACATGATTGACATATGAACAACAGCTTGTTTTCTCGTCTTTCTTGACTTGTCTTTGTATGTGTTTGTGACGGAGGAACCGTTGGGGCAGGATACGCTTACTTTTTGGCAACCGCCAGGTATCATCACTATCTGGTAGTCATTCCTACGCACATGCGTGTGATCATTAAAGTCGAAATCGTACAATGGTCTTTGCTTCGAGCAGAGGTTTCGAATGATTCTGAACAGGGTTATGTAGCTTTTATTTGCAACTGCGTTTCTTGAGAGAACTCTCTTATTTTCAACATATCATCTTGATAATTGTACACTTCATTATCAAGGCATTTGTAATAATACGAGCATCACTCAATTTGTTATCTCAATTTCTATAGATAACGCCTGAATATTGATATAATAATCATTCAATGATGACCCTTTAACTACATAAATCGTCAACGCCAGAGAATAATCAGGCCCCATTATCTGCTGAAACAGATTTCATTGGGTGTAAAAGGCAAGATTGTGCTAAAACATATACTGAATATGAAAGATGTCACCAGGTGTTAATGAATAGTTTATATTTGTATATATTTGTTGGGTGTTTCATGAGCTCCTCCGTCAGTTCCATTGTGTGTCAGATTAGGAGAATGTTGTCTTTTGACAATGTCTCAGCCATTCATACATTTGCATATATACTTAATCACTGTTGCAAATAACTCACTTTAACGTGTTTTAATCTTCGGGTGAGTCTTTGGTTCTAAACATTAGAAGAAAGAATATAAATCGCCTCTACCCTTTAAGTATGCCCTTGACATGATGAAGCAGTAGTGATAGTGATGGTGATGACTGTGTTCTTTTAAGGCGTGTTTAAACCAAAACTCATACCAAGAATAAAACACGCGCAAATCAGTTTGACATTCGTGTCAATGTGTAAGTGTATAAGGGTTTCCCAGAAAAACCGTACATCTAAAAGTAAAGACGTGTGTTTTCAGAAGAAAATGCTCTTAAAGTATAACACAAAGGTGTTTTCAAAGATAGACATGATCAAACGACTTGTTTTTACAGTCTGGTTGTTGTTATTGTAGCAGAATTATGTGTGTGTGTCGATAAATGATGTCAAAAACACAGCTACGGGTGTGATTCGTTTTATTAGATGATGAGTGGTATACCTTTCTTTCACACCCTGAAATGCACAATAACACTCAATAAGAATCTTGTAAATCATGACAATTAAAATGAGAACATGATGCTTCATCAGGATTACCTTATACATATATAGAGGATATGTATACGTCCTAACATGCTAGATCATTAGAATTACATTATACATACATATAGTATATGCATACATCAAATCAAAATACTTCTTAGGTGGTGTAAAACGTGATCAATAGATAGACATCATAATAATAATATATATTTACATGTGGTGATTAGTAAACATACCAGAAGTATGGCCTCTAGGTGTAGGTGACACTTTAGTCTGTCACGACTACATGGTCAGGGCTACAGTGACATCAAAGTACCTATAAATATGGAAGTTATTCTAAATGTACAATAAAACTAGCTTCCTTACACAATGCTCTTGCGCGTGTGGACATTATTATCAAATCAGTGCTATTGTTTATACATATTTACAGATCTGAACAAAGCACTACCATAAAACACAATAAATTACTAAACATCCTAAAACTATCATAAATGTCCACACACTTACAATACATTTAACACATATATGAAAATAGCCTCATAAACATAGTCAAACAACACTCTGTCCAGGAGAATCAGACATTGACTAACTCACACACATCATAACAAATACCTTATTTAACGTACACCTATTTATATAATCTTATTTATGAAAAGATAGATTTATATATTCTTGAGTATTAAATTGGAAACATACCTTGACTTTACAAAATCTGTAAAAAATGTGCCCACTTGCTGTTGTCTGTCAGTGACTTGTCAGTGTAGTGACTGAGGTGCAAGTGAGGGTTAAAAAGCATGCAAAGCTGACCCTAAGGAAAACAATAGGGTCAACCACTCAACCAGAACATTTGCCCTGGCTGACACAAAAGAGCTGATAGGGTAGTGACTGACCCAAGCATAACTAAGTTAAAAGGAATTGTATCAAATCTTCATTAAAATCCCTAAAACCCATACTGCAAACTAATACTAAATACTAATACTAAATACTAATACTAAATACTAATATTAAGTACTAATACTAAATACTAATATTAATAATAATAATACTAATGCTAATACTAACTACAGTATCTATTATTTACACTATATACTAATACTGACACAAATAACTAATGCTAATATTAATACTAATACTAACTACACTATGTATTATATACACTATATACTACTGGTATATTACTGGTTAGTTGACAGTTAAACAAAACCTGTAACTGCCACACACTTCCCCTCCCTGTTTAATGACGTCCTCGTCATTCTTGCTTACCAGCTACCAAGTTGACTAACGCATCAAGTGCCTTCTCTGATCTGCCTGCAAATACACCCTTAGCCATTAGGGAGCTAAGGTACTCCGCACGACCAAGCCAGTCTGATGATGGTGATGGTGATGATGATGATGGAGATAATGCAGACATTACATAATCTCCTCTGATCTGCCATGCTGGTCTTGTTCTCTCTCTGGTAGATCTCCTTGGTGCTGGTATAGGTGGGACTGCGACCTTGGGTTGGGTCTGTGTGTCACCAGGACCGTCTTCAGGAGCCTGTGGTTCATTCTGTGAAGAGTCTGCATCCTGCTCCGTTCCTTGGGTGTCAGAGCTGTGGACATCTTCAGCAGCATCTACCACTTCCTCTTCTCCTGTCACGACCTCATCCAGAACAGCACTGTCTTGTGCTTCTCCCTCAGTCGGCCTGTCATCTGGATTATCAGTTGACACTGACGGGTCTGATGGGTCAAGAGAAACAACAATGGTGATGTCATCTGTTTCTTCTTCCTGGTCCTGATCTTCGTCAGACAAGGGGCTCCTGTCTTCCTTGGGGGATGGTCCAAGCAGTGTCCTGTCTGAGTGTCTTGGCTTAGGAATCGGTGTTTCCAATGGTAAGGAACTGATGGGCAAAAGCAGATTCCTATGGAGTGTACGGGTTTTTCCATCTCCACGCTCTTTCTGTACAACATAAACTGGAATGCTGGGATTTGGCTGTTTAATTACTATATACACATCCTCCTCCCACTTGTCTGACAGTTTATGTTTCCCATCAAATGCCACCTTTTTCACCAATACCCTATCTGCAATTTCCAGTTGGGTTGCTCTCGCTCGGTAGTCGTAATTTGACTTGTGCCTTGTCTGAGACCTCTTAGCATTGGCAGATGCCAGTTCATAAGCCTGTTGTAGATTGTCCTTGAGGTTCCTGATGTATTTAGACATGGATCTCGACTTCTCTGGCTCAATGTCTAAACCAAATGCCAAGTCTACTGGTAATCTTGGAGCTCTCCCAAACATCAGATAGAATGGTGAATAATTTGTAGCCTCATGCCTGGTGCTGTTGTACGCATGTACCAAAGGTCCAACGTGGCTCTTCCAATCCTTCTTGCTCTCAGGGTCAAGTGTCCCAAGCATGTTGAGAAGTGTCCTGTTGAACCGTTCGCACATGCCATTACCCATGGCATGATAGGGCGTAGTGCGAGACTTCTGCATGTTGGTCAACATACACAGTTCTTTCATAAGAGCTCCTTCAAAGTTGGCACCTTGATCTGAATGAATACGCACAGGTAATCCATAATGTACCACAAAGTTGTGAAAGAATACATCAGCAGTGGTCTTGGCAGTCATATTTCTGGTTGGATACGCCTGTGCATATCTGGTGAAGTGATCGGTGACTACAAGAATATGTTGTTGTCCGCCCTTGGATGGTTCCAGTGTCAAAAAGTCCATACAGACTAATTCCAGAGGTTGTGATGTTTGTATGTTCACTAATGGGGCTCTTCCTGGGGTAGTCTTGCGTCTAGTACACCGTTCACAATTCTGTACATGTCCCTCTATATCCTTTGTCATCCCTGGCCAGTAGAACCTTGCTTTTATCAATGAAGATGTTCGATCTCGACCAGGGTGACCAACATTGTCATGAAGACTATGCAGCGCTCCTTTACGGCATCTTGTTGGTAGCACTAACTGTTCTTGTACCTCTCCATTGTCATGGATTACTCGGTAGAGCACACCTCTCTTCAGCTTGAAGTGGTCAAAGCTCTTCAATAAAGTAATCATCTCTGTGTTTCCAGTGTAGTCTGTGTAATGTGGTCTTGTCCGATTCCTGAGATGGGCCATAATAATGTCTAGAGCTGGATCTCTTGTTTGGGCTCTCCGCCAGTCTGTAGCATTGATGGAACAGGTTTCTTCAGTGATGTTTAGTTCTTCATCAGGCAGAGCATCTGCTGAAAAACAAACACATTCCAACAGATTTGTAGGTAAAATCGTGCCACAAATAGCATGTACGGAGTCTTGAGAAATCACATCCACTTTCTCGTTTACTTCACTGGACTCTGGCAGCCTAGATAGTATGTCAGCATCGACATTGGCTTTTCCTGCTCTGTATTTGATGTCAAAGTTGTACGATGCAAGGGCAGCTAACCATCTGTGTCCGGTGGCATCCAGTTTGGCACTAGTTAGGATATATGTGAGTGGATTGTTATCCGTCAGTACAGTGAACTTCTGTCCATAAAGATAATCATGGAACTTCTCACAAATGGACCATTTCAAGCACAAAAACTCAAGCTTGTGGGCTGAATAGTGGCGCTCCGACTTGCTAAGTCCCCTGCTGGCATAAGCAATCACTCTTGGTTGTCCATTCTGTTGCTGGTATAGCACTGCTCCAAGACCATGACTGCTGGCATCTGTGTGCAGTTCAAAGGGGAGAGAATAATCCACATAACCAAGAACCGGAGGTGTAGATAGACACGTCTTGAGTTCTTGAAAGGCACTCTCTTGAGTCGGTCCCCACTGCCACTGAACTTGCTCCTTCTTAGGAATGTGAGATTTCTTTCGATGAATCTTTGGCATTAGTTCTGAAAGAGGCTTGGCAATTGTGGAAAAGTTCCTCACAAACTTCCTATAGTAACCAGCAAATCCAAGGAATTTTCTGACGTCTTCTGGTGTGCAAGGTGTGGGCCAGTCCTGAATCTTGTTTATCTTTTCTGGATCTGCCTCAATGCCATCTTCAGATACTATATATCCCACATATTTCACTCGTCTTTTGAAGAATTGGCATTTCTTTGGGGCCAGCTTCAAACCACATTCCCTCAATCTCTGTAGGACACGTTCCAGTCGCTCCAGATGTTCCTCAAATGTTCTTGAAAAGATAATCAGATCGTCAAGGTAGATTAAACATATATCAAGATGTAATCCAACGAGACACTGTTCCATTAGACGTTGGTAAGTCGCCGGTGCATTGCACAAACCAAATGGCATACGATGGTATTCAAAGAATCCAAGAGGTCCAACTGTGAATGCTGTACGCTGCTTATGGTCCTCCTCCAACTCAACCTGGTGGTAACCACTCTTCATGTCCAGGACACTGTAATATTTCATCCCTCTGAGACAATCCAAGAGTTCTTCAATCCGGGGAAGAGCATAGGAATCCTTGATGGTCTTACGATTCAGCTGTCTGAAGTCGACACACATCCTCAGCTGGCCTGACTTCTTCCGTGCCAATACAACATTCGATGCCCATGGGCTATGAGAATGTCGTATCACTCCAGCAGATAAGAGTTGTTGAAGGTGTGTCCGGACTTCATCATACATGGCAGGTGGTATACGCCGGTGTCGCTGTTTAAAGGGGACATCATCAACCAGATCTATCCTATGCTTGACAGCATCTGAATGGCCTATGTCCTCTTCACCTTTTGAGAATATATCACGAAACTTCATGATGACTTGTATCCCTCTCTCAAACTCCTCTGGTGTTAGGGTACTGTGTTCAATCTCTACTTGCTCTGTCAATGCAACTCCTTCAAACGGCTTGCCAATGGACGGATGTTGTAAAGTAACTGGTTGGAGTTCACAAAGAATCGCTCTCGGTTGTATCACAACAGTTCGTGTGGTAACATTAGCAATATGCACGTCTATGTATCCAGGATAACTGCTGTCATAATCAATAATCGTAGGGGCTATGTCCAAATCTGTAGGAATGGATGAACTGTTTGTTGGCTGTAAAAGGGCACAAACTCTTGGACATCTAACTCCTTTGGTAACGTGGCCTCTAAGCACCGCATGGCTGTTGGCTGATATGGTAACTCTGGAACCTTCAGCGTTGTATACTAGTCCAAGTCTCCAGTCATTCTTCTCCAAGTTCTTCTCACATAAAGTAATGGTTCTAAAAGCAAGGTACCAAGGCGTTATTAGGTTGGCATGCTGCAAGAATCTGGCACCATGTCGTACCTTGCAATCCTTCAAGAAGTGGGTAAGCACATTGGTTCCTAATAGCACAGGCACTTTCCCATTGTACTGTGTATCTGGTACCACCAGTAACAAACAAGGAATAGCTTCACTAGTACCAGAACCTATTGCATTGACCTTGACCTCAATGAAACCATCGTAAGGTAATGTTTCGCCATCCGCACATTCGATATCCAATAGATCTCCTAAGGGCTCAATAGGAATACTTGAGAGATGAGAATTGTAGAAGGACCTAGACACCAAAGATACTGATGCTCCTGTATCCAACAATGATCTGACCTGTGTATCTCCCATATATAAATCAACCTCATTCGTATTCCCAACTAATCCCTCAGGAACTCTGTTCCTGGGCTGTCTTGAAGGACCTATGGCTTGCCCCTGCCCATAGGCCTGCATGAGTTTAAAGTCCTCCCACGACGACTGTGTTCGAGTCTCACTCGGCATCCATACTGGTAATGGCCTCTCTGTCCACATCGCCAACACTCTGGATCAGCTGCTTCACTTCCTGCTCGTTGGGATGAATAAGGCGAATATTCAGAATGGCCTTCTGGTCTTGGGTTAGAATAGTTGGAGGGCTGTCGACTCCTCCACTGGTTATCTCCCCTTGGCACTTGTTGATAGTCCTGGGATGTTTTCCAACTCTGTCCTCTTTGGTTTTTCATGTCGGCCATGTCTGTAGTAAGTTGGTGTAGGATAGTCTTCATATCAGACATTTCCTTCTTCCATTCTGGTTCAGACTCCATGGCTCTCTTGGCGGTACAGGCCTGTTTCTGTTGGCTAGCTGATGTGGCGCTATGTTGATCTGCCTCGATTTCACGTAGTGCTTCCAGTAAGTCCACAAAGTTATGGATGCTGTCAAACTTGTGGCCAGATATATTTTTCAAAGAGGGTTTAAGCCCAGTCCACAGCATATTATGGAGCATCTCATCCCGTGTCTCATACGTGATGGAGTTATCCCTCATGGCCCTTGAAAGAAGTTCCTCTAGTCTACAACTCCATACAGATACATCCTCTTTCTCTTCCTGTCGAGCGCTGTAGAAGAGTGCCATACTGCACTCTCTCCTCTCCACAACACCAAACACGCTTTTGAACTTCCTAAGTAAGTCAGTGGTGCTGGCGTCTGGTTGCATGTGAACGGCAATCTTGGCCGCCTCCCCCTTTAAAGAATCCCTTATAGCTTGGTCCTTAGCTTCAGAGGAATAAACCTTGTTGTTAATGAGACAGTCTACATGGTATCTCCAGACTTCATAAGATGTATCTTTGCCGGATTTGTCACCGCTGAAATTTGGAAGTCTGGGGAACTTCTGATACATGTAGGTAGGCATGCCTGATGGTGCCTGTGGAGCTGTAGCTTGGGCTATTCCCTCCTTGGATTCCTTCTCTGATTCGACTGCAGAGTATTCATTCATCCATGTTGCAAAGTCCTCTGGGGTGTCTGCTTTGGGTTTAACACCTAACTTCTTGAAAGCCAGGACAATATTCTTCAATTCATCACCGGTGAGTTCCATCCTTATAAATAAATATTCGTCCAAGACTCAGAATGAATTGTTCACAATGACTATCAGAGTAAACAACTAAAACAAACTGAAAACCATTCTAAGTGTAGAACGGATACAACTGTCGTTTTATAAACGTACAGTGAAAAACAGTTACAACTGTCGTTTTGTTGACACACGGTGTGTATGTGTGTACGGTTTGGGTTTAAATTGGATTAGATGGTTTAATTTTGGTTTAAATTGGTTTAAGTAAATATAGTTGTCGTCCAACTATACAGCAAAGTACATTGTACAGTGTAAGTATAGAACAGTTTAGGTGAAAGCAGTTTCAAAAGTTACCTTTTCTGACCCGATAATACCACCTCTAAATGAACTATCACACAATTACACTGTCACTTAATAACAGCAATTACTTCACCTCACCACCCTCTTGTGGTTAAGGAAGTGTAATACAGTTATACCTGTGACAGCAACACATTGTACTTATTGTATGATAACTGAAACGGAAACACAATCTAAGGTAGGTATTAGTAGTACCAAGTAACTGTATAGGAATAAGTAACTTTAATTACTTAATGTGACTAAGTTACTTCATGGCTAACTACTACAAGGTTAAACATAAAACATTAATCCTATCAGAAATACATGACCCAAAACAATACTAAATTACTAAATAGCAAATGTTAGTATGCAGGGTGAGTGATTAATACGTGCTATATTGTCTGTTCAGTTCAGTGTTCTGTCTGTTGTCAATGAAAAAAAACAATAAGGAAACCTACTAGCCTATATAGGTGAAGGTATAAGTGTTTACGTAACTTTAGGGTAAGTTAGGTTCATGTTTCTTTGGAATGAAAGTTAATTATTTATTTACTCTCCCTCACAACACAAGATTCATTCACACTAAACTTGAAACTGAGATTGAATATGCCAGCATGACTATAATAAACCATGGTATACCAAAGCATGAAAACAACAGGAAATATATTTCAAATGGATCAAATTAAATAAACAACACAATCAGTGATCACCGGTATATTTGCAAATCACGACAACACGGCGCGTCAAGGGGATCCCGCGATCTGTGAAAGTGGCCAAGCATCTCGTTTCCACGTACTTACAACGAATAGTCCGAACATATATTTCACGAATGTCACCATCAAGAGTCACTAATCATGCCACGATAAACATGATAACGCGTAGGCCTATATGACAATACGTATTTTAGATAACGTGAAAGGCTGAATTAATCAACTATTCAAGCACTATGGCATCCCGGGCAAACCATCACTGTTCATTCCAACATGTAGACGTCAGATCCACACTCAATCATCAAGGTCCTCACTGGGGGCTCCATTTTGTAGCAGAATTATGTGTGTGTGTCGATAAATGATGTCAAAAACACAGCTACGGGTGTGATTCGTTTTATTAGATGATGAGTGGTATACCTTTCTTTCACACCCTGAAATGCACAATAACACTCAATAAGAATCTTGTAAATCATGACAATTAAAATGAGAACATGATGCTTCATCAGGATTACCTTATACATATATAGAGGATATGTATACGTCCTAACATGCTAGATCATTAGAATTACATTATACATACATATAGTATATGCATACATCAAATCAAAATACTTCTTAGGTGGTGTAAAACGTGATCAATAGATAGACATCATAATAATAATATATATTTACATGTGGTGATTAGTAAACATACCAGAAGTATGGCCTCTAGGTGTAGGTGACACTTTAGTCTGTCACGACTACATGGTCAGGGCTACAGTGACATCAAAGTACCTATAAATATGGAAGTTATTCTAAATGTACAATAAAACTAGCTTCCTTACACAATGCTCTTGCGCGTGTGGACATTATTATCAAATCAGTGCTATTGTTTATACATATTTACAGATCTGAACAAAGCACTACCATAAAACACAATAAATTACTAAACATCCTAAAACTATCATAAATGTCCACACACTTACAATACATTTAACACATATATGAAAATAGCCTCATAAACATAGTCAAACAACACTCTGTCCAGGAGAATCAGACATTGACTAACTCACACACATCATAACAAATACCTTATTTAACGTACACCTATTTATATAATCTTATTTATGAAAAGATAGATTTATATATTCTTGAGTATTAAATTGGAAACATACCTTGACTTTACAAAATCTGTAAAAAATGTGCCCACTTGCTGTTGTCTGTCAGTGACTTGTCAGTGTAGTGACTGAGGTGCAAGTGAGGGTTAAAAAGCATGCAAAGCTGACCCTAAGGAAAACAATAGGGTCAACCACTCAACCAGAACATTTGCCCTGGCTGACACAAAAGAGCTGATAGGGTAGTGACTGACCCAAGCATAACTAAGTTAAAAGGAATTGTATCAAATCTTCATTAAAATCCCTAAAACCCATACTGCAAACTAATACTAAATACTAATACTAAATACTAATACTAAATACTAATATTAAGTACTAATACTAAATACTAATATTAATAATAATAATACTAATGCTAATACTAACTACAGTATCTATTATTTACACTATATACTAATACTGACACAAATAACTAATGCTAATATTAATACTAATACTAACTACACTATGTATTATATACACTATATACTACTGGTATATTACTGGTTAGTTGACAGTTAAACAAAACCTGTAACTGCCACATTATAAAGACTTATGGCAAGCTTTAAAGTTGGACCATTTATTCAGCTAAACATAACTCTCTACAGTTACCAAATGCAATCTCCTTTGTATTGATAAATGATTGTCACTTTTGCGTTGTAATCAAACAAAAGGGATATATTAGCTATTTGTTTGTTTATTGTAATCTTCAATCCTACCAATCCAGTTCGGAATCTTAAACTTCGCGGTCTGATTTAATCAATATGTATTTTACAAATAGCGCCTACAGGGAAGGTGGTTAATAAACACACAACTATATATCTATATAGATACTTCTCCTATTAATTACATAAGCAGTATGCAAAATGTTAAATTGCATCATCAAATCAAGAAGTACATGTTTGATGGAAATTACAAATAATTTGTAGTTTGATAAGCTACACCCGGACAAGCGTTTTTAATAGTTACTTTTGAATTCAATCGTTTTGTTTGTGTTATTAATAAACTGTAAAGATATTTTACTGTCATGGAAATTCCAACTGTATGCATTCCCTTCTAACCAAAGCAGTAAGAATCTTGCAACATTTGTTTTGATGCTCTACATCACCATGGCTTTCGCTGTTTCATTGCAGCAGCTCAGATATTATTTATACAAAGCACCATAACAACATATAGATTGTATTCTTTCTACAACTTTCGCTCATTTTCAAGGACAGCACACACATTTGAATTTCAATACAGTGCACACTGTCTACCCCTTGATCCCGTTAATGAACGCTTTGACCAAAATTGATACCCCTGCTTATTTGTTTCGCTGCGTGTTTTTAAAATGCAAATTGAAATACAGACAGCCAATTGCAGATATTATGGTACTTCAAATGGCCATCAAACCCTTTCGTGGCAGCCCAAATGATACATTCCCGTGAAACATGAACTCGGGTAAGTGACATTTTGTGGGAGATATATCAAGCATAAAATCCCTCCTCTTATCATCATGTCCGGTTTCCTCAGGAACTTAATACACATTTCAGTAGTTGATATCTTAGCTTGAAGTGAAACGCAATATCATTTAAGTGCTTGGATATTGGTCTACAACACGTACTATGTCCAGAGTTTACAATATGGAGAAACATAGATCACTCTTCCATTGTGAACATTCAATTCAGTTTTCAGATTCTCAAACAAATTTCAAGGCGTAAATAAATATGACAAGATTTTATTGAACCAATTCCATTGGTTTGAGAATATACATAAATAGCCAGCATCACACTGTAGATGATAATAACTCAATAATAGCCGATACCTGAAACAAAAAAATAGTAGAATAAAGTTGGGATATATGGATAAGTCACAACGAAGTCTTGAAACTAGCTGCATGATAAGCTAAACCAAATATTAGAGAATGCAGAGAATAATTTTAAAGATGTTTTGTAAAAGTCATCAGCTTTGTCGCGTAAAATAATAATACCATATAGGTAAATTATATAATTTTGCAAACGAGACTGAAAGTGGGATACGATAAACAAATGATATCATATTTTGTGAAATACCTTTTCCCAATCCCATTCCGTATCCTCCAATTCCGCCGTAGAGACCACCATAGCCTCCAAGTCCTCCGTACAGACCTCCCATGCCTCCGTATAGACCTCCCACGCCTCCGTATAGACCTCCCACGCCTCCGTATAGACCTCCCACGCCTCCGTATAGACCTCCCATGCCTCCGTACAGACCTCCATAGCCTCCGTACAGACCTCCAAGGCCTCCGTACAATCCACCCATTCCGTAGCCAATTCCGCCCAGTCCTCCTTTCAACCCGCCAATTCCACCATACAGACCGGTAGGCTCGGCAAAGGCGGTAACAGCCAGGCAGGCAACAAGAGCGGCGACTATCTTCATCATTTTGAGTATCTGTTGAGTAACGTGAAAATCGTTGTCAAGAAAGGGAAATAGCATGTTATCGTTACTTATCTGGTACATTCAGTTCACACCACTCATTGTGAATTATGTTATCAGTTTTACTTTCACCTGCATTCATATATTTCCCAATTTACAAGAACGTTTTATGTTACATATTTGTACTTTTATGAATTGGCTCAACATAAAGATTGAAAACAGCCAGATGCGCAGCAGATGAATCAAACATTAAAAGTATACATATATATCACAAGCAAACCTTAAAATAGTACTTACAGTTTGGTCTTGACTCGTATCTGTGTCTCAACGGCAGGTGAAGATAAGAGATGATGGAACAGTTTCCCCCATCCTTTATATATACCATTTGTGAATTATACGTGATTGATTTATCTTTGGCTGGCCACTTCCAGGTAAGTAACGCACCTCAGTTTAATGGTTTAAAGTAAGCATTCTTTTCGCATCAAAGGGCCCGAGGTTATCACCCTACGGGTACACATGCGAGCTGATATACATGAACATCGATTAAGGAAGTACAAGACAACGTATATAAAGGTGGCAAACAGACACACTCTCTCTGGCATCGTCTAACTGCATTTCAAACAGTCCTCGATACTCAACGTTTAACCTATATCAAGTAAATATTCGATAACGGTCTGAAAAGGGTGTATCCAGTAAATATATGATGTGGGAGCAGCATACATCAGACATTATAATGCATCTGTGTGATACGACATAACAAGAGACCAGAAAACTGACGCAACACACTAGTACAGCCTCACCACAGTACAGCAGTAGCACTGTACCACACGGGGTCAACTATGCTAACCGTTTCCGTGTAATACAGCAGCCTGCTCACAAGAAAATAGCTTCTGCTGAATATACTGCAGAAGTCCCCAGATACTACATTATTCTCCCCGAATTTTATTTATCTTACTGCATAATAACAATAAACTACAACAGCTTTATTTCCTAACTGATAGGTACATATATTGGTTTCTTCTCACAAAGGGACTGTCACTATGAATACTCACGTGCACAACATCTTTTTATGCGTGTAATATCTGTTAAAAGCCTAAAGTACACCAATATCTTCTGAAAACATGATTGACATATGAACAACAGCTTGTTTTCTCGTCTTTCTTGACTTGTCTTTGTATGTGTTTGTGACGGAGGAACCGTTGGGGCAGGATACGCTTACTTTTTGGCAACCGCCAGGTATCATCACTATCTGGTAGTCATTCCTACGCACATGCGTGTGATCATTAAAGTCGAAATCGTACAATGGTCTTTGCTTCGAGCAGAGGTTTCGAATGATTCTGAACAGGGTTATGTAGCTTTTATTTGCAACTGCGTTTCTTGAGAGAACTCTCTTATTTTCAACATATCATCTTGATAATTGTACACTTCATTATCAAGGCATTTGTAATAATACGAGCATCACTCAATTTGTTATCTCAATTTCTATAGATAACGCCTGAATATTGATATAATAATCATTCAATGATGACCCTTTAACTACATAAATCGTCAACGCCAGAGAATAATCAGGCCCCATTATCTGCTGAAACAGATTTCATTGGGTGTAAAAGGCAAGATTGTGCTAAAACATATACTGAATATGAAAGATGTCACCAGGTGTTAATGAATAGTTTATATTTGTATATATTTGTTGGGTGTTTCATGAGCTCCTCCGTCAGTTCCATTGTGTGCCAGATTAGGAGAATGTTGTCTTTTGACAATGTCTCAGCCATTCATACATTTGCATATATACTTAATCACTGTTGCAAATAACTCACTTTAACGTGTTTTAATCTTCGGGTGAGTCTTTGGTTCTAAACATTAGAAGAAAGAATATAAATCGCCTCTACCCTTTAAGTATGCCCTTGACATGATGAAGCAGTAGTGATAGTGATGGTGATGACTGTGTTCTTTTAAGGCGTGTTTAAACCAAAACTCATACCAAGAATAAAACACGCGCAAATCAGTTTGACATTCGTGTCAATGTGTAAGTGTATAAGGGTTTCCCAGAAAAACCGTACATCTAAAAGTAAAGACGTGTGTTTTCAGAAGAAAATGCTCTTAAAGTATAACACAAAGGTGTTTTCAAAGATAGACATGATCAAACGACTTGTTTTTACAGTCTGGTTGTTGTTATAAAGACTTATGGCAAGCTTTAAAGTTGGACCATTTATTCAGCTAAACATAACTCTCTACAGTTACCAAATGCAATCTCCTTTGTATTGATAAATGATTGTCACTTTTGCGTTGTAATCAAACAAAAGGGATATATTAGCTATTTGTTTGTTTATTGTAATCTTCAATCCTACCAATCCAGTTCGGAATCTTAAACTTCGCGGTCTGATTTAATCAATATGTATTTTATAAATAGCGCCTACAGGGAAGGTGGTTAATAAACACACAACTATATATCTATATAGATACTTCTCCTATTAATTACATAAGCAGTATGCAAAATGTTAAATTGCATCATCAAATCAAGAAGTACATGTTTGATGGAAATTACAAATAATTTGTAGTTTGATAAGCTACACCCGGACAAGCGTTTTTAATAGTTACTTTTGAATTCAATCGTTTTGTTTGTGTTATTAATAAACTGTAAAGATATTTTACTGTCATGGAAATTCCAACTGTATGCATTCCCTTCTAACCAAAGCAGTAAGAATCTTGCAACATTTGTTTTGATGCTCTACATCACCATGGCTTTCGCTGTTTCATTGCAGCAGCTCAGATATTATTTATACAAAGCACCATAACAACATATAGATTGTATTCTTTCTACAACTTTCGCTCATTTTCAAGGACAGCACACACATTTGAATTTCAATACAGTGCACACTGTCTACCCCTTGATCCCGTTAATGAACGCTTTGACCAAAATTGATACCCCTGCTTATTTGTTTCGCTGCGTGTTTTTAAAATGCAAATTGAAATACAGACAGCCAATTGCAGATATTATGGTACTTCAAATGGCCATCAAACCCTTTCGTGGCAGCCCAAATGATACATTCCCGTGAAACATGAACTCGGGTAAGTGACATTTTGTGGGAGATATATCAAGCATAAAATCCCTCCTCTTATCATCATGTCCGGTTTCCTCAGGAACTTAATACACATTTCAGTAGTTGATATCTTAGCTTGAAGTGAAACGCAATATCATTTAAGTGCTTGGATATTGGTCTACAACACGTACTATGTCCAGAGTTTACAATATGGAGAAACATAGATCACTCTTCCATTGTGAACATTCAATTCAGTTTTCAGATTCTCAAACAAATTTCAAGGCGTAAATAAATATGACAAGATTTTATTGAACCAATTCCATTGGTTTGAGAATATACATAAATAGCCAGCATCACACTGTAGATGATAATAACTCAATAATAGCCGATACCTGAAACAAAAAAATAGTAGAATAAAGTTGGGATATATGGATAAGTCACAACGAAGTCTTGAAACTAGCTGCATGATAAGCTAAACCAAATATTAGAGAATGCAGAGAATAATTTTAAAGATGTTTTGTAAAAGTCATCAGCTTTGTCGCGTAAAATAATAATACCATATAGGTAAATTATATAATTTTGCAAACGAGACTGAAAGTGGGATACGATAAACAAATGATATCATATTTTGTGAAATACCTTTTCCCAATCCCATTCCGTATCCTCCAATTCCGCCGTAGAGACCACCATAGCCTCCAAGTCCTCCGTACAGACCTCCCATGCCTCCGTATAGACCTCCCACGCCTCCGTATAGACCTCCCACGCCTCCGTATAGACCACCCATGCCTCCGTACAGACCTCCATAGCCTCCGTACAGACCTCCAAGGCCTCCGTACAATCCACCCATTCCGTAGCCAATTCCGCCCAGTCCTCCTTTCAACCCGCCAATTCCACCATACAGACCGGTAGGCTCGGCAAAGGCGGTAACAGCCAGGCAGGCAACAAGAGCGGCGACTATCTTCATCATTTTGAGTATCTGTTGAGTAACGTGAAAATCGTTGTCAAGAAAGGGAAATAGCATGTTATCGTTACTCATCTGGTACATTCAGTTCACACCACTCATTGTGAATTATGTTATCAGTTTTACTTTCACCTTCATTCATATATTTCCCAATTTACAAGAACGTTTTATGTTACATATTTGTACTTTTATGAATTAGCTCAACATAAAGATTGAAAACAGCCAGATGCGCAGCAGATGAATCAAACATTAAAAGTATACATATATATCACAAGCAAACCTTAAAATAGTACTTACAGTTTGGTCTTGACTCGTATCTGTGTCTCAACGGCAGGTGAAGATAAGAGATGATGGAACAGTTTCCCCCATCCTTTATATATACCATTTGTGAATTATACGTGATTGATTTATCTTTGGCTGGCCACTTCCAGGTAAGTAACGCACCTCAGTTTAATGGTGTAAAGTAAGCATTCTTTTCGCATCAAAGGGCCCGAGGTTATCACCCTACGGGTACACATGCGAGCTGATATACATGAACATCGATGTAGGAAGTACAAGACAACGTATATAAAGGTGGCAAACAGACACACTCTCTCTGGCATCGTCTAACTGCATTTCAAACAGTCCTCGATACTCAACGTTTAACCTATATCAAGTAAATATTCGATAACGGTCTGAAAAGGGTGTATCCAGTAAATATATGATGTGGGAGCAGCATACATCAGACATTATAATGCATCTGTGTGATACGACATAACAAGAGACCAGAAAACTGACGCAACACACTAGTACAGCCTCACCACAGTACAGCAGTAGCACTGTACCACACGGGGTCAACTATGCTAACCGTTTCCGTGTAATACAGCAGCCTGCTCACAAGAAAATAGCTTCTGCTGAATATACTGCAGAAGTCCCCAGATACTACATTATTCTCCCCGAATTTTATTTATCTTACTGCACAATAACAATAAACTACAACAGCTTTATTTCCTAACTGATAGGTACATATATTGGTTTCTTCTCACAAAGGGACTGTCACTATGAATACTCACAACATCTTTTTATGCGTGTAATATCTGTTAAAAGCCTAAAGTACACCAATATCTTCTGAAAACATGATTGACATATGAACAACAGCTTGTTTTCTCGTCTTTCTTGACTTGTCTTTGTATGTGTTTGTGACGGAGGAACCGTTGGGGCAGGATACGCTTACTTTTTGGCAACCGCCAGGTATCATCACTATCTGGTAGACATTCATACGCACATGCGTGTGATCATTAAAGTCGAAATCGTACAATGGTCTTTGCTTCGAGCAGAGGTTTCGAATGATTCTGAACAGGGTTATGTAGCTTTTATTTGCAACTGCGTTTCTTGAGAGAACTCTCTTATTTTCAACATATCATCTTGATAATTGTACACTTCATTATCAAGGCATTTGTAATAATACGAGCATCACTCAATTTGTTATCTCAATTTCTATAGATAACGCCTGAATATTGATATAATAATCATTCAATGATGACCCTTTAACTACATAAATCGTCAACGCCAGAGAAAAATCAGGCTCCATTATCTGTTGAAACAGATTTCATTGGGTGTAAAAGGCAAGATTGTGCTAAAACATATACTGAATATAAGTGATGTCACCAGGTGTTAATGAATAGTTTATATTTGTATATATTTGTTGGGTGTTTCATGAGCTCCTCCGTCAGTTCCATTGTGTGCCAGATTGGGAGAATGTTGTCTTTTGACAATGTCTCAGCCATTCATACATTTGCATATATACTTAATCACTGTTGCAAATAACTCACTTTAACGTGTTTTAATCTTCGGGTGAGTCTTTGGTTCTAAACATTAGAAGAAAGAATATAAATCGCCGCTACCCTTTAAGTATGCCCTTGACATGATGAAGCAGTAGTGATAGTGATGGTGATGACTGTGTTCTTTTAAGGCGTGTTTAAACCAAAACTCATACCAAGAATAAAACACGCGCAAATCAGTTTGACATTCGTGTCAATGTGTAAGTGTATAAGGGTTTCCCAGAAAAACCGTACATCTAAAAGTAAAGACGTGTGTTTTCAGAAGAAAATGCTCTTAAAGTATAACACAAAGGTGTTTTCAAAGATAGACACGATCAAACGACTTGTTTTTTCAGTCTGGTTGTTGTTATAAAGACTTATGGCAAGCTTTAAAGTTGGACCATTTATTCAGCTAAACATAACTCTCTACAGTTACCAAATGCAATCTCCTTTGTATTGATAAATGATTGTCACTTTTGCGTTGTAATCAAACAAAAGGGATATATTAGCTATTTGTTTGTTTATTGTAATCTTCAATCCTACCAATCCAGTTCGGAATCTTAAACTTCGCGGTCTGATTTAATCAATATGTATTTTACAAATAGCGCCTACAGGGAAGGTGGTTAATAAACACACAACTATATATCTATATAGATACTTCTCCTATTAATTACATAAGCAGTATGCAAAATGTTAAATTGCATCATCAAATCAAGAAGTACATGTTTGATGGAAATTACAAATAATTTGTAGTTTGATAAGCTACACCCGGACAAGCGTTTTTAATAGTTACTTTTGAATTCAATCGTTTTGTTTGTGTTATTAATAAACTGTAAAGATATGTTACTGTCATGGAAATTCCAACTGTATGCATTCCCTTCTAACCAAAGCAGTAAGAATCTTGCAACATTTGTTTTGATGCTCTACATCACCATGGCTTTCGCTGTTTCATTGCAGCAGCTCAGATATTATTTATACAAAGCGCCATAACAACATGTAGATTGTATTCTGAATACAACTTTCGCTCATTTTCAAGGACAGCACACACATTTGCATTTCAATACAGTGCACACTGTCTACCCCTTGATCCCGTTAATGAACGATTTGACCAAAATTGATACCCCTGCTTATTTGTTTCGCTGCGTGTTTTTAAAATGCAAATTGAAATACAGACAGCCAATTGCAGATATTATGGTACTTCAAATGGCCATCAAACCCTTTCGTGGCAGCCCAAATGATACATTCCCGTGAAACATGAACTCGGGTAAGTGACATTTTGTTGAGAGATATATCAAGCATAAAATCCCTCCTCTTATCATCATGTCCGGTTTCCTCAGGAACTTAATACACATTTCAGTAGTTGATATCTTAGCTTGAAGTGAAACGCAATATCATTTAAGTGCTTGGATATTGGTCTACAACACGTACTATGTCCAGAGTTTACAATATGGAGAAACATAGATCACTCTTCCATTGTGAACATTCAATTCAGTTTTCAGATTCTCAAACAAATTTCAAGGCGTAAATAAATATGACAAGATTTTATTGAACCAATTCCATTGGTTTGAGAATATACATAAATAGCCAGCATCACACTGTAGATGATAATAACTCAATAATAGCCGATACCTGAAACAAAAAAATAGTAGAATAAAGTTGGGATATATGGATAAGTCACAACGAAGTCTTGAAACTAGCTGCATGATAAGCTAAACCAAATATTAGAGAATGCAGAGAATAATTTTAAAGATGTTTTGTAAAAGTCATCAGCTTTGTCGCGTAAAATAATAATACCATATAGGTAAATTATATAATTTTGCAAACGAGACTGAAAGTGGGATACGATAAACAAATGATATCATATTTTGTGAAATACCTTTTCCCAATCCCATTCCGTATCCTCCAATTCCGCCGTAGAGACCACCATAGCCTCCAAGTCCTCCGTACAGACCTCCCATGCCTCCGTATAGACCTCCCACGCCTCCGTATAGACCTCCCACGCCTCCGTATAGACCTCCCACGCCTCCACATAGACCTCCCATGCCTCCGTATAGACCTCCCACGCCTCCGTATAGACCTCCCACGCCTCCGTATAGACCTCCCACGCCTCCACATAGACCTCCCATGCCTCCGTACAGACCTCCATAGCCTCCGTACAGACCTCCAAGGCCTCCGTACAATCCACCCATTCCGTAGCCAATTCCGCCCAGTCCTCCTTTCAACCCGCCAATTCCACCATACAGACCGGTAGGCTCGGCAAAGGCGGTAACAGCCAGGCAGGCAACAAGAGCGGCGACTATCTTCATCATTTTGAGTATCTGTTGAGTAAAGTGAAAATCGTTGTCAAGAAAGGGAAATAGCATGTTATCGTTACTCATCTGGTACATTCAGTTCACACCACTCATTGTGAATTATGTTATCAGTTTTACTTTCACCTGCATTCATATATTTCCCAATTTACAAGAACGTTTTATGTTACATATTTGTACTTTTATGAATTAGCTCAACATAAAGATTGAAAACAGCCAGATGGGCAGCAGATGAATCAAACATTAAAAGTATACATATATATCACAAGCAAACCTTAAAATAGTACTTACAGTTTGGTCTTGACTCGTATCTGTGTCTCAACGGCAGGTGAAGATAAGAGATGATGGAACAGTTTCCCCCATCCTTTATATATACCATTTGTGAATTATACGTGATTGATTTATCTTTGGCTGGCCACTTCCAGGTAAGTAACGCACCTCAGTTTAATGGTGTAAAGTAAGCATTCTTTTCGCATCAAAGGGCCCGAGGTTATCACCCTACGGGTACACATGCGAGCTGATATACATGAACATCGATGTAGGAAGTACAAGACAACGTATATAAAGGTGGCAAACAGACACACTCTCTCTGGCATCGTCTAACTGCATTTCAAACAGTCCTCGATACTCAACGTTTAACCTATATCAAGTAAATATTCGATAACGGTCTGAAAAGGGTGTATCCAGTAAATATATGATGTGGGAGCAGCATACATCAGACATTATAATGCATCTGTGTGATACGACATAACAAGAGACCAGAAAACTGACGCAACACACTAGTACAGCCTCACCACAGTACAGCAGTAGCACTGTACCACACGGGGTCAACTATGCTAACCGTTTCCGTGTAATACAGCAGCCTGCTCACAAGAAAATAGCTTCTGCTGAATATACTGCAGAAGTCCCCAGATACTACATTATTCTCCCCGAATTTTATTTATCTTACTGCACAATAACAATAAACTACAACAGCTTTATTTCCTAACTGATAGGTACATATATTGGTTTCTTCTCACAAAGGGACTGTCACTATGAATACTCACAACATCTTTTTATGCGTGTAATATCTGTTAAAAGCCTAAAGTACACCAATATCTTCTGAAAACATGATTGACATATGAACAACAGCTTGTTTTCTCGTCTTTCTTGACTTGTCTTTGTATGTGTTTGTGACGGAGGAACCGTTGGGGCAGGATACGCTTACTTTTTGGCAACCGCCAGGTATCATCACTATCTGGTAGACATTCATACGCACATGCGTGTGATCATTAAAGTCGAAATCGTACAATGGTCTTTGCTTCGAGCAGAGGTTTCGAATGATTCTGAACAGGGTTATGTAGCTTTTATTTGCAACTGCGTTTCTTGAGAGAACTCTCTTATTTTCAACATATCATCTTGATAATTGTACACTTCATTATCAAGGCATTTGTAATAATACGAGCATCACTCAATTTGTTATCTCAATTTCTATAGATAACGCCTGAATATTGATATAATAATCATTCAATGATGACCCTTTAACTACATAAATCGTCAACGCCAGAGAAAAATCAGGCTCCATTATCTGTTGAAACAGATTTCATTGGGTGTAAAAGGCAAGATTGTGCTAAAACATATACTGAATATAAGTGATGTCACCAGGTGTTAATGAATAGTTTATATTTGTATATATTTGTTGGGTGTTTCATGAGCTCCTCCGTCAGTTCCATTGTGTGCCAGATTGGGAGAATGTTGTCTTTTGACAATGTCTCAGCCATTCATACATTTGCATATATACTTAATCACTGTTGCAAATAACTCACTTTAACGTGTTTTAATCTTCGGGTGAGTCTTTGGTTCTAAACATTAGAAGAAAGAATATAAATCGCCGCTACCCTTTAAGTATGCCCTTGACATGATGAAGCAGTAGTGATAGTGATGGTGATGACTGTGTTCTTTTAAGGCGTGTTTAAACCAAAACTCATACCAAGAATAAAACACGCGCAAATCAGTTTGACATTCGTGTCAATGTGTAAGTGTATAAGGGTTTCCCAGAAAAACCGTACATCTAAAAGTAAAGACGTGTGTTTTCAGAAGAAAATGCTCTTAAAGTATAACACAAAGGTGTTTTCAAAGATAGACACGATCAAACGACTTGTTTTTTCAGTCTGGTTGTTGTTATAAAGACTTATGGCAAGCTTTAAAGTTGGACCATTTATTCAGCTAAACATAACTCTCTACAGTTACCAAATGCAATCTCCTTTGTATTGATAAATGATTGTCACTTTTGCGTTGTAATCAAACAAAAGGGATATATTAGCTATTTGTTTGTTTATTGTAATCTTCAATCCTACCAATCCAGTTCGGAATCTTAAACTTCGCGGTCTGATTTAATCAATATGTATTTTACAAATAGCGCCTACAGGGAAGGTGGTTAATAAACACACAACTATATATCTATATAGATACTTCTCCTATTAATTACATAAGCAGTATGCAAAATGTTAAATTGCATCATCAAATCAAGAAGTACATGTTTGATGGAAATTACAAATAATTTGTAGTTTGATAAGCTACACCCGGACAAGCGTTTTTAATAGTTACTTTTGAATTCAATCGTTTTGTTTGTGTTATTAATAAACTGTAAAGATATGTTACTGTCATGGAAATTCCAACTGTATGCATTCCCTTCTAACCAAAGCAGTAAGAATCTTGCAACATTTGTTTTGATGCTCTACATCACCATGGCTTTCGCTGTTTCATTGCAGCAGCTCAGATATTATTTATACAAAGCGCCATAACAACATGTAGATTGTATTCTGAATACAACTTTCGCTCATTTTCAAGGACAGCACACACATTTGCATTTCAATACAGTGCACACTGTCTACCCCTTGATCCCGTTAATGAACGATTTGACCAAAATTGATACCCCTGCTTATTTGTTTCGCTGCGTGTTTTTAAAATGCAAATTGAAATACAGACAGCCAATTGCAGATATTATGGTACTTCAAATGGCCATCAAACCCTTTCGTGGCAGCCCAAATGATACATTCCCGTGAAACATGAACTCGGGTAAGTGACATTTTGTTGAGAGATATATCAAGCATAAAATCCCTCCTCTTATCATCATGTCCGGTTTCCTCAGGAACTTAATACACATTTCAGTAGTTGATATCTTAGCTTGAAGTGAAACGCAATATCATTTAAGTGCTTGGATATTGGTCTACAACACGTACTATGTCCAGAGTTTACAATATGGAGAAACATAGATCACTCTTCCATTGTGAACATTCAATTCAGTTTTCAGATTCTCAAACAAATTTCAAGGCGTAAATAAATATGACAAGATTTTATTGAACCAATTCCATTGGTTTGAGAATATACATAAATAGCCAGCATCACACTGTAGATGATAATAACTCAATAATAGCCGATACCTGAAACAAAAAAATAGTAGAATAAAGTTGGGATATATGGATAAGTCACAACGAAGTCTTGAAACTAGCTGCATGATAAGCTAAACCAAATATTAGAGAATGCAGAGAATAATTTTAAAGATGTTTTGTAAAAGTCATCAGCTTTGTCGCGTAAAATAATAATACCATATAGGTAAATTATATAATTTTGCAAACGAGACTGAAAGTGGGATACGATAAACAAATGATATCATATTTTGTGAAATACCTTTTCCCAATCCCATTCCGTATCCTCCAATTCCGCCGTAGAGACCACCATAGCCTCCAAGTCCTCCGTACAGACCTCCCATGCCTCCGTATAGACCTCCCACGCCTCCGTATAGACCTCCCACGCCTCCGTATAGACCTCCCACGCCTCCACATAGACCTCCCATGCCTCCGTATAGACCTCCCACGCCTCCGTATAGACCTCCCACGCCTCCGTATAGACCTCCCACGCCTCCACATAGACCTCCCATGCCTCCGTACAGACCTCCATAGCCTCCGTACAGACCTCCAAGGCCTCCGTACAATCCACCCATTCCGTAGCCAATTCCGCCCAGTCCTCCTTTCAACCCGCCAATTCCACCATACAGACCGGTAGGCTCGGCAAAGGCGGTAACAGCCAGGCAGGCAACAAGAGCGGCGACTATCTTCATCATTTTGAGTATCTGTTGAGTAAAGTGAAAATCGTTGTCAAGAAAGGGAAATAGCATGTTATCGTTACTCATCTGGTACATTCAGTTCACACCACTCATTGTGAATTATGTTATCAGTTTTACTTTCACCTGCATTCATATATTTCCCAATTTACAAGAACGTTTTATGTTACATATTTGTACTTTTATGAATTAGCTCAACATAAAGATTGAAAACAGCCAGATGGGCAGCAGATGAATCAAACATTAAAAGTATACATATATATCACAAGCAAACCTTAAAATAGTACTTACAGTTTGGTCTTGACTCGTATCTGTGTCTCAACGGCAGGTGAAGATAAGAGATGATGGAACAGTTTCCCCCATCCTTTATATATACCATTTGTGAATTATACGTGATTGATTTATCTTTGGCTGGCCACTTCCAGGTAAGTAACGCACCTCAGTTTAATGGTGTAAAGTAAGCATTCTTTTCGCATCAAAGGGCCCGAGGTTATCACCCTACGGGTACACATGCGAGCTGATATACATGAACATCGATGTAGGAAGTACAAGACAACGTATATAAAGGTGGCAAACAGACACACTCTCTCTGGCATCGTCTAACTGCATTTCAAACAGTCCTCGATACTCAACGTTTAACCTATATCAAGTAAATATTCGATAACGGTCTGAAAAGGGTGTATCCAGTAAATATATGATGTGGGAGCAGCATACATCAGACATTATAATGCATCTGTGTGATACGACATAACAAGAGACCAGAAAACTGACGCAACACACTAGTACAGCCTCACCACAGTACAGCAGTAGCACTGTACCACACGGGGTCAACTATGCTAACCGTTTCCGTGTAATACAGCAGCCTGCTCACAAGAAAATAGCTTCTGCTGAATATACTGCAGAAGTCCCCAGATACTACATTATTCTCCCCGAATTTTATTTATCTTACTGCACAATAACAATAAACTACAACAGCTTTATTTCCTAACTGATAGGTACATATATTGGTTTCTTCTCACAAAGGGACTGTCACTATGAATACTCACAACATCTTTTTATGCGTGTAATATCTGTTAAAAGCCTAAAGTACACCAATATCTTCTGAAAACATGATTGACATATGAACAACAGCTTGTTTTCTCGTCTTCGTATGTGTTTGTGATGGAGGAACCGTTGGGGCAGGATACGCTTACTTTTTGGCAACCGCCAGGTATCATCACTATCTGGTAGTCATTCCTACGCACATGCGTGTGATCATTAAAGTCGAAATCGTACAATAGTCTTTGCTTCGAGCAGAGGTTTCGAATGATTCTGAACAGGGTTATGTGGCTTTTATTTGCAACTGCGTTTCTTGAGAGAACTCTCTTATTTTCAACATATCATCTTGATAATTGTACACTTCATTATCAAGGCATTTGTAATAATACGAGCATCACTCAATTTGTTATCTCAATTTCTATAGATAACGCCTGAATATTGATATAATAATCATTCAATGATGACCCTTTAACTACATAAATCGTCAACGCCAGAGAAAAATCAGGCTCCATTATCTGTTGAAACAGATTTCATTGGGTGTAAAAGGCAAGATTGTGCTAAAACATATACTGAATATAAGTGATGTCACCAGGTGTTAATGAATAGTTTATATTTGTATATATTTGTTGGGTGTTTCATGAGCTCCTCCGTCAGTTCCATTGTGTGCCAGATTGGGAGAATGTTGTCTTTTGACAATGTCTCAGCCATTCATACATTTGCATATATACTTAATCACTGTTGCAAATAACTCACTTTAACATGTTTTAATCTTCGGGTGAGTCTTTGGTTCTAAACATTAGAAGAAAGAATATAAATCGCCGCTACCCTTTAAGTATGCCCTTGACATGATGAAGCAGTAGTGACAGTGATGACTGTGTTCTTTTAAGGCGTGTTTAAACCAAAACTCATACCAAGAATAAAACACGCGCAAATCAGTTTGACAATGTGTAACTATATAAGGGTTTCCCAGAAAAACCGTACATCTAAAAGTAAAGACGTGTGTTTTCAGAAGAAAATGCTCTTAAAGTATAACACAAAGGTGTTTTCAAAGATAGACATGATCAAACGACTTGTTTTTACAGTCTGGTTGTTGTTATAAAGACTTATGACAGGCTTTAAAGTTGGACCATTTATTCCGCTGAATTTCACTCTCTACAGTTACCAAATGCAATCTCCTTTGTATTGATAAATGATTGTCACTTTTGCGTTGTAATCAAACAAAAGGGATATATTAGCTATTTGTTTGTTTATTGTAATCTTCAATCCTACCAATCCAGTTCGGAATCTTAAACTTTGCGGTCTGATTTAATCAATATGTATTTTACAAATAGCGCCTACAGGGAAGGTGGTTAATAAACACACAACTATATATCTATATAGATACTTCTCCTATTAATTACATAAGCAGTATGCAAAATGTTAAATTGCATCATCAAATCAAGAAGTACATGTTTGATGGAAATTACAAATAATTTGTAGTTTGATAAGCTACACCCGGACAAGCGTTTTTAATAGTTACTTTTGAATTCAATCGTTTTGTTTGTGTTATTAATAAACTGTAAAGATATTTTACTGTCATGGAAATTCCAACTGTATGCATTCCTTTCTAACCAAAGCAGTAAGAATCTTGCAACATTTGTTTTGATGCTCTACATCACCATGGCTTTCGCTGTTTCATTGCAGCAGCTCAGATATTATTTATACAAAGCGCCATAACAACATGTAGATTGTATTCTGAATACAACTTTCGCTCATTTTCAAGGACAGCACACACATTTGCATTTCAATACAGTGCACACTGTCTACCCCTTGATCCCGTTAATGAACGATTTGACCAAAATTGATACCCCTGCTTATTTGTTTCGCTGCGTGTTTTTAAAATGCAAATTGAAATACAGACAGCCAATTGCAGATATTATGGTACTTCAAATGGCCATCAAACCCTTTCGTGGCAGCCCAAATGATACATTCCCGTGAAACATGAACTCGGGTAAGTGACATTTTGTTGAGAGATATATCAAGCATAAAATCCCTCCTCTTATCATCATGTCCGGTTTCCTCAGGAACTTAATACACATTTCAGTAGTTGATATCTTAGCTTGAAGTGAAACGCAATATCATTTAAGTGCTTGGATATTGGTCTACAACACGTACTATGTCCAGAGTTTACAATATGGAGAAACATAGATCACTCTTCCATTGTGAACATTCAATTCAGTTTTCAGATTCTCAAACAAATTTCAAGGCGTAAATAAATATGACAAGATTTTATTGAACCAATTCCATTGGTTTGAGAATATACATAAATAGCCAGCATCACACTGTAGATGATAATAACTCAATAATAGCCGATACCTGAAACAAAAAAATAGTAGAATAAAGTTGGGATATATGGATAAGTCACAACGAAGTCTTGAAACTAGCTGCATGATAAGCTAAACCAAATATTAGAGAATGCAGAGAATAATTTTAAAGATGTTTTGTAAAAGTCATCAGCTTTGTCGCGTAAAATAATAATACCATATAGGTAAATTATATAATTTTGCAAACGAGACTGAAAGTGGGATACGATAAACAAATGATATCATATTTTGTGAAATACCTTTTCCCAATCCCATTCCGTATCCTCCAATTCCGCCGTAGAGACCACCATAGCCTCCAAGTCCTCCGTACAGACCTCCCATGCCTCCGTATAGACCTCCCACGCCTCCGTATAGACCTCCCACGCCTCCGTATAGACCTCCCACGCCTCCGTATAGACCTCCCATGCCTCCGTACAGACCTCCATAGCCTCCGTACAGACCTCCAAGGCCTCCGTACAATCCACCCATTCCGTAGCCAATTCCGCCCAGTCCTCCTTTCAACCCGCCAATTCCACCATACAGACCGGTAGGCTCGGCAAAAGCGGTAACAGCCAGGCAGGCAACAAGAGCGGCGACTATCTTCATCATTTTGAGTATCTGTTGAGTAAAGTGAAAATCGTTGTCAAGAAAGGGAAATAGCATGTTATCGTTACTCATCTGGTACATTCAGTTTACACCACTCATTGTGAATTATGTTATCAGTTTTACTTTCACCTGCATTCATATATTTCCCAATTTACAAGAACGTTTTATGTTACATATTTGTACTTTTATGAATTAGCTCAACATAAAGATTGAAAACAGCCAGATGGGCAGCAGATGAATCAAACATTAAAAGTATACATATATATCACAAGCAAACCTTAAAATAGTACTTACAGTTTGGTCTTGACTCGTATCTGTGTCTCAACGGCAGGTGAAGATAAGAGATGATGGAACAGTTTCCCCCATCCTTTATATATACCATTTGTGAATTATACGTGATTGATTTATCTTTGGCTGGCCACTTCCAGGTAAGTAACGAACCTCAGTTTAATGGTGTAAAGTATGCATTCTTTTCGCATCAAAGGGCCCGAGGTTATCACCCTACGGGTACACATGCGAGCTGATATACATGAACATCGATTAAGGAAGTACAAGACAACGTATATAAAGGTGGCAAACAGACACACTCTCTCTGGCATCGTCTAACTGCATTTCAAACAGTCCTCGATACTCAACGTTTAACCTATATCAAGTAAATATTCGATAACGGTCTGAAAAGGGTGTATCCAGTAAATATATGATGTGGGAGCAGCATACATCAGACATTATAATGCATCTGTGTGATACGACATAACAAGAGACCAGAAAACTGACGCAACACACTAGTACAGCCTCACCACAGTACAGCAGTAGCACTGTACCACACGGGGTCAACTATGCTAACCGTTTCCGTGTAATACAGCAGCCTGCTCACAAGAAAATAGCTTCTGCTGAATATACTGCAGAAGTCCCCAGATACTACATTATTCTCCCCGAATTTTATTTATCTTACTGCACAATAACAATAAACTACAACAGCTTTATTTCCTAACTGATAGGTACATATATTGGTTTCTTCTCACAAAGGGACTGTCACTATGAATACTCACAACATCTTTTTATGCGTGTAATATCTGTTAAAAGCCTAAAGTACACCAATATCTTCTGAAAACATGATTGACATATGAACAACAGCTTGTTTTCTCGTCTTTGTATGTGTTTGTGACGGAGGAACCGTTGGGGCAGGATACGCTTACTTTTTGGCAACCGCCAGGTATCATCACTATCTGGTAGTCATTCCTACGCACATGCGTGTGATCATTAAAGTCGAAATCGTACAATAGTCTTTGCTTCGAGCAGAGGTTTCGAATGATTCTGAACAGGGTTATGTGGCTTTTATTTGCAACTGCGTTTCTTGAGAGAACTCTCTTATTTTCAACATATCATCTTGATAATTGTACACTTCATTATCAAGGCATTTGTAATAATACGAGCATCACTCAATTTGTTATCTCAATTTCTATAGATAACGCCTGAATATTGATATAATAATCATTCAATGATGACCCTTTAACTACATAAATCGTCAACGCCAGAGAAAAATCAGGCTCCATTATCTGTTGAAACAGAATTTATTGGGTGTAAAAGGCAAGATTGTGCTAAAACATATACTGAATATAAGTGATGTCACCAGGTGTTAATGAATAGTTTATATTTGTATATATTTGTTGGGTGTTTCATGAGCTCCTCCGTCAGTTCCATTGTGTGCCAGATTGGGAGAATGTTGTCTTTTGACAATGTCTCAGCCATTCATACATTTGCATATATACTTAATCACTGTTGCAAATAACTCACTTTAACGTGTTTTAATCTTCGGGTGAGTCTTTGGTTCTAAACATTAGAAGAAAGAATATAAATCGCCGCTACCCTTTAAGTATGCCCTTGACATTATGAAGCAGTAGTGACAGTGATGACTGTGTTCTTTTAAGGCGTGTTTAAACCAAAACTCATACCAAGAATAAAACACGCGCAAATCAGTTTGACAATGTGTAACTATATAAGGGTTTCCCAGAAAAACCGTACATCTAAAAGTAAAGACGTGTGTTTTCAGAAGAAAATGCTCTTAAAGTATAACACAAAGGTGTTTTCAAAGATAGACATGATCAAACGACTTGTTTTTACAGTCTGGTTGTTGTTATAAAGACTTATGACAGGCTTTAAAGTTGGACCATTTATTCCGCTGAATTTCACTCTCTACAGTTACCAAATGCAATCTCCTTTGTATTGATAAATGATTGTCACTTTTGCGTTGTAATCAAACAAAAGGGATATATTAGCTATTTGTTTGTTTATTGTAATCTTCAATCCTACCAATCCAGTTCGGAATCTTAAACTTTGCGGTCTGATTTAATCAATATGTATTTTACAAATAGCGCCTACAGGGAAGGTGGTTAATAAACACACAACTATATATCTATATAGATACTTCTCCTATTAATTACATAAGCAGTATGCAAAATGTTAAATTGCATCATCAAATCAAGAAGTACATGTTTGATGGAAATTACAAATAATTTGTAGTTTGATAAGCTACACCCGGACAAGCGTTTTTAATAGTTACTTTTGAATTCAATCGTTTTGTTTGTGTTATTAATAAACTGTAAAGATATTTTACTGTCATGGAAATTCCAACTGTATGCATTCCTTTCTAACCAAAGCAGTAAGAATCTTGCAACATTTGTTTTGATGCTCTACATCACCATGGCTTTCGCTGTTTCATTGCAGCAGCTCAGATATTATTTATACAAAGCGCCATAACAACATGTAGATTGTATTCTGAATACAACTTTCGCTCATTTTCAAGGACAGCACACACATTTGCATTTCAATACAGTGCACACTGTCTACCCCTTGATCCCGTTAATGAACGCTTTGACCAAAATTGATACCCCTGCTTATTTGTTTCGCTGCGTGTTTTTAAAATGCAAATTGAAATACAGACAGCCAATTGCAGATATTATGGTACTTCAAATGGCCATCAAACCCTTTCGTGGCAGCCCAAATGATACATTCCCGTGAAACATGAACTCGGGTAAGTGACATTTTGTTGAGAGATATATCAAGCATAAAATCCCTCCTCTTATCATCATGTCCGGTTTCCTCAGGAACTTAATACACATTTCAGTAGTTGATATCTTAGCTTGAAGTGAAACGCAATATCATTTAAGTGCTTGGATATTGGTCTACAACACGTACTATGTCCAGAGTTTACAATATGGAGAAACATAGATCACTCTTCCATTGTGAACATTCAATTCAGTTTTCAGATTCTCAAACAAATTTCAAGGCGTAAATAAATATGACAAGATTTTATTGAACCAATTCCATTGGTTTGAGAATATACATAAATAGCCAGCATCACACTGTAGATGATAATAACTCAATAATAGCCGATACCTGAAACAAAAAAATAGTAGAATAAAGTTGGGATATATGGATAAGTCACAACGAAGTCTTGAAACTAGCTGCATGATAAGCTAAACCAAATATTAGAGAATGCAGAGAATAATTTTAAAGATGTTTTGTAAAAGTCATCAGCTTTGTCGCGTAAAATAATAATACCATATAGGTAAATTATATAATTTTGCAAACGAGACTGAAAGTGGGATACGATAAACAAATGATATCATATTTTGTGAAATACCTTTTCCCAATCCCATTCCGTATCCTCCAATTCCGCCGTAGAGACCACCATAGCCTCCAAGTCCTCCGTACAGACCTCCCATGCCTCCGTATAGACCTCCCACGCCTCCGTATAGACCTCCCACGCCTCCGTATAGACCTCCCACGCCTCCGTATAGACCTCCCATGCCTCCGTACAGACCTCCATAGCCTCCGTACAGACCTCCAAGGCCTCCGTACAATCCACCCATTCCGTAGCCAATTCCGCCCAGTCCTCCTTTCAACCCGCCAATTCCACCATACAGACCGGTAGGCTCGGCAAAAGCGGTAACAGCCAGGCAGGCAACAAGAGCGGCGACTATCTTCATCATTTTGAGTATCTGTTGAGTAAAGTGAAAATCGTTGTCAAGAAAGGGAAATAGCATGTTATCGTTACTCATCTGGTACATTCAGTTTACACCACTCATTGTGAATTATGTTATCAGTTTTACTTTCACCTGCATTCATATATTTCCCAATTTACAAGAACGTTTTATGTTACATATTTGTACTTTTATGAATTAGCTCAACATAAAGATTGAAAACAGCCAGATGGGCAGCAGATGAATCAAACATTAAAAGTATACATATATATCACAAGCAAACCTTAAAATAGTACTTACAGTTTGGTCTTGACTCGTATCTGTGTCTCAACGGCAGGTGAAGATAAGAGATGATGGAACAGTTTCCCCCATCCTTTATATATACCATTTGTGAATTATACGTGATTGATTTATCTTTGGCTGGCCACTTCCAGGTAAGTAACGAACCTCAGTTTAATGGTGTAAAGTATGCATTCTTTTCGCATCAAAGGGCCCGAGGTTATCACCCTACGGGTACACATGCGAGCTGATATACATGAACATCGATTAAGGAAGTACAAGACAACGTATATAAAGGTGGCAAACAGACACACTCTCTCTGGCATCGTCTAACTGCATTTCAAACAGTCCTCGATACTCAACGTTTAACCTATATCAAGTAAATATTCGATAACGGTCTGAAAAGGGTGTATCCAGTAAATATATGATGTGGGAGCAGCATACATCAGACATTATAATGCATCTGTGTGATACGACATAACAAGAGACCAGAAAACTGACGCAACACACTAGTACAGCCTCACCACAGTACAGCAGTAGCACTGTACCACACGGGGTCAACTATACTAACCGTTTCCGTGTAATACAGCAGCCTGCTCACAAGAAAATAGCTTCTGCTGAATATACTGCAGAAGTCCCCAGATACTACATTATTCTCCCCGAATTTTATTTATCTTACTGCACAATAACAATAAACTACAACAGCTTTATTTCCTAACTGATAGGTACATATATTGGTTTCTTCTCACAAAGGGACTGTCACTATGAATACTCACAACATCTTTTTATGCGTGTAATATCTGTTAAAAGCCTAAAGTACACCAATATCTTCTGAAAACATGATTGACATATGAACAACAGCTTGTTTTCTCGTCTTTGTATGTGTTTGTGACGGAGGAACCGTTGGGGCAGGATACGCTTACTTTTTGGCAACCGCCAGGTATCATCACTATCTGGTAGTCATTCCTACGCACATGCGTGTGATCATTAAAGTCGAAATCGTACAATAGTCTTTGCTTCGAGCAGAGGTTTCGAATGATTCTGAACAGGGTTATGTGGCTTTTATTTGCAACTGCGTTTCTTGAGAGAACTCTCTTATTTTCAACATATCATCTTGATAATTGTACACTTCATTATCAAGGCATTTGTAATAATACGAGCATCACTCAATTTGTTATCTCAATTTCTATAGATAACGCCTGAATATTGATATAATAATCATTCAATGATGACCCTTTAACTACATAAATCGTCAACGCCAGAGAAAAATCAGGCTCCATTATCTGTTGAAACAGATTTCATTGGGTGTAAAAGGCAAGATTGTGCTAAAACATATACTGAATATAAGTGATGTCACCAGGTGTTAATGAATAGTTTATATTTGTATATATTTGTTGGGTGTTTCATGAGCTCCTCCGTCAGTTCCATTGTGTGCCAGATTGGGAGAATGTTGTCTTTTGACAATGTCTCAGCCATTCATACATTTGCATATATACTTAATCACTGTTGCAAATAACTCACTTTAACGTGTTTTAATCTTCGGGTGAGTCTTTGGTTCTAAACATTAGAAGAAAGAATATAAATCGCCGCTACCCTTTAAGTATGCCCTTGACATGATGAAGCAGTAGTGACAGTGATGACTGTGTTCTTTTAAGGCGTGTTTAAACCAAAACTCATACCAAGAATAAAACACGCGCAAATCAGTTTGACAATGTGTAACTATATAAGGGTTTCCCAGAAAAACCGTACATCTAAAAGTAAAGACGTGTGTTTTCAGAAGAAAATGCTCTTAAAGTATAACACAAAGGTGTTTTCAAAGATAGACATGATCAAACGACTTGTTTTTACAGTCTGGTTGTTGTTAGAAAGACTTATGACAGGCTTTAAAGTTGGACCATTTATTCCGCTGAATTTCACTCTCTACAGTTACCAAATGCAATCTCCTTTGTATTGATAAATGATTGTCACTTTTGCGTTGTAATCCAACAAAAGGGATATATTAGCTATTTGTTTGTTTATTGTAATCTTCAATCCTACCAATCCAGTTCGGAATCTTAAACTTCGCGGTCTGATTTAATCAATATGTATTTTACAAATAGCGCCTACAGGGAAGGTGGTTAATAAACACACAACTATATATCTATATAGATACTTCTCCTATTAATTACATAAGCAGTATGCAAAAAGTTAAATTGCATCATCAAATCAAGAAGTACATGTTTGATGGAAATTACAAATAATTTGTAGTTTGATAAGCTACACCCGGACAAGCGTATTCAATAGTTACTTTTGAATTCGATCGTTTTGTTTGTGTTATTAATAAACTGTAAAGATATGTTACTGTCATGGAAATTCCAACTGTATGCATTCTCTTCTAACCAAAGCAGTAGGAATCTTGCAACATTTGTTTTGATGCTCTACATCACCATGGCTTTCGCTGTTTCATTGCAGCAGCTCAGATATTATTTATACAAAGCGCCATAACAACATGTAGATTGTATTCTGAATACAACTTTCGCTCATTTTCAAGGACAGCACACACATTTGAATTTCAATACAGTGCACACTGTCTACCCCTTGATCCCGTTAATGAACGCTTTGACCAAAATTGATACCCCTGCTTATTTGTTTCGCTGCGTGTTTTTAAAATGCAAATTGAAATACAGACAGCCAATTGCAGATATTATGGTACTTCAAATGGCCATCAAACCCTTTCGTGGCAGCCCAAATGATACATTCCCGTGAAACATGAACTCGGGTAAGTGACATTTTGTGGGAGATATATCAAGCATAAAATCCCTCCTCTTATCATCATGTCCGGTTTCCTAAGGAACTTAATACACATTTCAGTAGTTGATATCTTAGCTTGAAGTAAAACGCAATATCATTTAAGTGCTTGGATATTGGTCTACAACACGTACAATGTCCAGAGTTTACAATATGGAGAAACATAGATCACTCTTCCATTGTGAACATTCAATTCAGTTTTCAGATTCTCAAACAAATTTCAAGGCGTAAATAAATATGACAAGATTTTATTGAACCAATTCCATTGGTTTGAGAATATACATAAATAGCCAGCATCACACTGTAGATGATAATAACTCAATAATAGCCGATACCTGAAACAAAAAAATAGTAGAATAAAGTTGGGATATATGGATAAGTCACAACGAAGTCTTGAAACTAGCTGCATGATAAGCTAAACCAAATATTAGAGAATGCAGAGAATAATTTTAAAGATGTTTTGTAAAAGTCATCAGCTTTGTCGCGTAAAATAATAATACCATATAGGTAAATTATATAATTTTGCAAACGAGACTGAAAGTGGGATACGATAAACAAATGATATCATATTTTGTGAAATACCTTTTCCCAATCCCATTCCGTATCCTCCAATTCCGCCGTAGAGACCACCATAGCCTCCAAGTCCTCCGTACAGACCTCCCATGCCTCCGTATAGACCTCCCACGCCTCCGTATAGACCTCCCACGCCTCCGTATAGACCTCCCATGCCTCCATACAGACCTCCATAGCCTCCGTACAGACCTCCAAGGCCTCCGTACAATCCACCCATTCCGTAGCCAATTCCGCCCAGTCCTCCTTTCAACCCGCCAATTCCACCATACAGACCGGTAGGCTCGGCAAAGGCGGTAACAGCCAGGCAGGCAACAAGAGCGGCGACTATCTTCATCATTTTGAGTATCTATTGAGCAACGTGAAAATCGTTGTCAAGAAAGGGAAATAGCATGTTATCGTTACTCATCTGGTAAATTCAGTTCACACCACTCATTGTGAATTATGTTATCAGTTTTACTTTCACCTGCATTCATATATTTCCCAATTTACAAGAACGTTTTATGTTACATATTTGTACTTTTATGAATTAGCTCAACATAAAGATTGAAAACAGCCAGATGCGCAGCAGATGAATCAAACATTAAAAGTATACATATATATCACAAGCAAACCTTAAAATAGTACTTACAGCTTGGTCTTGACTCGTATCTGTGTCTCAACGGCAGGTGAAGATAAGAGATGATGGAACATTTCCCCCATCCTTTATATATACCATTTGTGAATTATACGTGATTGATTTATCTTTGGCTGGCCACTTCCAGGTAACGCACCTCAGTTTAATGGTGTAAAGTAAGCATTCTTTTCGCATCAAAGGGCCCGAGGTTATCACCCTACGGGTACACATGCGAGCTGATATACATGAACATCGATTAAGGAAGTACAAGACAACGTATATAAAGGTGGCAAACAGACACACTCTCTCTGGCATCGTCTAACTGCATTTCAAACAGTCCTCGATACTCAACGTTTAACCTATATCAAGTAAATATTCGATAACGGTCTGAAAAGGGTGTATCCAGTAAATATATGATGTGGGAGCAGCATACATCAGACATTATAATGCATCTGTGTGATACGACATAACAAGAGACCAGAAAACTGACGCAACACACTAGTACAGCCTCACCACAGTACAGCAGTAGCACTGTACCACACGGGGTCAACTATGCTAACCGTTTCCGTGTAATACAGCAGCCTGCTCACAAGAAAATAGCTTCTGCTGAATATACTGCAGAAGTCCCCAGATACTACATTATTCTCCCCGAATTTTATTTATCTTACTGCACAATAACAATAAACTACAACAGCTTTATTTCCTAACTGATAGGTACATATATTGGTTTCTTCTTACAAAGGGACTGTCACTATGAATACTCACAACATCTTTTTATGCGTGTAATATCTGTTAAAAGCCTAAAGTACACCAATATCTTCTGAAAACATGATTGACATATGAACAACAGCTTGTTTTCTCGTCTTCGTATGTGTTTGTGACGGAGGAACCGTTGGGGCAGGATACGCTTACTTTTTGGCAACCGCCAGGTATCATCACTATCTGGTAGTCATTCCTACGCACATGCGTGTGATCATTAAAGTCGAAATCGTACAATGGTCTTTGCTTCGAGCAGAGGTTTCGAATGATTCTGAACAGGGTTATGTGGCTTTTATTTGCAACTGCGTTTCTTGAGAGAACTCTCTTATTTTCAACATATCATCTTGATAATTGTACACTTCATTATCAAGGCATTTGTAATAATACGAGCATCACTCAATTTGTTATCTCAATTTCTATAGATAACGCCTGAATATTGATATAATAATCATTCAATGATGACCCTTTAACTACATAAATCGTCAACGCCAGAGAAAAATCAGGCTCCATTATCTGTTGAAACAGATTTCATTGGGTGTAAAAGGCAAGATTGTGCTAAAACATATACTGAATATAAGTGATGTCACCAGGTGTTAATGAATAGTTTATATTTGTATATATTTGTTGGGTGTTTCATGAGCTCCTCCGTCAGTTCCATTGTGTGCCAGATTGGGAGAATGTTGTCTTTTGACAATGTCTCAGCCATTCATACATTTGCATATATACTTAATCACTGTTGCAAATAACTCACTTTAACGTGTTTTAATCTTCGGGTGAGTCTTTGGTTCTAAACATTAGAAGAAAGAATATAAATCGCCGCTACCCTTTAAGTATGCCCTTGACATGATGAAGCAGTAGTGACAGTGATGACTGTGTTCTTTTAAGGCGTGTTTAAACCAAAACTCATACCAAGAATAAAACACGCGCAAATCAGTTTGACAATGTGTAACTATATAAGGGTTTCCCAGAAAAACCGTACATCTAAAAGTAAAGACGTGTGTTTTCAGAAGAAAATGCTCTTAAAGTATAACACAAAGGTGTTTTCAAAGATAGACATGATCAAACGACTTGTTTTTACAGTCTGGTTGTTGTTATAAAGACTTATGACAGGCTTTAAAGTTGGACCATTTATTCCGCTGAATTTCACTCTCTACAGTTACCAAATGCAATCTCCTTTGTATTGATAAATGATTGTCACTTTTGCGTTGTAATCCAACAAAAGGGATATATTAGCTATTTGTTTGTTTATTGTAATCTTCAATCCTACCAATCCAGTTCGGAATCTTAAACTTCGCGGTCTGATTTAATCAATATGTATTTTACAAATAGCGCCTACAGGGAAGGTGGTTAATAAACACACAACTATATATCTATATAGATACTTCTCCTATTAATTACATAAGCAGTATGCAAAATGTTAAATTGCATCATCAAATCAAGAAGTACATGTTTGATGGAAATTACAAATAATTTGTAGTTTGATAAGCTACACCCGGACAAGCGTATTTAATAGTTACTTTTGAATTCAATCGTTTTGTTTGTGTTATTAATAAACTGTAAAGATATTTTACTGTCATGGAAATTCCAACTGTATGCATTCCCTTCTAACCAAAGCAGTAGGAATCTTGCAACATTTGTTTTGATGCTCTACATCACCATGGCTTTCGCTGTTTCATTGCAGCAGCTCAGATATTATTTATACAAAGCGCCATAACAACATGTAGATTGTATTCTGAATACAACTTTCGCTCATTTTCAAGGACAGCACACACATTTGAATTTCAATACAGTGCACACTGTCTACCCCTTGATCCCGTTAATGAACGCTTTGACCAAAATTGATACCCCTGCTTATTTGTTTCGCTGCGTGTTTTTAAAATGCAAATTGAAATACAGACAGCCAATTGCAGATATTATGGTACTTCAAATGGCCATCAAACCCTTTCGTGGCAGCCCAAATGATACATTCCCGTGAAACATGAACTCGGGTAAGTGACATTTTGTGGGAGATATATCAAGCATAAAATCCCTCCTCTTATCATCATGTCCGGTTTCCTCAGGAACTTAATACACATTTCAGTAGTTGATATCTTAGCTTGAAGTAAAACGCAATATCATTTAAGTGCTTGGATATTGGTCTACAACACGTACTATGTCCAGAGTTTACAATATGGAGAAACATAGATCACTCTTCCATTGTGAACATTCAATTCAGTTTTCAGATTCTCAAACAAATTTCAAGGCGTAAATAAATATGACAAGATTTTATTGAACCAATTCCATTGGTTTGAGAATATACATAAATAGCCAGCATCACACTGTAGATGATAATAACTCAATAATAGCCGATACCTGAAACAAAAAAATAGTAGAATAAAGTTGGGATATATGGATAAGTCACAACGAAGTCTTGAAACTAGCTGCATGATAAGCTAAACCAAATATTAGAGAATGCAGAGAATAATTTTAAAGATGTTTTGTAAAAGTCATCAGCTTTGTCGCGTAAAATAATAATACCATATAGGTAAATTATATAATTTTGCAAACGAGACTGAAAGTGGGATACGATAAACAAATGATATCATATTTTGTGAAATACCTTTTCCCAATCCCATTCCGTATCCTCCAATTCCGCCGTAGAGACCACCATAGCCTCCAAGTCCTCCGTACAGACCTCCCATGCCTCCGTATAGACCTCCCACGCCTCCGTATAGACCTCCCACGCCTCCGTATAGACCTCCCATGCCTCCGTACAGACCTCCATAGCCTCCGTACAGACCTCCAAGGCCTCCGTACAATCCACCCATTCCGTAGCCAATTCCGCCCAGTCCTCCTTTCAACCCGCCAATTCCACCATACAGACCGGTAGGCTCGGCAAAGGCGGTAACAGCCAGGCAGGCAACAAGAGCGGCGACTATCTTCATCATTTTGAGTATCTATTGAGCAACGTGAAAATCGTTGTCAAGAAAGGGAAATAGCATGTTATCGTTACTCATCTGGTAAATTCAGTTCACACCACTCATTGTGAATTATGTTATCAGTTTTACTTTCACCTGCATTCATATATTTCCCAATTTACAAGAACGTTTTATGTTACATATTTGTACTTTTATGAATTAGCTCAACATAAAGATTGAAAACAGCCAGATGCGCAGCAGATGAATCAAACATTAAAAGTATACATATATATCACAAGCAAACCTTAAAATAGTACTTACAGTTTGGTCTTGACTCGTATCTGTGTCTCAACGGCAGGTGAAGATAAGAGATGATGGAACATTTCCCCCATCCTTTATATATACCATTTGTGAATTATACGTGATTGATTTATCTTTGGCTGGCCACTTCCAGGTAAGTAACGCACCTCAGTTTAATGGTGTAAAGTAAGCATTCTTTTCGCATCAAAGGGCCCGAGGTTATCACCCTACGGGTACACATGCGAGCTGATATACATGAACATCGATTAAGGAAGTACAAGACAACGTATATAAAGGTGGCAAACAGACACACTCTCTCTGGCATCGTCTAACTGCATTTCAAACAGTCCTCGATACTCAACGTTTAACCTATATCAAGTAAATATTCGATAACGGCCTGAAAAGGGTGTATCCAGTAAATATATGATGTGGGAGCAGCATACATCAGACATTATAATGCATCTGTGTGATACGACATAACAAGAGACCAGAAAACTGACGCAACACACTAGTACAGCCTCACCACAGTACAGCAGTAGCACTGTACCACACGGGGTCAACTATGCTAACCGTTTCCGTGTAATACAGCAGCCTGCTCACAAGAAAATAGCTTCTGCTGAATATACTGCAGAAGTCCCCAGATACTACATTATTCTCCCCAAATTTTATTTATCTTACTGCACAATAACAATAAACTACAACAGCTTTATTTCCTAACTGATAGGTACATATATTGGTTTCTTCTCACAAAGGGACTGTCACTATGAATACTCACATCTTTTTATGCGTGTAATATCTGTTAAAAGCCTAAAGTACACCAATATCTTCTGAAAACATGATTGACATATGAACAACAGCTTGTTTTCTCGTCTTTCTTGACTTGTCTTTGTATGTGTTTGTGACGGAGGAACCGTTGGGGCAGGATACGCTTACTTTTTGGCAACCGCCAGGTATCATCACTATCTGGTAGTCATTCCTACGCACATGCGTGTGATCATTAAAGTCGAAATCGTACAATGGTCTTTGCTTCGAGCAGAGGTTTCGAATGATTCTGAAAAGGGTTATGTAGCTTTTATTTGCAACTGCGTTTCTTGAGAGAACTCTCTTATTTTCAACATATCATCTTGATAATTGTACACTTCATTATCAAGGCATTTGTAATAATACGAGCATCACTCAATTTGTTATCTCAATTTCTATAGATAACGCCTGAATATTGATATAATAATCATTCAATGATGACCCTTTAACTACATTAGTATGCCCTTGACATGATGAAGCAGTAGTGATAGTGATGGTGATGACTGTGTTCCTTTAAGGCGTGTTTAAACCAAAACTCATACCAAGAATAAAACACGCGCAAATCAGTTTGACAATGTGTAACTATATAAGGGTTTCCCAGAAAAACCGTACATCTAAAAGTAAAGACGTGTGTTTTCAGAAGAAAATGCTCTTAAAGTATAACACAAAGGTGTTTTCAAAGATAGACATGATCAAACAACTTGTTTATACAGTCTGGTTGTTGTTATAAAGACTTATGACAGGCTTTAAAGTTGGACCATTTATGCCGCTGAATTTCTCACTCTACAGTTACCAAATGCAATCTCCTTTTGATTTTAAAAGGCAAGATTGTGCTAAAAGATATACTGAATATCAGTGACGTCACCATGTGTTAATAAATAGTTTATATTTGTATATGTTTGTTGGATGTTCCATCGTGTGCCAAAGTGGGAGAATGTCGTCTTTTGACAATGTCTCAGCCATTTACATATTTCCACGTAACAGTCGTATTTGCATATTACCATTTTGATTCTGGAAACCCAATAGTCAAGAAACTCTACGGTCTTTGCCCAGTCTCGGTCAAAGTTATTTACAAAATTAAACATGCTGTTTTCATGGGAACATACTAAGGAAGAAAAAATGAAAAAGAAAATGTTAAAAAACTTAATATTTACACTATGTCGCCCATGGGCCTACCCATGGGCCTGCCCATGGGCGAGAATATTTTCCTTTGCTCAAGACTGATGTTTTTGTTTCCCAAATACATAAATGTAGTTCTTTCAAGTATCATGACACAAAATTTAACTCATTTTAACCTTATTCGATGATTTTATAGCGATATTGAAATATTTCGCCCTTGGCGAGAAAACGTTTGGCCAATTGGCGAGAATATTTTCCTTTGTTCAAAACTTGTGCTTTTGTTTCGCAAATACATAAAGGTGTTCTTAGAAGTTTCATGACATATTTAATTCAACTATTGTACTATGATTTTATAGCGATATTGAAATATTTCGCCCTTGGCGAGAAAACGTTTGGCCAATTGGCGAGAATATTTTCCTTTGTTCAAAACTTGTGCTTTTGTTTCGCAAATACATAAAGGTGTTCTTAGAAGTTTCATGACATATTTAATTCAACTATTGTACGGCGTTATTGAAATATTTCGCTCTGGACGAGAAAGTTTGGCCCATGGGGCGAGAATATTTTCCTTTGCTCAACAGTTTCAGTTTCAAAAATGCAGAAAGGTGTGTCTACAAGCATGACACATGATTCAACTCAGTTTTACTTAATTCAACTAATTTGTGGCGTTATCAAAATATTTCGTCCATGCTTCCGTCAGTCCCTTTAAAGCATTTACTAATTGTTTGCAAATTATATTGTATCATGTGAGATATACTTTATATTATATCCTTACATTACTATTTAAAAAGGGCCTTGATTTGAATGTTTACTTTATAGAAGTTTTACAAATTTTAGCTTTTATCATATTGTAACGATCTTTAATGAACCCGGCCCTAACTCTCAAAACGTTTTGATAGTTTATCATACGAATTCATGCGCGTGTACTCCAATTCATTGGCGTTATTTTCCACAACATTAAAGTTTAGTTAGTTTCTTTACCTTTTTACATTTTATGTCTCGTTGATACATCACACTGGGCAACTAAGTGACACTAGGTATGCAATATACAGGTACACGTGCGCGTATCTTAATGGAAAAAAACCGATTCGTCTTTCACTGCATAACGTCTGGCTGAATATCTCACATTCTAACGAAAGCTCGAAATAATTATTTAATTATATGCGGTGTCGAACTGACCAATGGGAATTATGTTTAAAGGCGATTGAGGAAAACGAAAGCAACTTTTAAATGCGTTGCCACTTTTGGTATGAAAATATGAAAGTATGAAACATCTTTCTTATAATAATTCTCATATTCTCATTAGTACGATGTATTTAATTACAGTGTCAGTCTTATTTACAGGTGATTCTACAAAACCTGCTGTCGGTCAATTAGAATCCGCCACACCACGCGTGAATAAACAGTTATGCAGGTGTTGCTGTGGGCAAATACCTACCCTGTATATATATACATTGTGGATACATGTACTTGTTTGATAGGTATTACATATTTTCGTTAATATGTTGATATATTAAGCAGAAAGACACAAAAAGTTTATGAAGGATGAATTAGTGCCTTGATTTATGCCTTGAGAACGAATTTTGTACTTTCTCCGCGATCCTGATGTGTATCATCGTTTAATTGGCCATTCATTAAAAGTATGTTGTGATACTTTATACAACTAGAAAATATACAGTAAGACGAGTTCTATGGATGAACAACTTCTTAATTACAATTAGTGCGACGTTTCGGTGTAGATCCTAACACCTTTATCAAGCAATTGATGGATAGGGCTAAACAACATAGGTATATATACACTTATTGACATCTAAGTTGTTACAGTGACTAGTTGATGGACACAGAGAGGTGATTAAGCTAAATGGAAGCCAGTGGATGACTAATGAACACAGAGTAAACAAGCAGACTGATGGAGATGATGGAAGCCACTGTATTAATTGGATGGACAAAGGGATTTAGCAATTAGGTGATGGTAAGCAGGCGGGATTTAATAGCCTTGGTCTCTGTTCATTGCTGGCTGGATCCTTTTGATGTAGATGGCTTCTAGGAGTTTCCTGATTTTGTAGTCTGATTGGTTGATGGCCAGGATCTTGATGTTGTTCCACTGGATGTTGTGATCGGGGTGGGTTTGGGTGTGGTCGGAGATGGCTGATTTTGAGTAATTTTTTTGTACTGAGGTCTTGTGTTCTTTTATTCTAATGGGTAGGGGCCTGGATGTTTCTCCTACATAGGAGTCGCCACGGTCACATTGTATGTGATATACGGCTCCAGCTGGGTCTTCTTTCTTCGATGTAGGGGGCTTGCCATTGGCGCTGAGGATGTTCTGGATTGTCCTGCCTCTCTGGAATACTGTATCAATGTTGGCGTGGTGTTTGAGCAGTCTGCGGATCTGGTGGCTGGCTGTTCCTGAACGACACTTTTTCTCCAACCTGACCATGACCCCAAGACCCTCCTCAGCCACCTGAATGCCCAACACTCCAGGATGCAGTTCACTATGGAAGAAGAAGCTGAGAGACAACTACCATTCCTAGATGTAAGAGTACAGAAAGATCCCGATAACACACTACATACCAGTGTCTACCGTAAACCCACCCATACGGATCAGTATCTGCACAATTCCTCTAACCACCCACCACAAATCAAGAGAGGAATCATCGCCACCTTAGCCCGACGTGCTGTCAACATCTGTTCCACGCCACAACAGCTAAAAACTGAACTCAACCACCTCCGCCATGTATTCACTAACTTCAACAATTACCCTACCAGCCTAGTTGAACAAACAATCAACAGCATCCTCAGCCCTTGAGAGCGGCCTCCACGACAACAGACAGCCCCGTTTGTCATCAGTCTTCCCTACATAGGAACAGCCAGCCACCAGATCCGCAGACTGCTCAACTGCAATTCTTGTTTTAACCAATCCCGGGTTTGACATTCCAGTAACTGGATTCAGGTTGAGTGCAAGATAGGCATACCTCGTCATAGTGATTGTTGTAAATTCCTCAAAGTTTTGTTTGTTGTTTAACGCCGCACTCAGCAATTTTCCAGCTATACGGCGGTCTCTAAATAATCGAGTGATGCTACCAGGTGTCCGCGAAAAAGCGAGTGTATCCTGCACGGTGGCACCCATCAGAAACACATGCAAAGGCAAGTCAAAAGTTCACCTAAAAAACACGGGAAGGCAAGGGTAAGGCAGGAAGCACCCACTCAAACAAAGAAACCCAATTACTTTCACCATTTTACTGACCTTGTGGAATCCCGAGAGGGCGCTAATATATCACACTTTACCACTAATACGATCAAACCGCTTAGCTTACATCTCTTTCAATCTTCCTCCATGCATGTAACAGGCGACAAACAAATTAAATTTACTTCGTTTCACAAGATGTAAATGTAAGACGGAAAGGAGACATTCAGTTCCACGATCAGCTGTTTGATGGCGGGTGTTACGTATCTCAGTATTGGACTCCGCGAAACATTGAATCAGACATCCTGATCCAGACTGAAATCCTTACGTGACGAGAGTGTTCACGTTTCTTCAATGCGTCAACAGTACAGTCAGATATATAGTCCTGTGCTTTCTGAAATCGTTTCGCAGTTTGGTTGCATTTAGGATCTGGGGAATTGATGAAGGCACGTAATATATTTTACTAACATGCGTCTCCCTAATGGAGAATAGAGTTTGTTTTACAGAAACAACAGAAATGCAGAACAACAGATGAATTGAGTGAGTGAATGAGTTGGGTTTAACGCCGCTTTTAACAGTATTCCAGTTATATCGCGGCGTGTCAGCTTAAGGTGGGAGGAAAGCCCGAAGTGATGCAGGTCTAAGACGTTTACCAGTTCGGTAAAACCCACGAGCACGGGTATGGTGCTGACAAACCTAGAAGAATAATCGGGGCGACCCGGGATTCAAACCCACAATCATAGGTTTCTGGCGTGCCCAAGGGACGCAACTCTGCACAGCGAATCGCGGCGCTTTAGACGACTGGGCCACCCGTGTCCCCACAATGGATGAAATATGAAAGTGAGATTGATATTTTCTATGTTCACTCGTAATATATTGGACTTGGAAGATGTAGAAACTTAAGAAATGATATTCTGTAGAGGTAGTGATGGTGGGTACAGCAGTATGGTACGGTATTATTTCTTCACTAACAGGCACAGTCATAACCGCTCCAACAGATTTCTTGACGTCAATGTTGCCACACATGGAACGAATTTGATTTGTTACCTATACAAATAGTGAATATGTTCCAGATGTTTGTTGGCCTCAGATTTAAAATTTGCAGTTTCCATTGGCCTTTATGTTTGCTAACAGGGTAGTCATCTTTAGCTCATAGTCTCTATACCCTAGGCAGTCACCCTTCACAATTCGCTCCCGAGACGAACGGAGTTATTAATCATTGGATCAGTTACATTGGCTTCTGTGTTGTGCCGGATGGGACAGCACTTGCCATCAACAGTGGTAAATGTTTTGCTGTTGTTTAACGCTGCTCTAATATTACATTTATATGACACAACAATCAGGCTGAAACTGTCACGTCTGTGATTAAGAATAAGATCAACGATCCATGATCGGGGTAACAAAACACCCAATCAATCAAGTCCAGTGTCCACTTGCACAAAGCGATCTTAGCGCTACAATTATTGTAAATCGAGATCGAGAGGTCGAGATCTTAGGCTTCGACTACTATCGTCATCCACTTGCACAAAGCGATTGTAGGCTAAGATCATTCTAAGCTACAATCGAAACTTACAATTGGTCCTGACCAATCTTACGGATCTGCTTTACGTTCAAACATTGCCTCTTATTTTTGTTAAACTTTATAATTCGAATCAACACGTTAACAACATGAAGAACGCACCACAGGTTTACGTCAGAAATATCGTTAATTACCATAGTTAAACACGTAAATATCGAGTCGATAGCTAAAAGGAATATTCCCATCCGACTCAATACTGAAAGAAATGTGAAACAACATACCTTTTCGCTAAACAAGGGAAGGATAAAAGCCTAAGTCGTCCCGCAAGCGATTTGTAAGGTCAGTGACCTTTCGATAAATCAAGGGCAGCTAATCTTAGTTTATACTCTAGATGGGAGTGGTTTCCCTTTGTATAAGCCTGTAGAGTACAATCTACCTTACCCAGTGTATCAATGTTGTTGAATCGCTGAGCTCCCCCTATATTTCTTTTGGGTCACATTCGTGTCAGTTATTTTGTCTTTAGTTTATCATTTAATTAATCTACAAATAAATACAAGCTGAAGAGCAAATCATACATGTTTAAATCTAAAATCAAATGGGACGGGGACGAACGGTTGAATATCTGAGTTTAAAAGAAAACAAATACAAGTTTTCATCAAACAAGCAAATATACATGATGATACATTTGAATTTTTTGCAAAATATGCCATAAATAGCAAAAATAAAATTCACACTTTTAAAATAAATAAATAATAATAATACCTAGTGAATATATATATATATAAACAATTGCTTTCTCGAAACATTATTCATCATTCTTATTTCTCGTATATGCGTTTTTGAAAGTTCACGTCTTTCTGTGTTTTGAAATGGTAGTCATAACATCCTTTGTTGTAGCAACGAAACGAAAACATGAGGGATATATTAAGGATTTTACGAAAAGCTCCCCCAAATAGATGACGATCATGCATTTAAGCGTTATGGTTTTAGGAAATACTGTTATTATCTATTTTAATTTTCATAATAATTGTGTTACTAAATAATGTATTTATTTGTATTTCAATACTTTGAATAAAAACATGAGTAGGTATTTCTCTTGTTGAAATAGAAAACAATTCCTAAATCACGACAGTATTAATGCCGACAAGAATATATGCCTTCATTCTATTAATCGTTTCCTTCAAATAATTGGGACCTTTCTTGAAACTGCAAAGTGCGATGGAGGGAGCGAGGTACGTGTTTCGTGTCGTTACTGGTTCCACTTACTGTATGCGCAGCAAACTATGCGCTTTTGCAGACAACTGTAGACAGGAGTTTAAAATATTCGTACCTCCACCGTTGAAGATTTCAGTCTTGGCTAAGATCGCGATCTTAACTCCAAACCGTCTTACAATCGCGCTAAGATCGGTTTGTGCAAGTGGAATAGGACAATTGTATGGTGATTGTAAGGTTGATTGTAGCCACCTAAGATCGATTGTAACTAAGATTGTTCTGTGCAAGTTGGCCCAGAGCGACACCACACAATCCATTGAGCCACCTCTTACGACACGCATGTGTATGTAACACTGGACTCTGCTCTTCGTAGGGATTTCTTACTATGTTAGAAAGGCTTTTACTTGGGACCAATTCTAACTCGGTAGTTGGTCGTGAATTAAATAAATTAACTATGGGTGTTCTTTGGATTAAACTGATAGGCATCAATCTCCCCACTAGGTGTCATGGACAGAAAACTTTAATACCTCCATTCTGACATCATATACTTGATGAAACTCTCACCAGAACTATTGAATAAATGCCTTGAAAATAAATGTCAGAACAGGTACGTGTCTCCTAACCGATTAAGAAAACGACACTTTGGTTTAACAGAGGAAATGTCACACTTGACTAAATTTAACTTTTAAATTGGTTACATCATGATACAAATGAGGATCGGTAGAACATTCTTCTACTCAAAGGACGGAGATGAGAAAGGTTAGTGACAGGGAAAGATGTACTGATGCTGATTGTCTGGACTGGTGAGACGTTGTTTGGCAAGACAAAGTTCAGTAGGGCACTGCAGTCAAATAATATAGTCATAAATCAAGGATGATGGACATGGCTGTCAGTGAACTTAAAACGTGCAAGAGCTGACATGATCTAGTTTTGAGGGAGATGGGTTTGAGAGAAGTGCCCTTGTCACAGACGAAAATGGTCAAGTTTGTATTAGCTTTTCTAACCAATTAAAACAGAATAACAATCACTTTGTACGTTTCTACAAGCAGATGTTGTTTGTCATTTTGTATTTTTGAAACTCATTACAGAAAATAAAAATGAATAAAGTACTTGAGGTAAGGTGCAATTTCCTTGATGCTAGTAATCCAAAGTTTGAATCTAAACCATCCTTCTATGTTCTATACAAGAAATACAAAGGGGTAAACGTGAGAGACCTGCCTCACATGGGGCTTTTTACCCCACACTATGGAACGCCGTCAAATAACTGAATACTGGCAATTAATTCAAAGCGGCGTTAAACGCAACTCACTCACTCAAAACAAATAATTATACTTATTAATACGATTCTGCTGGTCATCTTAGTATTAACCTTACTAAAAATATATTTGGCCGCCCACACAAATCCAAAAGTAAATTGCATCGTTTAGTTGTGTACAATTCTCAATTAAATAATGGAATATATTTAGTTCATCATCCTAGATCAAATGGGAAGAATATTCAAAGGAACCGTCGACCATGTAAGAATAATCATCTTTTCCAACAATGTATAGCAGTATTTCAATATACAATTCTCTCATCTTGGTTGTATTTCTAACAGAGAAATACATCTGTTTTAAATGACGTCTGAAATTCTTAACACTTTACACTAATCCGTGTAGCCAGATAGAATTCGCTTCAACGACAGGTAACTGAAGTCGTTCTTAATGCAGGGCTTCAAGCTTGGAGGTCTCTCAGAACTCGCCGACATAGTGCCAGTCAAACCTGATAAGCGTCAAAACAGACCGACTTAATTGCCCAAAACACTTTTTTTCCACGTCAAAGGGACTTGATATAAATTGATCAAATGTAAACATAATACGTATCTATATTTCAGTTCCCAGGTCAACATGTTTCACTTTCTTTCTCGGGATGTAAGATTTGTATCACACCTCAAACGTAACATAACATAAACAGTCAAGAACACTTGGAAACGTTTGGAATCGTTGGCGGCACAGGTACTACTGGACACACCTGAGGTACATACTTGTGTACATCTATTTACCCAACAGAAAGTTTTATACCCACGATTCCTAAATGCGTACCGAACATAGGTCCACGCTGTACGTATTCCTTCTTGAAGAAGGAAATTATTCATCACCAGTGCAGGTATTATGCTGATAAGGATAGTATTGTATTCATACCGTTCAGATATGTAAATGTCACATCATTCTAATGACCAGAAAGCCTTGCAAACATGCCCATAGATTCATGCCTTCGTCGTATGTTAGCAATGATAATAACTACAGGTATCAGTGGTATTAATCGCAGGTAGCACTTGTCCTCTTTACGGAGTGCAGTGGTATTAGTTGCAGGTAGCAATGATAATAGTTACAGGTAGCAGAGGTTGTAATTGCAGGTAGCAATGTTTATAATTACAGGTAGTGGTAGTATTAATTGCAGGAAGCAATGATAATAATTACAGGTAGTGGTGGTATTAATTGCAGGATCCAATGATAATAATTACAGATAGTGGTGGTATTAATTGCAGGAAGCAATGATTATAATTACAGGTAGCAGTGGTAGTAATTGCAGGTGTTTCTAGTCCTCTTTACATACTGCAGTGGTATTGACTGCAGGTAGCAATGATAATAGTTACAGGTAGTGGTGGTATTAATTGCAGGAAGCAATGATAAAAATTACATATAGTGGTGGTAGTAATTGCAGTTAGCAATGATAATAATTACAGGTAGCAGTGTTAGTAATTGCAGGTAGCAATGATAACAACTACAGGTAGCAGTGGTATTAATTGCACGTAGCTCTAGTCCTCTTTACAGAATGCAGTGGTATTAATTACAGGTAGCAATGATAATGATTACAGGTAGCAGTGGTATTAGCCACAGGAAGCTCTAGTTCTGATTACATATTGCAGTGGTTGCACATATTGTTGCATTTACATTACATTACAACGAATTTTAATACATTATCTAAATATTTTTTTATATAATTATCTAATATTTAATTATCTATGTTAGTGACATCAAACAGGGTGCAGCCTTGTTACGAACTGTAATTATGTTAGGAGTTCGTAATTCTTGATATAATGGACAATGGAAAATAAAGTTTTTCCTCTTCAATGACATTACACAATAAACACTTTGTCTTGATATCTTCAATATGACACTGACCTTTTCAGCATTTTGTATTTCAAGAAAGTAAAAGTGTCATGAAACATTATTAATTACTGCTATTCTTAATACAGTGTAAAATACAACTCTGATGTAACTGTACATTTCAAGCGTGAGTAGAAGTATAACGACTTTCTAGCAGAACAAAAAGTAATTAAAAACGCTTAAGAAACATGATCGGTCCTTTGAGTTAGAGGAGTCTACATGCTTTTGGTGTTGGTCAGTAGAAACATTCCTTCTGCAAAAGTCAAAACCTTGTGTCTGATGGTTCACAGAAAGCTTTCAAAAGAATAAAGTCACCACCTGTAAAGTCAGATTCGAAGTCAATTTTCAACAAATCGTCTGCAAAAGTCAAAGCTTTGTGTCTGATGGTTCTTATAAGGCTTAAAAAAGAATAAAGTCACCACCTGTAAAGTCAGAGTCGAAGTCAAATTTTAGCAAATCGTCTGCAAAAGTCAAAGCTTTGTGTCTGATTGTTCACATAAGGCTTTCAAAAGAATAAAGTCACCACCTGTAAAGTCAGAGTCGAAGTCAATTTTTAGCAAATCGTCTGCAAAAGTCAAAGCTTTGTGTCTGATGGTTCACAGAAGGCTTTCAAAAGAATAAAGTCACCACCTGTAAAGTCAGAGTTGAAGTCAAATTTCAGCAAATCGTCTGCAGAAGTCAAAGCTATGAGTCTGATGGTTCACATAAGGCTTCAAAAAGAATCAAGTCACCACCTGTAAAGTCAGAGTCGAAGTCAAATTTCAGCAAATCGTCTGCAAAAGTCAAAGCTTTGTGTCTGATGGTTCACAGAAGGCTTCCAAAAGAATAAAATCACCACCTGTAAAGTCAGAGTCGAAGTGAAATTTCAGCAAATCACCAAATTGTGAAAGATGACTCCACAAACACAGGCCAAAACGAATAAACGTCATGCTTAAGAATATCCACAACCTAGACTTCAAACTTCATATCCACTTGAATCTGGAGCAAACATGCGTGATACAACACTTCAATTGTACAATGAATGTCTATTCCGAACGCGACTGTAATTCAATCGATGCTTGGGCATAAAACCAATGGTATTGTCCTTCCAGTGTACATAAGTCGCCCCGAGTATTAACATATCGGCTTTTAAGATCAAGACTAGTCAAAGTTGATTGACGGATTCGATTTCATAATTATTGCCAATATCCGCAAACATTGTTAGTGTTTTATTCAATTAATCACACGTAGATATTGGAGGATGTAGTTCCGCCTGACAAAACATCAAAGGAAATTTTGTGTTTGACAATGGTAAGAATCAATACTGTCTAGGAAAACAAGGAGAGTGTGACATGAAAGGAAATTAAATGTCAGAACACAAATAATGTTCATTGTTACAATTTTACCGTGTAGGATCGTAACATGAATCTTCAGATCTCAAGCACATGAAGTGGTAAACATCCTAGACTTTCACCACGTCGGCCTTTCCTCGAACATTAAGCTGACACGCCGTGATATAACTGGAATACTGTTCAAAGCGGAGTTAAACCCAACTCACTCACAAATTGCGTTTGCTACGAAGGAGATGGAGCAAATTCTGGGTTTTATTGTTTATCGCAACAAAATGTACATCATTCAGACAAGACGGTTGATGAACACTCTAATTATCTTGACCTCCATATTGACCTCCTTAGATACCCGGTATTTCTTCTCCTCTACACACCAGCGTGAGAGCAATGACCAAATACACTGTATATTGTATATGACACGTCCCTTGTCAACTTGATGTGCTATGCTACCACATGCCATGACCTCTACAAGGCATTTTCATACCTCTTTACATCCCTATTTTTCCTTTCACGCCATATGTAATCTGTTTCGGCTAAACTTCGAGACTCATTAATCTCTGGCGTTGACGTTTAAAATGCGTGTCTGATTGTAGATCAAAGTTATAAGCCACTTTGTCTGGTATCTATTATTCTTTTATTGGCCGTCCCAGGATTAATAAAAAACACATTAATAAAAAACGCTTTTACATATTTTTCTTGAATGTCAGTGGACATAAAATCGAATCATCTGAAAATTAGTTTCCCAAACCATTTACTGTATTAATCAAATAACGCATATCTTAATATGTTCAGCAAACACAATATACATATGAGGACTACGTAATAATTATATAAGATGACTGAACACCATTGTTAACAATTTGTATCGTCACACAAAGACATATGCACAAATGAGTTGGAAATAAACCAAACTGTCAGCGTTCGAAGTCGGATGTGCTACACTCCCGATCATAACTCAGTGCGTAGTAACAATTCACGAAAGCCGTGTCAGTTTATTAGTCGAAGCGCCACACATTTTTGACAAGCTACTTTATGTTTTTTATTTTATTTAACTGCTGTCCAAATGCAAACCAACCAGGTCACTTCGTTCTGAAAATTAAAGCCTTCTCATGGTTCCATAGTTTCAACCAAAATTGGTATGGAGAGAGGTCATTCCTGAACTACGGACCCTCACAAAGAAGCCAACTACCAAAATGAAGCAGTTACCTTTCATCGTTCAAGTCTCAGCTGAAACTCCTCAAATTGCACATCTAATGATTTATTAGTGTGAAAGAGTTTTCCAAAGTTGCGAAAAGTGATATTTTCATTTCAGTAAACATAACAACTGATATGTGACTGCAGTGAACATAACACTTTACATTTCACTGTTTGAAACATAACACTTTCACGGAACTATTGTCATACAAGAGTGACCTCCCCTCAAATTGTCTCCCTTTATCGTAAGTGTCTGGCCCGTTCACCAACTGTTGACGTCCGTTTTTACGTTAGTTCCACATCGACAATGCAAAATAATGACAGATGGTCACTTATGGAGTTAATGTCGCTTCATGGCGTTTGTTATTCTCTTGAATAGGTCCCGTTCGATTTCTTTATGTCCGTACTGAGGAGGCCAGAGACCTATAGTTCATTTATAATTAGTACATTCACAGCAGTAGAGTCTACATTTTCCCGAAGCAAGTGAGTTAACTGACTATAAAAGTCTAGTTTCCACCCTGGGCTGGTCATTTTGGCAGGACTAACGAGTCAAAATCGTGCTTCGAAATCGAAATGCGGTTCGTAAACAGTCATGCAGATTTCGGTCGACTGCAGGATTTGCAAAGCATGTTCACCGCTAAATCGTTGTCAACAGATATTTTCTAAATCTTTTCATGTTTTTAATAAAGGTGCTCACGTGATTTGATGCACTTCGCGATGTAAGACTCGTTTTATCACAATCTATATATCTTGATTATCGATCAGATCGTCATGACTGGGCGCCGCCGTTTCGTTTGAAGCAAAGGCACGTGTTACGAGAGGTGGCATTTGATTGGTCCATAGGAGAGGCATAGAAGGGACATAACTCGTAATTGCCACTGGTGACTCTACGATCGAGCCCAGGAATTCCAGCATTGTTCGGCAAGGGTGGAAACTGGACTTTTAAAGTCAGTTAACTCTCTTGCCTCGGGAAGATGTAGTGTCGATGGCATAATATTTTTCCGGGGTCTCATTGCATGATAAATGTACATAGATACATTTTGTAAAAGTAAGTACCTTGCATTGTTTAACAGAGATGTGAATTTAAAGAAATCGGGATTGACATGGTAATATTCAGATATATACTTAGCCCTTAATGTTGCATAAAATTGGCATATAAAAAGGAAGTGATATCAATCTTCAATGTCATTCAGGGCGCACAATTGACAAATGCGTTCTTCTCGTTTAATACCCGTGTAACGTCCAGTTTCATTAGACCACGTGAACAACTTCGGAATCTTGCTTAGGAAACCCGGAATATTTTTTCCATTTAAACAAGATAAATACTGTTCGGGATATAATTCATTTTTTACCATTTTGTAATAAATATATTTGTTTTATTCAGATACAGATTGAGACCAATTTTGTAAATATATATCGTTTATTCTTTGTGTCAGTGATCTAATGAAATAAGATTGCCCTAACCAACGGAAAACAGCAGGTCTTATACGTCTGTTACCCAATTTGTTTTTCCATTTTTATCAAAGAGTACCGTCATATTATAACATTTTGGGGGGGGGGAACCTATAACATGGCCTATTTAATAATCTTAACCAATATTTGATAACCTTTATATATGAATATATATACATTGGAAATCTGCCACAATCACCATAAACAAGAACACTTGCAGGCATATAAATGTACTTTTTTTCTGCTCCGTATAGTGATATCGGACTTATCTTTAAATCAAATATCTTGAAGAACGTCTTGTAAGTAATAATTCCAAGAGTATAAATTTGTTTTGACACACCGATTAATACCTTTTGAGTTTGCATCGAGGCTTGCTTTGCATGCATTGACAAAGTAAAATGTAAAATATTAACCTAAATACTTGAAGAAAGAGGTAGTTTCTAGGCGTTCCCCTTTGCAAACCATTTTTCCTTTTGAGCAAGTTTCCCACCATTTTTAAAAACGATCTTCGTTTTATGTTTGTTTACAGTTATGTTTGTTTCCATTCATTACAGTATTTTATGTTGAACTGTTATAAATTGTACATTTCTCAACTAACTCATCACTCGAGACCGTTCGTTTCGCAAATTGCCATTTTTTCACTGTGCCAGCGTGTATTATTACGCAGTCTCGACGTTTTCAAGAATATTTTTTGTTAAAGTTGATTTTGTATATATTCAAATCTATGATGTATGATACAGAATGTTCGCGACCCTATCTTTTTTTGTTACGATTGTTTATATTTTTTTATGACTTTGCAAATACGAAACTACTTTTTGAGTCGCAAATACAATGGGTGGTGACCCGTCCCTGTGTGTTAGGTAAGGAGAATTTACGTTTCAAGGTTTTACATTTGTAATGAAATGATTTAATTTCCTGGTAAACAACTACACAAAAAGTATATAATATATAGAATATTCCATGTGTCCCGTGAAATATCATGTTTCTCCCGTCTCAAGACGGGGAAAAAGGAGATACTTTCACTCGTGGCTACGTCACTCGTAAAACTATCTCCCCCACCCCCGTCACTCGATGAGAGAAACATGATATTTCACTAGACACATGAAATATCCTCCTTTATGTAGCGCCTTGTATCTTGACGAATGGAAACTGGCGCGTTACAAATTGACAAAATATCCAGAAAGTAAAACGTCACATGTGTGTCGAGTATAAGCGTAAAACTGAGGAAACAATGTTATGACGACACTTATAAAATGTTAAAGTCGTAACAAGAACGGAAAATAGCGTTGTTGTGTTGAAGCAAGTCTTAAAGGGTTTTACATAAAATAGTGAGTGAGTGAATTTTGTTTTACGCCAGAGTCAGTAACTTTCCAGTTCTATAACGGCGTCGTATAAAATAATCGATCCAGTCACTGAAAGCTTATATTTTAGGAACGATTCGAGGCATCGGGGTACGATGACAGAGCCGGATCCTGTTTGCCAACTCTTATGAAAAGCTCAGACAACGAGACCAGATCTGTCTGACATCCACACGGTGTTGCGCTGTAAACAGATGTTATCTAGATGATGACATGATCTTTGTCGAGCGTGTATTTCAAGTTATGTGTTTCACTGTTCGGTGGCATAAACGGCAGGTATGACAGGATATTTAACCTCTTGTAGAGACTTGGTATACAAGTCCAACCATAGGCAACCGACGAAGGAAGCATGTAAGAGATAGCACCTCCTTCTTGAGTGCTGGAATCTGCACCATGACGCTCCCGCCATTTTGCAATTCCCCTGTCCTCAATCGAGCCTGAAACAAACATATTTGTATCCTTTGAATTACAGAGATGTATAAGACAAAATCACATCGTGGAAACAATCACGGGAAATTTGGTTCAGACCGGGCAGATCACCGAATTGCCTTGCCTGGACTTTATTATTTACAGGTCGCCTTTACACACCTGTCTTACTGTTGACCCTGCCGTAAATCTACATTTACTCAATACAGACACAATAGGATGGTTAACAACGAAATGAAGATCTGATCCAAACAATTTTACGTCCTCTGAAGAGAGTGAGTGATTATTATCAATACCCCGCCGACATAGACTCGCTGTACGACAGAGGCCTGTCGAGAATCGAATTGATAGAGCAACGATTGGCCCCGATGACGTTCTATGACCTACAGTCAGCAAGTCCAGACGGTATTTACTTTGAATAAAATGTCTGTAACAAATACCATAGTCTTCTGTTCATGTCACAATCGTGCTTACCTTTCACAGTATTATCAAGGATCATAGCAATCATACCGCCTAGGAACATCGGTGTACCACAGATTACTTTCAAAATGGCATTCCCTTCGGGGTTTCCTGTAAAATATAAAATATAACTAGAGATGTGTTTGCAGGACTTGCAAAAACAGAAGCCCCTCCCCCTTCTCGCATTTAAAGAATTCGCCAGAAACAATTCCATACAAGTATGCATTTTAAGATTGTTTATACCATTACGTTGGTAAAATACATCGTGATGCCTACTGCAACCACATACAAGATGTACCTGGAACGCACATTTTTCTTTGAAAAGGAGCCGAACAACTTTCATATACTCCCGGTTAATTAATAACCCTGTTCCTCTGTTTCTGACAATTACCTACCTGTTTATGTTTAGTTGAAAACATGAGTACATCCTCTTACAAACTCAGTTCAGTCAGCCAAGAAGCAGAACCATCTTTTGAATGACCATTCCCGTGGCCTTGGCCTTCAATGAAGGTCGTTCAAAACCTTACCAATTCAAATCAATTGATACATACATCGTGAAAACTGCTGATGCTTTTGGAATATAATATTATTGAGGGTGCATTTGGCCATCAAAGCCAATGACCAAGATTTCAAGAACATTCCAAATCCAGCATATAAACCAAATATGATGGCCCCAGGTGGAATTCAACGTAACGACAAGCATGTGCTTCTCATTGAAAGTAGATCACAGTGACCTATATCATAAGATTGTCATGTTTTGGGGATCAGAGTTTTGTTTGACACAAAATCTTTTCTGTCAGCTTTTCAAGACACTAAACGTTATGGATTCGCTGAAAGTGTAGCAAGTCCAGTCGACGATATATTTCTGTTTGGGGTAAACATTAAGGAAAAAAATGTTCAAGGATTTTCAGGAAAAGATTATTCTTATCAAACAAATCCAGCCCCTTCCCATCCCTCCCGAATATCACATGGCAGGGCCCTCAATAACAAAACAATCAGTTACTTCTGTAACGTGTATGAGAAGTGTCAATTATATGTGTGAAGCACTTTACCTGTGTTGATGAAGTCGGGATGCAGATTAATCCATTCCGGCACAAACATACCAACAAACATTGACGTCCCCAATATTGTTAGGTTTCTCGTCGAGGTCAAGTTGATGTAACGAAGAGTGGACAGCCCGAGTGAGACCAGCATCCCTAACGTGGGGATGAGGACACCCCCTAAAGCAGGATTGGGGATGGACGCCAATCCAGCACCAAACTTCCCCAGAATGGCAAAGATAATCAGCATGATTCCAGCACAGACCATCACGGATCTGCTCCCGGTCTGCAACAAGAACATATAAAAAATATTCGAATTTCATCAACTCGGGAAAACGGTAGGTCATTATTTCACATCAGAAGCTTATTTCAAAATGCCCAGGTGCCCAGGCTTTTTGCGTTGTATGCAGAAACTAATTCAAACTCGTTGGTAATTATAATGATGATGACGTACGCCTCTCCGTGGTGGCAGATAGGGAGGATTTAATCCCCTGAACCAAACGCACATGTACATCACCCTTGTGTATGGAGTCTAGCGCAACATTCGTACACATATTATTATAGATCCACATTCAAAGATGCCACCTTGTACGACCGAGCTCTCGCCATTTGATCGAATCAGAAAACGGTTATGATTTTACATTTAGCTGGAATAGATACTTTCTTGAGTATAAGACAGAGATTGGGATGTCCTTATCCTACAAGACGTTTCCAACTGTATTTGAGATGACACGTAGCAAGGCGTTTCGAGTACTGGCTGTATCGTCGTCTATTCCAATCATGAAAGAACATTGTAAAATATTTGAATTCGTAAATCTAGTGTCTTGTCTGTTCAGGGAATATGTATGGAATTGCTTCTAACCTAACCTGAATGTCTGTCAAACACAGGATTTATCGGACATTGCTTTAAAACACACAATTATATTCTGTAAAGGAAGTAGCCAACTTGAAGTATTCTTGGAACATTTGAATTTTTTATACTTTCAAGCAACAAGGCGTAATAAATTAAATTTAATTATTAGCTATCAAACATTACCTTCGACACAGATATGGTTGCAATGTTGCCACTGTAGGACGTCGTAGCATGCCCTACACCTATTGAACCAGAAAGTAGGCCACCTAGCCCCTCCATGAAAATTCCTCTGTTCACCGCGTGATCTGGCGGAGTGTCGACTTCACAAGCTTTTGATCCAGCAAAATAGTCACCCACAGACTCCACCAACGATGAAAAGAAAGCTGCGCTAAACCCGATAAACACAGCCACGCTAAAACCTGGCATTCCAAACTGACCTGAAAGAAAATGAAAACATCATAATGTCCCATTTCATCTCTAAATAAATAAGTGAGTGATTATTGACACCAGAATCGAACCCGGATCTCCGGAGTGACGAGCGAACGCTTGATCCTCTAGGCTACCCCACCGCCCCATCTTTAAATACACCTAATTTCACTGCTGTATGTTATATCCCTCACCTAATTGGATAAGGGCAGATCTGGATGAACCAATTTGCTTATCCTATATATATAATTTTATTCCTCCGTAGGCGTTACAAGGTATAGCATTACGAATAATTACATGATAATAATAACATTGTCAGAGAATACAACCGTAGCCCATTGTGGTAACATATGTTCATTTTTAAATTCCGCCCATCTATTAAAAACCTCGAATTCCAGTCCGTGAGTAAGAACGACTGGTATCTGGATCAATATCTGAATGTGGCTTACAGGACAACAAGCACGCTACAAGATCATAATCTGATTGGTTGTGGAATTCAACGCAGATGTCAGCAGGACCAATACACACAATGTCACACCACAAGTTCTATCTTATTGTTCCTATACTCACACTCCCCTTTTCGCAAAAACCTGGCGTCATCACTGATTTTCACTCGTTCATTCATATTATTTACACAACTATTTGCCCTTACCGCCAAGTGGATTCATTTTCGGCAAAAAATCAAGGTTGGTTATTCTCTTGCATTGACAATTTATATTTTTCATATCATCTGTTCCTGTAATGTTCCGGAACTTAGAAATGACCCTAGGTGACAGCACAAGGAATCCTTGTGGAGGATGCGAAAGACGTATGAGGCAAAGCTCATACTTGTGGATGAACATTTTTATGAAGAAACAGAAAGCAGTTTACAAAACGATTCCAGATAACATTACCGATTATAATAAACAACTTTATAGTCTAATCAGAATGCTTAAATCTGCAAAATGGTAAAAGAAAACCATAGCAAATATATATATATATATATATATATATATATATATATATATATATATATATATATATATATATATAAAAGAGGTCCACTTATTGCTGCTTTGTATAAATTTATCATGTATGTTGTTTTAGGAGGGCTATGCTCTACTACCCGGTGCCCGTTTCAAAGACATTGTTGTGAGTGTGCGTATGCGTATGTGTATGTGTGTGCGCTCGCATATAATTCAGTTTCAGCAACCTATGCTTGTCGTATGAGGCAACTAACGTCATTGATTGGTCAGGCTCGCTTTGTGCATGTCATCCGGTCCCAAATGCGTAGATCGATGCTCAGATTCCATACACACATAGCAAAATAGGAATAGCAGATACGCGAAGTGGCGTAAAATAACTTGAAACAAACTTGCTGGGACTGTCGGCTGGCCGGAGCCTTGTCCTTTGGCAGTAACCGGACGTGCATCCTTGCCTGCCCTTGCGCACAGTTATGCGACTTTACTTTGGGGAGGGTCAGAGAGCCTTCTGTAGGTCATGCGTCACCTACATGACAATAGGGAGATTCGTGACAACTATGTGACTGCATACCTGGGTATGGGAAAATAAACCAGGGAGTGAGATATAGCAGAGACGACTTAGAGTCCGTCCTGGCCATGTAACGAAGACTGCTAGGGTCGTCGGGGAAGACGTTGGTGACAGTGAGAACGGCGCATACCATCCACATTAACACGATGCTTAGCAGGATCTGAAACAAATTACACAATCTCGAGTTACAGTTTGTATCTTTCTGGAGATTCTTGTCCAAACTCAGGTGCATGACAGAATGTCCAGTTCACTAAGGTAATAAATAAATTGTCAGACAATAACAGAAATTTTACTTTTAAAATTTTCACTATTTATGTAATACAGATGCCTAGAAACTGAACTACAGTCAACAGCTTCATTATTTCGAATTTCATATTTTCTACTTGGCATGTGACCCGTGAAGTTCCAGGGTAGAATAGGTCTTCAGCAACCAATGCTTGCCGTGAAAGGCGACTATGGTTGTCGTAAGAGGCGACTTACGGAATCGGGTGGTCAGGCTCGCTGACTTGTTTGATGTATGTCATCGATCCCAATTGCGTGGATCGATGCTCATGGTGTCAATCACTGGATTGTCTGGTTTAGACTCGATTATTTACAGGACACCGTCATATAGCTAGAATATTGCTGGGAGCGGCGTTAAACAACAAACAAATAAACTTGACATTGAGAAAAGCAGCCACCAGGATCGTCGAGTCGGGGAGGCATCGTTATCTAAATGGGAGTTTTGTTTGTGTTCAAATCGACCATAATAAGATGCATGAAAAAACTTGAACACATTTTGGGCATACCGGAAGTAATCCGAAAAGACGAACACCGTTCCTCTTTCCTTTCTTCGGCTTTTCCTTTCCACACGTGGGAAGTGGTAATCTCACATTATCAAGGAAGAGGGTAAACACCAGAACCAGGACGGCGGCTCTGGCATATGAAAACGGGGTGGGAAATTAAATCAAAGCTGTAAAATGCACAAGTAGAAATTCTCAGCGGTTTAACTGATGAACCATCCAAATATATAGAATAATGCCCAACTGTATAAATAGTGACGTGTGATTAGGGATTTTTGTCAACTTGAATCATCTTCAAAGTAACATTTGTAACTAAAATGTTACTGGAACTTCCTCTTTATGTCGAGCACTGTTCCTGCATCCTTGGTGTCTTTAACATACATCTTTTAAGGTACAATCGGTCATGCTCTTTCTTCCAAGATTTGAAACATCTTCATACACCTTTTGCTCGGAAGTTGCTTGATCAAGGTTACAACATTCAGGCCTCAGTAAAGCTTTGAAAACGTTTAATGGTGGATATATGGAGGTGAATTTTTCAGGTGAATAATTGACTGCCTTTTGCCTGTGTTTGTAACGGGAAAGGATTTTGTTCTTCGCTTTTATTCGTTGTGAATGCTACCGAAAGTGTTCTGTATATTATTTGCAAGTTTGTAACTTAGACCATCATTAAGTACCGGACCTTTTCAAAAAGGGTCGAGAAACAAACCAATTATAAATTACAGAAGGACGCTTAAGAAAAGAAAAATAAACATGGAGATGACGTCAGCAGTCTTCTGAACTCCAAGGTTCAAAGCAATAAAACATTTCGATATTTCGAGGACAATATATTGATATGATTTCTTTAAATATTTCATATGTCTTTTTCTGATGCCTCTGATGTTGAGGGTGTTTTGGAAGACGATAAGATAAAACCTGCTTTGTTCTTTGTCAAGGTTATAAGAATCTAAAATCTGTACAGTGACAGAAACTAGGTGACATATATCTATCAAAGCAACCCATGTTTGCCTTAAAAGGCGAATAAGCTTGTCGTAAGAGGCGACTAACGGGATCGTGTGATGCATGTCATCGATCCCAATGCCGTGGGTCGATGCTCATTATATCAATTAATGGATTCTCTGGTAAAGATTCGATTATGTACAGACCGCCGTCATATAGCTGGACTATTGCTGAGTGCGGCGTTGAACAAACACACAAAACAAATATATATCAAATATATGGCAAATATTATCGTCTGATAGATAAGACACAGTAGATCACATAGACACATATCATGGTGAGGGATACTTGATAAAAGGCATAGTTCGTAATTGCCATATATCAACTTAAAGATACTTACGCGATGGAAATTTCCCATGACGGTCTAGAATATATAATTGGGATTTTATACAAAGAAAGTCCTATCAGTGATATTGTAGGCGCCACGGTCACGGGTCCAATGTAACGAAGCATAGCTCCAACCAGTCCTGTTGAACCAACCAGTATCTCAACAAATGAAGCTGCCATTAAGCTTCCAGACAGCTGCAACAAAGATAATACAATTGTCAATGCAAGAGAACACCCATCCTAGATCTTCTGCCGAAATAGATTCCACCCGGAGCTAAGGGCAAATAGCTGTTGAAATTATATGAATGGGCCACTGAAAATCAGCGATGACACCAGGTGCTCGCGAAAAAGGCAATCATGTCCTGCCCTACCGGTAGAACCCGCTATCCACACAATTTGCACCAAAAAAGTTACTACCCATTGCCTGACGCAGCACAGCAGTACTTCTGCCATGAGACGTCCGCGGGTAAACAAACCAGACAATACAGTGATCGATAGACTAGAAAAAAGCAAGGTATCAAGTCTTGATAAATGATGGTTTTATTCTTGGAAAAAGGTTTCAAATAACAGGCAAGGTCTATCTTAAAGTGAATCTTCCCAGGTAGGGATAACCACCTTCTTCCCATTTCGGTAGGCTATTGCGACAAGCACGATATAATGGGGGCATATTCATATTATCCCAAATAGGCTTCGGACACGAGCAAATTACGTTTTTCACATATACTAGTTTTCAAACTGTTCTGTTGTCAGCGTGTCGGGAATATGTTGTTTATGAAGTGAAGGAGAAATACTTATTACATACCAATACTTGGCGTCTGACAAGGTTCTTTACTGGATATTACAACATATTAAACATCAACGCCAGAGAATAATCAGTCTCGATTATCCATTGGGTTTAAAAAATCCAAACAGTGGTGAAAGTCATATTAATGGGTCACTGAAAGTCGGTGACGACACCAGGTGTTGACAGAAATGGCACGTTAATATTGGAAAACACTATCAAACTATTAAACATCCAATTTTAACATAATTATTAGAATCGGATTTCCTCAAATCTACCGATTTGTATCCGATTCTGAAACACTGTCAAACAAACCATAAATCTCCAAAATTAAAATGTTACTACCTTTTGCAACTTCTCAGTTTCCGTTAATCCGAGTAAGGACGATGTCTCAGTCATGTTAAGAGGAGATATCGTCGAATTGTTTTCATCGTAGGTATTGGTATCTGTAATGCAAATAACAAATGTTATATACAATGTTATATGTCATATACCCCAAACCCTATACATCAAAGAAACGGTGTCAGTGTTAGACTAATCGTATTATTAATATTATTATCATTAATATAATTATTATTATTATTATTATTATTATTATTATTATTATCATATACATAAAAGAATCGGTGTCAGTGTTAGACTAATCGTATTATTATTATTTTAATTAATAATAATAATATTATTATAAGACATACTAGTTAATCTAAAACATGTGTCAAGAACTCTGCAGTTCGCTAACGATGTAACTGTCACGTTAAACAATATCAGATTGCATCAAACTATCACTCGTGAGAGGGAAGCAACGTTTGAGACATTGTTGTCGTGATAAATCCATCTTTAGTCTGCCATAAACCTATGTCCCCTAGTGATATTTCCCCAGAATATATACAAACCTCCATTAGATACATGGTCACATGACCATTCCGCATTGTTCTGTATGGCAAGTAGTGCTGGTAAAAATGATGAAGAGGGTCCTTGAAAAATCGGGAGCCTGTCCGAAAAAGGTAAACTGAGTTTCGTAAATAGGACTTATAATATTATCAAAGTTCAGTGGTATAGCGGAAATTGTATCAGTCAAAATTGCAACACTTACTTTATCAAGTGATAAACACATTCATTACAAGGCAAAGTTACTACTGAGTGGATATGTTCCCCGAAAGGAAAACAAATATGTGATTGTTATAATTCTTGATAATGTTGTATGTTTTTACACCATATTATGTAAGGCAGTGCAGACTAATATCATGTAACGTATTCGAGGAACGACAAAAAAGATCAATTGGATTGAAGACATTCGAGACATTTTTTTGTTTTACCTTTACAGTCATGTCACTCAAGTTATGTAGTTGACATTAGGCGTACAAATATTTTGTTTTATTGCTTAGGTATCATATATATTTGTTTTACATGAATGTTCCATGACGTGAATCAAGAGTATATGTCATGTTTAGTATCGTAGTCCAGTGTTTTCACACTGACAAAGTTTGTGACAGTGCGCTTCGGCCCCCGGTTAGTGCACGTGCAATGCATATTGGGTATGTTTTCCACCTATCCCCCCTAACCTCATCCCCGAACACAACGGCAGAGGTCAGATGCAAAATAGTTTGAAATCTAAGGAAATTTGATTATGCTAATGCAACAAATTTAATACTTTGTGGCATATCAATCATCATGAATAAATCAAATCCATGTGAAGGTGATCACGTTATGTACATTAGTCTAACAAATAAAACAAGTTTGGGAGATCGCTATTTGTTGATGTGATAAGTATGTAGCTTGTTTGGAAGGTTTGGTCTCAGGGATGATCACGTTTAAAATATGCAAAGACACAACGATAGATGGCCCTTTAACTAACGAGCAAGGAACAAAAGGCGGCCAAGGTATAAACCAGGTCAGCAGTCAGCATGGAGACACTTTACAGAGCTCACCTGTGCACCAAGATTGTCATCGCAAATAATGCAACCCCAACGTTATTAAACGCGACATAGCTATTGATTGAACAACCACAGCTGACTCAAGAAGACCCAAAACACTGCGCTCCATGTAACCACACTTTCCCTTCAGTGAAAAATTTTGTGTGTGGAAAATTTGCAAAACATTCAAAAAAGAAAAAGGGATTGGATGTTTATCCAGTTCGCACCAACCACCTTCAAGAAAACAGTGAGGCTATTTGCAAACAGCATGCTGATGATTGGGGCAGACAGAACGAGGTCGAGCTGAGTTTACCCAGGATGTCCATGTTGTCGAAGCCATTTATCACCAGTATTGTAAAGTGAAATTCAAAACGAGTGAAGATGTTCCACAGCTACATGAGGGTCAAGACAAAACCAGTAAATCTTTCTATGGGAGATCTGTATATTCTGAACAGAGTTCAGTGTGCAAAAGATCTCAGCCAAGAATGATGATGAACTATCAAAAGTAAACGATCTTGTAAAAGATGATTCATTTCAGTGGAAATGATGCAAACAGTGTTCTGTACATGAAAAGAAACTGCTCGAACATTTTGGAAACTTTATCATAGTCACCTCTTTGGCTTTAGTACCTGGATATAAGAGACTTAACCTACAAGCAGAACGTACAGGGAACAGGCATATTCACCTTCTGTCTGTACAGGACTACCGCTGGACACAATTTGTATGTGAACTCAGCTAACACGTACTTGAAAAATATGCCTAATCTAGAAGCAGATCACCCTGAAGTGTACAACTGCTTTGAATCTCGACATCATATACCCAGGGGAAGTGATCGTTTTTAGTGCTTGCTTATCAACAGATCTTGTCAATTAGAAGGTTTTGATGATAAGCATTTAAACAACAGGTGAACTGACTGGAGGATATCAACAGATCTTGTCATTGAGAAGGTTTTGATGATAAGTATTTAAACAACAGGTGAACTGACTGGAGGATATCAACAGATCTTGTCATTGAGAAGGTTTTGATGATAAGTATTTAAACAACAGGTGAACTGACTGGAGGATATCAACAGATCTTGTCATTGAGAAGGTTTTGATGATAAGTATTTAAACAACAGGTGAACTGACTGGAGGATATCAACAGATCTTGTCATTGAGAAGGTTTTAATGATAAGTATTTAAACAACAGGTGAACTGACTGGAGGATATCAACAGATCTTGTCATTGAGAAGGTTTTAATGATAAGTATTTAAACAACAGGTGAATTAACTGGAGGATACTGAATGTCAGAATCTCAGAGAGCTAAATGGTTATTGTCCAGACCAGCTTGTGTAGACATGAACATTGCCATACACCAGTTCACAGACACTGAATTCTACACAGGTGAACAACACGAAGACACGCAAGCACGATAATTGAGATTACAATGACATCAATACATTTGTGTATTACTTGAGGAAGAAAATCCATTTACAGAGGATCCAAATCTTCGGAACATAGCAACTGGTGTGACATCAGATGCAAGTCTAAATGTTGACAGAGTTGAATAAGTTGGTCTTTGTCTACTCAAATCAATGGTTTCCCAGGATGACTCGGTCGAGAACATATACGTACTCCAGTCAAGACAACAAAAACTAGAAGTTGTATTGTGTTTTGTAGTCTCGCATACATAGATCTTACCTTATTCCCACAAGCGTTTGCAGGATAGTGCAGATTCCACACAGAAACAGTGTTGAAGAGAACAGCCTCGTTCTGATAGGACTATCAGCAGCCGCGCACAACACGTCTGAGACGATGAAACTTGTAGCCAAACAGGAGGACAGACTCAACAATACATGCTGGGGAAAAGATGTACACACAAACACTTTTATTCCTTGAACGTTTCAAAAAAGACAATTTTGGAGATAACAGTGAGTTAGTTAGTTTGGTTTAACGCCGCATGGAATAATGCGATGTGGGAGGAAACCCAAAGTGATGTCAGTCTCAGAAACGTACAACTTTGGTGAAACCCACGGGCACGGGTATGGTGCTGACAAGCCTAGAAACATAACCGGGGTGAACCGGGATTCGAACCCACAATCATAGGTTTCTGGCGTGCCCAAAGTATGCAAACCGAATTCCGATGCCTGAGACGCCTGGGCCACCAGTTTTCCCTGTTTTGAAGAACTAGGCAATAAAACAATTCAAAACGCTGTAGGAAAGTGTATTCTGAACGCGCTCTGAAGTACGTTTCTGCTGACTATGAATGTAAATAACGCGACAGGTCCCTTTCCACATTCGCCAGAAATCTCTATCAAAAGCAGAGACGAGTGTGCGATTCCGACTAAATGATGAGTATGTGGCTATCAAATAGTGATGATACAAGGTGTTCGCGAAAAGCTGAACGTAACCTGCCCGACCGGTGGCATTCGTCACAAACACATGCAAAGGCATGCTAATTGTTTACCTTAAACACGGGAACATATGGAAAAAGTCAAAATAGGAACTACAAAAGATCCGCATTGCTAACCCTAACCCGTCAAACATGATTGATCATCTTCAAAACCCCTTTTGGCCGGCATCAAACCTAATAATTCCTCTAAACCGTATTCGCCCTCCAGCTCGAATCTGGGCTGTGGGTTAGCCTAGCGGTAAAAGCTTTCGTTCGTCGGCCCAGGTTCAATTCTACACGTGAAGCGGCAAGATATCACACGATGCAGACCACATGGGCGTGTTGAGGATAGATGACTTATAAAAGCAGACGTACCCAAAAAAGCAGAGCGTTGTGAATATCACGAATTTGTCATGTGTCATCTCATTGGTAGTTAACTGGCTTCTATATTATATATGTATCCTTTGAATACGCCTGGCTATTTTCTTTGCGGAATGTTGATTAACTGATATCACTCAGCCAGACATCCAAATGTTACTAGGTAAGGACTGTAATACCTATATACTATGGAGAGAATATTCTTCCGAAATACAATACAATGTTATCAATATGAAAATGTTGAACATTTTAATTCCTATTTGCGCGATTACATAAATATCATTTGAATAACATTTGAACATCCTCTTTGTATCCAAAGAATTAGATATTCGAAGTGAGCGAGAGAATAAGTGAATTGGTCTTTAGGCTAACATTATTTCAGTTACATCACCGCGTGTCAGCTTGATGTGAGAAGAAAGTCCGAAGTGATGCCGGTCTTATAACTTTATGACGTTTATAAATTTGCTGAAACCCAGGAGCACAGGTGTGGCGCTGGCATCCAGGAAACATAGGGCGAACCGTGATCATGTTTTCACCACTCTTGATTGACGCAACTTTGACCGCAAATCCCGGGGCCTTTGACAACTGTACCACCCGTGCCCCGGACCCGTGAAGATTCCGGGGTAGAATAGGTCTTCAGCAACCCATACTTACCGTAAAAGGCGACTGTGCTTGTCGTAAAAGGCGACTAACGGGATCGGATGGTCAGGCTCGCTGGCTTGGTTGATGCATGTCATGGATCCCAATTGCGTGGATCGATGCTCATGATATCAATAAATGGATTGTCTGGTCCAGACTCGATTATATACAGACCGCCGTCATATAGCTGGAATATTGCTGAGTGCGGCGTTAAACAACAAACAAACCAACCAACTTAAAAAAAGGACGGATGAACATGTAACTATCAATCAAGTACTAACAGGTGATTTAAGATACTTGCCTGTAGGGCAGCAGTGATCATAATCGGGGCTGGAGGAACTTGTATCAAATTGTATTGAAGCTTTTCATCCTGAGTAGATCCATCTTCTATTCCATCCTCGTTTAAGGCTTTATCTTCGTCAAAGATTTCATCGGTGGAGGACCGGACTATACTTTTGTCCTGTGTCTCACAATCTTCTAATGTCTCCATTCTTACAATTTACCTTCTCCTAGGGGACCTAGAGTGTGACTGGTCCTCTTATTAAGCGTATGGTAGTTTATATCAGGGTTTGCTTGAAGTCACCAAGTTCTTATCACTACCACTCTAAGGAAATAATCGGTTATAATCCGCCTGTTGAGCTATCTAGCACTGTCCGTTGTGTATGTCAAACACATGCTATCAAGACATTATCAGAATGTTTCATAACCGCTCCACAGCAGGCGTGTTAATTGACCATGTTAACAGAAGTCACATAGCTTGTTCGCTATTTAGAATCTTGCAATTCCATTGGTTAATCCGGACTACGTGAGATGTAGACCCCCCCCCCCCCCCCCCCCCCCCCCCCAAACAAAAAATCACGAGACTGGCATTGACCTCGAATGTTTTCTCGTCAGATGATGAATATTGACTCGTCTGCTAGAAAACAAGTTGGCGTCCAGTGGTAACATTTCACGGTTCGTAGATAAGTTACTGTAATGACACAGAAAAAGGTTAAAGGCTTCATAAACTTTAAAGTGAATTTTGGTGAAACAAAAGGAATGGTTACTCTTAACTAGGTCAATATACGAAAACAAGGAACCTCGTACCCGATCCCGACTGCCGTCAGATCGGCTCTACCCGACCCAAATGTTTTCGTATATTGCCCTCGTCAAGAGTAAGTATTAATATAATGTTTTTATATGTGCTTCCCCTTCCCTGACCAGGTATCTGCCGAAAACGACCCTTTTTAGTTGTGAATTTAGATGCCAAGCCCCGAGAGCAAAAATATAACCATCACAACTCATGAACGCAGCTTTAACATCATGTCATTGATATATGATACAGTGCTACGGATTGCGAACTGCAGTAACACGAGTGATGGTGGTTAACACACGCTGTTTGTCACTTTTCTTGTGCATTTGTGACCAGTGAAGATCTGGGGTAGAATAGGTCTTCAGCAACCCATGCCTGCCGTGAAAGGCGACCATGTTTGTCGTAAGAGGCGACTAACGGGATCGGGTGGTCAGGCTGGCTGACTTGGTTGAAGCATGTCATCGATCCCATTTGTGTGGATCGATACTCATGATATCAATCACTGGATTGTCTGGTCCAGACTCGATTATTTACAGACCGCCGTTTTATAGCTAGAATATTGCTGAGTGCGGCGTAAAATACATACACGCACGGTAAGTTAGCCAATTTGTAAAACAGTTTACTCTCCACCATAATACGCATATGTTCTACGAAGGTGTTACATTACATATTACATTTCCTGTTGTGCGATTAGTAAGGTGGTTAACGCGCGCTGTTCGCCACTTTTCTTGTGCATTTGAGCTTCAAGTGAGTGAGTATGGGTTTACGCCACTGTTAGCAATGTTCCAGCAATATCACGGCGGGGTACACCGTGAATGGGATTCACACACAGTACCCATGTGGGGAATCGAACCCGGGTCTTCGGCGTGACCAGCGAACGCTTCACCTCACCGCCCCATTGAATTTCAAGGGAATGATGGTGAATGTGTTTCAGCGAAAGGTGCGTTGTCGTGTATCGCATATTTGTATTTTGTGGCGATTTACGATTGCGTTGATGGAGTTGGCTGCTTATTATCGGCCGACCAGTTATGTACTATGGAACAGAATAAAGAGAATTTTTGGATAAACAAAGGCCATGTTGTGGACGGCGTAGACGGGTGCAAGACCGAGCAATGGGAGATAACTCCGGGCCGCAGCAGCTGCGAAACCATGTGCTCTCCACTGTACGGCAGACGAGCTATATTTGTGTCAACCCACGGAAAGACAAGGGCTGGAATGGGCATTCACTGTACATGAAAGGCAACCGAGCATACAAGCGAAACCTTATCGGTCCAGCGCCCGTTCAAAACTTGCCACAGCTGACGAGATTTATTGATATAAGACGCAAATCGAAATCCAACGGTGCCATATCAGGTGAATATTCATATGACCAATGAATCCAAAGCCACAGTCATGACTTGTACACAGATGAATTGTCCTTGTGGAACAACACACCTTCAAAGAATTTTCCTCGATGTTTAACCTTGATGTTCTAGCCCGGTAAGCAGATTAGCATTATATTTACCGTGAATGATCTGACTTTCGGTGGTAGAGTTCCTTTAGAATACCAGAAAATCGAAGCCAACTGATGGGACGTATTTTGCCTTCTTCGTTCGTTGCGATGTTACAGTCTCTGTCTGTTAGTTGTGAACCCAGGACGCATGCATGGTTACAAGTCTCAAAACGAAGTACATTCTCCCGAGAGATGCTGAACCTTAGAAGTCAGCAGCCTTTGAGTGAGTGAGTGAGTGAGTGAGTATGGTTTTACGCCGCTTTTAGCAATATTCCAGCAATATCACGGTGGGGGACACCAGAAATGGGCTTCACACATTGTACCCATGTCGGGAATCGAACCCGGGTCTTCGGCGTGACGAGCGAACGCTTTAACCACTAGGCTACCTGACCGCCCCTAGCAGCCTTTGAACCCAGCGTTCGAATGTACATGTACAAAAAAATTAAACTACGTCACAGGAAAAGCTCCTTTTCTTTGTAACATTTTATCATCGTGATTTCACAGAATATTATTGTGTATACTATATTTCTTTATTTCTGTCAGAAGAATTGTATGAATCTCATGATGGTAACCCGTCGGGAGACACATATATGTTCATAAAATCATAAAGGAAAATTGTTTTCGCATGTTTGTATTTTTTCAAATTGCTGATTAGCTCTGAGGCAAAATGAAGTTATCAACGACGTTCTAATTACAATACATAAAGTTGTGCTTTGAAAGATTCATTTGCTTGTTTCGAAAAAAAAGAATTCTGTGTATATGGTTGTTTAGAAACATGATGCCGAACAGGTGCGTGTCTTTTCAAATAGATACAAACCGAACAATCTCATTTTAAACCTATTAAAGACATTTTACATATTGTGATGTCTCCCTATTTTCTGTCTTTCTTCGTCTGCGTCAGACATATGGAAAAGGATGTGACGTCAACAACTAAATTATGACTAATTATGGACTTTCAAAATAACACATAGGCAGACGAATGGTTTTGTTTGTTTGTGTGTTGTAAACAATCGTGTCTGGACAACCCAGTGACTGATATCATGAGCATCGAGCCCCGCAACGACATGCGACATCCAAAGTACCGGGCTTGTCCACCTGATCCCGTTAATCTTACAACAATCATAGGTTACTGAAGATCGATTCTAACCCGGGTCTTCAAGGAATGGGCTCAATGTTGCTTCAGGGACCAAACACATGTTAGGTAGGGTCATTTATTTTTTTGTGATTTTTCGAATACGATTTTAATATTTCTAATCATTTGTTGCAGAGACCTACAAGTATATGGTTTTCATCTCCATATTTTGCCTGAACAGGTTTAGTTGCAAAACAATGAGAAATATACTGTCGTGATCCTCAGCGAAACCCCTCCACGACGACAGTGTTACAAAAGACTACAGTTCAGCACAGTTGTGGGGGACGTTTTACATAACCAGGAGGAAGCCTTTAAACACAAGTCGGATCCAGGCACTCAAGCATCATTGGTCGACCGGTGTGGACCTCGGATGGGGAATATGTTCAAACATAATTCGCAACAAACTCCATCAACGCAGACCGTTATAGTAAGACTCGCCATGACAAAGAGTCAATACAAATATGCGATACTCGTCAAAACACCTTTCGCTTCGAACTGAACAGTCTTACTTGAACAAGCTAACTAAGGTGAAGGGTAATCTCAACTAATCCAGTCGGACACGTTTTTACAAATTGGTTGACTTTATGTATATGTGACATGGGTGAAACGTTCGCCTTCCTTCCCTTGACGTTGCACAAGAAAAGTGGTGAACAGCACAAGTTTACCACTTTACTAATCTCATAATAGTTCACACTGAGAAATGAAATGTAATACAGTAAACTACAGTTATAACGAACACGCTTATAACGAACTGACCGATATAACGAACTTATTTTTAGTCCCGGCCATTTGTTGTATATATGCTGTATATATGCTTATAACGAACTAAAATTAGCGGTCCCTTTGAGTTCGTTATAACCGTAGTTTACTGTAGAGTTAATATAATTCCTAATTGTACAGTTGAACGTATATGTGAGCGTAGTTTCTTTTGTGTATTGCTTCCACTCTGCTAGCTATAGCAAGTCGATGGTGTGACCTTGACCTCCATTCAAGAAGGTTACTTCCTGTAAGGTAAGACAGCATATGCTCACTTTCTTCAGAATACCTTACATCATTGTGTAAATTCCATTTGTGTGTTTGTAACAGGTTGTAGCGTCCATTCTGTAGATGGTTAACTTCGGCAAACAGCGAGCCGATGTTGTGACCTTGAGACCTGGGCACTTGAGAACATGCCCAGGATATATGTTAACGGTAATTCAAAAACGGTGTGCGTATTTTACACATTTTCGTGTTTATGTGTTTAAAGTTCTGAAAGAGAGGCCAGGGGGTAAATACATCTTAGCCTTTCAATATTCCACGTCACGTGCCTGGTAAAACTGCAAGCCCCAGAGTGAGATGCATGAACACGTGTGCATGTTGATGGTAAATGAAGACATGAATTAAACCCGTCAGTCAAAGCTGTATCACGGCAAGAATCTGGCAAGATAGATTAAACCAGTGACTTCTTTTAAGGTTATGTACACACACAGCCATCTCACAACTCTCAACTGTCCTTTGACTTTGGTGTGGGCATTCAACTGCAAAATCAAGTTGATATATACACATGGAAAACAAGTTCAAGGTGGCCCCTGTTATTGTGGCCATGAGGTATGACGTGACGTAACGTCGCGTCCAAGATTATTGCCCTATATATATAGAGGTTATCACGCGAGTGTGTTTGGGGATGGTAAATATCCTGCATTAGAAACATTGTATTTAGCGAGCCTTGTTGAGCAAAATCAAGTTGATATATACACATGGAAAACAAGTTCAAGGTGGCCGCTGTTATTGTGGCCATGAGGTATGACGTGACGTAACGTCGCGTCCAAGATTATTGCCCTATATATAGAGAGAGGTTATCACGCGAGTGTGTTTGGGGATGGTAAATATCCTGCATTAGAAACATTGTATTTAGCGAGCCTTGTTGAGCTAAATACAAAGTGTTTATTCTTAATGCAGGATATTTACCATCCCCAAACACACAAGCGTGATAACCTCTTCATCATATAATGTAATTCTTTAATTCTGTGCTTGAAAATCGCTTCCCCTCTCTCACAAACATTACCGAAACATTGCGAGTTTTACTGGAATGCGCGCATTAATATTTATTACGTCACAGGGTAAGTGATGTGTCAGTCGGACAGTGACAGTAGCCAATATAGTTCCAACTGAAATCCGTTCTTATACAGTGGCGAAGCAACATATACGCAAAACAACAATTGTTTTTCCACAGATATGGCTACTGATCCCGCTTGGCTAGGCCTAGTGGCATCGCAAAATTTTCCTTGTTTTAGCCCCTTTATGCTGAGCACCAGACAGGGTAACAACAAGTACAATCTTTTAACGTATTTTGGTATGACGCGGCCGGAGATCGAACCCCTGACCTTCCGCTCTCCGGGCGGACGCTCAACCACTAGACCACGGAGGCGGTCTACATAAGGTATGAAAACCTGTGCGCGGAAAGAACAATTATTTGTAGGCATATAAGGACAATAATCATTACATTTTTGAAAATGGTATTAATGATATTGGTGCACATCTCATTGTTTGAAATATTGACAATGTCTGTACGTGACTAAAGCATGGAGCTGCAGGGTATCCGAGACAGTTGTGATTGGTACGATGTTGCCAAACACGACCGTTTTGGCGCCAAAACGATTTCCATTGATGAGATTGTCAATGGCCTGTATAGACGCCACGAGCCGGAATAACCACCTCAACACACTGGACAACATCCGCCGTAATTGCAATAGAGACTGTAAAACAAGAAGATTCACTTGTCGGAAATATGGTGTGCTGTGTGCTGACTTGCAGTGTTGTCTGTAGAGACATCCAAGCTGTACCAATAAACAGTACCCCGAGGATGATCACAAACCTGTTGACACTTTCGAGGTATATATTGACTCTGCAACGCCTAGCTGCAGCATTGACCTTGACAGTTTTGCCACTATTCTACACGTTATAGTGTTCCTCAATCACACAAGTATGTAAATGAATGAGCAGTGGATCAAATATTTGCTCCATAATCACATGTTGTCGTTAACAAAGACATAGAAAACTGTTCCTCGTCATCTCATATAAGGCCAAAAGGTTGCGCTGAACTCAGTATCTCGTGTGACCGCCCCGGGCAACAATCACGGCTCTGAATCTCCTCGGCATTGACTGGAAAAGTGTACGAATTCTGTCCTGCGGAATTCTGCGCCATTCTGCTTGTAAAGCGTTGGCCAGTTGTGGGAGTGTCTGCGGCGTGTTCTGACGTTGACGTACACGTCGATCGCGTTCATCCCAGAGGTGTTCGATTGGGTTGAGACCTGGAGATCTCGACGGCCAGGGCAAAGCGTTGATGTTGGCATTATGAAGGTAGTCTACCGTGAAACGAGCTGTGTGCGGTAGAGCGTTGTGCTGTTGAAACAGCTCTCTCTGGCGGTCAGCGACTGGAAGAAGGCGAGGTTGAAGAATTTGATTTATATTGCGATTTGCTGTCAAATTTCCCTGAACCAGGGATTTAGGAAACTTGCCGCCCATCTTGAAATTGACGGCCATGTTGAATTTTTGTAGATTTGTCAATAGTCAAAGCCTTCTGTAGACCTCGTGAATAACTTTTTAAGAAACCTAGTATGACCTTTTTGCAAAAAGATATATGCTTTGTTCAATAATAGATTGAACCTCATTTGAAATATGGAAGATATATTGATAACTATTGGCCATATTGGATATTGCACATCAGATATATATCCCAAACTGTGATTGCTTCGGACTTTTAGTATGTTGTTCTTGGAACCTTGTAGAAATACATTATGGTGAAATACATTTTGCTGTAATTTGTTCCAGGTGAAACCTTATTTTGCCAACTCCAACAGAACAATTAACTGGACGTTGTACTGCATTGAATACGTTTGAAATCAAAGTTTATTTCATAATACAAATTCCTTGAGACACAGCCAATAGCCACGACCTACCACAGTTTAATCAGAACAATGACAGCGTCCACGGCTGCATTATAAAGCGTGAGTGAGTGATTAAGTTGGGTTTAACGCCGCTTTGACCAGAATTCCAGTAATATCACGGCGAGTCAGTTTGGAAGTCCGAAGTGATGCAGGTCTAAGACGTTTATCATTTTGGTGAAACCCACGAGTACGAGTATGGTGCCGACACACTTTGAAACATAGTTGGGGCCTGCAACGTTTAAATGAGAACATAGATAGCCTTCACAGTTGAATCATAACGTTAGTGAATGATGACGTACGGTGCTGTTGTCGCTGGTAGCAATATTCCAACCATATTACTGCAAAATACCCAATTCAAAAGTCTTTGAGATGTTAACAGTACGTCGATGATAAAATGTGACGCCATTACTGCTCTGACGTCATTGCGTATTACATACAGCCCGAAAACCATTAGTAAACATCGGAATCCCCACAGGGTCAGAACCACCTCGTTGGTGTAGTGGAGTCGGTGGTTCGATTCGCGGGATACCATAAGACGTTAAAAGACGGCACTTGTTACCCTGCGTGGTGCTCGACATTAGGGGAAGAAAAAGATTGGTCGGTTCGGTGTCGGTACACTGAGTTGGTATTCATGTTAAACTGCGGCACGGTCTAGCACGACAAAACCGGCATTAATCCAGACTAGTACATGGACAAAAACCAATACATCAATCAATCACTTTGGCTGAATCACAAAGGCAGGGCGGTATGTAAGTGCAATAACCTTGAACACGAATCCCTTTTCCCCTCACCACAGGGTCAGTCATACTAAGGGTTGGGCTGCTACGTACATAACTTGGACATAACGGGATCAGTGAGACTCATCTGGGACTCAGCATAACGAACGTGACATGACACGTCTATACGGTAACCTCCTGTATCCAGACACGAGTTATTGTCCTTGAGTACAGTTTGTTTGTTGGTTGTTGAGCGCCACTCATGGAATTCTAGCTGTATTACGGAGGCCTGGAAATACTCAAGTCTCGATCAGACAACGAAGACGGAACATCCCCTGTATCCACAAGATAATTTAAACAGTGAAGTAATGGCGTTTGGACATTTATGAATGCCATCAGGGTCTGGCGCTGTGTTAGATTTGGACTTTTTAATTACCCTTTTCAGGCAACCGGTTGTAATGAAACACAATGGCGACTTTATTTTGTCATGTACATTATTATTGTAAGCCTCTACTAAGGTTGCTCGAGGTTGCAGTTGCCGGGTATAGACCACAGCTGTTTCCAAAACCTTTCATCAGTCCATGGCAGGCCTTTCCTTATCACTGCCATTGGTTGCATTTAATTGCCTGTTAAAGTGTTTATCATAAGATTTGAACAGTTTATTTTGTTTAATGAACTTTTTTTCTTGTCCCACTTTCTTTTCTTTCTAAAACTTAAACTTTGCCATCAGAGAATCAAGAACTTGATTTAGAATTTTCTCTTTTGTTGTCTTGTATTTTTTATTTTATTCCAAATTGATTTTTGGTGTTTTGGACATTGATTGTCGATCCGGGATATAGCATTGCATGTTTCATTTATTTTGTTTTGGAACCATTTTTTCTTTTGATGATTTTGTTTATTACCCTTTTGTAGTTCATTGTCTTTGGAAACTGTATTGAGTTCCTTCTGTGTTCCAGCAGCAGCATACACGCAACAGTAAATGTCACGCAAAGAACAGCCGGCATTAAGAGTGACTGACATAATGTCTTCTTATTTATTAAATTGATTCTGTGGAAATGATTGGTCAAATTGTTTTTATTGGCCTCCGTCTCTAAATCGGTAAATCAGAGATCTGATTATAGAATGACATTAACAAAATTTACAACGGATCATAAGAAAGTTCATTGACAGAGGAGAGGTCGGAATCGGAAGAAAACTCAACATCTTCGAGGCCACCATCAGAATTTCATTTTGTGAGCCCATGTGTAGGTCATCATTGACAATTGCTTGAGGTAATTTAGGGAGAATAATGCGAACGTTTGCAATTTCAGATCTGCTGCAGTTGGAACTGGGGGTTCATGCAAAGACGCCTGACGAGCGTTGGCAGTTAGCTCACCAGGTTAACGGCGCATATATAATTTTAGTTGCCGGAGCTGGTCCAGGGTGTTTTGTTCACTCAGGTATGCATACATTGGCATGGCTTTGTCCCACTGCTGTTTCAATAATTTGCCTTTTACTCGTGGTACCAAACCTAAGGCACCGAGAACAGTGAGGAGCCGAACAACTTGTTACTTTGGGTGCAAGAGTGACATTTTGAAAGCGACGTCCGCATATTTGCCATGTTTTTCCTGAATCTTGTCAGTCACATTTGTGTCAAAAGGGACAGAAAATTCTTGGCTATAAATAACTTCATTGGAGTTATGAAAAAGGACAAGATCAGGTTTGTTGGATAGGTCTGAGGCTGTATACGAGCCTATTCCAAAGACGTTTGTATTTATCATTTTCCATTTTTACACATTCTGGGTCGTACCATGGATGGACCTCTGTGTCAAATCCACCAGCATGTCGAAGACTGTAATAAAAGGATCGAGCCACTCCATCATGTTCCTTAAGATACTGTGTTTGTGCCAAAACTTGGCATCCACTGACAATGTATTTTACAGTCTCATTAAATTCTAGTATACATAATCTACATTTCATATTTACATTTTGATGCAAAATCCCACATTGACGGTTTCGAGTTGGAAGTGACTGGTCCTGAGCAGCAAACTGAAAGCCTTCTGTTTCACTGTTCAGAAGGAAGTAAGGGCTTTTCTTCTCAACACACTGCACATAGACTCGAAGCAGTGGTCGTTCAGATGGCCTCTACTTGAAAAGCTGAGTCTGGGCCAATTTAAAAGGGCACTTTGCTTGGTTGACACTCATTTTTGTACCGTTAAGCATTTCACAATCATCAACATAATCAATATTCACATTCAGATCCTTGGCTCGTTTAAGAGACCAGGATTTTTGTCAAAACTTATTTGCCCGAATACAAGTGCATTAAAGACTCAAATCTGCTCCTGTTATCAATAGAGAATTCAGTACAATAACAGGAAGGCGAGTTTCAACATCTACCTTTAAAAACCGTCTCTATGCAGCTTGAAGCTCTGATCGGAAACATGTGCTAAACAAGTGACACAGCATGCTACTCACCTTTGGGTGCCGGGCAGATGAGCATACTGAGTAGGAGATGAGTATACTGTGTCCTGAAACCCGAGGGCGTCTCAGAATAGATGCTACACTTATTTTAATTTGGAACCAAGCGATGTAGAACATTCCGAAATAGGTTCACAGGTGATAAATGCAAGAAATATTACTCAAATACAGGATTCTTTACTCTATTTCTTGACTAGTTCACAATAATGGCATAATACACAGTATATATACCCTCCGTCGATTTAAGAAATAAACGACGAGTCGGAGTTGTTTATCGTACAAAGAAACACTGCAGAGAGAAGAAAAACGTGAAGGGCGCCGAATTTGACCAAGAAGTTCAACTTAAACTTCAGGTATATCGATGATATGATATTAATATTCAATAACGGTCAAACAGCCAATTCCCTTCCACTGACTTACCCACCTGAAGTGAGTGAGTGAGTATGGTTTTACGCCGCTATTAGCAATATTCCAGCAATATCACGGCGGGGGACACCAGAAATGGGCTTCACACATTGTACCCATGTCGGGAATCGAACCCGGGTCTTTGGCGTGACGAGCGAACGCTTTAACCACTAGGCTACCCGACCGCCCTACCCACCTGAAATAGAAATGAAAGAGACCAGTGGGACTGCCTCATCCGTCGCATGTTTACATTTATGCACAAAGATTCAGAGTGACAATAAACTCTCCACAAGACTGTAAGACAAGAGTGACGACTTCAACTTTTCAAAAGTCAACATTCCCTTCATGTCGTGGAAAAGTCCTGCAGCTCCAGCTTTTGGTGACTTCATTTCACATTTCTTAAACTTTAAGTACAAAAAAGCTTGAGTCCGAGTTCTTGGTCGATAAAATAGTTCCGGGCACTTTGTTACTCGACACATGGAAGTAGAGCACACTTTATGTCTTTTCTTAGATGCGGAATTTCAGACTAACCTTGTGTTTTAATGGAGAATGCTTAAAATGAAATATGTAATAAGCAGTGTCTTTAACTGCCTCTAAATCCCCGATAAGGCTAACTGATGGGCTGTTTCACCCATGTATCTGTATCCTTACGTTAAGACATACGTTTTAAACATAATAAAACACCACTAAAGTTCATGGTTAACGTCGTCACATTCTATTATCCGTTTAGTATTGAAGTTTAATCACGGGACTCGAAACATTCCACAAGTGCATTGTAACTTTGAGCACTGCAATCGACTTACCTCCATCCAACATGGCAACATTGGGAGCTGGAGGAATCCATATTGGAACAAGTTTCACTGCTTCTCGTTTGTATCACATCAGGGACGGTCGGGTAGCCTAGTGGTTAAAGTGTTCGCTCGTCACTCCGAAGACCCGGGTTCGATTCCCGACATGGGTACAATGTGTGAAGCCCATTTCTGGTGTCCCCCGCCGTGATATTGCTGGAATATTGCTAAAAGCGGCGTAAAACCATACTCACTGTATCACATCACACAACACAATCTTTCGGCAGTGATTCCTAGAGAAATGCTGCATAATATCAAAGGTGTACCTTTAATGTAATTACTATTACCCAACTATGCAATATCACATTGCCATTGCTGCCTTATGTAGTATGTAGGAATAAGCTTGGTGAAAAGGAATGTTCAAGGTTGTCTTGATCAGGCTTGACGGTCGAAGGGAGGTAATTCATGGTGTAATTCCATAACAAAACCATGTGTCAATGTTGTTGGTTGTTTTGTTGTTTAACGCCGCACTCAGCAATATTCCAGCTATATGACGGCGGTCTGTAAATAATCGAGTCTGGACCACTTAATCCAGTGATTAACATCATGAGCATCGATCCACGCAATTGGGATACGATGACATGCATCAACCAAGTCAGCGAGTCTGACCACCCGATCCCGTTAGCCGTCTCTGACAAGCATAGTCGCCTTTTACGGCAAGCATGGGTTGCTGAAGACCTATTCTACCCCGGATCTTCACGGGTCCCATGGACATTGTCAAGCATCTGACCCCCATACTTGATATGTGACGATTATAACTTGTGGGGTGGTAATAAAGCAGATAAAATGGAACACTTTCTTAAAGTTTTTTAGACGAGGCTCATCTAGTATTCTGAATAATGGGAAAGGATCAGAATGGGCCATGGAAGGCGGACCCTTTATCCATTAGACCTGTGTATTATTTTGTCTTCTCTGGAAAATAAATGCAACCTGGATATACTAAATTTGGTCCTCGCCTGAGATTTGAAATATACAAACAAATTAATTCTTTGAGATTTTGGGAATCAACGTCAGTAAAATGCGTCGTCGCAAGAGACGTTATAAAGTTACACCTATGTGTTAATAATACTACGGAAACAGTTGAACAAGGGTAGCCTAGTGGTTCAAGCGTTCGCTCGTCACGCCGAAGCCCCGGGTTGGATTCCCGACATGCGTACAATGTCTGAAGCCCATGTCTGGTGTCCCCCGCCGTGGTATTGATGGAATAGTGCTAAACGCGGCGTAAAATCATACTCACTCACACTCACACTCACACTTCAGGTGTATCGCCACCACCACCATGATCACAGCAGTAAAAATGCATGTTCAATCATTTGAAGCAGTCATAAAATATTCACACGACGGCAGCCACGAAAAATGCGTGAAATCAAGCATTTCGCTACTGTTATCCGTAGAAATGTTCACGCTTCCTCTCCCAATTTCGCCACCACCTGGTGTAATCGCTAACGCGGCACCATCTGTCATCTCTGTAACGTGTTGTCATTATTGAGAGAGAGAGAGAGAGAGAGAGAGAGAGAGAGAGAGAGAGAGAGAGAGAGAGGGCCAGTCCAATGTCCGTATGCCTTCTCGTCGGAGATAATCGGTGAAGACCTGGCCTTGTCATCTTGCAGTTCAACGTTTCTGCCGATAATTCTGGCGAATGGAACAACGACAGGACTCAAAATGTCGTTTTGAGAGAGAGAGAGAGAGAGAGAGAGAGAGAGAGAGAGAGAGAGAGAGAGAGAGAAAGAGGGTGCTGATTAACGTCGCTTTGAGGAAACATTGGCTACGATCTTTGTCAATTGTGTGGACGATAACTACCTATTTAATGCTGCTGCTGATGATGATGATGAGGAGGAGGAGGTGGAGGAGGAAACATGGGCTACGGTCTTTGTCAATTGTGTGAACGATAACTACCTATTTAATGATGATGATGATGATGATGATGATGATGATGATGGGCGCAAATATTTGTGTCACTTGTCCCCAACTTGTATTTTCATGATTCAAATAAAACTGTTCTCTATTAAAATCCAGGAGGTGGGGTGGGGTGGGGTGGGGTGAGGTGTGTGTGTGTGTGTGTGGGGGGGGGGGGTTATCTGCCCCCCGGCTGGCTACGGCACTGGTCACCACTCCCCCCTTTCCGTAACCTGCTTGGCCAGAATGAACACGATTTGCTCACGAATTTCTAACGTTTCATATACGAATTTACATACAACCTCTATTAGGGAGCAACCACTATATTTTCAGGCGTTGGGTTTTTTGGGGGTGGGGGATTATTTTTCAACAAATAATCAAGCCACTGTTTTACTAATGTTTTTACACATGCCCCGCACTGAAGTGGAAAACATTAGCCCTTTTCATGTAGACTACAGTATATTGTCCAAAGAATACAATTAGTACTTTTCATTACGCCCATTTATTCAAAAATAGAATTAAGCACCTGTTTATTTTGGAGTAAACAAATGAGCTCCTCAACATTTAAAAAAAATACTGATCTCAAACCAAAATCCACAACCCCTCCCCCCTAAAAATATAATGTCTGCTCCTTTATTGACAGATAGACTCGTATTCAGTGGTTTGAAGGGATTACCATGGAAACGGATATCGATTTTAACTTAGCTTCAACACATTTCTATTAGAAAGTAACAAACGTCAAACCTAAAGCTGACATGGCCTTGGAGTTAATTAGGAACTCACGTGAATATAGTGAAATGACTGTGAAGAGTATCGGAACAGCTGGGAAGTTTTTGTTGTGACGTGGCTGATGTTTTGTGTGTGTGTCTACCATTCCGAAGGTCTGTCATTGCACCGGCTGGGACTCAAATCTAAATATGATTTATTACGAAACAGCTGGCGTCGAATTCAACACGCCAAACGTGTGCTCTAAAAATTCAATTTATAAAGATTAAACGTTCTTTTCACGTCGTCTGATATCAAACACGTGCCAGTACTTTTTCTCCCTGATTTCGCCAACATATTGTCATGAATAGTGGTCTCACAAACAAGGAACTATTTGTTAAATGTCTGTAGATGTGTAAAGCTGTAACCATGACTACTTAAATATAGACAGAAATCGATGTTGCAGTCTGCAACAACACTTAACGTAACGACTCGGCGGGTTCCTCTGAAACAAAAAAGTACAGCGATGTTTGGATCGAGTTCAAGACTTGTTCGATTCTGTTCGTCAGAAAATGTCGAACATGCTTATTTTCTGATTGCCATTTCATTATTTTTAACGACGTTAATGAGTTTATTTCCTTAAAAACACCCTGAATTGAGAGTGTGAGTGAGTCAGTTTGGTTTAACGCCGCTTTTAACAGTATTCCAGTTATATCGCGGCGTGTCAGCTTAATGTGGGAGGAAAGCCCGAGGTGATGCAGGTCTCAGACATTTACCACCCCGGTGAAACCCATGAGCACGGGTATGGTGCTGACAAACCTAGAAACATAATCAGGGCGAACCGGGATTCGAACTCATAATCATAGGTTTCTGGCGTGCCCAAGGGATGCAACTCTGCACAGCGAATCGCGGCGCCTTAGACGACTGGGCCACCCGTTGCTTGATACATGTCATCGTATCTCAGTTGCGTGGATCGATGCTCATGATGTCAATCACAGGATTGTCTGGTCCAGACTCGATTATTTACAGACCGCCGACATACAGCTGGAATATTGCTGAGTGCGGCGTTAGATAACAAACAAACAAACAAATATTACAATGTCTGGTACTAAGCTGTCAATTGGCACCGCACCTTGCAACATGGTCTCCCTTTAATCTGACCTTGGTATAAGTGAACGTCTTGTTAAGTGTGGAGGCGGTAGAGTGGCCTTGTGGTTTAAACGTGGCTCGACATACTGAAGACCCGAGTTTGATTCCTAAAAGATGATATGAAAAGCCAAACCTAAGAATCATGGCCCGGTGATCATCACTTGCCTAGTGCTAAACGCAACGTAACGTTAGACAGATCTCGGTGTTTATGGGGGCGGTGGGGTAGCCTCGTGGTTAAAACGTTCGCTCGTCACGCCGAAGACCTGGGTTACCGACATTGGTACAATGTGTGAAGCCCATTTCTGGTGCCCCCCGCCGTGATGTTGCTGGAATATTGCTAAAAGCGGCGTAAAATCAAACTCACTCACTCCCCGTTTACGTAATGATACACATTCGATAACATATTATGTCAACGTTGTATCGTCACAACGACAATGACATTTTCTAAAAAGAACAATGACGACACGGTTTGGGGGAACTTCAAAGCAGTTTTTAAGACGTCTTGCCAGCTATACAGAGTGGCGTCCCTTGTCCGTTCCAGGATCTTCTGTTTGTTGGTTCGGCTCCTCCATTTTCGCCGATTTCGATCTCATTTGTGCTGGCATCATTTCCGTGCTTGTTGGTTTCAGCAACGTGGGAAACTGTTACCACCTGTGACACATTAGCTTTCCTTGCACATTGAATGTATAAAATTGTTCAAAACTACGTAAAACCCGAATTCGTTCATTCAACCAATTCCACAAACTGAGATACCCAATAGGTCTCTTCCTATTCGTCCAGCACCTATAAACCTACACGCAAACACCGGGGCACCCGTGAAGATCCGGGGTAGAATAGGTCTTCAGCAAACCATACTTTCCTTTAAAGGGGACTATGCTTGTCGTCAGATGCGACTACGGGGCCGGGTGGTCAGGCTCGCTGTTTTAGTTGATGAATGTCATCGCATCCCAATTGCGTAGATCGATGCTCATAATATCAGTCACTGGATTGTCTTGTCCAGATTCGATTGCTTACAGACCGCCGTCATTAACCTGGAATATTGCTGAGTGCGGCGTTAAACAACAAACAAACAATACAGACCGCCGTCATATACTGAAATTTTGCCGACTGCGGCGTTAAACACAAACAATCAAACAGCAAACAGCGGAAATATCCCCTATCGAGGTGTTGGACAGGAAGAATGACACCAACAGCCTACAGCATAGCGCAGTGTAGCACATCACCACGCGTCTGAAGTCATTCTGTATCTGTGCCATCTGGCAGTGCTCTCCGGGCGTGACCTTGGCCGTCTCTATTAGATGTTATCATCAACCTTGACAGTGCTACATACACGAAGTGCTGGCACAGAAGGGTACATAACGGTAGTTTGAAATGACAGCCGTTGACGATATGTATATGATTGATATTGAAATATGCACTCTGAGACACCGGCGATGTATATCGCCGACAGTTTTACGATAGGATGATGTTTTATGTCTGTTGGTTCCAACATATATCGTGAACTGTGCTTTATTAAAACAGTGAGTGAGTGAGTTTGATTTTACACCACTTTTAGCAATATTCCAGCAACAACACGGCGGGGGACATCTGACAGTGTTACTGTAACGTTGTCATGTTCGTAAGAGGCGACTAACGGGATCGGGTGGTCAGGCTCGCTGACTTGATTTATACATAGCATCGTATCCTAATCACTGGATTGTCTGGCCCAGGCTCTATTAATTACAGACCGCCGTCATATAGTTGGAATATTGCTGGAGTGCGGCCTTAGACAACAAACAACAACAACAACATACTACCGTCTCAAATACTCTTCAGAACATCACGTTTGTGAATGAGGGAGATTGTTTTAACGCCGCTTTGAACAGTATTTCAGTAATATCGCAGCGTGTCAGCTTGATGTGGGAGGAAAACCCGAATTAATGTAGAACTTATATGTTGACCACATTGGCGAAACCCACGATCAAGAATACTGTGCTGGCAAACCAAGAAACGTAATCAGAGTGAACTGGGATTCGAACCCACGGTCATAGCTTTCTGGCAAGCCTAAAGAATATACCTCTGCACAGCCAACTGAGGTTAGACGTGTAGGCATTCGTGCCCTTTGTAACTAGTTGATTATTTAAAAAGATGTCTTTAACCACACTCATCAACATTACAGCTTGAGCACCATGATCTGTAAATAGTCGAGTATGGTTAATTGAAACCACTGGTTTATAACATGGACAACAACCCACACCGTATGATAACACACACACCACGTGGTTACAATGTGTACCCATGTGGACCAGACAATCCGGTGAGTGACACCATGCGCATCGATCCACGCAGCTGGAATGCAATAACATGCACCAAGCATCGAGCCTGACCACCCTCTTACGTAGTAGTAGTAGTAGTAGTAGTAGTAGTAGACGTAGTAGGTGTAGTAGACGTAGTAGACGTAGTAGAAGTGGAAGTAGTAGTAGTTGTTTTAGTAGTAGTAGTAGCAGTAGTAGTATAGTAGGACAAGTAGTAGTAGCAGCGGTGGCGGTCATAGTAGTAGCAGCAGCGGTGGTCGTGGTAGTAGTAGCAGAAGCGGCGGTCGTAGTAGTACCAGCAGCAGCGGTGATCGTAGTAGTAGCAGCAGCGGTGGTCGTAGTAGTAGCAGCTGCGGCGGTCGTAGTAGTAGTAGCAGCAGCGGCGGTCGTAGTAGTAGCAGCAGCGGTCGTTGTAGTAGCAGCTGCGGCGGTCGTAGTAGTAGTAGTAGCAGCAGCGGTGGTGGTAGTAGTAGCAGCAGCGGTGGTCGTAGTAGTAGCAGCAGCGGTGGTCGTAGTATTAGCAGCGGCGGTCGTAGTAGCAGAAGCGGCAGCGGTCGTAGTAGTAGCAGCGGCGGTCGAAGGTAGCAGAAGCGGCCCTGATCAAAGCCTAACGTTGTGCGAGACTGGACTTGGCACTGAGGGTGCGAGTGTGTATGCACTGGTTTAGTCACTACCATCTGTTGTTGATGCTGATGACAAAACAACACTAAGTCAAATTGGCTCTGTACAGTACGGCTCGTTACCAACAAGTACAACCAGCGCCGTTTTCTCAGGTATATTAGCCAATGTGTGGCCAGCAATAATACTTTGTTCATGTTTGTCTTGGCAGCTGCTTCCAACAAGTTTCCATTCCACAAAATACTCACGCATCACGCATGTCGGGCGCACGAGAAACACGTTTTGATTGTTTCATAGTCACCCTTGTATTTGCACATATATCTAGTTTCATCAACAACTCAGTTTTAAATAATGGAAAAGTTTTCATGTGTCTGTTATGCATAATGAAGCCAGCAAAAGAAAGGTTTCATGTCTGAATAAATGTAGGCCACATGCGGCAAGCAACAGATTCATGTCAGTACATCAGGGTTTTGTTTGTTTGTTTGTTTGTTTAGCGCCGTACTCGGCAATATTCCAGCTATATAACGGCGGCCAGTAAATATTCGAGTCTTGTCCAGACAATCCAGTGAGTGATATCATAAGCATCGATCCACGCAAATGGGATACGATGACATGCATCAGCCAAGTCAGCGAACCTGACCACCCGATCCCGTCAGTCGGAATAGTCATAGTCGCCTTTCACAGCAGGCATGGATTGCTGAAGACTATTCTAAACCGAATATTATTGCATAGACATAAATGTGACAGAAGGAGAATTAACCTAGCGTTTAAAGCTGCAGTCAGTATTTATCCCAGCTGTGTCAAGGCGACCTGTAAATAATCGAGTCTAGGCCACGCAAACCAGTGATTGAAAACATGAGTAACGGTCAACGGGGCACGATGACACACAACCCCAGGACTAAACAAACCACCGATACTTCTTGTTGCCGGTATTTCAGTAATATGACGTCAGTCAGCTTGATATCATTTGAGAATAAGGCCAACATTTTACACACCTGTATGTAACACCCACGAGCACGTGCCTGATGCTGAAAACACAAACATCATAGATGCATCTTAGGATTCAAACCCACATTAGCGGATCCTAGTAGCTAAGGGGCACAACTCTGTACAGCCACGACTATGATCTTGTCACACTGGCGGTAGATTTATTTGATCCAAAACTGTTCTGACATATTGAATTGCTATGTCTGACATATTACTTTTCTCACAAGGGTGCACGTATGGCCCAGTTGTGTATGGCATAGCAATTCTCTGTACAGAGTTTCGTCCCTTGTGTGTGCCAGGAACAAAAAGTATGATCGTGGGTTCGAATCTCAGATTCCCCTGATTATGCTTCTAGGTTTGTCAGCACCATACCCGTGTTCGTCGGGTTCACTAATGAAAGCCGTGATATGAAGAAGATATCACACCAGTGTGATCTTTGAAAAGGGCAATGTGAAGAAAAAGATAAATCACGCATTGCTTTGAAATTGCTTTTTATTTACATTTATCCTCTGTAACTTCACCCCTACTGCACAATCCGTCAATAAATTAGCTGAATATATTTTACAGTAGACATACACAAAAGAGCCCTCAATAAATTTCCCTGAATTTCCAAAAGGAACCGTAAATACCTGGAACAAATACATAACAATAACAATTAAGCGTTGAATACACAACACAAGTCTTCAAGCGTGTACACACAGTCGATGTGCAAGGTCGATAACTCGTTCAGCTTTCGTAGCCTCGTTCGGGATCCATGTATGACGTCAGTCGTTTACTGAGCCGCTATTGGCTGGCAGGCCTTGCTGTTGTCTCCAGCATGCCAGGCGATGGCGGAACCATCTCTGAAACAAACAAGTAGACATTTAGTACACAGAGTAGCAGCCATGAACTGCACACAGTGAAAACATATACCTATATATAGGTCGTTTTTTTGTTAGTTTGTTGTTCAACGCCGCACTCAGCAATATACCAGCATATGACTGCGGTCTGTAAATGATGGAGTCTGGTCCAGATAAACTAGTGATTGACACCATGAGAATTGATCAACGCATTTCGGATATGATGAGATGCATCATCCAGGTCAGCGAGCCTGACCACCGACCCCGTTAGTCGCCTCATACAACAAGCATGGGTTGCTGAATCCAATTCTAAATCGATCTTCAGGTGTTTACTATACCAAGGGACAATACTCCGTGCCCCTTGTTCGTTTCGATTTCGGGGAAGCCTTGCAGTTACTTATATAGCCTTGTCCGATGCAATATCCTACTTTGACTTGAATAATATTTCCCCGTGTGTTATTTTTGATGCAGACAATTCACATGCGTCGCCGGAGGCGAACCTTATCGCGAACACCTGGTGTCATCACTATTTGAAAGTGATTCATATAACATCTTCATGATATGGTCGGAATTGCACGATGGACTCTGCTGTTAGGAAAGATTTCTCATTATCACGATACGCGTTTTGTCGCTTATATTTACTTGTTGACAACATAGAATGCACGAGATCTATTAAACTTTATATTGGCCAAGATCGATTCCATGTAGGTATCATGTTTTATAATTAGTTTTGCTCATGTAAAGTATTTAGAAGTGAAGTCAAGCCACTTCTGTGCTACAGTATACGTCATCAAAGCGATAGATCGAACATCATGGGTGAGCTCTTACACTTAGGGCTTTTTCCACTCACCGCTTGAAATTTCAATACATGCTTCCTAATGGTATAGCAGTTGTCACACATATTTTAATACTCTCAATATCATATGCAGATACTTTCTTAAAAAGCCCGTGTGACACGGTCCTCCATCTGAATAAAATGTAGTATAGAACCCGTTTGACATCTGAAATCTGATAGTTTTGAATAAAAAAGCCATAAAATGTATACGTTGACTACATGGGTCTTTTTCTCCTGTGGAACTTCATTTAATAAAAATAATCTCAGATGTCTTCAGATACAAAATGATACCATACAACCTTCATAAAGCTGTAACACTTGTTAATATTGAATACATAGCTTGTATGTTTACAATATCCGTACATATATCAGGTACCGTCTGCCTGAGCAAGTCTATGGCAGATCTTTCCGCTCTGGTCACTTTAAATGCAGCCACTGAAGCTATACGTGATAGCCAAGATGACATACTGCCGATAACATTATTATATACTATCTGGTATCTGTCCGACATCCGCCATGGTAACCGTACATCACTCTGGTGGGAGGCAGTATATCTCATACGTGTCGTTTCAATGCATTAAGTCTCAATAACCGCTTCATTAACTGTCCTACAATTCTTGTCAAGACGTCTTACACCGCAGCGTTTAGCGTCCATCAATATGAACAAAATTCTACGAAACGCATCATTTACGATGTAACAATGTAAATCAAATCCTTTGAAAACGAAAGGTTTACCCTTCTCCAATATGTTTTAATCTTCTGAGACGTCATTGTTAGCATTCACTTCAATGCGTGTGCTCGAATACAAGTTTCACCACACCGCTCTTTGCTTTCACCAAAGTGGAAAATGTCTGCAACCTGCATCTCACTTCCGGTTTTCCTTCCACGTTTAGCAAACACACCGTGAAATAAGAGACCGCCTCCGTGGCCTAGTGGATAGACTGTCTACCCCGAGAGCGGAGTGGTTCGATCTCCTGGAGTGTCATGACAAAACATAAGACGTGGTACTTGTTGTTACCCTGTCTTGTTACCCTTGTCATTAAGGGGATAAACTGACGAGGACTGTTAAGGGTTAGTTTGCTGTGTCTGTGTTGGGTATTCATGTTAATTCAAGGCTTGGTGCCTCAGTACGTTGGTACTATAAAACCCACACTTGACTGGCACACACACACACACACACACACACACACACACACACACACACACACACACACACACACACACACACACACACGTCCTTGCATGCACGCCGCTATGTAAGTCCAATGATCTTGAACACGACGTTAAACCCCATTTCACCACCACGTTAAAAGATGGTACTTGTTGTTACATGGTACATTAGGGGGCTTAAACAAGACCTGGTTGGCTCGGAGTCAGTATACTGTGTCTGAGTGGGATTTTTATGTTAAACTGCGGCATGGTATCTCAGTAGGCTAGCACTATCAATTGACATCAGTCCGGACTGGTACAAGCAGCCACACATGCTTGCACGTCGCTGTATATGTGCAATAATCTTTGACGCGACGTTAAACCCCATTTCACCTCATCTCACCTCTGACAAACATACAGTTCTACGCGTTGTAAAACCCAACTCACTCACCGATTCGACATGAAGTCTATCCCCCCTCCCCCGTCAAATTCGCTGCATCACGAAGGCGCGGTCGGGATTGCGTCTCCCATGTTATAAATGTCATGAGAATCGATCTCAACCGACTTTCGTGACCTTAGCCGTATTCAGTTAGAACACAAAGACGGCATACAAATATTTCCCAGATCAATCGGGTATTCAAACATTGATGACGCAACACGTGTACCCCCTCATTATGGTGATAAATCACGACACAGACATTGGCGTGCCACTTGACAATATTTTATGAGCAATTGAACTCTTAGATCGTACCACCCGTTTATTGACATCGAAATGGACAGCGAGGGTAATATCATAACCCTACTTAAACATATTCTGTTTGGTGTTCGGGCGTGGTTCGTACGAGGGCGTGGGGCCTAGGCGTGAAGCTGTGTAGGCGCTCTACAAACAAATCAACTATCACTTAGGGCACGGCAAAGTTGTATACTAGTTCTCAGTGAATGAAATGTACCATGGGGCTGAGTTGGTCGTTTTGAAAATCTGATATAATATATAGCGACAGTGAACAATTTTGTATGGACCTCTTGTAGTTATTAAACGACATTGGGTGAGTGAATAAGTTGGGTTTAACGCCGCTATTGGTTCAGCTATTTCACGGCGTGTCGGTATAGTTTGTGAGCGCTAAAGCGTTTCGAGTCTTGGACGTTTACCACTTGTGTTTTGTTTGTTTGTTTCTTGTTCAACGCCGCAATCACCCGTATTCCAGCTATATGACGGCGGCCTGTAACTATTCGAGTCTGGACCAGACAATCCAGTGATTGACATCATGAGCATCGATACACGCAATTGGAATACGATGACATGCATCAACCAAGTCAGCGAGCCTGACCACCCGATCCCTTTAGTCGCCTTTTACGGCAAGCATGGGTTGCTGAAGGTCTATTCTAACCCGGATCTTTACGGGTCTCACCACTTGTGAGTTGGTTCAGAAGGCATCGGTGACTAGAGATAAAATTTACCACAGATTATCTTAATTTTGAAATAGAGACTTCATCCAGTCACATGGTGATGCTACGAGTATTCAATACAACACAGTGGCGTTACTTGTTTATCCTTCATCCGTAGGTTATAAATTGTAAAACATCCTGTGACATCTCCGACAGCCATGTATAATTATGATCTATTAATCCTCAGTGTAATCCCATAAAACGACCCCCGAAGTGGAGCGTCCAGTTTACCCTGTCCTTATCCTAACGTTAAACATCGCGGACATCACGTTTGATTAACGCCTGACAAGGGAGGTAATTAAGCGAGTGATGATTTTTCCGATAGACTGCAATGTACACCTGATTGAAAACTTGACAGTCATGACCCTTGACGATCGGGGTCAGTGTTCACAGGCCGCCTTATCAATATCAGTGTTTCGTATGACGTATCCCTTACCTTCATCCCTGACAACGATGAAGGGGTTTAAGACAATTCGTTCCACTGTGGTATTGTACATGCTATATAATACAGAAACGTCAATGGCTATGCTGCTCAATTTAATATAAGGATTGAGTCGAATTGCAGAGTCAGGGATCATGATTATAACAGATAGATCATATGTTACGTACACAAATCCACAGGTATAGAAACTATTTCCCCGATTAGTATTTAATGACGTGTTTTTAATCATTAAGATTAACAAAGTTCATTGTCACTATTTTTCTCAGCGCGAATAGCTATAAAACATGTAAGTACATTCATTAAATGCAGTATTCCCCAAATCACTCAACAATCCCCCCCACACCACCTCTCTCACTCACCTCCCCGACCCCACCCCCACCCACCCCACCTCCACTCACTCACTTGCCCCCACCCGACTCGGTCTCCCTAAAACGAACACACTAACAAAACCCTTTTCGACTATAAAAGTGAGAGAGAGAGAGAGAGAGAGAGAGAGAGAGAGAGAGAGAGAGAGAGAGAGAGAGAGAGAGAAGAGAGAGAGACGCAGTGACAAAGAAAGAGAGGGGAGAGAGAGGGAGAGAGAGAGAGGAAAAAATAGTAATATGTATTATAATGTCAAATTTTAAATACACTTCATACTAAACACGTACACAAACAATAAAATCTAACATCCGACCAGGTATGGCCTACGAGACACTAAACATAAAATCATATAATATATAAAGTCATAGAACAATAGGTCGTACAGAATAGCAAAACGAAATGGTATATGCACGGCAAATACTGTGCAACAAACATCATTTACATTAATATCACATTGATACTATATCAAGTATAAAAAGTAGATCAATTTGAAGTGAGCTATCGTAAGAAAGACACACACTGACATCCATCATTTAAACATTTCGAAACGCCCGCTTCATGTTACAGCTGATCTATTCACACCATGTTCTCATATACATATTCTGGTACGGGTGATTTTGACTTTTAAAAAGACCGCAACAAACGTTGTCGCAGCGATTAACACATACCCTCGTTTGTCATCTTTTTAAAAATAGCATACCCGAGGATCGCAATGAATACCTAATCCCGGTGTTTATGTAAGACGCGTGACCGACCCGCTGCTACAGATGTGTTTTATTACAATGCAATCAGTCATGTTTATCAGAAAATTCTAGTAAATGGCCGAACATCTATACATATAATCGCTTGCTGTATTTTAACTGTAAAAGAACTGAGGCACCAGGCATATTCATATCACACGTGGGCGACTTTATGAAAACACCCTAAAAGTATAATTAGTTTGATACTCTTTGTATGTTTAACTTCTGTTTTGAATAATGAACACTCTTGTTTGAACGGTTGAACTGCCATCTTGATCATAATATGATGTACACAAGGAAGAGAATTGATTGGTGTCATCTTCTTTATTATAGGGAACTCAACGTTTTGGTGTATACACTTACTCCTTCACCAGGGCCTGATAAAGAAGTTGACATCCATAGATACTCTTCCCTGATGGAGGAGTAAGTTTATACTCCGCAACGTTGTGTTCCTCATAATAAAGAAGTTGGCATTCATAAATTCTCATCCCAGATGAAGGAGTAAGTCTATACTCCGAAACGTGGTGTTCCTCATAATAAAGAAGTTGACATCCATAGATACTCTTCCCTGATGAAGGAGTAAGTTTATACTCCGCAACGTTGTGTTCCTCATAATAAAGAAGTTGGCATTCATAAATTCTCTTCACTGGTGAAGGAGTAAGTATATACTCCGAAACGTGGTGTTCCTCATAATAAAGAAGTTGGCATCCATAAATTCTCTTCCCTGATGAAGGAATAAGTATATACTCCGAAACTTTGTGTTCCTCATAAATAAGAAGTTGACATCCATAAATTCTCTTCCCTGATGAAGGAGTAAACATATACTCCGAAACGTGGTGTTCCTCATAATAAAGAAGTTGACATCCATACATTCTCTTCCCTTTATATATTTATTGTTTGTCATATTTCATGCACTCGTGGAGCAACGCACACATCAAGATCTGTTAATATCGTTTACGTTGAATAAACAACTATCTGTCGTCTACAAACACATTCCATACGACATCTGATTAAACTGCACGTGGCACACCTTTACGACATTGTTTACGACAACCACTTGTGGCTTCATAACATCTAGTAAGTATATTAACCCTGTTGATTCAATGGTCAACGAGGTCAGTTGCACACAATGCAGGTGTTAATATACACCAACATATTACAATGTACACTGTCCTTTTCCCATGTTTTGGCCACGCTTGACCTATCCCACTGCGGCCTTACAGTGAAAGCTTATAGGATTTTGACCATATAATTACACCCGAACAGAAGAAGCGTGACCCGTGGACAAGTGTTGATTATTTCATCCTATTTCGTGCTTAATGAAGTGTTTAAGGTCACTGTTAAGAACATTTCATGCGAAATAAATTACATGGTTTGCTAAGTATATTTCTTTTTTTATCACTTGAATCAATCTAAATATATCAGAAAACAGTCACAACCAGATGCTTACTCACTCCAACGTATTTGAAAAGAGTTACCGTGGGAATATTTACCAGAAGATATGTACATATTGTATATCTCCAAAAAAAGCACAGCAAATAGAATTCCACGCGATCTTATTTCATGACGCGAACACATGGATAACTAAACATGATGTATACATATGCATGTATTTAATCTCCATCCACCAGAGGCGTGACTGCTGCGCGGTCTTGTGGCTTCACAACACATTCACACATATACACAAACCCCTCTTCTAAACCCATCAGCTATTGTCCAACAAGCCTGTCCCTCCATGACAGAATTAGAAGACAGACAAAATCGGGCTTACAAAGGTGTCGAGAAGAGATTTGTAGCGCTGATGTCAGAGAGACGGGTGCTCACAACGTGACAACGTGAGTGTAATATATGAATGAGAGAGAGAGAGAGAGTGTGTGTGTGTGTGTGTGTGAAAGAGAGAGAGAGAGAGAGAGAGTGTGTGTGTATGTGAAAGAGAGAGAGAGAGAGAGAGAGAGAGTGTGTGTGTGTGTGTGGAGAGAGAGAGGGATTGTGAGGCATTGACAAAGAAAGAGGGGGGAGAGTGAGGGAGAGAGAGAGGAAAAAAGGAATAATGTTTGTGTGTGTGAGAGTATTTTCCCATGGTACAGTTATAAGGCAATCATAATGTATAGACAATTGAGAGACAGTAGATGTAAACGTTATCCGCGTCCTACTGGGACATAACCTGAAGGAGATGTTGTATTGTGTTGTCTATGCACTTGTTGCTGTCACTGATGCTCCGTGAATAACTCATGCAGTGACAATTCATATTTCAATGACAATATATCCGTGAATCTAGACGTTATTACATTGCCGTTGTTAGTTATGGGAAATCCATTTCATCGGCAATAGTGTAGATTCATCTCTCACGTGTATGTTGAAGTCGAGCATTGGTCAATTGACATTTGACAGGGGCGCCTTTTTCCAATATAGCATCGACCAGTGGTTCTGGGAGTGATGCGTAACATCTTCGTGCATTGCGGCACTCTTGCATCCTGTTTGTGTGTGAGTAGGTTGATATTAGGTGACAATTGGCCACGTGTGTGAGTATGGATTTTATGAGAGCTACTGACATGACAATATTCAACACTCTCACGTGTCAACAGCTGTCATCATTACCAGCTGTCTGCTTCTGACATGGCAATAGACCACACTCTCACGTGTCTACAACTGTCATCATTATCAGCTGTCTGCTACTGACATAGCAATAGACCACACTCTCACGTGTCTACAGTTGTCATCATTACCAGCTGTCTGCTACTGACATGGCAATAGACCACACTTTCACGTGTCTACAGTTGTCATCATTACGAGCTATCAGCTACTGACATGGAAATAGACCACACTCTCACGTGTCTACAGTTGTCATCATTACGAGCTGTCAGCTACTGACATGGCAATAGACCACACTCTCACGTGTCCACAGTTGTCATCATTACCAGCTGTCTGCTACTGACATGGCAATAAACCACACTCTCACGTGTCTACAGTTGTCATCATTACGAGCTGTCAGCTACTGACATGGCAATAGACCACACTCTCACGTGTCCACAGTTGTCATCATTACCAGCTGTCTGCTACTGACATGGCAATAGACCACACTCTCACGTGTCTACAGTTGTCATCATTACGAGCTGTCAGCTACTGACATGGCAGTAGACCACACTCTCACGTATCTACAGTTGTCATCATCACCAGCTGTCTGCTACTGACATGGCAATAGACCACACTCTCACGAGTCCACAGTTGTCATCATCACCAGCTGTCTGCTACTGACATGGCAATAGACCACACTCTCACGTGTCCAAAGTTGTCATTATCACCAGATGTCTGCTACTGACATGGCAATAGACCACACTCTCACGTGTCCACAGTTGTCATCATTACCAGCTGTCTGCTACTGAAATGACAATAGACCACAATCTCACGTGTCCAAAGTTGTCATCATTACCAGCTGTCTGCTACTGACATGGCAATAGACCACACTCTCACGTGTCCACAGTTGTCATCATTACCAGCTGTCTGCTACTGACATGGCAATAGACCACACTCTCACGTGTCCAAAGTTGTCATCATTACCAGCTGTCTGCTACTGACATGGCAATAGGCCACACTCTCTAGTGTCCACAGTTGTCATCATTACCAGCTGTCTGCTACTGAAATGACAATAGACCACACTCTCACGTGTCCACAGTTGTCATCATTACCAGCTGTCTGCTACTGACATGGAAATAGACCACACTCTCACGTGTCCACAGCTGTCATCATCACCAGCTGTCAGCTACTGACATGGCAATAGACAACACTCTCTAGTGTCCACAGTTGTCATCATCACCAGCTGTCTGCTACTGAAATGACAATAGACAACACTCTCACGTGTCCACAGTTGTCATCATCACCAGCTGTCTGCTACTGAAATGACAATAGACAACACTCTCACGTGTCTACAGTTGTCATCATCACCAACTGCTACTGACATGCTAGACAGTCATCACAAATCATCTACAAGGTCAGGTCACACAAAGTGCCAGCAGATGTTATTGAGTGAAATATGTTTGTGCCTATCAATCATTCGTATGTTTACACGCCGTGTCCAATGCTTGCAGGTACGTGTCGCGGTGAGTCACGGGCCTGGACATTAGTGTGCGTCATTGGAGTTTCCATAGCATATTCATGCTGCCCATAAACCTGCTTCAGTTTATTCTAACAATAGTGCAAATCGTCCCATTTCAATATGTTTTATTACGTGTACTTGAATAGCCTTTGGTATCTCTAAGAACCCTATAACATTATAATGGCTATATTTCCATGCAGCAATGGCAGTTGAAGAACAACCATGTGATACAACCAGTATTCAGACATCTACACGAAGGTCGATACTGTTACAATAACCATTGAAACCCGTCCTTTCTCCCAGAGTAGAGAGGTTTGTGTTTCACGTCGCTTTGAACATTATTTCATTTACACAGATCTATATGTGGTGAAACCCACGAGCATGGGTATGGCGCACCAAGGATAATAATCAGGGGAAAACTGGCCTGGCGAATCTATTTCACTTCGTCGGATCCTGGCTTTGCTAGTGGACGTAACTCTGCACAGCGATTGGGATGTTTATGTGAAGGAAACACGAATACCTAAATGTCATTGTTTGCGCTAACACATGAACTTTTCTTTTCCCATTCGTGACAAACACTATCAATTGATTTTGCAATCTCCATGTTATTATTTTTACGTTGTAAAAGAATATTTAGACATTAGTGAAGCTGAAAATCTGCCGTCAACACGGCCACTTCAGGATAAAGGAAGAGAAGAAAATCGATTTCAGAACGTCATAAATCAAGCTTATCTTGGTATTATTGACGTTAGAAACTGGTGGGTGATATTGGTTAATAATCAATCAGCTGTTACTTTCAGCTACCTGAGACACTTCAAGAACCATAAAGAACGCTACTTGATTCAATGTCTAGTATAAGGAGACCTCGTTTGCATGACGCAAGGAATATACACTACCGGGCAAAAGAAAGAATACACTTGAAAATTGGATTTGACCCCAAATTACAAACGTTATTAACATCATCCTAGGCTACAAAACACAATAATGATACATCACCATGGATTAACCTTTCATTCTTAGCCACCATCGACTTTGGTGTATACGTTCTTTTGTCCGGAAGTGTATATGAAGCCAGGTTGGTACTTGCTGTGAGGCGTTGAATATTGTCGGAAAATGCATTGTCATCCCTCAAGTAATTAGAAAATAGGCCTCAAAGGTAATATATAAAAATGCAAATTGCTAATGAGAACTTGTTGGTGTTTGCTTAAGCAAAGGACTAAGCATTGGACCCGTGAGGATCCGGGGTAGAAGAGGTCTTCAGCAACACATGCTTGCCGAAAAAAGGCGACTATGTTTGTCGTAAGAGGCGACTAACGGGATCGGGTGGTCAGGCTCGCCGACTTGGTTGATGCATGTCATCGTATCCAAATAGCGTGGATATAGCGTCAATCACTGGATTGTCTGGTCCAGACGCGATTATTTAAAGACCGCCGTCATGTAGTTGGAATATTGCTGAGTGCGGCGTTAAAAAACAAACTAACAAACAAACCAAACATTGTAGCTTTGGTAAGGTTGGTAAACTATCTATGGCTGAACATAAATGAGGGACGCGTTACTTGTAGGACGGACCAGGGTCATCATTGTGTTATATTTATTGTCATCAGTATCTCTTTTCATTACTATTTGTTGTCAACACCAACCACGAGGAAAACTGAAAAAACCGACTGTTGCATGGTATCTCACGGACAGCACTATAAACCCAGCACTGCAAGCAAACACCCCTCCCTCACCCCATCCCGCCACTTCCCGTGAAGATTCCGGGGTAGAATAAGTCTTCAGCAACCCATGCTTGCCGTAAAAGGCGACTAAGCTTGTCGTAAAAGGCGACTAACGGGATCGGGTGGTCAGGGTCGCTGACTTGCATGTCATCGTATCCCAATTGCGTGGATCGATGCTTATGATATCAATCACTTGATTTTCTGGTCCAGACGCGAATATTTACAGACCGCCGTCATATAGCTGGAATATTGCTGAGTGCGGCGTTAAACAACAAACCAACCAACCAACCAACCCATACACACAGACCCACATTTACACACATATACACGTACATACATACACATGCACACACGCAAAATATGTTTATGTGCAGATAATGGAATAATGGACACACACACGCACGCACGCACGCACGCACGCACGCACGCACGCACGCACGCACGCACACACACACACACACACACACACACACACACTATACAAACGTACACACACAGGCGCATAATGTGTTTATGTGAAGATTATGCACATTTGCATGATTGAATGGCGAAACTACGTATTTGCAGTCATCAATCAACTTAACACTGAATACGGCATAACGTACTTGCAATGTGAGACCAAAGGTCCACGACAACAGGTTGTGCTAAGCAGTTCAGCATTTCCTAGAAGTAAGAATGTTACACCTGGGAATAGATCCCGCTCTGCCATTGTATGCATGAGTCATGGTTGTATTATACAACATAATGCATAAAATCAATATACAAACATATAGCAGTCGTCAACGTTAAATACACTTTCTATCTACTGCTCTTTAATATGCTACAGATCGTCGCCATTGCTATACATGCTTTCCGTACACTATGGCGTCGAGTGGTTTACGTTCTAACATATTTATATAAGTGACTATTAGTCGTTTGCTTCACGCTAAACACTCAGTTGTGTTCACGCTGGCTTTTTGCCTGGTTGAGATATTTACATATCACTGCTACTGTTGATATATGTCTGAATGCTGCTATAAAGATATACTAGTGTAATTCTCTATACTACAACTCGGAAGAGGAAGAGGTCAAGGTGTAGGTCAATAGGCAGTCCTTGCAAATTTGAATCAAGACATTAAACCAACATTCGAACTCCGGTTGTGTCGAACTCACAGCCCGGTCCCGGGAAACCCTGTTTACCACTACTTTAACCTGGATGTGTCGAATTCCAAATGTCTCGAACTAAATTTATATTATAAGTCGATACGTGACTGGACTGTACTTTTCAGTCTGTTGACGTGTGTCAATATAATAGTTGCTGATCACTCTTAGTACATAGAGATAATATTATTTTCAATTTAACACATGACCATTATTACATGGTCTTGACCTGCGCCAGAAATGGGCACTAGGCTGCAGTGCCCCTGTAAATCATAGTGTCGTTGTTTAGGACCCTACCACACACCTAGGCACAGGTGGCACAGTCGTCCCACGCTGTGTAGAGTTACGTCCCGTGGGGGTGCCAGTAACCTATATACATAACTATGATCGTGGGTTCGAATCCCGGTTCGCTTCGATAATGCGCCTAGGTTTGTCAGCATCACACCCGTGTGGGTTGGTTTCAACAAAGTGATAAACGTGTTAGACCGACATGAAAGCGGGCTTTCCTCCCCCATGACGCTGACATGATGAGTGAGTGAGTAAGTCGGGTTTAACGCCGCTTATAACAGTATCCCAGATATATCCCGGCGTGTCAGCTTCATGTGGGAGGAAAGCTCGCAGTGATGCAGGTCTCAGACGTTTACTACTTCGGTGAAACCCACGAGTACGGGCATGGTGCTGACAAACCTGGGAACATAATCGGGGCGAACCCGGATTCGAACCCACAATCATAGGTTTCTGGCGTGCCCAAGGGACGCAACTCTGCACAGCGAATCGCAGCGCCTTAGACGACTGGGCCACCCGTGCCCCCTGACATGGAGGCGTGAAATCCAACCCTTTTACCCACTGCTAGACACCAATAGGGATGGCTATTTTTCAATTATTTTTAACATTTAACCCTTTCCCATTATTGTATTAGGAATTAACTTTATTAAACATTTGACGTCCGGTTTCCTGAGACTACACGGTGTATGTTTAATGTCTGTAAACTCTGTCTTCTGTCTGGACATATGGGACAATAGGGTCTGTAGTTTTTATTTGTTAAATTCCTACTGCACCAAAGCGGTGGGCAAAAGTAAACGATCGTTATCTGGCATTCCGTTCAGACAGATTGATGCTTCACGCATGGTGTTGGGGACTTTAACCCTTTGCTCAACATTGCTGGAATGTAATAATACGTGCTTGCAGGAAAGGGTTCAGGAGATCTAAGCCAGCTTCGTGAAAAATAATATTTGTACGTATAAATATTACAAGTGTTGCTAGAATCTATTGAAAGTATACGTTATACGTTAGCATCGTGTACGATAATTCCTAACCGAGTCAAACGAAAAGACGTACAAAGATGGTACTTGTGGTTGCATGGCCTGGTGCTCGGCATCAAAGGGATAAACAAGGACTGGTCGCCTCCGAGTCTATTGTGTCTGAGTGAGGTATCCATCTTAAACTGCGTCATGGTATCTCAGATGGCAAGCATTATAAAATCTGCATCAGTCGGGTTTAGGACAACGACACACACACACACACACACACACACACACACACACACACACACACACACACACACACACACACACACACACACACACACACACACACACACACACTCACTCACAAACACACACACGAAAGCACGCGCGCATACATGCATGATATTTCTATATGCAGATAATGCCCGCTTGCATAAATGCATGGCGAAAATTGTATTTGCTGTCATCCGTCTACACAAAACTGAGCGCAGGTTAGCGCGCACAATGTAAGACCAAAGGCCTTCGACAAATGGCTGTGCTTTGCAGTTCAGCAGTAATCTTAAACGCGACGTTAAACCCAATTTAACCTCACCTCAGCCAGACATTGTCAAATAACATACTTTTAGCCCTTAGAACGAACGTAAAGGTTGAACTTAAAAGCACACGACTCGACCATTCGCTCTGGCGATTAAATAATTATACTTCACAGTACACCATGTCATAGCGCTTGCCAGTTGAAACAGCAAGTTGGATCAATACAACAGTCTCTGAGTGATAGCTGGAAAATATGCAACCAGGGTGATGTCGAGGGTCATTGTAACGTATTGCGTAACTGGCTTGTAACTTCTTCTGCTAGCCAAGAACGAAGTATGCGGATCCCACAGCGTTACAAAAAGCCCAATGTCGTACAAGCGCGTTAAGATTTCCGAGGCCAAAACGATGCTTCTTGGAGTACGTTATAATTATTACGGAAATCTTACTGAAACCTATTGCGTATGTATGTATGTATGTATGGATGGATGGATGGATGGATGGATGTATGTCTTTGTACCCCATAAGATAGAGGAGTGTAAGGAAGCTATGTTTTGTTCTGCGAAGTCCCATGGTTCTAATTAGGAGTGAATGTAGGATGCGCGGCATGTTGCTATTAACGACCTCAGCATGCATAACATCTGTCAACGGATCTCCATCTGAAGAGATTGATAATGTACCACAATGTTATCTGACCAATGGTGGCATGAAGGCGATCCTGGCACAGTCAGGCTGGTAAGGCTCATCATTGGTACTTGGGATGCAGGCGTGACATTTCGAAAGCGAGGTCCGCATATTTACCATGTCTTTTCCAGAATCTTGTCAATCACATTATTGTCAAAAAGGCCAGAAAATTCAATGATATATGACTTCATTGGATTTATGAAAAAGGACAATATCAGGTTGTTATTTTTATTAATAATATTATTGCTATTGTTGTTATTATTAAAATGTATCACGGAAGTATCGAGTGTGTGATTACCGTATGAAACCACTAGCATCACCAAAGCTACCACTTTCGTTGATGGCTCGGCATTGAGCAATATTTTATTCATGCAATCAGTTTAATGTAACACTTCCAACACCGTAGTTGTATTACAAGAGAGCTGCCATATGAACGAACCAGAAACACATGCCATCCACTCCGAAAGTTTGAGAGTAACGCTGACCAGACTTTGTTGCACAAGTTGGTTGTCAAAAGTTGTAGCTGACAGAACACAGTGACATTACAACCTTCCAGTATGTTCGTTATGAAGCTTGCTCTCCATGTAGAATATTTTCCTACCTCTCTTCTTGAGCATATGGGGGGGGGGGGGGGGGGGGGGGGGGGGGTCGGGTAGCCTAGTGGTTAAAGCGTTCGCTTGTCACGCCGAAGACCTGGGTTCGATTCCCGACACGGGTACAATGTGTGAAGCCCATTTCTGGTGTCCCCCGCCATGATATTGCTGGAATATTGCTAAAAGCGGCGTAAAACCAAACTCAATCGCTAACTCTCGAGCATATGGAGGGCAATGATGGCCCCATCGTCTAAGGAGCCGCAATATGGTATCCAGAGTTGCGGCCCATAGAAACGTTAAAAACCTGTGATCGTGGGTTCGAATCCCAGATTCGCCCCGATAATGACCCAAGGAATGTCAACGCTATATCCATGCTCGCTTGTCTTACCAAAATAAAGTCTAAGATCTGCATCACTTCGGGTTTTCCTCCCACGTCAAGCCGTGATATAACTAAAACACTGTTCACAGCCGAGTTAAAGTGAACCAATTCGTGCATCGTTATGCATGCATACTGTATGCTACCAAACCATTTACATCCTTGATGGATGAATACTTGAAAAATCACTCACAACAAAGAAGCAAATTATTTGAAGGTGTCTATCCTAAGGCCTACAATGGAAAAAAACTTATCCTTCTGCATGCAAGTTTGAAAAAATGCGTCTATTTCTTAGAAAACGGAAGAATGTCCTGAAAACGGAAGAAAACGGATTATGACTATAATCTCGGCTCAATTTTCCCAAAGTAGTCATCCCTCTTGCGAAAATCCCTTGAAGAAAATTAAAGATTTGGTGTAAATATACGGTTCTGTTTGTCTAATCGATGCAATTCTAACGTGCTCCGTTCACAAATCAATTAAATTAAAGACAGTTTACCATTAATAATTCATGTTCAAAGACGCACCCACTGAATGGGTCGCGAAGCATATCCTCGTGCAATTGAAACGGTCTCTGCCAAGACAGGCAGTGTACTGAAAGCCATGAAATCAGAACTGAGTGCCACTCTCACGCTTACATCCCTTGTGGTCAATAATGTTAAACATTTCTTTTCACCCTCGATTATCCAGTGTATCACATCCCCATTCTATTACCATACCTACCCTGCGCCTATTCACCAACAATTTCGTGCCGGAAGTGACGTCACCATCCCCATACCTCTTATCACACATTGTTTGCGTCGTTTCATACTAATCGGACTTAAAACGAAGCTATGGTAACGGTTCTTGTATGTGTCATAATATACTTGATAATCGAGGATCCATATCATGGTCCTAAACGGCCTTCTCTCAAATGAGTGGGACGTATGGTGTTTTGTACTGCACAGTCCTATATTGTAGCATACTGTCCTATATTGTAGCATACTGCCCTATACTGTACTCATCCATCTGTTCTTGTGGGACCGCCTCCGTGGTCTAGTGGTAGAGCGTCCGCCCAGAGAGCGGAAGGTCCGGGGTTCGATCCCCGGCCGCTCATACCAAAAGACGTTAAAAGATGGTACTTGTTGGTACCCTGTCTGTTACCTCGGCTATGGGGCTAAAACAAGGCTCGGAGTCAGTATACTGCGTCTGAGTGGGGAATTCATGTCAAACTGCGGCATGGTATCTCAGTGGGCTAGCTCTATAAATCGGCATCAGTCCGGACTAGTACAAGCAGCCACACACACACGTGCATGCACGTTGTTATATAAGTGCAATAATCTTGGACGCGACGTTAAACCCCATTTCACCTCACCCGTCCCATTTCACCTCACCCGTTCTTGTGGGATGGTAAGCTCAGCGTATACTTTACAAAGAAGCGGACACCGTATTCCCTAAAAACTAGTATTGTGCATGCATTGCAGAAACTCGCACGTTAACATTCTGAACTTTCTTCAAATAGTATTTGTAAATATAATATAAGATGCCTCATTTTCACAAACAATATAAAGCACATTTCGAAATTATTAATCTGAATACATTTTTGGTTAATACTATGTTGATGTATTTTCTACCCAAGATCTTCACGGGTCGAAACGCTATAAAAAACATTCCCTTATTCATATCGCGTAATGGAATACGGCGGTTCGTAGTTCAGGGAAATATTCCAGCATGATCAAGAGTGCTCAAGAGTGCTCAAAATAAAGGAGAGCAAACCCGTCCTTTTCGTAGCGAATGAACAACTCGGCAAAACCACCCTTTCCAGGAAATAAAACTCATTTCAATGTACAGTGTTGAATTTGAAAGACCCAATACACATTCAGTAGACAAAGAAATATATACAACTCACAGTGTGTTTGAAACCTCAAAGCAACAAAGCACCTTGACTAACCCTCGACTCTACACTCTTTAAGAAGCAGCACTCCGTTAGTGAGGGCATGGGGGCAGGGGGGGATGGGGGGCAGGGGGTATGGCAAAGTTACCCCCCCCCCCCCCCCCTCCCCTTCCTTCTCCTTCAATACTAATACCCCGTTCACATGCGCCTCTATACATATGTGTGTATATGTGCATACATGTGTAGAAATATATACGTGAGTATACTTGTCAAGTGAACGCGTTTACTTATTTGTGTATATTTACACCAGATGCAAATTTGCATCATGTCTGGAGCAGGTGCAAATGTAAATGTACATTTGCACTGTATGTATTTGTTGCAATGTGAACGTTTATGTCAACGTAAGAGGATGATCTAATTAATATCTGTTCTTTTGTCAACACCAAACAAGTTATCAACAGTTGCCAACGTTTATGCGTATATACAGAGTTGAGCGGACGGTGTTTTCTTTGGGTTTCAAGGAGTCAAAATCTTGTGTACAAATTAAATCAAACACATGTTGCTTCATGCGAAAGTTTTCGGTGAACTAACTCTCTTCTAATTCAACTTTGATTGGAAAACAACCTGCTGTGTGTTGAAAGTCGTGAACAGACTTACGGATATGTGTGCCTTACACAATTTACATACTTTATTTACACACCTAAGATGCTTTTCATGTGAACGCATAGTAAATTTACACATACGCACGTATGTATAGTTACACATGTGTACAAGTACTTACGTTAGTAAGTATTGTGCATGTGAACGGGGAATAAGTGGTGACCATACACTGCAACTGTTTACATGTGTTTGTTGTCTCAGTGCTTGAACCACTCTGTTGTAGATTTAGTATGCATTGAGGCCCAGATAGTGGTATTGTTGGTTGAGAGTCAGTACTTCAAGTGCAGTTTTACTACCAGGTTAAGGTCTCGGGCATCGCGCCCTGTCGCTAGGCTGAAGGAGACGTAGATAAGAAACATTTCAGCTTGTTTTTTGTGTCTAGGCCTGACAAAGAATGTCTTGTTGAACCTCTCTTGTACAGAGGCGTGGAAATACCAAGTGTGGGTGTAGCCTCTTTTGTGATATCTTATAACGTTACACGTTAATTTGTGTTGGTGTTTTTCTTATTTATGATACAAGTCTGAAATAGCATCTTTGCATGTACATCTTTCTTGAAATATCCAATTTAAAGACGTTGTTAGGCGTTATCTCGCAAACATGTAACTTTAATTCGATTTTTTTTTTATTAGAATCAGTTTTAAATATATATTATTCTAATTCGAAAATATGTATGGGAGTACTGGAATCCCATATATGCTTTCAGAGATAATAAAGCTCATTAATATATAATTCACATGAAGTCGAACAAATATGAACTTATTGAAACCTATTTCCAATCTTGATAATTTCTTCACAAAGAGAATCTACGTGTAGATAAAAAAGGTGTGACTTTTTTAAGAACATTGTTTCCTTGAATGAAAATCAAAACTATCGACACTGAGGCAAAGGTGTGTATTTCAGAATGGCATTGTCACTGTTTTGTAATTAGTAATGGTCTATTTTCTTCACAAACCATCTGGATTCCCGTTACGTTCATCTGTCACTTTACACTGTGCTGTCACTGCAAACAGTAGCTTTAATACTGTAACATGACTGTGAGCGTATATATGTTCATGTAGGTGCTGAAATAACATCAGGTTGCAACCATCGTTCTCCTGCTTTGATTGAAACGTGCCAGATTTGTGTCGGGATGCCATTGACAGACGTGATTGTCAGCGTATGTGCACGTGTGTGTGTGTGTGTGTGTGTGTGTGTGTGTGTGTGTGTGTGTGTGTGTGTCTGGTTTAACGTCGCGTTAAAGATCATCGGACTTACATCGCTACGTGCATGCACGAACGTGTGTGTGTGTGCGTGCGTGCGTGTGTTTGTGTGTATGTGTGCTTGTGCGTGCGTGCATGTGTGTGTTTTTGTGTGAGTGTGTTTGTGTGTAAGTATGTGTATGTGTTGGTGTGTGTATGTGTTAGTGTATATGTTTTATTGTGTGTTATAATACAGTAAACTACAGTTACGACGAACTTAAAGGGATGACTAATTCTAGTTCGTTATAAGCATGTTTACACCATATTTACAGCCAGTTGCCAGGACAAAAAAACTGAGTTCGTTATATCCGTCAGTTCGTTATAAGCGTGTTCATTATAAACGTAGTTTACTGTATATACATGTATAGTGTGTGCATGTGTTTATGTGTGTGTATCTGTCTGCGTATGTAATAGTGTGTGTGTGTGTGTGTGTGTGTGTGTGTGTGTGTGTGTGTGTGTGTGTGTGTGTGTGTGTGTGTGTGTGTGTGTGTGTATCTGTGTATGTGTGTTTGTATCTGTGTGTGTGTGTGTAAAAGGGGAGTTCTAGCTCTGTGACCGGCGATGTTGGACGTTAATCATTCTGCCATTTCACTATTGGTTTGGCTGACCCAGATACGACTATTTACAGACTGTCGTGATAAGCTGATCGTAGCTAGGTTCTGTTGCGTTGCGTAAAAAAATGTTCTGCTAAGACAACGTCACGCCTTTAGATTCATTCTCACCCAAACTGCCAGTTACCGTCTTCGTTCCACAAAGCGTCCTTGACTTGTGTCTAGGAAGATACGGCAGTCGTAACGCTATGGACGCTTTGTGGATCCGGTCCAGTACAGTTGAACAATCAAACAACACAACAAGTATTGCAGAACAAGCCACGTTATGCTACACCATATCTCACAGCTATTCTCGTCCGTCTAATCGCAGTGCGTGCATATCGTTTGAAGTCCGTGCCTTGTATTGAAGCAAGGGCATGCCTTGAAGCACATACCATAACGTTGTAGTGTCGTGCTTGCCCATGCCGCCCTACAGGAATACCCAAGTGGAATTGTTGTAGCGTAAAGGCGCGTGGGAGGGACCACTAGCCCATTAGTGTTTGTCCAGGTGAGGGGGGTAGGGTGGTGGTGGGGGTAGGGGGATATAAACGTGAGAGAAGGGTCTGTTTTACATTTGACAAGAATGTTTAGAATCGTTCTCTGCCTTATTTAATCAACGATTGTGTCCAGCCTCGAATAACGTCATCAAGAATATTTACGCTTGTCAGAGCGAGCTGTCAATGATAAAATCTGGACTTGACAAACAAGTGATGGAGTGATTGAGCAATGATCCACTCCATCGGGGCACAAGCCTGGCCACTTGATCCTCTACAGTAGGTCCTTACGACAACCATGGGACACTGGGGCCCTTGTCTTCACTGTAATCCCCACCGTGTCCGAACTATCAACTGTTGAATTATTTAAGATGAAGTTACCTTTGCGTAAAGACTTCATGAAGTAAATATGTGTGTCTGGTATCTCAAGGTTTCAACCTATTGCAAACTCCTTACGATCCCGTTTCAAATGTACATTAGTATTCTATTCACGTGCATATTTGTACAAAGACTTGAGACAATCTTGACACTAAGATAGCTTTGTGAGACGGCCCTACGGTGACCCCTCCTTCGATTTCTAACATCCACATAGATATCATGCAATAAAAATACGATTTACGTTCCTTATCCCGGAGACTCTGCCTTGACATTATAATCCGACTTACAGACAGTCTTAACCCGGAAATCTCCATATGAGACGCGGAGTGATCTTCATTCCCCTGTTGTCATTGCTTGTCGGTGGATTATACTGGACTACGAAACTGTGACTTATTTGTGCCTTTGGTTAAACACACCATTATAGCATCGATATCGTAAAATCCAGTTTTGTTTTAATCAAATTTACACAATTGTGTGTCATAATATTGTTTTTGATTAAAGGAATATCGATGAATTAAGAAATAATAAATATGAAAACGCGCAGAGGCCTCGAGGGTAGTTGATGGTACGTACAGATAAGAGAGATAATTTTACACTGGAAACCCTTATCCCCCAAAGTAGATAAGGGTTCGACGGCCAAGGCTTCGATTCTCAATATGGATAAATTCTATGTATCCGTTTCTAATGTTCCACGTGATAGTGCTCGAATATTGCTGAAAGCGGCGTAAAATCAAACCCACACACTCACTCACTCGACAGACACTCGTTCACTTGTCGCAAGATTTGAGAAAAATCAACGATGAACTTTGATCTCCCCAGGTGAAATTTTCTGTTTAAACCACTAGAACGAAAGATGCTGCATGTGAGATCAAAGCGTTGATGCAAAGAACCTGAGTGTATGCTGAACTTCGCAACTGCTTCCCACATACTAAAGTTGCGTCTATTCAATTCCTCCAAAACATCGTCTTAGTTTCACCTAACGTTTTAAGTCTACGTAGTAATTAACAAGATAATCTGATGCGTGACATTTCCGATGGTTTATTGACAAATGATTGGCAGCTATGTACATGAGACTTCCGCGTACATTGTTGACTATTCCGCCCCCCTGACTCTATAGAGAATTGAGCCTGTGCCAGCGTACAGTATGATGTAAGACAAGCATGACCGTGGGAAGTGACGCAAAGTGACAATGGTGACTATAATTAGCACAACTGTCAACAAGGGAAATTTACCACGTGGTTGCAATTCCCCTGGGACTGTGAAGGACAAATGCACCACAAATGTCAGACTCAATTTGTTGCATTTAACGCAATATGTTATAACACGTGACTACGTGGAAACGCACCAACCCATATAAGCCACATATCGTCACACGTCAGATTTGAGACGAGAACGCCATTTCAACTGAAGGGTTGTGAATAATATTTCATTCATGTTTTAAATACAGACTATTTTAGGTTATTTTATAATTGTTGAATATGTATTTGTGCAAAAATGACCAGGAAGTGAGTCACCCCACTGACACATGTACAGTTTTACATTTACATGCGGTCTATGACGCATCTATGCTTTATAATGTTCCATTCTAACGGAACACGTTTGCCGGGGTTCTTTCCCTATAGACTAACATTTAGTCTCTGAAATCTTATATAACACAATATCCTTCTTGACTCTAAAAATAAAAACAAATTCCCTATGCTGATGGAATAGAGCTAGCTTGAGCTGGCTAGACTTGCTTTTGTATGCATTTCTGGATTATCATTTTTTCATAAAATAAATATATTCCACGGACATGTTGTAGGACTACTTTCCCTACTCCCTCTCTTCATACAGGACCGTATATCTATAAATCTTAACTTTCTCACATACTCCTAAAGAACTTACATCGCTTTCGTATTTGCGGACCCGCCCCAGTTCCCTCTACCAGTAGTAAATCCCTGCTTATTCCCGACACGTTTTGTCAACACTTGGCTGACCTCCCTGGTCTCGTGCTTTGGCTGTATACACATATATCTACCTGTGTCCAATTGAAGGGCTAAATGTCCTTGGACACATGTGTGTCAGGTGGTCAGTGGATTCGCAAGTAGACATGCCTGTTCAGGTGTACCAATTAAAGGGGAATCGTTTCATGTACTTAGTCTTATAGAAACACCTCGTTTGTTGATGGGTAAGGAATGTTAGCATGTCAGCACTTTCCCTGTAGAACAAATATTGACCATAATTCCGTTTTACGCGTCATGGGGGTCATATAACACATTGTGACATACAAATATCCATAATGAACACTTTGTATATGTGTTTTGTAACTTTACAATAAATAAATACGGGGCAAGTATGCAACCGTGTCTGACCCCATTTCTCAAGAATTTCAACACTGAGGCTACGGTCGTGCTATCTAAAGCTAATATTATGCTAACAAACAGCCGTAATGTTATACTCTACAATTCCACCCGTGTATGCAGTAGTAACTTCATTATTCAGTTTACCCGGATGTATATGACTACACATTACGATGTGTCAAATTTGTTACTACAAAAATAATACACAATTCAGCGACAGCATGACATTTATGATATGTACACATTAAAAATCATACAACAACAAATTACCACATGAAACTATAACACAAATGTTAAAATTATTCCGACATAACGGCTATTTTTTTTATGGTCGCGCCAAATGACCTACATACCATCAGGCCGGTTAAGTGACTTTCTCATTGAGTCGGTTTCAGATGAAATAAACGTGATTTCATTCTGGTAAGTCGGGTCAGTTGGATGAGATTGTACACGGGGAAATCAAAGGAGAGTTGATACTGTGTTGATTAGATAAATGACCTATTTTCGCAATGAGTAAGACAATTTCAAGACAGCAAGGCTATTGTTCTCTCTGAAAACGTACCTGTATGTGCAGCACGATCTGGGCATGGTTGAGATGACGTACCATAGAGGTCTCATATAGCATTAAGAGTAACATTATATTACTGCCCAAGACATGAGATATATGATAATGTATCATTTTTATTTGTGAGGTGAGGTGAAATGGGGTTTAACGTCGCGTCCAAGATTATTGCACTTACATGGCGACCTGCATGCACGTGTGTGTGTTAGTCCTGCACCATGACTGCGGAATATATTTATTTTATGAAAAAACACAATCTAGAAGCGTATACAAAAGCAAGTCTAGCTAGCTCCAGCTAGCTATATTCCACATGAAATCAGCATGGGGAAATTTCAAAAAAAAATTAGAGTCAAGAAGGATATTGTGTAAAATAAGATTTTATAGACTAAATGTAAGTCTTGTTTTGTAATTAGTAATGGTCTATTTTCTTCACAAACCATCTGGATTCCCGTTACGTTCATCTGTCACTTTACATTGTGCTGTCATTGCAAACAGGAGCTTTAATACTGTAACATGACTGTGAGCGTATATATGTTCATGTAGGTGCTGAAATAACATCAGGTTGCAACCATCGTTCTCCTGCTTTGATTAAAACGTGCCAGATTTGTGTCGGGATGTCATTGACAGACGTGATTGTCAGGGTTTGTGCACATGTGTGTGTTTGTGTGTGTGTGTTTGTGTGTGTGTGTTTGTGTGTGTGTGTGTGTGTGTGTGTGTGTGTGTGTGTGTGTGTGTGTGTGTGTGTGTGTGTGTGTGTGTGTGTGTGTGTGTGTGTGTGTGTGTGTGTGTGTGATGCCGACTTACAGTGCAAGCCCACTGAGATACCATGCCGCAGTTTAATATGAACACCCCACTCAGACACAACATACAGACTCCGAGCCGACAAGTCCTTGTTTTAGCCCCTTAATGTCGAGCGCCAGACAACGTCTATTGTTATGGCGCAGCCGGGGGTCGAACCCCGGGCGGACGTTCTACCACTAGACCACTGAGGCGGTCTATATTTGTAATATTCATTTTTTCAAATGTATCATTTGCATTCATCTATATCACGTCGGCCAAAATATATTCCCGTCAGAATCAGACATCAGTATCTGAAACCATGAGTAGCGCCCCTTGCAGTCGGGGCACAGTGACACGCTATCAGCTAAATCGCAGACCCTAATGAGGAATCTAGTCAGCGTGTTATCTTATTAGCTGAATTGTTCTGTAATTGTCCACGAAATACCATCTAATCACTGTGGTAATATTCGCATTCTTAAATAATATGGGGGCATGGGTGGCTTAGTCGTCTAAAGCGCTGTGCAGAGTTGCGTCCCTTGGGCACGCCAGAAACCTATGATTGTGGGTTCGAATCCCGATTCTAGGTTTGTCAGCACCATATCAAAGTGGTAAACGTCTGAGATCTGCATCACTTCCGGCTTTCCTCCCACATCAAGCTGACACGCCGTGATATAACTGGAATACTGTTAAAAGCGGCGTTTAACCCAACTCACTCACTCATTCTTAAATAGTATCACAGATAATAGGTGATTATTGACACTATCGCAAATTTTCGGTGGTTTGTCAAGGTACGTATATAACACCACACCAAAATATGCACGACATATAAGTGTATTATTCCTGGTACAGCACAGTGAATCTATGAGCATATGTCTTAATCTTGACATTAACATTCATAATAGTCTGTCTTATGGCCAACAACTTCAAATACAATCTTAATGATTGAGTATTGTTTTCCAAAGCTAGTAGCTATATTCAATCAATATCAAGACGGGAGAATGGACAATGGACCCATGTTGGAATCGAACCCGGTTTTTTTTTGCCGTGACGAGCGAACGCATTATCTACTAGACTAGCCAACCGAACATTGAGCCCAATTCTGCACGATCATTGGAACATATACTTGTACATATAAGCTACTTGTTCACTATACAACTTATTAATCCAGAAACCTGCTTATCTGAACGACCGCATCGAACCGTCAAGGTTGATATGCCATCCACTGTACTATCAGACTAATGAGCCAAGACTCCAAACAGTGAAACCCAGCCACTCCGGACAGTAAATTATTCCCAGTGAAATCGTCCTGGTTAACAAATAGCCGTTATTAACGAGGGGGAGGAGGGGGGGGGGGGTGGGGGGGGGGGGGGAGTCCGGATTTAAAAGGTTTGACTAAATTAGCGTAACCTCCAGGGTCAATACTCCCCGAACGCACCCATTCACCGCTAGCGTGACTATGAAACAGACTACCATAGCCCTGGTTTATTTCTGCACCTAGTATACATATACAACTGTTTGACTAACCGTTATTACTTTTGTGGATATATTCATATCACTACAACGCGGCAGATAGTAAGCCGAGCACATGTCACTGTTGACAGCAGGGGACACCGAGCGCTATATATATATTCTACAACTGACGTATTTCATGGTGTATCAGCCCAGCCCTGGTGAGTCACTTGTACCCAGTTCCCACCGACTACTATAGGCGGCTATTGTACAAGGCCTTTGGCACTTGTCCCCAGTACCCACCGACTACTATGGGAGGCTATTGTACAAGGCCCTTGTCACTTGTCCCCACTACCAACAGACTACTATAGGAGGCTATTGTACGAGGCCTTTGTCACTTGTCCCCACTACCAACAGACTACTATAGGAGGCTATTGCACAAGGCCTTTGTCACTTGTCCCCAGTACCCGCTGACTACTATAGGTAGCTATTGTACAAGGCCCTTGTCACTTGTTCCCAGTACCCACCGACTACTATAGGTAGCTACTGTACAAAGCCTTTGTCACTTGTCCCCAGTACCCACCGACTACTATAGGTAGCTATTGCACAAGACACTTGTCACCTGTCCCCAGTACCCACCGACTGCTATAGGCAGCTATTGCACAAGGCACTTGTCACCTGTCCCCAGTACCCACCGACTGCTATAGGCAGCTATTGCACAAGGCACTTGTCACCTGTCCCCAGTACCCACAGACTACTATAGAAGGCTATTTACAAGGCCTTTATCACTTGTCCCCAGTACCCACCGACTACTATAAGTAGCTATTGCACAAGGCCTTTGTCACTTGTCCCCAGTACCCACAGACTACTATAGGTAGCCATTGCACAAGGCCTTTGTCACGTGTCCCCAGTACCCACCGACTACTATTGGTAGCTATTGAACAAGGCCTTTGTCACTTGTCCCCAAGTACCCATCGACTACCTTAGGTAGCTATTGCACAAGGCTTTTGTCACATGTCCCCAGTACCCACCGACTACTATAGGAGGCTATTTACAAGGCCTCTATCACTTGGCCTCCTGAGATTAAACGGGTGGTTAAAAAATACATTTCAGTGTAATGTGTCAGTGCATTGTTACTGCATTCGTAACAACTGACTTGTCAGACAGTGAAGACGCTTTGGGTAACTTCAAATACACAGGCCTAAATTATTGCTATCTGAGTTTTTTATTTATGCATAAACATATATCCTAAATGGTATGTAACAATGTGCATAGGCTTACCTCAGAATTGTCTACGCAAGGTACATCTTGAGACATAGTAGCACGGGTCGTTACTATGTTATAACACAGCTAAGCATTAAGGAACTTCCTCTATAACATCACATCAACATATATATAATATACTAATAATGCATTAGATGCATTGTACAATATTGTGAAGCATATCATGGTTTCAAGATGTCGACAATTTCTGTTACATCCTCATGCAGAGTATCGCTAACACCTGTAGCATCGGTTGTGTTACAATGACAAGTGTGTGTGTTGTGTTTAGTTAATCGGTTCCGTGTTTTTTTCCGATTGTTCGGCCGATGACAGGTGACATTAATACCTCCAAGGCATTGGTATATTTACTGAGAACAGTGAACCCCCGTTTACCCGAACCCCGTTAGATGGGAATCTCCCTCAGACAACAGCCGTAGGCATCGTCTACATATATACATTAGTCCTTACCAGTTATTTGGTAATACAAGTGAGTGAGTATGGTTTTACGCCGCGTGTAGCAATATTCCAGCAATATCACGGCGGGGGGAACCAGAAATGGACTTCACACATTGTACCCATGTTGGGACCAAGCCCGGATCTTCGGCGTGACAAGCGAAGGCTTTGACCACTAGGCTACCCGACCGCACCTTGTTAATCTAAAACAGTTTCCGGATTACTGTTGTTTCTTAGCGTCATTCTGTTGAATATAATTACATGTTTGTCAGAAAGAATGAAATTGTTTTGTATTTTCTTTTTGGTTTAAGAACGCCGCACTCAATATTCCACTTATATGACGGTCTGTAAATAATCGAATCTGGATCAGATAATCCAGTGGTTTACATCAAGAGCGTCGATCTACGCAACAGAGATAACATGCACTAACCAATTCAGCGAGTCTGACCACCCGATCCCGTTAGTCGTCTCTTACGAAAGGTATTGGTTGTTGAAGACCAATTGCAACCCGGATAGTCACGGGGGAGATATGAAATTGACATCTACTTCATCAAATGTCAACGCATGACAGGCATGCATGTAGCATGTACATTACACAACCTGCACAACAGTGACACCAGGGTAATGTACGTGTATCCCGTCAGTTCGAGACACCGAAACAAGCGAATGTTGTAACTGTTGCGGGGTATGGACGAGTGTACCTGGTATCCAGTAGTGGAACACAATGCTGAGGTCCGCCTGCAGTGTATTACATCACATCGTCATGTTAAACTCATTAACCGTGTTTGTTGGTGATTGACATTTGATGTAAGTGGTCCAGAGATTACCTAATTATTGACGCTATTGTGCATTGCCAAATGTTTATTCAGTTATGTAACCGTAGGAAAATATGACGTAAAATCACATTCACTCACTCATCCCTACCAATTAAATGTGAGAGAGTGAGTTTGATTTTACAACGCTTTTAGCAATATTCCAGCAATATCACAGCGGGGGACACCAGAAATGGGCTTCTTACATTGTACCCATGTGACGACAGAACGCTTTAACCAATAGCCACACACACACACACACACACACACACACACACACACACACCCCACCCCCTTCTTCAAAGCTCGTGCAAAGTCATTTGTACCAGAGTAAAAAGTTGCATTATGACAAATGTTACACTGAACAAGATTTTATCACAAAAAATAAAATAATACGGTTTATATATTCTGTGGATGTAAATTGGAGAAAGGTAAGATTAAATCAGCCTCAGATATATTGTGATTGATTTATGAAGATTATTGGTGACTAGGCACCTGCGTTCCCTACCTATCTCGCTTGTGTTGCATTTGTACTTCCTCATTGCTTGTTATTTGCATATATCCTTCTCGGGGTTGTCAATTTCACCGAGTTCCAGGTCTAAACGTTTCTTGATTATAAGAAACCTATCAGGGTTATTTTTAAGTGGTCACTTGTCTGGAGATCTGATTTCCAAGTGAGCGGTGAATGTTTGACAACAGCATTAGTTATAAGCTAGGCGGTGGCTTTGATCAGCTGTCATGTGTAGGTAACACTGTAGATTTCAATCAATCAACTGTCACTAGTGTAAACATGGCGACAACATGCACGGACAACAATATTTTATATGGATAGAACTAACACGAATAAATAATACCAACAACTGCAGACGGTATTCATAGAATAGGTCTTTGCAGGCCCTACACTATGAGCTATCGGTGACACGTGTTGAAGTGCTTAAACCAGCTTTTTCTCAAGCGCTCGCCGGCTAACAATTCAGTTTTACACACAAACGTATAGCGATTTCGAGAGCTTGCTTGCTCTATACTATAAGTAGGGCACTTTGACACGGTAGATATCGGTGAGAAACACGGTGGCGATCAGTGGTGATCGCTTTAATATTTTGCTCATCCATGCTTACTCGTCATGTTTAATGTTCCATAACCAATTCAAAACGAGATCGTACATTGTCTATATGCTGTATTATTGTAAACTCCACCCTCGCTGGATCGTACTTGTTTAGATGATCTATTGTAGATAAGTAAACAAATTGAATTGTATCTGCATTGTTAGTATAACCATCATTATTCTTATATACTTTTTTCTTACCATAATTGGCATTTCACAATATAATCACTTCATTATTATTATCGCTATCATTATTATCATTGTCGTTGTTATTATCACCATTATTATTATTGTTGTTGTTACTACTACTTCTATTATCATCATCATCATCATCATCATCATTATTATTATCAGCATTATTATTATGATGCTTACCTTGACTTGCTCCTCATCTAATCCGACCTCAGCAGCGATTAAGGTCACATCTAAGTCCGAGGGATTCCGATTTTGACGGAAATTCGCCTCTAGTTTTTTATGCTGTTCACTTCCTATCTTCGGCAGCAGGTGGGACGGAGAGAGGTGGGCTTGTATTCCGGCCATGTCACCGTACATCACGTTGGTGGTCATCACAGCCGGTCAGTCTCTGACAACGCTGGACGCCGTCGCCTTCTGTCGGCACTGACAACACGCCGAGGAATGACCAAATCAGCTGCTCGTTGAATGACACTGCACGAACTGCGTTAAACGTTGCAGCAAGCAAGGTGTATTAAATATCAATGAGACCGAGTTGCCCCACTAAAGCAACGAGTCCTGTTAGTCGCTATTTCCTTGCTTCGCTCACACACTCTCTCTGTGCCGGTTCTTTTCTTGTCTACCTCGCGACTGTGGTGATTGTATATATAAATCGGCCGGCCAAGTCAGTCAGCCAGTCGCTCGTGATACGATAACGCAAAGACCTCTATATCACAAACACTGTCAAGGGCTCCTTGTCAGCGCGGAAGCTGTATCGGACTCGCTGTAAGACCCTGTGACGTCTTTTGTTGATATCAGTAGCGTTGTTGGCTCTTCTAGGCAATTAATATTGATTAGATATTGATTCAAATTAGATCCAATCGGCGCGCCCTGTTCTTCAACACGTGACTATTATCGATTGAATATACGTCATGGTGGATATAAATAGTAACAAGGCTATTGTGTGCGGTATGCGACGAATACCAATAGCATGAACGCACGTGGGTTGGGTTTTAAATCTCTATGATAACTTATAATAACGTGGAAGTACATGAGGGCAAGCGGTTGGTCAAAGTCATGTTTTATATCAAATATTATTTTAACTTACTTCCCTGGTGCCAATTAAAATAATACATCCATCTTTATTTTAAGAGATGCAGTGGTACCATATTCACATTCTGTTCAATTTTGAGATGAAAATATTATTTGTCACATCTCCCAAGACAAAATTCTGTTTGTATTAGATACAAGCTGTAGTAATAAACTCACTTCGCAAATTAGATACGTGGGCGTGAAATTGGTTGTTTCTATTCTGAGAGCGCGTATATACACTGTTGATTAATCAGTGGTAAATAGAACCGTGAAGATCCGGCTTAGAATAGGTCTCCAGCAACCCATGCTTGCCGTAAAAGGCGACTATGCTTGTTGTGAGAGAGGCAACTAACGGGATCGGGTGGTCAGGCTCGCTGACTTGGTTCATGCATGTCATCGTATCCCAACTGCGTGGATCGATGCTCATGATGTCAATCACTGGATTGTCTGGTCTAGACTCGATTATTTACAGACCAACGTCATTAAGCTGGAATATTACTGAGTGCGGCGTTAAACAACAAACAACACAAATCAGTAGCAAATATATGCGTGTTAGACCTATGAAAGAATACTCCCCCTCGACAGTCATTCTCAGTTTTAATTTATTCTGCGCGTATGAAGTACACTCATGTACGTATATTTATATACACACTTGTGTAAAGATTGGCACCATCTCTTCTGTGTTTTCACATGTCAGGAACATCCATGTATATTTTACTGATATCTATGCTTGAAATTGATATCATGTTGATAAAGGTCTATGACACCACCGATAAACCTACTACGGATGGTCGCTATAATGGGTCATATGATATAATGCAAAGATTGAGTGAGTGAGTTGGGTTTAACGCCGCATTGAAAAGTATCCCATTCATGCCATGGCGTGTCAACTTAATGTGGAGGAGAGCCCAAACGTATGCAAGTGTCAACGACTTTGGCACTCTGGTATGAGTATGGTACTGACAAACCTATAAAAATAATCGTGATTCGAACCCAGAATGACAGGTCCCGGTGTGGCCTAGCTATAGGGACGCACCTCTGCACAGTAAATAACTGCGCCGTAGATGACTGGGCCACCCGTGCCCCCGTTAACGTGATGTGTAATATCACGTGATGTGTAATGTCACGTGATGCATATAGCAGAGGCAACTGTTGACAGAGTAAACATAGAGCTATTTCCATGGGAGACCTGCAAAATATGTTATTATATGATCGATTTCGGTTCCTGTATTTCTTTCTTTCTTATTTAAGGCCGCATTCAGCAATATTCCAGCTATATGACGGCGGTTTGTAAATAATCGAGGTCTGGACCTGTCATCCAGTGATTGACATCATTAGTATCGATCCACGCAATTGGGATACGATGACATGCATCAACCAAGTCAGCGAACCTGACCACCTTATCCCGTTAGTCGCCTCTTACGACAAGCATAGTCGTCTTTTACGGTTGTTGAAGACCTATTCTACCCCAGATGTTCACGGGTCTCCCGTATATCAGTGTGTCAGAACATTAATATAGGATACGAGTTTAAAATAAGACTATTTTATATCGAAATACGAGGAACACGGTGCATTACATTCTTTCCCAGGTATGTTTGAGCAAATTCACATTTCCACCACACATTGATCGTGTAAATGTACGTTTTCTCCCATCAGAGTAGGTGCAGTGAAACCTCAATTATCCGTTCAAAGAGAAACACATGTCCGGATGAACGAACCATTGTTACGAAGTAACGACTTCTGATATACATATGTAGCCGTTCCTTAAACCATTGTCCCGATACGTGGGTTTCCGGACTAAGGAGGTTTCTCTGTACATGTGTGAATACGTTCGCGTGACGAGAGTGCACGTGTGTAGATTTAGATATCGGTGTTAATTATTCAGGTATGTGAATTAGGTCTTGGCTTGTATAAACTGAATCAAGTTGTAACTATTCCCTTGTCGATAGTATTTCAAGCACACATTGCTGAAGAGAGTTCATGACTTTTGGGCCTGGAATAAACGCCCCCAAGCCCCTAATGGAGGGTAATGTGTCATCAAAACTATTCAAGAGTCTTTGAATTATAAAGTCATGTCATTATTTAAAACAAACTGTCTTTATGGAACATCACTTTCAGAAAACGCCCGTAAAACACATGACATAGTGAGTGAGTGAGTGAGTTTGATTTTTCGCCGCTTTTAGTACTATTCCAGCAATATCACGGCGGGGCACACCAGAAATGGGCTTCACACATTGTACCCGTGTCGGGAATCGAACCCGGGTCTCGGTGAGACGAGCGAACGCTTTAGCCACTAGGCTACCCGAGCGCCACAAACACGACAAAGAATTATCCTAAAGCTCATAATGGACATCGCTTCGCGACAAACGGAGCTCGATGATAATTTACCATGTAATATATACTACCAGAGCATATATTTATAGCAAACTAATAAACACACTTAATTGATCCATCTTATCTCTTTAACGACAAAAGACATTCAGCCAGTTCACTTAAATAAAATTTGTCTTTGTCTATTTTAAAAAACGCATTTCTCCAACACTATTACTTGAACACAAACTGTCAACATTAACAGTACTTAACACCTTTCTTTTGAATAAACTCCAAGATGTCTTGCTCTGGCATCTGTAATAACCTATAGGACATAATAATGGAGTGATCATGTTTATAACACCCGGCGTGTGTCGTGCGTGCAATAATCAGCTATTACTGGTATTATATAAGGCGATATTAACCTTTGATCTTCAGACATAGGCGATAAGAGAGAGGCTCTAACTCCAGCGATTAGAGCATTAGTTAGGGGATAAGTGGTGCTGTTACACTCCCTCATAGGTCAAAGGTCACGGGCAAGTAATCTGGGCTAATGATTATAGGTACACGCGTTGGAGTAGACTTAGGGGACCTGTCTCAGTACAAACATAATGCGATAAGATGTGATTGTCTTCATTTTAATGTCGCTTTGAAAATAATTTCTGATATTACAATTTATTTATATTTACCCACACTGCGTGTTTCAAATGACAAACTTAGCAGGATCAATTGAGAGACAACACGCATTAACACCTGCAGTAACCGCAAATCACTATTTTATAACAGATAGTGGTATAATCATACCAATAACGAAGACGTTTTCTATAAATATTAGCTCTGGCTGTTGTTTCATTCATAAGTGGACATTGTGATGTCATACCTTAGACTGACCGTTCAGAACCGAGCAACACATACAGTATTCTGATTTGAAATCAAGGTCAATTTCCAAACTAAGGGACGGTCGTCACTATTTAAGGGCAATATTCTTGAACGCGACGTTAAACCCCATTCCACCTCACCTTACCTTAATATTTCCACTCCTCGAACACCGGTGTGTATACAGAGGGATGGCAAACAAATAATTCATTCCTGAATTTTTTATTGAAGTTACTAAAATACATTTAATCGAAATCTTATAGTGAACGTCACCTTATGAGCTTTGTGTATCTACGTGTTTTGGCGGCCAATGAAGCCAAATAGTAAAATCATGGCAAAATATTGTCATCAGCAACTAAATTGTCTCAGACCAGCAGGGCAGATGGGTCACTCAAGCACCTGAAACACAATGGACCCTCAAGTGGCGCGTGTCCAACGCTCCATCTCCACAAAATCAGATAAGTCCAACAATCGGCTTAATAATGACCATCTGTGTAAATACAATGCGCCGTGAAACCTTTGAAACGTGACTAGTACCGTTGCGGGGATGCGCGACCGCATGGGCGGATTTAACCTACACATATTGCTAGACGTGAGCCCAGTCCAGTCTGATGCCAGCTGGTGAGATTTGATGCTGCTGAGATTCAATAAGATTTAACGTGTGCTTTGTGTGAGGCCATATTGCGGCGAGCACAGGTGTCGGCGATGAATGGGGGCCATTTTGGAAACAAAAGGCTCTTCCGGTTATTCAAACTGTAACAGCTGGTTTACTGAGTTTGTCCGGGCGTAAAATTGTCGTTTTCACTTTCTGTCTGCATAAGGTCGATACCAAGCATATTGTCCCGTACACACTTTACTATACACGCATAACTGAGCAGAATGAAACATGCGAGTGGAACGATTGCTATGGTTCTATTGTTACAGAATGAGGAACATGCACCAAACATAAACATTGTTCGGTATACTTTTCTACCAGGTTGAAAATGCGAAATACATCTTTGTCTGTCAGTAGCGTTCTATATGTTTAACATTTATGATTCAACTTCTTTCAGATATAAAAGCTTAACAATAACCGTTTCAATATATGTACATTTTAATACGAAATTTGGACGAGTTCGACAAGATATTATATAGTACCCTTTCCTTCAAGTTAAACCAGACCTGTGAGTGTTGCATATGTACGTGTGGAAATAATTACAACTTGAGGATCCACCTTTGATAAGCAGAGTGGTGTCCCGTATGTGTAGCAGGATCCATAGTTAGGTTGATTGGTTAGTTGTGGGTTTCACCAAGTGTAACGACTATGACCTGTGCCCTGTGCTTTCCTCACACATTAAGCAGACACGCCTTGGCAAAAGCAGCATAAAACTAAGTCACTCATCATTGACCAGCGTAGAATATTTTTGTTTTCATCTACATTGATAACAAGGTATAACGTGACAGCAACAGGCCATCAACCAAACTGTAAGCGCCACTTGCAATTGCTCTCGTGAATGGTGCCAAGCGCCACAATCAGGAACAACACAGGTACAAACAACAGTTGTTGAGTGCGAATGCGGATGAACCAGAAGCACTCGTAAAATCGGCATAAGAACGGGACGAAACAACTAAACCGTGGCTGATAGGCATGAGCAACCACCACACAACCATGCCATGGGTCTCTGATTAGTGGACGGCCTCCGTAGTCTAGTGGTAGAGCTTCTGCCCTGGGATCCAGATCTCTGGGGTTCGCACGCACACACGTACACACCCATGTGCATGCACGTCGCTATATAAGTGTTATATAATCTTGAACGCGACGTTAAACACCATTTCACCTCACCTCACCTCACTGATAAGTCTTCTGTCACGTACATGACATGCATGGAAGAGATCCATGACCGTCAGGTTTGTTGTTTAACGCCGCACTCAGCAATATTCCAGCTTTATGGGGGCGGTCTGTAAATAATCGAAACTGGACCAGACAATCCAGTGATTGACATCATGAGCACTTGGGATACAATGGGAAGTTATCGAGTCTGACCATCTGATCCCGTAAGTCGCTCACCTCTTGCGGCAAGCGTAGTCACCTCTTTAAACAAGTATAGTCGCCTCTTATGACATGCATAGTTTGCTGAAAACCAATTCTAACCCGGTTCTTCTTGGGATAAAAGGCAGGTAAACGCGTTTGTCTTTATATAGACATTTTATTCTCATATCTGTGGACATAATAAATTTAATTACATTTAAATGACATTTTTATCAAAATTGCATTGATTCACAATTTAAATATAAAATAAAATAAAATAAAATAGAAAAAAACAGAACTTTTTAGTTTTAGATTTGCTCGTCAAGGAGGAGATCCAGTTTCGACTCCCACGGGTAAAATAGATGGAGTTAGATGTTGCTGTACCTGCCATCATATAGGTAGACTGCCATAATACTCGCTCAGCGGATCAACCATTGGGTGTAATGTACGTGAATGTCGCGGTTACAAGTACAGCATAGGGTGTACAGCGATATCACGGCGGGGGACACCAGAAATAGGCTTCACACATTGTACCCATGTCGGGAATCGAACTCGGGTTTTCAGCGTGACGAGCGAACGCTTTAACCACTTGGCTACGCGAACGCCCCTCTGCAATGTGGAACCATACATGTAAATAAGGAATAAGAAAAAAATATTTTCACGATGGAGGAATATTTGTTTTTGCAAGGGACAGCTGCATTCATCACTTCAAGCACACTTTCAGGGGCGGTGGGGTAGTCTAGTGGTTAATGCTTTCACAAGTCTCGCGAATAGCCCGGGTTCGATTTCACAATTGGATGTAATGGTCGAGGCCCTTGTCCTTCGATGTCATGTTGGTGGAACATTGCTATAAGCGGCGTAAAACCATATTACTTAACCACTCACTAGGTGTTACACAAATACATGTTTTTCGTTTGTTGAACACGGTGTAACAACTGGTCTCACAATCAAAGCCTTCTTTTTGTCCACCCCAATGCAATACAATGCTTAGGAACAACAGGCTGAACATCGAGGCTCTCGCTACACTGTTAATCGTTTCGATAGACGTAAAATAAACCATTTGTTGTTTCGCAATAGTTACAATGGTATGTCAGCCCCATCATAGTGTGTATGTACATATTTCAAGGCACTGTACATATACAACATCTCATTGACGTGTACAGATAGGGCCTCGTGTGCTTTGTTTTTTTCTTGTTGGACGCCGCACTCATCAATATTCTAGATATACAACGGCGGTCTGTAAATAATCGAATCTGGACCAGACAATCAAGTGATTGGCATCATGAGATCTACGCAATTGGGATACCAAGACATGCATCAACCAAGTCTCCGAGCCTGACCCGATCCCGTCAGTCGCCTCTTAGTTACAAGTATGGGTTGCTGAAGACCAGTTCTTACACGGTATTGACAGGGGCTGAACGCATGTGCATACACGGGGGCATTGTGATCGGGATTCATTATTCTGTTAATCAGGAAAACAATTCTGGGAACTATATGTCCGGATTAACAAAGTTTCAAATTTAAAAAAAGATCGGGATTTGGCCTCGTCCCTGACTGTGTACCAGGATGTGACATGGCAGAACTTCCTTGACAATTCCATTCACCGATTACAAAATAAGTCTCAATGAAGTCAGCTGGTATATACAATTAAGATTGCTGGATGATTAACTTCCCTTTACAACTTTTCCTGTCAACGTTGTCTGATTCTGTCGAGATATCATTGATATTTCCGGCGTAATACAGTACGTTCCTGGATAACAGGATATATATTATAACTTTTTTGCTGAGGATAATATTTCACTTGCGCATGATAGAGTTCATATAATGGTTGTACCATTATTTGGTGCGTTTTTTGGACAGACGTATCAGAAATTGGACCGATACCATGACAGAGCCCTTCTGTTGTCAAACGAGCTTTTATGTCACAGCCTTATGAAATACGTTTCGGTGATTTAGTTTGTCATACGTTATCATCATGATAACAGCTCATTTCCTTCATGTATCCACTAAAGCCAAAGGGTTGAAGCGTTCTCTCATCACGCCGAAAGTCCTAGTTCCATTCCCCACACGGGTACAAAGTGTAAAGCCCATTTCTGGTGTCCCCCGCCGTGATAAGTGAAGGTATTAAGTGAACTTGAGTTTACAATAGACAATATTTTGTTCATCAACTGTGAAAAGATAATAACATGCAGCGTGGTTCGATCGTATAGTTGATACGAGTAAAATAACTTTAACAAGTAGAATACCTCGGTTCACGAGGCATGCTAGAGTTGCGTCCCTTGAACGTGGTTTTCCCGGCGATGACTTTGATATGACAAATGCATTTCTTTCAGTGTGAAGCCCGCTGCGTCACGTGATGTTCAGACCCGTCATCTGACTAAGAACGTGTACGCTTTGTAGTTTACTTTGGAATATTGAATACATTCTGTGGTACATATAAACATTTAAGTTTATGAAAATATAATTAATACCACACCAATAGCACAAGTATAAGTACTTCCACTTCATGCAATTACACAGCCATCTGAGGGGATTTTATTCAAAGATTAAACAAGATAATGACGAACACTTAAAAATAATACAATGGGGTTACCGTTACATATTACCGTTGTCATCATTTTGTACGATGCATTAGTATTCGAGCACATGTATGTACGTTTTGGTTTCTGTCCTCTTAATAGCAACATCAGTAACACTCAAGAAGTGTCATGGCGGAGAATTAAACCTCATTATGGATGTGGGGAAACAAACCTGAGTCTACTTCGGGGATAGCCAACCCTTTAACCACTTGACCTCTGACCCTGTTGCACCTATAGCAAGTGAGTGATCATTGTTTTACGCTGCTTTAAGCAATATTCCAGCAATATCACGGCGGGGGACACCAGAAATGGGCTTCACACATTGTACCCATGCGGGAATCGAACCCGGTCTTCGGCGTGACGAGCGAACGCTTTAACCTCTAGGCTACCCAAACGCCCCTGTTACATCTATAGATATTTAAACTTATTTCAAGAGAAGACACCCCGTTCCTCTCCAAAAAGAAACAAAACATTACATAGGTTAGTTATCGTCGAGGTGGATTTTATATTTTATTGCCAAATTAATTTGTAGACTTACTTAATTTGTAGTTTTGGCAACAATGCAGTTTACCGGGCGCAGCCCGAGCTCTACCATCCGCTCAATTACCGCGCTATAGTGCCACCGCTGTCTCGTTATACCGTTACCGGGCCTCACGCTAGTTTTTATAAATAAACTATTTGAATCTGCAAATTAGCTTTCGTTGAAGTTTCCTGAATGCCTCTATTTGTTATTTTACGAGCGCATCAATAGGCTATGTTTGAGGGATGCTGTTTTCGCGCACCCGTTTAACCAGACTATCGTTAACAACATTAACTGTATAATCGACACTTCCGTTTCCAGACAGCTACGTGGCAGGTGCGCGGCGCAGACTCTACCTCATTCAACTTCCGTTCCAAGTGGCAAGATGGCGTGCACGTCGTATTTTCTGGTTTCTCTTGCAACATTTTCAGTTGTTTCAGGCTTATATTTTCACATTGGTGAAACAGAGAAGAAATGTTTCATAGAAGAAATTCCGGATGAAACAATGGTTGTTGGTAAGTTTGTAAAAGGAGTGGGGTTTGAATTTGAACTCTTGCAGAAGTCACCGGCTGTGACAGGAAGTCGTTTCCAAACTAACGACACGTTACTATGCAGAGTTCCACGTAGCCTTAAATTGCTGTCAGACAGATAACATATTGCGTATAACCATCACTATTTTGTTTACAAATTCGGTTAAATTAAATACTTCGGTGATTATAAGTTTCGGAAAGCTTAAACATAACAGACGTAGCATGGTCAGTATCAACAGCATGCCTAGCAATGAATAGTCAAATTAATATGTCCGAATAATGGATCTGGATTCACCATATGTGTTGATTGAGTACGTTTTTAAGTTATTACTGGTTCTGCTCAACAGATAACCACTTAAAAATTGCACCTTTTCAAACATTTTATCTTAATCTATCATGTTACAGATGGTTTGATAATATTGCTATGTTGATGCAATTTTATGGCTTCTGTTAGTGCCTACAATAAACTATGATCTGTGCTTTCACGTACTAAATAGATTTCCAGAAACAATTTAAAGGGTTATTTCTCTCTGTAGACAACAACAGAAATTGTTCATGACTTCAAGAGTTTGAGAAAAAAAGCATCAGAATTTGAGTTCAGTAACCAGTATAGGCATGACTAGAATGTCTTATCTCATTCTCAATATGTAGAATTATGGAGATGTTAACTGAGACATGTTAGAGAGAATTGAGTTCTGAAGACAAGAAAACATTGTTGTGAGATTTTAAAAAGATGGAATTAATACTTCTGCTGGGATTTTTAATTATTATGTTAATTTTGAATAACTTGTCATATCTAGAAATAGTGAATATGATCATGATATTTCAGAAGAAAAGTGGGGGCACTGGTGGCCAAGTTGTCTAAGGCGGCGTGATTCACTGTGGGTTCAGATCCCGGTTCGCCCTGATTGTATTTCTAGGTTTGTCAGCACCATACCCTTGCTCATGGGTTTCACCGAAGTAGTAAACTTCTCAGACCTGCATCACTTCAGGCTTTCCTCCAACATTAAGCTGGCACACTGTGATACAACTGGAATAATGTTATAAGAGGGGTTAACACAACTCACTCACTCAAAGAAAAGTAATATGTCTAAAATTGTAGTTCTGATCACCAACCTACCTCTTTTGGGGTCTCCTCCACTAAATTTTACACACATTTCTCATCTGTTAATCATGCTTAATTTACGTGTAAGATTTTGCCTAAATCACTTTTTGTAAAATAACCTTTATGTTTTGCTTTGGGAACCACAACATCTTTGTATCTTACTTTATTGTTGTATTTTAATTGTACTTAGACATATTAGATTGTGAAAGTGATTGTATGCATGGTATGTGGACAGAATGAAACAAGTTTATGAACATTTTCAAATTTATTTGAGATAACCAGAGAGAAAATGAGTGTTGAAAATTTCACACAATCAAAAATATTTTCGAGCTGTGGTAATTGTGCATGTCTAATACTGCCAATTGATTTTTCAGGAAGGTACAAAGTTGAAATCTTTGATAGAAATGTAAATGACTATGTCCCGACAGTCTACGGCCTAGGGATGCATGTAGAAATTAGGGACCCGGAAGATAAAGTTGTCCTGTCAAGGGTAAGACTCTGATGTGTCGCCAGTGTCGTTCATCATGCATCATAATGTGTCTCTAACATAGCTGAGTCTGCATGGATGGGCCAGTTAGCTGTGCTACTCCCTGATGTGCAGTGCATGTTATGATGTGTGTGTGTGATGTTGGTTCAAGGGAGAGGCAACCTGACTGGTGATAGTATGTTGTTGAGATTTGACCTGCCTTTCTTTTGGGTCAATTCATTACACTGACAATCAGATTTCTGCCTGACTGCTAACTTCTAAAGAAAACCCACAAGAGTTGGTAAAGTTATGTATCATTATTGATTTTTTTAATACAATTTTGGATGCATTTATTACCACAACGGCTAAAATTGATATGGAAATATTTTTAAGGTTGCATAATTTTTTAATTGTGAAAATATAAAATAAACAAAGACACTTCCACAGTAAACTTGATTAGAAATTACTGTCAGTCATAAGATCAACATGTATTGAAAACCAAATTCAGTGGAAAGAGAAATGTATTTTTTCAGGGGAGGTTACTGTGTTGCAGTGAAGTTCCAGTTTTGTGAATTTGCAAGCATTGTGGAAACTAATTTCTTGTGAAGTTTATTACTTCTTTCAAAACCCCAAGTCATCAACTCCAACATACTATGCTGTGAGGATTTCTTCTCCCATGTTCCTATGTATAGTCTTGTGTGTGTTATGATTGTAATCCCTCTGTTTGCAGGCAAATACAAAGTTCAGGCTTTTGACCACAATGTAAAAGATTACATGCCGGTAGCGCCAGGTATTGGTATGCTAGTGGAGGTCAAGGACCCGGAGGGCAAAATAGTTCTCTCCAGGGTGAGTCCCCAGTCCTACATGGTCCGAGGTGTCTTTTCTTAGTCCTGGTCCTAGAAACATTAGGTTTAGTTGCAGCACAGGCACAAGTTTGGGAAATTTATTTTAGCGAATGATTGTACTATACCAGGGGTTAATCAAAGTATTAGTAATGAGCAATAAATCCAAAATTGTATGTTTCAAGAAAGAAAAGAATGGAAAACACAGCAATTTTCTTCATCTGCAGGACCTTTAGGAGAATAATGTTGGGAGACAGTTGTTTTGTATTTAGACAGACAGATTGAAATTAATTATTTATTTATTTTAATTAATTATTTATTTATTTATTTTAATTATTTATTTATTTTAATTATTAATACTTACTAAAATATCCAGCCTTTGCATATACATTGTTTATGTACCAGATTTGGATGTGTTAACATGTTAACAATAATTCCAATGTACCAGTGTTTACAGGAGGACAGTGTCTTATGATCTTCAGCATGTTCAATGTCTGATCTGGTTTTGGGAGGTCTTGTCTTTTATCATGTCTGATAAACTATGACAACATAGAAGTATTGAAACTTATGCCTGTTGATGCAGCTATGCTAGATAGTGATGCCTTTTGTCCGTTCTCCTGTCTGGATCTCTGTCTTGACTGCAGATAGTTGGTGTTGTGGCTGTGGTTAGTCTACACAGTCTTGTGCTGGGAAATGTATGGTAGCTTGCTGTCACTAACAGAATCTAGATGCTAGCACCTTCACCACAGTAGTAGCATAAAACATCCACTAATATGAAATTTATGACCAATAATTATGTCCTTGCCGATATAACCAGATTATGGACTTTTGTGAAGGCCAAACATACTTTAGTTGGTAAAAAGGTTTTCGTAAAAATACTTGTGTTTCCGCTAACCCAACCAGCCGGTTATTTCACTTCCCGTCCTATATTTGTCAAACAAACCTTAATTGTTTGCTTGCAGCACTGACATTATTACTTGCAACCCTGACTTATTTGCAAACCTGACTTTTCACTTACAATCATAACATTTTTACTTGCAACCCTGAGTTTTCACATGCAATTATAACATTTTTACTTGCAACCCTGATTTATTTGCAACCCTGATTTATTTGCAACCCTGACTTTTCACTTACAATCATAACATTTTTACTTGCAACCCTGATTTAATTGCAACCCAGACTTTTCACTTGCAATCATAACATTTTTTACTTGCAACCCTGCCATGTTTACCTGTGTGGTTGGCACTACCCTAGTCTGTGTCAAGGTCTTGTTACCATGGTTACCTGAAACACAAGTATTTCATTTTAACCTAGGAGTTTTAGGCAGTGCCTGAGAAGCAAGAATGCAGTTGTTAGCCTCAGCATGCACAAAATGAGGAACAGCTTTGGAAATACGAACATGATTGCGAGTAAACAACCATTAGAGTGTTGTGTACATCATGTACGGAATCAACGATGGTTTCCCAGCACAAGACTTCAGCATCCGGGATGATAACTTAATGGTCAGTGGCTTACATCTCATGATAAGCTCTCATTGAGGTAGCTGATGTTGGGTTTCCAGTGAGTTATTAAGGAAAATGCTGGTAAAGGTAAAGTTGGAATGTACAAGTTCGTAATTCATGTTGATTAGTTTTGCTAAGGTTATTTGTATTTTTATGTCAACAGAACCAATACTGAGAAAGAAAGACGTTGATACTGAGTTTACATTTTTGCATTGAATGCCATGTTAAGAGGCCTCAAAATTTAACAAGAAATGTGTTCACATTTTTTGACAAAATAATGGCTTTCCGTTTGCCAGCCACAGAAACTTAGCTTGCGATCGTTGATAAATCCCTGGCTTCAATTCATGGTAACTACTCTCTTCCTGTAAGGCATTGTCAACAGATCCAGGTAATAGAGATCCAGACAGAGAACAGTAGCGATGTTCCCCCTTCCGGACCCCTCTTCCTGACCCCAAACTGCCCTCATCAGAGTTTTGCTTACCTCTCAGATAGAGGTGCTGTGTTCTACCACCCTCCCACTGATTCCTGTAGTGTCAGCCTTTTAATAAATACCAATGAAACATGTCAACTTCTGGAAACTGTGTCTGTGTTGCTCTGATGCTGTAGGCACACCTACTCTCTCTACTGTAGAGCATTTGAAAGCACAGGTTTTACAGTGGTCCAAGACGAGAGTCATGTCCCCTAGCTGTCACAGGATAATGCTCCTTGGTTTGTCCAAAGACCAAAATGGTGTATGTTTTCGACCATCATCTCTTCCTGCCACCTGGACTGGATGTTATAATATAACCTTATTTCTACTTGTTGCCCAAAGAAGGGTATGGGGTGGGAGAAAGTATTATTACTTAATTCTGGTCGCTGGAATAAAAACTACTTATTTAAAAATACTGTCATATTTTTTTCTTCGTCACGTTTCAATTTTTTTGAGTCAGCTGATTTGTAAACCAAGTTTGAAAAAGAATCTGGCCTTACTGTCAATTGTGATCTCTTTCATCAATATAAATAATTGGCACTTATGTGTCACCATCTGCTGTAATGGCTGTCTACATCTGCTCAACAATCAATAACCACATAGGCTGTTGAACTGCTTTCAATATTTTTTCACGGGGCATATTTCCTACATGATCAGCATGATCAGTGGTACAAAGAAGCTGTACTTTTAGTGACTTTTCACATTCAAAATTTTAAGGATTTGGGGAATTATATTCACTATTTTGAAACACTATACAACCCGTTGGCAATGTTGATTATATGTCATACTATAATGATTATGAACCACTGTGTGAAATGTCCAGATATATTAAGGTTGCCTCCATGGTCTGGTGGTAGAATGTCTGCCAACAGAAATGTTGACAACGGTTCCTTTTCTGTCTGCTTCATCCAGTTGCAATTTGTAGCAAAGCTGAAGCAATAGAAAACTAGTACACAATTATAGCCCTCAAATGCTGCTAGTCAATGAAGACGACCGTCATTGGACTTTTTCTTGTCCCAAGCTTACCATTGCATGACAAGCATGAACCTTGAAGGAGAATAGTCCTTCATGAATCAAGATTGACACTTGTCCTATGTTATGATGTTCCTGGGTCTCAGAGGGTCGCTGCGGTTGTATTTGAATCTGGGCACCCCTGAAAGTTTACCTGTTAGGTCGGTGACGCGAACTCAGGCGTCATGTTTGATGTTATCTGCCAACATGGTTGGCAAGGTTTACTAATTTAACAACTGCTTAGTGTTGTAGTGCATGATACCTTCACAGTGGTGTCACTGTTTCACTGGTCTCTTTCATTGAGTCATTACCAACCTGTAGACTACCATTGCTCCTGCATGTGTGTTTCTCATTTTCATGTGTTTTCCTTCATTTTTATTTTGCCTTTCATATTTCATGTTTTGTATTTCTATATTTTGCATTTTGTCGAGCATGCTAAGATTTTGTTGAAATGTAGAAACATCACTGTTTACTTGACCAAGGTCCTTGTAATTTGTCATGTTCTTGTTATGGCAATAGTTCATATGAGGGTATGTTGTGTGGATCGATGCTCATGATGTCAATCACTGGATTGTCTGGTCCAGGCTCGATAATACAGACTGCGGTCATATAGCTGAAATATTGCTGAGTGCGGCATTAAGCAACAAACAAACAAACTTGTACGATGTTACATGAATCAATCTGGGGGCGGTGTGGTAGCCTAGTGGTTAAAGTGTTCGCTTGTTGCGCCAAAGGCCTGGGTTCAATTCCCCTCATGTGTACAATGTGTGAAGCCCATTTCTGGTGTCCCCTGTCGTGATTTTGCTGGAATACTGCTAAAAGCAGCGTAAAGCCATACTCACTCACTCACTATAAATCAATCTAGACATTGATCATGTGGATATTTACTGCAATTTGACCTCTGACAACATCAATTGTTTCTGGTGTTCCCGGCAATGGGACAACTGCTCCTGGCGTATCAAGCTTGAATAGTGTTAAAATCAGCTTGGAAACTTACTCAGGTCACAGGTCCCCAATACAAGCAGTATTCAATGACAGTTTCGCACAGGCCATTAGATTGGGTAGTCACACTGGCTGCTATTTGGCTATTTGATGTACCAGAATTGTTGCTGGCACAATTGACCACTCAATTGAACCTCAGTTACTTCACTGGTTGCCATGATGTAAAAAACATGGGGATGCCAGGTTAGAATTTCACCCCAGCAGCCTGTGTCTGGTCATAAGAGGTCATCTAATGGATCAGGTGGTCAGACTCTGTTGTTTAGTGACCTGTGAAGATCTGGGATAGAATAGGTCTTCAGCAACCAATTCTTGCCGTAAGAGGCGACTATGCTTGTTGTAAGAGGTGACTAATGGGATTGGGTGGTCAGACTCGCTGACTTTGTTGATGCATGTCATCATATCCCAAATTAGTGGATTGATGCTCATGATGTCAGTCACTGGATTGTCTGGTCCAGACTCGATTATTTACAGACCACCGTCATATAGCTGGAATATTGCTGAGTGTGGCGTGAAACAACAGACAAATCAGTTGTTTAGTTGACTGCTGGTCATCATCCCCGAGAGCATGGTCATTGTTTGCAATATCATCCACTCGATTATCTGGTCGAAGCTCGATTATTATTTTATCTGCCCTCTTTATGGCTGGAGTATTGCTGAGTTCATAGTGTTAGATGAGATGCACACACACACACACACACACATAGCTTAAAAATGGCTGAAGTTGAAAAGAAAAAAACACAATGATATGTGAAGTTTAACTTTTTGTATATCATCGGTAACCATTGATTCAGTGAGTATGTTCCCCTGGTTACATGCAAGTCTATATATCTACGTACCTTTTATTTCAGACATATGCTGCTGAGGGTCGGTTCACCTTCACCTCACACTCAGCTGGGGAGCACGTGGTTTGTCTCCACTCCAACTCTACAGCCTGGTTCTCTGCTGGACAACTGGTGAGTTCCCCATTGAGCTGATCATACGTGTCGGCACCATCATCCTTTCACCATTGATATTTCATCTTTTGGTTGACAGCGGTGTTACACTACATTTCTTTACCTATTTCACTCCAGAAGTGTAGTCCACATCCAGCATCCACTTGGTTTACATTTATGTATGTTCTGTCAGCACTATGCATTACCTTTCAAGACCTGTGAAGATCCGGGTTAGAATATGTCTTTAGCAACCCATGCTTGCCGTAAGAGGCGACTATGCATGTCGTAAGAGGCGACTAACAGGATCGGGTGGTCAGGCTCGCTGACTTGGTTGAAGCATGTCACCGTGTTTGACATTGTAGATCGATGCTCATGATATCAGTCACTGGATTGTCTGGTCCAGACTCGATTATTTACAGACCACCGTCATATAGCTGGAATATTGCTGAGGACAATAAACAAACAAAACAAACATGACCTTTCAAGATGATGCTGAATCAAGGTAATTTCTACTAGACTCGGGCCTACAGGTGAGTGTCAATTTCCATGCCAGCAAAATACCATTATGTAAATGCTGATGATGGTGGGTTTTGCATTGTGAGCTGTACACTGGTGTGTCTGTCTGCAGCGTGTGCACCTGGACGTGCAAGTCGGAGAGCATGCAGTCGACTACCAGCAGATCCAGGCCAAGGACAAACTAAGTGAGCTTCAGCTGCGTGTGAGGCAGCTCCTGGACCAGGTGGAGCAGATCACCAAGGAGCAGAACTACCAGAGGGTGGGTACAGCAGGGCGGTGGGGTGACAAGGAGGCTGGTCTAGTGGTTACAGCAGGGCGGTGGGGTGACAGGGAGGCTGGTCTAGTGGGTACAGCAGGGCGGTGGGGTGACAGGGAGGCTGGTCTAGTGGGTACAGCAGGACGGTGGGGTGACAAGGAGGCTGGTCTAGTGGGTACAGCAGGGCAGTGGGGGTGATGGGGTGCAGGGAGGCTGGGCTAGTGGGTACAGCAGGGCAGTGGGGGTGATGGGGTGCAGGGAGGCTGGTCTAGTGGGTACAGCAGGACAGTGGGGGTGATGGGGTGCAGGGAGGCTGGTCTAGTGGGTACAGCAGGTTGGAGGAGACCACCTGCATGGGGAGGCTGGTCTAGTGTGTACAGCAGGACAGTGGGGTGATAGGGTGCAGGGAGGCTGGTCTAGTGGTTACAGCAGGGCTGTGGTGTGATGGGGTGACAGGGAGGCTGGTCTAGTGGGTACAGCAGGACGGTGGGGTGATCCGGTGCAGGGAGGCTGGTCTAGTGGGTACAGCAGGGCAGTGGGGGTGATGGGGTGCAGGGAGGCTGGTCTAGTGGGTACAGCAGGGCGGTGGTGTGATGGGGTGCAGGGAGGCTGGTCTAGTGGGTACAGCAGGGCGGTGGGTGATGGGGTGCAGGGAGGCTGGTCTAGTGGGTACAGCAGGGCGGTGGGGTGATAGGGTGCAGGGAGGCTGGTCTAGTGGGTACAGCAGGGCGGTGGTGTGATGGGGTGCAGGGAGGCTGGTCTAGTGGTTACAGCAGGGCGGTGGTGTGATGGGGTGACAGGGAGGCTGGTCTAGTGGGTACAGCAGGGCAGTGGGGGTGATGGGGTGCAGGGAGGCTGGTCTAGTGGGTACAGCAGGGCGGTGGTGTGATGAGGTGCAGGGAGGCTGGTCTAGTGGTTACAGCGGGGCGGTGGGGTGATGGGGTGCAGGGAGGCTGGTCTAGTGGGTACAGCAGGGCAGTGGGGTGATGGGGTGCAGGGAGGTTGGTTCGATTGGGGTAGCAGGGAGGCTGGTCTAGTAGGATGGCTTGAGTGGACCAGGGTGGATAGGGAACATTAGGGCAGCAGGGAGGCTGGTCTAGTGGGGTAGCAGGAAGGCTGGTCTAGTGGGGCAGCAGGGAGGCTGGTCTAGTGGGGCAGCAGGGAGGCTGGTCTAGTAGCATGCCTTGGATAAATTGGTGGCCAGATTTGTGGAATATTAGAAAGATAAGATGGTAACTCTTGACTATCGCTGGATGTCAAACCAGTAAGTCTGAGAAGTAATAGTTCAAGAAGCAGCATTGTCTTCCAGACAGACTTGACGAGATGAATAAATACTCCACATCTGTTTGATCTTGAAATTCGACTTACCCTACACACAATAATCATTCTCTACAGATCTAAATACCCTTGTGTGTGTGTCATGTATTATTTTCAGATTTCATTGGCCGTACATGATATGCCGTTTCAGGGTTAGACAGGTGAAGAAGTTACTGTGTTTGTCCTGTGTGACCCCCCACGTTACCCGAGTTTATCAGTCACATCATATTTTTATGTTTCAGTACCGAGAGGAGAGGTTCCGATCTACCAGCGAGAGCACCAACCAGAGAGTACTATGGTGGTCCATTGCCCAAACACTCATCCTCCTTGTAACAGGCTTCTGGCAAATGAGACATTTAAAGAGCTTCTTTGAGGCTAAGAAATTAGTTTAATTAATACAAATGTCATGGGCACAGTTAGTGAGAAAAGAGAATAAAACCCCACAGAACAGTAATAAAGATAATAGTTCAGCAAAGACGTTTGAGTTTTAGTGACAGTGAAAGAGCTTTGACTTTTAGCCACCAGTCTCTGACCTGAGTACAAGAGTTACTTCCCTTAGTCCATTTCACAGTAACTGTTGTCCATTAATTAAAAAGCTTCCGTTTTCCCCCAGTTATGATTATCATGATTATATCATTCCATTGTCATGACGAATGTTACTTTCACTGACTGTGTCCATAATAACTGCCTTACATTCATGGAAACGTGTCGAATGCCTGGCTGTTTGAGAGATCATCTGGAGTAATTGGTGGATGTTTGTGAATGAATGAATGTTGTTTTCTTCAAGGTTTAAGAAATATATGCACATGTTTTATTTAAATATTATGTACAGTACTTTCAGGTATTTTATTTGGATTATGTTCCTGGTAATCCGTTGAGTGTTTTCGTGTTTCGTGCTGCTTGTTCTGTCTAGCTTGGTAAATATAAATAGTAATATGGAAGTAGGTACTGTATCTGACTGTACATAAGTTAGGTAGTGGAGTGTTTGTGAGGGATCGGGAAAGTCATCATTGAATCTGTCGGTCAAAAGCTGCAAACATGATATAGATGTAATCATTGTAAAAACTCTCCCCAACTGTTGTAATTTTGTTGAAAATGAATTGAAATTTCATTTTATTGTAATTATATAAAGGAGTGTTACAATTCTTTTGTGGGCATTTTTTCGTATTTGCACCGTTGACTCAGGATTGACGTTTTGAACCAGCGAAGGCATGTTTAAATTGTTTGAATCAGCCCTCAATTCCCGATCATTTAGGTGAAGAAATACTTAAGCCGTCGTCATCCATGCAGAAGACTGCAACAGATCTGAATTGAAAGTTGATCATGCAAGAAGTGAAATTTTGAAAACCCTAGTCACTGAATGAATGATACGGGAATGACATCAGCAGAATTGATATTTTCAATAGTCATAATTTACAACTAGCATGGCTGAGAAATGGGGTTGCTCTTTTGGTTGGCTGCAAGAAATTACTGATTATCAATTTGTGTGATATGCTAAGCCGTGTGACCCCTCAAGACAGCATGACGCTTTATTTGTCTGTCGTATTCAGATACTAGGTCAGTGATGTAATTATCTTGGTAACTATAATAAATATGTTTTATGAAAAAGTATTGCTTTGTTGTGTTTAATAACTTGTTTACATGTTTAAGGGAAAAATCTATCCAGGTATATACCAGATGTAAAGTGTGTATTCATTTAGGAGATAAACATAGTGTTTTCAATGTAGAGCACTGCTTCCTGTAGATTAACAGTGCTTTGGAACTGAACTGAACAGGTTTATTTATCATTGTTAAAGCTACAGATAACCTAGCTCTATATTGAAAACAAAGTATTTTTATCGCCTAATTCACATAGGTTTTCACCAAAGTGGTACTTTCCTCCTACATCAAGCTTCATATATATATATAACCGGATATATAAAATATATATATATATATATATATGTAAAGTCTAGATCAAACTAAACCAAGTCTAACTTCCTTGATTCCACAATAGCAGAAGAGGAAAGATTCTTTTGAAGAAAAAATTATTTTAGAGAAATGTTTTCATAGACTAAGTGTTCAAAGCAGGGTCAAACAAAAATCACTCACACATACATGTAGATTGTTATGTAAATTTTTTAAGGTGTTTTTGAAGGATTGAAATTTGAAATATAAAAAGGGTTTTGATAGGGATTTATGTGCAGATTGCTTAATTTTGAAAAATGCTAATATGCTTTTGGCTCTTCAATATAAGACCAGGGATGTGAAATCTCCGCGGAAACGCGGAAAATCGCGTTTTTTAAAACAGTAGTCCTCGGAAAAAAATCATCTTCCGCGTAAAAATTTAATTAAAAAAGACCTAATTTACAAGCCGTGAATATCGTCCGAATAGGTCTTCAGCAACTCATGCTTGATGTAAAAGGCGACTAACAGATCAGGTGGTCAGGCTCGCTCCCTTTGATGATGCATGTCCTGTTATCCCATTTGCGTGGATCGATGCTCATGATATCAATTACCGGATTCAGACTAGACTATTTACAAACCGCAGTAATAAAGCTGGAACATTGTGTTAAACAACAAACAGACGCACATCATGAGGATTCTGTGCGTGTCCTATGATAAAAACCTGTATTTTGATGGACTAAAATAAATTCTATCCCCTCCAGCAGAATTTACGATATTGGGCGAGGAACCCGGGTCAGAGTAGAATGGTGATCATGCAATTTTGAAGATATGGATGATGTAGGTTCATTCAATTACAGGTCACACGAATATGCTTTAATACTCTTGAGTGTGGTCATTTTTCCACTAAATTCATATGATAAGCTCTGGAAGGAGTACCTGTTTTAAATTCCCATAGGATTTCCTGGTGGGGATTGCCCATGTACAGGAGGGTGTGTCGGGGCGTTGATCGTGCACCAGCCCACTTGTTACCGTTCCAGACCTTCACAATGGCGTTCATATGGTCTGCGCCTTACGCGTGCCAGAAACCTATGGTCAAGGGTTCGAATCCTAAATTCGCCCTGATAGAGTTTCTAGGTTTGTCCACTCATGCACGTGCTCGCTGGCCCAGTCGACTAAGGCGCCGCGATTCGCTGTGCAGAGTTGCGTGCCTTGGGTACGCCGGGAACCTATAATTGTTGGTTCGAATCCCTGTTCGCCCGAATTATGTTTCTAGGTTTGTCAGGACCATACCCGTGCTCATGGGCTTCACCAAAGTGGTAAACGTCTACGACGTGCGCCACTTCGGGTTTTCCTCCCAGATTAAGCTGACACGCCGTGATATAACTGGAATACTTTTGTTAGGCGTCTTCAAACCAAACCCACTCACTCAAAATAGTCTGTCGCTGTTTCGTTTCATTATGTTGACGACTTGAGTTAGTTTCACATGATGCTGTTTACGCCATGAGACTCGTACATCATTCTGGCATTCATCATACAAATGATATGATTTAGGTTAAGATATATTAGATTATGATATGGCATGGCATATTGTGTTGGACATCTTTGTGATTATATGTTGGTGCTGGCAAATAGAAAGACGCCTTTACCAAGACTTCTCAGATTTTGGGTGGTTCAACTTTCCGACTGTGTGGCGTTGTCTCATTGAAACCTGATTGAAAAGATTTTATTATATATTTCAGTGTGAAAGACTCAGTTTTCTGAAGTTGAGAAAAGTGATATTTTCACTGCAGTGAACATAACGGAACTATTGTAATACAAGAATTCCCCCCCCCCCCCCCCCACCCCCCACCCCCCACCCCACCCTTAAATTGTTTCCCTTTTTCTTTATCGTTAGTGTGAAGCCTGTACACAAACTGTTGACGTTTATTTTCACATTAAACATTGGCAAGAAATAATATTGACAGGTGGTCATTTATGGAGTTAATAACACTTCCTGTCGGCTTTTATTCTCTCGAAAATGTTTCGTTATAAACTGTAAATTTCTCATTTCACTCGTCAATCGAGACTGTTCGTTTCTCATAGCGCCATTTTTGTCACTTGACCATATTGTATTCTTTCGCTAGCGGTCTTCTAGTTTTCAAAGTTGATTTTGTTTATAATCATATCTAAATGTGTGTTAAAGAATTTTCGTGACCCTAAATATTTTTTGATAATTTTGTTTATATTGTTTAAGATTGTGCAAACACGGAACTACGTTTTAAGTCGTAATTACAACGAGTGGTGAACCGTCCCTGTGTTTTCGGTAGGGAGAATTTACGTTTCAAGATTTTACATTTGTAATGCAATAATTTCATTTTCCGGTAGACACCGACACAAAAAGTATATAATAAATAGGATATTATATATATCTTGTGAAATATCATGTTTCCCTAATCTCGTGACGAGGGAATGGGGGATATTTTCACCCGTGGCTACGCCACTCGTGAAAATATATCCTTTCCTCACGTCATACGGTGAGAGAAACAAAATATTTCACTCGACACGTGAAATAACCCCTATGTATTCCCGAAATAACTTTCTTTGTGATTACATACTGCCTATATGTTGCAGATTAACAGCACAACGAGTCAATAGGTCATATTTATGCCATCTGTAAATAATCGCCAAATTAGAACAGATGTGGCTTTTCTAGAATATATCTTCACACATATTAACTTTCATTCTTGAAAGGAGTGAGAAAAGTATTAATTAACCCGAATTAATAAACGAGTTTACATCCACTTTGCAATAAATTAATCAGTATTAAAAACAACCGACTGCTACCTCAAGTTCAGCTATGCACGGACAAAATGTACAGAAACTATTGGCCTGATCTATTTTCAAAATCGTGAAATTTGGAAAAGAAAACCATAGGTTCCTATTTGTAACTAAAAAAAAACATTTTACAGAGAAAACATTAATTCCGGTCGTAATTCCAGTAATGTATGAGCCTATGAAGAACTCGCGTGAGAACCGAATAACTAACTTCACGTCTTGGACCAATTCCTTGTCTCATCTGAACTTGATATAGGCTATCCATAGCTGTGTTATTGATCCAAACGAGGTATGGGAGGAACTTCACACAAGAGTTAAACAGGGATTTAGTAATGAGGGGTATCAAATTCTGGTTCAGAGGACGTTAAGTGAGTGAGGGTTTGAGCTTTGGTTAAAGCCGCTTTTTGCAGTATGGTGGGAAGTAAAGGCACAAGCGATTCAGGGCTCAGATCAATACGACCACGGGCACATTTCGGACAACCAGGTCGTTGTTGATCATCAGATCCTGTCACGACTAAGGGGGCCTTAGAACAGAACTTCCAAACAGTAGTTAGACGTAGGGTATTTTTTGGCAAAAATCCAACCAAAGAGGACAGAAAAAACATTGACCCTGTGCACAGAGGTGTTTATTAAATAAATAGGACACAAAAAACATTCCACATCGGGTTAAATCATGCAAAGAAGACACCGTCCATGTCTTATGGTGTAGGTTCACAGTAGATCAGGTCCGCATCCTCGCTCTACCGTGAATCAGAAGCCCGTTGCACGCCAGGACAGGGTGCAAAAGGCTTCATGTCATTTTTATAGTGAGATACAACGACAGGTCCGACTTGTAACAAAAATTATACACATTTTAACAGCATATATATGACCTGGGTTTGATTCAAAGAAATCCTCATGCCCAACCCCATCATGAAATGTTCACACAGACTTGACGAGATGAAAGAGTTCGACCAAGGGAGACCCTGGGTAGACTACGGGTTCTACAGAAAGAGAGAGATAGAGAGACCTGGGCAGGCTGTACGAGAAGTTCCCGGGCCAACAGATTAAGAGGACAGAGTTTGACAAACCGACCACTATCCCATGGTCTCTCCCCAGGACATATCATTGTGGGGACGGACCAAGGGGGTGGTCGGCCAACAGACTCAATCCCCGTAGCGTGTTTCTGAAGGCATCTGTAAGAGCACCAAATTGGGCAGGTGGTCTGCACCTTGGTGCGGTCTTGTTTTTAGCTGAAGTGACTTTGAGCGCTCCTATCCAGAGTCCGGGAGTGGTGATGGTAGTTGAACCCTGCCGCCATTGGCTTATTATCATCCAATCAGAAAATGGAATGCTGTACACTCTTTGGCCCGAGAGCTTCCGGTGAAAGGTTTTAGAATCTAATATAATCTATACGCATCCCCTCTTTGCCTAAGACCCCGGGATCATTTTGTGGCTTCCGCTTGGGTGGATTAGTGTGGTTCGTGCCCCTGGGGCAGTGCTATCACAGATAGGGTCCCCGGGGGCTATGGGGAGGGTCAGAGGCTAAGAAGTGTGGGTTGATGTCAGACTAGATGTTCATCTAGACTAGGCTGCTGCCATTTCCTCCTCGTCTTGTTTACCCTTGATTTTAGATACAAATTCATTGTAGTCGAACAAGCCTTTCTCAATGGGGGATTCCTTCCATGTCTGCTTGATCTGAACACGAAGAATGAACATTGATTTACCACTGAGACAATGTTGGTGCAATGCTGAGGCCTACAACATAGCAAGTACTGTTTATACATATCCAGTAACCAATGTGAAGTTGTGAAAGCTGTTTCTGTCTTCAGCTGAATTGCATCTTCTAAATCGAGTTTACTTACATAGTGTGGTGCTTTTACAACCAATAGTTGTAGGTCCAAGAGATGTTCAAATGCCATTTTGACATCCTCAATTCGCTTTAAAATGACATATTTTCTGACCTTAAACGGCTGATTTGTAATTCAATCAGGAAACCAGGAATATCTTATCGTCAAAGATGGTACAAATTTGGTCCTTAAAATGTTAATTCCTATCACCTTATTCGTTTCTTAAATACGACTTCCAGATACATAACGGAGACTGCATGTTGTGTCTTTTTTCTACTCACCTCATCTGCGGTAAAATTATCACCCATATTTTGTAATAAATCCTTGACGCTGAAAAAATAATAGGAAGGCTTTGAAATATCGAAGTATGATACATATTCAGGTATTGCTGGATTTCACATGTTTGTGTCTTGTGATCATTCTACTAATAGCCAGTCAGTGGCCTATGCCAGAAGCAAGATTCTGGAAATAAATTTAATTCGACCTATAAAGAGCAGTTATAAATTAGTTTTAACTCTTGTGACCATAAATTAAGTTCGAGACAACCGTGAATACGACACGTCCGATCAAAATAGTGATACACAAACATGTATTATACGTTTGCCGGGACTGAACAGCGAGTTCGATAAAACCGGGGTTCGATACATCCGAATTCGAGACAACGACGTTCGACTGTACTTACTATTCTTCAGGAAGTTTTCCCTTGCCAGCATCATCGAACATGGCGAATGCATTCCTGATGGTATCTTCGGGATCAGTGCCTGTTAACAGAATAAGATAACTGTTATCTTGCAAGGCTTTTACCTTGTAGCAGAGACCATTTTTATGTGGTCCGTAGCTTCTGTGTCGCCATGGCAACAGTTTCCCTGCAAACCATTATTGTTTTTCACTGGGTGTATATCATATCACCATGACACTAGTTCCTCACATACCAATATGCTTTCAAGCTGTTTCAAATGACTATTGCATTATTCCATACATGTCAGTGTAGTTTTCAACCTGGTTGTCTGTTGCCATGGAAATGGTTCCTTTCATTGGATGGTGGAGGTGATATATTAGTATTTGCTTATTTGTTACCATGACAACAACCACTTGCATTGAGTCTTCGTTCTCGGGTTCCGTTACTTTGCAATATACAGCACTATTGTACTCTTGCCATGATAGAATTTGAGAGAGAGAGAGAGAGAGAGAGAGAGAGAGAGAGAGAGAGAGAGAGAGAGAGAGAGTGAAATAGAAATTAAGAGAGCGATTGAGAGATATTGTGAGATTGAGAGAGAGAGAGAGAGTGAAATAGAAATTGAGAGAGAGAAATTGAGCGAGAGATTGAGCGATTCACCGCTTTCATGGTGGTGAAATCAATCGTGAAACGTATACTCCTAAAGATGTAATTTGAGTCCTTCTTTAACGTTTCCACTTACCACTCAACTTTTCACCGAACAAGTTTAAGAACATCGTGAAGTTAAGTGGTCCCGGTGCCTCGGCCAACATTTCCTTGAGCTCTGCATCTGGGGGTATTCTTCCTGAAACACCACATCGTCATCATCTTAATGGTCAACTCTCGGTCTCATTGTATTCAGCTTTAGACATTCGTTAATAAGACTAGTCCAGAGAACAAGTGGATACCTTATTTCCCTAGTCCTCAAAGTGTGTAGCTAGGCCTGGTTGCACTCGACAGAAATGTTTACTATGTTCACACCAGGTTTATTCAGTTCCATTTTGTAGCAAAATTGAACCTTTGAGAACTGGTTCAGACTTATAGCCCTCATAGGAGGTATAAACGAAATTACTGACGATGCGTGATTCAATACTCACCAAAGTTACCGTACATATCCTTAAGATCTTCAATATCGATTACACCATCTCTGTTTTGGTCGATCATTGTGAAAGCCTAAAGAACACGGAGGTATCGTTAACAAACGAACGACAGAGTTCTGCCATTTCATACAAAACTGATCACTTAAACACACGAAACCGAATGAGCACATTATATACATATAACAGTGAATAAACACAAAATATCCAGTGAATATATCAAAATATCCAAAACTATTGATCACAATCATATTTTAAAATTAATATGAAATATAACAACTTGAAATATTACTTGAATTATATTAATTAAAAATATATATAATATCAGTTCCAAGTAATTCAAAGCATTCGTATATATTATTGTTAGATAATATATTGTTTAGATATATAGGTGGATAACGTTGTATTATTGAAAGAGGTGCTTAATTTGTTAGTTATAGACAGATCATAAATCATCCATGATGATTGGTCAGAGTAAGTTGAAAGAGGAATCTTATTGGTTGATGGCGGTGCACGCTTGAATTCCATCCGATGGTGGGAAAATTCAATCAATAAGGGAGATAACTCAGGTCATCTTGGCAGGCATGAGAACAGTTTGTTGGTAGGCGTGCGATAGGTTAAACATGGTCATCTTTGTAGTTGAAATAGGTCGTTTAGCATGCTTTTGGTCCAGGGGATGTTGAGTTTTATTTTTGAACACCGGTGAGTATTGTTTGTGCATGGATAGATACTTGAAGCTTAGGGAACAACCAGTTGTTGGACGTCGCAGCAAATATACGTTTTGGTAATTCATAGACATGGCAGCAGGCACCATTGTTGTGCAATTGAAGTTCTCTTCACTGGTTCTTTCAAAGATACGTTACATGCTTGAAAATGTCATTAATTCATCGGCATTGTCAAAATATTATAATAGCCATAACGGTTGATTTTTAAATTTCTTTAACTTTGTATCCATGCATTTCAGCCGGTTAAAAGAGATTGTTAGTCATAAGTACGTAACGAGAGGACATTGTTGTTAATTTGTTATGGTTGTATAGTCATGCGCCATAATTCTTCATGTCACCGGATATGACGTCATGTGATACGTCTCGTTTTCTGATTGGTCACCTCTTTGAACTCCTGAACCTGACTCTGACGAAACATCGCAAAAACGTTGGATGTTGCACGCTGAGCGCGCTTGGGTTCATCCCTTTTACTTTTAATTGCCTGAAATACAAGAAAATGTTACGTGATCAGTTCATATGTTCCTTGAGCGCAAGTTTGACAAGACGACCCTACCTCTTTCATTTCTTGCATAGTTTTCTTAGACATTTTTGCAAAGACGTTTGAGGCCTGTCTTTCCCCGCGGCCTTTCTTCGCTGCCTGTGAAACGAATAAAAAGTGAGACACAGTTAATAACGATAGAAAAGTCTCTATTATTTGAAAATGCCACTTACTTATAGATGTTTTCGTTTAAATAAAAAAATGTCATACTACTCTACATTTTTTTAAAACCTTTAAAAAAATTATTTTACCATTTATTCACAGCACAAAAATGCACATTTCACGTGTTTCCGTTTTATACGGAACACAAACATGGATATAGGAATTTATACAAAATCAAACAAACTATTCACAAACAAAACTGCATTCCTTTCTACTGAGAACACTCTAAGTGGCATTCAACAACTTTTATCACAACAAAATCTAACCATTAAATAATACTGTTTCAAACGGTTATTTTAGATATACGTTTCAGTGGCATTTTCAACCCCTCTATAATAAGAGACAGGACCATCGGAGATTCGTATGCCAGAGTATCCAAGCTTGCTATATCGACATGCTGAATCAACACTCGATATTGAGAAATCTTTTATGTCGAAATAACTTTCTTTGTTTTTCGTTTAACGCCAAACATTCAAGCTATATGAAGTAGGCATGTTTTTATTCGAGACCGGACCAAACCAGTGATTGATGTGATGAGCAACGCCCTACCAACGGGTACGTTAACACGCAATCGACCTGCATAACCATCCGATTCATTTTCTTGTCTCTTTATAAAAAAGGCTCAAATAACTTTCAATGCTGAGGTCATCAACCGTAAGTGAATATGTTTTGTCAACACGAACGCAACAAAATAGTTTCATATCTTATTTGCATGAATTATCGACACAAGTATATAAAGAGTCGCATGTTAGAATGTCACATGACTTTCGTCTCATCTTTTATTTACATATATTCTCTTCCATTGACAATTTATATTTTGTTGAATCTCCACTTAAAAATTGAATAGTTGGGCATTCACTTAATTTTGAAATATCACGAATTGAATTTGGTTTTCAAATGAGGCTTGTTGTCAAGGGAGGAAACTCTGCGATTTAGCAAAGCCGGTTTTCTGGCGTACGAAAGGTAATTACGTCAACATCACCGGTAGGCAAACTCCTCAACATTCACACGAGCACTCGGCTACGGTGCGACTACCCTCCACGACCAACCTAGACGGGGACACTACAAAAAACCTTAAAAGCTGCAACAAAAGCAAATTTAATAAACAGCCAAAATTAAATCTACAAACAATAACAATAGCACCACAGTGATGTCTAGAGACTACCAAAAACAACACACCGCTAATGGAATGTCTTCTGTACAAAACATGTGCGGCTATCATTCATAGTGCCTCATTCGTAAAAAAAATAATAAATTTTACATTTCAGAAATGATCTACTCCTAAACCATCAAATCTTTATTAAACTCTAAACAAGCGTTTCCATACTGACCCAATTTGAAAGCTGATAATCATAATATTGATATTAATTATGACCATAGGTATTATTAATGAGTGACAATATTTAGAAAAAACATGTTCAGAATGAGGCACTATTTCCTAATATAGAATTTACACACACAAGACCCAGAGCAAATCTAACTTTAATCAAATATTTTATATCAAATTTTAGAAAATACAAACAGAGTAAGGAAAGGAAATGGTATAGGAAAGAACAATGAGAGACAGATCTAGAGAGACAGATCTAGAGAGACAAAAGAGAAGACAATGGTCTGTTTGCTCTGGACCAGAAATCACTCAACCAATGCACATGTTGCTGTCACACCAGTATATGCACCTAATAGTTTCCATAGTGACACAAACATAAAACTCGATATGGATATAAAAACATTTAAGATTGAAAATCGCGATCGAAACATAAAATGAATTAGACAATATGTTACATTTATAGAACATTGAAAAGAATCCATATTTAATATACATGTAATGAGACAAATAATTCATCGATTACATTAATTACATATATGACATTATTAGTATCATTCTGTTAAAAAACTCTTTTGTGTAGAGCAACTTATAAAAGGACAGAAAATTCATCTAATAGTCCATTTAAATGGATGTCTATTGTTTAGAATGATTGCCAATACTGCATTTCAGTCATGTTTGAAAAGTCATCATTTTCAGAAGCTGTTGATATATATGTCTAATAAAAGCACACTTTTTTCTCATCTATCGGTTGCCACAATACAACCACGGCAAACGGTAACTTCTATCACGTGACTTCTCTACGTTACTGTAGGTAAAACGGATCTACTTTCATAGTTCACGATGTCGATACACGAGTACCTGCAACTCACTCCGCCGTAGCGAAAGTAGTCCCAGGTGTCACGCATGCGCAGAACGTTACCATCACACTTACCTCTTCTGCCATTTTGATTCTGAAATGAACAAGAAATGAACAACATTATTCACAGGTATTCAAAAGAAACTGATTTAGCATTGTGCAATATACATGAAATAGACGCATGTACTTTATTATTAAAAGGAAAAACTAATTCTAGAATAATCTTTTTTTTCAAATGATATATATATCAGTTCCTACTTTTTGGATAAAGTCTCATATAAGTGTTTCAGGGATCGCTTGATGTTTTATACCATGATATTCGCAGTAATACACATCAGCACATTTTTTCGTCCGCCTACATACATAACTGTTGGCAGTAAGCGATAAGGTAGGTAATATTGGCAAGCGGCCAACTCGTCTACACCGGCGGTACCATCTGAGTCGTCGATCAAAGGAACATTCCTTGCACGTTGCCATAGTAACGAAGAGAGCACATCCAGAATTCTCAAAAGATCCCATATATCTGTCCCGACCTGTGATCATCCTTCAGTGAATGCCGCTTCACTTAGACGATGTGTAGACAAGGAATACATTTATGTTGTTCGTTACAATAAACTTAACAATGTAATCAAACTTGTTTCGATCCATATGTAAATCTTCTTTCCGTTCGTGATCGCGTCAGTATCCATTTAGAAAAGAAAATCAAATTTTCAAATAAGTAAGAATTAAATGTCTAACTTTTCAAGTTACTCTTTGAGACGAGTATTGTGCACTAGTATGCACTTCTGATTCACCTGGCAAGTGTTTAATCGTATCTTAAAACAAAACTTTAATTATTTAAAACTGGGGAAATCTTGATCATCCTTTTCCTGTACGTACAACTTTACCACAATATTGTTCAATTCATACCATACCATACCATTATATTACATTACATTTGTTTTCAAACTACATTGTTAGAATGTCCCTACTTTGTATCTGGAATATATCTTTATGTTCTCTATTTGTAATATATTGCCACTGTTTCTTCATGGGACGTCACACAATACTTATCTTATCCTATCTTATAGTATCCCCTTTTGTCTCATAATACTGACCTTGTATGGGATCATTATGAGAAGGTATCTTTTTTGTTCATGTTCCATCCCGAAGGCGTACAAGGTGAAAAGGTTGTCAAAGGTCAAAAGAACTATACGGGCTATGCACCGACACAAATGCCAAAAATATGCAAAAGATGTAGAAACTAGGTTAAAAGAAATTCACCTGTTTCAGAACTGTTGGCATATATTATTGTAAACTTTAAATAAAGTGTTTATAATTATCGTCTTCATTTATTACCAGAAACATATTTATTCCAGGTCTTCAGTGAGTGTAACACATGATGTGATTTGACATATGTTGACAATTTAGTCAAGCATGTTATTCAAGTATAAAGCATCCCTTGGCATAATGACTGATGCAGCACATCGTACTGGCCCCTCCCCCTCCCCCTCCCTCTCAGGAACCCGTACCAGATTCAGCCATCGTACTTTGAGATCCCCGACCTCTACAAATACAGACGGTACTTCCAAGAAAACGTCTATAATTGGCACGGAGAAACATAATACCCCTCTCACCACAGCTTCCTACGGTGCACGCGCCTCCACCACCTCTCGGCTTCAGCAAAACAGATAGCAACCAGTGAGGCCCCTTTAGGGTTGAGTGATTGATCGTGTGTTATTGATGGTGTCAGTTACAGTTAAAATGGCAGTTACACGCAGGTTATTTTATAAAACGGTTTTCGTTTCCAAGCGGAAAAAAAGTTTCAACTGAATGTTGTTTCTTGGATTGGCCTGTTTTGAAATATCCCCATGAGTGCCCCAGATGTTTCTGAAGACGATGGTAGACCTATGCTCTTTTCCATCTTGTTACCTTCACTACCAAGCGAATGAACCATCTGGATTGAATAGCAACACACACACTACCTCCGAACATTGCCCTCTCTCTAGATGGACATGGAATTTTTTCAGGTACCAATAAAGAGATTATAGACTGTGGCACCAAATGTATATGCACCCCACTCCCCAATTCCCCCTGCATCTTTTTGATAAACGGAAATTGTTCTAGGGATATGATATTCCATGTAACCTTGAAATATTAATCATGAATGTTATCTGTATAATGTTAAAGATTCACAATTTTGAAATTGACAATAAAAAGTAACAACAGCTGAAATCGACAATGCTTGTTCATTTCACGGCTGAAATGTACGTTGATGTTGAAACAGGAGGAGTGACTGTTATTTCACTTCAGCCTCGCTGAGTAGTGACGAAGACGCCACTGCCAACATATGTCATATTTTTTTCAGGCAACAAACGGCTGAGTAATCACCTTTTCTAACAAGACAAACAGAATATACTATCATTATAAACAAAATACTATTTTGGCTCAAGATATCAAACAAATATCCTCCTAGTCACAAGATATCAAACAAAATTCCTCCCAGACATTTCAAGGTCTAGGTGCCAATTTCACCGTATGCCCTGTCAGTCAGGACAAAGACAACATCGACGTGAAATTGACAAGGTAGTAAAGGAGAGCACGCGAGAGGCATAATTTACGATGGTACTACTGTTTATGTTACCGTGTTAATTAATACCACCTGGCAAAGTAGAGAAAGTCATAACACAATCCTTGCGCTCCTTGATACACGATGACAGACGCGAAGCTACTGGGGTATAACGCCGGTATGCGTTAGAAGAAATGTATATGACACATGTACATTGTTAAGAACAATTACCCTAACTGTGTCAGCTGCAAAGCAGGAATAACCTAGCATATCGCAGCAACGGATCATTTAATCTAATGGGATAAAATCAAATAACTGTACATATCTATAATACTCTTTTTTTTATAAGAAATCGTAAATTTTAGCTGAACATTCCCAGGGATACCAAAATGAACTTGAAACCATATAAACAATTTTAAATGTACTTACCTTTAATTTGGTTCCGAAGACTGGTCTAAGATCTAAATACCGGTAGCGGACACTCGACTGGGCTGAGCACAGGGCGCTACGAAAGTGATTTCACCAGACTCCGTTATTATGCATACCTCAAGCCGATGACGTCACGGCCTCGATTCTCCATATCGGGAAGGCTGCCCTTTAGCCACGCAGGGTGAGGCTCGCTCGAGAGGGGGGCGAGGCAAGAAAGGCACTACCAATCGAAAAGTCGTGAAAAATCTCCCATTACATTCACAAAACGCGTCGCGAAACTATTTATGCCACGGTCGTTCGGATGTTGTTAAATGTCATAATCTCTATCAACTCATTAAGATAAGACTGTGTCCGGAATCTCTAATTCTTCCTTTGGAAATAACTATGATGTGATGAATTGAAGATTTCACACGGGTTAGTGTATTTCCACTTCTACACTTTTTTATATTTTTTTATAATTAATATCAATATCATATTTTTTTGTCAATTTAAAGCACGAATCGGTACATGTAATTATTTTCCTTACTTCCTGATTGTTTTGCCATACCTTCTGTTGGAACGTAACGAGATTTTGAGAAGTGTTTCTCAGGGTGTGTAGTTTTATATCAACTAGACGCTTACAAACTAAGTACACTTAGTCTGATAGTTATTGCAGACGTCTGTTGAACTTGATGATATAACGCCTGTTCCAGCATTCCAGGAGTCAACGCTTTAGGTGTCGATTTCTTGGCATGATGCCATCTACCTGCCACCTTGGTACTTTAGTGGTAACAAGGACGTACAGGTATTGTCCATCATTGCATGACCAATTACTTATTTTGACACTTCTGTGTTATGTGGTGTGTTGATGTTTGACACACGCAGAGGTGTGTTGCCTCACAGTATGGTACCTTACCGTTACTTCACGACCTGCAACGTGACTGAACATCTGTCTCTCTTCAGCAAAACAACTATCTTAATTACATATTCGGGTAATATAATACGTAAGTGTCTGTTAGAGACCATCATTCTCTTGCAGTATGCCTGTAACGCCTCATGGCAGTGAGAAAGACGTTATGACGTCATGACGTTATGACGTCGTGTACCGTATAGTTTTGCAACACGTATGTCAACTGGGTATATATACTAATTTGCTATCTGAACAAATATTGCACTACTTTACAAGATGACGCGCCTGTCGTGATAATTGTGATTGTCATCCGATGCAATAGATAAATTGATATTTATATAAAACAAACTATATATCGTGTGTAGATTACCTAAATTTATATGAACTTGTATGAAGAACAACATGCTTTCCGGAATTGGATATAGCTTTAATCAGCCTTGAACACATGCTTCTTGCTGCTGCCACTTGTAATGTTACGCTTGATAAGGTCACGCGTCATGCACGAGTGTGACGTCACCATGCTACACGATGCTGAGTTATGATGACATTATATATTATCTCTTCAGAGCCGTCCAAATTGCATTGGTATCGATCAACTTAACCAATAACCGACCCGTTGGATCCTGATTTGACGTGATCAACCCAGCTGTAAGTTGGTATTAAAAGTAAGATTTCTTATGTGTTATCACAAACGTTTGCTTACCCATGATAAACGATGTAAGTATTAACATAGTATACATGTTGTAATGTAAACAGTGTTAATGAAGTACAAACTCCTTTTCTTAAAGAAATAAAAATGGACAGGTTTAGATCTGAATGCATTGCATGTGCCGTTGTTACACAAGGGCATTCTATTGCAGGCGTTCACAGTTTATGTATTCTGAATCTTTGTTTTCTGTTCAAATATCTGTTGCTGTTTTCCACAGTTTCTATTTTCGAGACACATACAAACATTTGCTTCCAGGGTACCGACGCCATGAATCATAAAATTATCTTTAAGTTGCTAAATTCAGAATCTACATTTTTAACAAGCATTTTTTCTACTGGATCACTACCAAACAGTGTTGACTACCATCCAAACTGCAGCCTCTCTCACTACGGGTCCAAGATGCCGGTGCAATATCATTAATCAGAGTTCAACAGCAACTCATAAATTAAGCGCTTCCCTGCACGCAAGGTATTGCCATGTCCTACACAGTAGAAATGCTGAGACTAAGTCTGATTATGTTTCTTGCAGATGTGTTATATCAACAACTGTGATGACATAGTCTACATACCACCTCCTGCTGCAAACTAGGTATTTTATGTTGTGTTTTGTAAATGCAAGCTATTCTCGATGAGTGAAGGGTTCCTGCTTCTGGAATATGGCTGCTTCAACGTACATACAAACATACCTGGTTGCCACTGGTTGTGGTAGGCTGTGGTGTTAGTTGCATGTACGAGAACTTAGTGTAGCCAGCAATAGCCCAAAGAAAAGCACAACCCGGTATTTTAAGAAAATTTCGGTTTGGATGTACAACTCCCAGTTTCCCCAGAACTGAGAGTCAAATTATGGTTTTCAGAAGATGCTTTGCATGTATGCTAGTCAATATTCTACCCTAGACGATACAGTTTTATAGTTCTGGGTTTATGTCAGTGGTAATGTATGCAACCTCATGATTTACCCTGGGTGTGCCTGCCTGTTTCACGATCCATGTTTTACATACATTTGAGCATGATAACTGAGGGTGAGGCTTTACTGCATGGTTTGGCGTCTCAAAACTGTATAACTATACCGCTAAATACTGTGTACTTGCAAAGTGATTTCACCATAAGAATGCATGTTCTTACACATTGTGCATGTTGTTTAAGGAACGATTCCTGCCTACATACAGCCGTACAACTTAACTAAATGATTTTCCCATTTAATATGTTCTTGTGTGAAATGCATTTAATCTTTGACTGATAAACGGTGTTATACGACGATAGATACGTTTTGCCGTATTGCACCAGCTCATATGTTTATTCTTAGTCTCCTTGTCGAGAATCTCTCATATTTAACATGCGTGAATTCTACCAGTGTGTCTTACGTTCGTGTTTCTCCTTGATAACAAATCCAGATTTACTTTAAAAAACTTATAATAGAATAAAACCGCGAAAACCATGAGCATGTAGTATTAATACCCGTACTAATATATTAAAATTAACCATAATGTTCATCTCGTTCACCAAAACACCAACATGGCGGAACAACTTCCTCCATTAAAACGTCACTTCCCAAACGCCAGAACGAGGCTGGGCTTATATAGATTATGGGTTAGTCATGGCGTGCGCAGCCCGGCTTGTAATGCTGATATTTAGCCCCGTAGCGCCTGGCATAGCCAAATACAGTCAAGACAGGGACGGCGAGGGAACATCCCTTCCCCTGTTAATAATATCCCCCTGCCCGCTCCGTGAAACGCTAAACTTTGCAGATGTGCCGGGCACTCGTCTCCTCCATTCATCTAAGGCGATAGCATGCACAGCTGTCTGAGATAACATGTTATATAATGATGAGGTTGCAGCAACCACTGGATGGGGAAGAAAAGTCGTGTTACAGTTTCACCTTTTTTTGCAACTATCCAAGTATACATTAGTTAAAGTTAGAATTTAAAATGCTTTGAAAGTGTCTAGCTGTGAGCGGTGAGGCGAGAACAGGTCACCTGCGTAAGAAACAGATAATCTTTGAAAAGACGGTTTGTTACTGAGACGTCTGTATATACATTTGTATCAAAGGTACCTTATATTCTGATATATAGCACTATAGCATACTAATTTGATCCTATATAGTATTACAAATTGACATATATTCTTTGCGAGAAGAAAGACACATTCACCTTGTCCAAGATAAGATAAGATCTATTTATTGTGAGAAACATTCCATTACGGAACAGAGGCAACTTTGTAGACATAAACTGACGTAAACGTACATGTAGTATTTTGAGAGTATTTACAGAAGACATTTAAGAAAAGAATATAAGTTATGTACATACATACACATACACACACATATTGACCTCAACAATCAAGCCGTATAAGGCAGCATACCGTTAATGCTTGAATAGACGTTAGGGTAAGTTATTGCGTAGACATTTTACACCCAGCCTTTTTTGTCAAGGCAGTCGTCTATTTTTTAATTAAGTTAATAACTTTTACCTTCAATGAAGATTCGACGTCTAATTTGAATAAAACGTGTGTGGTTTGCATTGGGTGTGATCACAGACAGACAGATAGACAGACAGGGAGGCATACTTTGTTTTGACTCAAGCCATATTTGGCCTCTGGCCATGTACACAAGATACATATTATCATTGGCGTAATGGACATAATTATAATTACAATACTTTGTTATTTGTACAGAATAAAGTTTAGAACTTCGTCTAGGATAAACAATATAAATATAACTTAATTGCTGTTTCTTAATTTTAAAGATTCACAGACATGTTTGGCTAAATTTCTTTCACAATCAATATTATCAGATGTAAATAACTGAACAAATTTGAATATTGATGGGTTTACATGATAATTTTCTTACGAAACAAACATCTCAATTTTCTGTAGAAAGACAAATTAATACAAAGTAAAATTCATCTTCACATCGTTGGTATTACATTTTAAATATTTTCTCTCCCCTCGGAGAATCCTACTGGTGCCATGTGTCCCAGTTTCAAATCGGAGGGAATGAGATGACAATCTTAATCTAGTAAATGCGACTCTATAATTATAATTTAATACATTACCAATATACTTTTCTATTCCAAAGATGAGCTTAAACTGTTTGCATAATAGATATGATGATTCTCTTAATTCCTGATTCATAGTGTTATATAATTATCTTCTGGACGCAGTCTCAGTAATTTACAAAAGGAAGAAACATTTATGTTAAAAGGTGAGATACACACATGGTAAAAGCTGTCGTTTCAAAATCACTAAATTTATCTATGTTTTGACCCGGCGCCTATTCAGTGCAGGCGTTTATTCATTTTGCGAGTCTGTCAGAGCCGTCGTGTATTAAAGGCCGGCGTCTATGCAAGGATTTACGGCACGTGAAACTAAAACACGAGGTAACTGTTTATTAATTTGGCACTTTCAGGGATCCTCCTTACATAAATGGTCTCCACATGCACACTTTAACTCTAACAAGAATATATACACAGTAAAATACCTTAGTTTTAATGAAAAACATTGACAACAAAAGCCCCCATCTGTTTATCATATTTCAGTCAAGTTGCATGGTTTATTGCCTCACGACTCCATTCTGTATATCCTTCATTTCCCTGACCCCCAGAGGCAGTGGGCAGGGAGCACATCTGATAATTGAGTCGATGGTCAGTTCAGCGGTCACTAGGGTTACCCATCATCATCTGGAGGTCATTATCAGCCTCGTTTATGGGCAGCAGCTGTCTGCACCCCTGCATACATCACCGGGAAATATCTGTTCTTGTATCCAGGAACAACAAAGAAAGTCAGTTTTGGCACATACGGACTTTACATATGATCCAAAACTATTACATACGTGCGCCCTGCAGCTGTTTATATGTTCCATTTAGCGAAAGGTTTGTATCTAAATGTTTGCATAATGTACACGTTATTAATTAGTAAACCATTAAAACAGCGCTAAATTCTCAATGGTACCCATAGTTACTTAAAAAGGTTGAATGCCCCTTTAATAAACAAACGTGTATTGTATAAAACAAATATATCTGACACATCTGCACTAAATCTAATAAATATTGTGATAGAATGCCATGTGCACCCTTTTGCCTCCCCCCCCACCCCCCCCCCCCCCCACCCCACCCCCCCAAAAAAACCCAAAAAAAACCCAATGCATAAGAACGATGCATGTGTTGATAAAATAACCAAAACAAATATATCTTTACGAATCCCGCAACTGCAGAGATAAGTCACGGACTGATAACATTGAAGCCTTTGGACATACACGGGAGTATTATAAATACTTTGTTAAACTGAATCACGGACTTGGATGTTGAAATGAAATTAAAGTTTAATCGTCTATCCTCACTTGTACGTAATAACCATGCAGAAAGCAAAGTGATATGTTGCGGAAGCTAAAACCCGTACGGTCAAAGCAGTTGTAATTCCTTGCAATAAATATAGGCTTTTCAACATGTGTTGACAATAATCTCTCCTTCGCGAGGTTCTTCTCAATTAACTGACATGTTCCCTGCACAAGTAAACAGACTACAATCCGTAAGCGCATCAGGGTTTTGTTGGTTGGCTAGGTTGAGGAACAAATATGTTTGTAGGCGTCACGCCAACACGTCTCGCTCTTTCACGTAAATGCACAGGGATGAGACGTATGTTTACAAGTTTGGACGAAAGAACTCGTGGTTTAAGAACCAATTATCTCTGCTAATTACCGGATACTTCAAACCAAAGTGCTGCTGTCGAGTGTTGTCTTACTCCACACCGTAAGCGTATGGTGCCCCGGTGGTACTGTGAGATTCGCCCTATCAAAGTAGGTCAAAACTTCAAACGCCGTTCTTGTGAATATAATAATATGAAGTGTTTAGTGATCCCACCTCAGCCTGAAAGTTGGGTGATTTAATGCCTGTTGTTTATGTAAATGACATAAAACTAAAATACAAATGATGAAAATAAGATTTTAGTCGGTGTACAGATGCATAGAATAGAATTTAATTGTACATAAACGCCCATTTGGGACCTGGTACAAAAATAGAGTATTTATATCGTACAGAGATGAGAACAGGATATATATACATAACATAAATGCATGAAAACATGACGGAAATGGAAATACAGGTCATAGAACCTTATCATATGTATGATTTTTACACGTTTTTAAAGTTATTGGCAACGTTCATCGGGGTATTATTTGGAGATAAAGGTCTCTGATTATGCTTTGTGCACCGATTTGTGGCAGATACAGACTTATCCACTTTAGGCCCTTATGTTGGTCTCAGCTGAAACATTGGAATTACAGCCCTGGCAACAAAACTTGACCATTCTTTTGGAGGGTTCATGATTCATATGAGGGATCTTAGCTGGAATTTATTTATTTGAATTTCTGCTGCGCAGTGTATAAGAGGGGCAAATGGTGTCGTGTCACTCGCCTAATTTATACATGTGTGTGATTCGTGTAGACAACAGACAAATGAAGTATGTTGGATACATCATACCGATCTAGAATAAGAAAAACTCCACCTGTCATTCCTTGAACCTAACCTGTCATACTTAATTTTGCAATCCAAACTGTCAGTTCAAACGGTAAAGAGCGATTGTTTCACCCATGGTCCATTAAATATCAGTAGATAGAGATTTTGAAGAAATTATTTACTTATATTTTTGTATCAAATATCGGACACAAAAACACGGTATAGATAACTTAAATTTTTTTTTTATTAAAATCAAACAATTATTGAATTTCCAGATGGCATCGATTTCACAGCATAAAATAAAACATCTTTCAAATTTTTCACAGATATTACCTCGTGAATCCTGATCAGAACTTTGAGCCTCTGGTCTGTATATACAATGATATAACCAAACAATCCTTACTTTCTCTGGTCGACCATTGACAGTCTTGGGTGGTGCAGGTTCACACTCAAACAAATGTTCCCGTCTCTGGTCGACCATTGCCAGGCTTGGTTGGTGCGGACTCACACACAAACAAAGTTCCTGTCTCTGGTCGACCATTTGTTGGTGCGGGTTCACACACAAACAAATGTTCCTGTATCTGGTCGACTAATGGGTGGTGCGGGCTCACAGACAAACAATTGTTCCTGCCTCTGGTCGACCATTGGGTGGTGCGGGTTCACACACAAACAAATGTTCCTGTCTCTGGTCAACCGTAGAACTGGCTTGTGTGGAGTGGATTTACAAATGTTCCTTCCCGTCAATACCGGTGGAGTAGCCGAGTAGTTAAGGCGTTGCTCGTCGCGCCGTGGACCCGGGTTAGATTCACTAAATGGGTGGTGCGGGTTCACACACAAACAAATGTTCCCGTCTCTGGTCGACCATTGACAGGCTTGGGTGGTGCGGGTTCACACACAAACAAATGTTCCCGTCTCTTGTCGACCATTTGGTGGTGCGGGCTCCCACACAAACAAATGTTCCTGTCTCTGGTCGACCATTTGGTGGTGCGGGTTCACACACAAACAAATGTTCCCGTCTCTGGTCGACCATAGGGTGGTGCGGGTTCACACACAAACAAATGTTCCTGTCTCTGGTCGACCATTTGGTGGTGCGGGTTCACACACAAACAAATGTTCCCGTCTCTGGTCGACCATTGGGTGGTGCGGGTTCACACACAAACAAATGTTCCTGTCTCTGGTCTACCATTGCCAGGCTTGGGTGGTGCGGGTTCACACACAAACAAATGTTCCCGTCTCTGGTCGACCATTTGGTGGTGCGGGCTCCCACACAAACAAATGTTCCTGTGTCTGGTCGACCATTTGGTGGTGCGGGTTCACACACAAACAAATGTTTCTGCCTTTGGTCGACCGTTGGATTGCGCGAATTCACACTCAAACAAATGTTCCCGTCTCTGGTCAACCGTTGACTGGCTTGTGTGGAGTGGATTTACAAATGTTCCTTCCCGTCAATACCGGTGGAGTAGCCGAGTAGTTAAGGCGTTGCTCGTCGCGTCGTGGAACCGGGTTAGATTCACTAAGTGGGTATAATGTGTTCACTTGCATCGCGACCATACATAAATCAACATTATTGTATATAGATCAGAGGCTTATGCAACGTAACAACCAGACGAACCCACTTGGTGCGGTTGGTGCCCAGCTGGGGTGCATCAATGCAGGGAGGGCGGTGGGGTAGCCTAGTTTTGTTTGTTTGTTGTTTTTCGCCACACTCAGCAATATTCCAGCTATATGACGGCGGTCTGTAAATAATCGTGTCTAGACCAGACAATCCAGTGATTGACATCATGAGCATCTACCACGCAATCAGGATACGATGACAGGCATCACCCACGTCAGCAAGCCTGACCACTCGATCCCGTTAGTCGCCTCTTACAAGCATAGTCGCCTTTTACGGTAAGCAAGTGTTGCTTTATCCTGATCTTCCCGGGTCGGTAGCCTTGTAGTTAAAAGTACGGTTAAAGTCCTCCTCCCTTCCTCCCCCACACACTACAACCACCATACCATCCCACCCCTCATCCCAGCCAACCCTATGATAATGCTGTGATAAGGCTTGCTGCTTATACGATACCAAAGAGAAAAGTAAAAGACAAATATATCATGTGCTGTGCGTGCAGTGTCAGGCCTCATGAAGGCAATAAATACTTACCTTTTTACACAAATTGTTTAAATGGCGGTTGCTACCGGTAGGACAGCAGATGCTCACCCTTTTCGCGAAACACCTGGTGTCATCACTGATTTTCAGTGATCCATTCATATTATTTTCACGGTTATTTTGCCCTTTAGGCCAAAGGATAAACAGTGGTGAAAAGTATATGAATGGATAACCGAAAGTGAGTGATGACACAAGGTGTTCGCGAAAAGGGTGAGCATGTCCTACTTTATCGGTAGCACACGCCAATCACTATAAAAGAGTAGTGAGTGAGTGAGTATGGTGTTGAAACTGAAACCAATTTGTTAATTTTGAATCAGGTCTGTTACGTACAAGTAACGAGAAACACTTGAGAAACATCTTTTAGCAGGGGAGAGGGATGGGCGGGGTGGGTGGGTGGGTGGGTGGGATCCAGGACTTGCTGTGAAGAGTTGCGTCCCTTGTAGGATCTGCTTATCGGGGGATCGAATCTTCGACTGATTATGATCCTCGGTTTATCTGCACCACATCTGTACCCCTAAACTAACATTTAGTCTCTGAAATCTTATATTACACAATATCCTCCTTGACTCTAAAAATAAAAAAAACAATTCCCTATGCTGATTTGTGGTATAGAGCTAGCTTGAGCTGGCTAGACTTGCTTTTGTATGCATTTCTAGATTTTGATTTTTCATAAAATAAATATATTCCACGGTCATGGTGCAGGACTACTATACCCCTTCCTGTGGATGATGTGAAAGTTCAAAGTATCCAAGATCCAAGACTTGGACAACTTGGGCGAAATCAGCAGACATTGTTGTGATTTTGGCAAGGATTTCAGGGCAAATCATGGATTCGAACCCACAACTTTGTATCTAATGGACGCACGTCTGCACACCGAATAGTGGAGCCCTAGATCAACATCCACCCCATGCACCTACATCACCACAAAATGTGTCAGTTAAACTTAAATGATGTGATATCGTTTACCTGTGTCAGCTGAATTCAGTGCCCGGGGCGGCGGGGTAGCCTTGAGGCTAATGCGTTCGCTCGTTACGCCGAAGGCCCGGGTTCGATTCCCCACACGGGTACAATGTGTGACGCCCATTTCTGCTGTCCCCACCCCCCCCACCCCCCCACCCCCCAACCACCCCTCGTTCACAAAGCGCCCATCCACAGCGGTCAACTCAGTTATTGTAGAAAGCTTATTGATGCTTTAAAAACATCAAATGGGTAGTTCTGAAGATTTCCATCGTACTAAACATCGTTAACGCTACACCATGTGTCTGCATCATCTATAATAAACCAAATCTTTAAACCTTGTGCTAAAAATACACCCCGCAGACTGTATAATTACAGTCACACCCCGGGGCTACAAGTAGGTAAACCAACATCAGGCTGATCTGCATGCGTTTGAAAACTCAAGGTCACGTTTAATGTCAAGGTCAAGGTCACCTTTATCTTCATTCCAATACAGAATGTATAACGTGTCAGAAGTGTACAATAGTTAATAAACAACTAGAACTGCCGATGAAATGGATATGGCTAATGTGTTTGGATTATATTTACGGTTAACATTAACTTACCGCTAAGAAGATGCTAAGAAGACAGTAACAGTAAACGTATATGCAGGTATTATACCTGCGTAGACATTAAACAGATACGCTTTGTGTTTACCAGGTGTATGAACAGCATGGCGGTTGTATTATTTCGAGTGATCTATTCTTTTTCTCCGATCAGTTCCATTTAATATCATGATATCAACACAATTATAGCATTGTGTGTAATGACGTATGTGAACTACTCTTTCAAGGTCATTCGTTTTCAGAAGACTGTACTGCAACCATAAGGATATTTAAATCAAGAAGCGTGAGAAATATGTACACAAGCTGTTACAGCATACCCAGCCCCATTTTACTGTCAAGGCAAGACAGGAAACACTTTAGACCGCTAAACGTGGAAATAGTGGAAAAAATTGTAATTGAACGGAGACTTCAAATGAAGAATTCACATTTCTTCCTATTTTTGCACTCATTAAGATGACTGAAAGGCCCTTTAAACATTTCGAGAGAAAAAGAAGACAAAATGTCATTACCTACCCAACATGTACTTGTAAGTATATTTGCAGTGGGGAAACTGCCACAACAATCACAATGGTGTCTGCGCACTGGGAGTGGTAGGCACCAGTATAAACTCTCACAATGGTGTTCCTGGAGACTTCACCAGTGTCCCTCGAACGCTGTTCCTCAACCAGGTAACATAAACACACTCCCAGTGAAATAACTGGAATACTATACAAAGAGGCGTTAAACTCAAATCACTCACTCACTCTACTGTTATGATGTGTAGATTGAGTGTCAATCACAGCGTCATGTTTACTGAACTGACAGTCGGCTGTAAAGGTTTCCATTGACCCCTTCTATTTAATAACATTAGACTAAATTTAACAATCAAAGTCTTATTTATATTTCAAAGACTAAATGTTAGTGTACACCGATACACGTATATGTCATTAGCGTATGGGAGATTAACGTTGTGAAAATAAAGCAATGTGACCTACGGTCAAGAGCTATCCCTTCCATATTTCAACCCCTTGGTGGCATTTTAAAGCGATTTAGTACATCTGAAACGAAGAAAGCCTAAAATCAACTTGCCTCTGCTATCGGTTTGATATATATCGGTTTGTAGAAGTACCTGGAAAAACCTCTGCATTAGATAAAGAGAGTTAATATATCTATAATGAATTTGTGGTATAATCTCGTTGGCACACGCTGGTCGTTACTGCTGACTTGGCATTTTCCTGACATACTGTTTCTGCATAGCAAAAGATAGTGATGTATAAATATATAAAGTAGCAGTTTCTTATAACATTTTATTTAAAAAGACATGAACTGCATGTGACCTCACATAATTATCTGACACAAGAAAAAGGCATTGGTGGTGTATTTTGAATGTACGGAAAACACATGCTTGCGAAAAATATTTACTTTGTGTAAGAGGCCCCGTTGTTTCCGTTTGGCACATATGTGAATCAGTGAGTGAGTCCTGCATTACGCTGCAGTCATAACTCTCAATTCTTGAATATGCTCCAAGACTGATCTATTTCGGAAGTTCTTCATCGCAGCATTTATCTGTTCAGAGAGGCGTTTGGATCAAGCTTGTTTCTTGTGGGGAAGCCTAGTGGTTAAAGAGTTCGCTCGGCACGCCGGGTTCGATTCCCCACATGGCCACAGAGTGTGAAGCCCATTTCTGGTGCCCCCTGCCGTAATGTTGCAGGAATATTGCTTAAGGCGGCCTAAAGCAATACTCACTCGTTCCCTCACTGTTTCATGTGTTTTAGAAAACTGAAAAATGTATGACCAATGTAAGCGCTTATTGAAGGGGTTAAGGGGTATCTAGGTGATCATTAAGTAACCGAGCCTAAACTAGACAAACCAGTGGTCGATATCATGAGCAAATACCCATACCGCCGAGGTATGCTGACATATAAGGTCACACACTGTAGTTATCCCAATCACCAGTGAGTCCGTTATTTGTGGTAACAGCCATTGGTTTATCTCGACCCCGATACATTAGTCATAGGTATAGAGCTATAATATTTCTGTAAATGCCTTCGCTCGCCCACTCCCATGTGTGGTAAATGGTAATATACACCTTAATAACACGAACGCTGTTCAAATGGGCTAAAAGCACTTCGTCACTGACAACTGAAGGAACTACACCTCTGTACCATTTAGACTCTAGCAACCCCCTCTCTGCTGACAACACGCCTGTGCATCTTGTGATGAGTACTACTGACACCACGCTTGTGTATCTATTATCAGCACTGCTGAGTGAGTGAGTATGGTTTGACGCCGCCTTTAGCAATATTCCAGCAATATCACGGCGGGGGACACCAGAAATGGGCTTCAGACATTGTAGCTATGTGAAGAAGCGAACACGGGTCTGTCTAAATACCACTATAAAGTCATGGTAGGGTATTGTGGTAATTAACAATACTTAAAAGTCATAGTAGTGTATTGTGGTAATTAACAACCCTTAAAAGTCATAGTAGTGTATTGTGGTAATTAACAACCCTTAAAAGTCGTAGTAGTGTATTGTGGTAATTAACAACCCTTAAAAGTCATAGTAGTGTATTGTGGTAATTAACAACCCTTAAAAGTCGTAGTAGGGTATTGCCATAATTTACAACACTTAAAAGTCATAGCAGGGTATGTGGTAATGTGCAACACTTAAAAGTCATACAGGGTATTGTCGTAATTTACATCATGGTAGGGTATTATAGTAATTTCCACTACTATAAAGTCATACTAGGTTAATGTCGTAATTAAGATCACTGTAAAGTCATACTAGGTTAATTGCGTAATTTACATCACTGTGAAAGTCATAGTAGGGTATTGTCGTAATTTACTTCACTATAAAATCATGGTAGGGTATTGTAGTAATTTCCACCACAAAGAGGTCCTATTTGGTTAATGTCGTAATTTACATCACTGTAAAGTCATACTAGGGTAATGTCGTAATTTACATCACTGTAAAAGTCATAGAAGGGTATTGTCGTAATTTACATTACTGTAAAATCATGATAGGGTATTGTAGTAATGTCCACCACTGTAAAGTCATAGTAGTGTATTGTCGTAATTTACACCACTGTAAAGTCTTATTGAAGGGCATTGTCATAATTTATACCACTGTGAAGTCATAGTAGTGTATTGTCTTAATTTACATCACTGTAAAGTCCTATTGAAGGGCATTTTCGTAATTTCCACCAATGTAAAGTCATAGTAGTGTATTGTCGTAATTTACATCACTGTAAAGTCCTATTGAAGGGCATTGTCATAATTTACATCACTGTAAAGTCGCAGTAGTGCATTGTTGTAATTTACATCACTGTACAATCATAGTGGGGTATTATCGTCAAATCATGGTATGTTATTGTAGTAATTTACACCACTGTAAAGTCATGGTATGTTATTGTCTTAACTTCCACCACTTTATAGTCATAGTAAGGTATTGTCATAATTCATACCACCGTAAAGTCATAGCAGGGTATGATCGCATTTTACACCACTGTAAAGTAACAGTAGGCTATTGTCGTGATTTAAACTACTGTAAGGTCATGGTAGAGAATTGGGTAAAACCACTGAAATACCATCCTATAGTATGAACGACCTTAAAATCCTTGGCAGTTGTTGAACGGTAAATTAGAAAATAGGTGTTCAAATAGGCATTCATCACCTGGCGAACATCGAGCAAAAAGCCCTTTGCCTACTCCCAACATACTGTTATTTCAACAGGCTGTACGTCCTCTTCACAATCTCGACCTGTATCAGTCTGTTATCTTTTCCCCCAAAAAAGTTAATATTTTCTTGTTCTCTTCTTTCCACTGACGACTAGTGCGCTAAGCTTCTCTCAAATAACCCCGTCTGTAAACAAACACACCTCTTGACTCGAGAAAGACCCATATGTTTTGTCCAGGGAAGTTCATCGTCCCTTGCCAATGTTCAGCTTATACTTTCATAGAAGTAGGGTCATTAGAAAGGGTCACATTCGTCCATATTCTAGAAATGGTATAACTTAATACTTCAATATCCTTGAAAGGCACATGACTCTTTAATCTATGAAGATAATACTTCTTTCCGGTAAAACGTTTCATGCGCCTTTCTTCTGGACAAGTATTGGAACTACTATATTTGGGAAAGGGTCATAATATGTTGTTCTGGAAATGTTAATACTTCCATACTCCAGAAAGGTCGATAACTCCTTCTCAAGAAACGTTGTAAACTTGCATACACCAGAAAGGTCGATAACTCCTTCTCAAGAAACGACGTAAACTTCTATACTTCAGAAAGGTCGATAACTCCTTCTCAAGAAACGACATAAACTCCCATACTCCAGAAAGGTCGATAACCCCTTCTCAAGAAACGACGTAAACTTCCATACTCCAGAAAGGTCGATAACTCCTTCTCAAGAAACGACGTAAACTCTAATACTTCAGAAAGGTCGATAACTCCTTCTCAAGAAACGACGTAAACTCTAATACTTCAGAAAGGTCGATAACTCCTTCTCTGTGACGCTCTTTGAAGTCTTGAACTCAGTAGAAGGGAATTGCCTATTTGATGGTTACAGAGCGATATCAGATCATCGATATACCTGAAGTTTATGTTAAATTTCGTGGTTAAATTATCATGTTTGACTTTGACAATCCGAGCGGAAATTCCGATTCATATGCACAAAGAAACAGATCAACACGAAAGGTCGCGCAATTGGTGCCCATGGGGATGCCTACGTCTTACCTCAGTGTCTTACCCCAAAATTATACATAGACCTTATCAATGAGGAAGTCCAACATTTCACATACTGCTTTCTCGGTAAACTTCAGATGGCATTTTCTTTCATTTTGGACGAATTGTCCGCAACCTCTGAAGATTGATATGTAAGTAAACCTATCTTCACCATGTTTTGTAACACAGGCCCCATGGATCAAGGATTGAAGTTTTGCTTAAGTTTGTTATGTGGCATAGTGACGTGCAAATGTGTAATATCAAATGTTTTGACGTATTGAACTTGGTTCTTTTCCAAGTTTGGAGATTGTGGGAATCCACGTGGTGTTAATTCGACTCGTCTCAAATACTTTCTGAGAATATAAAGAAAGTCCTTCCTTGGTAGTATTAAGGATTATGCGAAGTCTTTGAGACAGGGATCGCTGAATCTCTCAATATATGTTTCTCTGTACGGATTTTTATGGAGATTTGGAATCCAGTACAAAAGAGGAATGGACAGGTCTTCAGGTTTCAGAATCAAATCAAAAGTCGTTAGTACTATGCATGGTTTGGCCAGATTTCCTTTTCAGTTAACATGCTAGCCTTATATAGCATTATTTGATATGGCACTTATACCAAGTTCTTTAATCAAACAACTAACATAGTGATGCTTATATGTAATAGTTATGTTATTTGGGGCCTTGTCATTGGGAACAACCAGAAACTTTTAATATAGGGCAGTCAGACTTTGGGTGTCAGCTGTTGGGACAGAATGGGTTTGCTCCAATTCTGTTTCCTCTTTTTCAGTTTGTGGACTCTTCCAATGACAACATCACGCACTGACTTAACCGACACTGAAAGACATCCAACAGGTTCGTCCTTTCTTTTGGCCCATTTGTTGGCATATGCTTCGACAGCAGTCTTAATGATTTTATAGTTGTGAACCCAATTGGTAGGTTCACTGCTCACACTATTTTGGTCCATTTTGTAAATCATGACATTAAAGGAAAAAGTGAAAGAAATGATTGCGTTTTTTTGCGATATCACATTCCCTAGATACATTTACTCCATTTCCGAATGACGACTAAATCATACTATTTGTAGAAAGTATTTATATGTCCAAGTGAAGGTGCTGAAATCACACGCTCCGTAATCTGCTTCCAAAACGGCGCAGCGGTGACAACTGTTTTCACTTGCTGATCTGTCTTGTGTTTCTCAGCCATTATGCATATATTGTTTCTGCTATTCTGTTAATCCTACAAAAAATATTAACATATAGCATACATTGTTTAATTTGTGAAACGACCTTTAATTTTGACATAATTATAATAACAATTAACAATCCGTTACTAGCGTTTTATTACTAACCTCCTGTTTGGGTAATAAACCACCAGCTGTTCTCAGTCCTATTCCACCATTGAATGCCTGTCAGTAAACAGCTGAAGCCTTTTTCAGTGTTATTACTCTTAAGCCATAAGGTGACACAAGTTCATAACTGGACACATTAATAAAATGGATGATCAGACAGAAAAAAGACGTAATGTATTAACAAAATCGAGGCAGAAGCTGGCAGACTAGACGTCGGTCCGATTGTCACGATCGTTTAAATTGCGCAGAGTTGGACCCCATTTAGGGGAATCCCCTCAGCAGCGGAATTTGTCGTTTTGAGGATGATTTCGCCTGTCTTTGTTTATCGCCTGTTTACGCTGTTTCTGTTTTTCAAATTTGATATTGGTAAAATATTTGTGATTAAGTATGCCCCAAAGTATTGAAATCTGCAAAGTTGCTATGTTGACTTTACTTGTCCTTAAATCAGACACCTCATTCATGCTTAGCCCGGTGCCCAGGATTAAATGCGTCATGAAATTAATGCGAATGTAATACCTTTGAAAATTGAGACACTTATCAGTAAACAAGACATTAGACATGAATCCATGATATAGTATACTGTAATAGCAGTTCCCTTTGACAAAGGGCAGTTGCTCAAGCTGACAGGCCGATGCATTGCCGCGAAAGGCAAGTAAAAACAATTTTGCGTGTTTCGCCACTGTATAAGAAACAGATTTCAGTTGGAACTATGTAGGCTACTGTCACTGTCCGACTGACACATGACTTACCATGTGACGTAATAAATATTAATGCGCACATTCCAGGAAAACTCGCAATGTTTCGTCAATGTTTGTGAGAGATGGAAAGCGATTTTCAAGCACAGAATTGAAGAATGACATATGATAAAGAGGTTATCACGCAAAGGCTCGCTAAATACAATGTTTATTCCTAATACAGGATTTTTACCATCCCCAAACACACTCGCGTGATAACCTCTATATATTGCTTTACGACGCACGCGTGACATGTTGGTTTGTTGTTTAACTCCACATACAGCAATATTCCGGTTATATGATGGCGGTCTGTAAACAATCGAGTCTGGACCAGACACTCCAGTGATTGACATCATTAGCATCGATCTACGCAACTGGGATACGATGACAAACATCAACCATATTACCGAGCCAGACCACCCAGTACCGTTAGTCGCGTCTTTCGATATGCATGGTTGCATGTAATCGAAATTTAATGAAACAATAGAAGAAAGTTGAAGATAACTGAATCTAGTCCTCAGTTACAGTATTTATCGGAAGCTTAGAGATATTGTTTCAGGTATGTACGTTCTGTGGACCTGACGTGACAATAGCCCCTAAAATCTCCAGATGGAAATGCGTCACTTTATTCATGCGAGCAAGAGAACCTGGCATTAATTCCATGTATTTAATTATTACATAATATGCAGAGCTAGCAACAAACGTATACCATTAGTATCGCTGTATGTATCAGCACAGATCAAAACGTTGTGCGGAAAGTATTGTCAGTTGCCTTGGAGACAAACAAATATAAGCGACAAACCCCTTTCGAGTCGACTGTACGTACAATTCTGCTGGGAGCACCGTCGAAACTGGCAGTATCGTGTTACCAGATCACCAAGTGCAGGGAAATCTGGTGTGTCCTGTATGGCATCGTAACGTGCGGGGTGCACCTAGAGACTGTGCACCTGTGCACTGTGCACTGTGCACCTGTATTCTGGTGTCAGCAGGTCCCAGGTAAGACTAAACAAACATAGAATCGATGGCCACACGGGTGTGAGATTAACTCCACACCTGCATTACAGTGATCACAGCATGTCACTTTAATGTGGAAAACTTATAGTGATGGTCACCGCTTTGGTGAGGCCAAGAAGGACAGGTATGATGCTGATAAAACAAGTGTCATAACTAGAGTGATGTTTGGATTAATTATTTTGAAACCACGACGAGAGGATCCTGACGCAAATAAGGGACGTAACTCCGCATAGGGTATTGTGGTGCCGAGTTCAAAGTAATATGCCATTGTTTTGTTTCTATTATACATTTTTTATAATTGTAGCGGTTTTATGTTTTTGTACTTCGGTGTTTTATTAATTTGTTGTTTTTTATATATGTGATTTGAGCAGATGTGTGGAACTATGTGTTTATATTTTCAGAATGTCACAGCTTCGTCCAGCTTTTTCAAGTCTGAAGCAGTGGGTTAGCCTTGTGTCACACCTTAGCCCCCGTGTGAAGCCCACTTCTGGAGTCACCGGCCGTGGTATTGCGCTGAAAGAGATGTGAAAGCGGCGTAAAACCATATTCATTCATTCTTAACACGCCGTGCTCTTTCCAGTAGAATAAGATTGTTCTTACGGAGAACCTAATTATGCTTATCTCCCCAATCGGAGATTCTCGTGATCAATGAGTTTGTACTTGACTTGGAATGAAAAAGCACACAGAACTTTGCTTGTCAAGCGCGATGTCTGCTTCCACGTGTTGGCAGAAAACTTTATCATTTTCCTACTACAGTAAACTACGGTTATAGCGAGTTAGCGGTTATAGAGTTCGTTATAACCGTAGTTTACTGTATGTCCTTCCAATTAATGTCAGACACTACGGTTTTAGACACTTATACATATATATGTAACCGTCCCTGTGTTGGCCAAGGACATGCATGCATATAACAGTAACGCATAAGCATAATAGTTGATTGATTGTGTATTTCCACGGAACTAGATAATATAGGTCCGTGGTATTTATGATAAAGACTGTCAGTGAATTGGCTTTAAGCAACTTGTAACAGTATTTCAGTTATATCATAGCATGTCAGAATGAGTTTGAATTACGTTCTAGGTGACGGAGTTCGTGAACGTTGATATGTTGCTGGTAGACCATGATCCCAATAGAGGCTAGTTTAGTATTCGAACCCTTGACAAACGAACTCGTCACGGTGGAGTGATGAGGCACCCATGGCATCTCGTGCCACTGGACTACCCCTGTCCCTGATAATAGTGAGTGAATGTTGTGTTACGTCACCAATGTTCCAGTTCTATCGCGGTCGCCTGAACATGATTGGGCCGGGATCAAGAAAACTGGTGACTGAAGTCATGAGCAAAGGTCGACGCCATCGTCCGCACTCTGAAACACAGAGTAGCCTAACCTAACCAACCGATCCCGCTGGCTGAAACTGTTTTTAAAAATGTGAACAATCTGATACAAGACGCATTTCTTGAAGTTGTCAAGGTCCGACATGATTCAGTTTGTCCCTCACCCAAAGTCCTTATCACAATGAATTGTGAAATGAAGTAAAATTCAATTCCTTTTAAGTTGCTGAAACGTACATCCTTTAAAGACGTCTGTACACATATCGAAATTAAGTCTCGAAGAACTGCATCGTTTCTCTTTGTGCACTTGTAGTGACAAAGTTATCATTTATAGTCAAGTCAGAAGTACTTTGTTAACAGAAACATGCGCAAGAAACGAAAAAAACTGCAAACATACACAATAATATAATCTGCACAAAAGGGGTCAAGGTCGGGGGACAAGTTTAGGGTCATGTACTCTTCAGGTACAATGTACGTCCTTCAAGGTATCCTCTCTCACATGCCGCCTTGACGCAATGGCCGCCGGGACCTGTGCACTCTTCGACGAGTTTCGCCATCTTGCTTTGTGATGAAAGACTATAAAGATGAACGTCATAGACCATCTCACAGATGGTTTCTCGAAATTATGCTTAAACGTTTCCCATCCGAAGTCATATTCAGTTGCCATGGCAACCGTGTAGGAAAAGACTATTTTTGCCCATTTCTCTGCAATGCCAACAATACGGTGGAATGTGTTTGGGAGGGTCTCACATATACTTGTTCACTGTTTTGTCTACTTGCATGTTTCACCATGCTACAGCACTTTGACGTAGGAAACGCTGACTTGCATGCATAGAAACTTGAATTCAGAAAAAAATGTCAAAATCTGACGTGACTTAATACTAACAGTATTTTCAAACTCGTTTCAGGTTTACAATGACGTCAAGTTTAATCATTTGACCACTGATGGTTCTGCATAAGATATTTTACGGATTAAATGTGAAATGGTGGTATTATTTAAGAACCGGCTTTCACTTTGTTTGAGTTCATTAGAGCATGAACCTTCATAGAGTGGGGGCCCAACGGTATGAACGTCGGCGCTAATTACCACAAATTAGGAGCAAAACTTTAGCTGGCCGATTTGTTTTTTAAAAAGATTGCGAAGTCGTTCCCATCTACCTTTCATGCCAAGGCATCATGACAACGTATCTATTATAAGCGAAGAGCTTCAGAATGATAACAATTTTAAAAGAGGGTCCTTGTCAAAATCATCCTTCTAGTTTCACTAACTACTCATCTACAATGAACTATGAGACACTTTACAGGTCTTTTGGAAATGACAAAATTCTAAGTTTCGGAGATGTTTCTAAAATAGAATTGTTTTGAAATATATGTCATGGTCACGTGACTGCCAACTAGCCTCATTGCTTCTATAGTGTACATACTAAAACATGGCCAAATACAGAAGTAGAGTTTGTGAAGACATGCCATTTGGCATGTATATATATTTATATCGCAACATACGAGTTCCAGCCAAACTGCTCTGAGCCTTAGATGTTATGGATCCTCGTTAACATTTATCATTATATATATAAGATAGCAAAGAACAACGAAGAAAAAGCGTGGGTTATTTCACGATACAACATTGTTCTAGCATGACGTCATTTTTGACATGCGTTCGCAACTTGATGACGTCTTAACCTGGACGACGTTACTTTTGAGAATGCGTCCAGTGATGTTTTCCCCATAGATGTAGCTGCACAAAGCAGATAAACGCAATGGCCGAACGATCGTGTCCAAGAGGCTGGATATAATGTTGATCTCACATATAAGAAATAAACGACTCCCACTCGTCATTTTATTTCTTAAATATTTCCAGGTCAAGGGAAATGAGATTGAAGCGATCAGTTCACTCAAGTATCATTTTCAACCGACGATGATGACATCAGACATCAGTCATGGTGGTTCAAGGTCGACTCACGCTGTAGGAAATAATCAAACCCTCCTACAAAACATGGTCCCACATAGCAATGATAGGCTACTTACTAACCTAATAAGTTGAAATATTTAGATTGTAACGTATTTTTCTTGAAATTTCAATTTAATATCTTGAAATTTCAAGAAACAAGTAAAAAACAAATGGCCCTTAAAGGTTTACGTAGATATCATTCATTGTACAAATATAACACTCGGCCAATGCTGTCTTCATGATATTCGACCTTTCGATTGTGCTATTGTCTATCAGGGTGCCTCCAGCAACTGTATATTTTGTTTGTTTGGCAACTTGTTCATTTACCGTTATTATATTTATTATGCGTTTGTTTAACGTCGCACTCAGTAACAATCCACCTATATGACGGGAGTCTGTCAAAAATCGAATGTGGACAGTAAAATTCAGTGTTATTGTCAGCAACGATCAACGCCGTCGGGGCACGGTGACACGCAGTTAACCAAGTCACCGAAACTGACCACCCGATCTATTTGGTCGCCCTCACGACCTCCAGCATCATTATAAAGGTTTCATTCTCTAACACTGACCACTCATGTCATTCCGGAACAAGCGTTCTTTGAGGTTACGTAGAGAATCGTTCCGAATGGTTCCCTGAATATCCCTGCCAAGATATCGAAATTCAGTTAATGCAAAATGTCCGAACTACGACAATACTGTCCTTTTATTTAGTAAACCACACACTGGTACATGGCAATACCAGAGTTACAGTGAAATTCGTTTATAACGAACACACCAAATAACGAACTGACAGATACAACCAACTTGTTTTGGGTTTGCTGGATATATGCTGTATATATGCTTTCAACGAACTACGGTTATAACGAACTAAATTAGTGGTCCCTTTGACTTCGTTATAAACGTAGTTTACTGTATCTCTTCACACATGCCCTCCAGTGCTTATTACCGGTACCTTTGGTCCCAATCCAGAATAACACACAATTACCCGAGTTCAAGAAATTGGTTGATTAGTGTGAACTCTTGTTAAGGTTCCACATGTGCAATGTCCGCCTTTAACGGCAGCTAGACATACAGCGGGTAAGTATCCCATCTCCCCAGTGAGACAGACAAGACATGAAATAGACGGATGACCTCGACCAGTGATAAATCACCAGGCATCCGTGAAATAGCGGACGTCCATCTGCCCTGCATGCACAAACATACAGTGAGCTGTTTGCTTCTCTTGGAGGGGGTTCCGTCTAGTTGCTCAAAGTGCATGTAAGCTATTACCAATTCTACATATAAATAAAGCGACAAAACCATTTCCATATCCAAGAGAAATCGCTGCATTAAGTAGAGTCGACTGAAATATTCCAACTATATCATTAGCATGTGTTTATGAATCACTTTCAAATAGTAATGAAACCAGGTGTTCGCGAAAAGGTGAGCGAAAAGGTGAGCGTATCCTGCCCCACCGGTGGCACCCGTCACAAACACATGCAAAGGCATGTTCACCTGGAAAAAAACACGGGACCATATGGTACAAGTCAAAATAGGATGTGTCAAATTTGGAAATGTCATCCACATGTCTACCATAAAATTGATGCCTTAAATGTTGTAACCTTGATCAAACAACTTCTGAGCAAGAGTCGTATGACGCTCTTTGAAATCTTGGTAGCAGTAGCATGATCCATTGTTTCTCAAAAGTTGAGAAATGTAAACACCAAAGGTTGAAGCTGCATGAATATTGTTCGACATGAAGGGAAAGATGACTATTGGAAAGGGGCGGTCGGATAGCCTAGTGGTTAAAGTGTTCGCTTGTCACGCCGAAGACCCGGGTTCGATTCCCGACATGGGTACAATGTGTGAAGCCCATTTCTAGTGTCCCCCGCCATGATATTGCTGGAATATTGCTAAAGGCGGCGTAAAACTATACACACTCACTCACTATTGGAAAGTTGAAGTCATCCCTCTTATCAAGTCTATGTGACGTGTGGCCCAGGAATTGCTCAGTGGTCAAAAGCGACTCGGTGCAGAATTGTATCCCTTTTCTGCTTGGATTGGCTGGCCTGTCAACACCATTAAGGTGATCGTGGGTTGGAACAAAGTTTTCAACGTCTGCGACCCGTGTCATCTTTGGTTCCACATGACTGAAACCGGCCTTGAGCCCAACTCGCAAAGATTGAAGCTCGTACGTGTAGGTATGGTTACATATAACAGAGAGCGGTGTGGAATCAACTCGCTCACACTCACACACAGATTCACAGCAGTTTGTGAACACAGGATCATAACAAATAAAACTTGCCCATGAGGCGACGGGATCTTCATCGTATCATTATTTAAAATGATTAGGCTTTACTATGGTTGCGTTATTTGACATCGACATTATTTAAACACGTGCCAGGGAGCTCAATGCTGCTGGTATCGATAGTGACATCACATATGAACATAATTCACTTTTTCTATACCTGTCAAAAATACCATCATATCAGAAACACTATGTATTTCTACACACATGGGTATGATTTTAAAACGATATTACATGGCAGTAGTTCAGTCAGCAGTTCTACAAACATGACTATTCTTCAGTTCACGATTTCATTGTCAAAAGCAAAAGATTCGAGTAGCTTACTTTATGCATTTAGTAATGGAAAACTGCTATATCTTATTTCACAGACACCACTTGTATTGGCTTCATATATTTCATTTGTGCATTTAGTATGTTTATGTTAAGCACTATCTTACATATAATCTGATATATAACCAGCTGTTGTAAAGTTATTACCTGGAGAGGTATTTACATAAGCAAGTTTTGCTTGTTTACCGATCCAGATTTCTTTTGAAATAAAAATATGTTTAAACCACATGTGAACTATGACCTGCACAAGTTGATGTAATCGTTGACAAACCAAAGCACACAAGCCTACGCATGTTGATTGTTCAAAACATACCATACGAGGTATAAACACGAAAGGTCGTCATCTGCTTGGTACATGTATGAAACTGTGTCACAATCAAAAGGTTTTGCAATCTCTCTTTACTAGTATACAGTCAAGTATCCACAAGTGTATAAACATTTCTAAGAAAAATAGTTTACGACGTGAGTGTGTAGACATAATTATTCCGTGAGACAGAAGAGGTCACGATGAAAGTGTAAAACATAGTCAGTATAAGGTATCTCATAAATCAACCAACACAAACATATCAAATGAGAGAATCAGTTCATGTGAGAGTGTGATTATATACCAAATGAGAGAAATAGTTCACATGTGAGTCTGTTTACAACCACAGTGAGGGAAAAAGTTCATATGTGAGTCTGTATACATACACAATGAGAGAAATAGTTCATATGTGAGTCTGTATTCATACCCAGTGAGAGAAATAGTTCACACGTGAGTCTGTTTACATCCACAATGAGGGAAATAGTTCACATGTGAGTCTGTATACATACCCGATGAGAATAATAGTTCATATGTGATCTGTATACATACACAATGAGAGAAATAGTTCATATGTGAGACTATTTACATACCCAGAGAGAGAGAGAGAGAGAGAGATAGAAATATTTCATATGTGAGTCTCCTTACATACCCAGAGAGAGAAATAGCTCATACGTGAGTCTGTTTATATACCAAGAGAGAGACATATTTATATGCGAGTCTGCATACATTCGCAATGAGATAAACAGTCAATTCGTGAGTGTATATGTGAGTTTTGTAGGCGAGTCCCTATACACATATTCAGTGAAACATATACATGTAGTTCCAACAGGAGGAATAAGTGGTACAGCTGCCCTAGCAATCCCACGGGTACCAAACATGAGACATGTGCAGCACAAAATCTGAGGTAGCCTCACTGGTGTACTTTCTAATGTATACACCCCATATGGCACAAGTGCACAAATCATTCTATGGACTTTGTGTATAGTGTGGACATCCACATCTTCTCGATAAATAGCCTTTCTTTCACTACACGAACACTTTATATAGTGTGGACATCCATACCAGCCAGGCGACTCGCCTTCTATCACTACACGGACACTTTATATAGTGTGGACATCCATACCAGCCAGACACCTAGCCTTCTATCACAACCCGAACACTTTATATAGTGTGGACATCCATACCAACAAGACACCTAGCCTTCTGTCACAACCCGAACACTTTATATAGTGTGGACATCCATACCAGCCAGGCGCCTCGCCTTCTATCACTACACGGGCACTTTATATAGTGTGGACATCCATACCAGCCAGACACCTTGCCTTCTATCACAACCCGGGCACTATATATAGTGTGACATCCATACCAGCCTGACACCTAGCCTTCTGTCACAACCCGGACACTTTATATAGTGTGGACATCCATACCAGAAAGACACCTAGCCTTCTGTCACAACCCGGGCACTTTATATAGTGTGGACATCCATACCAGCCAGGCACTTCGGCTTCTATCACTACACGGACACTTTATATAGTGTGGACATCCATACCAGCCAGACACCTAGCCTTCTATCACAACCCGGACACTTTATATAGTGTGGACATCCATACCAACAAGACACCTAGTCTTCTGTCACAACCCGGACACTTTATATAGTGTGGACATCCATACCAGCCAGGCGCCTCGCCTTCTATCACTACACGGACACTTTATATAGTGTGGACATCCATACCAGCCAGACACCTAGCCTTCTATCACAACCCGAACACTTTATATAGTGTGGACATCCATACCAACAAGACACCTAGCCTTCTGTCACAACCCGAACACTTTATATAGTGTGGACATCCATACCAGCCAGGCGCCTCGCCTTCTATCACTACACGGGCACTTTATATAGTGTGGACATCCATACCAGCCAGACACCTTGCCTTCTATCACAACCCGGGCACTATATATAGTGTGACATCCATACCAGCCTGACACCTAGCCTTCTGTCACAACCCGGACACTTTATATAGTGTGGACATCCATACCAGAAAGACACCTAGCCTTCTGTCACAACCCGGGCACTTTATATAGTGTGGACATCCATACCAGCCAGGCACTTCGGCTTCTATCACTACACGGACACTTTATATAGTGTGGACATCCATACCAGCCAGACACCTAGCCTTCTATCACAACCCGGACACTTTATATAGTGTGGACATCCATACCAACAAGACACCTAGTCTTCTGTCACAACCCGGACACTTTATATAGTGTGGACATCCATACCAGCCAGGCGCCTCGCCTTCTATCACTACACGGACACTTTATATAGTGTGGACATCCATACCAGCCAGGCGCCTCGCCTTCTATCACTACACGGACACTTTATATAGTGTGGACATCCATACCAGCCAGACACCTAGCCTTCTAGCACAACCCGGACACTTTATATAGTGTGGACATCCATACCAACAAGACACCTAGCCTTCTGTCACAACCCGGACACTTTATATAGTGTGGACATCCATACCAGCCAGGCGCCTCGCCTTCTATCACTACACGGACACTTTATATAGGTGGACATCCATACCAGCAAGACACCTAGCCTTCTGTCACAACCCGGGCACTTTATATAGTGTGGACATCCATACCAGCCTGACACCTAGCCTTCTGTCACAACCCGGGCACTTTATATAGTGTGGACATCCATACCAGCAAGACACCTAGCCTTCTGTCACAACCCAGACACTTTATATAGTGTGGACATCCATACCAGCCAGGCGCCTAGCCTTCTATCACTACACGGACACTTTATATAGTGTGGACATCCATACGAGCCAGGCGCCTCGCCTTCTATCACTACACGGACACTTTATATAGTGTGGACATCCATGCCAGCCAGACACCTAGCCTTTCTTTCACTACACGGACACTTTATATAGTGTGGACATCCATACCAGCCAGAAACCTAGCCTTCTATCACAACCCGGACACTTTATATAGTGTGGACATCCATACCAGCCAGACACCTAGCCTTCTATCACAACCCGGACACTTTATATAGTGTGGACATCCATACGAGCCAGGCACCTCGCCTTCTTTAACTACACGAACACTTTATATAGTGTGGACATCCATACCAGCCTGACACCTAGCCTTCTGACACAACCCGGGCACTTTATATAGTGTGGACATCCATACCAGCCAGGCGCCTCGCCTTCTTTCACTACACGGCCATTTTATATAGTGTGGACATCCATACCAGCCAGACGCCTCGCCTTCTATCACTACACGGACACTTTATATAGTGTGGACATCCATACGAGCCAGGCACCTCGCCTTCTTTCACTACACGGACACTTTATATAGTGTGGACATCCATACCAGCCAGACACCTTGCCTTCTGTCACAACCCGGGCACTTTATATAGTGTGGACATCCATACCAGCCAGACACCTAGCCTTCTGTCACAACCCGGACACTTTATATAGTGTGGACATCCATACCAGCCAGACACCTAGCCTTCTGTCACAACCCGGGCACTTTATATAGTGTGGACATCCATACCAACCAGGCGCCTCGCCTTCTATCACTACACGGACACTTTATATAGTGTGGACATCCATACGAGCCAGGCGCCTCGCCTTCTATCACTACACGGACACTTTATATAGTGTGGACATCCATTCCAGCCTGACACCTAGCCTTCTGTCACAACCCGGACACTTTATATAGTGTGGACATCCATACCAGCAAGACACCTAGCCTTCTGTCACAACCCGGACACTTTATATAGTGTGGACATCCATACCAGCCAGACACCTAGCCTTCTGTCACAACCCGGGCACTTTATATAGTGTGGACATCCATACCAGCCAGGCACCTCGCCTTCTATCACTACACGGACACTTTATATAGTGTGGACATCCATACCAGCCAGGCGCCTCGCCTTCTTTCACTACACGGACACTTTATATAGTGTGGACATCCATACCAGCCTGACACCTTGCCTTCTGTCACAACCCGGACACTTTATATAGTGTGGACATCCATACCAGCCAGGCGCCCCGCCTTCTATCACTATATGGACACTGTATATAGTGTGGACATCCATACCAGCCTGACACCTAGCCTTCTATCACTATATGGACACTTTATATAGTGTGGACATCCATACCAGCCAAACACCTAGCCTTCTATCACAACCCGGACACTTTATATAGTGTGGACATCCATACCACCCAAATAAGTAATCGAGTCTGTAAATAATCGAGTCTGGACCAGACAATCCAGTGATTAATATCAAGAGCATCGATGACAGATGACATGCATCAACCAGGTCAGCAAGCCTGACCTCCCGATCCCCTTAGTCACCTCTTACGACAAGCATAGTCGCCTTTAACGGCAAGCATGGTTTGCTGAAGACCTTTTCTACCCCGGATCCTCAAGGATCACAAACGTTTGGTGGACACCTTATTCTCATATAGTCGGACCCCCGACCTGTGAAGACACGGGTAGAGAATAGGTCATAAGAGGCGGCTAACGGGATCGGGTGGTCAGGCTTGTTGACTTGGTTGATGTATGTCATCGTATCCTAATTCCATGAATCGATGCTCATGACATCAATCACCGGATTGTCTGGTCCAGACTCGATTATTTTCAGACCGCCGGCATATAACTGGACAATTGCTGAGTGCGGCGTTGAACAACAAACAAATCACAAACAAATCTAGTCGGGCCCAGGAGGTGCAGCTCGTACAACTGACACAACATGTCGTCATCTCTCATCGCACCCTGTTATGTCGACAACAATAGTGAGAATCAAAGACGCGTTGATCCACTTTGCAGCATGAGGAGGGTATTAGACGAACGCTCTGAAAATTCGCTCTGAAAATCAATGATTTTCATCGAATCAAATAACCATGTATATTGAAAAGGAGCCCCAGTGAGGTTGGAGATTCACACCAGAGGAAAAGCTGGTCTTGCTTCATTTAGAGATTTTACATTACCAGAAAGGGCTGGGCGGAAGGGAAATTAATATGGTTCAGTGAACCATCGTTCGTTTCATCGATTTCTAACACTTGTCACATCTTCTAGACGCTCTTCTTTTAATTTTCATCCAAACGCTATCAATGAGTGTGTGAATGAATGTTGCGTTACGCCGCTGCCAACACTATTCCAGCAACATTGAGGCGCTGTCAATTATTAAGACAGACACATCAATGATTGATACATTAGTAACGTCCCACGTTGTCGGGGTACGATGACACGCTTTCAGTCAAGTCTCACATTTAACCATCCGATCATCATTTAGCAGGTTGTTACAACAACCACGGAGTGCTGACAGTCATCACCGGAACCCATGTAGGACATAATTCTATTGGAGACACACACAGAAACATAGCAGTTAGCAATTTGAAAAGAAGACGTAAATACAACTTTGGATTTGAAAAATGAACATTGTGTCCGAAGCGTTTCTCGATTATTTTATATTAACTGATCAGTTAAAAGGTTGAAACCGGATTAGTAGCAAAACCAAACCTACAAGGATCAATTATGTTCTGACCAAAGTCAATACAGTTATGATACATCGTTTACAAGGCGCTGAAAAAGAAGCACTAATCAGTAATGAAGGTGGCGTCTGCAGCCTGGCTTCGCATCTGTAGATGTACAACCCAAACTCGTTTTCTCTGACCTTCACAGATATTTAAAGGAGAAATGAGTTCTCCTTGCCGTGTACTGTTGCCGTCTCCCGCAAAAAATTACGGGCGGCGAAATGAAGCTACCCTAATGATTGCTTCAGTAAATCTACACAAACGGCTTCTCATTCCCAGAATCATACAGTATGGCATAAAATAACAAATTGGTCGTGCCAGAAACCAATTCTATACGAGTCGCGGCGCGTATAAAACGTGGGGAGCATTTAGCTCAGACATAACGCCCCCTTGTTCATTTCGTCAGAAAACAGGCAACATTGAAGATTATATTTAGAAAGTATGATGGAATGAATTTACCAGTGGTTCTTTTCGTTACTAAAAACGGCATCGATACATCGGTAATAATTATTACGACGGAAATAACCCCCAGAAAATATATAAATCAAGCCACGCTTTCTGATCTTTGTACCTCTAAAATCCTCGAATTTGGGATGTTAAAATCTGAATGTGTTACGAAGACATGTCTACCTTTGTCTTCTGTACATGCCTGCATAAGGCTACATTGGTTATTACAAAGTAAATATTTACAGGAAAAGTTATTAATACAATTGTTTTCAGTTTAAAATGGGTTCAAACGGGCACCAATATTGAAATTATTCCCCGCTGGTTATCATTTACATGAAATTGGGTTATATCGAACACCAGTATTTAAGTTTTTCCTCGGTAGTTAGTAAAAGGCGTGAAATTCGGTTATATTGAACACACTTTTAAAGTAATTTCTCGGTAGTTATAATGTAGTGAGATCCGGTAGTGTCGAACACCACTATTTAAGTAATTCCTCGGTAATTAGTACAGACGTGAACTTCGGTTATGTCAAACACCAATATTTGAGTTATTCCTCGGTAGTTAGTACAGACGTGAAATTCGGTTATATCGAACACCGCTGTTAAAGTTATTCCTCGGTAATTAGTACAGACGTGGACTTCGGTTATGTCGAACACCAATGTTTGAGTAATTTCTCGGTAGTTATCATGTATGTGAAATTCGGTTATATCGAACACTGCTATTTAGGTTATTACGCGGTAGTAAACATGTACGTGAAATTTGGTTACATCGAACACCAATATTTAAGTAATTCCTCGGTAATTATCATGGATGTGAAATTCGGTTTTATCGAATACCACTGTTTAAGTTATTTCGCGGTAGTTATCTTTCACGTGAAATTCGGTTATACCGAACATCACAATATAAGTTCTGCCTCGGTAGTTAGTACAGGTGTGAAATTCGGTAACATCGAACACCAATATTTTAGTTAGTACGCGGTAGTTATCATGTTTGTGAAATTCGGTGATATCGCCCCGATTATGTTTGTAGTTTGTCAGCACTATCACTTCGGGCTTTTCCCCCGCATTCAGCTGACACGTCGTGGTATAACTGGAATACTGTCAACAGTGGCGTTACACCCAACTCACTAACTCACTCAGTCGTTTAAAAACCGGCCATTACGAACATCAATCCCATGTCTCGAATTCGATTGTTCAAGTGCATTCGGTTATATAGTGGACCTGATCTCCAATAACGAATAAAGATAATGCGAGTGATTGAGTGAATGTTCTTTTACGCCATAGTAAGCAATTAAGCATAATTAATAATTCGGCTATCAATACGTTCCAGTTGTAGTAAAAACATAATTCCAAAGCCTAACATACAATTTCCTGGCACCATACATAATCCAAACATCACATTTCACATACAGTTTATAAACACAGATATATATAGCATTATATTTCTAATGCGAAAGTTAATACAAGGTTTACACACAAATGCCAAAAAGTAGATTAACTAGTAACAAGAAACACAACATAAGCATTCTCTCAAAAGCTCTCAGATTTAGGCACTGACTTAAACCCCAAATATATCTACCTCATCGAAGCTTACTCAGGACTTTCTTCGGGATAATTTGACAACCATATGTTCATGTATCATAATGTGTTATGTTCATCCCACACGTTTTTCTCGCGTATAACATCACACACAAAGTCTTCCTATACTTTAAACACCATCGGGGCTAAGTAACCACGTCCATCTGCCCTGAAAAGGCATTTCTGCCATACTTGCTGTCTATTTGCATCCCTTTTTCAATAACACACAGTCATGGGTCACATAACACGTTTTCTACCTGCAGACCGTTTCTGGAAGTAACGTGATACCCCCTTTACCAACCCCCACTGCTTGGCACCGTCCTGTTTCTGCTACTTCTAACTATACTAATCAACTTCACTCTCTTTGCATAACAATTATTAAAATGTAATCGAAAGGCTGCCGCAAGTTCCACATGACTGCGCGCATCCCCTGAGTGTGGACATGTGCACCACGGGGGTCTAATGCACTTTGGACAACCAGATTCCTACCATTCGTGATGTCCCTGCAAGTTAGGCAGCCTATGGGTTTTTTCTGTGACGGTATGCGCGCATGTCCCGTATATAAGAGCCGAGACAGAGTAGATAGTCAGTCTCTCTCACTGCGGATACTGTTGCCTCGTCTATAGGACAAGCTTCCCCCCTTAGCATCTTGAGAATCGGAAAGCGGCAGGTAAAAATTGTCATTCAACCTCAACCCTGTTTGAAAACTCAAACCCTAAACTCCTGTGTGAAACTCCAAACCCATTTTCCCTACATTATTAATCCAATTTACCATTTTCACACCTTTCATGCAATTTTTGCAGAATCAGCATCCATGTGGAGATCTTGAACGAGAACTGATTTGTCATTTAACTGACATTTGTTCTTCATCATTGAAAGTCAATATCACCTTGGTTGTGTTTCGTTTTTGTTATTTTTTTAAAAAATTCAAAAAGCCCGCAAAATGAAGTTTCTGAAGATTTGCCCGGTTTGACCTTCAACATTTCATTTAACCTTCAACCACACCCTAATACTCGTACTTTCTAAAAAAAAGTCATTAGTTATTTTCTCTTATTGCTTTACATTTTCATTGAAAACAATTCTTCACTCGATAAGCAAACTTTATAAAGAACTCGACTTAAAAGAAATCTTACTTTGTTTTTTTTCTGACACCGGTCTTTTAACGACTCATAGTTCTAAACTTTAAGACAATTTAATCTGATACGTCTGATACTATCTCTTTCTTAAATTAAACTTTAACTTCCAAAAGGGTTGCGAAAGCCTTCAAATCCAATAACCATCACTTTAACTAACACGAGACTTCAACAACTTCAACAACTCACTCCTAAATGTCTCCTAAAGACTTGTTTCTATAATATCGTGTATATGAACAGTACTTTGCTGCTTGTCGGCGGAGGCAAACACGAGCCAGTCGTTAAGGGTAAAATAATTTAACACACGCGGTGAGATAGCAGCAGGGTGTTTAATCAGCTCCAAACAGACGGCGGCTTCATTCATGGAGCTCTAGGTTCTGGCACACCATGGCTTAAACCTTATCGAAGAACCACTCGCGTCTTTAAGCCTTATAATGTAATAAATGAATTACCCAGTTACACTGTTAATCATCTGAGTTTGTTTATAAGATTTCGAAACAAAAGCATTGTACTGTTTGTATAATGATATTGAACCGCGTGACGGTTGTTTGATGTAGATAATTAGGAGTATTTTGTTCCAAGAACTTTGCGAAATAAAATAGTTAGAAATAAAAGAATGAGTTGGATATTTTTCAGATATAATTCAATTTGTTTAAGGTATAAGAACTGAATTAGATTTGTAGTTGTTAATTTCATCTAACACAATTTGTAACATTTTTCATAGTAACATAGTTTTTCTAAACACTTAGTTATCAGTGCTAAATAGGAATGTATGTTCCTAATTATTAGGAAAAGCGTATAAGAGAATAACATTATACATGTAGCAATTATGTACAGATGTTACTTAAATCAACCAAATTGTTAAAAGGGCGTTTCTACTAAAGGAATTATCTCAACCTAGCTGATGTTAAGAAAACGTATTCCGCAGATAGGAATAAGCCAACCAATGGTTACCGTAACCAAGGAATACAAAACTTCATCATCGAAACGGAGTTACTTCATTTGTCAGCACATTTGTAACCCAAACCTGTCTACTCGACAATTCTTGCACCCTTACATTATCGCAATGTCAGGAGAATTAATTACTTTCTAACAAACGGTGCACCAGTTACACGGTCGGTTGTTGCATCGAGGCCGTTGTCTCACGGCAGTGTAACTCTATCCCCCGCGGGCGTTGTGCATGGGGAGGCCATATGAGGAAGGGGGACTGGGGACCCTTATCTGTGACTTGGCTCGATTTCAAGATTCTGCCTACCATAATATGGGACTCTCGTGCTCTCTGCATGCGAGATGTGAGAAGCCTGCTGTAGGTCGTTAAATAAATAATCATCTGGATCAGTGGCGTTGGTCATTAGCGTAAACCAATGATTGGGTTGTACAAACAGTAATTATTTAGTATACGTTTAAAAGAAGAATTGAATCTTTGAGACTGGTCTTTATATATCAGAAATAGTGAAAGATAAAGGTGTTTGTGGTCGAAGGGAGACAACTTGTGAATAATTATTTGGGACGAAAATGTGATACTTCAGTTATTGACAGAATCAGTGCATCGAATCACACCAAATACCTTCGGTCAAACATAAGGGTAGAATAACAACTAAGGCAGTAATGTAATCTTATTAAGATTAGCCCCATGAAATCTCCGCTTGAAAGGCGATAAAAAGCATTGGTAATTGGTAACGCTGAGACAGATAATTAGCTTGATTCAAATGAGCTCAACGTACGCCACCTGGTGTTTGTGTAGGGTGTCTGTTTTCAGGACGTTGTTGGTATGTTTTGTAAGGCGTCAAGTCTATGTAAACGTGCTAGGTTTATAGAAATGTCTTCAGCTGCCAACATTGGAAGTCAGTCTGTTGTATGTACTGTTGTATAAGAAATAACTTTAATCTAAGAACTATTAAAGAGCGTAGTGAAGCCGCCCGTGGAACCACCACCACGTTCAAATATTTTACCGATATCAACACCAATTTTTTAAAAAAGTGATGCTATGGGTGTTTAACGGGTTTTGTTGATATTTAAACCCGAGCAAGTCTTCAAGCAATGTTGCCTTTCCTTTGAGGAGTATTTAAACACTTCTTAAAGATACACGAACGTTTATACACTTGAAAATTGGATAGTAAAACATTACTAAGCTGAACGCAGGTGCCGAAACATTGCAGTCTTATACACAGCAATGATACACCTATCAAAGACGTCACAATCGAATAACCACTTCGTGTTTGTTTCGTTTTAAGCCACTCTTGGCGGGGAGTTGAGTTTAACAATCACCCCTTTACTACCTCCGCAGTTAATCATATCATAAGTATTAAACCTTTTATGTTAAAAGTAATAGAAAGAAAAACAACAGTCGTCAGATGTATGTACATGAATGATGATGTTCCTATCCAGTATATATACTTCTGCTTCTGTGCCACTTCCACTTGACAAAAATAACACTCATCTCTCACGGTCTTTATTGTGTTACACGTTTTTGGTGAACCCAAAATACGATACTACATTAAAAAGGGTTATTGTAACTTACTAGTTTTTGAAACGAAAGTCGAAACGTCATACGCATCTCCCCATACAGTTCACCCTTCTTTTGACAAACCAACCTAACCCAATAGGTCTTGTATGTGCGCTTCTTGTGGTCGCTCCCGTAATCCCCACCTGTAAAAGGTCCCGTTGCCATATCTAAATATGCACGTGCAGCGTCTATGACGTGGGGCACGCGTGCGTGATCTTGGTGTGCGCATGCGCATGCTGGAACAGGTATTTCGTGAAGTATATTACTTGCTTTGAGGGAGCTGTGTCTTGCGGTTGTGAATTGACGGTACCTCTCGAACGGTAATAGAGTAATTCCGTTTTAAAATCAGAAACTACGTTTGTGTTTACAGTTATTTCGGTAAATTTACATTTCCTAAAAAAATTTAAAGCTGACTTATTTTAATTTTGAAGGAACTGTTCCATTTTTTCCTGAAATCATTCATTTCAATGTACAAAACATGCAAAGATGGAATAAACATGGAAAGATATGAGCCTCTTGCAACATTTTGTGTTTATTAATAAAGTAAATGTTACAGTGTCGACGATCCCTTTTGAATTGCAGCTTTGCTTCAGGCTGTTGCCTTTTATGGGCGCTTAGCTTAGTTGGCAAGACAGTCGGTTAGAATGTTACTGACAGATTTCAACATCTCTTTCAGACTCAACCAAAATGGCAAAGTTTTTCAAGCCCAACCAGATGCAGGAGTTCAAAGAAGTGAGTCAAAAGTGGATTCAAATATATACTGAATTATCTACGACTCCGTTTCTATGGATACAACGCCAACTTGTGTTGTAGTTCTATTCCTTGTCGGATTTACGTTTGGATGTATTATCGTGCATCTCTGGAATAGCAGCCATGGATTCCTCTGGATTACACATATACCCCTTCATATGGAATACAAATATAGTTTCAGGATAATTTACATATTGATATAAAAACGTCTATTTTTGCTTTTAAAATAGTAGCGTATGAGAACATGGACTTCTACTTCTTTGGGGTTTCTATTGGACATAGACATTGACACAGACATAGATTTAATTTCAATAATGTAAGGCCACAGGCCCATAATACATATCAATACGTTGGGCTTTCTTCCAAGGATGCTTGTATATTAGCAGTTGTTTCAAAAGTTCAGCATTTTTCTACAAGTTGAAACTATTATGTTTATACCTCAATTTTAATGATATATTTCCAAGGTGAAAAAGATACGAATACTTTTTCTACAAAATTAGCGTTTTATTTTTAAAATGGTTTTATCTTTTATATTATTTGGGTTATGAAATATTAAACTGAACTCCACAAGTACTTACCTTTATAATCCGGCAACTCCGCTATCCGTACACTCCTTGTTGGGGACGCTTATATGCAAAAGGGTATTATGCTGTTCCCGTGACACGCCGTGATTTAAAATTGAAGGTGTTTCGCTGACCAGTCTTTTCTTCAAAATTATTTGGTTTCAGACTCGACATAAAAGGCCAATATAATAGGCATATGTCACAATTAAATATGAGAATTTGATCCCGTTTACTTATCATGAAGTTTGTACTGTATCACCAATACAAAATATCTGTAAGCGAACCATAATTTTATCATTTGTCGAACGAATTTAGCTTTTCACCTGGACACACAGCTTTAATATGTATTTACTGTCCAGGCTTTTACGCTGATCGACGCCAACAGGGACGGCGTCATCTGCATCAATGACCTCAAGGAAATCTACTCCAGCTTGGGTGAGTTTCACCTTCTATTTAGGGTCACTGTGAATTTTGTGTATTTTTGAGGGAATAGTTACACGTTTTAAGAATATGTTTCGAGTGATACTTGAATAGTGTTGCGTCTCTTATTCATCTTCATCAGATATACTTTTCTTTTTAATGACGACGAGTTTCACACAACAGCATATTTTTAATTACGAGTATGCTAACCCAGAACATTCAATTTTGATAGACGGAAAAAATACATTTCACAAATTCCCGTTTCTACATATACCAAATGTGTGTGAAACATCGTTCTATCACCTTTAAACACTTTATCTGACACAGTACGATTAACATTGTAGGGGCGATAACTCCAATTCCCGTACTTAATGGACTATTTCTTGACCAGTATTTGTTCATGAAAGTAAAGGCACTTCCGCTGTTGTAAATGAAAGCTAGGTAGACCAAATATATTTTGCCGTCCTAACTCAATAATGTACCGTCACATTTTCTCCAGCTATATCACCTTTTACATGGATTGCACGTGCAACACATTCCTATGAAACGTACAACCAGTAGTATATTTATCGGGATACAAATACTCTATACGATCACATAACGATGCTATACTGGGCACGATTCTGATGACGATGCTCTGTTGGACACGATCCTGTAGTCGTCTTCAAAAAAGGATACCGTTAAAATGGGTTTTGTCTTTTCGTCTCAGCCTATTACAACTGAACACAATGTGACATGAAGGGAGTAATAAGTTTATCCTTTCGAGAACTGTGAACCCTGGTAAATCTATATTTAATATCTTATCTTACAAATTCGTAAAGTTGTGCCAGAGGTGTGTTCAAATAAAAGCCTTAGACAAGTACATCCATCAAGCGTCATACAAAATATATACATCATTACATTGCTACCGCAGACAATCGCAGCGCATATTCCCAAACTAACATTTCTCAAAAGCCAATCATAGTTTTGATATAGAAGGGATCCATTGTGGTGTACGTTCCATAACTCTAGGCCAAAACGTAACTGTACTCATAACTCCTTGATCAACTTAAATATTTATTTATTACATGCATCCATTATATACTGTTCAGAGCTGATTGAGACATGGTTAAATAAAAACGATGAATATTAAAGTTTGATACCTGTTAAAGAATCTACATGATTCCTCACCACTTTGTGAATGTAATATTCGAATCTTAAAGTTAAATCAGCCTAACAGGAGTTGACTGCCTCCGTGGTCTAATGAATAGAGTGTCTGTTGGAGAACACAAGGTGTGGTCCGCTCGAATCTTACCAAAATACGTTCAAAGAAGGTACGTGTTGATATCCTGCCTTGCACTCGGCATTAAGGGGATAAAACACGGTCTTGTCGGCTCGTAATTATTGTACTGTGTCTGAGTAGTGTATCCATGTTAAACTGCGGCATGGTGTCTCATTTGCGTAGCTGAAGAAAACCGATATTAGTTCGGCATAGTATAGCAACCCCCCCCCCCCCCACACACACATACGTAGATGAACGTCGCTATATCAGTGCAATAATGTTTAACGCGATGTGAAACCCCATTTGACCTAACCTGACCTTTCTTAAACGATAAACCTTAATTGAAATGTCGATTTATGTCAGTGAGACCCATTTGTGAGTTATTATTATTCATTAAATATTGCGTCCAATATTTTAGCCAAAAATCCTTTTGTACCGTCTTTCCTAACACTACTGTTTGTTAAAATAAAAGCGTACCTGTTGAACTTAATTGTGAAGCATCATCACTGTCCGGCCCTGAGAGTCTGTCCGATTAAATTGATTTTGTTTCATATTATATTTTTCGCTGCGAAATTCGGCATTCTAAAAGTTCTTTTCCATTCCGCAGCTCACGTTTTTATGTTTTTATGCTTTTACGACCATTAAAACGCCATCAGTCTCGTTAGTTAGTTATTTTCCCAATTCTAGGCCACTCAAACACACTCTTACCTACCTTCCCATGTATTTCAAACGTGATTAGAAGCAAGGTCGCCTGATGTTATTTGTTATTGTGTTATCAGGCAGAATCCCCCCAGACAGCGAGTTGGAGTCCATGTTGAAGGAGTCATCTGGTCCACTTAACTTCACAAGCTTCCTCAACCTGTTCGGCGAGAAGATGGGAGGTCAGTCGAAACTTGTTAACAAAAAAGTCAATATTACATGTGATTCTGTTATTTTCCCATCATATTTGTGACTTTTGTAAACGCGTAACTGAAATTAAAGATTCAAATATGTAATAGTTTTAATTTAATAACTTAAATTTATACACTTTCAAAATTTCAAATCCATCTTCGAACTATTAATGTTTACGTTTTTTTAAAGGATTTATCGTGAAATACCTTGTTCATTTGTGACTTATATACCCCCTACAACAATTAAAACACTCAAGCGGCACCAAAGGTACAATGATCTGTCTTGACATTCATTTGTTGTGCGCACAATACCAAGAATGATCAAATCTAAAGCCACGTGATTCATATTATTGTTATTATTATCATGTTTATTGTTCAGTTATTTCATTTCTATGACCACAATTACCTTTTCCTTTGAATATAGTAAGTTGTGCGTCTATTAGTATGTGAACACTGGAATGTAATGCATGGCGTTAGACGTCCATAATATCAATCACCTGTTCGTCTGGTGCAGACTCGATTATTTATATGCAGCCGTCATATTGCTCGACAACAATGAAACAAAATTCTTGTTGAGTATCACACTACAATCACTACAATCACTACAATCACTACAAAAGTGTGATTGTCCTTCGGTCAGTAAGATATCGGCGTTGCTGTGCAGGATACTGGCCTAGCCCAGTCGTTAAAGAGCTTGCGAATCTCGTGTGAAGCCCCGGTTCGGCTCCACCAAGTCATTCGTCACCACTCGCTCCTTTCCGTAACCTGCTATTCGGCTTGTCCCGGAATAACACGAGTTGGTCTCGAATGCCGCCAAGTCAGAAGTCCTTAGCGTCCTCTCCGGTGACTCAGTGGTCTCAGTTCATTGTGCTATAAAGAGCTGAATCCCTCAGTTATCGGGATCCGCTGTTGATCTCATCCCTGAATTTCCCCGCTTATACACACGTTGTTGTCAATACCAGACCTTTCATGACTTGCGTGACTTTGGGCTTTCCATCCACATTAAGCTGACACGCTATGAATGAAATACTGTTGAATACGGCGTACGTCACAACTCGCTCAACCCACGCACTTTCCCGCCATATTCATTTCTCAAACCCGGAGGAGTAAATCACGCGTTCGCAACGTCAGTATAACGTCATCCCAGATGCTCCTGACGTATTGTTTGTTTGTTGTTTAACGCCTCACTCAGCAATTTCCTGCTGTAAAATAATCGAGTCTTGACCAGACAATCCAGTGATTGACATCATGAGCATTGACCCACGTTATTGCAATACGTTGACATGCATCAACCAAGTTAGCGAGCTCGACCAATCGATCAAGTTAATCACCTCTTACGACAAGCATAGTATTGCTGTGTAGGGCGGTGGAATGTGCTCCTGCATGACGCCTACATCAGGGTTCGATTCCGCACATGGGTACAAAGTGCACTTCCGATGTGCCCCGCCGTGATATTGCTGGAATATAAGAGTCGTAAAATCCCACTCACTCACTCACCATTGTTGTGGCAATGAGGAATTAGCCAAATGATCCTCCTTGACTATAACCCTGGTTCTTCCTTGCAGGAACTGACGGAGAGGAGACCATCAAGAACGCTTTCGCTATGTTCGACGATGAGGGCAAGGGAACGCTGGCAGAGGAATAGTAAGTAACGCCGGCGACATCAACGTCCGAAATGTATACATGTTCCTCACCCAGTGATACACATTTCACATTTTGATGTTTATAAGAATTTAAAACCCCTTTACATCGGACATGTGATCTCGGTGATGTCAATTCGTTATTACAAAACTTGGCCATTCCACATCTCCTTGTTGTTTTTCTAAGTTTTCTTTCCTACATATATTTCCACACACAATTCTAAAATCATCTATGTCAAGTAAGCAGATTGATGATATTCTAATGTTTAATATTCACATAGTGGAATAATTTGTTTACTTTCTTTCAGCATCAAGGACTTGTTAGCAAACACTGGTGATAACTTTACCGCCGATGAAGTGAGTATCTGAACATGAAAGAAACCTTCAGACAGAACAATGTCCGGTAGCACTGGTTCCGACTCTTGTGAATTGCAAAGTTAAAATTCTTAATATAAAAAACTTTAGTGATACTTTTTACCTTGGACTTTCCAAATGACCAGATATTTCCCACCTGTACACATTACACTTTAAATGTACCGCAAAACTCTGACAGGAAGTTTTCAGGACAGTTGATGTCAAAAGTGCAGTGGACTAAAAGTAAACGCGATGCTTCATTTCCACTTCTTGACAAAGCCCTTTCAGATGTCCCCCACCGTGATATTGCTAAACGCGGCGTAAAACCATACTCACTCACTCACTAACTCACTTCTTGATAAACTTTTAATTTACAAACGGACACCTATGCATCGCACATATGTTAACATCAACCCTCTAGGTTCAGCCTGGTAAAATAATAGTAAGACCAAGTGTGGTTTGACTCGATTTTATAATTCACTCAAGTTTTGGGGACTTGAATAAAGAGATGTGCATACGTTATCGGCGGATATTTCGAAGTCCGGGATATTATCTGATCAACTTGATGGTGGTATCCTTGAGAGTACAGTCACGAGGATACCTCAGGTCTGCAAGTACATAGTGTGTCATCTGACACTATTTGTAAACATTGTAAACGTTCTCGTAAGCGTCCTCGTGTTATACATAATATTTTCAGGGCAGAAATGTACTTCATTACACAACACATAGATAGGTAGAGTAAACTTTTGTTCTTAAATCTAACAGCCTATTCCTTCACTGTAAACATTTCGATATTGTCTCAAAAGCAGAATTCTCTGTCCTACCTTTAGCGTTTTCATTTATCACGTGACCATGAGCTTCTTGTGGTTTGGTTTCATTAGGTGCCGCACCATCAGTACAATCTTGCTCTGATTATGAGTGAGGGAGTGAGTGGGTTTGGTTTAACGATGCTTTGGACAGCATGTCAGTTGTATCACGGCGTGACGGTTTTATCATGAAGGAAATCCGGAAACGACGCATGTCTCAGGCGTTGACCGCTTTAGTGAAATCTACGAGCTCTAGTTGGCACCGAAGAACCCAGAATAATACTCAGGGCTCATATGTTTCTGGCAAACCTGAAGGACCCAACTCTGAACAGTGAATTGTGGATCCTTAGATACCCGGGACCCGGGGCCTGAGTTACGCCCCTTGAGCATGCCAGGATCCGGTGATCGTGGACTCGAAACCCCAGCTCACCCTGAAAATTGTCTTGCCATTCTCGTGATCAGGGCTTCAACTACAGTTGTAAACGATAACCTCACTCAGGGCTTCCCATGACACTGCTTTTGCATTCACTCACACATGTTACCTATTACTGAAATGGGTATATTACGCTTGTCGTGTCGTTTTTCAGATCAAGCAGACGTGGAAAGCGGCCCCCATTGCCAAGGGACAGTTCGACTACAAAGCGTTCACAGCCAAACTGAAGGGTAGAGAAGAGGATGAAAACTAGATCATTATGTGTCTGTAACGTTCTCACCGTCACTTCACGCCTCACCTTGACCCTCACCTTAACCTTGACCCTCGGGTGACGCTCTGTGTACACCCCAGGGGCAGATTCACTTCAGACAGACATCGCCATGGACATTGTAATTGACAGCTGAAAACGAGGCTCGCCGCGAAGACGTCTACCAGAACGAGGTCCCACTAGAGGTTGTGATTGTCCTGAATTGAAGTTTTGCCTGTTTTTATTAATTTAGAAGTGATATGAACTGCGTATAACACTCCTTGTATATATAAGTGACTTGCCTTGATATGAATATATACCTAGAACTGTTCGCTGGTAGGCTCTGCCGCGATTGGCCGAGTCGGACGCTGTGTTGGAGCCATCCGCTCTGGTTTCGTGTTTAGGAACGTGTTCTGGAAAGATATGTCTGTCTTGGCCGAGTGCCTGGCGCCGCACCGGGTCTCGGCCCTCATCTCTCTCTCCCCCACCCCTTAGGGGCAGGGCTCATTCCCCTTCCCTGGCTACATACGGTGTGCCTTCCCACCGTCCGATGGTTTCCAACGTACGGGGCCAGTGTCACCAGTGAGATCACGACAGCCGACGACCTTGTACATACAACAGAGGACATTGATGCCTCTGCATGAATCAATCCGATGTCGATTTGTGATTTATTTGTTTAATAAAACAAATGTGCACAGAGCATTTTATCTTGAGAGTGTTTTATCGAACAACAACGTTGCTGGTCCTATTTTAGTATGCTTCTCCATAGCTAAAAGATATTCTCAACACATGCCACTTTATACAATATTTTTCTTGTCGTTTCTGTTACAAATGTATTATTAAATAATGTATCTGTTTCACCATGAGTCTTAAGGCTTGCAATTACAGTGTTATGATTGACACTTATTCATATTGTTTGTATTCCTTATACAAAACTATTAACGTAACATCGTCTATGCATGATGTTGGGCTATGGGGTAGCCTAGTGGTTAAAACGTTCTCTCGTCACGCCGAAGTCCCGGGTTCGATTCTCCACAAGGGTACAATGTGTGAAGCCAATTTCTGGTGTCCCCGGCGTGATATTGCTGAAATATTGCTAAACGTGGCGTAAACCATACTTCCTCACTATGCATAATGATATCTCCCAAGTCACTTAAGTTGAGTTTACCCATCGCTACAAGTTGATATTTACAAAATAAACTGCAAGAAAATCCTACCACTAATCTTGTGTTCACATGCCTAAGATCTGTTTAAGAGAGTCAACATTCAGCTTGTTGTCAAGACACCATACCAACACAACCCACCAATACACGTACTTGCATGGAATAGCCTTAGTGTGTGGAGCTCCACTTAAAGATTGTGGCAGTTCAGAAACATATAGCACATTGGAGCAGTTTACTTTCATAGTATAATCAAAACAAGTTCACTGGAGTTTTGCTCTCCCCACTCCCCCCACATACAAACAAAAGAAAATGATAAAAAGACCAACTTAGATGCGGCACTGTTGACAACAAGACAATATTAACTGGACATGCTAAATCTTGAAATATGTAAAATTAGTTTATTTGTATATCGTTTCTCCCACACCAAACTGTCATGCCGTCATACAACCGAGTTAAGTTCGAAGCGGCGTTAAACCAAACTCACTCACTCACTCACATTCGTATTTTGACCTTAGCAGTTTTCTAGACCAATTTATTTTTCAATAAAAGTTTTCAAAATTGTTCATGCAGCCGTAAACAGGTCTTCAAAAGCTTTTCGAATCCTAGCTTCTTTGATTAAAAACAATTTTCAATCAATAATTTTTCCATTCATTCCGTTCCTTTTACACATGTTAAATTGTATATAAGGTTAAATGTGTTATAATTCATTAGTTTTTCAACCCAAAATTTGGTTATCATCGCAATTTTCTCTTTGGGTAATATGAAAAGGCGAACTCATTTTAGATGACATGTCATTCATTGAAGTTAAACTTCAAGTCGACATCATACTTGTAGCTTTAGTTATCACATACATAGGAACCGCCAACACCAGAGAACTATAATCTTGACCAGCCATGTGTAATATCCCAGTTTATCACGGCGTGTCAACGTGGTTTGGAAGAAAGCCAGAAGTGATGAAGGCCTGTCGTGTTACCCACGAGCACGGCCCGACAACCCTTAAACCAATATCAGGGAGTCCCAGGATTTGAACCAATGATCATAGATCGCATGCATAATGGCCACAACTCTGCATAACGAATTGCGGCTGTTTAGACGAGTGGGCCACCCGGCAATTGAAGGACCTATCTGAGTGAGTGAGTGAGTGAGTGAGTATAGTACATTGCTTTTAGCAATATTCCAGTAATATCACGACGGGGGACACCAGAAATGGGCTTCACACATTGTACCCATGTCGGGAATCGAACTCGGGTCTTCGGCGTGACTAGAAAACGCTTTAACCACTCGGCTCCCCGACCGCCCCGGACCTATCTGCGAGTTTATTTGAAGCCATATATGATGCAGTGACAACGACGATAGAAGTTTATAGATAGATTTTAACACTTTTATTTCATTATACGCACAAAAATACGTATTTCACTAGGTTTACAAGTTTATCATATTTCTTAAGGTTAAATCAAATGCATTTTGACTTTCATAACAATAAAGAAGAGAATTTATGGATGTCAACTTCTTTGAGTATATATATAATTACTCCTCCACCTGACGAAGGAGTAAGTAAATACCCCGAAACGTTGTGTTCCTCATAATAAAAACGTTGACATCCAAAAATTCTCTTCCTTATGTGTATCACTTCTAAATGCCATTGAAAGACTTCATAACAATAGTTTTAAATATTTTGTAAACTGTACTACTCCGCACACAATATCCACAAAACTAGTATGTTTGATTGTAAAAAGGCATTAATTGTCGTTTATTTTAGTCAGAACCTCAGAATATCTAAACAATGTGACATTGTAAATCAGAAAGTCAACACGCGTAATACACTTGTGTGTTGTCAGCATCGACCCACGTCATCAGAGCACGTTCATGCACAAAGTCTGTCAGCTCACTTCCGGGAGGTTGGTTTCCTCGGGAAACAGGATTTGCCAGTGCCACTATGGACCATTGCAGATGCTTAAAATTGTGGAATCATTAACGAGTTGAAACACTGACATATGTTGTGGGGCATTCCGTACACAACCGTCATGTCCGCGCGTCCTCATCAATAAAGTCCACGTGTAACAACGCGCATGTCCCCCCTCCTATTTGAGGCCTTGTAGCTGGCTTTGCTGCCGAGTTGGCAATGTCGGGTTCGCGTGTCTCATCGTGGTCGGTTGGCCATGGCGTCGTGTTCCAGTGCTGTGGGCTCCCGCTGCCGAACACGAGGTAGAAGAGACTGCCGAAAATGTAGATTGTTGCAGTGATAACGACAAGAATTTCCCAGTTGCCTTGATATCCCTGAAATGTAAAATATTGCCGGAATGAAATATTCAAATACAAACAGGAAACTTGCTGAATGACGTCTTCATCGCGTGCTCGTGCTGGCAGTTTACAGATAGCTCAATACTGGTGCACCTTGTTTAACAAATGCAAATGGTTAAGACGGATGAGACAGTGAAATACAATGATACTTCTAGAATGAAAACACATTTTCTCGCCGAGAACCCATTCATTCTGTCGGGTATAGAAAGACAAATTAAACAGTGTAATATTTTCTTGTTTCTTTCTTTCTTTTTTTGTGGGGTGTATTCACATTTAAACGCCGTGATATAAACTCTGCTCAAAAAGAAACTCTCTGATGCAATGAAATTTTCTCGCCTTCTATCACAATGATTGATTCATTTTAGATATCGTGAACGTCAACTCACACAGAACCAATTTACAAACACTTTAAAAGCAATGCATATTACGCTACAATCTTTGCAATGTCTTTAACAACTGCTTTTATAGTGCCAGTGTGTTCTTAATCAACGGTTTTGAGAAGGTCACAATTGAAATTTATGGTCAAGAATAATACTTGTACTTCTTCACGGTGCCATGATAACATAGGATGCGGTGTGTGAATGAGATCGAGGAAGCCGGCTATTCCGCCGATGTCAAGTTTAGATTAAAACATTCTTTTGAAATAACTAGAATCTTCTGAAAAATAGGAATAAATCACAAATACAACCGCATTCTCTAAACACGCACACCACTATTATAACACTTACGGCATCGACACTTTCGGCAATTGTTGCGCTGCCTAAGAGGACGAAAGCCGATGCGAGGGTGTTGGAGATACCAAATACTATCCCAGCATATTGTGGTGATATGTCGATGGCGTTGATGATGTAGCCGCCAGAGTAGACGCAGCCGGTGAGGGACACGCCCGTGACGAGGAGGGTGAGCTTGACGGTAGGGTGGGAGGAGGGCAGGACTCCGGCGATGATGAGGACTATTGCTGGGGTCAGTTCACCTGCATTAATACCATGTTACAGTGATTCTCTACAAGCCAATGTAAGCAAAATAAACTTCATATTCAATCATCGCGATACAATGTTGAAGTTTCAGTGTGCTTTCTAGAAACGTTGTTAAAAGTATACATTATTTTCTTGAAACTTTAAAAAATGCCATTGAGATTGATGTTAAATACATTTTCTTGAAAATGAAACATATTATCGCAACATTTAAACTTTAAGTTATTTTGTTTCTTTTTGCATGTATACCAAGGTACTGAGTTGCATACAGCATGTATACCAAGGTACTGAGTTGCATACAGCATGTATACAACGGTACTGAGTTGCATACAACAGGTATACTACGGTACTGAGTTGCATGCAGCATGTATACTACGGTACTGAGTTCCATACAACATGTATACCACGGTACTGAGTTGCATACAACAGGTATACGACGGTACTGAGTTGCATGCAGCAGGTATACTACGGTACTGAGTTGCATACAGCAGGTATACTACGGTACTGAGTTGCATGCAGCAGGTATACTACGGTACTGAGTTGCATGCAGCATGTATACCACGGTACTGAGTTGCATACAGCATGTATACAACGGTACTGAGTTGCATACAGCAGGTATACTGCGGTACTGAGTTGCATGCAGCATGTAAACCACAGCACTGAGTTGCATGCAGCAGGTATACTACGGTACTGAGTTGCATACAACATGTATACCACGGTACTGAGTTGCATGCAGCATGTATACCACGGTACTGAGTTCCATACAACATGTATACCACGGTACTGAGTTGCATGCAACAGGTATACGACGGTACTGAGTTGCATGCAGCATGTATACCACGGTACTGAATTGCATGCAGCATGTATACCAAGGTACTGAGTTACATATATCATGTCTACCACGGTACTGAGTTGCATGCAGCATGTATACCACGGTACTGAGTTGCATACAGCAGGTATACTACGGTACTGAGTTGCATGCAGCAGGTATACTACGGTACTGAGTTGCATACAGCAGGTATACTACGGTACTGAGTTACATATATCATGTATACCACGGTACTGAGTTGCATGCAACAGGTATACTACGGTACTGAGTTGCATGCAGCATGTATACCACGGTACTGAATTGCATGCAGCATGTATACCAAGGTACTGAGTTGCATACAGCATGTATACAACGGTACTGAGTTGCATACAACAGGTATACTACGGTACTGAGTTGCATGCAGCATGTATACCACAGCACTGAGTTGCATACAACAGGTATACGACGGTACTGAGTTGCATGCAGCAGGTATACTACGGTACTGAGTTGCATACAGCAGGTATACTACGGTACTGAGTTGCATGCAGCAGGTATACTACGGTACTGAGTTGCATGCAGCATGTATACCACGGTACTGAGTTGCATACAGCATGTATACAACGGTACTGAGTTGCATACAACAGGTATACTGCGGTACTGAGTTGCATGCAGCATGTAAACCACAGCACTGAGTTGCATGCAGCAGGTATACTACGGTACTGAGTTGCATACAACATGTATACCACGGTACTGAGTTGCATGCAGCATGTATACCACGGTACTGAGTTCCATACAACATGTATACCACGGTACTGAGTTGCATGCAACAGGTATACGACGGTACTGAGTTGCATGCAGCATGTATACCACGGTACTGAATTGCATGCAGCATGTATACCAAGGTACTGAGTTACATATATCATGTCTACCACGGTACTGAGTTGCATGCAGCATGTATACCACGGTACTGAGTTGCATACAGCAGGTATACTACGGTACTGAGTTGCATGCAGCAGGTATACTACGGTACTGAGTTGCATACAGCAGGTATACTACGGTACTGAGTTACATATATCATGTATACCACGGTACTGAGTTGCATGCAGCATGTATACCACGGTACTGAGTTCCATACAACATGTATACCACGGTACTGAGTTGCATGCAACAGGTATACGACGGTACTGAGTTGCATGCAGCATGTATACCACGGTACTGAATTGCATGCAGCATGTATACCAAGGTACTGAGTTGCATACAGCATGTATACAACGGTACTGAGTTGCATACAACAGGTATACTACGGTACTGAGTTGCATGCAGCATGTATACCACGGTACTGAGTTGCATACAGCATGTATACAACGGTACTGAGTTGCATACAGCAGGTATACTGCGGTACTGAGTTGCATGCAGCATGTAAACCACAGCACTGAGTTGCATGCAGCAGGTATACTACGGTACTGAGTTGCATACAACATGTATACCACGGTACTGAGTTGCATGCAGCATGTATACCACGGTACTGAGTTCCATACAACATGTATACCACGGTACTGAGTTGCATGCAACAGGTATACGACGGTACTGAGTTGCATGCAGCATGTATACCACGGTACTGAATTGCATGCAGCATGTATACCAAGGTACTGAGTTACATATATCATGTCTACCACGGTACTGAGTTGCATGCAGCATGTATACCACGGTACTGAGTTGCATACAGCAGGTATACTACGGTACTGAGTTGCATGCAGCAGGTATACTACGGTACTGAGTTGCATACAGCAGGTATACTACGGTACTGAGTTACATATATCATGTATACCACGGTACTGAGTTGCATGCAGCATGTATACCACGGTACTGAGTTCCATACAACATGTATACCACGGTACTGAGTTGCATGCAACAGGTTTACGACGGTACTGAGTTGCATGCAGCATGTATACCACGGTACTGAATTGCATGCAGCATGTATACCAAGGTACTGAGTTGCATACAGCATGTATACAACGGTACTGAGTTGCATACAACAGGTATACTACGGTACTGAGTTGCATGCAGCATGTATACCACAGCACTGAGTTGCATGCAGCAGGTATACAACGGTACTGAGTTCCATACAACATGTATACCACGGTACTGAGTTGCATACAACAGGTATACGACGGTACTGAGTTGCATGCAGCAGGTATACTACGGTACTGAGTTGCATACAGCAGGTATACGACGGTACTGAGTTGCATGCAGCATGTATACCACGGTACTGAGTTGCATACAGCATGTATACAACGGTACTGAGTTGCATACAGCAGGTATACTGCGGTACTGAGTTGCATGCAGCATGTAAACCACAGCACTGAGTTGCATGCAGCAGGTATACTACGGTACTGAGTTGCATACAACATGTATACCACGGTACTGAGTTGCATGCAGCAGGTATACGACGGTACTGAGTTGCATGCAGCATATATACGACGGTACTGAGTTGCATGCAGCAGGTATACGACGGTACTGAGTTGCATGCAGCAGGTATACTACGGTACTGAGTTGCATGCAGCATGTATACGACGGTACTGAGTTGCATGCAGCAGGTATACGACGGTACTGAGTTGCATACAACAGGTATACCACGGTACTGAGTTGCATGCAGCAGGTATACCACGGTACTGAGTTGCATGCAGCAGGTATACCACGGTACTGAGTTGCATGCAGCAGGTATACGACGGTACTGAGTTGCATGCAGCAGGTATACTACGGTACTGAGTTGCATGCAGCAGGTATACTACGGTAAGAGTTGCATGCAGCAGGTATACTACGGTACTGAGTTGCATACAGCAGGTATACGACGGTACTGAGTTGCATACAGCAGGTATACTACGGTACTGAGTTGCATGCAACAGGTATACTACGGTACTGAGTTGCATGCAGCATGTATACTACGGTACTGAGTTGCATGCAGCAGGTATACGACGGTAAAGAGTTGCATATATCATGTATGCCACGGTACTGAGTTGCATGCAGCATGTATACTACTGTTCTGGAAAACGATCAAATTGACCTATCGAGTTGAATATCTTCCTTGTAGATGTCGTGGACAGGTAGTCGGTAGAGCGGATATGGTCAGCAATGTGTCCGGTCAACACTATGACCACGAACAATCCCAAATGTGGAGTGGCTTGCAAGACGCTCTGAAGAAACACGAACAAATGAGTAACATTATTTTTATTGCGAGCATATACAAGTCACTGTGAACGTGCGGTCGGAAGGCGATTAGACATTGAGTGATATACTGATTGTTACAAAATTTGTTATGCATTAAGTGATTACAATGAGTGAGAGAATAGTCTATTTATATCAAGGTGTGTCAGCTGAATGTGGAATGCAAACCCAAAGTGACGCACGTCATACACGTGTAAGAGATCACTTGACTATAACGAGGTTGGATCTGGAGCTGACGAACCAGGGATCATAACCAGGGTGTGGTTTGGATTCGAGTCCATGACAAGTAAACCATGGCACAACCTAGGCACGTTACTCTTCACAGCGAGATGCGGCACATTAGAAAAGACCCCTTTACTTCTAACCCTGACCATCCTACACCTACCCCGCCAACACTTAGGCCCAAGCGCCCACACCCTACCTCCACCCCCCCACCCCCCAATACCTACATCCGACCCGCCCACACCCAGCCTCCTCCCAGCCCACACCCTACAACCACTCCGACAACACCCTACCTCCACCTCGACAACACCCTTACTCCATAACGCCCACAGCAAACCTCCACCTTGCCAGCACAAACTCATCCTAGATTAAGATGTTGCTGTTCTTGAATAAAATGCAATTCAGTGCTTGTACGTGTACCTTGTATGTGTCATCAGTGATACTATGCTGTATGAAGGTAGATGTACAAGACAAATACACGTGACTTCCTACAGCTCCGCAAGTGTGGCTTACTAGAATACCCCACAGAGGATATGATGTCATCATGCCACGCCAAGGGACCGTATCACCATCCTGAAAAATGGTATTTGTTTTCAGAACATAGGTTGTCACAAATTAGAACAGATGTTATTTTTCATATGTTTGAGTCATAAGCTCGTGTCTCCTACCATGTATTTAGAATATACTCGATTCTGATTGGTCAATGTAAATCACAATAACCGCCTACTATTTAAACAGCCGGTTTCACACCTGTATCACCACCTAAGCTAATATTGAGAGAAAAGTACTTTTTTGCTTAAATGTCTTTTCATGATAATCCCTTGATCAAATAGATAACCAACCCAAAACTAGGTCTCAACCTAATCACTCAAGTTTAATTTTTTCATGTGAGAATGGATATCCCAATTGTTTACCTCATCATTAAACATGCGTTAGTTGGTGATAAATCGTGAAGTTATTAATCATAGATTCAGAGCAATTGAATTCCGCTCTATGGTTATACACTCAGTCAACAGTGACATACCTGTAATTGAAATGATCCCCGATTCCTTTGACTTCCGGTTATGTATTCTTTCTCTTCACAGGATATCCGGGAATTACCGGAAGGAGTATCAGTAACCATTACTATGCAGATGATTACCCACAGCAAACTTAAATTTCCTGGAAAAAATAAACGAGTCAGTAATGTCGTAACTGCGTTTTGGGGTTAACTGAGCCCTACTACAGTTACCTAATTTATTGTCCTTCCGTGTCGTCGTAGACAAGGTAAGCCATGACTCGGGTCATCTTAGTCAAGGATTGATTGGTCTATCAACTCTTACTCCGAACTGTCTCTATCAGCATGCATGTACCGGCCCTTGCACTCACCAAGAGTAAACACAAAACATAGGTTACACCCACATACTTTTAATAACGCTCCGGTCCATCTTCAAATACAACTTCTACATAAGACAGGCAAGACTGGACAAACGGGGTGGTAATGATCTGCCTCAGTCACTGCCAAAACCGCGCACCTAGCTAGTGCTGAGCGTATGTTTTTAACGTGTTCGAGTCTAACTTTTCTTTGTCACATGTAACAATGCCTCAATTGGATTCGATAAAAGTTACATGTGACCATGAACTCATGTGTGTTGTAATCGGAAAAAAATACCGAAGCCTACTGACAGAATGAGCATCTGTCTATAGACTTTGTAACTCACATCCTGATTCTACAAATGAAAAGTATCTTACCTCATTCATGATTCAATAACTATTGACGATAATGTCGAAACAATCTTACGATAAATGTGAAATGTTCGGAAACATTCCCATGTTAAATGTAAATGTCCTTTCCCAATTAATTCCTTCCTGGCTAATAGTTCTGTCACGAACTTTACATAATGCAACTGCATCATTGCAGTTATCATCGGTTCGATTTACCATTTTCTTATGTTTTTTAGACGCATTTCAACCTTAAAACAGTACACAGACAGAGAGAGAGAGAGAGAGAGAGAGAGAGAGAGAGAGAGAGAGAGAGAGAGAGAGAGAGAGCATGTAGATACCTCTAACAACTGAGTACGCGTTCTGCTGATAGGCCACAGACGTTTTCTATATTGGTGATCACTTTCAGCGAGTACTGGCATGACTAAGGCAAGCCGTACAACATTGGGTCATTTCACTTCTTGGAGAATATAAACAGTACAACAGTTCCCTACACACTATATCCTTGCTGTATTACGTAGGACACGTGCATGCTTATTTATGATGTTGCATTCATTCTGCGATATATATGAAACAGTGTTTACCTTGAATATAGAATAAACTAGGCCAATGACTTTCACACCAATGCGTGCAGAAGAGCGTCATGACGATGGAGCCAATGATGCCAATCTGCGACCCTGGAATGAAATGAACGGCACTTTACTTCTACTACTTCTACTACTTCTACTACTAAGTTCTAGGTGTTACTTAAGAACAAAATGCAGCGTTAACAAACTTACGTTTTGATTGATTAGCTCTATAATTTAGAGGTTTTTTCATCTTTTGCAAATCAGTTAAGTTCATAGCTGTTCCGTACAAATATACAAATATCCACTTATCTTCAATCCCACAGGTTTTCTGGTGTCTGTGGACATATGTATACTGAGTCAATTAAAAACTTTTTTAAAAGTAATCCCATATATGATATACAACGGACAAATGTATCAGAGAAGGTAATTTTTAATCATTAATGTCCAAAGAAGGATTTTAATTAACGGTGGTAACCATAATTTGTTCCAAGCACCTACGGTATTCGGTAATAACATCAACAGTTTAAAACATAAGTCCCAAGCACGAGAATCTGATGGCACACAAGTTCAGTTGCGTGTATGGCCACCATGTGCGTCGACAACTGCCACACAAAGCCTCCGCATGGACCTTGTGATGCTTGTGAACACATCATTGGGAAGACGACGTCATTGTTGCTGCAAAATGGTGCCAAGATCTTGCAAATTCTGTGGTTGGTTCTGGAGAGTGCGCAGACTTCTGCCAAGAGCATCCCAGACGTGTTCAATGGGACTGAGGTCTGGAGACCTTGACGGCCAGTCCATGACGTTGACTCCCGCATTCTGAAGGAAATTCCTTGTCAAAATTGCTGTGTGGGGTCTGGCATTTTCGTGTTGGAAGATCAAACCGGGTCCATGTGCTGCCATTAAAGGCAGAAGTTCTGGGGCCAGTACCTGGTCGCGGTAAGCAGCAGCGTTGAGGTTGCCACGCATGGCAAGAAGCCTGGAACGTGTATTGCCACAGAAAGCAACCCACACCATGACACTTCCGCCTCGAACTTCCTGTACACAACGCTGGGGGTAACGTTCATGACGGCGCCTCCACACCTCGCCCTACCATCAGCAAATCGAAGATTAAATCGGGATTATTCACTGAATCAGTCCGTTGACTACAACCCATCGTCCTTGCGACTTCAGCTACGGACGTTCCCGTCTGCAACATGCCGATGGCACGTTCACGTTGCACATTTGTAGGGCGTGGCATGACAAATGGCCGTAAAGACTTTTGTTTTCTTGTGTTTTTCTTTTTTTGTTAATGACTGCAAACAAGTATGGCTGAAAACACGTGCTGTATTATGGCCACGTGACCAGATGCACGTGAAAAAACACTTTTGCCACTATAGTGCTGTGCACATGATTTTGATCGATTCACCTGCACAAAAACGGGTGTTACCTGAAGACAATACGTGGCCGTTACTGTTTAAATACACAATAAGAGCCCACAATGATAACTGGTCAAAATGTTAAAATTCTAGGATTGTGAAGTTTATAATTTGGTTCAGTATATATTATTACCATTGTATGCCAGTCCTGCAAGTCTACCAGATTCTTGAGGAGGCGACCATCTTGCCATCACTGTCTGTGTACATGCACCTTCTCACCACTGTAAGCCAGTCCTGCAAGTCTATTGGATTCTAGAGGAGGCGACCATCTTGCCATCACTGTCTGTGTACATGCACCTTCTCACCACTGTAAGCCAGTCCTGCAAGTCTACTAGATTCTTGAGGAGGCGACCATCTTGTCATCACTGTCTGTGTACATGCACCTACTCACCACTGTAAGCCAGTCCTGCAAGTCTACCAGATTCTTGAGGAGGTGACCATCTTGTCATCACTGTCTGTGTACATGCACCTACTCACCACTGTAAGCCAGTCCTGCAAGTCTACTAGATTCTTGAGGAGGCGACCATCTCGCTAGGAGTGTCTGTACAGCTGGCCATGTGGCTCCCTGTAATCGTATATATCAGGTCCTTGTTATTCAAGGCCATTCAAGGCACACTATGTATAATACAATGCGATAGACAACCACAGAAGCCGTGTTTAATCGTACACTTGCTACAAATATTTCCAGATAAACATATGAGAGACTTGTGTTTGTGCAGCGAACACACAATTATAATTCTATGTGGCATGACAAAAGACAAACTATTGCTGGGTACATGCACACACTCACACACGCATACACACATGCATTCAAACATGCAAGCTAGCCAAAGCTCACCTGACTCAGGCCAAATATGAACCTAGACGTTATGGCCAGTTCCTTGTTTGTCTCAAACGCTAACGGTGTCAGAAGCGTGGTAAGCGCTGAAATAAACATGCACGTGCACAATACGATCTTTCCGCCAAACTTCCACGCCAGCACGCCAGAGGGCAGTTGACTGATGACGTCACCCCAGAGTAGAGAGCTGGCCAGCAATCGTCGGGCATCTTCCCCATACTGTGTACAAAGCAAAATGAATTCACGTTATTAGAATCGGTGACTCGGTATGACTACGCCGCAATGAGAGTACCTGTTCACCCATGTCACAAGTGACACAGGGTACTGGCTTCATATCTGGGAACCTGTTACCGGGTATTAATTCACAGTCCAGACAGCCTTGGAAATCCAGTGGATCAGTGCAGATCTTGTTTCAGAAGTCCTCAGAGCTTGTAGCTAGTCCTGGCCGAACGAGACAAAACTATTTACTCTATTTCCTGTCAGTTCTATAATGTTCATTTGTAGCAAAATCAAAGCATTGAGAACTGGCTCTGAACTAAAGTCCTCAAATGGAATAACATGGACTACCATCATTGGATAGTTACTTGTACTCATCACAATTTAGTAATTGTATTGTGCGTGATCACACCTCATCATATCAAACTGGTCACAATTATTATCAAGCCACTTGTAATGTTCTTATGTCTGACATAAAAGATATTTCGACACAAGTACCACCTTGTTGATCGCTCCCGCCATGACACTGTTTGATGATCTTAACATTGGGTCTCGTTCACTTCCACATTCAACTGAAGGTTGGAACAATGAACACACCAAGCAAATCAGAAAGTGGTTAAATGCAACAAATGTTATATTTGGGATAACACTTTCTCAGTAAAGTACGGATTCCAGTACTTTTGGGGGTTGAGTCCCAACCGGGATTCGAACCAATACACTCAGAGTGAGGCACCTAATTACCAGCACACAAAGTCAGCGATCTAACCCACTCAGACACCGAGGCTTACACAAAAGTGAAAGTCCGACACAACTGGTAATCTGGATCACATATTTTGTGTTCCCCACTGACAAATGTAAATTAGCATTGCTCCCCAGGCTGAAAGCTATGAACACACAATGCCATTTTGAAAGTGGTCAAATGTAACAAATGTCATATCTGGGATAACGCTTTCTTATTAAAGTACAGATTCTAGAAATTTTTTGGGTTAAATCCCATCCGGGATAAGAACCCATACTGACAGAGTGAGGCATCTAATTGCCAGCACAAAAAGGTACTAGAATTTGTACTTCACCAAGAAAGAGTTCTCCCAAATATAACATTGGAACAGGTATGAGTGAATGTTGTTGTACACTGTAGCTAGCAGTGTTCTAGCCAGATCACACAATCTTGGTGTAGGAGGCTCAACTCAATACCCGGCTCAAATCACTCGAGTGACTTGGGCCAAGGCTGAAATCACTCCTTGAGTGGCCTGGCTCAGAGCACTCCACTCTCGTAGGCCCCAATCACTCCACAATACTATTTCAAATGCCCATTGTTGATTGTATTAATTGTTGCCATACTATTTCATTATAAATCATATACATTGTATGCTAATGAGACCAAAGGTAACACTATATTATTAGAGGAAATTGGTAGTAAATGCTTAATGATATGTACATATGGTATCTTTAGGGGTTTTAGGGGTAGTGATCTGAGCTTGGAGTGAATGTTTTCGGCGTGGTAGATGAGAGTGACCTGAGTCTGGAGTGAGTGTTTTGGGCCTAGTAGAGTAGAGTGACCTGAGCCTGGAGTGAGTGTTTTGGGCCTAGTAGAGGAGAGTGATCTGAGCCTGGAGTGAGTGTTTTGGGCCTAGTAGAGGAGAGTGATCTGAGCCTGGAGTGTGTGTTTTGGGCCTAGTAGAGGAGTGTGACCTGAGCCTGGAGTGCGTGTTTTGGGCCTAGTAGAGGAGAGCGACCTGAGCCTGGAGTGAGTGTTTTGGGGCCTAGTAGAGGAGAGTGACCTGAGCCTGTAGTAAGTGTCATGGGCCTGGTAGAGGAGAGCGACCTGAGCCTGGAGTGAGTGTTTTGGGGCCTAGTAGAGGAGAGCGACCTGAGCCTGGAGTGAGTGTTTTGGGGCCTAGTAGAGGAGAGTGACCTGAGCCTGTAGTAAGTGTCATGGGCCTGGTAGAGGAGTGTGACCTGAGCCTGGAGTGTGTGTTTTGGGCCTAGTAGAGGAGAGCGACCTGAGCCTGGAGTGAGTGTTTTGGGGCCTAGTAGAGGAGAGTGACCTGAGCCTGTAGTAAGTGTCATGGGCCTGGTAGAGGAGAGCGACCTGAGCCTGGAGTGAGTGTTTTGGGCCTAGTAGAGGAGAGCGACCTGAGCCTGGAGTGAGTGTTTTGGGGCCTAGTAGAGGAGAGTGACCTGAGCCTGTAGTAAGTGTCATGGACCTGGTAGAGGAGAGCGACCTGAGCCTGGAGTGAGTGTTTTGGGCCTAGTAGAGGAGAGTGACCTGAGCCATGAGTGTGTGTTTTGGGCCTAGTAGAGGAGAATGACCTGAGCCTGGAGTGTGTGTTTTGGGCTTAGTAGAGGAGAGTGATCTGAGCCTGGAGTGTGTGTTTTCGGCCTAGTGGAGGGAAGTGATCTGAGCCTGGAGTGAGTGTTTTCGGCCTAGTGGAGGGGAGTGATCTGAGCCTGGAGTGAATGTTTTCGGCCTGGTAGAGAAGAGTGACCTGAGTCTGGAGTGAGTGTTTTGGGCCTAGTAGAGGAGGGTGACCTGAGCCTGGAGTGAGTGTTTTGGGCCTAGTAGAGGACGGTGATCTGAGCCTGGAGTGTGTGTTTTGGGCCTGGTAGAGGAGAGTGACCTGAGCCTGGAGTGAGTGTTTTGGGCCTAGTGGAGGGGAGTGATCTGAGCCTGGAGTGAGTGTTTTCGGCCTGGTAGAGGAGAGTGATCTGAGAGCTTGGAGTGAGTGTTTTCGGCCTGGTAGAGGGTAGTGATCTGAGAGCTTGGAGTGAATGTTTTCGGCCTGGTAGAGGGGAGTGACCTGAGCCTAGACTCAAAACACTCCAGCCAAGGCTCAAATCATTCAAGAGCGAATTTTTGTAAGGAATTGATTTGAGCCTGCTTACCCTGATCAGGCAAACCAGTAGTTGCTCTGGCAACGCCGTGAAGGACAGGGTGACATACTGTGGCACATATCACTCATTATACCCGTTCATTCCTTTAGTCTGCCTTTACGACGAAAATTGTGTGCTCGGTATCTATTCTGCCTCGGACTGCCCACGGGGTTATTCCAGCGAGAAGCAAATACACGTTACCACCAATATCAGGGTTACATTCGTATGCATGCTCACACATAAACACACGTTTTGTACTAATGTCATATAAACATGGGGAAAACAGAAACAATACTTCTCAGTTCGTTTGATCATGTTTGATCTCAAGTGTAACTATGTTAGTATATCCATGAATTGCACTTGTGCTTAGTCAGCACTCATGGATACTTCTATATTGCTTTTATTTGATTTAAAACTTCCAAACATTCAAAATCAAAATTTCGCATAATACACAACTGTTGATGGTAATTATGTTAAACATCTTATCTTTGAAATTAAATTAAATTATCTTTATTAAATTATTAAATCAAATTTGCCTTCTTTTTGGGACATATTTTCAATATTTCATAAAAAAGGTGGGGGGTCATGTAGTCGTAAATTGATTTCTTACCCAAGTCAATATAAACAAATTAACCAGCCACAGATTACTTTTTACAAATTGTAGCAGGAATGAGTGATCGTTAAAAAGACATAATCAAATTAAACAACAGGTTGTTTTTTTCAATTTCAATTACATAAAAAGCAAACACGGTATAGTTTCTCCACCCCCACCCCCAGTTTACCTTGCATATGTGCGATCCGAGGCAACTTGTCATCCCATTTCGTACAGCTGATTGGTTGGTCGTGTCTGTGGTATTTATGACATCACAGTTGCCTGGTACAATGGTAAATCTCACAGTGTACATGTTGACAAATCCCAGGAAACAGATTAAGGAAATCCCGAGGCGACTTGAAGCACAATATGGGATAGGCTCTGGAAATACAAAGTCAATAAGTAGTAAAACTGATGCAGTGGCAAAGTGGTACAAGAATATCAGCTGAAAGTCGGTTGGGCGAATTTTAATAATGTATTTCAGATAGCTGACATGTAAAACTATTATACTGTTGCAAACTCATAAATAAATATAAGCTGAAATTTTAAAAAGAGGAAATTGATGACAGTTTTCAGGTGAATACCATATCACCCAGTCTCACAACTTTACAGGGGGCACGGGTGGCCCAGGCGTCTAAGGCGCCGCGATTCGCTGTGCAGAGTTGCCTCCCTTGGGCACGCCAGGAACCTATGATTGTGGGTTCGAATGCCGGTTCGCCCCGATTATGTTTCTAGGTTTGTCGGCACCATACCCGTGCTCGTGGGTTTCACCGAAGTGGTAAAGGTCTGAGACCTGCATCGCTTCGGGCTTTCCTCCCACATTAAGCTGACACGCCGTGATATAACTGGAATACTGTTAAAAGCGGCGTTAAACCCAACTCACTCACTCACAACTTTACACCCTTCGGATATTTTATAGCCGGAGATCCACATATTAATTTTGATAAAAACGGTTTTATTGCCTTTGATGGGGTTAAGATCGGTGGCCTTTGACGCGTCCATGATTTGTTTTCTTGGGAAACAGGCTAATGCCTGTAGAATCATAAGCATTAGCGGCAAGGCTCAATTAGCTGCCATATTTGGAACCAGCACGACAACGCCTGTCCCCGATCCAACAACCATCTGGAAGGGTTCCACTGTGGACTGAAAAGGAGAATGCCCCGATCTCACCCTAACATCTATCAGTTCTTGAAAGAGATCAAGAAATTGAAAAGGCAGACAGACGCTCCAGGAAACAAATTGATCTTGAAGGATCATGCAGACCCCGAGCTCGTGTTGACAGACTAAAGACTAAAGACACAGCTTCTTAGTGGAAGAAAAACTGTAATGCAATTTCTTGATGCCGTTGGATATGTACTAAAGCTACAGTAATCATGAGTCATTATTATTATTACTGCATAATGTAAATATCAGCTATTAAACAATGTATGAAGCTTCAAGATTGTCTTGTCTGTTTAACCTTCTTTTGGGTCAGTTCATTATTTTAGAGGTAACACAGCACTTGACTTATGTGCAGTCAGCTGTAAATTTGTTTTGATAAGGGTGTAGGCGAAATGAGGTGTAGGCGAAATGAGGACAGGCCCAAAGGACAGGTTCCTGGCTTTTGCGCGCGATGTCGGCAACATGGCAACACTAGAGATCCTGTATCACCACAGCGGCCCAGCGTCGTTACACCCGGCTCCTTCCCCTTCGAAACACGACACACTGCATCGTCCTATATCTGATCCGACCGTTTATTTGAAACCGTTTACAAGCTGCAGGATTCCGAGTAAGAACGCCTTGCGTTATCGACTTCAACGGTTGCAGTGTTCTCTTCATCAGTGGCTTCGAAATAGTTTACGTAACGTTTGGTTTTGTGACGAACCGGGTTTTCTTCTTTTCAGGAGAGATGAACAGAACTGTGTGTATCGACAGATTCGTTGGAGGATGTGCCTTCTTCAGATGCAGATTTTTAGGCCAAATGTGGACACACACGGCACCAGGCTTTAGAACGTCCTTGCTTGAGACCGTTACGTCACCGGCACGTTAACGTTGGATGTCGATGTCAAAACACATATAAATTGTTCATATCGATGTGTATAGAGATCATGTCAATGTCAATATACGTGAGGTGATGTCAGGTGAAATGGGGTTTAACGTCGTGTCCAAGATTATTGCACTTATATAGCGACGTTGGGCGTGTGGCTGCTTGTACTAGTCCGGACTGATGCCGATTTATAGTGCTAGCACACTGAGATACCATGCCGCAGTTTAACATGAATACCCCACTCAGACACAGTGTACTGACTCCGAGCCGACCAGTTATTCTTTTAGCCCCTTAAAGCTAAAGGGTAACAACAAGTACCATCTTTTGGTATGACGCGGCCGGGCACCGAACCCCGGACCTTCAGCTCTCCGGGCGGACACCCTACCACTAGACCACGGAGGCAGTCCAATGTCAATATACACATAGCCCGTCAATGTCGATATGCATCGTTAAGGTCGAGATATACATGGTCCTCGCTGACAAGGTACACTTGGAAATGTTGAGATAGACGTCACATACATCGAATGTATATATTTTCATGCAAATATAGTCATTTAATAACAATATAACTGTCCTGTGTTAATGTGTGAGGGGAACGAATGCATAATAAATTGTCATTCATTAAGTTTACAACAACCATGGTCTGAATCTGAAATGGTTACGTGTATGCCCTCCTCATAACCAAGGGGTTGAAGACGAATACCATTTTCCCATATTTTATTTTTATAATACCAAAATACATGTTTATCTGCCTAAAGTGTGATTCTTTTAGCTGTGTGGTATTACTCAGAAACCTATGAAGATATCTATGTCAAGGTTATGAATCAAAACAAAACTTTCTCATTAAATTATGATGTATCTTCTATGTACTTACATATCATATTCACTATCTCTGTACAGTCAAGTCCCGTTAATCCGACATATGATTATGTCGGATTAACGAGTATGTCGGATAAACGAAATTTATTAGCATCAACGTTCGTGATCGAAAATCGGACAACTACACGACAGATAAGGAATACAAACACGTAATAAAAAAATATGAAATAAATATTCATATTGTTATGTTACATTGTTGGCGGAATATGTTTTCTAATCATGCAACTTCTAAAGTTTAACACAAAACAACTGTTACGGACTGTATGACCGATTCAAAATACTTTAAAAAGCATAGTCTGGAATGGAAGTCGCAACTTTGAAACTGGTACCCAAAGCTTAAGAAAGCTGCTGTCTAAGTGGCTAACGTCGACTTCCTGTTGGTCATTTCATTGGTAGGTCATAGTTCGCGAAAGGTTGTTCTGACGTGACCTGTAATGGGATGTCCTCGTCGATAGCGAGAACTTGTATCTGATTTTAATAAGATTTAGGTAATCTAAGCATGTGAAGTATCCTGTTTTCTTTATTTAAAGCATTAATTGTTTATTGTTAAGCAAGTTTATCTCTGCGGCCGTTGTAATATGCAGCTACCTGCCGATTCGTCTCGCATCGACACACGCGCTGTGTACTCGCGGGCAGATGACCACGGAGTACTGTGTCGGATTAACGAGACTAATTAATGAGTGATTTCGGTAATTGTTGCACATTAGGTGTGTCGGAGTCGGGAGACTGTCGGATTAACGGGTCTAAATAGCACTGATTTATTCGGTTCCCATCATTAGTGTCGGATAAAGCCGATTGTCGGATTAACGAGTGTCGGATTTACGAGACTTGACTGTACATGGGTTTATGACCTTCGTAGGAATAACAGACTTGTTTAGAATCTGATTGAAATGGATAGCTCGACTCATATGTTAATGTCATCATCTTGAACCCTTGACCGCAACCCACTCAGACCAACTATGCCAGATATTCTATCCTGGCAGGAGATTGATGACATGGCTTGCGTGGAATTTGACGGACACTGGTAATGACGAGTGTTAGGCTTAATCTGCACTGAATGTGTTTTTGTTTTTTTATTCAACATCACGATCGTCTTGTTTTGAACGAATCTCAAGGATTCTTACTGCACCAGGATAATTAAGATGATGATGTACGTATCTCCTAACACATTTACTCCCACTGAATGGTAATACGATCTTTTCAAGGTTAAATTTTATTAATCATATCATCTTCACAATCTTCCAAACGTATGTATATCGTTAATAGAAATATCTCTTCAGTTGGTAACAAACGAAAGGGACGTGTCCTTTGGAGTATCTTCCGTGTCCTAATGTGTTTTTTCACAATGCCACAACGTGTCTAATGAAGAACGAAGCGTGGTTTATTTCACGATAAAACAAGACGTCATTTCTAGGGATTCGTACATGAGCTTGCAACTTGATGATTTAAATTGGACGACGTTAGTTTTTACAGGGAAGTGTCCAGTGAGTTGTTCCCCATAGATGTAGATGAACGTAATGGCCGAAAAATCGCATCCAAAAGTGGGAGAGATATGACAATCAGTTTTGGGAGAAAAGGTACAGATAGTCGACGTGAAAATTGTGATAATATCTGGGAAATACCAAACTAAACCCCCATGTTCATAACATGGACTTGTCCGACATTGCCGAGGTCGGATTGTATTCAGGGAGTCATCATTATTTTAATACCGACCGGTAAATAGTTTTGAAGCGTGTACAGTATATTAACATCCTTAAAAAAGCTGTACATAATGTTGATATCTCCTCTAAGAAATAAACAACTCGTGATTGTCCTTTATAGTACAATAAAACACTGCAGGGAGAATAAACAAGTCGGGGCTGCGCCCCTCATGGTTTATCTTGAACGATCGCCACATGATTACATACCAAGACAAATTGCTATTTGCATATGAAGAGCTAAGAGCCACAAGGGCCAATGTCATGTGGAGTCTGTTTTGAGAAAAGTGATGAAAACACATAATATTATGCATGTTGATGAACTTTGTTTACCGATACATTCCTAGACATTAAAGCATTCTCGCAGCAGAGACATAAATGTTGTTGTAAAAAAACCCTTTCAAATAAGGAAATAAACTTACGTTTTTAATTTGTGTAAGGGTGGAAAGGGCCAATGTCTGTATTTTGGCCCCTTTTTACTCTCAGGCATTTGCATGGGATTTAATATGTGAGATTGATAAACTACTACTGAAAGTATAAACATATACTATTGAAGCACTTTTAAATGATTTAAACTAATGCCAACTTTGTTGAAATAGTTGAAAGATAATAATAAGGTGTCCAAACTTTCAAAACCCCTCTCAGACAACCAGTCTCAACCACGAGAGCTAAAAGGGCCCAAATCTAGCAAAGTGACTTTAGCTCTTTTGGAACTTGACTTTGGCCCTTTCATAGAATTTTAGCTATATTTCAAAAACGTATAAATGAAAACATACAATATTTTTTCTACAGGTAGACAAGAACTCATAGATGTTATTTATGTAATAATAAGCAAAAAGGGCCAAAGTGCATTTTGGCCCCTTTTAGCTCTAAGCTCTTCATATATTACCTTACATACATATCACATATCACATATCACATAGTCCGCCTCCGCAACTCTGCACAGCGAATCGCGGCGCCATAGACGACTAGGCCACCCGTACCCCCGGTCTCCAATAGAGCCCTAAGTGTATATTTCATATGTCCAAGATAAACAACTACTTATTACATTGTGTACATTCAGAAGATCTTGACTGAGCATTAACATATCACGTAGGTAAAGACAAAGTCATGCAAATGTGTGCCATATCGGCCAATATTTCTTTGTTTTAAATAATATTTCTAAATCATTTCTTATAACATATAACGTGGTATTTACCCATCAAATCAACAAAACATTTATTATACAATCATCATCATCATCATCATCATCATCATACTACTACTACTACTACTACTACTACTACTACTACTACTACTACTACTACTACTACTACTACTACTCACTCAGAGACCTCTTTTGCTGTGCCCCATCACGTCTTGCCATGCTTGTTTCCGTTAAGCCAAAGAGAGACTGGCATCCAGATCAGCCAGGAATGGTTTCGTGTTGGAAGCAATTATGTTTCTGACGTTGTATCTGTCATGTTTCGCCGAGTGCCGTGTTCGATGTTAAGAAATGGGTTTTATACATCAGTATGTATGACATTCTGCTTGCGTAAAAGAAAGACAATAGACGTGCTTCATAAAATCCTACTCGTTCACTCCCTCGCATGTTGGTGTTCATGCGAAAGTATTCAGTCACTGAAAACGTGCCCATACACCATGAACGTTGATAACGTTGATAATCAGTTCCGTTGCCAATTCTCTGTTGATCAGGAAGTGGTAACGGGGTTATGGAGTTACATGTTAAGTGAGTGAATGTTATTTATGCCACGGGTAGTGATATTCCAGTTGTATCACGTAGGACTGTCCAAACGCGTTTGGGTTAGGCAAACAAGTGACTGAATGCATGAGCAACGATCCACGCCATCTTCGCAAGATGACACACACTCACCAATGTCATAGAGTAGTAGGCTCAAACGACTCCCCTTAAATTTGACTCGAGAGTCATATGGGCCTAGGCTCACATGACTCCCCTAGTCAGACTCACAACAATCCCTCTTGGCTCAGCTAACTCCCCTACTGGGCCAAAATGACTCCCCTTGTTTTGAAATAAAATGATTACAGAAAAGATCTGACATATCTTGTATTATAAAGGTTTTCATCCCCTCTTCCTCAAATTCTATTCTGAAATGTCAAATTGACATTTGTTTTAGTACCAGTTATTTTATTACAGGTTTATATTTAACTTTATTTGGAAAAGAACTCAAGGTGCCTCTCTTAAATCACTAAGTCATAAGAAATTTATAATGAAACTAAATCTCAATCCTTGCAAGATAGAAGATACTGCCAAAAATTAACTTTTTTCTTTAAAATGTATAATAACCAATTCCCAAGCTATCTTTGTGATTTGATCCCAAACTTTGTCTCCGAAACTACAAACTATAATTTAAGAAACAGTTTTGAAATATAGGGAATTTATAGCCGTACTTCTTCTTACGCCAATTCCTTTTTACCAGACACAATACACTTATGGAATGCTCTACCAAATTCCTAAGAGTCAAGTAGTCTGTCAGAATTTAAAAACCTAATTACGAAAACCGAAAATAAGACTTTTTTTACCTTAGCTATGGCACTCGATTCTGTCAAATCGTTTACTGTCGCCTCAGTCTCGGTTGTAGCGACCTAAACGCCGATAAGTATTATAACAGACATTTAATTGACAGTCCGTGTTGCTCCTGTGGATATCAGAGTGAAAACGCCCTACATTATTTTTTCACTTGCTGTAACTATACTCAGATAAGACTTAATATGCACTTTTACACTACCGGTTATAACCTGGATACTATTATGAACGGATACAATGAACTTGCTCACTCTGAAAACCAGAAATTAGTTGAATCCGTCCACGATTTCATCATCAAGACAAAACGTTTCAGCGCTTCACAAATTTATAATTAAATTAACCGGACAATAACCTCATGATTGACTATTACTTTTGTTACAAACGACTTGTTAGACACACACAAGCTGTAACTTTCTATTTATGTTCACTTTGTATTTGTATTTGATGTAATATGTACAAACATATTATTCAAATAATGTCTATATCGATGACGTCACATCCTTCATTTCAATATGTAATATATGTTGTATGGGAGCGGTGTTAACATAAGCTGTAAAGCTTGTTCACCACTCCCAACTCATTTCAATGAATAAACATATGTTAAGACCAAATCACTATACTTTTCTTAACCTATAATTTATTTTCAGAATACTCCCCCTATTCTATATCCAATTCTTTCATATCAGGCTCAAACTTCTCCCCTTTGCTACATCCAATTTTTGAGTATCAGGCTCAAACTACTCCCCTTTTCTACATCCAATTCTTGAGTATCAGGCTCAAACTACTCCCCTTGTATACCCTCGATTTCCATATTACTCGGATCAGTTCACACGGTACTACTACAAATCAACATTCATATACCCCAGACAGAGTGGGTTTATATTTAAAGCTGATGCATTCTAATTCAAAGGTTTAAATTTCACTTCAGCAACTTTCCAGTAATACAACGGCGGGATACACCAATGGGCTCCAGTGTACCTACCCATGGGGGGACTCGGACCCGTGCTTTCTGGGTGACGAGCGAACGCTTCAAACCTTTAGGCCACTCCACATCAGATCAGAAGATGACTGGTGTCTTCTCAACAACTCCTACTTCATTTATATGAGGGTCGTGTTCATGAAGAAACACAATCCTGCTTGTTTCAACGGAAACGTTTGTCCTTGCGTTTTGTACTCCGTGAGTAGAAAGGCGATGCTTCAAAGAAGAATCTGCTCACAGACACTGGCGAAATGTTTACCACACACACCTTAAATTAGATCTTGCAACATGTTATGCAAGTAAATGTAGGCTATGTACACGCCACAGTGTATTTTATGGACTGTAAGCCGATGTGTCTATTAGTACACACGCAAGAAAGGAATAATCTGTGTCGTACAGTGCATTTTGTCAAAATAATAAAAACATTATATATTGAGTGTAATTAGTGGATTATATAACATGTGATATGGCTTGAAGGGGTGTGGGATATTGTTGGGGACACAATATTTCTTCTGAGACATCTTCAGGACATGCAAAGTCCTTGTGACTGATACAAGAGAGGGTCACGTGTCTTCACAAACGAAGCTTCACTGGGTCTTGTGAAAAGATGCTAATAGAGTGTCTCAGACTAAGGCAGACCCTTTGGTGGACTATTGTATGGGACCCGTGAAGATTCCGGGGTAGAATAGGTCTTCAGCAACCCATGCTTGCCGTAAAAGGCGACTATGCTTGTCGTAAAAGGCGACTAACGGGATCGGGTGGTCAGGCTCGCTGACTTGTTTGATGCATGTCATCGATTCCCATTGCGCGGATCGATGCTCATGATGTCAATCACTGAATTGTCTGGTCCAGACTCAATCATTTACAGACCGCCGTCATATAGCTGGAATATTGCTGAGTGCGGCGTTAAACAACAAACAAACAAATAAAACTATTGTATTGATAAAGAAGTAACCATATCGATATATTAAATGATGTTGAAAAAAAGACATGGTTAATGATAATAGAAGATGCAATTGTATCACCGTAAGTAGGAGGCAATGTTTATACAGTAGAGTAGATATCGATATACTGGAGTAGAGAAGCCTGTTGTGTACACACAAGGGCAGTGATGACAATCATCGGTGAAGTCAGAGACATAAACAAAGGATGAAGCCAGTAATATAAACAACGGGATTATGGCTGATTGGGGTCTTTGATGAGTTGATGGTACGCCGGGGGTATGTAACAGCCTTGTTCACGGTTGATTGACGGCTGGAGTCTTTTGATGTTGATGGCTCCTTCCATGATCTTGAAGTCATTGAAGTTGGTGGTGAGGGATGTGACTCTCTCCAACTGAATGCTGTGACTTGGGTTGTCACGGGTGGGGTCTGATAGAGCTGATTTAGAGTCATCTTTGGAGACTGAGCTTTGATGTTCTTTTTTTTCGGGTTTTGAGGGGCCTAGATGTTTCTCCTATGTAAGATTTCCTCAATTGCATGGAATGTGGTACACTGCTTCTGGGGGTTCTAGCTTGTTGACACTAGTTTGAGACGCATGTGTTTCTTCTGTAAATATTTGGGAGACGCCTATAGCATCACTTGAAGAAAACACTGTTGGTAAATTAATAATTTCAGCTGTGGATGTGATGTGTGTGACATACCCAGGTGATGTGGAGATATAAATAGACAAATGATTCATGGGGGAGGATTACAAGACACTTGCATGATGTTGTTCATGATCATATAATTTTTTAATTTGACGTTTACACGATATACGGCTTTTCCATTGGACGAGAGGTCGGTCACATGACCGCGAAATTGACGTTCATAAGTGTATGAACGACACAATTTGACGTTCATACGTTTTTCACGAGACCGTGTTCTTGAAATGACGTAAACACTGATGGACTACTTCCATATTCCCGGGGAAACCCCTGGGAATTCTCTAGCACGAAAACATACATAAGCATTATTTCTGATCATTTAGAAACTTTAATCTTGGTCTCAGCATTTCAGTATACATTGAGAAACGTAAGAGAGTTTGACTGCATGATTGTTCACGAATTTCCTCGCTACGGCCCATCCTAATGAACAAACGACAAAATGCACATCCAAACTATCGTCATTATCGACTAGATATGTGTCAAGGCTGACAGTGACCGTCTCCGGCAATCTACGAATTTACCTTGGTGTCTGTTTGACGCATCTTTAATCACCTTTCAATAATCGGTCAGTTTATCAATGATGACTAACACATGTAACCGCCACAGGTTCATTAACAACTTCGGAAATCCTCACGTCACGTTTATCGTGTCGGCCATTTTGACGTCTTGTACTTGATGTATATGTATTACGACGCGCTGTCATTGTGACTGACTTACTGAGGTAGTTCAATACATACCTTTCTCATCTAATGGGGATATTATATGAACACATGTGTTGCGTAAGATGTTTCTGAAGAGCAAGTTCTGTATCCATACGCTCATGTCACCTCTCTTTTTGGGGAACTATTTTATTCCGCGATATAGCTGGTTGTTGTTGGCTGTCAGTGTAAACATGAAGTCACTCGTACTAAATAAAATTGTGTTTAGATCTTGGCCTACATTCTTTGACGTAAGAGATTGTGATAAAAAAATCATAACAATTGACCTTCATAGGGTCAGGGCCAAACATTGTATGAAACACTCTATGAAAGTTCATACTCCAATGAACTCACACAAAGTGAAGGTCAATTTTTAAGTATTTAGTGTGTGTTGGACATTTTGTACATGTATGCTATTTATTTGCTGATTGTTTTAAGTGCATTGGATACATTCACAGTCAACCACACAACCGTTTTAAATGGAGTTTATCTGTGAAGTAACACGGTTGCTTTAACGAAGACACTCCTAAACTGTTATCTGTTGTTGGGAAACCCATGATGCGTTTGAGCGATGTGTATGGGATATTTACCCCAGTACAAAATTTTAAACGTTTGACACATACAATAAATAGATGAATGACGACGCCATTGTTGTGTGTTGTCAATGTTCTGTCATTATTACAGATGAAGCCGAATAACATTATCAAAACATGCGACAGCTCCAGAGGAAGGTGTAGTTAAAGGGAGGTAACTTCTATCGACCACGAGAGCTGAGCCAACTGAGACAAGAGGAATGATGGAATCTGTCCAGTCTCTTCGGTGTTAGTAGTTTTTCCCTGTGAATGATTGCCCTATATTCACCCCATGACACATGTGTATGTACAAACACGATGAAGGTACATGCAGATAATTTGTACTGACACTACTTTAAAAGCAGAAGAATACGGAAGAAAAGAATAAATGGATATTCATTTTAGGTAAATACTGAAAAGTAAAGAAAATAAGTAAAACTGTTGGCGACAGAAACCTCATATACTAAATATTCTGAGGCGAACTAATCTTTGTAACAACAGCTTAACATTAAATTTACAAAAAGTGATTTAACTTGAAAAGTAATATATCCCATTGAAAACGATTGTATTGGTGCTTCAATAATAACGAGAAGCGATGTGAATATGTATGTATCTAAGCATGTGTTTGTTTTTAAGGTCGCACTCAGCAATATTCCCGCTATTAGGCGGCAGTTTGTAAATAATCGAGTGTGGACCAGACAATCCAGTAATTGACATCAAAATAATCGAACTACGCAATGGGAATACAATGACGTACCTGAAGCAAGTCGCCGACTCTGACCTTAAACGCCGCTTTAACAGTTTTCCAGTTATATCACGGCGTGTCAGCTTAATGTGGGAGGAAAGCCCGAAGTGATGCAGGTCTCAGACGTTTATCACTTCGATGAAACCCACGAGCACGGGTATGGTGCTGACAAACCTAGAAACATAATCGGGGCGCAACTCTGCACAGCGAATCGCGGCGCCTTAGACGACTGGGCCACCCGTGCCCCGTACTGAAGATCAATTCTAACACGGTTGTACACGGGGTCTAGCTGTGAAAAGTAAGTGCCAGTTTCTTAATAGTTCATGTGCATAAATAAATGAAATACGCTATAAAAATGAAAATCTCGTAAAAGTACCGTATCACTAACGATAGCTAATAGTGAGTCTGTATTTTATGAATAAATAAAGTTTAAAAACACAATCATGAATAATATAGCTACTAGGAACAAGCATCAAAACATAATTCGGAGTATAAATAAGCCCTCTTCGTGTATCATATGTAGACTTTTTTCCTGTACTACGTAACATAGACTTGACAATGTCCTACAGAATATGATGGTGATATTAGTTATGAAGGGTACATTCATATAGATTCTATCAGAAACATACTTTTTGCCCTTGTCAATATTTCCTTGGTGGTTTCTAATATACCATATTGTATACGACCAACAGTACAATAGTGCTGTGTATAATACGTGTACAATTGTGTGTGGTATCACTCTGCACGTGTGCGAACATTTAAATGAATGCCTGTCGTCGGGTGATTGGTTGGTTTGTTGTTTAACGCCACACTCAGCATTATTCCAGCAATATGACGGCGGTCTGTATATAATCGAGTTTGAACTAGACAATCCAGTGATTAATATCATGAGCATCGATCCACACAATTGGGATCGATGACATGCATAAACCAAGTTGAGCCTGACCACCCGATCCCGTTAGTCGCCTTTTACGACAAGCATAGTCACCTTTTACGGCAAGCTTGGGTTGCTGAAGACCTATTCTACCCCGGAATCGTCACGGGTCGCCTGTCATCGGACGTGATAGAAACCAATAATCGTGGGCTCGTTAACAATATCCGTGCTCGCGGGTTTTAAAGTTAAGAAGCAAGCCAAATCTAGTATTTAAACTTTTAAAAAAACTTTTCACATTTTCAGCCCCAAACAACATAAACTTCTCGTGCGTGGATCATTCTTTAATTCCAACTATCCAGATGCTATGAATATTTCCACATTTAGATTGCATTGGGAAGGCATTCATAAACAAAAGATTCCATTGCAATGCTTTTTGTTATTTGTCTTATTTGTTATTTTGTGTTGTCTTGTGTTTTGTGCAGACTCAGATATACTACTGACAGAAAAAAAGGTAACTGTAACTCACATTAAGTTCAATAAAGATATATCTATTCTCAAAATAAAAAATGCATCTTTAAAACAAATTCACGAATACATTTCTATTATTTCTACAGCAGGGCAACACTCAAGACTTGCCACATGCCAGTCGTCCATGTGTGACGTCACGTCAACAAGGCAATAAAATTAGGTTAGTGAATCTACGGAATATATAATAGAAGAAGAAAAATATTTTATTTCCGTGTCACACACTGTACAACAATGACAATTAAAATACACAATCTGATCGGCAGCGGACATCTGTATAAAGTTTGGAGTTGATTGAGAAGCTAAATTCCATAAATCATAGTATACTGGCGTCCAGTGGAACTCTTTCCTGTTACTCAACTCAGTATGGGGGTGGACGTGTAAAGGTATGGGGTGGCATCACTGTCAATGGCAATTTGAATGGCGTACGCTACCGGGACGACATCATTCGAGATCATGTAACGTCAATTTGCAGACGATAATGTCCATCCACACGTCCCCCAGGCTGTTTTCAATCATCTGGAGTCTTCAACACACCGCCCCTGCCTAGCCTGTATCAACACAAATGATGGTCACATCCGATACTGACAATGTTCATTGAGTTGTTAGACCACCCCTCGCCAAGGCATGCCGCTCTGTCTCCTGTTTCCAGGTATGGGTTTTGTCAATGAATTTATTATGATAAAACATTAATCAGACGAATGACCAAATATTATGTCGTAGTTGTTTTTCAATAACATGCCATTTACACTTTATGCAGCACAGATGTAAGGAAAACACTAAGTCTTCATTCCTTGATACATGGGGCACAAACTCCAGTCTTATTAATTTCAGAGACAACCTATAAAACATCAGAAGGAACCATTATGACTTAAGTAGTGAACTCGCACTTTCAAACTTACACCGTCCGCTGTGTGCACGACGAGCAAATCTAGGATTACCTAACTTCTTTGAGTGGCATTTAGAAGTTGGAATGGTAACTAAGACAAAATTGTTATTGATGAGCAACTTCTTCTAGGATTACCTGCTATGGGAATCAAATTCTCGATTGGTACTAATATGTATCTCTGAGGTTCGCCCTTTCACAGCCTACTTATAGCGATCTCTGTTTTTCTTTATGCAAGAGCGTATTACTGTGAGAATAGCAAATATCGCGAGTTCAAGAAAAGAGATAGACCAAGCCTAAAGTTCAAGTACCAGTCTTCCCTGAAATGATTCATAGTTAAGGCTGACAATCCTTGGCATGATATTGTTCATGTTCGTGTGTTTAGTGTGTGATGAACATTGTTCGTGTGTGCTATTTATTTGCTGGTTGTTTGCAGTGCCTTGAATACATTCACAGTCCACCACACAAACGTTTAAAAATGTCCAAACGTGCACACTCCCTGACTGACATCTGTTGTTGGGGAAACCCATGATGTGCTTGAGCGTTGTGTATGAGGTTGATGTTTGCCACATTGCACAGACACAGGCGATAAATAGGGGAATGACGACGCCAATGTTGTGTCTTGACATCGTTCTGTCATGTTAAGAGGTGATCATTATCATTATTTTATTATTATTCTACAATCTCACCAGGAATGTTTGTTTGTTTGTTTGTTTGTTGTTTAACGCCGTACTCAGCAACATCCCAGCTATATGACGGCGGTCTGTAAATAATCGAGTCTGGACCAGACAATCCAGTGATTGACATCATGAGCATCCATCCATGCAACTGGGATCGATGACATGCATCAACCAAGTCAGCGAGCCTGATCACCCGATCCCGTAAGTCGCCTTTTACGACAAGCATAATCACTTTTTACGGCAAGAATGGGTTGCTGAAGACCTATTCTATCCCGGATCTTCACGGATCACCTCACCAGGAACGATGCAAGTCATATAATACACCTCACCAGGAACGATGCCAGTCATATAATACGATGCTTGGTGCCGCGATTGGACGGATGTTAGATCAACGCGAACTACAACATACGGTTAAGCTGCTGATGGAATCTGTTCTGTGTGGTTAATGTTGTAAGGTAGTAAGTTTGTTAATTATCCCTATAAATAGTTGCCCTATATTCACTTCATTACTCATGTGTATACATAAATAATATGACAAAGATATATTTTGAAACATGTACATACCAGATACCTTTGACCATAAAACTAAGAACAATGTTGGAGAAGAGATTTATGAATACTTATTTCCGGTTCGGAGATATTGAAGTTTACAGAAAGTAAGTAAAACTGTTTTGGACAGAAACCTCAAGTACTAAGTTTTCTGAGGCGAGTTAATTATAAGAACAAACAATTTTCATGAAGTTCACACAAAGTGAATTTACACATGTACGTGAATAGTAATAAATCCCATTGAGTTTATTTATGGGGCTCCTAAAAATGCGGGAAGCTCTCGTTATATATCTAAGCTTTTCTTTATTTTTCATTGTTAAATGCCGCGCTGAGCACTACACAAGATTTTTGACGGCGGTCTGTAAATAATTCAGTTTGGATCAGACAATCCAGTGATTGACATTACGAGCATCGATCTACGTAATGGGAAAATGATGACATGCATCCTCCGTCTGACGCCTGGGTTCGTGAAGACAAATTCTATACCGGATCGTGGGTCTAGCAGTGAAAATAAAACGAGTCTTTTGAAAGTTTATGTTTAATAGTTTAATCAAAAAATGAAATGCGCTATTAGAATGCGAATCGCGTCAAAAACTGTGTCACTAGCGGTAGCTGATAATGTGTGTCTAGTTAATTAAAGACCCGTGAAGATTCCGGGCTAGAATTGTTCTTCAGCAACCCATTCTTGCCGTAAAAGGTGATTATGCTTGTCGTAAAAGGCGACTAACGGGATCGGGTGGTCAGGCTCGCTGACTTGGTTTATGCAAGTCATCGATCCCAATTGCGTGGATCGATGCTCATGATATTAATCACAGGATTGTCTGGTCCAGACTCGATTATTTACATACCGCCGTCATATAGCTTTAATATTGTTGAGTGCGGCGTTTAACAACCAACCAACCAACCAACTAGTTAATTAAAATAGAATAGTGACTCAAAGTATATATTTTTTGTGTTGGTTTCCGGTAGCTATATTATTCATTATCATATAGATTTTTCTTGAAAACAGACTTATTTTCCCGTTCTACTTTAAATAGACTTGTATCACTACGGAAGTTTATCCCAGATTAAGTTGACACTCCGACGTATAACTTGAATACTGTTCAAAGCGATATTAAACCAAAATCACTCACTCAGTAAATAATCATTGAGGCCCATGTCCGGTGTCCCCCGTCATTATATTGCCAAAGTTTCCTTAAACAGCATACTTCCTCACTCACTCAGTCACTCGGAAGTCACCATCTGTTGCCCACGTAATTTTCAGTTCTAATGTTTAATATTAGCTATTAGACTACGGCTTTTTATTGATGTTTCTACTTCTCATAAACAACGTGATGTGGCCAATACCATTATTGTTATTAGATTCTTTATTTTAGTGATATATATTTGGAGTTATTTGTTTTTCGACCATGACACAAGTGCATTTTGGTTTATCGACTTTGTACATCAGTATCTCACACGACAGATTTGAGGTAATTACTTGATTGCAAGAAGCGCTAACTCTTCTTTGGGTGTCCTTAATATTGATTTGTAGGCCACAGACTAGGCATATGAAAGTCTCTCCAATCTTCGCTGTATGCATGAGCATCGGGAACATTTTGGGTTATCTGCTAAGGGGAATCAAATACGCGATTGGTACAAAGTCTCTCAAAGTTACGCTTCTTCAGAGCCTACTTACGACAAACTCTGCTTTTCTGTATGTAGTAACGAATTACTGTGAGAACAGCAAAGGTCATGAGTTCAATGACAGATAGAATTAGCATAAATTTCAAGTACCAGTCTTCCCCGAAATGTCCCATAAGTTGACCCGTGCAATATTGCAAAAGAAATGTACCTGTGAGATCTCCAAATGTACAGAGCCCTACCACTACTGGTGTCAGTGTTAACCAGCTCCCGCACCAGACCAGCCCACCCGCCAATAGGGGACCCGAAAACAGACCTATTATCATTGTTCCAATCCACAGCCACACTTCACCAAATGGAGTCAGAACTATTACTGACGCCGATGCCATTAACACACTAATGAGACATGTATAGATTAATACTGTCTGCCTCATATACAGGCTGAGGATTGTTCCCAGAATCCTGCCAAGTGTGAAAAACATCCAATATGCTGATGTCATATTAGCCATTCTCTGGGCACTGAGATGCAGATGACTTGTCACACCATACACTGATAGGTAACCACCATAAGCATACTGTAAGCCACTGTAAGACATATTTGCAAAAACTAGACATATATAGAATAATATAGCACTCGGTCTAGATATTGGTTCGGGTCCTTCTTCCATGATTGTATAATCGCCATTTGTTGAAGCATTACGTTGATATTGCATTGTATCTCTCCTCTCCAAAAGGAACAATGTGATGAATCCTAAAAATGCCGGAAGATGAAGTGAGCCAAGGGTTATGTAAAGATCTTGCATTTCCGAATTAGCATTACTTTGTATGTTCTTTATGGAGAGAAGATCACGAAATGACTTGCAGTCTTGTGAAGAAGAGGAGTTGTTAGTCGTTTGATTGGTGGCGAGAGGAGTTCTGTCTTGATATGCAAGGAACGGCTCTGCAATGAGAGGGCCAATGATGCCTCCGACAGAATAAGATATGAACACGCCGTGCAGTATGGCTGAGATTCCAGGGAATACAATACCGCACTGGTAAATCACACCTAAAATAATGAGACATTTGCATGAGCGATACAAAGGAAAGTAATGCTAGATCCTCAGGTTCTGTTGTGCACCTGAGTCAAACTGTGGTAATATTCCTACTCTACAATGACGTCCTATGAATAAGTGTCATATATACCAATGCTCTATAGCATGAGCAACCATCCACGCCATCAGTGTACACCATTGTACACACAATTAGGCACGAGGGACATCACTGCCCTTGAACTAACTGTTTGACATGCAATAAATACATTACACAATAGCTCAGCATAATGGTAAACTTTGTAACAATCATAGCCGAGTGTTATTGTCACCAATACATCAGAGATCCAGTGATCTAAGGTACCTCAATAGCTGTGCACTTATCCACTGATTATTGGGCTGATGTCATCTTGACAATTTTCCTCGGTCGGTTTAAACCATGATGTTTCACCAAGAGACACATATAGGTCTACGATCGGCTGACTAAAATCATTATGTACTTCTAAATGTACGTGGTAAGCAACGGTTTTCATCGGGGGAAAACTATAAAATCGCGATAACGTCATACAAATACGATTCAAGTCATATAATACTTACAATTCACGCCGCATGCCGAAACAATCCCTATGACTCCAATCGTCACACAAGCTACATAGAAATGTGGAGTCATTGCGAACAACACAACACTTGTCCCCTGAAGGAACATGCAAACAATGAAGACGAGGTTAGAATCCAGGAACTTCAATATCACCATGGAGCCTAGACTTCCAACACCTTCAGCAGTAGCAAGTATAAGGAAGAGGTTCGACATTTGTAACATACTGGCTTGGAAGAGATGCTTGAGATCACGTAAAGTTGGTCCTAATGCGCCAACGGAGGCTCCCTAAAGAATAAACTGAATATCACCAACAGTCAAGAAGTCCCGTATACATTACGTATTAGTTATACAAAGAAATTGCATTAATTGACATTAAGTGGTGAATCATCTGCCGATTATGAAGGTCTTTTTGCACATGCTTGTGGGGCGTATGGTGCCGTGAGACCATAGGGTCCAAGCTTACTTTGATCTTACTGACTTGTGACACATAGTTAAGGTTTAATCAGTTTGTGTCACAACGTTCATCACGTTCATCACTCGAAACAGGTAAATTGTGTTTTCTTTGTTGTTATATATTTACCACTTACAATCATGAATAGGTAATAGCTCCACATAGATACTTTGCACACATTCTTCCAAAGTACCATTGAGGATTGGGTCAAATGCTTCCAAGATGGTTAAATAGTTGTACCTTGGCAAGGAAAAAAATGCAGTTTGCAAAGTACAAGAATCTTTTTCACCACATATATGTGGATGTTAATAGGGAACGTCAAAGCCAGAGAATAGCTAGAGTCGATTACCAGTTTTAATTTGATTCACATAGTCATATTATTCAACATCACGTTGTTCATTAAATGCAATGCAATTTACGTTAAACATAAAAAGGCAGTCAGTCTCGATTATCTGCCCAAACGGTACATGATTGTTGCTGAACGTCACACAGCAGTACACCTAGCATGCGACAGCAAACCGTGAGCAGACAATCCAGATACAAGGTACAGTTAAAAACTCAAAGCAAAACATACCTCTTGCTTCAAGGGAGCCACTAAGGAGAACGTCTTTCCTTTCCCCAGAGGTACTTACTTGGAATCTACAAGATAGAAGCATACACATTTTAAGAAGACCTTGACCTAACCTTTAGTGTCATCACCGATTTTCAGTGTTCCATTCAAATAATTGTCACCACTTTTTGCATTTACGGCATACTTTGCCTGTTTCGGTGGATAACAAACAAAACTTTGCACTTACCTGAAACAGGTCACACTGATTATTGCAAGAGCAACAACCAACACGTCAATCTCGCCGCCTCCAACCTGTATGTAAAGCCCATATGGAAGTACACCGATTTATATTTGTACAAGTTATATGCGTAGGAGCAACATTACAAATTATGTCTGTAATTGAATATTATCCCACTCGCCTCTTCCAGCCAACAAAGCATTATGTGAATCACTTGTCATTCTCGGCTGTCTGAAACGTGGTTTAAAGCCTTTCAAATCAAATGCCGTTGTCATGTTTAACATTTTTGGACTGATATTTACAAGGACAACAGGTGTTATCTATGGTGGTCAACAGGGTACATCACTATAGTGTAGTTTATAATGAACGCGATAGCTCAGTGTCCTACTGTGATATGATATAATGTCATTGGACTCAGCCACAAACGAAATAGCGATGACACATAACAACAAAGTGATAGCACCGCAAGACAGGGCACTCCGTACACGACATGGCATGGCGATAACAAAAACCACATTGCAATATGGTGACCAAGCGAAAACGCGATATGGCAAGATCACGATACAACGACCTGGCGATATTGCTTAGTCGCCATTTGCATAATAAAGCGTGGACGTAGATTAATACAGATTATGAAATAATAAGATGCCATGTGGAGTTCATGTTTTGAATGACTTAGCGGTATGTAAGTGTGACAAACGCACGCATGACCCTATTAGCAAGCACGAAGTAACACAAGCATTGTTGAAATTCTATAGGGTATTATTCCATCCTAGCCGCTATGTAGAAACCTTTTAATTATTACCGATCCTACAAATTGGGCCAACAGAATGGAACTATACATTGTAGTTAACATGTGTGTAATGAATTAAAGTGAAAATAGATAACTTGATAATGATAATGGGATATGTTCGAAATGCATGTTCTGCGTTTTATAGTTGTTCATATATCAGTTAACACCAGTTCAGATTGCTGTAAAAGATTGTCAGAGGATCGTAAAAGCCGGATCATAGCGACTCCCTATTCTTCCCTCTTGGTCATTGTGGGGCGGTCGGGTAGCCTAGTGGTTAAAGCGTTCGCTTGTCATGCCGAAGACCCGGGTTCGATTCCCGACAGGGGTACAATGTGTGAAGCCCATTTCTGGTCTCCCCCGCCGTGATATTGCTGGAATATTGCTAAAAGCGGCGTAAAACCATACTCACTCAAACACCCTTGGTCATTGTGCTCATGAGGTTGTCGCTAGTGGATTTGTTTAGACTGTTGTAAAAGATCATGACGCGTAACAAGATTGGGTGTTGTAAGAAACACATATCTATTGCGTATCTGAACGCTGGATGATAACGTATGACAACAGTGTACACGTGTCCTTTGTGGAGACTTCTTGACAAATGACACTGTCAAGGTCGTGAGAACACAATGCCTCGTGCTGATATGAGAGTAGTAGTTTAGGATGACGCTTATGTACACGGCGAACCATCTCGTCCCATGGTTGTTGTTTCTGGATCAAATCTGGCGATTTTGAGGACCACTGAAGGAAGTTAGATAGCGATTCCATACGAATATTGCTGTTAAACATGGTGCTTTCGGTCTAACGTTGTTTTGAAAGATGACGTTAGCATTGGTCAAAATGTGTCCAAGTGGAATATCCATGCATGTTCCCCGTGGGCTTGCACTATAAAACTGGCATACGTCTGGGCAAACACAAGGAGCCAGCCACACACACGTGCATGCACGTCTCTTTATGAACCAATAATCTTGAACTTCAAACTTTTCATCTCACCTCTAACAGTCCGTCTTGTTCATGAAGGTGGTTCCACACTATCTGGTCCCATATCCTTGCATTCTTGGAATTTCTGATGCTGTAGAGAATGTACACATGAAGCAAAATGAAGTACCTCTACCTTGTGGTACTGGGCTGCCGTTGTAAAACCATGGTTTTGGAACCGATACCAAATGGTAAAGATGGTGCTGTAGAACATATGTTGAATACCCTGGCTACAGCTGGCTGCAATTCTGTTTCTGCCAACGTTGCCCCTGTGTGCTACTGTTAATCGTGGCACACACTATATGTAAATACACTAATGTCTGGCAATGAAAGCAAGTAATTTATGTGGCAAGAATATTTCCCAAGAAATCAAGTCCCCAAACACAAGATTGTTACAGTCAAGACACACGTGACCACGGACATTACGTGCAAGGGGTGGTTTGCCATGAGATTGTTTTATTGGAACCAAACGCTCATTAAACACATGTATTCATTAAAGAAGAAACAGCATTGATCAAGCGACGTTTGCAAAGTGCTGAAAGTTTACGTGCCATTGGCATGTTTCAGTTCGGCGAGCGTCAGATTATTGCTGCTTGTTTTACCAATCTGATGGGTGGGTCCCATGAGCAGAAAGCAGTAAAATTTAGGGTACTTTTTCATTAAGCAGTAATTATTCTTATTTTTCAATAAAATCGTCGCGAAAAATTCCTAAATCACCCATGGAGGTACATGGGACTTTTAAGTCTGCTTTCCTTTCATCCTGACAATTCATATTTTTAATACCTGGTAAAATCTCAAATCGCTGAACATTCTAGACTGGTCCCCTGCGTCGGTTGCGCAGCCTGTTTTCTGTGGCGAAGCATTTGGGTCTTGAAGACAGACTCTTTCTGACCATTTTAATCATTTTACGATAAGCAGTAAATTATTTATTTTAGTTAAGCATTTTTTTGTGTATTTTACGATAAGCATTTACGATAAAATAAGATGAATTTTACGTTTACGATAGTGTTTGAAGGGTGTTTTATGTTAAGCATTAAAACCCATCAGGACCCTCAACAACCCTCAGCCCTTACTGGTTGGATGATGAGATGTTAATAGCCGAGGTGGGAACAAGCAACGAAGGTTTATAGGAACAGGTTCGGTAATTCTGACATAAGAAAATAATCACGATAACGTATGTAAATAAAAAAATCAGAAAAAGTAAGAAAAACTTCACACATGACAATATATTGTAACCAATTCAACTTTACCTCCCAAGTATTTACTGTACATTAGGCCTAGGCTAGGGGCCAACACTGTCCCAACCAAAGTGGCTTACACTGACTAGCCAGGGATTGACGTCTGCCGCCATATTATTCACACGTAAGGAAGAATAAATTCAATAATTATACCAATGACTTATGTATGTAACAAAGAAATTATGGAAATGTGACGTGTTGACTTTGAATAAGTTGGCCTTGCCTCGCCTACCGTATGAAATACACAAAATGTCATTGACATTTACAATCTCAGCAATACAAATAAATTGATAATGTAACCATTGGAATTATTACGTACCAACTCTACGTACCAAAGTGCTCCGTTAGAGAATAATCAATTTCTTTTTCCAAAATGGATTGCTTTGCTAGACAAATCTCCACTTTTTCAGACACTTCCATTTCAAGGAGATTCATCGCCATCTCCGTCAACCACCATTGAGGTGGACGTATATGTTCTCGATGTCAGTAGTCGATTCAGTTAGCCTTCAAAACAATGTTTGGTATGATCTGACGTTGAAAATCAACGTGACTTCATCACTCGCAATTCTTTCCGTGTGTAGGTCGACACGTAGGGTGCGAGTTTATCATGGCATATCCTGTCCTGTTGCTTCATTTAAACTGTATCTTTCAAAATTGCATATTAAAAAAACAACTGCTCTCTTTCAAAGACCAAGAAAACTCCCAAATACGTCTCCCGACACTCACTTGTACACGACAGAGGCACTTGGCAACAACAGTTCGTCGAAAATGATGAAATCAATTTCTGAAGACGCAAAACTAAGCAAAAGATACACTAATCCCTGTGTCAGGGCCACAGCAGCCACACTTCTTTCTCATGCTGGCGTGCAATGACGCGAAAAAGTGATATTGACAGGTCACCAAAACGAACAGTCTCTGATGTCCTATAACTGCGACTCTTCTTCGGCACTTTCTCCAGGCTGACAGCAACATCACACCAGCAGGCATAGGTAGGCACGTTAATGTGGAACAGCATCACAATCAAAGTACTGGATAGTCTTCTGGTTTCTCGCAATTCATTATCAGACCTGTTACTATAAACACTATCTCTAGCAGCCATAACTGAGAATGGGGTGCAATGAGTGAGTGAGTTAAGATTTAAAGTCACATCGGCAATATTTCAGCCATATCGTGACTTTCAAAGGTTATACATGATACATACATGTAAACCAAAAAAATGTCAACGAGGGACAGTAAAATAACCAGACTTGTCACAGATTATAATTTAAAACTAGCATGGAACCAGAGCAGAGCAGAGCAGTGAAAACCGGTAAAGGCTAGGACAGTTCTGAATTAGGGTGGGAGGTATATTTTTTTAAATTGAAAAAATACTTGTTCAGCTTTTTTGTAACTAGTAATGATAGCAGCTGTTCGCGAAAGATGAGCGTATCCTCCCCCCTGGCACCCATCATAAACACATTCAAAGGCAAGTCAATTGAGTCCATGCAGTGCAAATATGCAACAGGTTGCAATAAAACGAAAACATATCTGAAATTAAAACATATATCTTCGGGTGATTAATTGACAACTTCTTTATGAAAAACTACATATTTCGAACCGTTATTTTGAACTATGAGAATTTTTATGTTAATCTTTATTAATATTTGTTACATTTACAACTACCTGTGATACTTTTTCGGAATGTACTAAGATAGCGGACGTTTGTACCCCTGTTTTCTAAGAATCATGGTAGCATGGAGATAAACCTACCTTAGCGTGAGGTTCGAAATACAAATAAGAAGCATCTAGCCTACAGTGGGTCTACATCAAATTTTAAAACACTGTAGATTTATCTCCTAATTGATTATTAATTCATGTCACCGCGGCGTCTAGGTAATATAACCTGGATCGACAAACTACTGGTTGAATACATAAGCAATATTTCCTCGTCTACAAATCCAAACATAGTTACACTCAGCATGATGAACATAGAGTGCCCCAGAATTCTCCTGACAGCACAAACTGTAAAAATAATAGATGCATATCAAGCGTATTTTCAATCATATTCGTGAGATTGTATATGGCCACAGCTGCGTTTGTCAAATACGTTTGGCAGATGTGGCTGAAATATTAGTGTAAATAACTTTCTATTCATGTGTTCACTGTTATCGAACAATATACTATTTCATGAACTGTGGGGTAGGCTCGTTATTTAAAGCAGTTTTGATGTGAATACATAAACTCAGTGCCGGGTCATACATTTTAAGCAAGCGACCCCCAGCTATTTATGACTACCATCGATACATTTGTACCCATATTAGCAGTACATTCAAAATAAGTCTTAGTCATGTGTTATTAGCGTATGCATATTATGATATTTGTCAATTGTGACATTTATATAAAACCTTGTTTATATATTTTAGAATAAAACGCAATATGGCTGAAATACTGCCGATGTGACGTCAAATCTTAACTCACTCACTCACTCAGAATAAAACGAGGCGGTTGGGTTGCCTCGTGGTTTAAGTGTTCGTTCGAAGACCTGGGTTCGACTCTCGGCATGGGTACATTGTGTGAAGCCCATTTCTGGTGTCCCCTGCCGTGATATTGCTGGAGTATTGCTAAAAACGGTGTAAAACCATACTCATTCACTCGCTCAGAATAAAGCAGTTCTTTCCAGCCTGTTGTATGTTTTAATGAAGACAAACTTTCCTGCAAACTGTTATCACCATAGGTCATTGAGGCACAATTAAATATATTTACCTGAGTGAACAATGAATGGTGATGATGAGTTTTGTAAAAAATACTTAAGTGTGAAATCAATAAATGACCATACAAATTACATGAATAATATACTGATAATATTCAAATATAAGGGACAAAACTATCTATGATCATAAGAAATATCTGCTAAAAGCCGAGTTCACTTTACGGTTCAACAAAAGGAAAAGCATATGTATGTATGTATGTATGTATGTATGTATGTATGTAAATATATATATATATATATATATATATATATATATATATATATATATATATATATATATATATATATATAAGGTACGTCACTCGCCATCTTGTTGGAAGTTGAAATTGGCTGTATCGTTTAAATTAAATGGAAATGTGTGCACGTCAGGTTCACAATACCTCCCCACCTCCCTCCACGTACGACCTTCATGATTTTTAAATTTATTACCTATATCGGGTTATATGTGCGTTTGTTATGACTGGAGCGTGGACCAATCACAGCACTCGACGCCATTGTGCGCGGAGATTTGTTGTTAACTTCCGTGACCCACAGCCACCCATTTATATATATATATATTGGTCAAGTGTTTTAGTGATATCACTATCCTGCTTCAGGGGCCTGTGCATTGACTGTTTATCCGGAAGACCTGTTGAAAGTTGGCAGAAAATCGATATTGTCAGGTAGTTATCCTGTTTCAAATGGCCCTCATATCGCTCCTTTATATACAACCTTCTAGCACTGTAACTGCCCTGACCCTTTTGAATGACCATGACGATCTTGAACGTCAGCAACCAAGGGTGGTTACTCTAAATAACACTTCCTGTAACATTCTGGCCAATGCGACGCTTGACATTTTATGAGCGTTTCATTCAGTTGCTGCTCTAAGCAAAAACAAAAACTGAACACAGTCACAAAACTTGAACTTGGCAAAGTACAAGATACCGATCTTGGTGGGTTTCACATAAGTAAAACGGAACAGTTCTTTGGATCATTTCACCACGTTTTAAGAAGCGAGCCTAACCTGGTATTTAACAGCAATGTTACAAGGCAACGTTCAACATTTTACAGTAAAAAAAAACAACATAAACAGTATCGTTAGAAGAAAATTCGTTAATGCAGAGGATTGGTTGATTGGTTGGTTTGTTGTTTAACGCCGCACTCAGCAATATTCCAGCTACATGATGGCGGTCTGTAAATAATCGAGTCTGGACCAGACAATTCAGTGATTAATATTAGGATCGATGAGATGCATCAACCAAATCAGCGAGCCTGACCACCCGATCCCGTTAGTCGCCTTTTACGACAAGCTTAGTCGCATTTTACGGCAAGCATGGGTTGCTGAAGACGACTGTATTGATTTTTCCATCATAATTATTTCCAGGTTTCATCTATGAAGGATCCTTTTAATGTAAGTTCTCGTTTAATTCTTGAGTTTTTAAAAGAAATAGAGTTGATTGATAAATTTTGATATGTATTGTAAAATGTATGTGAATTTAATTTGGTAGAATGAACTAATAACTGTTGGTGGCTGTACCTTCAAAGGGGGTGGAAGTAACGTAAAATAATTTCCCCCGAGAAGGTATGTAAGTCCCATTTCATTCAAAGTATTTTTCATGATCCATGTTTTTAATCCTAGAATTCTTGTTGTTTTTTAATGATTACTGACAATCACTAGTAGCCAGAGCGATGGTGTAAATCCTGCTGGGTTACCATGTAGGTAGCAGAAGTATCGTAAGTCCCCATGGTACCTAGTATGGTGACCTACCTTTGGTTATTGGTGATCTATAGCCCATTTATATTGTGTACTGTTATGAATTGTTAAAATTTTATGATGATATGCTAGTTTTAAATCTACATCTGTGATAGTCTAGTGCTTTTACTGTCCTTTGTCGACAGATTGTAATGTCTATATGTATGTATTATTACTTTATAACTTGATTTAATCATTATATGGCTGAATTATTGCCGTGTGACTTTACATTTTAACTCACTCACTCACTGCTGAAGACCTATTCTACCCCGGATCTTCACGGGTCCATTGAAGTTTACGTGCATAGTAATATGTCCCATTGAAAAACGATTTTATTGGTGCTTCTTTGACAGCGAGAAGCACTCGTTATATATCTTTTCTTTGTTCATTGTGTAACGTCGCACGCGCCAATAGTCAAACTGTATGACGGCGGTCTGTAAATAATCGAGTTTGGACAAGACTATTCAGTGACTGATATCACGAGCGTCGATCTAGGCAATGGGAATACCATTTTTTACGACAAACATGGGTTAGTGAAGACCAATTCTAACCCGGATCTTCAAGGGGTCTTGCAGCGAAAATAAAAATTACATGCGAGTTGTTTAATAGTTTATATTAATCAATAAATGAAATGTCCTATAAATAGTGCGAATCGCGTAAAAGTATGGTTACCTGGCGGTTGCAAACTATGTGTCTCGTGATTTAAAAACAGGGTTTAAGAAATGTCTACATGTTCATAAATAATATAGCTACCGGAAACCAACTTACATTTTGAGTATAAGTAACTGTTCCAATCGTGTATTATAGATAGGAACAGTGGACCTCTATAGTTACATCCCACGACCTACTCGATGCTTTAAATGTCAAAAGTCTAGACATGGGCGGAATCCATGCACACGTAAAGCTACTTGCTTCAGATGCCGTAAGAGGTGACTATGCTTGTCGTAACAGGATCGGGTGGTCAGGCTCGCTGACTTGGTTGATGCATGTCATCGTATCCCAATTACGTGGATCGATGCTCATGATGTCAGTGGATTGTCTGGTCTAGACTCGTTTATTTACAGATCGCCGTCATATAGCTGGAATATTGCTGAGTGCGGCGTACCAACCAACCAACCAAATATGGTCAACTTGATCATGATGGTAACACCTGTACCCAGCCTCTTAAATGCTCACACTGGCAGGGTGAGCACATGTCTTCCTCCACTGACTACAGTGAATACAAGTTTCAGGTTTCAGTCTGTTGTGCAGAAAATTAAATATGAACAAAACATCAGCTACTTCGATGCCAGGAAACAGGCAACATAAGTCACATCTGCTAACACAAAGAGGACATTCGTATGCTTCTGTCGTTAAACCCGTTTCAACAGTTAAAACCCCAACTGTTCACTGTTAGACATACTTGTCATGGACAGTTGGAGAAACACCAAAGCTAGTTACTGAAATTGAAGCTATTCAACATTCAACAAACAAAGTCACTGCTCGAAACTCCACCCAGAAAGCATCCACATCAACGTCAACAGAACCAATCCCAAATGCTAGATCATCAAATATTATTGAAAGTCCCAACAAGAATCATCAGAAAGATGACATATCCCCCCGGCAGCTGTCTGTAAAGTAACCACAAGTAAATGTGCAATTCGGTGTGTAATGAGTCAAGAGTTGAATGTTCTTGAAGCATACATTGTTTACCAACAAAAGATCCACCATGGTCTCATCCATATGAAATGGAAAGTAAAACAAGTGTGTTTCTGTGGGATTTTTTATGCAAACAAATGACAAATTACAAGAAACAATAGCTAAACAAGCGTATAGTCATCTATATCCCCCGCCCATTTTAACACGTTATGGTCACAAACCAGGTAACTGACCCAACATTTCATGTCAAAATAGCTGCAATGGAAATTCTAAATTAATCATTTCTAAAACTCCTTAATATCAAAGGGCACCAGTTCAGTATGTGCTTTATATATAGACATGCAATGTTTGGCAAGGAAATATTTAACAGTTTATTTTTTATACACCATAAGTGAACCCACCCTATATCAAAATTTAAATCCAACTTGTAAGCGTAAAAAATAAAAATTTCTAATATTCCTAAACAGAAAAATTGGAAAAATTCCAAAATAGCAAAAGGCACCAGATCAGTATGTGCCTGGTAGACATGCAAAGTTTTGTACGAAAGTATTTAACGGTTTTTGAGTTACGTTCCGGAAACGAACACCACCCTTATAGAACATAAGTTACCTTGTTACCATGGAAACGTAAAAAATAAAAATGTCTAAAATTCCTAAATAGCAAAAGGCACAACTTTATAGTGTCTGTGTTTTCACCATGCTTCTGTGGTATGCCAGACACACCAATGTTGTTAAGTCGGCCATATCGGTACAGCTCATCAATTTGAGCGTATTTCGATGCCATCCTCTGGGTCAGATCAGTAACTTTGTCTTCAAGATCTTTAACTTTGCTCTCACTCTGAACGTATTTATTGAAATTTGTCATCAAGACTGATAATAGTTCAGATGAGCTGGAAGCTTCAATGATGCGAGGCATGAGGTCACCTGACATCACTGGAGCGTCCAAGTCGGGAGCGATACACAATCCAGTTTCTTATCCAAATACAGAATGTCATCCAAGTAATAATCCACCTTTCATCCAATATTCATATCAATAATGTCATAACTGTGGAATTATTTATTCGCCCCTCTCAGTATTTGGAGGTTTTAGATCTATTTTTTTCACATAATCTTGTGACAGCTTAGACAGCCACGTCCATGCAACAGGGGCCCAATAGAAATTAGATTGTTAGTGGTTGTACCCTCGAGGGGGGTTGAAATAGGGTAAAATTATTGTCCCCCTAAGAGGGTATGTAAGTTCCAGGTAATTAAAAATGTTTTTATGCATGACAGACTTTTATACGTAGTATTTTCTTCATTTTAATCTTAGTCTTAACTGGTCAATTATCGTCAGTGACTGCAGGGTGATATAAATCGTGCCGGCGTCAATGAAGGAAGCAAACGCACTTGGACCATCCCCATGGTCCATAGTATAGTGATCACCCTACAGTGACTGACGATCTCTAGCCCATTTTTATATTATATTGTGTTGTTCTCTAATACTTACTGCTTTTTGAATATTCTCAACTAGTCTTAAATCGAATCTGTGATATTCTACTTATTGTACTATCTTTCTGTCTGTTTGTTTATTATTTAACGCCGCACTCAGCAATATTTCAGCTATATGACGGCGGTCTTTAAATAATCGAATTGACTGACATCATGAGCATCGTTCCACGCAGTTGCGATACGATGACATCCATCAACCAAGTCAGCGAGCCTGGCCACCCGTTCCCATTAGTTGCCTCTTACGACAAGCATAGTCGCCTTTTACGGCAAGCATGGGTTGCTGAAGACCTATTCGACCCGGGATCTTCACGAGTCGTACTGTCCATCCTTGACATCTTTTTATTTAGTATTATAAATGTATAACTTCTCATCACGATATGGCTGAAATACTGCCGATGTGACATTAAATTTTAACTCACTCACTCTTAAAAGCATACCGACTCGGAAGTCACCATCAGTTGTCGTAATTTTCAGTTCTAATGTTAAACATGACTTCTGTTTTTCATTTATGTTTATATTTCACATAAACAACATGATTTTGACAATAACATTATTTTTATTACTTTATTTCTTTCAGTGATATATATTTGGAGTTGTTTGTTTTACGACAATAATACATGTGCTTTTTGTTTTTTCAAATCTGAACACAAATATTGTCCAAAACCGCTAATTTAAGGAAAACACTTCACGCCTTGATCTATGTGGCACTAACCCTTCTTGGGGTGTCGAAATATCGACTTGTTGGCCACAGTCCGGGCATAGGAAACTCTCACAAATCTTCGTCATCTCAGAACCTACCTAGAGAATATCAGATGGATCCATTATGACTTCTGTACTGAACTCACTATTTCCAACTTATATCGTCTGTTCAATGCAGTAGCATCGGGAAAACTTCGGGGTACCTGCTAAGGGAATCAAATTCGCGATTGGTATGAGCTGTGTCTCAAAATTGCGCATTTTCAGAGCCTACTTAGGACAATCTCTTCTTTTCGTTATATCGTAGCGTATTACTGTGAGAATAACAAAGATAGCAAGCGACAGATAGAATTAGCATAAAATTCAAGTACGAGTCTTCCCCAAAATGTGCCATAAGTTGACCTGTGAAATATTGCGAAAGAAATGTACCTGTGAGATCTCCAATCGTACAGATGCCTATAACTACTGGTGTCAGAGTAAACCAGCTCCCACTCCAGGCCAACACACCCGAAAACAGACCTATTGCCATTGATCCAATCCACAGCCAAACTTCACCAAATGGAGTCAGGACAGTAACTGATACCGATGCCGTCAACACATTTATGAGACATGTATTGATTATCACTGTCTGTCCCATAAACAGGCTGAGGATTGTTCCCAGAATCCTGCCAAGTGTGAAAAGCATCCAATATGCTGATGTCATATTAGCCATTCTCTGGGCACTGAGATGCAGATGACTTGTCACACCATACACTGATAGGTAACCACCATAAGCATATTGTAAGCCACTGAAAGATATATTTGCAAAAACAAGACATATATAGAATAATATAGTACTGAATCTGGATATTGGTTCAGGTCCTTCTTCCATGATGGTATAATCGCCATTTGTTGAAGCATTGCGTTGATGTTGTATTGTATCCCTCCTCTCTAAAAGGAACAATGTGATGAATCCTAAAATTGCCAGAAGATGAATTGAGCCAAGGATTATGTACAGATCTTTCACTTTCGAATTAGCATTGTTTTGTATGCTCTTTATTGAGTCCTTTGGGTGATCATACAATGCCTTGCAGTTTGGTGAAGAAGGGGAGTTACTGGTCGTTGGAGAGGTGTCAAGAGGAGTTCTCTCTTGAAATGCAAGGAACGGCTCTGCAATGAGAGGGCCAATGATGCCTCCGAGAGATGAAGATATGAATACTCCGTGTAAAATGGCTGAGATTCCAGGGAATGCAATATTGCACTGGTAAACCAAACCTGAAACAATGAGCGATATCATGTTCAGTAGTGCCAACTCCTTAGGTTCTTCAGCGCACCTGGATCAACCTGTGGAGAACGTAAATGCTGTTAAGTGCGGTGTATTCCTACTCTTTAATGATGTCCTATGAATGAATGGCACGTAAAACCAATGCTCCATAGCATGAGCAACAATCTAAGCCGTCAGTGAACGCTAGTGTACACACATTTGAGCTAACTCTTACAAGTATAGACAAGAGGGACATTTACAGTCCTTGAACTTACTGTTTGAGATGCAATAAATACATCACACAATAGCTCAGCATAATGGTAAATGTGGTAACAATTATAGCCGTGTGTTATTGTCCCCAATACATAAGTCGTCCAGTGTTCTTAGGCACCTCAATAACAGTGCACTTATCCACTGATTATTGGGCTGAACTTATCTTAACAATTTTCCTTGGTCGGTTGGAACCATGATGTGTTTCTCCAAGAGACACATATAGGTCTGCGATCGGCTGACTGTCATCAAACAAAACCATTATATACATGTACCTCTCAGTGTATATGGTAAGCAACGGCTTTCATCCGGGAAATACCAGAAAATCACGATTATGTTATACAAATACGATACAAGTCATATAATACTCACAATTCAAGCTACATGCTGAAACTATCCCTATGACTCCAATGGTCACACAAGCTACATAGAAATGTGGAGTCATTGCGAACAACACAACACTTGTCCCCTGAAGGAACACGCAAACAATGAAGACGAGGTTACAATCGAGGATCTTCAACATCACCATGGTGCCAAGACTTCCAACACCTTCAGCAGAAGCAAATATAAGGAAGAGGTACGATATTTCCAACATACTGGCTTGGAAGAGATGCTTGAGATCGAGTAAGGTTGGTCCTAATGCGCCAATAAAGGCCCCCTAAAAAATAAACAGAATATCACCAACAGTCAAGAAATCCCGTTTACATTACTCATTAGTGATACAAAGAAACTGCATTCATAGACATTAATTGGTGAATCATCTGCCGATTATGAATTTCTCTTCGCACATGCTAGTGAGGCATATGGTACCGTGAGACCATAGGGTCCAAGTTAACATTTAATGAATTAACTTAGTTACATACTATTTAAGCTTTAATCAGATTTTGTCACAACTTTGATTGTGAACATATACTTCACTCGACACAGCTGAATTGTATTTTCTTTGTTGTTATACTTATACCACTTACAAAGACGATGAGGTAATAGCTCCACATCTATACTTTGAACACATTCTTCAGTTCAACCATGGTGGATGGGGACAAATGCTGCCACGATCGAGTGATAAATAGTTGTACTTTGAACAGAAAAAAGATTGGTATGCAGTTTGCAAAATACAAGAATATTTTGCAGTACATGTACATATGAATGTAGATATAGAACATCAACGCCAGGAAATGGCCAGTCTCGATTATCTTCTGAAACAGATAGAGTTGGGCATAAATTGCTAAAGAGAGGTGACAATTATATCAGTGGAACACTGAAAATCAGTGATGACTCTCAAGTTCAGGTAAAATCTTCTTAAATTGTGTGTGCTTCTTACATGCCTCCATGTGAATCCCTAAAGCCCACCGCATAACACCCGGAACAAGTTAATATATTCAGACAAGCTCTCCTTTGTGAATCCCTAAAGCAAGAAGTATATGTCCACAGTATGTATGTTTTGCTTTGTGTTTTGAGTCAGTAAACGCGATGTCTCGTTACTGGATTGTCTGGTTAAGATTTGATTGTTTACGGGTTGCAGTTGTATGCCTGGAGTACTGCTGTGCGACATTTACTTTTTAAAGCAAATAAATTGTTGGAGTGGCTGGTGCAGTGATGCTGGTGCAGATCAGGACATGCCAACTCTTTACGCGAACAACTTGTGTCATCACTGATTTTCAGCAATTCAGACATAGAGTTGTATCCTCTACTTTTTGGCAGTTAATCGAGACTGATTGTTCTCTGGGCTTGAACGTTTTATGTATATTAGATTAAACTACAAGCTTTCCTAATATGTGTCATCTAAGTATTCTAGAATACAATCATGATTCTTTGAGAGGCATTTAGAAGTGATACACACAAGGAAGAGAATTTACTTCTTTTTTTTAGAAACACAACTCTCAATATTGTTCTAAATGTTCTTCTGTTGTTTGCCAGTCACAGTCTCATGATATTGCTACTTAAATCGTCTTTCAACTAACCCAAATGAACACTGAGACGATATTGTATGTTCCTATGCATAACATACGTGACCAAATAAGTGCGCGGGCTAGCAGCCTCATAGAGACGATCACATTACAAGAGGCTTATTATCAAGCAATCTGTCATTTATGCCTCAAAAATACTTTTTACTCTTAGAACTATCATTTATGGTAAAGTGATAACGTTCCTCAAGATTGCGACTTAACACCATCACCTATTTTTTGCACGAATATATTTCTGTGCCCTTACACATTTGATGGCAAGGACCGGAAGTCAACTGTATGTTTATACTGCAAGTTTGTGGAAACAAAAGAGCAAGGATCAACGCTTTCTTCAGGGAATTCATTTTTGTCTATTCTTCTAGCCATCATTTGGAAGATACATGAGGTCTAAAAAAAGCCTTATCGATTAATGTTGTCAATAAGCCTCACGGAGTTATTTTCTAATTAAATGTCAGAATTATGGTTGGTAATGGGAGTCGAATACCTTGCATAGTTTCAACATCATAATAAAAGGTTGGTCTCGCTGACCTAGAGGCCTAGCCTTTATCCAGCATTAATCAAGAGTTGTGCACTTACCTGAAACAGGTCAAACTGATGTTTGAATGAGCGACCACCAACACGTCTTCTTCGCCGAATGCAACGTGTACGTTAATTCCATATGGTTGTGATACTTATGTGTCTTGGAGCCACATTACAAATTATGTATGTAATTGAATATTTTTACACACGCCTCTTCCAGCCAACAACCCATTATATGAAACATTTGTCATACTAAGCAGAAAGGTGGATAAAAGCCTTTCAAATCAAATGCCGTTGTCATATTTAACATTTGGACTAAAAATAAGAGTACAACAGGTGTCTCAATGGTAATTTCACTATACTATAAGGGTAACGCTATTTTTCAGGGCATAATCATTTGCTGAAGCCCGAGTTCTTCCATTAACTGCCCGTGGTGGAAAATGCAAGCTGTGGCAAATACATGTGGGAGTGGCTATAAAAATATAGGATATGGCATTTCTAATGATTTGACTTTGAAGCAAAGACAGGAATTACTGAAATGAAAGAACAGACGAACTGGACACACGGTTCTGTTACAAAGGAGGGAACCTGGTGAAGGAACCCGGAGAGGACAGATATACCAGAAAAGATGAAGCTGCACTGGAATTCAAATTTAGAGGCACAGAGAGGGGCAGACTGACATTTACCCCCAGAAATATAGTTATCTTATTTAAAGATATATATCTACAAAATACAAATAATAAAATCCAAATGGAGCCAAGAACAGTCCATAATTACAAGGACTACACAAATCTACAAACCTCTAATTTGTCGGAATTTCTGCAATCTTGTCACTGTCAACCTTCATTTCTGTTTCGGTGACGGTCAGACTACATTTCTGACCACCCCCTGCCACCTCCCTCCTCACTTGGTATCCCTCCTCTACCCAGTGTGGCATCAAGGCTGTTGCTTTTTGTGTTTTCAAGCTCTTTGTAAACAAATGATGTCATTTCAAACGTTTGGGACTTTCTACTTCCAGTTGGTGAACAAAATAACACATCTTTCCCTTTCAAGAACAACACAATAACTCTTTTCTGACTCGGACGGATTTACTTAATATATTGCTCAACTGGGAGCTGCCACAGTTGGCACTCATTACATTTAGACAAGGAAGAGAGCGTTCCAGGGATGCGAAATGTGGGGTCACCCACATCAGCTGAAAACACCAGTGGACAGAGCAAGGGTAACTGGTAAAAACAAACCAGAATCTCCCCCGTGAGCATAGACAGACACTAGAACTGAGGCAATCTAGACTTGCCAAATCCTTCTAGACTTGAATTGGACTCCTTTTTAATTTCATGGGTCTGTGAGACAGACTAAGGGAGGGAAAAGACAACAGGAATGACGGGGACGTGAGGGAGCACCCCGGCCAGTAGTAATGAGACAGACAAAAGGGTGTGGTCAGGACCTATATACTGAATTTACTGCTCATCATGAGTAGGCATCAAGTGAGTGAGTGAGTGAGTGAGTGAGTTGTGTTTAACGTCGCTTTTAACAGTATTCCAGTCATATCACGGCGTGTCAGCTTAATGTGGGAGGAAAGCCCGAAGTGATGCAGGTCTCAGACGTTTACCACTTTGGTGAAAACGTACAGCACGAGTACAGTGCTGACAAACCTAGAAACATAATCGGGGCGAACCGATTCCGCACAGCGAATTGCGGCGCCTTAGACGACTAGCCCCCCCCCCCCGTGTACCCCACGCATCAAGTGAGAGAAGCGACAGTTATAACAGCTTTATTAAATTTCTCTTCTTCAAATATAAGTTAACAGATAATTACTTTTTGAAATATTTGAAACTATTTGATTTAATTGGTGTTACAGAAACTGAGTTGTATAATGTAGAGGATGGGAAGGATACCGACTTTATTCTTTATAGTAAAGATGCTGATAGACTGTCTAAGACAGGCAGATTTTGTTGAGGAATAATTCTATTTATAAAGAAGCAACTAATATTAAGTAATGTTAAATAAATAAAAGAGTTGGTTAATGATAGTAGAAGATGCAGTTGTATTACCTTGTTTCATAATATACATACCCACAACATGTATAAATTCATTGTGACCTTGTGACTTGCATCAATACATGCCGAAATATTCTCTACCAACATAATTGTTATATGCAAGCCAGGAGAGATGACGTTCTAGCTCTTTGACCTGGTACAATCACCAAGTTTGTATAACCGTATAACGCACAACCTCATTGTGCCAGGGTAGTTGATGCCTACCTAAAGCAGGAGACCATTGTCCGCATGTGGCAGCTATCCCGGTCACCAGATCTCAAACCTATCGAACACATGTGGAACGTGCTGCAGATCGCTCTCTCACGACGCCCTGTCCTTCAGGCAGTTCCATACAATGAACTCGGCAATGCTCTTACTGAAGAGTGGAACAGTCTTCTTTTAGCACCCGTCAGACGACGGTGCCAGACTGTGATCGCATCACATGGATCACATACGCGCTACTGGATTATGAATTTGTTTCGGTTTTTGTCAGATACTCTCGTTTTGACGGAAGATCTGACTGATTATTGGTCACAAGTTTAGTTCATAAAAACGTCTTCACGCAACATTGTTTTTGGCTTTTTTAAACAGATGTACTCGATTTGACGCATTATCCTTCAAAATGGGGATCTTAGCAACCTTTAACTCGTATGAATGCGTCATGGTATCATCTCTGTCATATTTATTTTTGACGTTGTATACTGTAACATCGCCATGTCAGAATCATAGCGATGCATACACGTAAGCTGTATTTCATCGGTTATGTTCAGGCATGCTTATTGGTGGTTCACGTGACCACCCGTTACGTGTCACTTGATTATGTCGGCTTCATGCGACCGTCGACATAATATAACTTGTTAATATGCAAAGTCCTGAACCGTTTCCAGCATATAACATCCATACCCTCATCGAAAAGCGCATCGAATACAAGAGAGATTAAAGGGCTTTCACTGTGTTGCGAAAATAGCTTTAGTAGAACCTTGTTAATCCGGATTGTTCCTTGTGAAATTAGTTTAATATATTTCCGGATTAACGAATCATTGATAAGGATTATTTGCTGTCCTATATATAAAAGTGACATAACCCAACCGTAAGCAAAGACGCTTTCAACATCGCCCAGAAGCGAGGTTTCCGGATTAACAAGGTCCATACTAATGAAGGGTTACTGTTATTGTATATGCAAATGCTCTAATACAAATTCTGATTAAGCGTATTGAGAGTTAGTTTCTGTGCGCTGTAGATGCAATGCTAGGGACAGTTCTTGCGTATTCATCTCATCCTCGTACTATACTCTTGGCATGTGGAAATGTCTGACATATAGATTGTCCCTGAAGGCAACGCATACCTAATCATTTGCGAAATGCCCCTGAAGTAGAACACGGTTATATTGGGCGCCTGAACATATATTGAAAGGTTGCGCAAGCTTCCTGGTGAAATACAGCAGTAAAACGAACGCATTTGGGGATGTGACTCCTGTTCAATATATTCATGTATTTGTTGTTTTTGTTGTTTGACGCTGCACTCAAAAATTATCCAGTTATATGACGGCGGTCTGTAAAATAATCGAGTCTGGACCAGACAATCCAGTGATTGACATCATGAGCATCGATCCACGCAATTGGGATCGATGACATGTATCAACCAAGTCAGCGAGCCTGGCCACCCGATCCCGTTAGTCGCCTTTTACGACAATCATAGTCGCCTTTAACAGCAAGTATGGGTTGCTGAAGAGCTATTCTACCCCGGAATCTTCACGGGTCATTTGGGAATGTGACTCCTGTTCAATATATGCATGTGTAAGTCTACAATGTCACCACAAGGGTTTCTATAAAATATGTCACAAAATGAGGTTGATATATGAGGAACATTGACAAAATATGCATGATCGAATAATTCTTGACATTGCGGCGTCTAGGTAATATAAACTGGATCCGACAAACCAGTGGCTGATAGCGTAAGCAACAATTCCTTAGGGTATGGCCATACATAATAGTCTACTAATCGAAACAAAGTGGGACTACTTCAAATTTCAAAACACAGTAGGTTTATCTCCTAATTGGTTAATTCATGTCATCGCGGCGTCCAGGTAATATCACCTGGATCCGACAAACTAGTGGTTGATAGCATAAGCAACAATTCTTCGTCTTCTAATCCAAACATAGTTACCCTAAGCATGATGAACGTAGTGTACCCCAGACTTCTCCTGAGCCGTTTCATAGCAAAAACTGTAAAACTGATACATGCATATCCTGCTGAATAACCTTCGTGTAGAAATTGTGTGTTTGTCTCATTATTTTCAATCACATCCTTGAGATTTAATAGGGACACAGCTGCGTTGGTCAAATACGTGTGGCAGATGTGGCTGAAAATATTAGCATACGAGCTCGTAAATAACTTTTCATTGATATATTCACTGTTACAGAGGGGACACGGGCTGTCCAGTCGTCTATGGCGCCGCGATTCGCTGTGCAGAGTTGCGTCCCTTGGGCATGCAAGAAACCCCTGATTGTGGGTTCGAATCCCGCTTCGCCCCGATTATGTTTCTAGGTTTGTCAGCACCATACCCGTGCTCGTGGGTTTCACCGAAGTGGTAAACGGCCGAGATCTGCATCACTTCTGGCTTTCCTCCATCATTACGCTGACACGCCGTGATATAACTGGAATAATGTTAAAAGCGGCGTTAAACCTAACACACTCACTGTTACAGAACAGTACACTATTCCACGGGCGATGGTGTAGGCCAGTGATTAAATTCGTTTGGTCTCTTGATTCCCTTAATGGTTACAAATGTATAAAGCTAATAATGTGACATAAACCCTTTCGCTGTTATGGCTTCTATTGAACAAGTATCTTAAGTCAAATAATAAACATATCAATTGCTGTTTATTAAAACACATTGTGATACAAATGTGACATTAAAAACACATCAACGACAAAGAGCTTTTACATTACCCACTGAACACGTGACATTACAGGATAGAATGATAAGGTAAATATTTACGCCAGAGAATAATAAGTAAATGAAGCCAGTCCATAATAATAATAATAATAATAATAATAATAATAATAATAATAATAATTTTTTTTTTTGATAATAATTGATTTGTAAAGCGCCTAATATCCATCGACAGTTGCTCACTGGCGCTGTGACAAAGTTAAAAAGTAATAGCTATGTACATATGCCAACAATCAGGGGATCTATTGAAAAGCTGAAGTGAAGAAGTGGGTTTTAAGGAGAGACTTAAACGTTTCCTTAGAAGCAGAGCTTCTCAGATTCAAAGGCAAAGAGTTCCATAACTGTGGACTGCAAAAGGAGAAGGCACGGTCTGACATAGCAGAAGTAGACAGTATATAGTAGACAGTATCTCTGATATAATCCCTGAATCCCATACTGTGTGAGACACGAACCTCAAATTATTCTATCTCATTAGTATTCCCCTGTAACATGAGAAGAGATATACGAAAATAATAATTATATTGCAAAAACAATTTGTAAAATTACATAAAAATAGAAATAGAAAGTAAAGCTTGACCAAATATAATTCGTGCTAGTGTACTCTTGCGTATTATATACCTGTCTGTAAACATGCGTTTGTTCTACACTAACAACCAGGGGCCCGTTCCACAAAGCGATCTTAGCGTTACGACTACCGTAAGCCTATGTTAAAGCATGGGAGCTACGATCATCTTAGCGATAAGAACGCATTGTGGAACGGGGCCCAGGTTACAGTGTGCTGAACTGTTAGCTGCATAGTGCTCCACGTTATCTGTTCACACAGACACATGACTAGATGATATGACATGACATGACTAGGGCACAATAGAAACACCTCGCTCTATCTGCAGATCCAATGTAGAAAACCCAGCCATTGACATGTTTTGTGACGCCTGAAGCTCCCCCTTAGTGGCCATCCGACGAAGGAAGTCAATTGCTTGGCAATGGTAAGGTACTCCTGGTATTCAACTTTTGTTGCATCGTATCCCGTTGGTTCTCCAGCAGGTGCTGAAGACCATTTACTAGCATTGCTCCAAGGCTGTACTGAAAGAAGAGTCTATGGATGTGAAGAAATTCTATCCTCCGAAAAGACAAGTCTAGATATGTGGACAGTACAAGACTCTAGTCTCTAATAGGGACGGCATGTTGTTACTATTTACATAATCTAGAAATTATTATTTAATTAATTAGTATTGCCTTAGAGACTGGTGCAACTCTGTACCTGCTTCTTCTATCATCGGGAACCGTTTCGTTAAGAAAGGACAATCAAGAGAATATTTTCTGAGTTTTGTCCTTCCTTGTCCAGCTGTACAGTATTAATCCACAGAAGGTACACACAACTTTATCGTTTTCTCCTGTAAATACAATTACAGCCACAGCAAGCTGCAAGTGAGCAAGTGACCCCAGTCCAGTGTGAAACGTCGCAAGTCGTGCTTGAATGTTCTCTTTCTCCGTTGTGACCTCGCAAGGTAGCTTTGTGTCCTTCATTTAATCGAAGTTGACACACGTTTGAGACGCATGTGTTTCTTCTGTAAAGATTTGGGAAACGCCTATGGCATCACTGACGTCCATGGTGGACGCTTGAGGAAAATACTGTTGGTATATTAATGATTTCAGCTGTGGATGTGTTGTGTGTGACATACCTAGGTGTTGTGGAGCTATAAATAGACAAATGATTCAATAACACATTTGCTAAAACGAGGATACTCCTTGAGTCGTGTCTGTTACTGGGAAAACCCAGGAAATGTCTCAAATCGTGCTTGAATTATCTCTTTCTCCGCTGTGACCTCCGTTGTTACCTCGCCACGCGGATTTGTGTCCTTCATTTCATCGAAGTTGACACTAGTAGGGTAGGGAAAACGCCTACATCATCATTGACTTCCGTAATGGGTCTAGTCAATGGGTAACGGGTAATGTAACTTTTGTAGAGAGCACTGTTGGTGAATTAGTGATTTCAGCTAATTCGGTTGAGGGAGTAGAACATCCGGTCCCGACGTCAAGCGATTCGCCCAAATTTATTTCTGCGTCACCGCAATGAATTTGTCATAATAAAACATCAAGTAAGCGAATTAACACATTGTTGTTATTTTTAATAACATATCATTTACACTACTTTATATGAAGCACAGTTACCTATCTCTGTTAGTATGGTGATGCACAACATCTGTTGTACTCATATTTTTCTCTTCTACTGTTTAACATGACTACTGCTTTTCATTTATTTCTCTATACTCTCATAAACAGAGTGATTTGGATAATAACATATATAGTATTGGCATATGATATATTTCAGCATTTTGCATTTGGCCTTGCTTGTTTTACAATTATGTATGCGTTTATTTACACCACTGTCCCACAGGACAGATACAAGGAAAACACTAAGGCTATATTCTTTGATCCATGGGGCACAAATTCTTCTTGAGGTCTCCTAAATATCAACTCCAGTCTTCGTCATTTCCGAGCCTACCTATAAAACATCAGATTGAACCATTGACTTCTGTACAAACTTTTCAGTTTCCATCTTACACACCCAATACGTCCTTTGTATGCAAAATTCAAGAAGCATGATTAAGAAATAAGCGACTCGTGTACAATGAAACACTGCAGGGAGAATACACCATGAGGGGGTGAAACAACGACTACGAGTTATTTGCTATATGAGATATCAACATTATGTACAACCTCTTTGAGGGTGTTCATTAAAATGTAAAAGTTTTAAAAATATTTACCCGTATTGAAATAATGATGACTCCCTGAAAATGTGAAAACAAAGATGTGGCAAAATTGTGATATCAACCGCTCACACACTTGGGCATAAACGTCAGGACTCTACTAGACCCAGACCTCTTATCGCGAAATTCCAGGAATCCATTCATAAAGTCTACACATTGAAAGCAAGACCATCATTTAAAGAAGCAGGATTCAATATCGCAAGCGACCTGGCGGTGAGACAACGCAGACGACTCAAAGAACTGGAGGGAACTGGTGTCCGTGGCTATTACAAGCACGGGAAACTCGTGACGGTTCCTGATATGCGTCCTTCCGTTGCCCGTCAGGATGTCCCCACAACACCAGCAAGAAACAGATCTGTACGTCGTCTCCAACAACGCGGTATGAGAACCCTATCAAGTGAGAGAAGTGACAGATAGGATGAGGGCCAAGGGCAAGTTTCAGATGGATCAAATAGCAACTACACCGGTGATTGTACGGACGCTTCTGTGAATCCATGCAGTGACGACGATGCGGTAATATCTTTGTTCCGCATATTATCCTGGAATGTAAACGGTCTTTATTGCATGTACTCTGATGAGGATTTCCTATCATATCTACGGACCTTCGATATGTTCTGTCTCACTGAAACTTTTGTTGTCGATAGAATACCTGAACTTTGGATCGCAGGGTATAGCTTATTTTATTCAAGTGCAATTAGTTTATCCAGCTCCGGACGTTCTTGTGGCGGGGTATGTGTCGGTATAAAACATGAACTACTAAGACTATGTCATCCAATAGCTGTTAATGTTGACAAGTTGTTGTGTTTTAGACTCTCACGAAGTATACTGGACAGCACATGTGATATTTTATTGATTTTGCTTACATACCACCCGAAGGGTCAACATACTACCGACATAAGGTCTCTGCTTGTGCTCTTGATCAGTTAGAGTCTGTTCTTATAGATCATGTATCAGATATTGCTAATTTTTTATGTTTTTCTAGGTGGTGACCTCAATTCCCGATGTGGAAACAAAAATAACTTCAGTGACTATGATTCAGATAGTACTAATAATAGAGGTGATCCCTTTCCAGAGGAAAGTGTCAGTATTTCAGATAGGACGTGTTGATATAGATAAGTCTTTGTCTAGCTTTGTAGACTATTTACTGAATTCCGCCAGCTGCATGACGAAAGCCTTATGCTCTAAGAATGGCTACATGATTAACAGACGTTATAGCATTGAATGTAGCAAAACGTGCTACGAGGCGAACACTACGGAAATTTAGAAGTAACAAGTCTGCTGATAACAGAAAGAGTTACTGTTCCTTAAGAAATCGATATAAGTACGAAATCAGGTTATATAAGAACAAGATACGACACAATGGAATTGGACAGCTATGTAATGCAATGGGTAATGCTAAGAAATTTTGGAAAGTGGTTCGATCCATTAACATGAGAAACATTCCTGCTTGTAGCCTTTCAAAATTCATTTTAAAGAAGTATTTTCTACAAATGACGTATTTGATCATACGCTTTTTGATGACATATATGATCCTATAAATGAAGATGATTTCTTTTCTGAAATAGATCGGGAAATCCTAGAATCTGATATTCATGAGATACTGACAGCAATTCAGTCACTTAAAAAACGTAAATCCCTGGGATTGGATAATATTCTTGCTGAAATGCTGCAATCATCAAGGGAGATAATTTTGCCCTATCTTACAGAATTGTTTAATATGATTTTTGGTTCAGGCGTATTTCCAAGTTCATGGTCGAATGGCATTGCTATACCTATTCATAAGAAAGGAGATGCTAGCAATGCAGATAATTATAGAGGTATAACATTAAACGGTATTTTGGGGAAAGTATTTTCGAGTATCTTAAACAACAGACTAAGGTTATGGTCCAATATGAGGGATAGAATTCCAGAATATCAGGCCGGGTTTAGAAAACACTATTCGACTACAGATCATATTTTTACATTAAATGCAATTATAGAAAAATATTTGATAAAACGTGGGAGAAAACTGTATGTAGCTTTTCTTGATTTCCGGAAGGCTTTTGACTCTGTGAATCGTCACAAACTATGGGTGTGCCTTAGAAGAGCTGGATTACGGGGCCAAATGTGCCTGATTCTTAAAAGTATGTACTCTAATGTCAGGGCGTGTGTGCGCCGTAAAGGTGATTTCACTGACATTTTTTATTGTCCGCTTGGCTTGAAACAAGGATGCGTATTAAGTCCCATTCTATTTTCCTTCTTTATTAACGAATTGTGTATAGAAATAATGAATAGTGGTAAACACGGGGTCCAATTATGTCCGGATATTTTAGAATTGTTCTTATTATTGTTTGTTGATGATGTTATTCTTACATCACACTCAGTCTCGGGTCTTCAGAACCAATTAAACATTTTTACTGATTACACTGATGATTGTAAGTTAACTGTAAACATAGTCGTTTTTAGAATAGGTGGCCCATTAGCTTCAGTCGAAAAATGGTTACATAAGAGTTCGAGAGTTAAAGTTGTTAGTAAGTATAAATACCTAGGTGTTCTGTTTACCAACACTTTAAGTATGGGTAATCGTGTTCAGGATTTATCTGTAAGGGGTAGAAAAGCCATGGTCATGTTATTGTCAACTTTATCTAAACTCCAGCCTTTATCCCCAAGTATATTCTTTAAATTGTTTGACACAACCAATACTTTTGTATGGCTCTGAATTATGGGGTTTTAAACATTTTAATACAATCGAAAAAGTACATCTTCTTGCTTGTAAATTTTTTTTAATGATTGGTATCAACTCCCCTAATAATATTGTTTACGGAGAGTGCGGTAGATATCCTTTGTACGTTAATTCATATATTCGTTGTATCAGATATTGGCTAAAAATACTTACTATGCACAAACAGCGACTGCCAAGGAAAGCTTACAATATCTTAAACAACTATGATAATCTGGGTTAAAACACTTGGGCATCAAATATTCGGGTACTTTTGTTCTCAAACGTCTTTGGCTATGCTTGGATGAAGACAAAATACGTTAAAATCTATGCGTTTGTGTCCATTATGTGATATGTGTGTTGAGGACGAATTTCATGTACTTTTTATCTGTGAGTTTTACCAAGATATCCGAAAACGTTTTATACCCGCTAAATACCTTAAACAGCAATGAACCACATCCCTTATATCACTTATGTCTAATCAATCTTCTGATGTAATCTACAGCCTAGCCCAATTTCTCAATATTCGTCAAGAACTTGCAAATACAAATGTCTCCCAGAATGCACTTATGTTGAAAGTATGTATACATTGTGTGTGTGTTTGTATATAGGCGAAGGCCTTTCATACAATAAACTTCTTGTCTTGTCTTGTCTTGTCTTGAATACAATCCGCCCTCGGCAATGTCGGGCAAGTCCATTGTATGCACTGCTGTGTCAGGTTTGGTATTTCCCGCATATTCTCACAATTTTCAAGTCGAGTAACTGTTCCTTTTTTATCCCAATGGCGATTGTTATAATTCTATCACTCTTTGGTGCGATCATTCGGTCATTGCGTTTTTCTACGTTGCCCAGCTACATCTATGGGGAACAACTCACTGAAACTTCCCTCTAAAAAATAACGTCATCCAATTTACTTCAGCGCATGTTCGAATATTATTGTCATTGTCATGAGAGAGCACTGTTTTATCGTGAAAAAAATACCCTTAATTCTTCATTGTTCTTTGCAATTTATCGCGCAGCTATTTTACATATGTAAAGCAAGGATCAACGCTATTTTAAAGAATATACTGAACAGCAAAAGAAACGTCACCCAAGTAACATTGCATGAAAAGTTGTCATTTAAATATCTCGGAAATTTTCGTCAAAGTTTCTAAAATTTAACTTTACCCTGTCCGGAAATAAAGAAATTTGATGATAGAAAAACAAAGAGGATAACAATAAAAACGATCGCCCAAACGCATCACGACAACGGCCATGGTAACACGATGCACGTGAGTTCCGTGCAAATTGAAATGCACATGCGTTTACCAATTTCTTACCCTTTAAAAATCCACCCAGATAGGATAACATTCATTCGTTGTTTAAATGCTACCACATGCCAAGATTGACAAGAAATCAGCGACACCAAGCCCTTGGACGATTGCAAGCTGAACAAACCGCCCGGCAAGCAGCCCACGCATTTCAAGTCCACGTAAGGACCATATACAGGCTTCAGCAACGGTACCAGACCACCAACACTACGGATGACCGACCACGTAGTGGAAGACCAAGGGTCACCACCCGACGTCAGGATCGTCAGATTGTGCGACTGCATCTTCAAGATCGCTTTGTTACTGCTGCGGTACTGCTCGACAGACCATGGGGACACACCAGCGACACATTAGTGCGGACACCGTGCGTCGACGATCGACGTGCAGGCACTTCCACTGTCACAGGCCACACCTAGGACACATTCTGACACCACGTTATCGCCGGGATCGTCTTCAGTGGGCAATACAGCAGCAACATTGGCGCCACCAGCAGTGGAGAAGGGTCCTCTTCTCAGACGAGAGCCGTTACTGTATCTCAACAGCAGATGGCAGAGAGAGAGAGAGCCTGGCGACGCCATGGGGAACGTTATTCGGATGCTTGTGTTGTTGAAAGAGAGTGGGGTGGTCCGAGCATCATGGTGTGGGGTGGAATTGGTCTTGCACAGAGGGTCGGCCCTGTGGTCTTCCAGAACATCGGTCCAGGGAGAGGCAATGGTGTCACAGCAGCTCGGGACATTGATCAAGTCTTGAGACCACACGCCATGCCTCATTTAGCACGTCGCCGCAACGACGAGTTTCAGCATGATAACGCCCGTGCCCACACTGCGAGAGCAACAAGAGACTTCCTCCAGTAGAATGGCATCAGAACCATGCAGCGGTCTGCCCACAGTCCCGATTTAAATCCCACTGAGCACCTCGGGGACGAGATTCAAAGACGACTGAAAGACGTACGACCAAGGCAGACAACTGCAGCTGAACTGCGTCAGGCGTTCCTCAGAGTGTGGGCTCAAGTGCCTGTGGCCTTCATCAACCCCTCATCAATTCCATGTATCGACGTTGCACGGCAGTAATCTATGCACATGGCTGACACACGAGATACTGACTTTTGATGCCATTTTTTGAGAGATTAGTGTTGTTTTTCACTTTAAGAACATTTGACACTTTAATTTCAACCTTGGTGATCAGTTTTGCCAAGTTTCGTCTTTTGAATATGTCTCAAAGTGTGTTTACAGTGTTTGGACAAAAAAGGTTTCTCATATTTCTATCCATGGTGACGTTTCTTTTGCGGTTCAGTATATAGTTGTGTCTATTATTTGGCCCGTTTTCGCGATAAATGTAAATTACATTGTATTTCTAGAACAACGTGATGTTTAACAATATGATTACGCTGGTGATCAGAGTGTCTTCCATTCCAGTCGACAGCAACGTGATCCAAATGGGAAACCAACAGCATGACAATGCAGTGTATTCACTGTACTGCAGAAGACAAAGTGGAACTAATTAGGTCATAAATATTGGACTGTGATACCTTTAGGACAGCATATACCCTGTTCACTTGATCATTGGAAGAGTAGAGTGATGCTTTACGTCTCAGGTGACGTATGAGTGAGTGAGTGAATGTCAAAATGTGGTGTGTGGGGGGGGGCGGGGGGAGGTGCATTTTGTTCAATTATATGTGAAACACATAAAAACATTATCTGGAAATGACCAAGAAAATTGAAGGTTGCTGAAGGTATCTGGACGGTTTCCGGTAGACGGGAACCTACACTTTTTTGCTGTTTTGGTGGCCTGTAGGTGTCGATATTCCGACAAAGCGATAGTTTAAGGCACTATTGCGATACGATATAAAAGGATTGAGATATAGCCACAAACGAAAGCGTTAACAGTTAACGACAAAGTGATAGAACGACACGACATGACGATAGCACCACAAAGCAAGGCACGCTGCACGACATGGCGATAGCAAATCACCACATGGCGATATGGGTATTAAGCGAAAACGAGATACAGAGTCTTAGGCGATTGCTCAGTCGCCTTTTGAATGATAAAGCGTGGACGTAGATTAATACAGAACATGAAATATTAAGATGTCATGTAGGGTTCATGTTTTGACTGACTTATATAGGGGTAAGTAATTGTGACAAACGCACGCATAATCTAATTATCATGTACGGAGACACTCAAGCATTGTTGGAATTCCAGACGAAATTATTCCATCTCAGCCGCTATATAGAGAAACATTGTTATTATAACCGAATCCTACAAATTGGGACAACATAATAAAACCTTACATTGTAGTAAAAGTGTGAGTAATGAATAAAAGTGAACATAGATAACTTGATCATGAACATGGAACATATTGGAAATACATGTTATAGAACAGAATAGAACAGCACTTTCTTTCTCTCAGGTCGAGTGCATCGGCATATGAGGTAGAATCATTTTATAGCCGTTTTGATGTGAAGTCATAGATCAGTTCAGATTGTAAAAGATTATCACCTACCTGTGTTAATCTCCCTCATGTAAGCAATTCTTGTTACTGTTAATCCTCCACCTACTATATATATTCTGTACCATATTCATTTTTCAGCCTTGCTTGACAACGGTAAAATGATCTGTACCGAAACGTCTCCTATACAGTAAACAACAAAGTTGTTATTCACAAATTGTGTCTACTTCGTCATCCGTCAACTTCTAAGTAACGCCTATCAAACAATTCACATGTTCCAGATCATTACAAGATTTGTGGGTGTCGAACAAGTCACATGACTAACCCATGCTATTAAATCCCCGACAGAATCGATGGCAGTAAAAAGTAACATTCGTTTCAGCTGCAATTTAAAGAAGAATTCCCTGGAAGATCAAGCTTCCCAAGCTCGTCTAAACCTAAGTTATTACATTACCTGGAATGACGGGCATGAGTTATTACTAATCATATTACTGAACAGGCTGACTTACTATGTAAAGACTTAGTATTTGTATACGTGCATGTTCTATTTAACAGCTTGTGTGCAATAGCTGTTAATTCTAATGTTTCATTTATATTTATTTATTCATTTTTATTCTTCAAATTGTGTTTGGTTGCCTTTTTAGCATGGCTATTCTGAATATAAGCTTGAGGAAGGTTTCTCCAGTTATACTATCTGTTGTCCTCGTTATTTTTCAGTCCATTTTTTACAATGACTGCTTCGTTTTCTTTGTATGACTTGTGAACAACATGTTTTTTCACAACATGGTATGAGTGAAATTTTTGTACGAATTACCCCATATAAGACGTTGTTTGTTTTACGACTATGTAAGAGCCATGATTATAAATGAAGTATGCCGCGCCATGGGCTTGCAAAATGCAGGATCTTGGAAGGGTTGGTAGTTGATGGTAAGACGTCAGTGTAGCTTTTACCAGGTGAGTGCAGATGCTTTGTTTGATATTGGATAAATATTGCAAGTAATGTTAGTAAAGCATCAGTTCAGATGGCCAGCGGTTTTTATGATGGTGTTAAATCATATGCCTCTTTTATCCTAGGCTAATTGACAAGAACTGATTAGTAGCCGTGATGTAATGGTTATTATTCACATTCTTTCGATCGTACATTCGTCGCATCAGGAGTACAAGACCAAAGGTCAGATGCAATAGTAGCACCTAGCAGTGTGAGAGGTCTTCAGAAGAGACCGTGTCCACAGCCGACAGTATGGGCGAGAACTGGTGTTCTTGGATAGCATTGTTTGCCGTCATATGGCGAGGGTTGACGTCGGCTGAGACGCAGAACAATTCTCACCTCCTCTGATGAACAAGAGGATATGGGATAAGTCATGAAACAAGCGTCTTTTCGCGAACTTGCACAGTTCGATATCAGTGTCCTTAATATTCAGTTTGCAATCGAGAAAGAAGTTGTCCCAATCCCAGTGATACCACCACATTTGCAAAATGTGTTCAAAGTATCTCCGTGTGGTATTTCCTTCTACTCGTCGTAAGTGACAACCAAACAGTCATGGTTCATCTGTCCCAACGAACAAACACAATTAACCTTTTCAGAATGCTACTTATTATTGTTGTGATACAATGTCCGATTAAGGTTTGCTTAAACATCGTGGTCACTGGTACAAACAGTGGAATGTAACACAGGTATCTGCAAGTAGACGTAGTTATTTAATGACGAAAAATTCAATAGTTCTTATATGAAGAGCAAGTTATTCAAAGTAGTTCTTGTTTAGAATATGTCAATAATACTCTGGGTTTTTTTCTTTAGGGGATCTTTGTTTATGCATTAGGGCCAACTCAAAAAACAAACGAACGCTAACTTTTTATGCAAATTGTGTGTGACAGATTCTACCGGCAGGACATATTTATCATTTCATTGAACACCTGGTATTATCACTGATTTTATGTGCCCTACTTAAATGTACCCTGTCTGATCACGTGCCCTGCTTGTGTGTGCCGTCCCTATGTCTGACCTGCCTAAATGTGCTCTATCTGATCGTGTGACCTGGCTTAATGTGCCCTGTCTGATCGTGTGCCCTGTCTATGTTTGACCTGCCTAAATGTGCTTTGTCTGATCGTGTGACCTGCCTAAATGTTCCCTGTCTGATCGTGTGACCTGCCTATGTGTGACCTGCCTAAATGTGCCCACCCTTGTTTGACCTGATGGCTCAGGCTAATTATATATGTGAAATGGTGGACTTCCTAATTGATAACATCCATGTCAAATTTGGGGGTAAGACATTTAGGCAAGAAGAAGGTATCCCCATTGGCACCATTTTTGCTCCTCTTGTGCGGATCTGATTCTTTATGCACATAAATAAAAAATTCAAGTCCTCAGTAAAACAATGTTTTATGGTAGACATGTGGAGGACATTTCCAAATTTGATGCATCATTGACAAAAATGATGTCCAATGAAATTCCCTAATTTGACTTGTACCATATGGTCCCATATTTTTCCGGGTGAACAATTCACTTGCCACCTCAAAGACTGACCATAATCCTTAATACAATCAAGAAAGGACTTTCTTTATATTCACAGAACGTATTTGAGACAAGTGGGAATAATACCATGTGAATTCTAAAAAAATCCAAGGTTTTGCTTGACTTTTTGCAATCTCAGAAAGGAACAATGTTCCATTCTGTCAAAAACTTAGATTTTTCAACTTTGTACACCACTATGTCACATGACAAACGTAAAGGAAAACTTCTTTCCTTGATCCATGGGACCATTTGTGAAAAACAAAAGCAAATGCCATCTGAAGTTTACTGAGAAAACAATATGAGAAATGCTGGACTTCCTCATTGATGACGTAAAAATTGGGGGTAAGACATTTAGGACCCAATAAAATATCTCTCTTTGAACAGATTTTTATGGAGGTTTGGAATCCAGTACAAAGGAATGGAGGAATGAATATGTCTTCAGGTTTAAGAGTAACGTCAAGAGTTGACAGTACTGATTAATGGTTTGGGCAGATTTCTTCTTAACATACAGGCCTTATAGGTGGCATTATTTGATATATCATTCATACCAAGTTCTTTGATCAAACAATTAAAGTAGTGATGCTTACATATAATGGTAAGGTTATTTTAGTCCTTGTCAGTTGGAACAACTACAAACATTTCACGTACGGCAGCCCTGGCTTTGGATAACAGCTTGCTGGGACAGAATGGGTTAAATTCCAATTCCGAGTCCTTTTTTTAAGTTTGTGCATTCTACCAATGACACCATCACGCACACACACCATATAAAAACACACAGGTTTAGGTTTTCAATGACAATAGGAAACACAACGTAATTAACCCTGTAACATGTGTCAGTTTGTCGATGTCAAATGTCTGGAAAGAGGCCTGTGTTCTGTTCTTGAATCCGAGGTAGTGTTGGAAGCTGACAGGAATTCTGTTTCAGATAGGTATCCCGTCCTCACTTGACGTATGTTGATACGACGCAAATCAGTCGTAAAAAGCCACTAAGCTCCCACTTGTCGCTCTTACATAGGTACAGCTATCTTAAGACCTGTCCTTTCATGCAACTTCTGGAAGGATCACAGCTTGTCAGCTTCCAATAGATCGGGGGTTACTCTAAATAACACTTCCTGTTTCAATCTGGGCACTACATCACTCGGTATTTTACGAGCGTTTCAATCCTTTGCTGCCACTGGCAAACTTTACAACTACATTTATAACAAGTCCAACAGCCACATAACACAAGCATGTTCCTTGTTGGATGAACGCTCATTTCAAACTTTCCTGTGCGAACTCATCTTTATTTCCAAAATTCGAAATTGTATCCTTCGAGAAAATTGTCTTGGATTGCATTTATTAACATTGAATTTCATTCTGGCGATTTGTATTGTTTGGGTTGCAATGTCAGCGAAGTATATATGGTTTCATGGGGATCACTTCCAAACACAGACACACACATGGACACACATACACACACGCACGCAAACATGCACGCATTCACATACATAAATACACCATTGGTTTATAAAGTTGAAACAGTATCATGGTGTAGTAAGGCCTTGTATGCGATGCGTAGATCTGATTGTCTAATTTGAAAGGTATGCTGACGAGACCAAGGAAGAAGAGCTAGCACAGACTACTAATGATGACTAAAATAGAAGCTATTGTTTATCTTCTTGGGATAGATAGGTGGTCCTTTGTTTTTCCTGATATACTATACACCTGGAAAGTTCGGCGCAATGAAATTATAGCGAGAGGCGCACAATAGCCTTAATTGCGTCTGAAAAGTTTTGCGACTGTTGATGAGATTACCAAAGATCAAAGCGCCTTTTCACGTGATATGTACGATACAAGAGTAGGAAACGGGGGGATGAAAAGGTAACTCTGTACTGAAATACGCAAGTTATTCCAGTTATTTCACAGCAGCCTCCGTGATCTTGTGGGAGAGTGTCTGCCCGGAGAGTGGAGGTCCTGGGTTCGATCCCCGGCCGCGTCATAACAAAAGACTTTGAAACATGGTACCCTGTCTGGCGTTCGGCATTAAGGGGCTTAAACAAGAGCTGGTCGCCTCGGAGTCAGTATACTGTGTCTGAGTGGGTTATTCATGTTAAACTACGACATGGTACTTTCGTTGGCTAGCACTATAAATCGGCATCAGTCCGGACTAGTACAAGCAACCACACACACACACACACACACACACACACACACACACACACACACACACACACACACACACACACACACACACACACACATACACACACACACACACACACATACACACACATCGCTATATAAGTGCAATAATCTTGGACGCAACGTGAAACCCCATTTCACCTCACCTCACATGTTATTACAAAATACGGTTATCTGGACGTCTCATCTATTGTATTTATTCTAATATTTATTCTGTATAATTCAGTGTGTGAATATTCATACATGCATGTTAGACAAAACATTGAACATTCGGCCTGTGTGGATTTTTAGATTAGAATGTGCCATCTATGAGTACAAGACTCGTCAAAATGAATCGGTGACGTGGTATCCCAACAGAGCAGACGTTGCTCATAACATCGCTATTTTATCTGATAATTTACAGGCAACCGCCATAAAATTGGAATATTTCTATCAGGGGTGTCAAACAACAAGTAAACAAATAATACATGAATTCACTAAAGTTTTAAATTTAAACGAACATATGTCAAAAACAAAATTAATTTTTTCGAAAACAACACAGGCGCTTGATATGGTGTCAGTTTTGTGTCACCAGATCCTTTCGACTTCTGTTCACTGCATATGCTTGCACAGAAATATGTTGGTGTAAGTTATGTGGTGGTACGAAGTTGCCTTCTTGAAGAAGTGGATATGTTCATACCAAAGATATTTTTAAGACGGAAATGTATCATCGAGGCATACAAGGTGCTTGATATTGTCTGTACCCATGGTACTACTCGTGACAACTATCTGGAACAGTCAACTTCTTTGTGCAGAATTCCATATAAAAAAGTCTTGGTTTGCTAGAAACCACGGACATGATACAGGGATACATTAACATTAAGTCCATTTCTATTAAAGGGTTTGTTAAAAAAATATTTTTGTAATAATTTAGTAAAATTTGCCTGTCAAATAAGCATAAAAGAAATATTTTGACAATAATCGGAGTAGGTTCTGAAGGGTTTCTTTTTCCGGAGATCAGCTGCCTGATGACAGTTTGTTGTCAGCTATTGAAATAATGTTCACTCCATTGTTTGTGTAGCGACTTATTTGATGAAAATCAAATCCAAACAACAAGCTTTAAAAATATACCTGTAAGTAAGAAACAAAATCTACAAACGTCTCAAGTGCAAGTGGTTAATAAAACTGTGGTATTATATGTTGATTAATTACAATCAACCGTGTGTAACTAGAAAGTTACTTCAAATTATAACAACTTCCCCGCACATTTTGAAATAACACCTAAATTTAAAAACAAACTTTTCCTTTCAACAGCAACTGATACAATTGATTTTGCAGTCATATTTTTTTCCGCCTTTGCCTTATCAGAATACCTACAATGAAAAGGATAATAAACATTGGAAGCTGGAAGGCAGACAATGCTGCAATGAAAAACAGGAAAGTAGTAATTCCAAAAGAGCCAGCTACTTGACCTGTGAGGTAAGGTATCATAGCCATTCCGGATAGATCACCAACGGAACAAAGTCCAATTACAAAAGGTGATAGGGGAATACAGATTCCGCACCAGTTAAGCATTGCTGCAGCAAGAGGACCAGAAAACAAAGCTAGTGACATGGAACCAACCCACAATCCCAGTATACCCTTAGGGGCAGCGAATATCGCCACAACAGGTGATGCCAGCACACCAATCAGACAAACGAATATCAAAACAGACTGTTCTACATACACACTCAAGCCTGTTCCCATCATCCTTCCCAGGGTAAAGAGCAACCAATAAGCCGAGGTCATGACTGTCATACTCTGAACCGACAAATGTGAGGAGCCTTCAACACCATATATCGTTAAGTATTCCCCATAAGCAAAAGGTATCCCGGTGGAAATAAAGTACGTTGCTACAAGAAGAATGAGGAAGCTTACGTATAAACAATTTCTATCTATGGCATCCATGTCCAAATTTGTGTAGCCTTTGATGGTGTCTTCCTTGGTAGAATGCTCAAGTAGGCCACATCGTGTGAACATAAACAATAAACCGTATCCAAAAGCAGATTACAGAAATAGCATACTTAAAATTATATAAATAATGTATTCCTTTGACTCGTTTACAATGAGATATGAAACGATGGAAGTGTTTGTGGTTGTATTAAATACTTTGGACATTCGAAGGACCAAGTCGCCTTCTCCATCAGAGTTTCTTGAGGATACATTTGCTGGAGGTCGATTCATGATTGACGTGTTCAAAGAAGTTTGCTGTGACTCTGTTCTTTGTAGAAAGGGTTTGGCCAGCAAAGGAGCAGCAGCAGCACCCAGCGAGGATGCGGCCAGTAATACATGAGTGAGAGAAGACACTCCCGGAAACTTACAGTTGCACTGATGAAGGATGCCTAAAAGTATGAGAAATTAGAAATCCTACATTTAAAGATCTCAAGTGTGAATAAGGAAATGGCATACTGAAGGAAAATACATAAAACTTTTTTCCCAAATAATGTTTTGTCACACTTTGTCAAATAGAAAATAACCTTCAAACAGACAAAATAACTACATGACTAAATTGATACCTAGTTCATGAATACTCACAATTAAAAAGACATGATAGTATCGCTCCATCCACAGCCATGGCAAGAAAAGCTACATATATGTTGGGTGTAACACCTAGAAACGGTGTACTTGCGGATCCTAACAGAGAACAGGCCAAAAGAATAATGTTTGGATCAAGGAACTCTGCGATGTACACAAACAGAAGGTTTCCAAAATTTAGAGAAAATCCCATGATAAGAAACAGATTTGATATCTCGGCCAGACTTGCTTTGTACATGTGCTGGAGGTCTGGCAACGTAGGTCCGATCACACTCATCACAGTTCCCTGTAACGAATAGATGACAATACTCAAATTGTGAGTAAGCATGTTGGGTGTAAGGCTACTTTGAACAATATTTCAGCTTCACCATGACATTTTAGCTTAAAGTGAGAGGAGAGCTCTCAGTGATGTAAATCCTTGGCGTTCACCACTTTGGTGTAACATATGGGTGTTGGTATGATGCTCAAGGATCTTAATCAGGAAAATCTGGGATTCGAAGACATGCTCATCTGGTCCTCGCTCGACAAAGGAAGGTACCGATGCTGTTATTTCTTTGTTCTCTAAGGCTATATTTAATGGTGCAATATCCAATGACAAGCTGTGTTCGAGTAGAGAACGCCTGCTTTAAGTTATTATTTGGGACTGCTAATAACACATCAGTGAAGATAATTATCGAATTACAGACCCAACTTACTATTATAAAGAAGGAAAAGCACCAAACTGTAACTTGTGCGATGTCCATTTTTTGCACCATGACGGTTCAGGGAAAATGCAAGTTTTCAAATCTGTAACATATAAAACATCAGAAATAATTGCATTACTACATGCTATTTTAAGATACACAAATGATATAGAAATGTACAAATATAGCACGAAGCTATCTCGCCTTACAATGAGCGCAAGAACGGCCATCTCACAGTATGCTCCTGTGAAGAATCGAACCTCGACCACTTGATAAGCGAACCACTCACATACCCATCGCCCATTGTGTAGCTTGAAGTAGTTTACCTCCTTTATTTGCATTCAAATTCAATATACCCATGTCAATATTGAAATGCAACCGAATTTATAGTGATTGCTTGGACGTACGTTTCTTAACTGAAGTGAAATTGTACGAAGTTTAAAGTCCAACTACTGTTGGGTTAATGTATGTATTCAATATTCCCACATAATAACCTTTCCAGTTTAATTCTGTTTCATTACACACAAAAAGTTGACTGAAATAAAAGAAAAAGTTTGACAGAAATATATAACATAATAAGATATTAAGACTGTTGTATGCCGCTAAATAATCACTGCTGGGGGCACCTAAAAGGGGCGTCCTACTCTATACCCAGGTGGGATATCAAACCGGAACTTAAGGTACTGAGCTACCTCAATCAGTATAACCCCTAGAGCACGCAAAGTAGGCAAGTATTTCTAATATGAAGCTCCGAAACAGCTTGATAATTTCTGTTCTTTGATATGGTATATACATCTATATCTAAAAACTAAACTATCTGTTCTTGCGCCGTCCTTTGATGATGTCACTGTTGTAAGAAAAGTAGTTGTCTGTGACCATCTGTTTACCTGTGAGGCCATGCAACGACAAATTGAAGCACTACACCGTCGGAAAATTGGAAGAACTATAATCACAGTCGGTGGTAGCAAGGGTTTTCAATGTACCAAAGAGCTTCTTCTCGAGTATCAACTCTAGCATTGGTACCAACTGCATGATACGTTACGTGACCGACCCATATGTAGGCCAGGCCGACCCCATGTTACAACAACGGAACGGTTTCATGTGTCATTTGTGGCAACAACGTCCTACATCAGTAACAATTCCACGACTGCGAAGGATGTCTGACCAAACATTGCGGAAACACCTCCTTAATGCTGGTCTCCGAGCCAGACGGCTTTGTTAACTGCAGTGTCAGCGGTGTTCAACAGCTGATTTAGGCTTACAAAGGGGCAAAGAACTGTTTGGTTTAAGGAGATATGTGCTGCCAAAAGCAGAATAGAGTGTCAGGACTAACCGGCTTCGACATGAACATTTTCACACAAAATGTCGACAGATTCGGCGATGGCAGCGTAAGGATGTGAGATGATATCTTTCACACAGGTAGAAAATCGTGGTGTATGTATACTGTTGTGATGAATGCCTTCCCCCGTATGTTGTTCCCATCATGAATCATGCTAACTTCATATTTCAACACGACAATACCAGAACAATACAGAATGCGTAACAGCAGCAGTGTTCAGTTCCTCCCTTCAGTCAAAAAGAACACCGATGAGGCGAGTTGGGTCGCCACGTACAGCAGTGTCATCCTGAACCACGCTGCAACAGCTTGTACATGCAGTACAAACCAGGTGGGTTTACATTACCCCTAATTATAAGTACTCTAATTCAATGCATAGGCTGGAACCAGGCAGTACCTAGTACATGCTAATAGTGGACACACGAGGTATTGAATTCTGACTTCGTCATTTTATGTGTAATGTCTTCATATTGGCCACATTCCCATTGTTGTCCTGTTTGCAAATGAGACATGAATCGGTCACTTCCTACACGAAACATCTGGTTATGATTAATAAAATGAATAACGAATGAATAAAATGATGTAAATATTTGTTTTTGATCTCATATATCGTAACAATAAGCTCATGATCAAACATTTCGTATTTAGCAATTTACAACATGCTTTACTATGATGCATATCCGCAATTGGTTTTGTACCACATTACACGCACATTATCGCACATGTGTGTAGATTGGTCTTGCATGTATAAGCTACCTACATGAAATCCCATAAGCATTGAATTTGTCTCTAGAACTAATTTAGAATGGAAAAGGAACTGTTGTGGAAGGTATATGAATAATTATGAATTATTTATGTATATATCACATTGTTCCTGAGTACATTATTTTGGTTGCCATGAAGTAATTTTCATCAATTTTGGTATGGCATCATAGCAGTTGGGCTGTTACAAAATATTGGCATGTATTAAGCAATTATTGGCGCTTTTCGTGGCGGAAAGACCGACTGCGTAGTCCAGGGGAGAGAGAGCCTAACCGGAGAGCGGAAGGTCGGTGGTTCGATCCCCGGCCGCGTCATACCGAAAGACGTTAAAAGATGGTATTTGTTGTTACCCTGCCTGGCGCTCGGCATTAAGGGAATAAAACACGAACTAGTCGGATCGGAGTCAGTATACCGTGTCTGAGTGGGGTCCAATTACCGCACGGTATCTCAGTGGGCGTGCACTATAAAACCGGCATTAGTCCGGACTAATTAAAGCACACACACACACACACACACACACACACACACTAACACTAACACTAACACACACACACACACTAACACACACACATACACACACAAACTAACACACACACTAACACACACACTAACACACACTAACACGTGCCTGCATGTCGCTATATGAGTGCAATAATCTTGAACACGACGTTAAATCTCGTTTTACATCTCCTAATAGCGAAACACATCAACACTCTTTTTCTGTTTTTCTATTTTTATTTATAATATCTAACAAATTTGGCAATAGATTAAATTATATAAGAAAAGTACGGCACATCATTCAAATTTATTTTGTGTGACAGGAGTGAGTAGTTAAATACTTCAGAGACATTCAGCATTTTCACGTAATTCCCAGCATGTGCAAGTACATGGAAGGTTTAAAAAGCGCTCATAAGAAGAAAACTTTGGAATGTCTCGCATTGCAGGCATTCATTTATGAAGATTGCGATCGCCATTACAGGAGGTATGGTTCACGTTTTGTCTTTCGTTAACGCCACGTTACCATTAAAGGGTAACTAAGCACAACTCCTTTCATGGATACTGGACAAAGTCTAACGCCAAAAGATACGCGAGAACAGGCAAGGCAAATACTTAATGTTATGACTGAATTTTTTTTATAAGCGACAAAACCCTTTTCATATTCATACGAAAGCAGAGTCGATTGTACGATTCCGACCATATCATGAATATGTGTTTATGAATCACTAGCCAATAGTGATGATCCCAGGTGTTAGCGATAAGGTGAGCACATACTCTTGTATGCAAATTGTGCGTGTGTGTGTGTGTGTGTGTGTGTGTGTGTGTGTGTGTGTGTGTGTGTGTGTGTGTGTGTGTGTGTGCGTGCGTGCTTACCCTTTTCGCGAACACACGATCCCATCACTGATTTTAAGTGAGCGCTTCATATAATTTTCACCGCTATTTTGCCTTTTACGCCCAATGTAATCTGTTTCCTTAGATATCGAGCCTGGTTGATCTCTTGCGTTGGCAATATATATATATATATAATTTTCAATTCAATTCAATTAGATGACTTGATAAATTTAAATACACAAATTCACAACAACTACCTTTGATTAATATGTATATATATCAAGAGGTAGTTGTGAAGTAAAGTTCAATTCTGCCTTGAAATTTGAAAATACACAAATACACAACTACCTTAGATTAATATATATATATATATATATTAATCAAAGGTAGTTGTTGTGAATTTGTGTATTTTCCAAATTCATGGCAGAATTGAACTTTAACAATTGGTTTTGTTTTAATTAAAATTATCAAGTCATTGAATTGAATTGAATTGAATTGAAAAAAATTATCTTAATCTATTCGTCTGTTGTATTTATGTTATACCAAGTTAAAAATGAAGGGATTTATTAGTCAATATTATGCAATACTAATTATAAAAAAAGATGTTTACTCATTTCTTATAAATGGCAGATAAACAAAATTAGAGAAACGAAAATAGAGACAGAAAATTTCCGAAGATCTTCTGTTGTTTTACCTAAATTCTTCCGTGACATTGAAGGGCGATTCAACTTGATTGGATAATCTTACTAAATTTGAAGGGGTTAACGAGCGATAACTACTTCCGACCACACCACTGCACTGAATACGTGATCAAGAAAAACAGTCCTTTAAAAAACATATTATCACCAAAGTAACATTTATTTGTAGATGTATTGTTTAGGTTGCCGTGACTTCAATTATTTGATATTTGTTTGCTTTGAGTGACAATAAATATATATGTTAATATTACATGACAATCCAATATTTAAAATGTGACTTACTCAAAACTTGCGAAAAAGTAGAATCTGGTTAACGGCCGAGGGTGTATGTCATAGCCCACAAGCTGGTGGAATGTTGGCGGGCGTCCTGGATCAAGTGGAATTTGATGAATTAGGGAAAATTCACGATACAAAATTCCCATTAAATATTTATGAGACCGTTAAATGAAATACAGGCACAATTTATGTGACCCTTGGTTTCACAGCTCTATGCCTCCTGCTACGAGCGTATTTATGTTAATTGTTGAATTTTGTTTGATATGTTAGCAGTTGCTGTAATCTCATTTAAATCAGATCGTTTACCTTTACATATTTAAAAAAAGGTTGTCAGAGAGGTATCGTTTCTGAATAATATAAAAATATAAACTGTTCGTACACGATACAAAAGTTAAGGTATAGTTGACAACATTCATATTTATCACATGATATAAGTATGACTGTTTTTAATTGAATTTTTCAACAATGTTCACAAATATATGGCAAATCTGAAATCAGGATTAATCTGAAATTACACTCTTAGAAAACCATATAACATCACCGATTTCATTTGGTATTTAAATGACATTCTAAAACTATGATCGATTCGCAGCCATTTCGCAATACAAATTTGGAAATTTTTAGATATCATGATAAAGTAATAATTTGTGAGTGAGCAAAGGTATATATAGTGCTGACAAACCTAGAAACATCATCAAAGCGAACCCACGATCAGAGGTTTCTAGAGTACACCAAGGACGCAACGCTTCACTGTGAATCGCGGCGCCTAAGACCACTGGGCCAACCAAGCCTTCCCCCCTGATTTCATTAGGTGTCAAAACGACACTCTAAATATATACCTGATTGATAGCCGTTTCGCAATATGAATTTGGAGATCTTTTGATATTATGATAAATTCATTTAACAAACTCACCCTGTGCTGAACTGTGTTTTTGGAAGTTGTGTCTCTTCGTTCAGTTACTGCAAATGATGAGAAGCAGGATTTGTTCATTAAGTTCTGATGAATCTGTTTCAATTCTGGACGGAAAATCTTCATCAAATTATATCTATATACATGCACACGTATATAAAAATGTATTATTGAAAACTGATCCTCACATTATGTATGTACATAATGTGTATTATGCAACCATATTCTAACTAATCTGTGTAAAAACCCTTACATGGTCCAACAATATAGTTTTATAATGAGATACATGTAACATAGTGTTATGTTATGCCATATGGCTCTTAACATTTAAATGAAAGAAGATTGGCTGTGTCAACTATTGAAAATATCATATCATGGTAATTTAACTCTGACTAGAAAACGTAGACAATTATCATACGATTATTGTTTTCAGATACACAGCTGCTGTTTCAATTTCCTCGCCTTAAAACCCGTATTGTTGATCCACATTGGAGTACACTATTTCCATAGCTCACCACTCTGGAATGAACATAATGCAGATATTAATCAACTAAATCGAAGTTATCATTATTAATATTAGATTTATTATATAATAAGTTCGATATTGAAATTCTCTGCAGAAAAAATCCGAATATTTCAGGATCCACTTTTCAACTTTTCAACTGCAGCACACATACTAATTCAGTTAACAATGAAGTCAACGTCGGCCAGTTCCCTTTTAATTGTGTGTTACAGGTGGCTACAGTCAAACAGTTGAGCTATAACATTTTGTGTAATTTTAATCGACAATGCTTTAGGGATATTCATACTCGTATCATTCAGAAATCGTGTTTTAAATGCTTGTCGGGCAGGAAGAATAAAGAGTTAGCTGGGTACACTTGTCCAATACATCCGAAATTCTTACACCCAGTTACACGTACATGTGTACACCAAATGTTCCAGTGACAGGGATGTGAAATACATCTTTCGAAGCTCGTGGGTCTTATGGTACAAGCAGTTTGGATTTATGTAACATAAATTCACATTTTACTACTCCGTTTGTCAGTTCTAAAATCGTGGTATTTTGAAAATTCTGTTTTCGTAAGTGATATGGTCCATAGAAGCCATTACACAGTGGTAAATGATAGAAATAAAACGTTGTACCCATTGCAATAGTCTAAATCATCAGATGACTTTATTAGAGTGACGGTATATTTCCAGAGTAACTACCGATGGCCCATTGTCTGGCAGCATACTAGAATGGCGTGGATCAGTCCACTGTGTTGTCCGTTCCACACTTTATTACTTACAGACCGCCGTCATAAAGCTCTCATGTTGCTGACTGCCGCGTATATGAACATTCACTCACTTTTATCGAGAAATATAATGACTTTAAGGCTCTTACGAAAGGACGATATGATCGATGTCTCTTGGGATATATGTACAATCTCTGTTCGGGCATGATCAGAATTTAAGGCAATCAATATTTGTTGTTCCTCATACCATAATCCCGCTACCTTTGCTTTTATTTATTGTTCCTCTGGTTCAAGGGGAATGGATGTGACCAATATCTCATGAATCCAAACGTCATCGCTTTAGAATAATTATTGGCAAATATTCCATAGGGCGTAAGGCCGGTAGCACCAACCACTCACACAATATCCCTTACAATCGTAGTGCCAGCGAGTGAGGGGTTAGAAAAGCTCCGTGTAAAGCTCATGACATGGGACAGCATCGCGCATCTTGTTGACAACCAAGATGTCATATTTAGTCAACTTCGTCCTGTCAATCAGAATATTTCTTGATTTACCTAACCTGGCCTTTGATGGTGAAACTTTGTGTGTTTCCGTGAAAATTAAATAGCATGTACATGCAATAAAGTACAAAACAATTGACAAATGTGGACGCCATAAGCTGGTGTTAATGATAGATTGTGCGACATGAAAGGGAAATTCGCGATTGGATAATATAAATCATCCGTCCTATCGAACAGCTGCCATCTTTTTGAAGGTGCACGTATCCAGATAAGACACATTTTATATTGGCATTGTTGAAAGAAATGAGGTCATCTATTTGACACGCGAATTGATCTCAAAAATCAAATAAATTATCTGCTTCTTTCGCATTTGTTTTTTTGCATCTTACAACAAAAGTTTCACTTTTCGTTTGTTCGTTGACTGTTGTCCCGATTGTTAAGGATTCACTGTGTATTTTCTTTCGGTTCATTGACGTATGAATCAACCTATTGAAATTTATTCAGTTTACGCATGGCTTTTTATTCATACCTTAATGAACCGAAAAAATACACAGTCAATGCTTATAATTAAATTCGACAACGAAAACACGTGTTATCTACAACAGTTTAACAAAACAAAAACAGCTGTATTCATCAAATCAGACAAAAATGACGAGATTGATAAACATTCCAGTTGAAGGATCACATACTGTGGCGTAATATGAATCAGGTGATTGTTTAATTTATGCACATAACTTGACACGATAAGTGAGTAGCCAATCAACAGAGCGTATGATAAAAACAAAGTTCACAGGACCTGTCAATCACGGCAAAAGGCGAGAAGAACTGCAACAGTCGGGACATATATTTTACGGGAGAAGACGGCTGTTTTAAATGACATGGTCAGTTAACGCCAAATTCAAACATTAGGTCCCTGAGAACGGATAGACACAGTTGGAAAAATGTTAGTTAGAAATGAAACCCGAAGACATGAAATTTGTGGAACCCAGGCAAGCGGGAAAGAAAAACAGTTTGCTGATACACGTGAGCAGAAAAGAATTCCCCGACATTACCTAGTAATATAAGAAGTCAACCACGGGGTCCACTGGTATCTGGAGCAGGTCCGCAGTCTAGTTCACAGCAAGTTAAGACCGAGATCAAGGTCAATACGATATCGTATCCAATGCATCTCTCCTCTATTACCCATACAATACTAATATCAACTGAAATCTATTTCTGTTCATGAATATTCTCATTTATATATTAAGAAACGACAGCATTGTTCCACCGGAGTCGCTACAGCATTAGCGTTTTAGTTTCAGCAACGCACGACACAAAGAGTGACACAGTTCCTGTAATGTGGACTACGAAATGTGGAGGAATTCAAACTCCTGCTGAAAGTCTTACTCCACTAAGTGTTTCATTAAACATTGAATCATATGGAATAATAAATTATTCCCAAATCGTTGTGTTGTCACCTGAATTGCGAAATAAAACCCTAAAATTATAATGTTGGTTTGATCGGATTTCGGAGATATTCTGGAAAAGGCAAAGAAGTTACTGTTTTGATTCCTTTATTTTTTCCCTGTTGTTTTTATATTCAGACATATTTGATTCATATGTGATATGGGGACACATGGTCCCATTTATGTCACATAAAGCCGCCATATGGAGTGTTTTACTGAAGAAACCTGACACGAGAGCCAATAAGTATTCAAACACATAGCTATGATGTGATTTACACTTAACACAGGTTCATGTGTTATTTAGACAAATGAGGATGTCCTATCGCAAGTATGGTCACATGGCCCAATATGGAAGAGTAAAACTTCCATTTTGATTGCTTTTTAATCTTGAAAAAAGTAGCCACATACATACCATAACATCAAGCAGCAATAGCAGAAGTGTGTCCACTCCCTATCACATCAGCAGCAGCAGCATCACACCCCTCCCTATCAAGTGTATGTACCCATGGTGTCATCAACAGCAACAACTGCAGTAGCAGCAGCAACAACGACATGTCCCTTCCCTCCATGTCAAGTGTATCTACCCATGGTGTCATCATCATCAACAGCAGTAGTAGCAGCAACAGCATGTCCATTCCCTCCCTGTCAAGTGTATCTATACCTGGTGACATCAACAGCAACAACAACAGTAGCATCAGCAACAACAGCGACATGTCCCTCCCCTCCCTGTCAAGTGTATTTACCCCTGCTGACATCATCAGCAACAGCAGTAGTAGCAGCAATAACAACGTGTCCCCTTCCTTCTCTGTAAAGTGTATCTACCCCTGTCGACATCATCATCAGCAAAGGCATTAGCAGCAACAACAACAACAACATGCCCCCTCCGTCTCTACCAAGTGTATCTACCCCTACATACATGTACATCAGCAGTAACAGCAGCAACAACAACATGTTCCCTCCCATTCCAGTGTATCTACCCCTGCTTACATCACCCATAGAATGTTCTTTGCAGATATGTGCACATGTGACAAAATGTTCCTCTTAAAGTGATAGACACCTTGCGTAGACACCGAACTATTCGGCATTACGTAATTTAACTTCCCACGGCGGGCGCAATGGTCTCGAAGGACATTTTATCGTTCACTAACCTCCAACAACGCATATTGATAATCAAAAGAAGTCATAGTATTTGCCAGAATGCGATTTAATGCCAATCTCATCAATCATAGCGAACATAATTTTCAATAATGTGTAACGTTAATACTATGCGTCTTCATCAACTATGACTAAAGGATATCAATAACATCAGTCTCACTAAAAACATGATGAACAGGATTCAGTTAAGTGTCTTCAAACATATCCCGATGATAAAATAGGAATCACATTTCATATTCACTCTATTTCATTATCTAATATAACCTGATCGTATAAATTTTGTATGGTTTTAATCGAAGCATAAAACGGAGACTCGACGTTGAAGCTCATGTATTTATTGGCATAATGTGTCAACAGCACTAACATGCTCTTGGGATGAATCGACAAAAACAAATATTAAAGTGTTCTTGGGGACGGATGGGTAACGGTGCGGTAAAAACATTTGTTCGTCACACTGAAGACACAAATTCAAATCCCACGTGGGGTATAGTGTTGAAACGTAATGCTTAATGTCGCAAGACGTGCAATACGTCACTCGGACACAGGTTGATAACACCCATGTGATTCCTGATGCATATTTCAAACACATGCTTATAACATATTTGGGATCGTACCATGAACTGCTCTTGTCTTATGATTTCTTATGATTATGGAAAGGGTTTTGTCTTTCATGTTTTCATCCTTATCAATAGGTTATTATTACGTAGACTACAGAGCAAGCTCTGACATGAAATAGGTACCGGTCGACTGTATGTTTTGACAAGCTGACTCATGTTATTAATAGGATTACTGTAGGACCATTTGCTGCTTAATACCACTTCATGTGAAATCAGATTCAAAAGATTAAGATATAACCGCATGATTCCATGTTAAGTGAGTTTGGTTTAACGCCGCTTTTATAGTTAACAGTTATATCGCGGCGTGTCAGCTTAATGTGGGAGGAGGGGGCGGTCGGGCAGCCTAGTAGTTAAAGCGTTCGCTCGTCTCGCAGAAGACCCGGGTTCGATTCCCCACATGGGTACGTGTGAAGCCCATTACTGGTGTCCCCCGCCGTGATATTGCTGGAATATTGCTAAAAGCGGCGTAAAACCGTACTCACTCACTCACTAATGTGGGAGGAATGCCCAAAGTGATGCAGGTCTCAGATGTTTACCACTTCGGTGAAACCCACGAGCACGGGTATGGTGCTAACAAACCTAGAAACATAATCGGGGCGAACGGGGTTTGGAACCCACAATCATAGGTTTCTGCCGTGTTCAAGGGATGCAACTGTGCACAGCGAATCGCGGCGCCTTAGACGACTGGGCCACGCGTGCCCCCAAAGTTATACATCCGTGCATTTATACTACAAAAGGAGGGTAACGATTATTTCACATTATTATTTCAGTTAATATATCAGATTAACATGTGACAGATTAACTATAGTAATGTTAAAGAATCTGGTTGGTCATTAGTATATATTATGGTTATTCTTTATGAGGCGTAATTGTGCATATTTTGTCCAGATGTGTCTTCATCCCACAATTGGGCAGTTGGGTAGCCTAGTGGTTAAAGCGTTCGCTCGTCACGCCGAAGACCCAGGTTCGATTCCCCCACAAGATACAATATGTAAAGCCTAAAGGCAATATTTTATTGAACCAATTCCATTGGTCTGAAAATATACATAAATAGTCTCTGAAAGTGATAACTCACCAATAGCCGATACCTGAAGCAAAATAAATGTGGTGTAAAGTTGGGATGTATGGAAAAGTCACCAGAAACTTTTGAAACGTAGAGACCGCCATAGCCTCCAAGTCCTCCGTACAGACCTCCCATGCCGTATCCATATTTGCCTCCGTATAGACCTCCCATGCCTCCGTAAAGACATCCCATGTCTCCGTATAGACCTCCATAACCTCCGTACAGACCTCCATAGCCTCCGTACAGACCTCCAAGGCCTCCGTACAATCCACCCATTCCATAGCCAATTCCGCCCAGTCCTCCGTTCAACCCGCCAATTCCACCATACAGACCGGTAGGCTCGGCAAAGGCGGTAACAGCCAGGCAGGCAACAAGAGCTGCGACTATCTTCATCATTTTAAGTATCTATTGAGTAACGTAAAAATCATTGTCAAGAAACAGAAATAGCATGTTATCGTTACTCATCTGGTAAATTCAGTTCACACCACTCATTGTGAATTATGTTATCAGTTTTACCTTCACCTGCATTCATATATTTCCCAATTTACAAGAACGTTTTATGTTACATATTCGTACTTTTATAAATTGGCTCACCATAAAGATTGAAAACAGCCAGATGCGCAACAGATGAATCAAACATTAAAAGTATACATATATCACAAGCAAACCTTGAAATAGTACTTACAGTTTGATGTTTATACGTATCTGTGTCTTAACGGCAGGTGAGATGATGGAACAGTTTCCTCCGTCACTTATATATACAATTTGGGCGATTATTTGTGATTGATAAATCTTGGGCTAACCACTCCCAGTTAAGTAACACACCTTAGTAACTGATTGGTACATATATCTTCTCAGAAAGGGACTGTCACTTTGAATATTCACAACACCTATTTATGCGTTTTGCATTTGTTGAAAGCCTAAAAACCAGTGTCCTCTGAAAACATCACTGACAGATGAAGAACGTCTTCTCGTGTTTGTTGACTTGCCTTGAGTTTGCGTATGTTTGTGACGGTGGGACCAATGGTGACCACCAGTACTAATGCTTTTATTTACAACTGCGTCTCTTGAGAGAGCTCTTTTATCTTAAACATATCATTTTGTTAATATTACACTTCATTTACAAGGAATGTTTGATAATACGAGCATCACTAAATTTGTTGTCTAAATATCTAGAGATAACTTCTGAATACTGATATAATAATCACTCAATGATGACCCTTTAACTACATAAATCGTCAACGCCACAGAATAATCAGGCTCCATTATCTGCTGAAACAGATTTCATTTGGTGTAAAAGGCAATAATGTGCTAAAACAGATACTGAATATCAGTGATGTCACCAGATGTTAACGAACAGTTTATGTTTGTACATATTTGTTAGATGTGTCATGAACTTTCAGTCCGTTCGATCGTGTGCCAAATCTGAAGAATGGTGTCTTTTGACAATGTCTCAGCCGTTCTCACATGTGCGTTTATTTTTAATCACTGTTGCAATAACTCACGTCTAACGTATTTTATTCTCCAGGCGAGCCTTTGGTCCTAAACATTAGAAGAAAGAACAGAGCATATCAATCTCCTCTACCCTTTATGTACAGTGTATGCCCTTTACATGATGAAGCACTAATGATGATTGCGTTTTTTAAGGTGTTTTTAGGCCAAAACACATACCATGAATAAAACACGTGGAAACAAGTTAAAAAATGTGTATGATAATGGGAAACCTTCATAAGCGTTTCCGGCAAAACATCTGACAGTAAAGACGTGTGTTTTCAGAAAGAAAATATTCTTAAAGTACAACATAAAAGTGTTTTCAAAGATGTTCATCATCAAACGATTTCTTTTTACAGTCTGGTTGTTATTTTAAGACAAACTCCAGAGTTGGACCATTTATTGCGGTTAGCATAGTTGACCCTTGTCGTACAGCGAGACTGCAGTGGTGTGACGAGGCTGTACTAGTGCGTTGCGTCAGTTTTCTGGTCTCTTGTAACTACGTATCACACAGATGCGTGCATTATAACGTCTCTCATATATTGCTCCCACATCATACTGTGGATATACTGGATAAACACTTTTCAGACCGTTATCGAATATTTACTCAATATGCTTTTAAATTTGAGTGTCGCGAACTGTTTGAAATGCAGTCAGACGATGCCAGAGAGAGTGTGTCTGTTTGCCACCTTTATATACGTTATCTTGTACTTCCTTAATCGATGTTCATGTATTCCAGCTCGCATGTGTACCTAAAGGGTGATAACACCGGGCCTTTTGATACGAAAAGAAGGATCAGTTTACAGCATTAAGCTAAGATGTGTTACTTACGTTGGGAGTGGTCAGCCCAAGATTTATCAATCACAAATAATCGCCCAAATTGTATATATAAGTGACGGAGGAAACTGTTCCATCATCTCACCTGCCGTTAAGACACAGATACGTATAAACATCAAACTGTAAGTACTATTTCAAGGTTTGCTTGTGGTATATGTACACTTTTAATGTTTGATTCATCTGTTGCGCATCTGGCTGTTTTCAATCTTTATGGTGAGCCAATTTATAAAAGTACGAATATGTAACATAAAACGTTCTTGTAAATTGGGAAATATATGAATGCAGGTGAAGGTAAAACTGATAACATAATTCACAATGAGTGGTGTGAACTGAATTTACCAGATGAGTAACGATAACATGCTATTTCCGTTTCTTGACAATGATTTTTACGTTACTCAATAGATACTTAAAATGATGAAGATAGTCGCAGCTCTTGTTGCCTGCCTGGCTGTTACCGCCTTTGCCGAGCCTACCGGTCTGTATGAAGGAATTGGCAGGTTGAACGGAGGACTGGGCGGAATTGGCTATGGAATGGGTGGATTGTACGGAGGCCTTGGAGGTCTGTACGGAGGCTATGGAGGTCTGTACGGAGGTTATGGAGGTCTATACGGAGACATGGGATGTCTTTACGGAGGCATGGGAGGTCTATACGGAGGCAAATATGGATACGGCATGGGAGGTCTGTACGGAGGACTTGGAGGCTATGGCGGTCTCTACGGCATGGGAGGATACGGAATGAGATTGAGAAAAGGTATTTCACAATAAATGATATCATTTGTTTATCCATATCCCACTATAAACCTACAGCCACCTTTATAAAAATATATAATCTACCCATGTGTTTATTACTCTTTTACGCATTAAAGCTTATGACATTTACTAAACATTTTGAAACTATTCTCTGTTTTCTCTAATATTTGGTATACACTGTAGTTTTATATGCAACTAGTTTCAAGAGTTTCTGGTGACTTTTCCATACATCCCAACTTTACACCACATTTTTTTTGCTTCAGGTATCGGCTATTGGTGAGTTATCACCTACAGAGACTATTTATGTATATTCTCATACCAATGGAATTGGTTCAATAAAATATTGCCATATTAATAAATTCCTTGAACCTTGTTTGAGAATCTTAAAACTAAATTGTTTACAATGGAAGAAGGATCTATGTTTTTTCCAAATTGTAAACTCTGGACAAATGTGTTATTATGTTACTGAAATTCCAACTCAATGCATTCCATTCTACCACCAGCAGTAAAAATCTTACAGCTTTTGTTCTCATCCTCTAACATCACCATGGGTATCGTTGTTTCGATGTAGCGGCTCAAATATTAATTAATACAAAGAGCAATAGCAACAAGTAGATTGTAGTCTGAAAACAACCTTCGTTCATTTTCAAGGACAGAACACATATTTGCATTTAAAACATGTGCACAGCGTTTACCCCAAATGCTCCTCAACACGGAAATATGACAGTCCATGAGTGCGTTAACAAGAAGTTGGCCATCAAACCACTTCCTGGCAAACTGTGAAACATACACTCGGGTAAGCGATATCTTGTGTGAGACATTCTGAAGCTCACCTAACCGACAGGTAACCACTACGAGTAGAAGTAGCAGGGATGGTCTTAAGCTCACCTTACAGCCAGGTAACCACTATGAGTACTAGTGGCAGGGACAGTCTTAAGCTCACCTTACCGCCAGGTAACGACTACGGGTAGAAGTAGCAGGGATGATCTTAAGCTCACCTTACAGCCAGGTAACCACCATGATTACAAGTGGCAGGAACAGTATTATGCTCACCATATCGCCAGGTAACCACTAGCAATAGCAGGTACTGGCCCGTCTTAAGCTCACCTTATTACGCCCTGGTACTGATACTGCTCCCATGAGTCCAGTGTTCATGTTTGGTGTAGATGAGGATTGTATTGAATTCACACCCGACCATTGCAATATGTGGTCATTATGTGGCAATTGTTGGATGAGTGAGTGCCTGTGGCTTTATGCCATTTTTAGCAATATTCCAGCAATATCACGGCCGGGGACAACAGAAATAGGCTTTACATATTGTATCTTGTGGGGGAATCGAACCTGGGTCTTCGGCGTGACGAGCGAACGCTTTAACCACTAGGCTACCCAACTGCCCAATTGTGGGATGAAGACACATCTGGACAAAATATGCACAATTACGCCTCATAAAGAATAACCATAATATATACTAATGACCAAACCGATTCTTTAACATTACTATAGTTAATCTGTCACATGTTAATCTGATATATTAACTGAAAAAATAATGTGAAATAATCGTGTGTTACCTTCCTTTAGTAGTAGTAAACATGCACGGATGTATAACTGTACCAAAGTAACAACATTGTAATGGTCAGATTGATAAAACTTTGGGGGCACGCGTGGCCCAGTCGTCTAAGGCGCCGCGATTCGCTGTGCACAGTTACATCCCTTGAACACGCCAGAAACCTGTGATTGTGGGTTCCAAACCCGGTTGGACCCGATTATGTTTCTAGGTTTGTCAGCACCATACCTGTGCTCGTAGGTTTCACCGAAGTGGTAAACGTCTGAGACCTGCATCACTTGGGGCTTTCCTCCCACATTAAGCTGACGCACCGCGATATAACTGTTAAAAGCGGCGTTAAACCAAACTCACTCGCTGAACATGGAATGATGCCGTTATATCTAAATCTGTTGAATCTGATTTCACATGAAGTGGTATTAAGTAGCAAATGTTCCTACAGTAATCCTATTAATAACATGAGTCAGCCTGTCACAGAATACAGCCGAGCGGTACCTATTTCATGTCAGAGCTTGCTCTGTAGTCTACGTAATAATAACTTATTGATAAGGATGAAAACATGACAGACAAAACCCTTTCCATAATCATAAGAAATCATAAGACAAGAGCAGTTCATGGTACGATCCCAAATATGTTATAAGCATATGTTTGAAATATGCAACTGGAATCACATTGGAGTTATCAACCTGTGTCCGAGTGATGTATTGCACGTCATGCGACATTAAGCATTACGTTTCAACACTATACCCCACGTGGGATTTGAATTTGTGTCTTCAGTGTGACGAACAAATGTTTTTACCGCACCGTTACCCATCCGTCCCCAAGAACACTTTAATATTTGTTTTTGTCGATTCATCACATGAGCATGTTACTTCTGAGCGTAAAGCAGAATGGTAAGCTTTAGTGACTCATATGGACAATTACGTTGCTTCTTCTAACTAACATAGAAAATCCCCACATGGTAGTGTTATTTCATGAAAATGATGATAAATTATCACGCACAATTGGAAAATACAATGTTTTGAGAAATATTGAAGAAACCAAGGAAACGACTTCATTGGCACAGGCATTATGACACATTGATAATAATCTGTTAATGTTTCAATTGTGACATCTATTAGTGGTCACAATCAGCATTATGCTTCATAATCAGCAACAAATTCGCCCACGCTGGCATCAACTGCTGATGCGATGGAACACTTCCTTCACGATTCATTGACACATGTACTCATATTCCATTAACGCAAACTTTTTTCAGGACAACATCCATCACTACTCCCTTCCTTTTGAAGATGAGAGGAATCGCCTTCTGTACAATGATCATCAATACCTTGCTTGATGCAAGTCGTCATGTGCACAGTTGATGCGAGTATTCATCGTAACTTGATTGAAGATGTATCAAGTGAGATGGCTCACTATTAAATGGGGCAGTACCAGGTGTTCGCGAAAAGGTGAGTCCACGGAGATGGCCAAGAATTCGGCGTGATGGGCACTTAGTACTGCAATGCGGTCGGAATACAAACGCGGGCAACAGAGAACTGGATAATGAAAAGCTACTATTGCCTTCAACAAATATTTCTTTTACAAGAATGTCTGTAACGATTTTTGAAGGTCAGTGGTCTCAAGTCCTTCAACATTGATGAGGTATGAATACGTGGAAATCCTGGTAACAGTGCTATTTCATGAAAATTATGATAAATTATCACGCAAAATTGGAAAATACGATGTTTTCAGAAATATTGAACAAACTAAGGAAACGACTTCATTTGCAGAGGCATTATGACACAGTGATAATATTTATTTAAAAAACACACTTACTGTTTTCTGTTAATGTTCCAATTGTGACATCCATTTTTTGCGTTGTGTAAGGATTTTTGGACGGATCTATATACACATGTACATCTTTCATAATCAGCAACAAGTTCGCCCACGCTGGCATCAACTGCTGATGCGATGGAACACTTCCTTCACGATTCATTGACACTTGTACTCATATTCCATTAACGCAAACTTTTTTCAGGACAACATCCATCACTACTCCCTTCCTTTTGAAGATGAGAGGAATCGCCTTCTGTACAAGGGTCATCAATACCTTGCTTGATGCAAGTCGTCATGTGCACAGTTGATGCGAGTATTAATCGTAACTTGATTGAAGATGTATCAAGTGAGATGGCTCACTATTTAATAGTGACAGTACCAGGTGTTCGCGAAAAGGTGAGCCTACCCTGCCGCACAAGTGGCACCCGTCACAAAACCATGCAAAAGGAAGTCAACTGTTCACCTGCAATTTGGTCATACAGTCTTGTGGAAAGTGTTTTGTCACAGCGAATCTCTGTGCATGAATTAAATATAAAACAGTTGAAGTTGCTCAATGGTCTTCTGTATTTCTAGTTCAGCGGAAGGGAATTATGTAATGGTTATTGAACGATATCAGATCATCGATATACCTGAAGCTAACTGTAAAGTTCTTGGCCAAATCACTTTCTTTTAACTTCGCCAATCCGAGCAGAAATTCTGATTCATCTGTATACTGAAACAGATCAGCAAGAACGGAAGCGCCATTGGTTCCTATGGGGATGCCTACTTCTTGCCTAAATGTCTTTGAATGAACGTCATCCACCAAAAAGTACCCTCTTTCTCTTAATTTGTGGACATGAAATTGGCTTCTGAACTGTAACCCCTCTAAGACAAAGTATATGTTATTGGTTACAAACAGGTACGGGATTTGTTATGCAAACAGTGCCATTGAAAATGCAGAAACTCAAAAACACAAACTCTCACGAAAAAGTCTGTACACTTTTCCATTATTGCTAAATCAAAAGCAAAAAATGGTTTCAACTATGCGTAAACTTAATATATAATTTACACATGGAGCACTCTAAATGGTGATTTGTTTAGAGTTAATTTGTCTGACAATATTTCTTTCTCTTGCAGTCATTATGCGAAAACGTTTTCCACACATTTCTCGAATGTGAGAAATATACTGTATTTGGACAACCGTTGTTTTGTTCACATTATGAATATAGATCCTCGGGCCAATTTATGTACAGTTTTAGGTGATAACAGAAATCTATGTAACGAACAAAATAACTTATTCTTTAACTTAATCCAGGATTTATTTATTATTACTCGTAAGTCTTAGTGAATACTAAAGAAGTTCTAAATATTACAGCGCAGTAATGTTTTTTATTTTTTTATATTAAATTAACAATGTCCACCATTGTCATCTTTTGACCAACTACTATCATAATAACAGTGTATAATATATCTATACCACTATATACATGCATATCACTTGTATATATTCTGCACTCTACAGGGATCCTGAAAAAACAATACTTTTATACATATATTCACACATACATATACATATGTATATATCAGAATGTATATAAGAGAAGGCCTCGTAAGAAGGTCACATGTGCCTAATCCATTTGTTTTTTAACAAAAAAAATGTAAATTAAATCTGTTCACCTCGAGGCAGCCTTCCTACAGTTATTCCTAGACAACATTAAAGTCAATGGACAGACAGTGTGTGAAATTCCCCCACTTTCGTAAACACTGAAGACAGCATACAAAGCGCTCATTTATCCTGACTAAAATGAGCATCAATTGATTACACATGCCACCTAATACCTTGTATGAAAAGCAAAGAGTAAAATAGCTTACATATATGTCTGAACACTTAGTAAACACACTGCTGTCAATGCTTCATTAATGTGAAGCATTATACACTGTTACCAGGATTTCCACGTATTCATACCTCATCAATGTTGAAGGACTTGAGACCAATAACCTTCAAAAATCGTTACAGACATTCTTGTAAAAGAGATATTTGATGAAGGGAATAGTAGCTTTTCATTATCGAGTTCTCTGTTGCCCGCGTTTGTATTTCGACCGCATGGCAGTACTAAGTGCCCATCACGCCGAATCCTGGGCCATCTCCATGGACTCTACATCTTCAATCAAGTTACGATGAATACTCGCATCAACTGTGCACATGACGACTTGCATCGAGCAGAGTATTGATGACCCTTGTACAGAAGGCGATTCCTCTCATCTTCAAAAGGAAGGGAGTAGTGATGGATGTTGTCCTGAAAAAAGTTTGCGTTAATGGAATATGAGTACAAGTGTCAATGAATCGTGAAGGAAGTGTTCCATCGCATCAGCAGTTGATGCCAGCGTGGGCGAACTTGTTGCTGATTATGAAAGATGTATATAGATCCGTCCAATAATCCTTACACAACGCAAAAAATGGATGTCACAATTGGAACATTAACAGAAAACAGTAAGTGTGTTTTTAAATAAATATTATCACTGTGTCATAATGCCTCTGCAAATGAAGTCGTTTCCTTAGTTTGTTCAATATTTCTGAAAACATCGTATTTTCCAATTTTGCGTGATAATTTATCATAATTTTCATGAAATAACACTACCATGCAGGGATTTCTTATATTTGTTAGAAGAAGCAACGTAATTGTCCATATGAGTCACTAAAGCTTACCATGCTGCATTATACTCTGTGTTTTCTGTCTAGGGCTTTTCAGATTATGTTGTGTTGGAAACGTTATAATTGTCGACTACTCAGGTAGAGAGGTCAACGTTTTCATTTTATTCCATGAAAACATGCTATCATGTTACAGTTGTATTCCAGATATATCGCCCACGCGCCCTGCTATATTGGACATACAGACTCCATATATACAACTATCGCAGCCTTAAACAGTTTTACATCGAGACTCCTACATAATCGTCACCCCTGCTGCAACTTTACGTTGGGACTTCAGATATACAACCATCGCGCCCTTTTATAATTGCACGTTGAGACCCCAGATATATACCCCTCGCAGTCTGCTACGAACATAGATACTCTAGATTACAAGCCTCGCAGCCTGCTACAGGTGCACAAAGAGACTCCAGATTACAACCATCGCAGCCTGCTACAGTTGCACATAGAGACTCCAGATTAAAACACCTGCAGCCTGCTACAGTTGCACATAGATACTCCAGATTACAACCTTCGCGCCATACTAAAAGTGTACATCGAGCCGGATACAGTTGTAATTCGAATATTCTCTAAATATATTTTCCTCACATAAAAACCCTTGCTTCTTCTGAGCCAGTGATTAACTTTTCTTGTCTGTGGGCAATCATAAATCAGTTGCGTGCTCTTATCCTTCTTCTAGGACAAAATGTCAATTATCCTCTTTGTACAATGGCGACCCGCCATTTTGGGTTATAATGACAAAAGTTAATGGTTTGTATCTGGTTTCAAAGGCGATTGATAAGTCAAAGAAGCAAAAGAATTCATGTACATTAATTTCATTACACGAGTGAATGCCAAGTCACCCGTCGATGTACACTCTTAGGACAGTACGGAAGAGTCTCGGTAGTACATCATCAGCAAGAACCACGCACCCAATGTAAGACGGATGTAATGCAATGTTTTAAATCGGATCAATTTGTGCTCATGGCTCCATTTGGTATTACAAGAATGCGAGATTATGTAAGCCGCTTCCAGCAGTCGTCCAGATATATCACGGCATCAAACAAGGCATTATCACGACACATAATTACGACATTCAAAGTCGAGAATTCTTCCCGTGTACTATTTGATCTACTGCCGATAGTTACGTTTTTCAGTGGCTTTCTGGACAAATTTGTTTAAAAAAAACCCTTCGTATATGGATCAAATGAAGGCTTGGTAACCATGAGCGTTTCATTGTACAATAAGACACTGTTGTCGTGCAATGACATGAGCAATATTTAAGCAGGATATTATATTATCAAGCTGGCGAGACGCTGAGGGGCTGATGTTTGTTTGTTGTTTAACGCCACACTCTGCAATATTCTAGCTATATAACGGCGGTCTCTAAATAATCGAGTCTGGACCAGACAACCCAGTGATTGATATCATGAGCATCGATCCACGCAATTGGGATCGATGACATGCATCAACCAAGTCTGCGAACCTGACCACCCGATCCCGTTAGTCGCTTCTTACGACAAGCATAGTCGCCTTTTACGACAAGCATGGGTTGTTAAGACCTATTCTACCCCGGATGAGATGGTCGGTCTTCATGGAGTGGCTATTCACTCGCACGTTTCTTCAACGACACGTGGTTGAAAACCCGGGTTTGATTCCTACATGGGCACAATGTGTGAAGCTGATTCCTGGTGTCCCCCGCCGTGATGTTGGTGAAATATTGCTAAAAGCGGCGTAAAACCATATTCACTCACTCACTCTTCAACCACATCAGTAGTACCTTTCCCTCTCGTACTGCATCACCCAACCCTTGACTCAGTAATAAAGACGTTTGTGTAATCGCATCTATGTTTCAACAAAAGAACTGAGTACAAATTGCACGTTTCCATTAAATGCACATGAGTTGTGTTTCCTCGTTCAAACCTAACCTAAAGGAATAGCTTCTTATACTGTCTAACTTTAAAAAGTCAATTTCTGTCAACTTCACCATGCAGCTCCCTGAACACTGTTTTAAAACTTATAGGTTATACAATTACTGAACGAACTCCCCAGACATAACAACGAATGTATTTAAAGAGGAGCGAAAACAAGCTACACGTAGCGACGGATCTTTTTTTATAAAAGACTAGTTAAGACCCAAAAACCTAAAGAGGAGGAGTGTCGTAATTGATTTATTACTCACATATATTTTGCAATCTGGCAAATAAAACGTTAACATTTTAAGACGTCAGTGGTATAGGAATGAGTTATGAACACTGCAGAGTTGGGTGAACATATAGTACTCCAAAGAAGTTACAGAACACCAGATTTATTTCATGACCGTTGTTAATCTATCATGGCATTTGGGAATGCAAGACAGCCTTCCAATTGTCGATGTTCTTAAACGTGGTTTGACTCGATAATGAACTGTTCTCTCCTGACAATATACTGTGCAGATTTCTCCGATGAAATAATAAAACAGGAACCGCCATCACTTTCAACCACTCACTCACTTTTACCACAAATTATGAAACATCGATATCAAAAGAAAAGAGCAAGTTTCATGACATAGTGTCACAATTTCGGTTCAGTGTAGCAGGGTTAGATACAGCATTTGTGTACACGCGAAATACATACATAATTATGAAAATATATTTTAAGACATTCCTAACTGTAAGTTATTACACTATACATGTTTGTGTTACTCGGCCATAATGTTCGAAAGGAGCGAACACGATCATTTGAGTAATTGTTAGATGGACGTAAATAAAGCGACAAAACCCTTTCCATTTCAATAGAAATGCCTGCATTAAGTCGATTGTACGATTCCGACTATATCATGAGTATATGTGTTTATGAATCACACTATCAAATAGTGATGGTACCGGGTATCCTGCCCCACGGGCACAAACACATGAAAAGGCAAGTCAATTATTCATCTGAAAAATACAGGAACATGTGGTTGGTTGATTGGTTGGTTGGTTTGTTGTGTAACGCCACACTCAGCAATATCCCAGCTATATGACGGCGGTTAGGACCAGATTATACAGTGATTATTATCATGAGCATTTATCCATGCAATTGGGATCGATGACATGCATCAACCAAGTCTGCGAGCCTGACCACCCGATCCCGTTAGTGGCCTCTTACAAAAAAGCATAGTCGCCTTTTACAAGCATAGTCGCCTTTTACGACAAGCATGGGTTGATGAAGCCCTATTCTACCCCGCATCGTCACAGGTTAGGAACATATGGTACAAGTCAAATTGGGAAATAACATCATTTGTTGTCACAGATGCGTCAAATTTGTAAATGTTCTCCAAATATCTACCATAAAACGTTTTGAAGGGGACCACAATTGGTGTCCATGAGGATGCCTACCTCTTGTCTGAATGTTTTACCCACAAATTGTAAGGAGATGGTATCAATGAGGAAGTTCAGCATTTCACATATTGTTTTTTCAATAAACTTCAATGGCATTTGCTTTCATTTTTGACAAATTGTCCTGAACCAAGTTTTTAAAAGAAACTATATATTTGACTCACATATCTATAATGATATGTGTACGTACAAATTGCAGCAATCATCATGAAAATATATTAAAAACATTCCAAACTAAATTATTACTCTAAACACGTTTGTGTTCGTCGGGCTCAGTGGTCGAAGGGAGACAAAGCTCTGCCACGGGGACAGGCAGAAAACGTTGACACAGTTTCCGTATAGCGAGGTATGATCACTATCGTACAGCGAGAATAATTGACGTGCCAGGCAACAGGAGTAAATATACAGTGTGCTAAGCTGTAGGGAGGTACCTCTCAAAGGGAAGTGTGATTCATGGTTATATAAAAAACACTCTCAACGTTGAGGGTTTCAATTTTAACAATATCGGCAGATCTAGTTCATCATAAAACAAAATTACAACAATGTAGCAATTACTTTGAAAATATGAATTATCAAAAAATATTAATACCTTTTCTTCTGTAGATATACAAAACATTTTCTTTATGCCATTTCGTCTAGCTATTGCGTCACTTCCACCACCATCATTTCCTGCCCGCAACCTCCACCATCATTTCCACTTCAACCTCGACTATCATCACCACCCTCTCCATCACCTCCACAATCATCACCTCGCCGCCGCCAACATCACCACCACCAGCACCACCACCACCACCTCCACCACCTGCATCACCTCCACCTCCACCTCCATCGCTTCTACCAGTCCTGCCACGTAGAGGAACAATGAGAATAGGTAGAGGAACAATTATACAAGGCGGAAGAACAATTAAACCAGACAGAAGAACAATCAGGCTGTCGCATCGAAGAACAATCAAGAAGCAGACCAGGTAGAGTATCAATCAGACCAGGTAGAGGAACACTCAGTCCAGGTAGATGATCAATCAGACCAGGTAGAGGAACAATCAGACCAGGTAGAGGAACAATCAGACCAGGTACAGGAACAATCAGACCAGGTACAGGAACTATCAGACCAGGTACAGGAACTATCAGGTCATGTAGAGTAACAATCAGTCCAGGTAGAGGAACTATCAGACCAGGTAGAGGAACAATCAGACCAGGTATATGATCAATCATACCTGGTAGAGGAACAATCAGACCAGGTATATGATCAATCATACCTGGTAGAGGAACTATCAGACAAGGTAGATGATCAATCAGGCCATATAGATGATCAATCAGACCAGGTAGAGGAACAATCAGACCAGGTATATGATCAATCAGACCTGGTAGGGGAACAATCAGACCAGGTAGATGATCAATCAGGCCATGTAGATGATCAATCAGACCAGGTAGAGGAACATTTAGACCATGTAGATGATCAATCAGGCCATGTAGATGATCAATCAGACCAGGTAGATGATCAATCAGACTAGGTAGAGGAACTATCAGACCAGGTAGAGGATCAAGCACACCAGGCAGAGGAACAATCAGACCAGGTAGATGATCAATCAGGCAATATAGATGATCAATCAGACCAGGTAGATGATCAATCAGACCAGGTGGAGGAACAATCAGACCAGGTAGATGATCAATCAGGCATATAGATGATCCATCAGACCAGGTAGAGGAACAATCAGACCAGATATATGATCAATCAGACCTGGTAGAGGAACAATCAGACCAGGTAGATGATCAATCAGGCCATGTAGATGATCTATCAGACAAGGTAGAGGAACATTCAGACCATGTAGATTATCAATCAGGCCATGTACAGGATCAATCAGGCCATGTAGAGGATCAATCAGGTCATGTAGAGGATCAAGCAGACCAGGGAGAAGAACAATCAGACCATGTAGAGGATCAATCAGGCCATGTAGAGGATCAATCAGACCAGGTGGAGAAACAATCAGACCAGGAAGATGAATTATCAGATCATGTAGAGGAACTATCAGGCCAGGAAGAGGAACAATCAGACCTGGTAAAGGAACAATCAGGCCATGTAGATGATCAATCAGTGCCGGTAGAGGAACAATCAGACCAGGTAGATGATCAATCAGACCAGGTAGAGGAACTATCAGACCATGTAGAGGATCAATCAGACCAGGTATATGATCAATCAGACCAGGTAGAGGAACAATCAGACCACGCAGAGGAACAATCAGACCAGGAAAAGAATCAATCAGATCAGGTAGAGGAACAATCAGACCAGGTAGAGGAACTATCAGACCAGGAAGAGGATCAATCAGATCAGGCAGAGGAACTATCAGGCCAGGTAGAGGAACAATCAGACCAGGTATATTATCAATCAGACCTGGTAGAGGAACAATCAGACCAGGTAGATGATCAATCAGACCATGTAGATTATCAATCAGGCCATGTAGATGATCAATCAGACCAGGTAGAGGAACAATCAGACCAGGTATATGATCAATCAGGCCTGGTAGAGGAACAATCAGACCATGTAGATTATCAATAAGGCCATGTAGATGATCAATCAGACCAGGTAGAGGATCAATCAGACCAGGTAGATAATCAATCAGGCCATGTAGAGGATCAATCAGGCCATGAAGATGATCAATCAGACCAGGTAGAGGAACAATCAGACCAGGTAGAGGATCAATCAGGCCATATAGATGATCAATCAGACCAGGTAGAGGATCAATCAGGCCATGTAGAGGATCAAGCAGACCAGGGAGAAGAACAATCAGACCATGTAGAGGATCAATCAGGCCATGTAGAGGATCAATCAGACCAGGTGGAGAAACAATCAGACCAGGAAGATGAATTATCAGATCATGTAGAGGAACTATCAGGCCAGGAAGAGGAACAATCAGACCTGGTAAAGGAACAATCAGGCCATGTAGATGATCAATCAGGCCATGTAGATGATCAATCAGTGCCGGTAGAGGAACAATCAGACCAGGTAGATGATCAATCAGACCAGGTAGAGGAACTATCAGACCATGTAGAGGATCAATCAGACCAGGTATATGATCAATCAGACCAGGTAGAGGAACAATCAGACCACGCAGAGGAACAATCAGACCAGGAAAAGAATCAATCAGATCAGGTAGAGGAACAATCAGACCAGGTAGAGGAACTATCAGACCAGGAAGAGGATCAATCAGATCAGGCAGAGGAACTATCAGGCCATGTAGAGGAACAATCAGACCAGGTATATTATCAATCAGACCTGGTAGAGGAACAATCAGACCAGGTAGATGATCAATCAGACCATGTAGATTATCAATCAGGCCATGTAGATGATCAATCAGACCAGGTAGAGGAACAATCAGACCAGGTATATGATCAATCAGGCCTGGTAGAGGAACAATCAGACCATGTAGATTATCAATAAGGCCATGTAGATGATCAATCAGACCAGGTAGAGGATCAATCAGACCAGGTAGATAATCAATCAGGCCATGTAGAGGATCAATCAGGCCATGAAGATGATCAATCAGACCAGGTAGAGGAACAATCAGACCAGGTAGAGGATCAATCAGGCCATATAGATGATCAATCAGACCAGGTAGAGGATCAATCAGGCCATGTAGAGGATCAATCAGACCAGGTGGAGAAACCATCAGTCGGGGAAGAAGAACTATCAGACTATGTAGAGGAACAATCAGACCAGGTAGTGCAACAATTAGAACAAATATAGGAACAATTAGGCGGCCACACCCAGAGCAATCAAACCAGGTATAATAACGATTAAACCACGAAGAGGAACAATCAGAACAGATGAAAAAAAAAAATTCAGGCCAGGTAGATGAACAATGTAACAAGGTAGAGCAAAAATTAGAACAGGTAAGGAAGAATCAGACCAGGAAGAGGAACTATCAGATCATGTAGAGGAACAATCATACCAGGTGGGGAAACGATGAAACAAGGTAGAGAAACAATAGACCCGATGTAGGAACAATTTGACAAGGTGTAGAAGCAGAGCTTACTGTATTCAAATATTCGAATTCGTGGAATAAGGAATGGTAACCATCGGAAAGCACTTTGTAATTTCAGACTCGCTGCACTTTGACACTGGTCGGCATGGGGCTCATCGAAGAGATTATTAGAGAGAATGCACTCAATGTACATGTCAAAGAAGAGCTTAGCACTCGGACTCCTCGCGGACTCTTCACACTACTTAACAAACATCATACACTGTTACTTTGTTCAAAATCAATGAGTGTACAAAGTTGTTCCACTATTATCCTCAAAGACATATACTGAACCAAATTAAAAACTTCACAATCCTAAAATTTTAACATTTTGACCAGTTATCATTGTGGGCCCTTATTGCGTATTTAAACAGTATTGGCCACGTATTGTCTTCAGATAACACCCGTTTTTGTGCAGGTGAATCGATCAAAATCATGTGCACAGCATTATAGTGGCAAAAGTGGTTTTTCACGTGCAACTGGTCACATGGCCATAATACCGCACGTGTTTTCAGCCACACTTGTTAGCAGTCATTAACAAAAAACGAGAAACACAACAAAACAAAAGTCTTTACGGCCATTTGTCATGCCACGCCTTTTAAATGTGCAACATGAACGTGCCATCGGCATGTTGCAGACGGGAACGTCCGTAGCTGAAGTCGCAAGGACGATGGGATGTAGTCGACGGACTGTTTATGATTTACAGACGCGTCTACAGCAAACGGGTACCACCCCTCATAGCCCTCGGCCATGTCGACCACGTGTGAGTCACATTCAGAGGATCGTCAGATTGTCTTACGTCACCTCCGTAACCGATTTTTCTACGGCTACATCAACCAGAAATGAACTGTTTAGGGGCAGACTGAGTGCACAAACTGTTCGAAACCGTCTGAGAACTGCTCACATTCAAGCACGACGGCCATACTGCGGGCCGATTCTGACTCAATTACACAAACGTCAACGTCAATTGTGGGCACAGCGACACTTACGATGGACTCAGAGAATTGGAATCAAGTCGTCTTCAGTGATGAATCCCGATTTAATCTTCGATTTCCTGATGGTAGGGCAAGGGTGTTGAGGCGCCGTCATGAACGTTATGCCCAGTGTTGTGTACAGGAAGTTGACAGATTTCGAGGCGGAAGTGTCATGGTGTGGGGTGCTTTCTGTGGCAACGCACGTTCCAGGCTTCATGTCATCCGTGGCAATCTCAACGCTGATGCTTACTGCAACCAGGTACTGGCACCAGAACTTCTCCCTTTTATGGCAGCACATGGACGACAATGCCAGACCCCACACAGCAATTGTGACAAGGAATTTCCTTCAGAATGCGGGAGTCAACGTCATGGACTGGCCGTCAAGGTCTCCCGACCTCAATCCCATCAAACACTTCTGGGATGCTCTTGACAGAAGTCTGCGCACTCTCCAGAGCCAACCACAGAATTTGCAAGATCTAGGCACCATTTTGCAGCAACAATGGCGTCGTCTTCCCAATCATGTGTTCACAAGCATCACAAGGTCCATGCGGAGGCGTTGTGTGGCAGTTGTCAACGCACATGGTGGCCATACACGCTACTGAACTTGTGTGCCATCAGATTCTCGTGCTTGGGACTTATGATTTAAACTGTTGATGTTATTACGGAATACTGTAGGTGCTTGGAACAAATTATGGTTACCACCGTTAATTAAAATCCTTCTTTGGACATTGATGATTAAAAATTACCTTCTCTGATACATTTGTCCGTTGTATATTATATATGGGATTACTTTTAAAAATGTGAAGTTTTTAATTTGACCCAGTATATAATTTTTGCGGAATTCATGTTCATATATCTATCATAGATATTCAGCATAAAAAGCCTTAATAAAGTACTACATAATGTCTCTCACCAAATATTATTTCAACCTCCTTGTCGTCATGCTGATCATATATTCTATGTGACATGACCAGACACCATGGTATGGGATGCGCTAATAACAACCAAACCACGGACATGTGCCACTGGAGACACAGGGCGAGGCCATTGAACGGTGCGAGAAAACGTCATCGGTTTCAGCTGTAACGTAACGACGAGCATATTGTGGGAGCAGATTGTTGTTGGGCTGTGAGGTGGGAATATCATGGACCGTGTGATTCGAGTCGGAAACTCATTTATGAGTTTAAGAGTTTATGAAATCAAATCTTTCTGCAGGCGCTGCATAGACTCGTCCAGTTGTCTGGGCGCTATGCTTTGCCTTCGGAACATTACTGTAGTACCGTTCACGACGACCCTCTGTCTATCTGTCATATGTATTTGTGACGTAACTGTAAACAGTACCAACAACCTTTTCTTAAGGTTTTAGTTAAGTCATATGATATAAGTAAAGCCGGTCAGACTATGTTATGCAAGAAGAACCTAACGTTAAAGTAGTCGGTAAGACTCCAAACGGTTTGTACAAATCAGTACTGCCAGAAGTCCTGGGTCCCTCCCCCGTCTTTTGCGGGAGGCTTTATGGTCTGGAGGGCTACCGTGTGCTCCACAATCACCGGGCAATGCAGACCAGACTTCATAAAAGTGTTAATACCTTGACTTTGTGGTATTGGGGACTAGCGTGTGTTCCACAATCACCAGGCAATGCAGACTAGACTTCAGAAATGTGTTAATTCCGTGACTTTGTGGGAAATGGCAACTTTCAGGTGAATGAAATTCCTGGGAGGATACAGATTTGTCGGGTTAAAGAGCAGTAATCTCTACTACATCATGTCCAGATCACAAGGACAATAACAGAATTACTCGCTAATGATGTCGCAATGGCGTTGGTTTATTTTTGGAAGAGAACTGTCGCCGTTGAAGTTACAATATGGTGGCACGTAACTGCTATAATGTGGCAGATACAAAATGTATTATACAGTTATGTACATGTTAGTTTTAAGTCATTTAAGCGTTGCATTGATATTTGTATAATGACATTTGCTTTAAGAATTACAGTTATATCATTTCCTATTTTAACTCATGAATGTATTTTTTCTAAAAACAGGTTTGGTCATTTTGAAACAGACTATAATTATAAGGACACTGAAGGTTTCAGAGTTGTAAGGACACTGAAGGTTTCAGAGTTGAGTCTATTATTAGCTCTATAGTTAGTTTCATTCTAATATAATAGAGGGTAGATAGGTAGGGGTACCACATTATTAGGTGGCCTGATTGAATCAACACCGATTGGATCATTCAAACACTTGTCTTCTTTGAAAATTCTTAATTCAAATCTGCACTTCATATTCACCCTTTGCACCAGCAGGACTGTAATAGATTGGAGTCATAAACAGTTGTAAATACCTCACAGGTTAGTTTTATCTTTTACATTGGTTTATACGTGTACACACTTTACATATGTTATATTTGTATTGTTTGTGTATAAATAAAACCAGAAAATTCAACCTTAAAATGGTAAATCTAGCCTAAATACTACTTCAGTAAATACTACTTCAGTCAGGTTTTAGTGAATTTCGGAGTGTAGAATTTAATATAAAATGAAATAACTCATCTAATTTATTCAAGTATTTTTTTTCCTATAAGTGAATTGTTGCATGTTTGAGCGTTTGAATGACTAATTTCGTATATGGTAGGAAGAATAGTGTATATGTGAATGTAAGTACGAATGTGATTTTAGCCTAACTTGTTTTGATGTGTTCGTAATGATAATAGATATTTGATTTGTAGTTATTCAAGAATTAATGTTGTAAAGTGCTTACACAGATTTTAGGTACGCTTGGTACTTCTGGCTTGGCGGAGCTAACGTCCTGTGCACCCTTGTGCCATACACCGGGCAGGAATAATATTATTTTGAATTCTGGTATATGTTTATGTGATACTGACTATCACAACCATTTCATTTGACATACGTATTTCATTAAGACGTCTGTGTCAATATATATTTAATTTGAATGTGTGAGTTTATCAAGGAGTTATCGCCCCTTGTTGTTAATTGTCATATAATCTGTCAATCATGTTTCACCTAATTTGTGTAATGGACTGTTTTTAAGCCTCGTATATATTGAATGACGCTGTATTTACTGAATGATATATTGTTTCAGGATGTGTTATCAGACACCGGGACTAAAACGTTCTCATCCCGTAACCAGTGTCTTGGACGTTTTGTTTACCTCCACACTAAATCGGTTACAATAATACATCATGTCTGATATTGTAGCCTGTTATGTACAATATCGTGTATAATGAGAGTAGACCTTGTAGCGTACAATATAGCGTGCCTACTGTATGAGGGGTATACCTACCCCAATGTATGCTGCGAGCACTATGATTGAGAGTTTATTGCAGTAAAGGGACCACCGGCCCATTGTACAATACATATTTCATTGATTTTTTTCAATTGAGCGACATACAATATTATACATTGCACAATCTAAGTGACAATTAATTAATATTGAGTTGTTTACATCTTTTTCTCATTGACAGGAAAATATATTTTGCTAAGACATTTACAGTGTGAGCATTTTGTGATGACAGTAGTTGTTGGAATTTAAAAGGAGTTGGGTTTTGTACATAGTATATCGGTAATAAACTTCTTATATCATTATAGAATGGACATATCATACAAAAAATGGTATTCAATTTCGACACAAGGTACGATACACTATGGACAGAATCTTTCATTCGCACTTCTACCAAGTGTACGTCCTGTAACAAAATCCTCAAACCACATTTGGTAGTCAATCTCTTTACAACGCTCTTTAAACTCTGAAAAAAAGGAGTGATACAATTAACAGTTTGGTTTTTCCAAAACCGTACTTAAATAAAAGCATTTTAACATTATATGCCCAACAACTATTGACTAAGACAGCTAATCTATATTGAGAAGAATAAGCCTGCTGTAGAATCACATTATCTTGTTGATGAATTAATCTCAGCCAATACATAATTATTCTGATGTACATCTTAGCTTTTCATGAACAATATCCAACTTCACCTCTAGCAACAACATTTGGTGTGCTTCTACCAAGACAGAGTAATTAGCTTAAAGTAAGTGTCCTAAACACGGGTTGCGTCTGGCGATGGATGAAAACCCCACATTTCTGTTCCATAAGTCAACACTGGAAACAATTTAACATAAAAAATATACAGCAATACTGACAAAGGTAAATTTCTAAAATTATTACATTGGGAACGCATTGTATTCAAAACCTTAGACATTTGAAATGACAGAGTTTTATGTGTTTTATTCCAGGAACCACTACTAGAGAACTGAACACCTAAATATTTATAAGAAGGAACTATTTCTAATGGTCTATTGTCAAAATAAAACTTTTCATAGTTCATAAGTCTACCACCTTTTCTAAAAACAACTACTTTAGTTTTCTCAACATTAACACAGAGGCTCCATTTTTTACAATAAACATATAATTTGTCAAGTCTTTTTGTAGACCCTTTACTGTACTATCGAAGAGTGCCATTTCATCTGCAAACAGTAACATAAAAATATTACAAATACCCAGTTCTATACATCTGTCCTCATCTACATTCAGAAAAAAACACCATTGATATACAATGAAAAAAGTAGTGGAGATAGTTGACAGCCCTGTTTCACACCGTTTAAGCAGTTAAAAAAATCAGTAAAACCATCCTGCAGTGAAATACATGACTGAACATTGGAGTACATAATTCTAATGAGGCGAAAAACACTTCCTTTTATGTTGCATAACCAAATCTTATATACCATACTTTTTCAAATAATTGAATCAAATGCAGCTTTAAGGTCAATAAAAGAACAATATAATCGACCTTTATACAAAGCAAAATATTTAGCGATCAATGTATCTAAAGCAAAAAGGTGTCAAGTGTTTGAAATCCATGTCTAAAACAAGCTTGTCCAGGGATAAGAATATCATTAGTTTCAACAAATTTGGTCAGTCTTTCACATATAAATTTAGTAAATATTTTACCAGAAACTTCCAATAAAGTTATGGGGCGATAATATTTAGGATTGTTAACATTTCCTTTTTTATGAATTGGAAGTGTTGCACCAAGTGACCACTGTTTTGGATAGATACCAGTTCTCAATACTGCATTGCATAAAATCAGTAATAGGTTAACACAAGCAAATGGAGCATTTTTGAAAAATTCAATTGGTATACCACTATATCCTGGAGCTTGGCCCTTTTTCATACCTGAAATAGCAGCAGTAATTTCATCACAACTAATGTCTCTATCTAAATCATTTGTATTTACAGTTGTATCTATCAAATCATCGGTGATTGAGTCAATAAAGTCTATGCTTTCAATAAAGGATTGTTCTTCAGGTCAGGTGAGATGCTTCTACTATCAAAGTGGCTTTCAAAATGTCTTATCCACTCAGCAGGTGTAATAACTGGAATTTTGAATTGTCGTTTTTCCTGTAGAATCGACCAGAATTGTTTGTTGCCCCTATAAAGAAGGCTCCCCTGATTTTTTTCCGTTTTCATACTGAGAGCACGTGTACATTTCAGGTGACACAAATGTTTGCATGATTTCCATGCCTCGATGTAGGTGAGGCGGTCGCGTGTACAGTTAGTTGCATGAAATGGCGTGCATGGCTTGGTAGCATCCCGCGTGCCACCAGTTATGTCCCATGTTAACTGTGGATACTGATGATTTATTGAAGTCCTTTGAACACGACAGTAGCAAGTTGTGGAATTTTTCAGCCACTTCCTCGACGCGCCCACATGCGGCTATTGTTGTTATTTCTTGGATAGAATGTTCCGATATTAAATTCCAATTTTCAGTGTATATTACCATTTTCTTCTCTCCAGACATATCTTGACTTTTTAGATAATGTATCGTTGGTCAACTTAGGTGATCTATATTCCTTGAACAAGACAGAGTATGTGATAGGAAAGTGTGTGGATTCAACTTCGTTACAAATATCGAAGCTGGTAAACTGGTGGAATATGTTATTTGAGCACAAAACATAATCTACAACGCTTTGGCCCTCATTTACAACACAAGTTATTTTCCCAGTGTCTTTATCTTGAAATAAACGGCCATTCCAGATACGGAGTTCCTTTTTCTTGCAAAAGTCTCACAATGACTTTCCCCTTTTGTTTACATTTTTGTCTTGAGATATTCTTGGGATGGGTTCATCCATTATATAGTTTATATTTTCGTCAATTGGCAGATAGGTGGTATCATCATTTTCTAAATAGTCTGCTAAATTCCCAGTTCTGGCGTTAAAGTCACCATGTACAATGAATTCACAATTAGGAAAAGTACTTCGAAACGTATCAATATCCTCTTCTAGAATATCAAACAATTGTTCCTTTGAGTGTGAGCTGGTTTACCCTTTTGGAGAGTAATGCACAGTGCATATCACCACAGTAATGTTTAACTTAAGTTTTATCCACTGGATATTATCTGTTTTAGTACAGCTATGTAATTCACAGACGTTAGATGAAATGACTTGATTCACGAAAGTGAGTATCCCGCCTGAGTTTCTGATAGCACAACTTGCTTTAGTTTTGGTTTTGCTGTATGTATTATATCCATTAATGTCTACTTTATCTTCTTTATTCAACCAGGATTCCACGAAACATGCTATTCGATGTTTATTGATAAAATCTAAAGAAAGACTCTGTTGTAGTAATCTTTTGAAACCTTCCCAGTTCCACACTGACAGTTTTAGGCTGATATCTGTACATAATGGACGTTGGCCACACCCCTAATCATCATCGTTCGTATCTGTTGCTTCCGCTGATTCCGTCACTGCTGCTGCGTTGTTTCTACCACCCCCAGTAACTGGTGAGAATGTCTTTATGTGTATTAGATTTTCATTTATGTGATCAAATCTGTACAGCTTGTTATCAATTTGAATCTTATCATATCTCAGTGCTGCATACTTCATTTCATCTCTTGCCTTAACTAGAAAAGGTTTAAACTTACGTTGAGTTTGTCGTAATTTTTTTGGAAAATCCTGAGAGACACCAAACTTCGATCCTTTCAGTTTACTTGATCCTTTCAATATCGATTTTCTGTCAAGCGAATTTCTAAAAGTCACGAGTACAGGTCTGGCTCCCAGTAATTTGGTAGGTAGTCGTCTGATATCATCATATACAAAGTCTGTGGGTCTCAGTTCCATTTTGGTGATAACTTCTTTAAGTTTATTTACGATTTCACTTGTTGTTTCGCCAGTTGATTCTTCAATATTATAGAATATCAGATAGTCCCTCCAGATATTCCACTTTATATGATAGATTATTCACAGTGTCTTTCAGTTTTTTATTTTCCCCCATCACCAATTGCATATCCCTTTCAACAGATTCAATTTTACGGTTAAGTTTATCAAAGTTCACATTTATTTCCTGACGCATTTGTTTCAGTTCCTTTAAGACTTCAGAAGCATAAAGCTCTCCCTCAATCGTCAGTTGGCGGGTTTTTGGCGGGCCTAGGTTGGACTCAACATCGTTGCTAAGTGTCAACGTCAACACAGACACAAACAAACAGAGACGCAAAAGTAACCTGGTGTTCTTCGGCACGTGCAGCACGCGCGGCCTCATGGCTGCTCGTCTAGCTCTTTTGAACATGAAGTTGATAAAGATTGAGTGAAAACAGCCGATTCTGGCTGTATAATCTGCATTTTCACAGCTCATCTTCTAGACGTTGTTGATATGAGGAACTTCTCAAAATGTTACCTTCGGTGGTAAGTTGGTTTTGATGTTATTTCATTTTTTTCTCAGAGCGACATTTCTCTGCTGCTGCACGACACACCGCTAGGTGTCGCTCCCTATTTATTCTGCGAGCACTGTGTCTACCCCAATGTACGATGCGAGCACTATGTCTACCCCAATGTACGATGCGAGCACTATGTCTACCCCAATGTACGATGCGAGCTCTATGTCTACGCCAATGTACGATGCGAGCACTATGTCTACCCCAATGTATGATGCGAGCACTACGTCTACCCCAATGTACAATGCGAGAACTATGTCTACCCCAATGTATGATGCGATGACTATGTCTACCCCCAATGTTTGATGCGAGCACTATGTCTACCCCAATGTATGATGCGAGAACTATGTCTACCCCCAATGTATGATGCGAACACTATGTCTACCCCAATGTACGATGCGACAACTACATGTTTGTCTACCCCCAATGTATGATGCGAGCACTATGTCTACCCCAATGTACGATGCGATGACTATGTCTACCCCCAATGTTTGATGCGAGCGCTATTTCAACCCCAATGTACAATGCGAGCACTACGTCTACCCCAATGTATGATGCGATGACTATGCTTACACCAATGTGCAATGCGATAATTATGCATACACCAATGTATGTCGCGAGCACTACGTCTACCCCAATGTATGTTGCGAGCACTACGTCTACCCCAATGTATGATGCGAAAATTATGCATACACCAATGTATGTTGCGAGCACTACGTCTACCCCAATGTATTTTGCGAGCACTACGTCTACCCCAATGTATGTTGCGAGCGCTACGTCTACCCCAATGTACGATGCGAGCATTTTTGTCTACCCCAATGTACGATGCGATGACTATGTCTACCCCAATGTACGATGCGAGCACTACGTCTACCCCAATGTACGATGCGAGCACTACGTCTACCCAAATGTACGATGTGATGACTATGCCTACACCAATGTATGATGCGAGCACTACGACTACCCCAATGTATGATGCGAGCACTACGACTACCCCAATGTATGATGCGAGCACTATGTCTTCCAAAATGTATGATGCGATGACTATGCCTATGCTCATTGTACGATGCGAAGATTATGCCTACCACAGTTTATGATGCGCAGATCACCCCTACCCGAAGCATATGGCCTCATCCCAATATTGTTGTTTCGGGAACATACCAGGCAAGTGAGAGGTACTCTCCACCTATGTGAGTCTTGCATTACATTACAAGACTATGTGGACATCTCCTTCAACAACGTTCACAGCTGGCACCAGCAGACAGCGTCTGCGAATACAGAAGTGCCGCTCGGCTTCCGCAGGATGAGTGTGTGATGTTAGAAAATAAAAGGTTGAAAATAACTTCTGTTTGTACCGGAGATTCCCCCTCCACGTATGTATTGAACGGTGTGACATCTTTGCTAAAGTATGTACGAATGCCTAGCAACCTGGAGTAGTGTGTGTATTGAGATATCAAGTTTGCAGCGCTTGGACTGTTTCGTGCACTTGGACAAATATTCTCAAGAAAAGAGTTGATGAATGTCAACATCCAACATGTTCAACCGTCACACGAATAAGAGTCTCACTAATGTTTATTTCTGTATTGTATTTCTTAATATGTACACGCGAAGGAAATAAGTAATTTTCACAGCAGACAAGTACATTTGTGACAATTATTGATTTGACAATGGCGATGTAATAACGGAATACTCAGGACTTTTTCACATATTTAGATATTTCTATAAGCACAAAATAATTTTTACAAATTAATAGCCTTTTTAGTGAAATGACAATTTCATGGGGATGTACGTTAGTCTGAAAACAAATTATGCAGGCCACGGGATAAGAATTGCATTTCATCTTCAACGCAGTCAGAACTACACATTTTACAAAGTCAATTGTCACAATCACACATTTAATCGTCTTGGCATGACGTATTATGACAGAAAAATACAGCAATATGAAAGAATCGGGAGGTCCGTAACCTTTTGAGTACTATAGTGCGGTCGGGTAACCTAGTGGTTAAAGCGTTCGCTCGCCACGACGCAGACCCGAGTTCGATTCCCGACATGGGTACAATGTGTGAAGCCCATTTCTGGTGTCCCCCGCCGTGATATTGCTGGAATATTGCTAAAAGCGGGGTAAAACCAAACTCACTCACTCACTTGAGTAGTATATATCAATCACTATCTACAAAAGAATGTATTTACATGACACTGGTTGAAGTGTCTGCATGACATTGGTTGTGATGTGTGACTGCATGACACTGGTTGTGATGTGTGTCTACATGCCACTGGTATATGACGATTGTCTACATGCCACTGGTTGCGATGTGTGTCTACATGCCACTGGTTGTGATGTGTGTCTACATGCCACTGGTTGCGATGTGTGTCTACATGCCACTGGTTGTGATGTGTGTCTGCATGCCACTGGTTGCGATGTGTGTCTACATGCCACTGGTTGTGATGTGTGTCTACATGCCACTGGTTGTGACGTGTGTCTACATGCCACTGGTTGTGACGTGTGTCTATATGCCACTGGTTGTGACGTGTGTCTACATGCCACTGGTTGTGACGTGTGTCTACATGCCACTGGTTGTGACGTGTGTCTACATGCCACTGGTTGTGACGTGTGTCTACATGCCACTGGTTGTGACGTGTGTCTATATGCCACTGGTTGTGACATGTGTCTACATGCCACTGGTTGTGATGTGTGTCTGCATGCCACTGGTTGCGATGTGTGTCTACATGCCACTGGTTGTGATGTGTGTCTACATGCCACTGGTAGCGATGTGTTTCTATATGGCACTGATTTTTACGTGTGTCAACTAGCCACTGGTTGTGATTTGTGTCTACATGCCACTGGTTTTTACGTGTGTCTACATGCCACTGGTTGTGACGTGTGTCTACATGCCACTGGTTGTGACGTGTGTCTATATGCCACTGGTTGCGACGTGTGTCTACATGCCACTGGTTGTGACCTCTGTCTACATGCCACTGGTTGTGACCTGTGTGTACATGCCACTGGTTCTGACGTGTGTCTATATGCCACTAGTTGTGACGTGTGTCTACATGCCACTGGTTGTGACGTGTGCCTATATGCCACTGGTTGTGACGTGTGTCTATATGCCACTGGTTGTGACGTGTGTCTACATGCCACTGGTTGTGATGTGTGTCTACATGCCACTGGTTGTGACGTGTGTCTACATGACACTGGTTGTGACGTGTGTCTACATGACACTGGTTGTGACGTGTGTCTACATGCCACTGGTTGTGACGTGTGTCTACATGACACTGGTTGTGACGTGTGTCTACATGCCACTGGTTGTGACGTGTGTCTACTTGCCACTGGTTGTGACGTGTGTCTACATGCAAATTATGAACAATAATTATCAGCCAACCCCATCAACGAAAGTCATTAAAGCAAGGCTCACAACTTTACAGTCACCCATCGTATATCATTTTTTTCCCAGTGTCTAATAACCAGTCTTCAGTTTAAAAGCTTCCATCTTACATGATTTTAATTCCACCATCACTGAGATAATGTTTTACAATGATTGAGCTCATCCAGTTTCCCCCTGAACGGACATATCTGGAGTGAGCTGTCTTAACTGATAATGGCTGACCTGTTTTCATCCAACATGTCTGAGAGACTCTTAAAGCCGAAGCAAGTCTCTCACCTATGTGACCTTATGAGAGGATAAAGCTTCAGGCTTTTATGCCGTGTAAGTTGTAATTAATTTACTCTGGGAACTATATGTTTTGGTATTAGTAGTTATAAATAACGTAGTGAGTAAACATGCAATGTGCGGAGGATATTGTGATTGTAGCAAATCCCTGAACATTTTGCATCAGTTTGCAATGTTACTTCTTATTTGACACAATGGAATGTCCTAACAGGCCCAACCACCTTTAGTTCGTCGGGGAAACATTTTCATCAATATGGATAAGCATCAGACTACAGTAAGCTACAATATCCATGTCCTCCGCCATTGCACTTGCACATGTTACCCCAGTGTCGATTTAACGGAGACTGCATGAAGCTACAATATCCAGGTGGTCCGCGTTTGTACTTGCACATGTTACCCCTGTGTCACCATACCGAAGACTACAGTAAGCTACAATATCCATGTGCTCCGCCACAGTAAGATGACAGTAAGCTTCTACACACAGGTGGTTAAGTAAATACTTGTACATGTTACCCCAGTGTCGCCATAACTGAGACAACAGTTAGCTTCTACAACCAGGTGGTCCACGTCAGTACATGTACATCACTCCGTAACAAGAGACATTGACGGGGTAGAGTAATGTCTATTAGGGGGAAAAACATGAACTTGAAGTGTTGTGTGACCATGTACCTTAACCGTAGTTCCACCAGACACAAGACTCGTTGACTGTTCTTCAACAAGCCATCAAATCATGCTGGATTTCACGAAATGATATGTTTCATAGACATTCTTTTAAACATTAGCATTAGCCAATGCCTTGTATTCTGTGTCAAGTGCCATCCTGTCAGTCAAACTCGAGGCGACGAGGAGGTCGGGAGTAAGTGGCAGCCATTTACACGTCGTGGACAGACTACGAGACCACTCTGGCGCTATTTTCCGACGTTTCAGCCATCAAGATTTGAGGTTACCCCTTCAAACTACGAAACAGACATATTTCGTTTATTGGAACACGTATAGGTTCAAAAAGTACTTCTCTGCAAACGTGTAAAAGGTGCAAGTATTAGACAACCGTCCCTGAGGCTGACTTTTGAATGTGGTTCACTGATTTTCAGTGATCCATTCATATAATTTTCATTTCTATATTACCTTTTACGCCCAATGGAAGCTGGTTTTCTGTGGAGTTGACATTTTACATGTGTCGGACATTAATCGTAAACATTGTTCTAAGTACTGCACACATTAATAATAATACTCGCCTAACAACGTTAAGCAAAACAACTATTACCAATGATATTAAACATCTAAGCACTTTTATTTGTAACCACATAGTATTTCACAAAGTACTACAATTATTGCATTGCACTTTTGATGAAAACCACCTGACGCAGCTAAGCACTGCAAATGTTGACCACAATCACCTTACATAGCAACAAAATATATATCTATAACAATTCTGGGTTTTGCGAAAGTTTGAAGAGTTTTCAGTTCAGTTAACATATATGTATTTCAACAATTATTCATGATTAAAGTTAAAAAATATAGTGTAATCTTCTACATGACTTGGCGTCTAAATGAAACACTATGTATATTGCTTTTTATACTTGTGCAGCGTAGAGGTTGTTTGTCAACGGTGGTGATGTGTATGTGCATGTGTGCCTCTTAAACAAGTCACTTCAAACAAATAGACAGGCGGTTATACATAATGATATTAATAAAATGACAGATGAAACTACTGTTTGTGACGTTTCATTAATAAGCCATATAAGCCTATTAAATAATTTGAGTTAAGATACCTAGATATGTCAAATACAATTTGCTAATTACGGATAAAACAGTGAAAGAAGACAGTGAGAGCTCTAAGGCGATTAGAAAGTACATTGACTAGATTCACTCTCACATGTTGTGAAGATACATACGACTTTGATTTCAACAAGACGAGATGGGATTCAGTTTGAGACCCTACATGACAAATGCAGTTCACCAAATATACGCAGAAGAAATCAGCGAGGGTCAGCAGCGAGGGGAGGATCATTAAAGATATTACACATATTTGGCTGGGCCATGGTATAATGGATAATGGTGCAAATGGAGTGTTGAAGCGAGCAAGAAAGAAATGTTTGATACAAGTTTTGAAACGAAGTAGATTCAGAAAAGTTGGAATTTGAACTAGCTAAGAAGAGAAGAGACAGTGGAAGTTATGCTGTAAATTTGCAGTTTTTTTCCTTGTGTTAATTAACCAAAGGTCTTTCAGAGATGTGTTAAGTTGGATTCCTAAAACTTCAAAGTCATCTGAATGCCTGTCAAAGTGGAAATTCTAACATTCAGTTTTTTATTACTTCCTGACGTGGAACCAATACAAGTTCATTATCAAAATCGTCCAATGTTCTTGAATAAGGTGTCATAGAACATTGGCTCATCACTACTAGGTCCACATGTATTACAAAGAGTAAGTCTAATTCCCTCAAAAGTGTTTTTCTGTGATGATATAGTTTCCATTTACATAAGATTTAGTATTGTTGATTTGTATTTCAAAATTATTATTCAATAGAATGGCAACTCCTCTTGCGTTAGATTTGTATGGAACGGAAATTCTTTTCATTGCCCATTCATTTCTAATTTTGTTTTCATTTTCTTTAGAGATGTGAATATCTTGCTGACAAATTGTAGAGATTTTTCCGCCCGATTTTCATGATTTCTTCGCTTTTCTATTTTTCTGCCAACACCTCTACCTTTTATTGCAACTAGTTTTATTTTGATATCTAGTTTTTAACGGATTTTGGGGGGAAGACCGACTGCTTAGTGCAAACAGCATAAAACATGTGCACGTTAATATTCACAGAAATTAAATAAATGCTTATGTGAACAGTAATATATAACTACAAAAAGGATGGCGTTATTCTATATTTGTTTCAGATAAAAGTTAATTGCAGGTAAGTTCTTACCCCTTTCTAGCGTCTAAACATCTATCAAAGGAAGAAGTTCAACTGCAATAAGAATTGACGTAGTGGGATCAGTAACAATACCCTGCTTAACTTTAATTTTCCCAAGATTTTACACGCATGTGGAGTAAGAAGTAACTATATGGCCTTCAACACCTTATGGACACAAACGAAAGATTCAAGAGAACAAAGTAGAAAGTGATAAAACTGAAAATAATCAAAATCAAAATCAAGGCATTTGATGTAGTTGTTGACTGAACTTGTCAGTGCTGTATGAATAGGTGTAGTTGTTGACAGAACGTCTCAGTGCTGTATGAATAGGTGTAGTTGTTGACTGAACGTCTCAGTGTTGTATGAATAAGTGTAGTTGTTGACTGAACGTCTCAGTGCTGTATGAATAGGTGTAGTTGTTGACGGAACGTCTCAGTACTGTATGAATAGGGGTAGTTGTTGACAGAACGTCTCAGTGATGTATGAATAGGTGCAGTTGTTGACTGAGCGTCTCAGTGCTGTAAGAATAGGTGTAGTTGTTGACAGAACGTCTCAGTGCTGTAGGAATAGGTGTAGTTGTTGACTGAACGTCTCAGTGTTGTATGAATAAGTGTAGTTGTTGACTGAACGTCTCAGTGCTGTATGAATAGGTGTAGTTGTTGACGGAACGTCTCAGTACTGTATGAATAGGGGTAGTTGTTGACAGAACGTCTCAGTGATGTATGAATAGGTGCAGTTGTTGACTGAGCGTCTCAGTGCTGTAAGAATAGGTGTAGTTGTTGACAGAACGTCTCAGTGCTGTAGGAATAGGTGTAGTTGTTGACTGAACGTCTCAGTGCTATATGAATAGGTGTAGTTGTTGACTGAACGTCTCAGTGCTGTATGAATAAGTGTAGTTGTTGACAGAAAGTCTCAGTGTTGTATGAAGAGGTGTAGTTGTTGACTGAACGTCTCAGTGATGTATGAATAGGTGTAGTTGTTGACAGAACGTCTCAGTGCTGTATGAATAAGTGTAGTTGTTGACTGAACGTCTCAGTGTTGTATGAATAAGTGTAGTTGTTGACAGAAAGTCTCAGTGTTGTATGAAGAGGTGTAGTTGTTGACTGAACGCATCAGTACTGTATGAATAGGTGTAGATGTTGACAGAACGTCTCAGTGATGTATGAATAGGTGTAGTTGTTGACTGAACACGTCAGTACTGTATGAATAGGTGGAGTTGTTGACAGAACGTCTCAGTGCTGTATGAATAAGTGTAGTTGTTGAATGAACGTCTCAGTACTGTATGAAGAGGTGTAGTTGTTGACTGAACGTCTCAGTGCTGTATGAATAGGTGTAGTTGTTGACAGAACGTCTCGGTGCTGTATGAATAGGTGTAGTTGTTGACTGAACGTCTCAGTGTTGTATGAATACATGTAGGTGTAGTTGTTGACTGAACATCTCAGTGATGAATGAATAGGTGTAGTTGTTGACTGAACGTCTCAGTGCTGTATGAATAGGTGTAGTTGTTGACTGAACGTCTCAGTGCTGTATGAATAAGTGTAGTTGTTGACTGAACGTCTCAGTGTTGTATGAATAGGTGTAGTTGTTGACTGAACGTCTCAGTACTGTATGAAGAGGTGTAGTTGTTGACTGAACGTCTCAGTGCTGTGTGAATAAGTGTAGTTGTTGACAGAAAGTCTCAGTGCTGTATGAAGAGGTGTAGTTGTTGACTGAACGCATCAGTACTGTATGAATAGGTGTAGATGTTGACAGAACGTCTCAGTGCTGTATGAATAGCTGCAGTTGTTGACAGAACGCGTCAGTACTGTATGAATAGGTGCAGTTGTTGACAGAACGTCTCAGTGATGCATCAGCTGACTTTCTGATGAAGCCTCCAATGTGACTCTGCAATAACGTTGGTGCTAATATCTTGATTCCTATGGACGTCCTGTGTTGATGTTTTGGGTATTTCAAGATGGCTTTAGTTACATTATAACTGATTCTATTAAATGTTCAACCTTTTGGCGAATACTTGGTGTCATTATTGTTGGGTAGTGATTCATAAACACATGCTTATGATATCGTTGGATCCGTACAATGGACTCTGCTTTTAGAAGAAATATGATTATTGGAAAAGTGTGTCTCTATTTATATTCAGTTTACTGTCCTAACGGGTTTTTTTTATGATTATGGAAATGTTTTGTCGCTTTTATTGTATTTACCTTTATCACGTCATTGTGTGTTGTTACAATGAGAACTGTTGGTCATTCGAGCGCCGCCATGGAGCTCAAAGATAGCTAATCCGAACCGAAATAGAATTAATTCACTTACTCGCTATTTACCACCAGTGGACTGACCAGAACGTGAATCAGCTGGCGATTTGATGAAACTAAGGTTAGAGGCTTCATTATCCAAAGTAGATCATCGTGATTCCTGGGTCTTGATCCCTGACTCTCCCAAAGGGTAGGCCATGACGAACTTAACATTACGAATGTCGCAAACGACAGATCCCATGAGGCCCTCTTGGCATTAATCCTAGTCTCACAGCAAGTGTTAGATAGCTAAGATTGAATGTGCACCGGTCAATATGGACTACAATTTTCAGCCAGGACTTCAAACGTGAAATATAAGCGACAAAACCCTTTCCATAGCCAAAATAAAAATATGCTAAGAGCAGAATCGATTGTAGGATTAAAAAATTGATGATTCCAGATTTCCGCAATAAAGTGTGCGTCTCCTGCCACACCGACACCGGTGGCAGCCGTCACAAACACATACAAGGGCAAGTCAATAACCTGAAAGGAGACTTAAACATATGGTACAAGTCAAAATAAGGAATTGCGTCGGACATCATGTTTGTCGCTGAAGCGTCACATTTTGAAATGTCCTCCAAAACACTTTTTGATTTTTTGACTGAGGTCTTGAATGCTGTTACCTTGATCAAAAACATTTTTGAGCTAGGGTCGTATGACACTCTGATGGTGAGTTGTATGATATGAAAAAAGTGTGAGGTGAGGTGAAATGAGGTTTAGCGTCACGGCCAAGATTATTGTACTTAAATAGCGACGTGCATGGCTGCTTGTACTAGACCGGACTGATGTCGATTTATAGTGCTAGCAGACAGAGATATCATGCCGCAGTTTAATATGAATACCCCTCACAGACACACTATACTGACTCCGAGCCGACTAGTCCTTGTTTTAGCCTCTTAATGCCGAGTATCAGACAGGGTAACAAGTACCATCTTTTAACGTCTTTGGTATGACGCGGCCGGGAATCCCCGGACATTCTACTCTCTGGGCGGACGCTCTACCACTAGACCACGGAGGTGGTCTAGGAAATAAGTGAGAAAATACTGCATTGTTGAATGCGATGTAGGACAGCCAACGAGAAGCTGAATTATTGACACGAGAGTACGAGTTATCATACAAATAATACTTAGAGACTAACCTACAACGGTGAAATATAAGGACTGTCAGTCCCGTATGAATTAAAGTTCAGAGCCTTAATTAAAGAGGGGTAGATAATCTGTAATTTCTCAAGTCGAGTAGGTTATTAATTATGTATATTATCCATAGTCCTTTTCCTAAGAAATGTAGAAGGAAGAAATGTAAGAAATATAGGTTTCTTGAGTTCAAATTAAGACATTGTGTCTCTATATACACCAGTAACCTCGGAGATGGGACGAGTATGATATATACCAATCTTGTGACATTGTGTCTCTATATACACAAGTAACCTCGGAGATGGGACGAGTATGTTATATAATCATCTTGTGATATTGTGTCTCTATATACACCAGTAACCTCGGAGATGGGACGAGTATGATATATACCAATCTTGTGACATTGTGTCTCTATATACACAAGTAACCTCGGAGATGGGACGAGTATGTTATATAATCATCTTGTGATATTGTGTCTCTATATACACCAGTAACCTCGGAGATGGGACGAGTATGATATATGCCAATCTTTTGATATTGTGTCTTTATATACACCAGTAACCTCCGAGATGGGACGAGTATGATATATACCAATCTTTTGATATTGTGTCTTTATATACACCAGTAACCTCGGATATGGCACGAGTATGATATATACCAATCTTGTGACATTGTGTGTCTATATACACCAGTAACCTCCGAGATGGGACGAGTATGATATATACCCATCTGCTGACATTGTGTCTCTCATATATGTGACGTTGTGTTTCTATATGCACCAGTAACCTGTCTCACCATTTCCTGATCCATATTATGTTCTCTTCCACCTATCCCTTTCTGTTATACAGAAGCCCTTAATTTAGCAAGTCCTCGGGTTCTCAATCGTTCATCTCGCAGGGCCCCTTTTTAATTTAAACGGGGATTTTTGTTTCTATCGAAATTATATATTTTCAGGGACTAAGCATCAGTCTACAGTTACATCGTATACTCATTGTGTTCCAATGTGCAGCAGTAACCTCGGAGATGAACGCGGGCAGCCTTGTATTTTAAGTATTTGCTCGTCACGCCGAAGACCCGGGTTTGATTCCCCACATGGGTATAATGTGTGAAGCACATTTCTGGTGTGCATGGCCGTGAAATTCCTGGATTTACTGCTAAAAGTGGCGTAAAACCATTCTCACTCATTCACTCGGAGATGAAAGACGATTGTATTAGGTATAGTTATTCCTTGACATAATTAGTACAAAATAGGTTCTTACCAAAAAGTGTTACTTACCCCTGTTGCATTTAATAAAAATCTTTGTCTTCATCATCAATGTCTTTATTATCATCATCATCATCATCATCATCATCATCATAATTACCTCTCTTCCTATCAAATGAATATATGTCTGCCGCCGGGCATATCAGTTCTAAGACGTAACTTGACCCCGTAAACCGAGCAGCCTCTAACAGCTCTGTGACATTGTTAGGATGGTATTAGCCCAATCTGTCGTGTCTTATTCAGCCATGTCAGACAGGGGGAGAAGTAGAGCGGCAGAGGTGGGGGAACGCCCCTGACTGTCTGCAGGCTATGTGCCCAGGGAGCTAGAGTCGGTGATCTTTGTATCTGATTCTCATCACGGGGAGAATGTGTTTCATTATAGACGTGTGGAGGACATTTCAAAATGTGAAGCATCATTGAAAAAGAGGATATACCATCCGTCCCCGTGTTTATTCAGATAAATACTTGACAAGCCTTTGCATGTCTTTGTAACGCGTGCCACCTGCTTGGTAGGATACGTTCACGTTTTCGTCAACAAATGGTATCATACCCATTTGCTACTGATTCATAAACACATGCTCATGATATGGTCGGAACATTTTCTTATGATTATGGGTTTTGACGGTTTTATGTGTGAAGTATAATGTGTCATGCATTTGCTTTGATATGTATTTTGACCTCACTCACTCACTCACATTTGTCATTATAGGCTTAACAACACTCACTCACTCTGTTATACCATTCAGTGTCAATGAAACATCGACTCTAACATTTGGTATTAAGGCGTATTGAATTGTTTTGCTAGATTAGCATATTTCGATGATGGCTCAGTTAATATGGAGTTATGTGTAATAAAAGAGACAGTAACAAGTCATAATCATAGGAAATATCTACAAAAAGCAGAGTCCATTGTACGATTCCGTCACAATCATGTGTTTATCAATTAGTAATGATGCCCTGCCCTACCGGTGGCATGAAAAGGGAAGGCATCGTACTGTACGTCGCGGTAGAAACTGTATGTGTATTTGTAGTAATATCAGTGGCAGCAAAATTTTGAACTACTCTTACAAAATATCGAATGCTCTTGTTGCCAGATTTGAACAGCAGTCGACACCAGCGAGTAGAGCTTTCCAGATGGTTTTGTACTGGAATTATAATTACGAGTATCTGATCTTGGCTGTATACATGAACATACAAGACTTGATCGTTTGAGAAGTTTCTGATTGGACAGTTTCAGGAAGGCTGACTGTACCTATAATAGAGCAGCGACAAAGGGACAAATCGAAGCCTTTTTCGTCATAATTTGTTTCTGATCTACCTACCATGGCCGGATCGGTTCCTATCAGAACTAAATTACTACCAGCTTCCTGCATTATTATGAATTCAGTATCGGAGATTGGGCACTTTCAAGAAATTTGACAGAGATAGAATCATTGACATTTGTGAGTGCATTAACATTAATAATAGAACCTTATTTATTGCTGCTTACACTTTTTGCCCCTATGTAATGATTTTTCCTTAAACAATATGCTTTTATAGGATTCATTGATGATTAATTGGTCTTCTGTAGTCATTGTTGTTGTCAATAACTCATCTAATTCCCTTCCGAATGCTTGTGACTGGACACTTCTTCAGAGGCGTGTCTCTGTATCGTTGATATATCGAATAACGCAGACTGTAGACAATCATTACAGGTTGAAATTGTTTCCTATAATACGATATGTGTGTGGAGCGAGCGTGGGTGTGGTCACGATTCAACATTACTGCGATAATCAGTTCTTCAGCAACAGCCTACGGCAGGCCTTGTGTCCAGGAAGCAATGGGGCCAGGATACGTGTGTGGTATTTAGGCTCACAATGAAGGTAATTACAGTACTGCCGCATCCTCGTGTGCAAATTTCTATACTATTACAGGGTTTCAGACAGCGAGCAGGGCATGTGTGTTTCCTGGACCTTTATCATGGACGAATGTTTTTCATAGGGCGCTGGGGTAGGCTAGTGGTTAAAGCGTTCGATCGTCGCGCCGAAGGCTCGGGTTCTGTTCTCAACCACATGTATAAAGCTCATTTCTTGTGTCCCCCGCAAAGACATTGCTGGAATATTCCAAAAGCGGCGTAAAATTACACTCACTGATCATTCATTTTTATAATACATATTATGCGACACTGTTGTTGGACTATTGGAGTGTGTTGTCGGCGGACAAGCCCCAAAACTTTTAAGCAAGCGCCTACATTAATCTGGATTGACGAAGATGAGTACAAATGTATTGCTTCTGATGTCGTGGGCACGATGCACGGATTCAATACACGAACCAGTGATTTTTTCACCGCCTATTGTCAAAGATTGGTTTGCAATTGCACATTGTGTTAATAGGTTTGTAAAAGAGAGACAAGCCAAAATTCCAAGATGCTCCTGAGGCGCTTTCCTATGGCGTGTTATCTCAGCGGACGACGGAGATCCAAATTACTCCACATCCTCAGAAGCTAGCGGTAACAACTTATGGCTATCGGAATACTTCAATCACTAAACAAGTCTCACGTTTGAGATTCACGTGAGCATGGGTACTGACGGGATACTCCCTGCGGTTGAGTTATTAGTGTCCCCGGCTTTGTACTCTCTGACTGGAAGAAAAATGAATCTGTACAAGATGATTATGATCAATAATGTTGCTCCATTCCGTTCTCTCCTACATTGGCAAAAGTGTTCTTTGGGACTGACTACTCCAGGTCGCCTCAGTTCCCAAATTAGGCGTGGGAGCTGAAGCTATGGACTGATGGAAGCAGATACAGAGCCAGTAATTGAGGAATATTCATACGAATGGCTACGTGCTGACAACTACACCAGGGTACACTTCCTTTCCAATGCACAGAACATCTATATCACGTGACCTACTGATCCTCTTCCCTTAAATGTCATCTGACACACTATAGACCTGATTCCAGTAACAGATCGTAGATCTGCTTTTCGTAACCCATTATTAATGTCATATGACGCACTGATCTGTTTCCCATAACTCATTCTTAATATTATATGATTGCGTGACTTTTTATGAAAGTGCTTTGCATCGGTCATTACAAGCATTATTTTCAGTACACTAATGCATGTAAAACTGAATCACGATTAGTTTACAACGTTTGTTGAAACCTGTTGTAATATTTCATAAAAAAGAAACAAAAGTCAAATAAAGTTGTTCCTTGTATTTAGGCATGAACCATAATCACACACAATGATGTCGTTGTTCTGGTTCGAATCTCATCCGATGTGTTTCGAGATAGACGTGATCAGAGCACAAAAACGCAGGTCAGATGCTTGTAACCATGATTATGTGTTGTTTGTCACTATAAGATGGAGTACACATTTTGTAATAATTCAGTTTCAAGTTAAAGCCTTATTGATAATGAATAGGTGAGTGAAACATTTGAAGAGAAAAACCGGTTCCTATGATATGTGTGTGTGGTGGCTACATTGCTCATAATGGAGAGTAAGTGAAACGTTATGTGTAGAAACCCCTGGGGAAAATTCGACAGAGTTGTCTCCCTTGACAAATCTCCACTTTTACATAAGGATGGACCCGAGAGGATACGGGATTAGAATAAGTCTTCAGCAACTCATGCTTGTCGTTAGAGGCGACTAACAGGATCGGGTGGTCACGCTCGGGTGGTCAGGCTCGCTGACTTGGCTGATGCATGTCATCGTGTCCCAATTGTGTGGATCGATGCTTATGATATCAATTACTGGATTGTTTGAACCAGACACGATTATTTACAGATCGCCGTCATATTGCTGAGTGTGGCGTTAAACAACAAACAAACATGAGGATTGGTTAGTGTAACATGGCTTAAAGGCGACAAACCAAAATTATCTATACCATCAATCACTGAAAGTTTCACCATAACGATGGGAATTATTTGAAATGAATTTAACTAATTAAGAATACTAAAGGTTGCATTAAATTTCAGTGGTTTATGATTGGGTAAATCTCATGATCATGATAAATAGTTTTTTCCTCAATATTATTTCAAATGACATAGAAACGATATTTGTGTAATTATAAGTTGGCATTGCTCTCTGTGAATGGCTGTCTTCATTCTTTGTCTTGCAATAGTTTCTTGAAGTTTCCCTTTTTTCTTCATTGATAACGTCTATGTACAATTTGAGGATAAGATGTCCAAACATCTGAGTGTTTTCAAGACCATAAATATGCGCACGAGAAACTGCTGCCCGTGAAACCAACAAAACTCTCCCGCAACGTAAATATTCTTATTTCGTGACAGTTTCCTACTCACTCAATGCTTACTATTAGCTTCTCATTGTCTTCCACAATAATCATATGAGAGCAGTTTTTATATCAGTTGGAAAATTGTGTGAACGATCCTTTGAGTAATTTTCTTCTATCCTATTTGAAGTGCCATTCTATCATGCAAACTCCAGGGGGCGGGGAGATCGGGGAGAGATCGACAGGAGGGCTACAAGTCATCTCCAGCGCTAATTTCCGATGTATCACCTTTGAAGGATGTCGTTTACTCACTTAATGTAGGGAAGTGACAAATACACTTAACGGGCATTAGAACGCCCTTGAAGATTTTTCTTATACTAGTACCCATGTACATACACAGAGAGAGGTAATTGCGCTCTTGTATTTAAAGCTCCAGCATGATTATATAGCATTTAAGAGCATCGACTTCAAGGTTCAATGATGAACTATAGCAAGTAAATCTATGGGATTGACTGTACCCTAAGATTTAGATAATCATTTCGGCTACACGCCATGGCAAGCATCAACAATAACAACATCTGAATAGAGACCTGACTAAAGTGCATCTAAGAAAATTATTTCAAATTGCGTGCATTCTGGCTGTCAAACCCGAATATAACACGTTACATACGCACAAGTTGAAACTTCCGACTGAGCGTTACTGTTCTCATCAAGGCATTGTCAGCAACCATGAACGACTTTTTAAAGCACGACAGTGGCACGTCTATTTATATGAGGTTATTATTGACTTTATATTAGTGTGGTATCGATATTGGCTTCACAGTGGGATCGGGGATATATGCTCCACGGTAGCGGAGGAGGCTGTGGGTTCTATTGCAGGGCAAGGCTGTTCTTTGCTCAAGGCAGTTGGGATGTTTTTAGCTGCTATTGTCCATGTGACAGAGCGATGATGCTATTGCTTCAGAGCAGGATGGGACTTGCTTCTTAGCTTGGCCACATTGGGATACTGTTTGCTTCAACACAGTTGAAGCTACCGTGGCTTCATAGGAGGATGGGGCCAGGTTAACATTGGGTAATGATATTGGTATGTGTGTGTGTAGGGGGGGGGGGGAGGGGGGGGGGGTGCTGTGCATCCAAATAAATCTATGGTTAAGGTTCTACTACACCAAATCAGAACCAGTTTGGACAGTGCGGTTTTCGTAGGTGCATAGCCTTCAGTGTAGATCGAGAGATATCTGCAGGCTGTGATTGGAGGATATTCTGTAAGATTTTTATGTCTTTCAAATATACATCCATCCAGTTATTAAAACTGACCATGTTTTTCTATACTTAGTACTGTCTTTTTCAACATGATGACTTATGCTGAATGTGACCACAGCTATTTTCAAGTATGTGACATTTGGTGCGAAACTGGGGGTGGTGTGTTTAGCTTCCGGTACTCGGAAAAGGAGCTTACTAAGCTAGTCATTTTTATTTTTTTTATTGCTGCTCTAAGGCCAAACTGTGCACACACATACAGGTAATAGCTGTTGAATGCTTAATTATTTTTAAAAAAATCATAACGTTACTATAGAAGTCTATGGGAAAACTTTTGGTTGTCTGTAACCTTAAGACTGTACATCAGCAATAAGTATAAGTGTAGGGAATCGCAAAAGTGTCATGATTCACTGAGTACATTATACAAAGGAATGATTTATTCTTTCTATGACTTAGGTCTACCTTTCATGAATTCTTTGATAAAACGCTGCCTCAATATTTCCTTGCGATTGAATGATAGCTTGCGACGTTTAGCATCTGTACCTTTCACCGGTCAATAAAGTCGCACACCTTAATGCATGTTTTATCAGTGTTGGTTTGAAGATGGGTATACTTTGCGATTTTTGTCGAGAATCCCACCTCAACTTGAGGAATAACATTGTTGCCTGCTTATCAGGTTCATACCAGCGTAAGGGTCTCGCAGAGCCCCTGGACGTTGACAGCTCTTTATCATTGACTCATGGCGATGGCCAACAGAAGTACAGCAGACAGTCTTTCAAACGAATAATATATACCTTTATGCATGGACTATATCATATCTGGCATTGGTTTATTCATAAATGATAAATATATATCTCGACAGTACCAGAAGGAACGTTACTAATCTTTGCCCCCATGTACATCACAATGATAACAACAAGTCTATCAAAACGGACAGTTGAAATAAGAATGTGAGATTTAAAAATTAAATATGTCTATAAAATTAGTAGAAACACATCATTGGATAGCTAGATATAAAAGAATAATATTTTTATTGCGTATAGTTCCATGAAGAGTAATAAGTGGGAGAGTAAGTATGGTTTTACACCACTTTTAGCAATAGCCCGACAGCATCAAGGCCGTTCCATGAATAAACGTTGGCAATATTCTTCACAATTCATGATATATACAAAGTGAATACAAAACACGCAGATATATTCCGGATACAAAGGAGGTTAGTTCTAACAAAGTAATTTTAAAACAAATGTAATGATATGGAAACAATTGTTTGTTTGTTTGTTGTTTTACGGCCCACTAGGCAGTACTCTAGCTATATGACGGCGGTCTGTAAATAATCGAGTCTGGACCAGACAATCCAGTGATTGACATCATGAGCATCGAGCCACGCAGTTGGGAGACGATCACATTCATCAATCAAGTCAGCGAGCCTAGTCGCCGTTTACAGCAAGAATTGGTTGCTGAAGACCTATTCTACCCCGGATCTTCACGGGTCTGGAAACAATTGGATATTTGAGCAAAATTGTGATAACGTTGTACATTCAGGAACTTTCTTTACAATTGTAGATATGATGACAGATTTTGGAAATTGTTTCTTGATAACTGATCGTTGTAAGAGGTTGAGAACTGTCCCCTGTAAATTACATCTCTAAGGGACAAACGTCGTGTCACTATTCCATCCTTTATATAGTTCATGAAGGTGTCGTTTTCAAATTTTATGATACTGACACATGGTTCATTGTGTTGTTCAAGAACTTTACCTTTATTTATTCATTACACATCATCAGTTTGGCAAGTGAGTGTTTCTTTGCTGATTTCAAAACATACATGTGTACCATGAGTATAAATCACAAAGAAGATAGCATTTGTACAGTAATCTCACACATTTTTTGCCTCGACCTCGTGTGTTTTCGCGTATCTTTTAAAGAAAGACAGTGTCAAGTATCCATGGAAGTATTTGTGCTTATTTACACTTTTATTGTAAGATGGCGTTAACCAACGACAAAACTTGAAACATGCTTCGTGTACATGGTGACGCAATCTTCGCACATGAATGCGCTTGCCCTGCAATGTGAGATTCCTTTGCTCTTACTTTCCAAAGTTTTCTTCTCATCAATACTTTTCATTTCATTTAATTATCGCGCAAGACCAAACTTCCACATATTGGGAATAACAGGAATATTTGAAGAAAAACATTAGATATTTGTTGAAAGTACTGATTAACTTAAGACTCCTTTTTACGTGGATGAAACAATATTAAAAAGTCATTTCTTAGGGTCTGAGTCCATACATGGTTTGGGGTTTTGAAGAAACTCCACTTTATCGTCTTTAACAGATTTTGAGGGCTTCCAGTAGAACTGATCTGGATTGGAATATTTCTGCCAGCGGAGATGCTAGATTTTCACTGGCTTAGAAAACATAATCCCATAGCATTAAGGATGAGAAAGTTCAGAACTTTTGATTAAAGTTATAACATCTGCGGCATGCATTGCCGGTCAATACACTTGACTTTTGTGAGCTCAGTGGTGTTCAACTGATTATCCAGCACAAAGATTAATTCAACAATACAGTTTTGTGTGCGAAACGTTGTGCAATCACATTTATAAGTCCTGTCCCTATTTGTTCCATGTGATGACAGGGCATTGAGGTATGGGTGTGGATAGCATTGAGGGACAAGGGAGAATTGAAACTGATAACCGTGACTCACCGAAAACTCCTGTGAACATCCATTAACCACTATTAATTCTTGTTTTAATCTGACAATGTATTTGTTAAGAATTCATGGTTTAGCACCACCAGATCATGATGGGCTTAGAGAAGCAACGCTGCATGGTAATCACTTGGTCACCGTGCCCCTTTTTAATCAATGTGATTAGGTTTACTGTTTTCATTCCAGTATAAACATGCTGGGTTCCTGTTATCCTGTAATATTAAGAAAGAGAGAAAGAGCACAGACACCAGAAACAAGAGAAAGTGAAAAAAAAGCACAACTGATGCAAATACACGGCATGGTCGACGTTTCTGGTATTGATGAAGTATGGCGTTGAAGTGGCAGGTCTCTGATCGTGGGAACGGGTTTTTACCATAATAAAGTGTGAAGTATGAAGGAATGTCAATGTTGGAACATTTATCTTGCTGGCCAGACAATCAAGTGATTGACATCATGAGCATCGATGCACGCAATTGGGATCGATGACATGCATCAACCACATCCCGATCTAGTCGCCTTTTACGGCAAGCATAGGTTGCTGAAGACCTAATCTACCCCGGATCTTCACGAGCTGAAATATTCTAGAAAACAAATACCATAACCAACGATTGTCATCATAAAAGGAAAGGTTAAATTAAAGTCTGTACGCAACAGAATCCTTTCGAGATCGTAAAGGAAAGGAAACAAAAAAAGAAATATGGCATTGCGCGCGTCATTACCCATATATGTCTGAGCGTGAGACATATCAGTTGAGTGGCAGTGAACCATTCATGAAAGTTTCACCCCTATTTTGACTTTTTACGCCTAATGGAATCTGTTTCAGAAAATAATCGAGATTGATTATTTTCTGGCCTTGACATTTAAAATTTCAAAAAGAAGGATTTATTCCGTTTTGAGCACCAGCAAATGCGTCCTCTGCGAAAAGCAGATGTTTGCATCTCGGTGTTTTGTGCTGTTGCTTTCATCTCATGCATTTAAAAAAAACAACACAAAGTTTATCTTTGCCCGCAGCTCAGATGTTTTTTGAGCAATGAGTCGAGTAATGTATGGGATTTCAAATATTTCAACTTTTGTCACGAAATATAAACTCTTTTCACCAATTACTAAAAGCGACAAAACCCTTCCATATTCATACTAAAGAAATCTCTGCCTAAAACAGAGTCGGTTGTACGATTGCGACTATATCATGATCATTTCTTAATAAATCACTATCAAATAGTGATGATACCAGGTGTTCACGAAAAGGTGAGCGTATCCTCCGCACCGGTTGCACAAGTCACAAACACATGCAAAGGCAAGTCAATTGTTTACCAGAAAAACACGGGAACATATGTAAATGTTAAATAGGGAAATGCATCCGACATCATTTTTGTCACAAATGATAATATTCCGCCTTTGTCTTAATACTCATAATCATTATTTTCAACAACAATGACAGACATGTGGGTCGGACGTACGTAAGCGGAAACTCTGCAGATGTCATTTGCCTTGTCATGCAGTCATGAAAATTGAAATGCTGTCGTGTACAGTGCTCTTTTTTCAAAAGTTTTACGTGGTTTTGTACGTTGTCATGTACGCTGCAGACAGCCATGAACATGTTGTCTTGCACAGTGTTATTTATCATGTATAGTGTCATGTTATGTTGTGGTGCAGTTTTTATGTTGTCATGTACAGTATAGGGCTGTCAAGTACCATTATAGTTTGCAGTGTTATGTTGCCATTATGTTACATGGTAGTGAATATTGTAACGATATGTCTGATTATAATAAGTGGCAAATTGAATGAGGCTCTCGTCTGACAATGACCTTGGTCGTGGTGACAGCCCGTGGTTATGTATCTTCCAAACTCCATCCCAACATCTTAGATACCCTCCAGGTATAGTGAGCTTCGCTGTGAGGAGCCTGTCTCTGTCCTGTTGACAGTTGTTGATATACGACATTATTCCAAGTTCGTGAATCTCTGGAAGTGTTTGTGTGTGTGCCGTCATATAGCTGGAATATTGCTGAGTGCAGCGTTAAACAACAAACCACCCAACCAACGAGCCCCAGTCAAGACATTCAACTGTGACAAATACTGAACATTCGTGAGTTCACTGACTTTATAAAATAGGGCCTTTTATTTTATTTTATTTTATTTATTGCTGCTATCTGGGAATTAACACGTAATAACGCACACTCAGTCACCGTCATGTCATTTAATATTACACTAAAATGTTCAGTGTCATATTGTCAATTTGTTGAAATCATGTCCTGCACGTTTTGCAAACAGTGTTCTGCTTGTCAAACCCGAATATAACACGTTACAATTACAATTACAACTGCCTGTTTCCGAATGGGGGTTAATGTTCTCATCATTGCATTCGTAGTACCCATAATCGATTTTTGAAAGCACGACATCGACGCCTCTCTTTAAATAAGGTTACCATTGGCTTCATACAAAGGTCGTAAAGATATTGGCTCCACAGCAGGGTGAGGGTTATGGTCTCCATTGCAGGGTGGGCCTGCTGTTCACCTCATGGCTGTGTGGGGATGTGTTGACTCTCATCAAAGCTCCATAAAAATCTGTACAAAGAAATATATTACTGGGTCCATCAAATGTACCGCCAAATCCCTCTATCAACGATTAACCATAATTCTTCATACAATCAAGGAAGGACTTACTTTATATTCACCGAAAGTATTTGAGACAAGTGGAATTAATACCATGTGGATCCTCAAGAAATCAAAGGAATTGCATGGCTGTTTGCAATCTCAGAAAAGAACAAAGTTACATTCTGTCAAAACGCATTTCAATTATGTACACCACTATCCCACATGTCAAAGTTACCTTTCTATCTTCAGAGGTCCGAGCAATTTGTAAAAAAATCACAGCAAATGCCCAAACAATATGTGAAATGCTTGACTTCCTCATTGATAACGCTGTCAGAATGTACACCAAATCGAGCATATGTGCTACAAATCTTAACTCTAGTGTATCACAGAACACAAATACTGCATTGACAAGTATCGTTTGGGTCCCGCTTCTTCAATTTGCGCAAGTGGGTGGACCTCCAGATGACACTACCGATAAATGAGTCTACTAGGGTGATTTTACATTATGAAAACTTATGGTGTGCAAAGAAGACCACGTTTGTGTGGTCTTCAATCAGGGAGGAAACATATTTACTATATTTAGTTAGGCGCTATAGGAGGGGCCAAGTGAGTGTTTACGCATCTCTCAATCATTTTCATCTGAGCGTACATCAAAAACAGCTTTCGCGTGAAGATCACCCGGAACTCACAGTCTGGGCCCATCTCGGAATCTTGACTACCGTTGCCGGGTGAATATACTTTATACACTTTATTTATTCAGATGTATTGTAGGCCATAGGCCCATGCTACAATGGTTACTGTGTGGTGATGGGAGTTGGAGATCCCAACAGACTTTGCCTTAGATTCATAGCTTTTAAAATTTACATGGCCTGTAAATGGGTTGGTGGATGACATTAAAATATTGACCTTAGTCTTGTCGGGAACTCATAATAATTCAAGGATATATATTCTGACCTCAAAACTTGATAACAATCACAAATTAAAATAAAGTGATACTCATCTTCGATATAATCATGTTTACAAACAGTACAAACACTTTCTTCTCTAGGTTCCTGATTATGTCTACCTGATTCAATTCTTAGATGATGAGAACTACATCTGAAACGAGCCATAATACTTCTAAATTTATCACATGATAGCCTTGTTATATACATTTCAACACCAAATGTTTGCTTATACAAAGAATAATAATATGATTTCGAACTTTTATGTATAGCTGAATGCCAGTCTTGTTGCTACGATAATTTTAGTCTCACAAAAAATCCTTTATAAACAAAGGTATATTTGCAACACACTGTTGATCCCATATAAACCGAATCCTGTTGACACAATAATGTGTCTAATTTTGGAAACCCAGTTTACTTTACCATTACCTACAACTTGCAGTTGCATATTATAGCATTTCTTTACATATCTAGATTCTTGCATTTTCAAAATTTTACACCAATATTTAACACCTCTTTTATAAGCATAAATGTGATTATAACATGATTTGAGGTGGAGACCTTAACACCTAAAAAGCGCTTACAAGCCATCATGTGGATTCTTTCAATATCATTACAAATTTCAGGACTCAGTGAATATACTATTATTATCACTACATTTGCTATCTTTCTGTATTTGATACTGACCGCTGCCAACATATTATATAGAGCCATTGAATATTGTACCGCCACACTATTGTACACTGCCATTGTAATTGCTGTGCAGTAATTTGTATTGATTTGCAAACTTAGTTAATTTTGTAATACATTTGTTGATTGTATAGCACTTGTTGGTTGTTTGTTGGGTTCACACAAAGTTCCTGGGTTGTTTCAATTTGAGAATCGACAGGTAACTATATATATATACGGAATCGTGTTGTTGTTTTAGACAGCTATTCTAAGGCTAAAATTGATTTCTATACAAATAGATGTTATGTTTTAGTTGTATTGTCTAGTGAAGATTGGCTTAGTAAATACTGCTGTTTAAGCAGTATTAATATTTACTTCGTTGATTAAAAGAGGGATATGAGTAGCTGACATTTAGCTTACAATAAGTACTGTACCAGTCTTGTCCCGACACATCCATTATTATATTATGGACTCCCACATAGTAGAGAGAGACACACACAAACGGAGAATGGACACTAACAATTTATTTAACAGCAGATAGATGAAGCTGGCAGTATAACACTGAAATACAAGTATATCAGCCACATAATAATGTCTTCCAAAATTAACATCACATCCACACGTCTATCCCCTTAACAGCTTTTTTTCACATAATAACTCGTTTGAAAAACCTGGACCCGCCTCCGACTGATCATTCATCACTGATATTAAACACATACGTGTGTACTACATTATACAACTTGAACATAGGTCCAAAGGCAAAAGCGGGAACACAATATTTTAATAACAATGTCTACCACATCTTTATTGATATCAGTTATCCAGATTCTGTATTAAAGAAGGTGTATGTAAGTAAACGTTCGTGCTAATGAGTATTAACAATTTATATATAAATAGTAAAATGAGAACTGAATTTATTTCAGGGCTTACAGATACTGTGCATACTGACGATTACTAAAGACTTTATATAAATGTCAAAAAGTTCATCGTGTTTGTGTTGTGAATAAAATCAAAGAGGCTTTCCCTGAGGAGTCAAACGCATAGTATTGCTTCAAGCATTGTTTGTTTGTTTATTTGTTGTTTAACGCCGCACTCAGCAATATTTCAGCTATATGACGGCGGTCTGTAAATAATCGAGTCTGGACCAGACTATCCAGTTATTGACATCATGAGCATCGATCTACATGCCTGACCCCCCGATCCCGTTAGTCGCTTCTCAAGACAAGCACAGTATGGCTTCAAGTTTGCAAGATCATGAACTGAATATATATGTGACAGTTACAGGTACTCTACCTCAAATATGACAATAAACACTGTCTATTTCTCACAATGATGGTATCTTGATCTTCTATTTGCAAGCAACTCATCCGTCATAAATGACTTGAAAGATTAGGTGAGTGGTTCAGGAAGTCTGGAAAACAGCTCCTTGTCTGCATCATTCCGGGCTTCGATACAGCTTGAGAAGGCTTTCCTCCTGTCACAGACTGTCTGGCGTAGGGCATCAACAAACTCAGTAATCATGAACGTAAATATTATCACTCAGTATTTATTTTTAAGATCCAAAATTCTTGAAAATGATAGACGACTAAACATGCTTCACTAAAATCCGGTCTAGAAACTATTCCATATTATCACGAAAATAACAATTGAGATTCAGTATTCTATTATTTCAAATGAACCAACTGAAAGCAGTTTGTGGTTTTGCTGGTTTCACTGCAGCAGCTTCTCCTTTATTGGGCACCAACTTCCAACTTCCACTACTGAATACTTGTCTCGGTTATAGCCTGCCCGGCCCCATACAGAGCCGCCAAGTATACTCAACAACAAAAGTTCGAAAATATTTTAGTGTATTTTTCAAACAAGTAAAGTTTGGTTTTATATATCGTAGTACAATCAAGTATTGTATGGAATCAAGTCACAAAAAAGCAACTGCTACAGAAAAGCATGCATTCCTTGCAAAAGTTGACTTTTATGCAAGTCCCATGCATTTCACTACCCAAGAATGGGTATAAAAACATGAGCGTTAACGGGATTCCATATGCATTATTTAGCATCGTGCTGATAACAACCACTCAGAAAAACAATAAAATTACGCAATTATTCAACATTACGAAATGCTACGCCTGTCCGAAAATGTGCGTCTAAGAGCCATTGGTATGCTTGAAACAGGAACGAGTCAACGTGATGTTGCAAGACAATTTAACGTCCACAGAAACAGCATTTAGTGTTTATGGCAACGTTGGCAACAGACGAATGCAGTCAGAGACCATCCTCGGAGTGGAAGGCCACGCGTAACCAATAATCGACAAGACAACTGGATTCGAACAACACACGTACGAAATCGATTCCAGCCAGCAACGGTGACTGCAAGAAGCATCCCTGGCCTTCGACGAATATCTTCACAAACCGTACGTCGTCGCCTCAGATGTGCAGAGATTTTCGCCAGAAGACCCGCCAGACGTCCCACCGTCAAGCACGTCTACAGTTGTGCAGACATTGCCTACGCTGGGCGGCCGTGCAGTGGGGACAAGTTCTATTCACTGACGAGTCTCGTTTTCACCTCAGCCACAGCGATGGACGGATTCGAGTGTACCGACGTCGAGGTGAACGTTACGTCAATCATTGTGTCATGGAAGAAGATCGGTTCGGGGGCGGCAGCGTTATGGTATGGGATGGGATTACAGCAAGACAGAGGACCCGTTTGATAGTGGTAGAGGCGTGATGCGTCCGTTAAACCAGCTGGTTCAATCAGAGGGGTTTTATTGTGATTTAATTGCCTCTGATTGACCAATCAGTAAGTTCCAAATTCATGGTAGAATATTGATTAGTATTAAAATTGTGTATCAGCAGCATTTGCAATATCTAAGCCTGGTCGTGTACATGGTGTAATGTTACAAGTGTCAGCCCACATATACGTAGGATGGACATCTTAAAGATGCTATCTGTGTTCATTTTTCTTATCTATAAATATACTGAACAGCATTGAAAACGCTCCACCATGAAAATGGATGTATTTTTATCCGAGCTTAAGTCATATGACAATATATAAGTGAATGAGTAATATACGACGTTCTGGACGAAGCATGAAGAAGAACAGCTCGTCAAAACGCATTCCTATTTTTTTGTGATCAAAATCGACAAAACGCAACAAATTGCGTGCATATCATGGAAAAGGTGTTTTGATTCACGGGAAGCATGCAGAATAAGGCTATAAAAGACAGACTTTTTAAAGCCACATCACTTGTTGCTGCAGACGTAAAGGGTACTGACACAAGAAATGTCAAGATTAACAGCAGAGGAACGTGAACGTGCCTTGGGCATGCTTCAAGTTGGTACGTCAAGTAGAGTCGTTGCACAACAGATTCAATGCCATCATTCAACAGTCCTCAGGCTACTGAGCAGATACCAGCAGACAAGAACCACCAGAGACCACGTCCGGGTCAACGTCGTGTAACTACACCACGTCAGGATCGCAATATTGTTCGTCGGCATCTTCGTGATCGTACACTTCCAGCTACCAGGACTGCAGCAACCGTACAAGGCCGACGGGGTTGATCAGCGCTGACACCGTACGTCGGCGTCTCCGCTCAGCAGGGCTACGTGCTCGACGTCCATATGTTGGACCCATACTCACTGATCGACATCCTTATGAACGTCTGCGTTGGGCCAAAAGGTATCGTCATTGGAGATTGCGGCAGTGGCATGGTGTGCTGTTCTCTGATGAGTCCCGTTTTCATTTACGGAATGCTGACGGTCGACTGCGAGTGTGGCGTCGACGTGGAGAACGTTACCACAATGACTGCGTCGTACAGGCAGATCGATTGGGGGAAGGGAGTGTCATGGTGTGGGGTGGCATCAGTCATCACCATCGAAAAGAGCTCCATGTTTGTCGTGGAAGAGTTAATGCCCTCTACTACAGGAATAAGAATCACGTCATCCCATTATTTCATCAGCACCAGGATATGCACACCTTCAAGCAAGATAATGCAAGAGCGCACACAGCACATGTTTCAACACAGTACCTAGCGAACAATAATGTGCCTCTGCTTCCATGGCCAGCCCTGTCACCCGATCTATCGCCAATTGAACATCTATGGGATTACCTGGGTCAACGCCTCTCACGTCGTCCGGAAGTACAGGACCTGAGAGAACTTGAAGATACACTAAGTCAAGAGTGGAATTCCCCAGAACACTATTCGCAGACTTATTCGATCAATGACTTTTCATGGCCTGTGTTGCTGTCAATGGCGGACATACCAGATATTGACTTTTCATTTTAACCGTATGTGTCTTTCTTACACTGATGACGTAAATGTAATTACTGTGTGGCATTACTGTTTCCTTTGTCGTCTTTCTTAATAATCCATCGGTCATTGCTCAAGTTGTTTTTGTAATATTTCAAGATTTATTGCTGGTGCGTTTTCAATGCTGTTCAGTATATTATTTCATGCAGCTATTGGTGTGAAACTAAATTGTATATATCTGCACGTGGGCTTGAGGCCTTATTGGCGCCGAATAAAGTGATTGATTGATAAAAATGGACATGCCATTGGATTGAGCCCCCTTCCCAACGTGCTAAAAAAAAACTTGCAAAGATCTTAACCCACTTGCCTCGCCATGACATCAGTGAAACTAGTCCTTACTTCAAAGCTACAACTGAAAAGATAATCAAATCAGTGTCTACCTTTTTCCATATGTCATACGACCCGTAAAGATCTGGGACAGAAAAGGTCTTTAGCAACCCATGCTTGCCGTAAAATGCGACAAACGAGATCAGGTGGTCAGGCTCGCAGGCTTGGTTGATGCATGCCATCGATCCAAAGAGCGTGGATCGATGCTCATGATATTAATCACTGGATTGTCTGGTCCAGACTCGATTATTCACAGACCGCCGTCATATAGCTGGAATATTGCTGAGTGCGGCGTTAAACAACGCCTCGCCTGTTACATATGTTGGGAATTACGGGATAATATGAAGAAAAACGTGAGATGTTTGTTGAAAGCACTGATTACCTTTAAACTCTTTTTACTTGAATAAAGCAAAAGATTGTCTTTTCTTCAGGTCTGTGTCCGAGCATGTATTTGGATTTAGAGATCTTTATCTTTGAGTGCTTCCAGTAGCACTGATCTTGATTGGAAATTCCGCCAGAGGAGACGCTAGATTTTGCACTGGCTTAGAAAACATTAAACGCATAGTAGTAATTTTGAGAAAGTTCAGAACTTTTGATTAAAGTAATAACATACGCGGCATGCATTGCCGGTCAATTCACTTGACTTTTGTGAACTCAGCGGTGATCAACTGATCATCCGGCAAAAAAATTAATTCAACAATAATAGTTTTGTGTTTGAAACGTTGTAGTAATCACTTTTAAATTTCCTGGCCTTTCTATTTTTTTCCATGGACTGTGTGTTGATTTGGTTGAGAAGGGCATGGGAGTATGGTTGTTGTTAGTCCTGGGGGACAGGGGAGAATTGAAATTGATAACCAGGACTGACAGAAAACTGCTGTGATCCTGATAAAGAATTAGTGATTTAGTTGGAGTTTGCATCGCCAGATCCTAGTGTGACTTAGAGAAGTAAAGATAACTTAATCACCCGTGTCTCTTTTTGAACAATGAGATGTAGCTTACTGTTTTCATTTCAACATTTAAATGCTGGTAATATAACGCTAAAGGTGCAGACATCTACGAAAGCCCATTAGGAGTATATCGGTTTTATTATTTTTTCTCTTTTAAAAGTCGTACATGTAATTACGAGAAAAAAAGTCGTAAGTCACACTTTTCAAAACTCGTAATTACGAGAAAACATCCGTAATTACGACTTTTCAAAACTCGTAATAAAACCAGAATAAAGTCGTATTTACGAGAAAAAAGTCGTAATAACGAGAAAAAAAAGTTTATGATAAGATTCTATTTATTGCTTTTTCATTATATCACAGTGATTTTCACCATCATTGTAAAAGTGGTTATTAGGACTTTTTCTCTCGTAATTACGCGTTTAAAAGTCATAATTACGACTAATTCTCGTAATTACGAGTTTTTAAAAGTCGTGATTACGACTTTTAAAAGAGAAAAAAACAAAATACCAATATGGTCCTAATGGGCTTTCGTAGACATCTGGTCGTGGATACGGATCTTTTCCATAATAAGGCGTGAAAGTTTAAGGGAAGTCAACATTTATCTGTAAGACCCATCACTGTCCATTGTGACGCCACAATTGTGACACAGACGAATCTCACAAGACAATTTGTTTGCAAAATAGGGAAGGAGTACAACACCGTTACCTGTGCACAATGTTCAAGTTCAAATAACGTTTTGAAATAGATTTGGTTGAAATATTCTAAGAAAACAAATAACAAACCCAATCATCATCATAACAGATGCATGCTTGCCGTGAAAGGTGACTATGCTTGTCGTAAAAGGCAACTAACGGGATCGGGTGGTCAGGCTCGCTGACTTGGTTGTCTGTCAGCAACAGAATCCTGACAAGATCTTGAAGTTGAAGTAAAACAAACCAAAAGAATATCGGGATTGCGTTCATCACATCTCATTTATGTCTGAGCGTGAGACAGTTCTGTGTTTAGTGGCAGTGATCCAATCATAGAAAGTTTCACCATTGTTTTGCCTTTTGCGCCTAATGGAATTTGTTTTGGAAGATGTTTCGAGACTGATTATTCCTGGCCTTGACGTTTTGATTATTCTCTGGCCTTGACGTTTTGATTATTCTCTGGCCTCGACGTTTTGATTATTCTCTGGCCTTGACGTTTTGTTTATTCCTTGCCTTGACATTTTGATTATTCCTTGCCTTGACGTTTTGATTATTCTCTGGCATTGACGTTTTGATTACTCTCTGGCATTGACGTTTTGATTATTCTCTGGCCTTGACGTTTTGATTATTCTCAAGCCTTGACGTTTTATACTCAGAAAGAAGAAGCTCTTAGCACCAGCACATAGGTCCACTTCAAAAAGCAGTTGATTGTGTTGATTTTTCCATCACAAGGGATAAATATTTCAAGGTTTAATCTCTAAGGGTTTTTTTACTACGATTAGTTCTCATTTAATTATTGCCTTTTAAAAGAAATAGAGTTGTACCATAAGTTTTGTTAATATGTTTTGTATAAATAAATAGTTTTTAAAATTGGTAGAATTAAATTATATCGGAGATTGTTGGTGGCAGTATCCTCGAAGGGAGTTAAAGTACTGTATAATTATTGTCCCCCTGAGAGGATATCGTAAGTCCCTGTCATTCAAAGAATATTTACTTCTACTACGTTTTTAAACGTAGAATATTTGTCATTTTAATTGTGGCTAAAACTGACTACAATCGCCAACAACTGAAGGGGTGGTGTAAATCCTGCTGGGGTCCATGCAGGTAGCAAAGGCACTGTAAGTCCCCATGGCCCCTGGTATGGTGGCCTAACTTTAGTTGTTGGTGATCAATAGCCTGTTTTCATAATGTGTCGTCTGTCAAAATTCAATCTTTTTATAGTTCTAAAACTAGTTTTAAAGTTATAATCAGTGATATATTGCTAGTCGTTGTACTGTCCTTTGGCGACAGTTTTTTTATATATGATATAATTTGTTCAAGTCACGATGTGGCTGAAATATTGCCGATGTGACTTTAAATATTAACTCTCTCACTTACTCACTCACTCACTCACTCAAAAAGCAGTTTTGTGTTCTTTCTTTCAGCTGATGCATTTAAAAAAACACCCCAAAAGTCTTTACGAGTCGTACTTTGCAGGCAGCTCAGATGTTTGAGGACGATGAGTGGAGTATCGTATGGGAGTGTTTTGCGCCAATTTCAACAATTTTGACTTTCGTCACGAAATGCAAACGACATTTTACAAAAAACATGCAAAAAGGCTTGATATCATCCCGTCGTTTTCAGTCGTCGTCTCTCAGTCAAGATTGTCAACATTATGGAAAGAAATGGAGGCTCGGAATTTAGTGGAAATCGTCCAAACTTCAACCCTGGGCTGGACACCCTCCCTGTCTTGTTGACAGTTGTTGATATAGTTCGCGAAATCTCTTGAAGGCAAACTGTACCGGCGACACCACCTAATCGCCCGGTGCAGACTGGGTACTTGTCGGAATTCCCCGACTCCTTCTTCCTGTTACAACACTGATTCAAGAACAGAGCACGTGCCCCAGTCAAGACATTTAACTGCGACAAATACTGAACATTCGTTAGTGCACTGACTTGTGAAATTTTATCTAGTATTGTGTGAGTAAATGAGTTGGGTTTAACGCCGCTTTTGAGTATTACAGTTATTTCGCGGCGTGTCAGCTTAATATGGGAGGAAAGCCCGAAGTGATACAGGTCTGATACGGGTATGGTGCTGACAAACCTATAGCTAGAACCATAATCGGGGGAAACCGGGATTCGAACCCACAATCATAGGTTTCTGGCGTGCCTAAGGGACGCAACTCTGCAGGGCGAATCGCGGTGACTTTGACAACTGGGCCATCCGTGTCCCCGATCTAGTATTATTTATTGCTGCTGCAACCACATATTTTACTCATTATGTCACATATTTCGTTATTTACTGATTTCGCAATCTCACGTAATCAACACGGGAATCAACACGTAACAATGTAACACGTAACACCCGGTGTAAAACCGTAATCACTCACTGCCATATAACCTTTTGAAAACTTTACTGAGGCCTTTAACGTTGTAACTCTGATCAAACAACTTCAAAATGCAAATAATTTGATAATTTGAAGTTGTGTTGTTGCAGAAAGGCCATGGTAGCTCTTGCAACATGGGGACGAGCGTTGTCCTGCTGGAAAATGTGTTGTTGATGTTGTGCAAAAAATGGAACAACGTTGGGGTCTGATCACTTGGTCGATATACCGCTGAGCAGTGACGCCGTGTCCCCGACCTTGACCAACATTCAGAAAGCACATTGGTCCAAGTCTCGCATTAAGTTCAATTCCTGCCCATGTCATGACACTTTCCACAATGTTTCTGTCAGCGAAACGACGCCGCCAAATTCTGACTCTTCCGTCTGCATTGGAGATACAAAAGTGACTTTCATCAGAGAAGATGACACCCCTCCACTCACGATGACGCCAATTGCGATGACCCTATGCCCACTGAAGTCGTGTTTGTCGATGCCGTGGTTGGAGAACAGGACGACGTGCTGATCGGCGACATCTGAGGTTGTTGGAACGGAGTCGTCGGATCAGAGTGTCCCGGCTCATGTGTCGATTATGTGTTCCTATGGTCTGTCGAGAACTTTCACTTGCAGTAATCTGCCGATCTTGTCGAGGTGTGGTGACCCTAGGACGACCGCTCCGAGGAAGGTCATCTGTGGTCTGTGTAGCATTGTATCGATGCAGGAGACGGTAAATTGTGGTTATGTTAACGTTGAAATGACGGGCAACATCTTGGACAGACTCTCCAGCTTCCAAACGTCCGATAGCCTGGTTTCTCTGAATTTGAGTGAGGCGTGGCATTGTTGACCAAGGAGTGGTAGGTCCAAGAATCGGCCACAGTTCGTGACAGTTCGTGCATTTTCGATTTCGCGAGAAATGGGTGCATGATACCCACATATTCATTGAAATGGTGCGTTTTTACTGGGGCCTTCCAAAATGCAACCAAAAATATTGATAACACCATCAGGCTTCACTACATGCTAAAACTCGTATCAATTTATGGTTGTTACCTATTTGCTTAAAACCACTTGCGTTTCTTTTGCCTGTGAGTATAGTTTTGGAATGTACAGTGTCGTCCGTTCTTGTACATGGACATGGGTTGTCAGGCAAACTGTCGCGTTCATTTTTAGATTCAGCTACATTGAGTTCAATAAATGCTATATTTGTGATAACACTTTCATAGAAAAGTAGATTATCAGGTACCTGTTTGGGTTGAGTCCCATCTGGAATTCGAGCCCAAACTGCCAGAGTAAGGCACCTAATCACCAGCGCACGAAGTCATCAATCTAGCCCACTCAGCCACCGAGGCTTCCATAAAAAATGAAAGTCCCACAACTGGTAGTCTAGATCACGGACTTTGTGTACCCTTCTGACAAGTGTAAATTGGCCTGGCTCCCATGGCCGGAACCTATGAACGCACAATGCCATGTAGAATGTACCATGTTATATTTTCATGTACGTTGTCATGATCATAGTTATGTGTGGTGTTTTATTTCCATGTACGTTAGATTATTGTTAGTTACATGGGTCTCTTGTCCTGTCTGTATCGAGACAGTTACGTACCCTTCCAACGTACAGGAGACAACGGTTATAACGAACACGCTTATAACGAACTGACGGATATAACGAACTTACTTTTTTGGTCCCGACTATTTGCTGTAGTTATGCTGTATATATGCTTATAACGAACTACGGTTATAACGAGCTAAAATTAGTAGTCCCTTTGAGTTCGTTATAACCGTACTTTACTGTACTTGTTCATGTAATAGATGCAAGTCTTCCACTGAAAGGTTTGACAAACATGATTTACTCACAAACTGCCTCCATACAGCCCAGGCTACACGTACTAACAAACATTTTAGAAAGTATGGCCGACCTGTGGATGACATTTCGACATTTGACGCATTACGGACCCAAATCACGTCCATTGCAATTCTTTATTTTGACTTGAACCATTGTGTTCCCGTTGTGTTCAGTTGTACATTTGACTGGCCTTTGTGTGTGTTTGTGACGGGTGCCACCGGTGGGGCAGGATACACTCACATTTTGTCATCATCATGTTGTAGTGATTAATAAACACACACCTATCATATACATGTAGTCTGAATCGCACGATGAAATTCATTGATTATGGAAAGGGATTTGTCGCTTTTATTTATATTCAAAACAAAAGCTTGGGCAGCAAATACACGAAATTGTCTTCTCCATGGATAGGAGTGTGATAGATAGATACATACTGGGAATAACCACTGTCGACATACGGTTCAATCAGTTGGGCGGTCACCCAGTAGGAGAGCCAGGTGACCGCACTCTTGGAGACTGCAATCACAGATCAGTCCACTAATGAACAGTTTGTGCGCTAGTGGACACAAATTCTCATCGCTTCAAAGGTTCAATTTGCATCTTCAGCAGTGTGTTATAATTACCATTGTCAAGGACGAGACGTCTGAAGGCTGGTACAGAGAGCTAACGATGTGATATCAAACCTCATACTTTGATATCTGTGTCGTAGAATGCAATGACAGTAAACTCGTTGAAAACTATAACATTACAATTGACTTAGACCTGCTAGTAAACCAGACTTGAGGAAGATTGTCAATGATTTTTTACTCTACAGTTATACATACGAATGTCTACTTTCAAACATTGGTGAGATACTCCATTCCATCAATATGTCACCGCCCTTGGAGATGGACACGCCCACACTCACCTAGAGTCATGCCGGTTTTAGTGTTAAGGCCAACTCTAAGTAATCGCTTACATGTGTATGTAACTGTATTCGTATTATTTGTTTTATTTTTTTTCTATACCTCCCCATACAGATGAACCATTGCAACGTGTAGGGACAATAATAAGTCAAATACTTTGATACGCTGATGCTGCTCGAAACCGCTACTGCATCTTTAAAAATTGTCAATATATCAAACATCTAAGGCAGCCTTGAAGAACTAAATCTTCAGCTGAGACTTACAAGTCCACAACTGTTTCTGCGATCTGATGTGAAAGGGGAGCGTAGGCCAGAGGTCAGGTTCAACTCTTTTAAAAACACGATCGCCATACGTTTTCGTTCGTGATGATGGAACTTGTAGCTGTTGCTGATCGCTTGATCTCAACGAACAAGTAGGTTGATGCTGATGAAGGTCAATGGGATGTGAGTTGCAGTAGTCCATGCGAGATGTGACACATGCTTCCAATTGGGAGATGCACCACTTTAGTGTCATGGTTAACACTATACATCAGTAACGCGTGCGTGTACTACACCACTATAGTATCATGGTTAACACTGTACATCAGTAACGCGTGCGTGTACTACACCACTATAGTGTCTCGGTTAACACTGTACATCAGTAACGCGTGCGTGTACTACACCACTATAGTGTCATGGTTAACACTGTACATCAGTAACGCGTGCGTGTACTACACCACTATAGTGTCTCGGTTAACACTGTACATCAGTAACGCGTGCGTGTACTACACCACTATAGTGTCATGGTTAACACTGTACATCAGTAACGCATGCGTGTACTACACCACTATAGTGTCATGGTTAACACTGTACATCAGTAACGCATGCGTGTACTACACCACTATAGTGTCATGGTTAACACTGTACATCACCAACACGTGCATGTACTACACCACTATAGTGTCATGGTTAACACTGTACATCAGTAACGCGTGCGTGTACTACACCACTATAGTGTCTCGGTTAACACTGTACATCAGTAACGCGTGCGTGTACTACACCACTATAGTGTCATGGTAAACACTGTACATCAGTAACGCGTGCGTGTACTACACCACTATAGTGTCATGGTAAACACTGTACATCAGTAACGCGTGCGTGTACTACACTACTATAGTGTCTCGGTTAACACTGTACATCACCAACACGTGCGTGTAATGCATCACTGTAGTGTCACAGTTAACACTGTACATCACCAACACGTGCGTGTACCACACCACTGTAGTGCCATAGTTACCAAGAACTATCTCAAGACCAAAAATATAATAAGTTATTAGAGATTAAAATTTACAAAAATGCAGCAAAGTGGGGTTTTTGCGGTCAGGTTGTCTGGAGTCATCATCAGCTCAGGGCCTTTGCCCCATCTACACGCAGCCGAGACAGCGAATGGGACTTCTCCAGGGAAACGGTGCCAAGTCGAACTCACCCAGAACTTTAAGGAGAATGTGAAGACTTCCCAACACTGCAGCCTTCGACATTACCCAAATTGTCAGAAGGGCTGCATTCCTAGCAGCAAACCCGGGTACAGTCCCAATGTCAGTTGACAGATTGGGAGGTACGAAACCTAAGGCACCGAGAACAATGGGGAGGTGTGTGACATTTCGAAAGTGAGGTCCGCATATTAGCCATGTTTTTTCCTGAAACCTATTGAAACACATTCGTGGTAAAAGGGACAGAAAATTCAATGATATAAATGATTTCATTGGATTTATAAAAAAAGACAAGATCAGGATTGTTGGCCTGGATATGTCTGAGGCTGTATATGGACCTATTCCAGCGAATTCTGTCTTTATCATTTTCCATGACGCCCTCTACATATTCTGGATCGTACCATGGATGGACCTCTGTGTCAAAACCACAAGCATTGGCTAAGACGGTAATAAAGGGATCAAGACACTTAATCATTTTGCTTAAGATACTGTGTTTAGTTCCTACACTTCAGCCTAAACAACCTGATAATCATAACGCCTATCAAATTTGTTTCAATTTAATTTCCTTATCATCTTCCAATTGCTGTAAATTCTCTCTCTTTATTTAATTGCTTAAAGACGTTTGACAGAATGGTTCTTGTACACCCCAGTTCACGCCGTTGCACGCGAGTTAACCGGGACGAATTACCTTCCTTCATGTGCCCTGTCTTCTTCATATGCCAAATGTCAACAATGGATCCGGAATGCAGATGTGTGAACTGTTAACGCCTGTTTCGTCCATAGCACACGCCAGGGGCAATTTAAAAGTGTGTTCATTTGAGAACTATCAATATCATAAAAGCAAATAAAAGAAGGAAGATTGGTCCTAGATCAAAAAGTGTCAGCTGACATCGGACATCAAGGTAAACGAAGAGTTAACGGCCATGAGAACATCGAAAGTGCCAAACTCGACTGGAAGTAGGGGCGGAGGATAGTTGAATTGGGGATCCGAGCTCAAAACTTAATCTGTGTGGATTGTAGCTGTGCTTTGTTGTTAAGTGACACCGTGGAAGACATATGAAACAGACTTGAGAACAAACCTATGATTGTGGGTTCGAATCCCGGTTCTCCCCAGTTATGTTTCTAGTTTTGTCAGCACCATACCCGTGCTCGTGGGTTTCACCGAAGTGGTAAACGTCTGAGAGCTGCATCACTTCGGGCTTTCCTCCCACATTAAGCTGACACACCGTGATATAAATGGAATACTATTAAAATCGGCGTTAAACCCAACTCACTCACTCATAAACTTCGCGGGAATGATACTCTAAACAGTGTGGCTACCGACAGAAGTAATCACATCACAAGGATGATATTGTGGGTGCCTACATATGATGTGAATACAAATGTGTCTGCATGCAAGGCAGGAAATATTTTTATTGAAATTGATATGTGATACTTAATAAATGAAAATACGCCTAGAACCAATTCTCCAGACGGATATATAAATTAATGAATACATTTCTGTAATGTTTTTTTCTAACTAAATAATATATAACTGACAGGCGTAATGAATCCTTTTCAATGTGCACATTTTATTAATTGTCTAGTAGATCTAGTGAAAATGGAATATAAATCATTATCATTAACAATCCTTTTGCAGATATTCATATTCTTTTGAATGGTTATTATTTTTATGTAGGGTATGCTTTAGCTATTTCTGTTATTTTCTTTCGCTTCGCTAATATAGCTACATGTACATCTCCCCCTTTCTATCATTACTTATGGCTGACATATATTCATATTGCTATTATGTTTATTCATTCATTCCTTTCTTTATGAATGGGGTGGTCGGGTAGCCTAGTGGTTAAAGCGTTCGCTCGTCACGCCGAAGACCCGGGTTCGATTCCCGACATGGGTACAATGTGTGAAGCCCATTTCTGGTGTCCCCCGCCGTGATATTGCTGGAATATTGCTCAAAGCGGCGTAAAACCATACTCACTAACTTTTTATGATTGACAGTGCAAATATACATGTAAATTTCATAGTTTTAATTACAATAAGGATACTATTCACTGTGAATACAACACATCAACAAAAAGTGTTACATGCATGTGCATACTGTCGTGATGACTTACGTTACGTTTCTTGCAATTATTGACACATCATCCACTGTTTACTTGGTAAAACAGTTCTTCAGTGTTATCAATTTCTCGGTTTTTGAAGATACCTTTCTCAAAGAGCATTTTCACACAAACAATCCAGGTCCAAAACACAAATAAACATTCAAGCATGCAATTAGAACTATATTTGCCTCGATGGTTCCTTGCGGTGAGACAATTGGCCCCTCCTTGTTGTCAGGTTGCCCACGAACGAGGTCGACAGCAGGTGTCACAAGACATTTCTTCTTTGCATGCGATGTTGTCATCGGCTGTCAAGAAGCCTTCTCTCGATGCCGTGTCGCCGTATACGGTGTTCCATGTTGTTCCATGGGTCGGCGATGACAGGTTCTGCTGTTACTGCTGTCGTGAAGAATAAGGTGCGGCGCCAACAGTTGATGATCGTTTCTTGTTGTACTTCTTTCCAAATCAGTGCAGATAAAATAAAAGTGTCAAAGCAAGGCTCGCTTGACGTCTTGGGCTTGTGGAACTCCGTCATTGGCGTTATCTAGGTGTTGTTTTATTTGCTGTCTTGGGGTAATACAGCTTGACTTTCTTTACTATAACGGCATCTGGTGCCTGAATGTGTGAGGGGTGTCGGGTTGCAGAAAGTGACATTTAACATTAGTCATGTCAACAGTAGCAGGGGACGGGGCGTTGTCCAACATCAATATCACACGCCATCGCTCTAATCGCATTTGTCGATCCAAGACCATTAGCCAGGATTTGAATATCAATGCGGTCATCCATGCTTTTATGTTTCCGTACCAGTGGCAAACTGACGTTGGATCAAATATTCTACCCAAACCACGTTGCGTGTTGTTAACAAATTGTTTTATCTTCTCAGTGCCTGGCGCACTTCATGTCAACATTACAGTTAAACGATCTTTGGCCTACTTTTTGCCAGAAACGGGGACACTGCGTGTCAAAATTGATTCAATATTGTAGAATAAACCTGTTTCATCGCCGTTGATAATATAAAACGGATTGCAGACACGCAGCACTTCTTGCAAGGCTTGTCGGCTTTCATCAACAAGTTATAGCTACGCAGATCCTGATTCACCATGGACTTTTTGCATCTTAATTCCATGTCTCTGCTTGAAACAATTGAGCCAACCAGTGCTGTGTGAAACGTCTCCAACACTTAATTTGCCACCTAACGCCTGCCGATTACCATGCCGAATTTCTCTTGAGCAAATGTGATGATTTCATTCTCAGTGGTTTTCGGTTTACTCGGTTTTGCTTAAACAGACAAATCTCTTTCTTGATTGGCGAGTGATTTCTACTCCTGCACGCTTACTCGGAGGTGTACTGGACACAGATATTTTGATGAATGTTACAAGTCATGTTTTCTTATACCCGTTCGTATTTTTATCTGGCTTCGTGAACGTTTATCTTCCTTCCATTTGTTTATTTAAAGGATGACTTGTTAATTGTTAAGTTTATCTCTGCGGCCATTGCAATTTGCAGCCGACTCTTCTCACGTCGAAGCACGGGGCTGTGTAATCATGTTCAGATGACCACGGAGTAGGCTGAAACACGGGGCTGTGTAATCATGTTCAGATGACCACGGAGTACGCTGAAGCACGGGGCTGTGTAATCATGTTCAGATGACCACGGAGTACGCTGAAACACGGGGCTGTGTAATCATGTTCAGATGACCAAGGAGTACGCCGATCACTGTGTCAGATTAACGAGACTGCTGATGAGTGATTTCTGCAATCCGTTACAAAATAGGTGTGTCCGAGTCGGAGTGCGGGACTGTCAAATTAACGAGTCCAAATAGTACTGATTTAATCAGTTTCCATCATTAGTGGTGGTTAAGGCCAATTGTTGGATTAACGAGTGTTGGATTAACGAAACTTGACTGAAATAGCAATGATATATAATTAGCTTGGACCTGTCCACATTTTGTAATCAATAGTGGATCGATTGTTTGTCATCATTATTGTCCAGCTTTAAACATTTTCTTGTCACAGTGATTATTACAGTTGAAGGATGTTCACGGAAATAGAGATAGTAATTTCTGTCGTATTAGGATGGCTGATTTTGCAGTCTTTTGGTCAAATCTGAAACAAATGCATTTTCAGAAAGGATTTTATTCGTATGATATTTTTATTGAGCTTCACCTAACTCCTCATTATTACGTCTATCATATAGAAGGTTTATTATGTCTCATTTCTCCTCATACCTTGGAATATTTTATTGAGCTTCACCTAACTCCTCATTATTACGTCTATCATATAGAAGGTTTATTATGTCTCATTTCTCCTCATACCTTGGAATATTTTATTGAGCTTCACCTAACTCCTCATTATTACGTCTATCATATAGAAGGTTTATTATGTCCCATTTCTCCCTAACCCCCCAAGGTATGAGGACATACAATTGTTTTTGTCTCGTTTCAGTTTGTGTCGGCATTCCCATCCTATTACGAGCCATAAGGTGTAAAAGACTCCATGTTTTTCAACGTAATTTGGCATATCCATTGCTCGTCAGCTTTAAAAATTGCAAAAATGGAAACAATTTGGACAGTCTTAAACAACTCTATTTCTGTTAAATTCTTGCGTTTCCATGGAAACAATTTGGCGTTTGTTTACGACCAAAACTCTACAGCTAATGATTATTTCTGCATGAAAACATTATCTTTCCAGCGGCACAGGACCAAGACAATTTAACAGTTACCTGACGCCAATTAACATCACTGGCATGTCGAACTGAACCATCAAGAAGCGTGAATGAGTTATTTGGACAGTATTGTATTGTCTCAGTGCAGAGTATCATAGACCAAGGTTGGCAGCTCATCTACTTTAAAAGTTGACTTGGAAACACCTCTAACTGAACATGACACTTCTATTTGCCAGATCAGTCCCGCGTCAGATGATGGTACTCATGTGTTTGATCATTATGTGGTTCCAGAGAAGGTCATTAGCCCTTATGCATCCAATGTAACTCATTTGACTTTACACGATGATATTTTGTTGCATACGGGTGTAGCTGTTCCGGCTGTTGACAAGTAAACAAGAATATCAACCTTCATCAGAAGGCTCACGTTACACAAGGATGTTGTTCTTGTGGTCACACTATTAAGTGCTTTGACGCTGTACATTTGCTATGTTTGTTTGTTGTTTCACACTGCACTCACCAATATTCCAGCTATATGACAAAGCACACAGATATATTCCGGATACAAAGGAGGTTAGTTCTAACAATGTATTTTTTTTTTAAATGATGTGTAATGATGGTAACAATTGTTTGTTTGTTTGTTTGTTTGTTGTTTAACGCCGTTCTTAGCAATATTCCAGCTATATGAAAGCGGTCAGTAAATAATCGAATCTGGACCAGACAATCCAGTGATTGACATCATGAGCATCGATCCACGCATTTGGGATCGATGACATGCATCAACCAAGTCAGCGAGTCTGACTACGGCAAGTATGGGTTGCTGAAGATCTATTCTACCCCTGAATCTCCACTTTAATGCACTCGTCTACAACCGAAAGTGGTTAATCTATAATTTCTCTAATTATTTTAGTTTAAGCATTGTTTTTAGAGTGAAGGTTATCAAGTCCTTTGAAGCCTATCCCACAGTACGTGTGTGCCACCTACAACAAAATATAGTTTGGAAAGGCATTTTAAGTGAAGATGTTATTTGGTACAAGAGATTTGTAGTGGGTTTCACTTATTGTGTCTAACGTCTTCAAGCTGAAATTCAAATCTCAATTTTTCTTTTCAGTTTCCAATTCTTTAAGCCGAATTTCTCTTTCAAATTCTTATTTCGTTAAAGCCCAAACATCAGTTTTGTCTTCAATTAAAGTTAAAGCATCACCAGCCAAAATGTCTTCCTCAAAATTGTCTTGGCATCGACATTAACCATATCTGATTTGATGTCAAGTGTGTAATGTTTAGCCAATTCCCCTTTTTGAGCAGAGACTTGTTCTGTAGAAGGTTGCCTAAGACACTGAACACCAAAGTGATTGTTGGCTTCACACAAAATTAGACAAAACAATGTTCATCCAATAATGTTGACAAATAATTGTGTGATGTATGAAATTTCTCTCCCGAACGAACCCCAAATTTCTGTTCGTGTCGACTTCCAAATTGAAACAATATTTAGTTAACCCAGAAATCAACTCGCAAAAGAATTCAGTGTGAAACCAGCAAACAACAAAAGATTAACAACTGTGTTGTAAAAGCAACTAGGTTTACAAATCAATACAAATTACTGCACAGCGCAAGCAATTACAATGGCAGTACACAGTAGAGTGGTTGTTCAAAATAATTCAACGGCAATACAATTACAGTCATGGCAGTATAAAATTATAATAGCAGTGGGTATGATATTCACCAAGCAGCAGCATTGGTCAAGCTTCCAAAATAGGCCTAGGCTGGATACCCATGGTATAAACACGATCTTCACATAAAAACCTATCTTGGTGTAATATGAACTGTAATGTGAAATGAGAGTCACGTACTTGTCCCTTTATGTTGTCTAAATATCTCCCAGAAGTTGGGAGTGTTTGACTACACTCATTGTTCCGGAAGATTTTTACACTTGACTCCAAAAAGCATCTAAATATAGTAACGTCCACACTTCGACTCGCCACTTTGAAGCCAACTGGGCACAAATGGCCGACATCAGACCTGTACAGAATAAAGGGAGGGGTGGTGGTGTTGTCGGTAGGCAGCTTTCTGATTGGTCGATAGTTTTAGTTGTAAGGGAAAACACTCGAACAGCGCTAACAGTAATAAAATAGAGAGCTGCTTTCAGACACACACCCATTCTGTTTCGGTCGGTATTATTTCATAGTAATAAAGTATTAGGAGGTGTCATGCATTGGAATTGATGGAATAATCACCCTATACAAGGTAGATATGAAGTTTGTGTGCATGATTTGCGATTTCAATTTAGAAATAACGATACAAGACGAGAAGTGTTGCCCGGATGTCTGACCTTGTGTAAAGATACAATAGGAAAGTGCATTTCTGACACTCGTGATACTAATTGATGTATAAATATTTAAGCAACTGCACAAGGACCCGTGGTCTGCTGCAGTTGGAACTGAGGGTTCATGCAAAGGCGCCTGGCGAGTGTTGGCAGTTAGCTCACCAGACCCAGGGAGCATCAACAACTATTCTGCTCTGTCAGGTATACATACATTGCCATGGCTTACTCCGAATTCCCAATGCTGCTTCAATAATTTGCCACTTATTCGCGATATGTCTGGCCATCATGTTCCTTTCGAACCAAGATATTCTTGGATTATTATTATTATTATCATCATCATCATCATCATCATCATCATCATTATTATTAGATTAAAAATACAAAATGCAGCAAAGAGGGTTTGGGCGATCCTGGCACAGTCAGGGTGGTTATGCTCATCATCAGCTCAGGGTTCTCGCCCCCTCTACACACGACTTCTACCAGGAAGCGCTGCCTCGTCAAACCCACCCAGAACTTTAAGGAGAATGTTAAGACTCCCCAACACTGCAACCTTCTCCGTTACCCAGATTGTCAGAAGGGCTGCATTCCTGTTAGCAAACCCGGGTACTCTCCCAATGTCAGTCGACAGATTGGGAGGTATCAAACCTAAGGCACCGAGCACAATGGGGAGTCGGACAACTTGGTACTTGGGATGCAAGCGTGACATTTCGAAAACGAAGTCCGTGTATTTGCCATGCCTTTCCTGAATCTTGTCAATCACATTACTGTCAAAAGGGACAGAAAATTCAATCATATAAATGATTTCATTGGATTTATCAAAAAGGACAAAATCAGGTTTGTTGGCATAGATACGTCTTAGGCTGTATATGGGCCTATTGGAAAGAATTTTGTATTTATCATTTTCCATGACGCCCTCTACATATTTCGGGCCGTACCATGGATGGTACCACAAGCATGGCGAAGTGTGATCGAGCCACACTATCATGTCGCTTATAATTAAGATAATGTGTTTGTGCCAAAGCGGGGCATCCACTGACACTGTGTTGTACAGTCTTATTAAATTCATTGCAAAACCTACATTTCATATTTACATTTTGATGCCAAATCACACACTGACGGTTTCGAGTGGGAAGTGACTGTTAATGAGCAGCAAACAGAAAACCTTTTGTTTCACTTTTCAGGCCAGCCGACTTCATCCAAGCGAAAGTCTGCAGGGTTGCTGAACTTCTCAACACACTGCACACACACACGACGCAGTGGACGTTCAGATTGCCTCTCCTTGAAAAACTGATCAGTCCGGGCCGATTTGATATGGTTGACACTTATTACTGTACCTCCCAGCAGTACAGAACCGTCAACAAAATCAACACTGACATTGAGATTATGTCGCACATCCTTGGCACGTTTAAGAAAACTGTGGAATGCCTTGTTTTCATCATGAATCTTGACATATTATTATTATCATTGTGTGTGTGTGTGTGTATGTGTGTGTGTGTATGTGTGTGTGTGTGTGGGGGGGGGGGGGGGGGTGCAGGCTACAAAGAGCTCTTGATTATTTTTTCAGATACTCTCCATAAGAATATGTTTTGTCAAAGTGTAAAAGTAGGGATGTGTTTTAATTTGGGAAATAGCCAAAGTAACTCCCATTCCCATCTACATGACATGATTAACATAGTTGATGATATAACGAACAATATATAACATTATGTCTGTATGTAGCACTGAAATTCTCTTGCCTGAACCAGTTTGTCTTCCCATGCGAGATGCATATGATTTTAATTTCCTTAATTTTCTTCTTTCCAACTTTTCACCGTGCTATACCATACTTATGTACCTGTTTGGAATTACCATTTTTATTTATTTTTCAAATCCTCTCCACAAGAGAATGTTTTGTCAAAGTGTCAAAGTAGGAAAGTGTTTTAAGTTGGGAAAGATCCATAGTTACTAGGACATTACCCTCGCTAAACTAAAATGATTAACATAGTACATCTGTGACGCGTGTGTGTGAAGTGCACCGCAATTCAACCTGTTGTTATTGACACTTTATTATGAAATATTAACCAAAGATTAACCTTCACATGCTTGCATTGCCATTTGAGATTCATTTCCTTTTACTTTCCAAAGTTTATTCTCTCTCATTATTTTTGTTTTAAATCTCGTTTCGACCCGAGTTACACATGCTGGGATTTACTGGAACACACAAAAATGAGATATTTGTTGAAAGTATTGATTAACTTTAAACATTTTATTACAAAATACATCAGTCTTTTGTTGAGGGATTTTGTCCGCATTTAAAGCTGACAAAACATTGGGCTTCCAGGAGAACTGATCTGGATTAGAATGTTTCCACCAGCGGAGGTGCTATTTTTTGCACAGGTTTAGAAAACACTGGGATGAGAAAGTTCAGAATTTTTCGCTAAGCTAACAAATTACGCGGCATGCATTGCTACTGAATACACCTGACTTTTGTGAACTCACTGCTGCTTCCCAGTTTAACGATTTATTCATCAATAATTATATTTTAATTTGTATTTATTACATTGACATTGATTGTGGCTAGCCATGGTAGGCTGGTTGGTTGGTTGTTTTACACCACACTCAGCAGTATTCCAGCTATATGACGGCGGTCTGTAAATAATCGAGTCTGGACCAGACAATCCAGTGATTGAGATCATGAGCATCGATCCATGCATTTTGGGATCGATGGCATGCATCAACCAAGTCAGCAAGCCTGACCACCCGATCCCGTTAGTCGCCTCTTACGACAAGCATAGCCGCCTTTTACGACAAGCATGGGTTGCTGAAGACCTATTCTTACCCTGATCTTCACGGGTTACGTCAATTCAAAATCCTCGAAAAGGGTTAACTGATGGTCTCTTCCACCTATTTACCTGTACCCTTACGTTAAAAGACATATTTACGTTTCAAACATAATTCAGCACCACTAAATTGGATATTTTTTTTATTTATTGGATAATTATTATTTAGATATCTCATTATCCCTTTAATGTGCGGTTATCTACAATCCCAGACAGTAAGTTGGATTTAAATCAATTCAATTTAATCTCGTGATTTGAAACATTTTGCATTGGTCTCTCTGGTTATTGTGAGTTCAGACGTACAAGTACTGACGTACAAGTTGCAACTTTGTTTTCACCACTTCTTTTAGCAGACTACAGAGACGAAATAGTGTGTTTTCCGATTGGTTGCGCTACACGATACAGTAACCGACGTGATTCGACGGCCTGGGGCGTGATATGGCGTCGCCGTGGGACGAACATGGAGGAGAAAGCGCAACAGCGACCATTTTGTTTGACAGCAGTATATTGCTAACTGCCCTACACAGAACAAGAGGTGTACATATAGTTATGAAACTTTTCAAGGATGGCTCACTCCTTTGTCCAAAGACACACATAGTTTCTTGGGCAACAACGCCCGTCTCGGACAGTTTTGTGTCTGCTGTGGCACGGACTCGGGTTGGTATATGTTTGGAATACGCCCGCGGCATGAGAGATGGTCGACATCATCTTGCCATGTTTCTTCCAAAGTAATAATATTAAAATATTCCACAAGCTTAGAACAACTACTTCACCGAAGATTGACGTGTATGCGAAATCTGGCTTGACAGTAATGAAAGAACGATGTTACCAAGGATACGTCAGGTCACGGGTGACCTACTTTTCATTAGCGCCGTGACGTCAGTCCATTATGGCGTAACTCAAAAAGAGCACTTTTTCAGTTTCAGTTTATTTCTCTGAAAAACCACCAACGGTGGTACATGAGTATATATACAACGTATATACAATGCAGATCAAGATGGTAACAAGCCTCAAGGTCACAGGATAAAGTACAGTCGTTGCCTTTGATCTTTTAGCGAAACTTCTTAGAATAAACAATAGTAATCCTTGTTTTTAGCTGGAAATGTATCTTTCAGTTGGTTTTGGCGCCAAAGAACCACATAGTAACCTGTGCCCCTTTTTTAAGAAACAGGAGAGGAAGCTTTTTGTTTTCATAAGAACATTCCGGTTATTCTGGGACACATAGATAGGAGGGAAAGAGCACAGACACCAGAAACCAAAGGAAGTGAAGAAATATGCCCAAACAAATGAAGTAAATAAACGTCATGGCCGACGTTTAGGTTACTGATGTAAATTTACGCAAGAGTATCAGGTCCCTGACTGGGAATACATATCTCTATCATCATATAGTGTTAGGTATAAGGATGAGGTGGGCCCAGTCGTCTAATACGCCGCGATTCGCTGTGCAGAGTTACGTCCCTTGGGTACGCCAGAAACCTATGATTGTGGGTTCGAATCCAGGTTCTCCCCGATAATGTTCCAGGTTTGTCAGCACCATACCCGTGCTCGTATGTTTCACCGAAGTGGTGAAGGTCTGAGACCTGCATCACTTCGGGCTTTCCTCCAACATTAAGCTGACACGCCGTGATTTAACTGGAATACTGTTAAAACCGGCGTTAAACCCAACTCGGTCACTCACTCGCTGACTTTATGGATGCCACTGTTGAAACATTCATCAGTCGGACCCATCACGCTCCATTGTAACGCCAAGGAGCTGAATGCAGACACTTGACGCCGTGTCCAACATAAATCGAAAAGTTGCCTATGGTTCCATCGATCTGGACGTACATGTATGTATGCTCGAATGTTCTACCACATAAGAACACTTGTATAATTCATACATCACCTCTCTGTTTAGAAAATGTATACACATTTCATTTTCGCTTTTGAAAAAACATATTTATCAACATTTTGTGTACACCTAATACTTTATGGTCCTGTTTATAACAGTGAGTGAGTGAGTTAAAATTTAACGTCACAACGGCATTATTTCATCCATATAGCGACCAAGTTACTAGGACATGAGGAATATGTGAATAATAATATCAGTTCACAAGACGATTTGTTGGCAAATTTGGGAAACAAATTAATCACTTAAACGTGAGCACAGATATTTTTAACTTATTATCTTTTGAGGTGAGGTGAAATCGGGTTTACCGTCGCATCCAGGTATATTGCACTTATGCTGAGCGCAAGGCAGGATAACAACAAGTACCATCTTTTAACGTCTTTTGAAATAGCTTTAGTTGAGGTATTTCAGAAAAAGAAAAACAAATACTATACCAACGAGTATCATCGTAAAGAATATTTACAAAAGATAAACATTAAGTATTTAAACAACAGATTCCTGTCGAGATCTCAAAACACAGGAAAAGAATGACGGTGTGCTTTCGTTGAGTGTGGCATAACGTGCATCAAAACCTATATATGTCCGAATGTGAGACATTTCTATGTTGAGTGACGGTGTTCAGGCAGAAGAATCTCCTCAACTTTGAAAAACAGTTGTTTGCATTTCGGACAATTTTTAGAAATGTAAACAGATCACCCCGAACGTTCGAAAATGAGAATATCCCGCTTTTGTCTTAAGTCTTTTGATCATGATTTTCAGCATTATGGACAGTAATTACGGTTGGAATTTGGGGGAAACTCCGCAGATGTCACTTGCATTCGATGAATCTTGTCATAGTGTCGTGTGCAGTGCTATCTTGTTCTGTCTTGTTACGAGGCGGTCGGGTAGCCTAGTGGTTAAAGCGTTTGCTCGTCACGCCGAAGACCCGGGTTCGATTCCCGACATGGGTACAATTTGTGAAGCCCATTTCTGGTGTCCCCCGCCGTGATATTGCTAAAAGCGGCGTAAAACCACTCTCACTCACTCTGTCTTGTTACGTTGCTTTGTACCTTTTCATTTCCGCCGTCATGCTGTCATGAAGACACATGGATGACATTTATATATTTCACGCATCTTTGACCAAAGTGGCGTCCGAAGAACCAATACGTTCCCAGCTACTCACAAACTGTCTCCATACAGCTCAGGCTTCACGTACTTACAAACATTTTAGAAAGTTGTATGGCTGACCTGTAGAAGTCGCATTACTGACCAAAATCACGTCCATTGCAATTCTTTATTTTGACTTGAACCATTGTGTTCCCGTTGTATTCAGTTGTAGATTTGACTGGCCTTTGTGTGTGTTTGTGACGGTTGCCACCGGTAAGGGAAGGATACGCCCAACAGTTATCGAAGTCGGGGTATCATCACTATTCTCTAGTGACACATGCTTGTCATAAAGTCAGAATCGTACAATGTTTCAGAAATGTTTCGTGGTATTTATTTATATTTGAAACCAAAATATGGGCAACACGACAGTGTCTCATCCGTGTATGAGCTAGATAGATGCATCGTGGGATTCACCACTGGTGGCTACGACTGCGACCAGAAATCTTGATGCATGCTGGACTAATGATGTCCCAATTTAAGGCGTAAGGCGATTGAGGATACACGGACAATCTACATAACTAGATAATATTTGTATTCATATGTTATTTTACTGTTGATTTTTATGTGATGCATGTCATACTCATTCAAGTCAGTAATGCTTTGTTTTTGCGACCGTTCACACCAGCATGACATGCACTAAGTTACCCGGCGGTTCAATCAGTTGGCCGGTCATCCAGATGAAAAACGAGGCGACCACTCTCCTGCAGCTGTCATTTCAAATCAGTCTACTGGTGAACTGTTTGCACGGTAATGAAAACAAATTCGAATCGATAACATGGTTTTCAAGTTTCATCTCCAGGAGCGTGTTATAGTTACGGTTAATACGAGGGAGTTAACGGTTTGACTATTGAGCTAAATATGCGGCATTCATAGAGGACATTTCATGTGTCGAGTGACATATCTCCTTTTCGCCCGTAACCTGATGAGAGATACTTGATATTTCACGAGACACTTGGAATATCATATTTATTATATACTTTTTATGTTGTTGTCTACCGAAAAATTAAATTGTTTCATCACAAATTTAAAACCTTGAAACGTAAGTACTCCCTACCTAACGCACATGGACGGTTCACCACCCCTTGTATTTTCGATTAAAAAGTAGTTTCGTGTTCGCAAAGTCTTAAAAAATATAAACAAAAGTAACAAAAACTATTTAGAGTTACGAACATTCTTTATGAGTGAGTAAGTGAGTATTGTTTCACGCCGCTTTTAGCAATATTACAGCAATATCACGGCGGGGGACCCTAGACATGGGCTTCACAGATTGTACCCATGTGGGGAATCGAGCCCGGGTCTTCGGCGTGACGAGCAAACACTTTAGCAACAAGCCTATCCCACCGCCCCCATTCCTTATGATACATATAGATCACTCATTTGTCCATTTGTAGAGGAAGCCAGTACATTAACAATGTGTGGTACAAGTTGATGATTGGTTTGGTTTGGTTTGTTTTTTAACGCCGCACTCCGCAATATTCCAGATATATGACGGCGGTCTGTAAATAATCGAGTCTGGACCAGACAATCCAGTGATTAATATCATAAGCATCGATCCACGCAATTTGGATCGATGACATGCACCAGCCAAGTCAGCGAGCCTGACCACCCGATCCCGTTCGTCGCCTTTTACAACAAGCATAGTCGCCTTTTACTGCAAGCATGGGTTGCTGAAGACCTATTCTAGCCCGGAATCTTCACGGGTCAGGTTTATGATTGTGTTGAATGTGTCACTGTGGTACGTACAGAGATACTGATCCTTTGATATATTATAACGCACTTTAACAAAATAACCAAGCCAAAGAAGAATTCATCTTCAATATTTATTTTTTAAAAAGAGACACCTTTTGTGCATATGAATACATCTTCCAGTTGCTACGGCCAACTCAAAGTTACTACATCAAAACTTGCCAAAAAATATCTCAATTGAATAACCATATTAGTGAGATACAATGACAGTGATTTCAACTTGAATAGTTACATATGTTGGTACATAAGCAACATTAGCAACACGCGTGTGTACAATAACATATTTCTGTTACGTCATGTTCTTGTTTGAACACTCTATTATGTTTTATGATGGGACAAGTTTTTGTCAGTTATTCATTATCTTGAACCAACAGTTATTGATACTCCAAATTGACGAAACCATCTATCTTTTTGACTCTCGGGTGAATTTATTTTCTTTCAAATATTGTCAGAAATTATGTGATATTTATTGTTACATATTTGGAGTATTCCTATGAAATAACATGTGTAATGTTGTATAACATCAAGTTACATACAACGATATATACATTATTTAGATAAAGCCTTGAAGAGAAAAACTAAAAAGAATATAAACATACAGACCCTTGTTCGGGGCTCTCTCTCTATTGCATATAATCCCGGTTAACAAGGTTTTAAAATAAAATCAAAATTAAAATTAAAATAAATAGAGCGAAGAAAACCCTGTCCATAGCCACAGGAAATCTTTGCTAAAAGTAGAATCGATATTACGATTCCGACTGTATCATGCTTATGAATCCCTATCAAATAGTGATGATACCAGATGTTCCCGAAGGGGGATCTTATCCTCCCCCACCTGTGGCTCCCGTCACATTCCTTTGTTAACCAATATACCTCAAAAGCTGTGACATCAAAGACTGGAGCTTCTGGATTATTGCTCGACATAAAAGGAAAGTTGACTCTTGGAAAATTGAAATTACCCCCCTTGTCACAGAGTCTTGTGGAGTGATTTTTGTCACTTAGAATCTTTATGCACAGACAGAGACATGAAACAGATGAGGCCGTCTTGTTGGTTATTGACCTATATCAGATCATCGATATAAAAGAAGCTGAAGTTAAACTTCTTGGCCAAATTACCTTGTTTTTACCCGCAAACGTGCGGGAGATCGATAACATACTCGTTTAGGGCCCCATGAAATTGTTAAAAGCCGTGTAACATGCATTGTATTGATCAGCTTGTGCACCTGGAACATGGCCATATTACCCCTTGTTCAAGGAGCTTCGCTGGTTGCCACTGACACACAGAATCCAGTTCAAGATACTTACTCTAGTAATCAAGGACAAGCACCATTATATATCAGTGAGCTCATAAAAGAGCGCATCCCATCCCAATCTCTAAGATCAGGTGCCCAAATCAAGCACAGCACCTTTTAGAATCGAGCCTTTGCCAAAGCTGAACCAGGACTGTGGAACGATCTTCCATATCATCTCCAATATATTCAAGAACTATACTCAAATCCATTGAACACGCAATTGTTTTTGATGGACGGACTTTGTGATTTGCCCAAAACTTTTTTAAACATCATGAAAGCGCTGTGAGGGATATGTGTCCCCCTGTGACATTTCGGGTTCGAACCTCAGACCATCTTGGAGCAGTGAGTCTGAAAGTGAAAAACGCAACCGCGAACGCTGCACAGAAACACAACCACTGTAACCGGCCACATGCTGAACGTGAAAAGCAAGATCCCAGGTAATTGTTCAATATGCCAAGACTTGACTAAGCCAGCAGGAACCAAGCGCTCGAAATGCTCCAAGAAAGAAAAACTCAAGTGATCGACGTCAGACGTTTTAACGTCCATCCATGCTCGATAACTTGACTGTGATATCGTTTCAACACAACAGGAACAGCTGCTGATCGTCCGAGACCCGGTGCAGCACCTGTCACATCCGTCACATCCGTCTGTTGCACCTTCAGAACAGATTCCAAACAGCCGTAGATCCAGCCAGGAGGACTTGTGGGACCCGTCAACGTCGCATCAGCCCCCAAAACGTCAAAAAGCGCCTTGCTGCGATTGACATACGGTGCCGTCGACCTTTTCAAGGCCAGATCCTGCTACGCTGACACAGAATCGCCAGACAGCTATGGGCAGCTAATTGGAGCTACCTGCAGAATACAACATGGGAAAATGTCTTTCATTTGGTTTTCTTTCACTGTAATAAAATACACACCATGTGAACCTTTAATTGTGTTTCAATGGCTTTCAGTATATATTCCTTTAAGATTCAGCTCAGACAGGCATACCGCTGAACTATATGTCGGAGTTGTTTCTTTAGCATCTTTGAGCAGTTACAACTGGAAACAGAAGCGCAACACGAACTATTATTATTATAAATTTTATTGTTATATTTCACGATTATTTTTTAAATGCAGGGTAAAAGAGGGTTTGGTGTGTCACTTAGTTTGGGTCTGGGACAATCAGGCTGGTTAGACTCATCATCAGCTCAGGACCTTACCCCCACTCCATTTTAGAATAATCATTTTCCATGACGCCCTCTACATATTCTGGGTCGTACAATGGATACACCTCTGAGTCAAAGTGACACTCATTGTGAATACGCTAATAATAGCATCGAGTCATGCCATCATGTCGCTTAAGATATTGTCTTTTTGCTGACGCTGGGCATCCACTGAGAATGTGTCGGAGGGTCGCATTGCAGAATTTACGGTATCGACGGTTTCGAGTGGGAAGTGACTGGTCCTCATCAGCCAACAGAAAGCCTTCTGTTTCGCTTTTCAGGTTCGGAGTCGGCATAATGTGTCTGAGTGCTGTATTCATGTTAAACTGCGGCCTGGTATCTCGGTCGACAACCACTATAAAATCGGCATTCGTCCGGACTAGTACAAGCAGCCACGGACACCCACACCCACACACACACACAGAGAGAGAGAGAGAGAGAGAGAGAGAGAGAGAGAGAGAGAGAGAGAGAGAGAGAGAGAGATTCCGGGGTAGAATAGCTCCCATGGATGCCGTAAAGGGTGACTATGATTGTCGTAAAAGGCGACTAACGGGATCTGGTGGTCAGGCTCGCTGACCTGGTTGATGCAACCAACCAACCAACCATACACACACACACACACAACCACACAACCACACACACACACACACACACACACACACACACACATGTACAGCAGATAATCAAATATGTAATAAAATATACATTTTTTTTAATATTGCCAAATACCCATACCAAATCTTATGAGAGACGGTCAAAATGTTCATGTGACTGTTCTAACACATAACAACATAATATATATAATACATAGCACATTGTGAATTATATGTTAAAAATATGTCGTCCCTCATCTAATATGTCATGGCAGGTCCTGGCAATGTGAAAGTTAAATTATGGGCTTGTAAAGAAATAAAACAGTTTTTCTTGATTTGCCATATTAATAAAACCCGGTATCTTAACAGAGCATTCATTGAGTAGAAAGTCTCTAGCATCATCATTCAAGGAATATTCTGTTGAAACATGCATTTCATTTTCACAATTATATGGGACACCCTCTTGTCGGCCAGTTTCAGTGATACGCAGCACACCTGAATTTAGCAAGGGCACTTCCATGACGTCGTGGTGTCGGACATGTACCATCTTGTTCTCTTACAGGTCATTTTTAAACGTCTCCTTAAAGCTGTCACACAAAACATTCTCAACAGTTTTAACTATTTTTTTTTCATTATTGCTATTTGTATCGGACAGGTGTGAAAGATGGTGCTCTTTTGACATGATTACGGATTCTAAAATTCTTTCTTTTCTTTTTTTTTTGCCACTGGTTGAAAATGTAGTCGGTCCACATAAACAAAAACGTTACTCCTCTTACTCCTTCATTGATCATTCTTTCCCAGTGTTGTGACAAAACATGACCGCTAAATTTTATATTTGAAACCTCACGGTGTGCGTTCAGTTCCAAATTCAATTCAGCGTGGTTAATTCTTCAGGAAACTTGGCTCTACATTGAAAACACAGTACTATTACATCCCCTGAAGGAAACTGCACTACCATGTAGTTGTCCGAATAGAAAATTTACATCTGTTCTTAGGGTAGAGGGCATATGCATGCTCAAATGTATATTTTTTTCATTGTTCTGGGTTGATAACAATCTTATTCCCACGACACCAGTTATTTACCATACCATATAGAAGATTAACGTTCTCTTCAGTGATCGACTAAAATCACGATATCATCTGCATGTGCTAAAATATTGATGGTTTCTCCAGCTACTTTGACTCCTCTTTTAACTGCATTAATCTTGTTGAGCAAGTCGTTTATAAACATGTTAAGTACTAATTGTGAAAGTAAACAATCTTGTTTAACACTTTGATTTATGCTGAACCTTGAGGTGCAAAGGCGATTGATACGGAATCAACTCCGGACATCCTTCTCCAGCGACTTGAGAGCCAGTAACATTTTCCCATTCACTCCAAACTGTCCTCCTCTGCTCCACAATATAGATATGTCAACTTGACCATAAGCTTCTTGAAATCTACAAAACATGCAAACGTAGACGATGACCTTCCTCATCTAAATCTGTTTGGGTTGTCATAAAGAATATCCTTCTTCTCCACCTATGTTGTCAAACGGTCATTTCTATTTCTCTCGTTTCAATCACCAATCTTACTCACTGTATCACTATGGCGACGTCTCTTAGCCCTTTGGAAACGTCTGTAAAAATCCTTTCTCAGCAGAACATAGTTATGTTTAACAGCCCCCTTCTTCACAGAAGTCATTTAATTCTTGCTCGTTTTAAAAGAAATTGACTTAATTCATAAATTTTGATCATGTTTTGTAAATAAATAAATTCATTTTATAATTGGTTGAATGAATCAATAACTGAGGTTGTTAGTGGCTATATCCTCGAAGGGGGTTAAAGTAGTGTAAAATTATTGTCCCCCTGAGAGGAAATGTAGACCACATCTTTCAAAGTATATTTATTTCAGCCCCGTTTTTAATCGCAGTATATATGTTCTTTTAAATTGTGGCTAAATTTGTCAATAATCGCCAACAGCTGAGGGGATGATGTAAATCCGGCTGGGGTCCATGCAGGTAGCAAAAGTACTGTAAGTCCCCATAGACCCTAGCATGGTGATCTGCCTTCAGATGCTGGTGATCTACAGCCCCTTTTTATATTGTAAAGTTTCATGACTATTTAGTGATATCTTTTTATTGTTGTATGCTAGTTTTAAACATTCAATCTGTGATATTCTAGTAATTTTACTGTCCTTCGCTGACAGGTTCTTATTTGGTTTAAATATATGTATAAATACTGTATAACTTCTCGTCACGATATGGCTGAAATATTGCCGATGTGACGTAAAGCATAAACTCACTCACTCACTCACTCTTCACAGAAGTAGTTCTGCAGCTTACCCTTTCAGCCGCACACATCTTCCATTTTAAACACAGCTCGTTGTTCCACCATTGTTGCTTATGGATTTGCTTTTTGTAACGTTTTGTTCACAGTATCTACAAAATCGTCATATGCTTTGTCTAAAGTTTGTTGATCTAAGGTCGATGCTTCTAGTTCCTTGATAACGTCATCTTGCTGAGATCTCATTTCTTCCGATTTCATGTAATTTACTGGCGGTAAAATAGTCTCAATGAATTGTTCCTCTTGTTCCTCTTTGTGTCTTTTATTTAGACCGTCATTAAGATTTATAGACCATGTAAGCATAGAATGATTCACTTACGAACAGTCTCCTCCATCAATCATCCCAAAACAGACTGGGTGTTCAAATGTAATACTTGTAGAACTGATCTGGATTGGTATGTTTCTGCCAGCGGAGATGCTCGTTTTTTTGTACAGGCATTGATCTTATAGACGTGGCGGTAGAATTGGGAAAGTTCAGAACTTTTGATTAATCTAACAAAATAACTGACATGCAATTGCCGGTTAATACACCTGACTTTTGTGAAGTCAGTGGTGCTATTCAGTTAAAAAGATTCATTCATCAATAAATGTTTTGTGTGCGAAGCGGTGAGTAATCAACTTTCAACGTTTCCTGACATTTGAATTTATTGCATTGACTGTGTGCTGATTTGGCTGTGAAGGGGATGGGGGATTAGGACGTAGTAAGCCGGGGGTGGGGTTGGGGTGGGGAGAATTTAATTTGAACACATTGAAAAACTGCATGCATCTATAAAACAGTATTAATCCTTGATTGTAACTGCACATATATTTTTCATTCATGATTCAATTGGTTTTGGGGCCGTCGGAACCCGTGGCCGCCCGTGCACCTTTTTACGTATTTAGAGATAAGCTTTCTGTTTTAATCCCAACATTCTTGCTATTCTGTTATATCACGATAGAGGGAAAGAGAATAGGTACCAGAAACCAGAGGAAGTGAAGAAATATGCGCAAACAAATGAAGCAAATAAATGCAAATAAACGTTCCGAGGAAGGGGGGGGGGGGTTGTCTATGGCGTCCGGACATCACATCCGTAGTGCGAATTATAGAGGATGTCACTGTTCGAACTTCCATATGTCAGATCCATCACACTCTAATGTAACGCTAATGGTGCTGACACCGTTTCGAAAGAAATCAAAATGTTGACTCTCCCCTCACATATCTTGACGTATAGGTTTTCGACACATAACACAATAATTTTCAATTCATATATATCGAATCTGAATATTGTGTAAGCTCAGAAGGCGATTTGGGAAACAAATAAATCACTTTAACGTTTTCACAGATATTTTTAATTTCTGATAATAAATATAGTTTATGAAAGACAGATAGATATTAATAAAAAACATATGTCTTTTAACATCAGATTCATGTGGAGATCTCAAAACGGAAAGGGCACAGAAAAGAAAATAGGGTGTTCTTTCGATAAGTGTGGCATTCCGTGCATCATAACCTATATATGTCCGAATGTGAGACATTTCTATGTTGAGTGACGGTGTTCAGGCAGGCGAATTCCCTCAACCATGTGCACAAACACATGCGTCGACTTCGAGAACCGGTTGTTTGTACCTGGATCACAAAACGTCTTCAATAATGTAAACGGATTTGTACCGAAACGTGCTAAAATATTGTGTCTCTTGATCATGACTTTTAGCATAATGGACAGTAATTTAGTGCGGATGTCATTTAGATTGGCATGCTGTCATGAATATAGTCATGTTGCCGTGTATAGTGCTATCTTGTTCTGTCTTGTTATTTTCTTTCTTACCTTGTCAAATTCGCTATCCTGCTGTTTGATAGACATGTGGAGGACATTTCTAAATTTGACGCACCACAGAACAAAATGATTTCCGATGCTATTCTCAATTTTAACTTGAAGAATAATGTCCCTGTGTTCGTTCAGGTAAACATTTGACTGTAATTTGCATGTGTTTGTGACGGTCGCCACCCCAACGGCAGGATACAGTCACCTGTTAGCGAACACATTTATCATCATTCTGTTGTAGTGACACATGCTAATCATCAAGTCGGAAACGCACAATGCATTATGTAAAACGTTTTGTTATATTTTAGGCCGGAGTGTGGGCAGTAAATACACAAAAAATGCCTTCTATGCAGATACAGTGTGTTTCATAGCTACATAGTGGAGGATACACGCACAATCTACACTTGTGTTACCTATCCGTGAAGATCCGGGGTAGCATAGGTCTTCAGCAACCAATGCTTGCCGTAAAAGGCGACTATGCTTGTCGGGATTGGATGTTCAGACTCGCTGACTTGGTTGATGCATGTCATCGTATCCCAATTGCGTGGATCGATGCTCATATGTCAATAACTGGATTGTCTGGTCCAGACTCGATTATTTACAGACCGCATTCATATAACTAGAATATTGATGAGCGTGGCGTTAAACAACAAACAAAACACACACAAATGTTGTGTTACCATAGCTAGATAACATTTGTACTGTCTTACTTTATTCGATTTTTTTATACCATACATGTCCTACTAATTCCATACGTATCGATACATGACAATGAGTCTTTAATGCTTTGTTTCGCGAGTGTTCAAACCAGCTTGACGCACTCAGAGTCCTTGCGGTTCAATCAGTGGGTTGGTCATCCAGATGGAAGACGAGGCGACCACTCTTCTGTAGACATCTGAGATCAGTCTGCGAAGGAACTGTTTGCATGGTAATGAAAACAAATTGCAATCGCTTCATTGGTTTTAATGATTGTTCTTCATCAGCGTATTATTATAACCGTTATAATGAGACAGTTAAAGGCTTGGATATCGAACTAAACATGTAATTTTTTATAGCTGTGTCGTCAGAAACGCAATGCCATTTTACACGTTGAAAAACTTCAATATTACTCATGGGATGAGTGAGTGAGTAAGTAAAATTTAACGTCACATCGGCAATAATCATGGGGTGAAGTTAGGAATAATGTATTTCACAATCAACATGACGGAGTGGAGCAGAAACCTATTGACGCGTAGAATAAAGTATCCGGTTTTTGATTAATTGATACATGCTCATAATATAGTCGAAATCGTGTCTGTGACATCATGCTATTATTTGAACGCTCCCTTATTTTCATGAATGGACACTTTGTTTTCAGTTGTTCATTATCTTGAACCAACAGTTCAATTAAATGGCACTCCAAATAGACGAAACTGTCATTTAGACACTCGAGTGAATGATTTCAATTTTTGTCACCTCGTTTGATATGGGGACGTGTTTAAGTCGACCCAGGCTACGATCACAGACATTGTGAATATGTTTTTAATAAAACGCGTAGGCGATCGATAAATACTTTTTCAGGACCCCATGAAATTGTAAAAATCCTTGTAACAGTAATTGTAAAGATGAGCTCGCGGAAATAGAAATATGAAACAGATGAGGCCGTCTTATTGATTATTGAATATCAGATCAGATCATCGATATACCTGAAGCTATAGATAAACTTCTTGGCCAAAATACCTTGTTTTGACTTTGCAAACGTGCGGGAGATTGATAATATACGCGTTTAGGAGCACACGACAATGTTGAAAGTCATGCAAAGTAACATGCATTGTTATGAACAGCTCGTGCACCTGGAGCTTGGTTTAAGTGCAACAGCTGCAGAGAGTATATTCCACGTGCAGCACGTTAGGGCGACTCACATCAGTCGTACAAGGAAACATAACCACATCACCCCTGTGCTCAAGGAGCTTCACTGGTTGTCACTGACACACAGAATCCAGTTCAAGATACTTACTCTAGAATTCAAGGACCAGCACCAATATCTATCAGTGAGCGCATAAAAGAGCACATTACATCCCGATCTCTAAGATCAGGTGCCCAAATCAAGCACCACCACCTTTTGGAATCGAGCCTTTGCCAAAGCTGTACCAGGACTATGGAACGATCTTCCAGATGTATCTCCGATGTATTTGTATTCTCCTTTGAGACTAAGCCAAAGACCTACTTCATCAGACAGGCATACCACTGCACCACATGCTAGAGGTGTTCTGTCTTTAGCGCCTTTGAACAGAGAATACTAAGTGGAGACAGACGCTTTCGTAAAGTTGTTATTATTATATTTTACTGATTAAAATAGATGAATGCAGTAAATATCCAGCGTTTCTCGGACATTTCTCTCTCCAAACTGAAATGATTAACAAATTTGCTCCGCAAAACAAGCTGTTGTATTATTGACACTTTTAGGATAAAATGGCATTATCCTAAGACAAATAAACAAAAAATGGTACCTGTATAAGTCACCGAAATATTTATACATGAATAAGCTTGCTCTTACTTTCCAAAATTTTCTTCTTACATATTGTTTTTTCATTTTTTTTCATTCATCAAGTTATCGTGCTAGACCATACATGCTGAGTATTAGTAGATAACTTGAAGGGACAATTAAATGTTTGTTGAAAGTATTCTTTAAGTTTTTCTTCCGTACATTAAAAAATATCAGTCTTTTGTTGAGGGATTTTGTCCGCATTAACGTTTTTAGCTCACTCCACTTTATCTTCTTTAACAGACTTCAAGGCTTCCAGTAGCGCTGATCAGGTTTGGGAGATTTCTGCCACGCAGATGCTAGTTTTTACACAGGCTAAGAAGACATTGATCTCATTCTCCGTAGCGGTAGTGCTGCGAAAGTTCAGAACTTTTGATTAAGCCAACAGAATACGCGGCATGCATTGTCGACTAATGCACTTGGCTTATGTGAACCCAGTGGTGTAAATACACGATCACTCAACTCCATATCCAATAAAAAGATTAATTCATCAATAATCGTTTTGTGTGCGAAGCGTTGAGTAATCAACTTTTCCTGTCAGTTCTATTTATTTCATTGACTGAATGCTGTGGGGGGTCGACCGAGGGATGGGGATGAGGGTGTGGTTAGTCTTTGAGGGGACGGGGAAAATTTGAATACCACGACTGACGGAAGCTGCTGCATGCATCTATAAAACAATATTAATCCTTGTTTTTAGATGGAAGTTTTTTCTTTTGTCCTTTGTGATTTAGTTGGCTTTAGCCACTCGTGTCCCTTTTAAATAAATACGATATAAAGCTTTCTGTATTAATCCCAGCATTAACATGTTGTGTTCCTGAAGGAAACAGCACACACACACCAGATACCAAAGGAAGTAATGAAATAAAGATATACACAAACAAATGAAGCAAATAAATGTTATGACCAACGTTCAGGTTACTGATGTAGGATCACCTTAACGTATCTGTCCCCTGACTGGGAAGTAAGATCTCTATCGTTATTTAGTGTGAAGCATAGATGATGACACTGTCAGAACATTCATCTGATAGACTCATAACGCTGCAATGGAACGCCAAAGGGGCTAAACGCAGACACGTGCCGCCGTGACAAAAATAAATCGGAAAGTTGCCTCTCGCTCGATAGGTCTCGACTTGTTAGTGCTCGAATGTTCTAGAAACCTGAAAAAATCGATTCATTTATCAGCTCCTTGTTCAGGAAATTTGGACACACTATATTATCACCATGTCGCAATTTAGGTATTAATCTTTTGTGTCGCCCAGTTGTTTTCGATCCTGTTGAAACTCCAGTTCTTAACAAGGGCATATGCATTTTGTAAATATTGATTTGGGAAACAAATAAATAACATTAATATAATTAGCTTCTTAAATTGTTTAGAAATAGCTTTGGTTGAGATATTTTAGAAAATATGTTTCAAAATACAACACCAACGAGTATCATCATTAAATATTTTTTAAAAAGCTAACGCTAAGTCTGTGTGCTGCATAATCCTTTTTAGATAAAAAAAAAAACAGAAATGAAGGAGATAAGCAATGTGGGTGACACTTCGCTTAGTATAGCATTATGAGCACCTTGAGCCAGAGATGTCCATGTGCGTGACATTTCAGTGCTGAGTGACCCAGACAGACGAATTCTTCAAACTTGAGCTCCAGCACATGCGTCCACTTCGAAAAGAAGATGCTTTGTGTTTTGTGTTGTTGCTTTCAACTAATGCATCTAAAAAAGCATCACCTTCATACGTTTCCCGCAGCTCATATGTTTGAGAGCGGAGATTGGAGTGTGGTATGGGGTTGGGTTGGTTTGTTGTTTTACGCTGCCTCAGCAATATTCCAGCTATATGACGGCGGTCTGTAAATAATCGAGTCTGGACCAGACAATCCATGCAGCTATTTCAAATATTGAAACTTTTGTCTCGAAATATAGACGAATTTTTTCACAGGATACACTCACCTATTAGAGAAAACCTGGTATCATCACTCTTCATGATAAATCAATGCTAATGAGAATGTCGTAGTCGAAGAATGATTTTAGCAGAGATTTTGATTTCTTCTGAAATCGTGCAATGGGTTATGTAAAACGTTTTGCTGCATTTATTTATGTTCAAGGCCAAAGTGTTGGCAGCAAATACATGACCATGTCTTCTCCGCGAATACAATGTGTTAGATAGATGTACAGTGGGAATCACCACTCGTTACCTCAATCGTGTCAGGGCGACTAGAAATCATATCGCATGTACGATTGAGGATACATGAACAATTTACACTTGTTGTGTAACCATAGCAAAATGACATTTGTTCTGTTCTACTCTGGTACTATTCACTTCTGTGCAATACATGACCTTCTAATTTCAGATGTAACGATACATGACATCGAATCTTTAGTTTTGCCAGCGTTCATTTCAAGTTGACACGCACTCAGTAACCTTGCGGGATAATCAGTGGGTTGGCCATCCAGATGGAAGACAAAACGACCACTCTTCCTTAGACATCCATCTCAGATCAGTCTACGAAAACAGATTGTGATAGCTTCATGGCTTCTAACGTTTGTTCTTCAGCAGCGTGTTATAATTAGCATTGTAACGAGATAGTTAACGGCATGGATATTGAACTAAACATGTAGCTTTTTGGTAGCTGTGTCACCAGAAATGCAATGACGTTTTGCAGTTAAAAAACCTCAATATTACTTATGGTTTGAAGCTAGAAATAATGTATCGAACAATCAACATGACAAGGGAAGATGGAGTGGAACAGGAACTGATTTGACGTGAAGAATAAAATATCCGGTGCTTCTCATGAAGTCTTTAATAGGTTCTTCTCAGCTCAGCTATAGCTCATATCAGAATCATGCCGGCTGACAGCCATATCATATCCATATTATCTCATCCTGCGCACTTCAAGACGCATTATGTTCTGCATATATGCCACATCAGATATGACGTACACACAGCGACAAAACGAAACAAGGTAACAATTCAAATATATTTCGGCCAAATCCAACTATTTTAATTTGTTTCGAAATTTATATCTCCAAAGTTGCCAAAACTTATAAAATGCCTTAGCGACGTCACAGTTAGGCACTGATTTTAAGTATATTAGACTGTTCTTTTGCTTATGATAGCAAATATCTCTGTTGTTTATCCAGATTCCCGATGGTTAATTCTGACTCGATTGCCGAATGACAAGGGCGACGCCATGTTTGTTTATAAACACCAAAAGTAGTCCCTACTTGACCTTTGATATTTGCATCTCTATCCGCATATGACCCCAACAGATATCGTTTTTATCCGTTGGCTTTATCCTGCCGAGAAACCTACCCATTATATGATAAACATAGATATCTGTCATCCAATAGTGTTGAAGATTACCAAATATGGAAACTTCATGTTACAGAGACATATTACATACGCGTAGATATCTGTCATCCAATAGTGTTGAAGATTAACAAATATGGAAACTAAAAGCGACGTAAAACCATACTCAATCACTCACAATCGATAGGGTCTTTATTTCACTGAAAGATAAAAGTATCTCACTTCCAATAATATACCAATAAAAATGTGTATCGAGTTCATGTTCGCCTCATATACAAGTACATACTCATGTGAAACTCATTGAGTAAATTGTAGATTCATATCATGCGCAAATCCACCTCCCCTACGGTTAGTGTGCAGCATATATCTGTCTCATATCCGTTTTTAATTAAATAACATCATTAGCGTCACCACAAACAGATTTATTTCAGTTTCAGTATCGCACGCGACACACACATTGTAGCGGTAATGACACCAGGTGATTGAGTACATATTTCCCTGCAAGTAGCGCCCGCCAAGGTTAGGCATAAATTATTAAACAAATCTGTCTGAACACCAACGAGCGCTCTAACGACGTTCGGGGAGTCCTTGAAGCGATTGATAGGTATATGTTTGGCCCTTGGCTTATATTCAGATAATGAATGACCCGTTTACGTAATTTTCTTAGCTATTGTGAGGGACATTATACATTGAGTTTCGAAGGAAAGAAAATCTCAGCTCCGATTTTCAATTAAGTTGTTATCTTTGTTTAAGTAGTTTGTTGATACAAGGCTGCTGCTGCCATTATTTCACAAAGCGCCAGTCACTGCTGCCAATACCGACAGTGCGCCCCTTGGATCTCTTCTAAGACAATATAGTGACAACTTCAACAATACACACATTTCCACAAACTCACAAGAGCCTGAGAATCTAACAGTAACAGAATTGATTGATTCATGTTGATTCGTTCCGTATGAGAACGGTGTCTTTATATATCGTTAATGGGACGTTCAGATAGAGTCAGTGTTATGATTGGACACAGGTCGGTAATCTTCCCGTCAGTGCATCTGTAATTACCGTCACAACGTCTCCAGACAGCAGACAGACACCACAGACCCAGCCTCATCGCATGGTCTTGTCTCACTGCCGTTATCATTCGCCCTGAAGAAGCGAAGATAGAGTGTGTCATTACAATAAGCCACTATTGCCTTCTACACAGTAACAGACCACTTCATCAGTAAGACACCTGCCTGTCTGCGAAATAACGTTTAACCAATAAGCCATATATCTGACAGCGTAAATACGTAGGTCTTATTCCTAATGCCTGGTGTCCTTAAGAAAAGGGAATGAATGATTATGAATCTGTCACTCATGATTTTACCGAAAAGGCCTATTCTGACTATATATAGTCAGCAAGGTGGCGTCGCTAAAGTTTCAAACAATGACTGACGGCGTAAACACCACGGAGTGTCGACAAAAGCTTTTTGGTAACGGTACGTCAAACGTCGTGTCAACGTTGACGATACCTAAACATTAACACATGCAAGTCAACATTTTAAATGTAGTTTCACCGTTTAAAAAATCGAATTAGTCGTGTTTGAGCGTCTGCACAAATCATTTGGTGGAGCTTATAGTTCATGTTCGCGAGATGTGACACATTCGATGCAGTGGTCAAAATGTCTTGTGACATGTATATTTCCAGATGAACAACAGCATAACACAACTCGAAATTGACGTGTGTATAATTTTTATCGACAAGATTCTTCAGTGTAATCCGAAAATAATATCTGCTTAGTTTAGCTTGAACTACTATCATAAAAGTTAAAAGTCCAAGGAACAGACATGTAGGTCAGGCAATCAAACATTGTTTTGGAATAGACCTAAATGAAACATCACAATCTACTGATACTTAGCATGCCACAAAGGAATCAGCAGGGAATTATAATTGACCTGTTTTTTCCGTAGATAATGCTTTGCCTGTGGTAATGTAGATGTGCTCTTTCAAGCCATATCCGCAGTACTTGATTTCAATGACAGCCCAAGGTTGCAACTAGCAAATTAGCTTTGAGACTTGCAATATTATCCTCAAACTACTCACGGGGGTACTTTTTAGTGTCGCATTGCGTCTTGGGCCAGCTGTTCAATGACCCCAATTATACAAGTGCAATGTATTCAAGGTGGCCCTTGACACGTGGTCGTAAGATAAAGTTGATGTTGTGATGGGTGCCCCAGTTGTCAGATGGATCTGATGTAGTTATGATGTCAGAAATTCAGGTTAATGCTACAATCATCTTGAAATAAATAGGGGGCATCATGTCTCAAGAAATTACATATTTGCAGTTTATATTACGACTAAAACTTTTGCGAGATTGCAATTTTCATACACATGCGCGAACATTTTATGAAATCACAACCTATATTTTGCACAAAATCGAAAAAAATGTTTGTCTGTTGTAGACAATTTTATTTGATTAAGAATTGCATTTTGTAAGGAAGAACAGCGTCATGGTCAATATTTCCCGTAGCCAAATAATATGTTTTAGGTTATTGAGTGACATTGTTTAGATTTTACTTTAACATATCAAGTAAAAGGCAGTTTACTTTGAATATTAGGGTTAGATTGATACATGTATATTCCATGCAAACGCTTACATCAATGAACCAATAGGAGTACGACTAGGCCACACTATCATAACGTAATATTTGTTTTCTCCAACTGGATATATTCGTCTTCATCGTGAGGAGTTGACAAAGGCGGTACACGGGTGGCCCAGTCGTCTGAGGCGCCGCCAGAAACCTATGGTCGCGGTTTCGAATCTCGGTTAGCCTCGATCTTCTTTCTAGGTCTGTTAGCATGCACGCTCGTGGTTTTCACAAAGCGTATAGGTTTGAGACCTGCATTACCTCGGGCTTGACACGCCGCGATATGAATGAAATACTGTTCAAAGCGGCGTTGAACCATCATACTCACTCACTCAGTCACAAGTCAAAGGTGAACTGCAAAAACTCATGGTTCAGCCTGAGGTGTCAAAAACGACATTTGAAATTTTAAACAGTGAGTGAGTATGGTTGTTTGCCGTTTTAGCAGTACTCACGGCGGGGGACACAACAAATGGGCTTCACACATTGTACCCATGTCGGGAATCGAACCTGGGTCTTCGACGTGACGAGCGAACGCTTTAACCACAAGGCTACCCGACCGCCCCCGAATCTTCAGGTGGCAAATCCATACAAGCAGACAAATACCGAATTGATTGTCCATTAACACACTAATTCACGTGGTTTTGTTCAATGAAAACAGTTTCAATGGCTTTGTACCTATCACTCATTCAGGAGACCCAATGTCTGCTCAAGGGACCAATACATGAGTTATTGCCGCTGTCGGTATACAGACAGAGCCGATGTCGATCTGCCGGATTAGTTGTATATATGCTTGTAATCTTTAGTTGGTTCTCTGCAGACCTGGGAATTTGCTGGCTTTATTAGATGAGATGCGTGTCCATCAAACCCTATCTTTAACCTTACATGTTGAATCCATCAATGAATTGGGTAATTCACAACGTCTGTGCTTCAGGATACTTATGTCCTTGAAAGGAAACAATAATTATATTCAATCTGTAATTGACCACTGCACTGTGACTACTTGTGTTATCCACTTGTCAACAGTGTACAGTACACTACGGTTATAACGCACTCGATGGGACGGCTAATTTTAGTTCGTAATAACCGTAGTTCGTTATAAGCATACATACAGCATATATACAACAAATGGTTGGGACTAAAAACAGTTCTTTATATCGGTCAGTTCGTTATAAGCATGTTAGAAACGTAATTTACTGTATCTTTAATAGCTGTATGCCATGAGTTCATTGTCTGTCCACTTGTAACATCTAATTATCATCAGTGTCTCTTTAATTGCTCTATATCATGAACTTCATTGTCTAGCCACGTGTATAATCCTCTTGTCAAAAGTGTCTCTGTTACTGTGCCAGTGTCAACTAGGGCTTCATCAAGCACACTCATTAAATTACAGGCTACAACTACTGAACAAAATAATACTAATAAATACTGATTATTCAAACTGAATATCTTTGGATGTGACTGTCCGTGGCCCCTGGACATCTGGACGTCTGTGTCCGTAATTGTCCCAAAGACCTGACTATATATGTTAGATTATCCCAGACCCCTGAACATCTATGTCTGTAATAGTCCAATGGCTTGGAATATCTGTATCTGTTTATTTTTCACAGAGCCCTGAATATCTGTCTGTAATTATCACGTAGCCATGAATATCTGCCTGTAATTATCACCCAAACCTGAATATATGTGTCTGTATTAGTCCCAAGGCCATGAATATATTTCTGTAATTGTCCCAGGAACCTGAATATCTGCCTGAAGTTGTGCCAAAGCCCTAAATATCTGTGTCAGTATTGTCACAAAGCCTTTTATATCTATGTGTCTGTAATACCTTATTATATGTCTCTGTGTGTAATAGTCCTAGGGTTTTGAATATTTGTGTCCGTATATTTTTCACAGAGTCCTAAATAGCTGTCTGTAATTATCACAAAGCCCTGAATATTTGTGTCTGTATTTGTCCCAGGGTCCTGAATATATCTCTGAAATTGTCCCAAAGCCCTGAATATATGTGTCTGTTATTGTCCCAAAGCCCTGGATATCTGTATCTGTTATTATCCCAAAGCCCTGAATATCTGTGTCTGTTATTGTCCCAAAGCCGTAAATATATGTGTCTGTTATTGTCCCAAAGCCGTAAATATATGTGTCTGTAATTGCCCCAAAGCCCTGAACATATGTTTCTGTTATTGTCCAAAAACCCTGAATATATGTGTCTGTTATAGTCCCAGAGCCCTGAATATCCTTGTCAGACCATTAAAAGCATGACAGTCAAAATATATGTACAATTCAACTTCACCTTAACAAGCTCCTTAATAGCATAGTTAAGTGGGGTAGACTAGTCTAAATAGTTAGTTCACGAAGCGACACCTCCACATCCTAAAATTGGCGCAATATCTGAAGCCCTAATTCCATGACTTGCTATTTTTTTAGATCTTGGCATTCACACATGGCGTCTTACAAGTGGTAGAGGTCCTAGCAAGGGAGTAGAGTGGTAAAGAGTAGTAAAGAGTGGTATAGTTTGTGTAAGATCTAGCGATGTGGCGTCTACATGCTGGAAACCGGTAGAAGTCAGGGGGCAGGAACCAATAAATTAGCAGACTATGTAACAGGTACTAACAAACCTACAGTGTTGACGATCGACCCCGTTCAGGGTCAACGACAAGAGTTCGGGATCGATTGGTCCGAAACCAAGCTCTATCAAATCGATCTCAAACAGCGAAATCTACTTTCAAGATACTGGAGAACGAGTTACGGGTCAGACGGCCACGTGTTGTGTCGCCCTTGTGATAATGCCAAGAGACGACAACGTTGTACACAACGTTAAAGCTGGGTAATCGTCGCTGGTCATGTGTCATGGTTTCAAATGAGTCCCGATTCGCTTTGTACTTCCTTGATAGGCGTGGCCGTGTCTGGTGATGTCGAAAAGAACGTCATGCCAATGTGAACCTGAGACCACTTGACAGATTTGGCGGTGGATCGGTTATAGTTTGGGGTGGCTTCACTACTACTGAGCGAATCTCACTCCATATTGAGCAAGGAAGGGCAACTGGACACTACCATGGAGACGACGTACTGACACCCTTTGTTGTCCCGTTTGCGAGGCGTGTAGGTCGACGTTTGTCTTTCAGGACGACAACGCTCGTGCTCACTGTGCACGAATCGTCATTATTCACCCTAAATAGCACAAAATCCATAGCATACCATAGCCTGCAATGGGCCAAGACATTTCCACCATTGAACACGTCTGGGGCACGATAGGGAGACGTGTGCGTCAACGTCATAGGCGGCCGGTTACGTTGGCCGAACGTGGCCAGGCTCTACAGGAGTATGACAGACTTGTCAAATTGCCATTGGGAGACCCATACGCATTATGTCTCGTCGAGAATGAATGTTTGACAAATCGTGGCGGTAATTCGCGCTTCTGATCCTAAAATGTCAGCTTTGACATTTTCAATCTTACACCGATTGTCCTTCAAGATCGATGGCGGTCATAACATCTCCTGTCATACCTCACTACCGTTTGGAATTTGTTTCCAAATTCGTTCATTATTATCATATAATTATAACTAGAAACTTATATCTCATACAATTTTGGAAATTTTAGGTTGTTGGCGAGTACCCTATCCTTTTTTAAGAGGAATTCAGGTCTGTGATACGGCTTCTCGATTCTTCAATTGGCCAATCCGTGCTTCCGAGAGCACCTGTTAGCACACGGTACTGCAACCTCCATTCTTCAGACTGAGCCTAAGACAAATAGAGTTAATTTCCATTGACTTGTTCTGTATATACGCGCACATATATTAATTATTTAACACTCAAATACAAACACACACACTAACACTAACACACACACACACACACACACACACACACACACACACACACACACACACACACACCCACACACACACACACACACACACACACACACATATCTTCATCTTCTTAAAACTTACGTTTTATCACACCATCGTACTTTTTCAACAGTTTTGTCTATTGAGTGCATTGAACACCCAATAGCTAACATAGTCGTTATCAGATGTTGGCAGATTATTCCAATTCTTCTTTTCCAGGCCCTTTGGTAAAGTCAATAACCGATGAATGTAAATAGTTACAAGACAACAGCCTGCAAATATCAAGATGTTTTTTTGCCAGTGCTTTCGAATCCTCCGGCCAATACTTTTGCAAAGACATGACATGAGACAAATATTAAAAGCAATTTGATACCGCCAAATAACATTGGACGTGGGATCTATCGCAAGCTTTTATGATAGGATCGTGATCATCCATGTGAAAGGATTAGAAAACGTTCGTTTATAATTTCGTTCAAGGGTTCCCTGAGTTTCAGTCCCCATAATGATGTAATTAAAATGTCTTCAGTGTGTCTCTGGGTGTATTTTTCAAGCACATGAAAAGAAAGATGAAAGAAGCGACCAGAATAGAAGCCACTTCACCTCGATATTTTATCAATTGCTGAGTCAGTGCCTTTGTAGTCTGATCTTGTAATGCGGATAATAACAGGTTGGTGTGCAACTGAAACTGGGATGTGACAGAACAATTAATATGAAAAGAGAAACATCCTTTACTTTATTTGAATAATATATAATGTTACATATTGATTCACAAATTGAAACGCGAAACTTAACCAAGGTATTGGTTCGTGCAAAAGCATCCTGTGAAATCAGTAAATAACCACGAAAAAACAATGAATAATTAACCCATTGTATTGCAACACACAGGATTAGGTTTACAATACAAGTCAATACAATGGGTCAAATATGTGGCATCAGCAATAAATAACAGGTCATAGTTCACAAGACAGTGCTCTCACAATGTCAAAAAATTGTTAGTTAAATGTCTTGAATGAGACAGTTGTTGCAGTTGTTTTCTGTTCTTGAATCCAGGAAACAGTGATGGAAGCAGGCAGAAAGGTCGGTGATTTTAGATAGATATTCGTCCCCACTAGGCACGTAGATAATTCGAAATTTGAGTCATATCGCAGAAGGCCTCAAATTGTCTCGCTTTTAAACAGGTTCTACCAGCCTTCCAGAAGCTTTTACCTCGCGAAGCAACTCTAATCGGTAGTCCGTCCCGGAAGTGAGTCCACAACTGTAAATCAGCTCTTCACGGCGGAGCTCTGTTTACCAGTAGGGTAACGAAGGTGTCTTGCGCTGGGGCTGAGCTTGGACTGTAAACAACTAAGGGAGATCTCTCAATCTGCTGCAACCATCAGAAGTTAACTAACAGTATATCTACTGTCACATAACACTCTCCGCCCTTCAAGAGAAGAAAGTTGGATCACATTGAATTTGTTTTAAGAAAAACTCCAAGGACAACGGGATTTACATATGACACATTATTCCACTTGTTAAATGAACATGAAATACTCTTCAAAAAAAGAAACGCATATAGGCCAACGTTGAAAAAACGTCTGTGTTCATTTAAATGTGCATTTTTCTTTTTATCTGATTGACACAAGGATGACACTCGGCAATGGGATGTTCTGTAGACATAATGGCAATACTGATTGTCCTGTCACAAGACATCTTTGCACATGAGGAGGCGTTCCGATCAGTACCTGATTCGACCACTGTGTGCTGTTATCACTGCTCCTTGGCACAGAAAATACGTCTACGGATTCTGTCCTGTGGAATTCTCCATTCTACCTGCAACGCGTTAGGGGGTTGTGCAAGTGTCTGTGGCGTATGTTGACGTTGACGTACACGTCTATGGAGTTCATCCCACAAATGCTGTACTGGGTCCAGATTGGGATTCTGACGTTTGCATTATGGAGGTAGTCAACAGTGACACGATCTGTGTGTGATGTTCATGTTGAAACAATTCCCTCTGTCAGTTAATAATTGGAAGGTGACGTTGAAGGATTTAGTAATTTAATCTGTAATTTATCTGGTACTTGTTAAATTTCTTTAAACAATAACAAAGATTTGTTGTGAGAATACAACGCTAATGTCAGTCTGGTGCTTTCAAGACGAGTATGGCTTGTACTCTGACAAAACCTTGGAATATTTCTAGAAGCGGGGTAAAACCTCTCTCATAATATAGCTTCTATTTTTGCATTGGTCGTTAGTGCCTGGCCTTTACAACACAACATGTGCCTTAGCAAATTCAAATGGCAAGATTTATAGTCAATTTTGGCCTGTGGTAGTTTCTCAAAGAAGCCAAGTATTCTATTCAGATGATCGGCCCACTCCATAGAATGCCTGATAATGTCTCTATACCTCGCAGGTTGGAAGTGACACTTGATGAGGCGTTGAAATGAAGCCGGTGCACTTTGTTACCCTCTGTTTGGGGCGAAATTGTCATGAATTCACCCTGTTAAGAAATGAACTACTTCCGAGAGATGAAAAGTTTCAAGAAAAGAATGGTCCATGAAAGTACAAACAAGATTTGTTTGTTTGTTTGTTGTTTAACGCCGCCCCAGCAATATTCCAGCTATATGACGGCGGTCTGTAAGTAATCGAGTTTGGACCAGACAATCCAGTGGCTGACATCATGAGCATCGATCGATCATTTGTGGTATTGAAATCTCTTGTGAGATATTGTCAGCAAATAACGAGTCACAACACACGGAGAAGTATACCTGTAATTTATCTCTGACGAGATTCAGTGCGCTCTGAAGTATTTGGCTCGATGCTAACATACGAAGCAGCCAAAATGTTGAATCCACGCTTAGTCATTTTTTTGGACACCAACTTTCACCATGTCTGTATGTAAATCCCCACATTATAGATGTGGACAAGTAACTCCACCCATACCCTCTAATAAAACATATGTGTCCGCAGAAGACACTTCCGAAAATGGCAGGAAGCCCTCTTCCAGTAAAGACGGGAGTGCCTATGCGTGTCCCCCTAAAATGTAATGTGAATTAACTCCTTGAAGTGAAACGAAAACTTTCGAAATGAAAGTACTCCTCCCAAACAGCAGAGGACTTTGGTAGCTGAACACCCCAAACATAATCATCCTAACTTGTAGTCTTAATGACATTTCAAATAGGAACTGGAAATTCACAAAAGCATGGGGAGAGGGTTGTGATTCATGTTTTGCCTTCTGTATACGACATGCTGAAATGAAATGTGGCAATGTGTACATCTAACACCTGGCGAAAAATCTGAATCCTCTTTCGAACCAACTAGAGCATCTGATTTCCCAGGGAATTAACTACCCGAGCACGTCTGAACAGGAGTAGCTGACCTTTCTTGGTCTGAATTACACGACTTGAAAGTACCCTGTCCATTCCTCTGAGAATACCCATACTCCCGGAAAAAACCTTTGTAAGTCACCAAGTAGTTATATATAATCACCTGCCAACTGATCTACCTTCTGTCAAATAAGTGCACAAACTGCTTGAAATCTTCCAACAAACAAGCAGCTTTAATCTAGGCCAACACCCTTTGACAGAAATCTGTCAAACAAAGCGTCCTTTTCCCAATCAACTCAACATAAGTATCATCACCAATTCTCTTCGACTGCCTAAAGTTTTGCCTGTATGCCTCAGTGAACTGTTAAGTTTCGAAATAACTTGTTTTAACTTGAACTGACACGAAGTTGTAGTAAAAGAAAACATCCCTTTTCTTAAAGGGTGGACCAAGCTGAAACCAATTTCTTGTCACATCAAAGAAATTATTTCTATTTTGCAATTCCAACTCTCTCATATTGAACTTTCTCTTCTCAATTTCTTTCAACATTATCTCTTCTTTTTCTTAATGAATTTCTAGTTCTGTCAAACTATACTTCTATTTTTTGTTATCTATGAACTCCATTTTCAGTTTTTTCAATACAAAATTTCTGATTTGTCCTCTGATACGACCAAAAAACTCCTCCTCAACCACATATTCCACAACAATCTCCTTAATTTCACTTTTTGATACTGAATGACTGGCAGCGAGAAAATAATATACTCAGCATCAAAAGTTCCTGTGACACGACATAAAACAAGACCCTCATCAAAGTAGACGCATACACCTGAAAGAATTCATATTATCAAACACACAATGGACCAGAAAAAACAAGTTTACACATTTAATGTCACAGAAAAGACGTTATGACAAGTTAAAGATACAAGAACAGAATTGTCAATTCACACGTCAGTATCGTGTTTGTCCCCCTATAGCTTGGATGCAACTAATGCATCTCCTTCGTATTGAACGGGTCAAACGTCCAACACAGTATTGTGGGATGACATCCCCCATATCTTCACCAGCCTGTCTCTCCGTCCCTGCACTGTAGTCGGAGCACGTGGTAAACGTCGGAGACGGCGGTCCATTACATCCCACGTTTTCAAATGGAGAAAGATCTGGATAGCGAGCACGTCATGGGATCACATTCACATTGTTCCGTCCAAGTTCTTGTTAAACAATCCGGGCTATATGGGGTCGGGCGTTGAAAAATGCTCAAAATTCATGCTGAAAAACCATGCCAGGTCCATGTTTTGGGGTTTTGGGGTTTTTTTTACATTTTTTATTCCTTTCAAAGGTTTGTACATCAGGTTCCAAGGTTGTACAGTAGGTTTAATCAATTGTAGTGAACATACGTTACATTGATGTACACTTATTTGTGTGTGCACTTATTTGATATATATCACAGATGGGTGGTTCGAATCCAACGATCTTGACGGACGCTCGTAACGGGGCCTGGTGCTTTTTGTTTGGTCTCTGCAATGTTTGTTTGTCCAAATGATGATTTAGTAAAAGTTTATTTTTGTCAAATCCAAATATAACTGAGTATTTGGTAAGTGAGATCCTAGTATTGATATCAAGGTTTAAAAAGGTTTCCAGTTTGCTCCAAAAGTGTTTTACATATTCACATTCCCAATATACATGTATAAGGTTTTCACAAATTAAATCACAAAAGGAGCAAATATCATTATCAACTAGTTTCATTTTTAATAATTTTGGTGTAAATTATTCTATGGATAAACTTAAATTGAAAGTCAATCAATTTAGTATCTTCAGTACATTTTCTGAAGTTTGAATAAACTTCTTTCCATGGAATATCATCGTCAAAAAGTAACTACTATTTTCCATTTACTAAGGGTGGTTTTGTCATTGTAATTAGTCTATCATAAAAGTACCTAGATCCTTGAACGGGTACTAATATATCCCTCAATTGTGGACTGAGATTTAAGTCCATGTTGATTCAGACGCAATCGGCGGTGATTGTTGGTCAGAATTGGGCGTCTGGCTGCTCTCCTGGCAACAATCCCGTAACGTCTGAGATGGCGAGGTGCAGTCTGTGCCGATATTCGACAAAGGGATGGTTGTCGCAGTGATTGTTGCAGGCTGGAACCGATGTCGCAGATGGGTGGTTCGAATCCAACGATCTTGACGGACGCTCGTAACAGGGGGGCCGGCGCTTCTTGATTGGTCTTGTTCGCTGCCACCGCTGCCATAACGTCCAAATGGTGTTTCTGTGCACGTTCCATCGCCTAGCAACTTCACGCTGTGACGTTCCAGACTGTAGCATACCAATGGCTACCAAGCGGTCAATTTCAAATAGGCGTGGCATCTCCAAACTTTAAATAATGATTTAAATGTGATGTTTTTCCGGGTTGCAGTTGTCAAGACAAGCAGACACAATGCATACCGAATCCCTACAACACGCATGTGTTTATACCCCGGTTTACATCATCAACTGGACCCGTGAAGGTCCGGGGTAGAATAGCTCTTCAGCAACCAATGCTTGTCGTAAATGGCGACTAACGGGATCGGGTGGTCAGGCTCGCTGACTTGGTTGATGCATGTCATCGATCCCAATTGCGTGGATCGATGCTCATGATATTAATCACTGGATTGTCTGGTCCAGACTCGATTATTTACAGACCGCCGTCATATAGCTGGAATATTGCTGAGTGCGGCGTTAAACAACAAACCAACCAATTTAAACACCAGAAAGGTGTTTCTTGTATGCAACCAATTGGAAAGGGGTGGCACAGGAACTTTTCTTGATGAGTATAGCACAGAAAACGGTTCGTACAGAACTAGATTGTGAAATCAGAAAATAACCACAAAAGATAGAGAATAGTAAATGTTTGTTTTGCTGACTATAGTCAACCCAAGCAATACTCCTGCCATGCAACGGCAACTGGTAAACAATCAAGTCAGGACCGGCAATCCAGTGATCATATGTATGAACCGTGATCCACGACGTCGGGGTACGTCACCAAGCATAAACATCCGATCCACGAAAGTAAGTGCGAGTGAGTATTGACTGATTGATTGATTGATTGTTGTTTAACGCCGCACTCAGCAATAGTACAGCTATATGACGGCGGGCTGTAAATTATCAAGTCTGGACAAGGCAATCCAGTGATTGATATCATGAGCATCGATCCACGCAATTGGGATACGATGACAAGCATCAACAAAGTCAGCGAGCCTGCGAGTGAATCTAGAGTTTGGACATTTCATTTACATGGAATAGCGTCGCGCAACATGTCATATTTAATACATTCCTCTGAATGTCTACCATACAAATTCTGTAATAACTTAACCATATCTCTGCTCCTGAGCAAAATGTGTCTTTCCATGAAAATAAAACAAAATGCACATGGACAGTGCCAATATCAAACATCATAATAACGGAACAGAATAAACAGAATAACCAGTCTCAGAAACCGATTTACTTGGCGCCAAACGCATAACAGTGGTGAACGTTATATGAATGGGTCACTGAAAATCAGTGCTGAAACGAGTAAGCATGTCCAGCCTCACCGGTAGCACCCGCCATTCGCACCGGTTTCATAACAACATCATTCTGCCTATATATACATGAACAATGTCTAAGAGAAATGTTATTTTCGATGTATTTTATATTCTTATAGTCTTTATTTTCACAACAATCACAGAATACCTTACCGAGAAACATGTTAGTGTTGGGATAATGGCATTAAAAATGTCAGCGGAAAATGCAACACAAGCATGTTTGTGTTATTTAAGAACACCTATCAACTTACCTCTTGATTTGATTTATGTCTTCAGCCAGTGATTACCCCGAGTTTTAGTGTATGGTCAGGGCATACCTCACTGAAAATGGGCATTTCAAATTTCTTATTCATCACTATTTGATAGTGATTCATAAATACATGCTCAAGATACAGTCGGTGGTATCGTGCAATCGACTCTGCTTTTTTCTGCAGATATTTCTTATGAATATGGAAAGGGTTTGTCGTTTTTATGTATGTATAGATTTTAACTCACTCACTCACTCACTCAATCACTCACTTAACACCAAGTCTCATAATCTATCTTGAATTTGGAAAAGAACTACTGCATATTAAATGTAAAAACGCATTATCAATATTTTGGTGTAAAATTGCAACAAATAACGAAATCCGAAAATTTACAAACATTTTACACCAGTTTATCACTCTTGATGGACCCCATAGTGATGATAAATTCTCGTGGATTGTTGTTGGAGTTGGGTTTTATAAAAACTTAATGGTTGTGGACTTACAAATATCTTTGATAACCCGTTTATATGTTCCACACAATGGCTGGCTTCAAAGGTGGAAGAATTTTTTAAAGATCAATATCTGCGCAAAACTGGCGGGGCTCTATTATGTTATAGAAATTTTTATAGGGTTTTTACTTCGAAGAATCTATGGAATCTTTGTCTTTTGAAAAGTATCTTTTTCACCCAACAATGTATATTATCCTATTCTCAACTTTAGAACTAATAATGATAACTTGCCCAACTTGATGAATGACTTTCAATCTGTTTTGTCTTTCTCCCATTTTGACTGTTCCAACTTCTCCTAGAAACAGGGGCGGTAGGTAGTAATTGGCCTGGGGGACGGACACTTAGAAAAGAAGACGTCTTATGTTGGAGCTAATGACACGATGCTCGACATGAAACGGAAATCTACGACTGGAAATTATCCCTCTTGTCACATAGAATCCCGAAACAGTTACAGTTTCAGCCGCTTAAGATGGTATTTCGATGTATTAAACCAGCAAAGTGACAACAGTTTTATTTTCTATCTCGTTTGTCTGAGGCTACAATCCAATAACCCACGTCCCCTGTGTAGCGCCACCTCTGTCCGCTTCTCTGTTGGAAAGGGCATCCCGCTTTATTGGCGTCTGGGAAGTAATATAGGAATGAAATATACGAAATTCAATCAGTTAAACACATATATGTTTCAACTTTGCTTGGGGCGTTAGGAATACATCTAGAATGTCTGACACCCACAGTGTCTATTAATACTGTATGTTGCTTCGTGAGACGTCTGTCAGACGATCGCTGTGTCCCTGTCGGCACCATCGATATAGCTCTCGTTACATGTAGCTTTATGGGCCGATTCCCAGTGAACAACTGGCATGGGTTGTTTGACGCTGCACTCTGCATAATTCAAGCCATGTGACGGCGATGTTTAAGTACTCGAGACCGGGTCAGACAATTCAGTGATGGATATCATGAGAATCGATCCATTCAACTGGGATACAATGACATGCATCAGCTAAATCAGCGAGCCTGACCACCCGATCCCGTTAGTCGCCTCTTTCGACAAGCAAGGTTTGCTGAAGATCAATTCTAACCCATATCTTCACGGTTTACTAGTGTAAGAAGAGTCGACACGAACCAAGGCCTTGGTATTTTGTATTGGGTTCGCTTCCTTGTTTGCTAAGATGCATATAAAACAAGGTAGCGATGTTCAGATCCGAGTTGGCTTTTTTGTGTGCAAAGATTGGATTTAAAGCAAAACTATGATATTCAGTCCCTGGTTCGCTTCCTGGTGTGCTAAGACTGGATACAAAGCAAAGTCGTGATGTTCAGTATCAGGTTCGCCTCCTGTTGTGCTAAGACTTGGTTCAAAGCGAAGTTGTGATGTTCAGTGTAAGGTTCGCTTCCTGGTGTGCTAAGACTGGGTACAAAGCAAAGTCGTGATGTCCAGTAACAGGTTCGCTTCCTGGTGTGCTAAGATGGAATACAAAGCAAGGCCTTGATATTCAGTATCAGTTTCGCTTCCTGGTGCGCTAAGATGGGATACAAAGCAAGGCCTTGATGTTCAGTATCAGTTTCGCTTCCTGGTGTCCTGAGATGGGATACAAACCGAGGTCTTTATATTCAGTATCAAGTTCGCTTCCTGGTGTGCTAAGATGGGATACAAAGCAAGGCCTTGGTATTCAGTGTAAGGTTTGCTTCCTGGTGTGCTAAGATGGGATACAAAGCAAGGCCTTGATATCCAGTATCAGGTTCGCTCCCTGGTGTGCTGAGATGGGATACAAAGCAAGGCCTTGGTATTCAGTATCAGGTTCTCTTCCTGGTGTGCTAAGATGGGATACAAAGCAAGGCCTTTATGTTCAGTATCAGGTTCTCTTCCTGGTGTGCTAAGATGGGATACAAAGCAAGGCCTTGATATTCAGTATCAGGTTCGCTCCCTGGTGTGCTAAGATGGGATACAAAGCGAGGTCTTGATATTCAGTACCTGCTTCGAATGCAGGCTTTGTTGGGTCACACTAAGTTATGTTTATTCACGCTAATGTAGGTTCTGTGGGTTCACACTAATGTGATTTCTTTGCTTTCACTGGAGATTTCTTATGATTATGGAAATGGTTTTGTCGCTTTTATTTGCTTGCTTCTCGTGTAATGATGATGTCTGACTGACATCCCGCACTTCGTATTTCCTCATGCAATTACTGTTAGAGTTATGCGTCGCGGGCTGTGGTTTAGTCATAATATGGTTTATATATGTGGTCGTCCTTGGGGAATCACAACAGTGGTGGCTGCCTTGGATTGGCACGCATCTGTTCCGGGGTAATTCCCAGTATCTGCCCGGGTGTGTTAAACGCGAACGTTATGTTATCCCGTTAATACTGTGTACATATTCAATGCGACGTACACTCGTCACGGACACGTTATGGCTTTACAACAAGGAACACTTGTAATTACTTGCATCTCCACTTGTAGGTGTTCGTGTGGATCACTCTCGGTCCCTTTTAAGCACAGTGTAAGTCCCCGCCCCCACGCCACATGAAGTTAAAGCGAAACTTATAACCCATCTGTCAACGCGTATGCTGCTAGGGACATTAGCTTAGATTGAAGACGAAGAATACGAAGTCCAAACTTCTGTAGTCGGCAATAAAACAAACAAATACAATTGTTAACAGAAATATGTCGAGCGGAGATTCATACTCAACTACTACAAGTCAAGTCCAGCAAGCAGGTATATCCCACTCGAGGCTGTGCATACAGGTGCTGTCGGAATACCAGACTAACTAACGGTTGGTTGGTTGCTTTGTTGTTTAACGCCGCACCCAGCAATATTCCAGTTATTTGACGGCTGTCTGTAAATAATCTGGACCAGATAATCCAGTAATATATATATCATGAGCATCGATCCAGAGTAAAGATGTAAACATGTTTATACACTATTGGACAACAATGGACAGACGGAGAGACAATGGCGTTACCCTGGACATAGGACTTGATTTGATTACAGACACGGCCCAGGGGAAAATGGATTCAGGCTATACATGTCATAATGGGCAGTGCTGTGTTAAACAAATGTACCACTTACCGCTGTTACGCATGGATTACTTCATGTTAAATATTCCAGATTTTCTAAACCGTATGTACTCAACACTGTACAAAAGGGAAGTCGTTCAGACACTATAATTCTGTAAATATAATACGTTGTTCAGAGTGCTATGCTGAAACCTTAATGGGAACAGGGTTCGGTGGAAACTTGTATTGCTGCCAGCTAGTCTAAAGTCAGACCAAGCAATACTCCTGCAATACAACGGCCACTGGTAAACAATCAAGTCAGGACCAGACAATCCAGTGATCATATGTATGAACCGTGATCCACGACGTTGGGGTACGTCACCAAGCATAAACATCCGATCCACGAAAGTAAGTGCGAGTGAGTATTGACTGATTGATTGATTGTTGTTTAACGCCGCACTCAGCAATAGTACAGCTATATGACGGCGGGCTGTAAATAATCAAGTCTGGACCAGGCAATCCAGTGATATATATCATGAGCATCGATCCACGCAATTGGGATACGATGACATGCATCAACAAAGTCAGCGAGCCTGCGAGTGAATCTAGAGTTTGGACATTTCATTTAAATGGAATAGCGTCGCGCAACATGGCATATTTGATAAATTCCTCTGAATGTCTACCATACAAATTCTGTAATGACTTAACCATGTCTCTGCTCCTATGCAAAATGTGTCTTTCCATGAAAATAAAACAAAATGCACATGGACAGTGCCAATATCAAACATCATAATAACGGAACAGAGTAAACAGAATAACCAGTCTCAGAAACCGATTTACTTGGCGCCAAACGCAAAACAGTGGTGAACGTCATATGAATGGGTCACTGAAAATCAGTGCTGAAACGAGTAAGCATGTCCAGCCTCACCGGTAGCACCCGCCATTCGCACCGGTTTCATAACAACATCATTCTGCCTATATATACATGAACAATGTCTAAGAGAAATGTTATTTTCGATGTATTTTATATTCTTATAGTCTTTATTTTCACAACAATCACAGAATACCTTACCGAGAAACATGTTAGTGTTGGGGTAATGGCATTAAAAATGTCAGCGGAAAATGCAACACAAGCTATGTTTGTATTATTTAAGAACATCTATCAACTTACCTCTTGATTTGATTTATGTCTTCAGCCAGTGATTACCCCGAGTTTTAGTGCATGGTGAAGACATACCTCACTGAAAATGGGCATTTCAAATTTCTTATTCATCACTATTTGATAGTGATTCATAAATACATGCTCAAGATACAGTCGGTGGTATCGTACAATCGACTCTGCTTTTTTCTGCAGATATTTCTTATGAATATGGAAAGGGTTTGTCGTTTTTATGTATGCATAAATTTTAACTCACTCACTCACTCACTCAACACCAAATTTCATGATCTATATTGAATTTGGAAAAGAACTAATGCATATTAAATGTAAAAACGCATTATCATATTTTGGTGTAAAATTGCAACAAATAACGAAATCCGAAAATTTACAAACATTTTACACCAGTTTATCACTCTTGATGGACCCCATAGTGATGATAAATTCTCGTGGATTGTTGTTGGAGTTGGGTTTTATAAAAACTTAATGGTTGTGGACTTACATAATTCTTTGATAACCCGTTTATATGTTCCACACAATGGCTGGCTTCAAAGGTGGAAGAATTTTTTAAAGATCAATATCTGCGCAAAACTGGCGGAGCTCTATTATGTTATAGAAATTTTTATAGGGTTTTTACTTCGCGGAATCTATGGAATCTTTGTCTTTTGAAAAGTATCTTTTTCACCCAACAATGTATATTATCCTATTCTCAAATTTAGAACTAATAATGATAACTTGCCCAACTTGATGAATGACTTTCAATCTGTTTTGTCTTTCTCCCATTTTGACTGTTCCAACTTCTCCTAGAAACAGGGGCGGTAGGTAGTAATTGGCCTGGGGGACGGACACTTAGAAAAGAAGACGTCTTATGTTAGAGCTAATGACACGATGCTCGACATGAAACGGAAATCTACGACTGGAAATTATCCCATTTGTCACATAGAATCCCGAAACAGATACAGTTTCAGCCGCTTAAGATGGTATTTCGATGTATTAAACCAGCAAAGTGACAACAGTTTTATTTTCTATCTCGTTTGTCTGAGGCTACAATCCAATAACCCACGTCCCCTGTGTAGCGCCACCTCTGTCCGCTTCTCTGTTGGAAAGGGCATCCCGCTTTATTGGCGTCTGGGAAGTAATATAGGAATGAAATATACGAAATTCAATCAGTTAAACACATATATGTTTCAACTTTGCTTGGGGCGTTAGGAATACATCTAGAATGTCTGACACCCACAGTGTCTATTAATACTGTATGTTGCTTCGTGAGACGTCTGTCAGACGATCGCTGTGTCCCTGTCGGCACCATCGATATAGCTCTCGTTACATGTAGCTTTATGGGCCGATTCCCAGTGTACAACTGGCATGGGTTGTTTGACGCTGCACTCTGCATAATTCAAGCCATGTGACGGCGATGTTTAAGTAATCAAGGACGGGTCAGACAATTCAGTGATGGATATCATGAGAATCGATCCATTCAACTGGGATACGATGACATGCATCAGCTAAATCAGCGAGCCTGACCACCCAATCCCGTTAGTCGCCTCTTACGACAAGCAAGGTTTGCTGAAGATCAATTCTAAACCGGATCTTCACGGTTTACTGGTGTAAGAAGAGTCGACACGAAGCAAGGTCTTGATATTTTGTATTGGGTTCGCTTCCTAGTTTGCTAAGATGTATATAAAACAAGGTAGCGATGTTCAGATCCGAGTTGGCTTTTTTGTGTGCCAAGATGGGATTTAAAGCAAAACTATGATATTCAGTCCCTGGTTCGCTTCCTGGTGTGCTAAGACTGGGTACAAAGCAAAGTCGTGATGTTCAGTATCAGGTTCGCCTCCTGTTGTGCTAAGACTTGGTGCAAAGCGAAGTTGTGATGTTCAGTATAAGGTTCGCTTCCTGGTGTGCCAAGACTGGGTACAAAGCAAAGTCGTGATGTTCAGTAACAGGTTCGCTTCCTGGTGTGCTAAGATGGAATACAAAGCAAGGCCTTGATATTCAGTATCAGTTTCGCTTCCTGGTGTGCTAAGATGGGATACAAAGCAAGGCATTGATGTTCAGTATCAGTTTCGCTTCCTGGTGTGCTAAGATGGGATACAAAGTGAGGTCTTTATTTTCAGTATCAAGTTCGCTTCCTGGTGTGCTAAGATGGGATACAAAGCAAGGCCTTGGTATTCAGTATCAGGCTCGCTTTCTGGTGTGCTGGACCCGTGAAGATTCGCGGTAGAATAGGTCTTCAGCAACCCATGCTTGTCGTAAAAGGCGACGAACGGGATCGGGTGGTCAGGCTCGCTGACTTGGTTGATGCATGTCATCGATCCCAATTGCATGGATCGATGCTCATGATATTAATCACTGGATTGTCTGGTCTAGATTGGATTATTAACAGACCGCCTTCATATACCCGGAATATTGCTGAGTGCGGCGTTAAACAACAAACCAAACCAAAACCAAATCCTGGTGTGCTGAGATGGGATACAAAGCAAGGCCTTGATATTTAGTATCAGGTTCTCTTCCTGGGGTGCTAAGATGGGATACAAAGCAAGGCCTTGGTATTCAGTATCAGGCTCGCTTCCTGGTGTGCTAAGATGGGATACAAAGCAAGGCGTTGATATTTAGTATCAGGTTCTCTTCCTGGTGTGCTAAGATGGGATACAAAGCAAGGCCTTTGTATTCAGTATCAAGTTCCCTTCCTGGTGTGCTAAGATGGGATACAAAGCAAGGCGTTGATATTTAGTATCAGGTTCTCTTCCTGGTATGATAAGATGGGATACAAAGCAAGGCGTTGGTATTCAGTATCAGGCTCGCTTTCTGGTGTGCTAAGATGGGATACAAAGCAAAGCCTTAATATTCAGTACCTGCTTCGAATGCAGGCTTTGTTGGGTCACACTAAGTTCTGTTTATTCACGCTAATGTAGGTTCTGTGGGTTCACACTAATGTGATTTCTTTGCTTTCACTGGAGATTTCTTATGGTTATGGAAATGGTTTTGTCGCTCTTATATGCTTGCTTCTCGTGTAATGAATATGTCTGACTGACATCCCGCACTTCGTATTTCCTCATGCAATTACTGTTAGAGTTATGCGTCGCAGGCTTAATTTAGTCATCATATGGTTTATATATGTGGTCGTCCTGGGGGAATCACAACAGTGGTGGCTGCCTTGGATTGGCACGCATCTGTTCCGGGGTAATTCCCAGTATCTGCCCGCGCGTGTTAAATGCGAACGTTATGTTGTCCCGTTATCACTGTGTACATATTCAATGCGACATACCCTCGTCACTGACACGTTATGGCTTTACAACAAGGAACACTTTTAATTACTTGCATCTCCACTTGTAGGTGTTCGTGTGGATCACTCTCGGTCCCTTTTAAGCACAGTGTAAGTCCCCGCCCCCACGCCACATGAAGTTAAAGCGAAACTTATAACCCATCTGTCAACGCGTATGCTGCTAGGGACATTAGCTCAGATTGAAGACGAAGAATACGAAGTCCAAACTTCTGTAGTCGGCAATAAAACAAACAAATACAATTGCTAGCAGAAATATGTCGAGCGGAGATTCCAATTCAACTACTACAAGTCAAGTCCAGCAAGCAGGTATATCCCACTCGAGGCTGTGCATACAGGTGCTGTCGGAATACCAGACTAACTAACGGTTGGTTGGTTGGTTTGTTGTTTAACGCCGCACCCAGCAATATTCCAGTTATGTGACGGCTGTCTGTAAATAATCTAGACCAGATAATCCAGTAATATAGATATCATGAGCATCGAGCCACAGTAAAGATGTTAACATGTATATACACTATTGGACAACAATGGACAGACGGAGAGACAATGGCGTTACCCTGGACATAGGACTTGATTTGATTACAGACACGGCCCAGGGGAAAATGGATTCAGGCTATACATGTCATAATGGGCAGTGCTGTGTTCGACAATGGTACCACTTACCGCTGTTACGCATGGACTACTTTATGTTAAATAGTCCCGATTTTCTAAACCGTATGTACTCAACACTGTACAAAAGGGAAGTCGTTCAGACACTATAATTCTTTAAATATAATACGTTGTTCAGAGTGCTATGCTGAAACCTTAATGGGATCAGGGTTCGGTGGAAACTTGTATTGGTGCCAGTCTATTCTGCTTTTACACATCTTCCTGATGCAATGCAGGCCAGCCTCTAGTTGTAACATTCACATAAAGGCAATACCGGAGAAACATTAGATAACTTTTAGCATTTCAGATTAACACGTCAAGCATTTTTATCTGCTTTAACATAGTAGACAGGTAATGCGGCCCTAAACGCAAAAAGAAATAACACATCAATATACATCAAATGTACCAAGAACACATGATAAATTTATTGGCAGACACAGTACATGGCAGGTTTCTGGAAGATGTCTTTATGGTGGCGTTAACGTCTTTGGCCATTGTTTTCTTAATGCTCTGACGTAGCTATTCAATCGTTCCGTGTACGTTGTTGCATTATCTGCCATAATCAGTAAATGATGCATAGTCAAGCACATAAAGCTGTTCACACCTTGATGCACATTGGGAAGAAGCGGATGTGCATATGTGTTTACATGGACAAACACATTTTGATATTTTATGAGCAAAAATCTTGAACTTCCTCATATACCCAATACCGATTGAGTGAATGAGTGAGTATGGTTCTACTCCTTTAACAATATTCAGGGAACATCACGGCGGGGGACACCAGAAATTGCTTCAAAATTGTACACATGTGGTGAATCGAACCTGGGTCTTTGGAGTGACGAGCAAATGCTTTAACCACAAGGCTATCCCACCGCCCTCACCGGATTGAAGATATATTGGTATTTAGTAGGTCCAGTAGGATTTGGGGGATTGTTCTGAAGGCAGCCTGTTGAGAAATGGAACACAGTGAAACAACAGCCATTCGGGTGGCACCTTGTCAATCATAATCACCTGGACGTCATCTCTCCATATAACTAATGTCTCAGAATGTACATGTATGTACGTGTTATAAGCGTTAACTGTCCGTAAATGCAGTCTGGAATACGGTGTTACGCTGCAACGATATTCAACAGTACATTTTCATGTATCGTGTTTATCGTTTTTTTCTGAATAAATTATGCATGTTACAGGTCAGTAATACCTCAGATAGGTTACATACCTGATCAGACCGGTGACAATCTAGATATGCTTCAAACTGGTGCTGTCTGTATGGCTCAATGTATGTACAGCCGCTATATAGTTAGTGAGTGAGTGAGTTTGGTTTAACGACGCTTTTAACAGTATTCCCGTTATATCACGGCGTGTCAGCTTAACGTGGGAGGAAAGCCCGAAAGGATGCAGATCTCAGACGTTTACCACTTCGGTGAAACCCACGAGAACGGGTTTGGTGCTGAGAAAACTAGAAACATAATCGGGGCGAACCCGAATTCGAACAATCATCGGGTTCTGGCGTGCCCAAGGGACGCAAATCTGCACAGAGATTTGCGGCGCCTTAGACGACCGGGCCACCCGTGCCTCCTGCGGCTGTATAGAAGTTGATTCGTTAAAATAATGAGGTAAATTGGATGTCGAATAACTCAAGTGACAGACATGTTCAGAAGAACCTGTGCTTTTTATTACATCACATATACATAAAGCCAATGATGTTCTCTTGATATAATATGCAAGTGAAATGACTTTCTTCCTAATGGCATATTCCCTGCTACATATATCATTCACACACACGCAGGGGGCAGCTCGGAAGAATGGCGACAACTTTATCCGTGCTACTGCATAACTAAACCGTCAATTTCCAAGTAGAACGTAACGAAAATGTGTCCTGGAGTTTCAGGGAGTTCCGTTTGTCAAACATTCGAAACGGAACGTGTAAACGAAAAGAAAGGTTTTTGCTGCGCAGTGTGTGTCATTTTGTGATTTTGACTACTGTGCTTTCATTGTAGTGCTTGATGTTGGTGCACATTAATCGCCGCTTTTCACATTGGGTCAGTCCGATTAGGGTTGACAGATTTAATGTCCAAAATGCTTGTTGTCTATCCTTCCATTTGCATCCATCCTTGTTGCCTCTCCATCAAATCCATGCTAAAGCTTTTTGCTTACTAATCTATTCGTGTCCACCCTTGCTGACCCATTCATTTACTCCTATTGTCACTGCATCCACTCGTGTCCCCATTTGTCACCACGTGCACTCGTCGTCCCAAATGTTTTCACTACTTGCACACGTATTCACATGCTTTTACTACTTGCACTCGCGTTCACATGTTTTCACTACTTGCGTACGTATTCAAAACCTTTTACTACTTGCACACGTGTTCCCATGTTTTCACTACTTGCACTCGTGTTCACATGTTTTCACTACATGCACACGTGTTCACACATTTTCACTACATGCACACGTGTTCATATGTTTTCACTACTCGCACTCGTGTTCACATGTTTTCACTACATGTACACGTGTTCATATGTTTTCACTACTTGCACTCGTGTTCACATGTTTTCACTACATGCACACGTGTTCACACATTTTCACTACATGCACACGTGTTCATATGTTTTCACTACTCGCACTCGTGTTCACATGTTTTACTATTTGTGCTCGTCTTCCCACATGTTTTCACTACTTGCTCTTCTGTTCACGTGTCAGAACGTACAATTGTCGTCCCAAATGTTTTCACTACTTACACTCGCGTTAACATGTTGTTACTACATGTATTCGTCACCCCACATGTCGTCACTATTTGCACTCGTCTTCCCACATGTTTACACTACTTGCGCACGTGTTCACATTTGATGACGCTCCATCCACTTGGTTTCACACGTTTACGCGCTTACAGCATACGTTATGAAGGTCAAATTAGGAGTCAGGAAAACATCGGATATTTCTGTCTGACGAATTAAACACCTCAGGGAAAACATACCTGTGCGGCTTCGTTAACTCAACATTGGTTTCGTTGCACAATGTGTAGACACCACGTATTGATTCCTGGTGTTTTATGTCGCACATGATCGTAGCCGTCTTCAGGAACCTCTACGATCACATCCCCATCATTGTGGCTTTCTGTAGCATGCCCTTTCTACGAATTATTTCACAGAGCGTCATACGACTCTTGTGCAAACGTTGTTTGATCAGGATAACAACACTCAAGACCTCAGCAAAGCTTTTAAAACGTTTTATGATAGACATGTGGACGGCATTGACGCATCATTGACAAACAATATGTCAAATGTAATTCACTATTGTAACATTTTCCTGTGTGCTTTCTTCAGGTGACGAGTTGACTTGTCTTTGCGTGTGTTTATGACGGGTGCCAGGATACACACCATCGATCACCTCGCATCACCACTATCTGATAGTGATTCATAAACATATGCTTACATTCGGAATCGTACGATGGACTCTGCTTTTAGTAGATAAGAGATATCTTATGATTATGTAAATGTTTTTCTTTCCTTATTTACAGTTCTATGTCGTGGGAAGAAGTTTTAAAGTGCAGCATATCCTCATATCATCATGTGATTTTAAGGGGAGGTCAGGTAGCCTAGTGGTTAAAGCGTTAGATGGTCACGCCAAAGACCCGGGTTCGATTCCCGACATAGGTACAATGTGTGAAGTCCATTTCTGGTGTCCTCCGCCGTGATATTTCCGGAATATTGCTAAAAGCTGTGTAAAAACCAAACTCACTCACTCCTCATGTGATTTACACAATGAAGTGGGGTGTTAAACATATGTGTGATGTTCACAAGCATGTGTGATTATGAGAACTACACGTGATGATCACAAACATAACGTGAAGAATACATTCTGGTGACAATCATCTGGTACTCAAAAGCTAGTGACAGTTTGTGATAGTCAAAGCCGACTGACATTCATGTGATCGTCAAATCTATTTACAATCATGTGAATCAAAACCTTGTGACAATCATGTGATAGTCAAAACCTAGTGACAATCATGTGATAGTCAAAACCTAGTGACAATCATGTGACAGTCAGAACCTATTGATAATCATGTGATAGTCAAAACCTAGTGACAATCATGTGTGACAGTCAGAACCTAATGACAATCATGTAATAGTCAAAACCTAGTGTGACCGTGTGATAGTTCAAGCCGACTGACGATCATGTGATAGTCAAATCTATTTACAATCATGTGAATCAAAACCTAGTGACAATCATGATATTTATCACTGGATTGTCTGGTCCAGACTCGATTATTTACAGACCGCTGTAAAATCGCTGGAATATTGGTGAGTGCGGCGTTAAACAACAAACCAAACCAAAACCAAAGACAATCATGTAATAGTCAAAACCTAGTGACAATCATGTAATAGACAAAACCTAGTGACAATCATGTAATAATCAAAACCTAGTGACAACCATGTGATAGTCAAAACCTAGTGACAATCATGTCATAGTCAAAACCTAGTGACAATCACGTGAGTCAGAACCTAGTGACAACCATGTATGTAATCAAAACCTAGTGACAATCATGTGATAGTCAAAACCTAGTGACAATCATATAATAGTCAAAACCTAGTGACAACCATGTGATAGTCAAAACCTAGTGACAACCATGTAATTATCAAAACCTAGTGACAATCATGTGACAGACAAAACCTAGTGACAATCATATAATAGTCAAAACCTAGTGACAACCATGTGATAGTCAAAACCTAGTGACAACCATGTAATTATCAAAACCTAGTGACAATCATGTGACAGACAAAACCTAGTGACAATCATGTAATAGTCAAAACCTAGTGACAATCATTTGATAGTCAAAACCTAGTGACAATCATGTGACAGACAAAACCTAGTGACAATCATGTAATAGTCAAAACCTAGTGACAATCATTTGATAGTCAAAACCTAGTGACAATCATGTGGCAGACAAAACCTAGTGACAATCATGTAATAGTCAAAACCTAGTGACAATCATATAATAGTCAAAACCTAGTGACAATCATGTGATAGTTAGAACCTAGTGACAATCATGTGACAGTCAAAACCTAGTGACCGTGTGATAGTCCAAGCCGACTGACAACCATGTGACAATCAAAGCCGACTGACAATTGTGTGATAGTCAAATCTACTGACAATCGTGTAATGTTGACAGCTGTGGATGATGTTTGATGTCGGTCATATGAATATTGCCGCATGTGTACAACCATTTTTGGTTTGTGAGGGACAAGTTGGAGTACACGCTGGGATGGCGGCAGAGCTGATACAACTGTTGCTGACGTCCGCAGAGAGGAAGTACTGGTGCTTCCTGCGGATTATTATACTGGTGATACCTCTGATCTGTTATAACCCCTGCCAAGGGAAGTTATAATCCCTTTCTAATGGTTGAAGAGAGTAGCTGGTTCAGTGACAGTACTCGGACAAATCATCACGGGATACCACGACGTTGGTGTTGGTTACTAAACCCATGGGTTAGCCGTGGTCTCACAAGCTGCACAATGACACATAGCCGAAGACATGTTAGGATTGTACTATATGCTCCCGGGCTTTTTTCATGTTAACAACTGACTTACCTTTGCGTGTGTTTGTAACGTAAAAACGAGATTTCTTGTGAATATGGTAAGGTTTTGTTGTTTTTATTTTTGTACAATTGTGGAATGTGAGTAGATTGTACAGGACGAAAAATTGTATTTTTGTATGGTCAGACTTACAGTGAATCTGTAAGTACCACCTAATTCCATTACAAATAAACTACTTGCTTTAGATAAATGAGTAATCTTCGTTGCTTAAGCCACTGACGAAACCATGACAAACTACATGCATCTTAACTGATTTTTTAAATGCAGTAGCACATATATATTCTACTGTTAGGTCTTCAGGTCCACATAATATGCAACACAAGTTTACGAATATAAAGGAGTTACCTTGACAAACAACAAGGAGACTGATTACAATGGAATACGAATCACGCGTCACTGTCTATGACTCCACATGTAGGCACACACTACTGTTAAGGATCGTTGCGTTTTGGCGAAGCTGTCCAGTACCGGGAACAACATCACATCACATCCCTCCCATCTCCCAAGAAAGGACTGGCACGACATGATCAACATTTACGACGACTGTTTCTCTCGATGAACGGTCTGATGAATTGACTTGTAGTAACTCACCATAACACTTGGATACCACAAATCCAGAAATGTTGTTTCTTGAACTTATGTCCTCCTAATATTTTCAGAGCAACACGATCACGAACATTAAACGTCCTTGAACTCTTTCAGATGTCTGCTCTTGACGATGTAGTTGAGCTGACGTATGAGATTCGACACACTTGTCCCATAACTCTACCCAGCCAGCTATCTCCTTCCCCACAGAAGAAACATCATCTGACACAAACTCATGAATCAAACTGTTACGACCAAACATAACACAATATCGAGCCAAACCCGTGGTGCGATTGAACAATGAATTATGTGCCAATTCAATTTCTGGCAACGATTTTCCCACGATTTCTCACACTCTGTTTTCACTAAAGAAGTTGTTAATGTTCTGTGAGCTATTTGACTGGATGAGCTTGTAACAATTACACTTCATTGGAAACCAAGACTTTTTATTGTGCTTAAACAGAGAACCTGCAAGACGTCTAGCTATGTCTACTGAAGCATCATTTTTTGGAGATTTAGATTGCTGACAAATAGTAATGTGCAGTTGTTCTATCAATTTCTTACTGGATAAGGCATAAAAAAATCTTTGAGCACAATGTTCACTTTTGTTTGATTTTGCGAATGAGGGGTACGCCTCATCAACCTTGATCTGAAGACCGTGGGCAAAATCATCAATAGATTCATGGGGTTTTTGACACATCTGAACTCCCGAGCAGCAGTTTGAGTCCGCTCTTTGGGTCTATCAAATCATGTAATCAATGTGGTTTTGAGAGTTGCATAATCAACTTTGTTTCCGTCAGGAAAATCATGAAATACACGTGAGCAAACCCTGCAGGAAGTACTAAAGCTAAACTCCGAAACTTTTTATCAGCGCCCCAAGCCTTCCCTCCATACACATTTTCAATCAAGTTCGCAAAAGTTGACTGTTTTGGATCAAACAAAGGAATTCTGAAGTGCGTGACATCCCCAGAATGTTCTTGACTTGTACCACCTTCAACCATATGAATTGAATAGTATTCTTTTATAAATGTCCACGTCAATCACAAGTAAGACGAAAAAGTTCAAACACAAGATCAAAATGGCAAAACTCACGTCACAGTTCGATGAAGAGCACATTTTTTAATTTGTTTTCTTAAAGTCGCACTTTTTCAAAAAGTATACTTCCATGGGTTCACGCTTGACCACCGCTGCCACCATTGTAACGTCTCGGGCTTACATAACATGCAACACAAGTGTAGGCAAACAAAGACGTTTACTTGACAAAGACAACAACGAGACTGATTACAATGGAAATCGGATCACTGATGCTCCTTACTACTACTGTTGAGGACCGTTGCGTTTGGGCGAAGCTGTCTAATACCGGGAACAACCTAACACCACCAGCAGCCTCCGTTGTACCTACATGTATGAACATAAAAGACCAAAATAGATGCATGTCTTCAGTGTGGGAGGGTTTTATATCTTTTATATACTATAGTCCATTATTTCCGTGAGGTATCTACCCCCAGACATGGCCCCGCTTGTGCATGTTTCAGTGTATACTAGTAAATACCTGATCATAGTGGATACCGAGCGATGTCGAAGTATTGCTACAACTTTACAAACCCATCAACTCGGAGAGTGCCACATCACCAACCAGAGTTTGACACAGGATTCATGTGTATGAACCTACGACGTGTTAACAAAGCAAATATGATAGTCTACAACACGAATAACAGTGTTTCAGATTCGCACAGTTTGACTAACTCCTTAGTGTTTATTGGATATTAACGTGTGGTGACGGTCACACGAATATTCGCACAATAGTTTCTATTAAAAAAATGTTCAAATTCTCTCCCTAATATTACCGACCTAAAAACATATCTCTTAATCCTATATCATACATAAAAATATGTCTCTCACACGAAATATGAATACGATAAATTTATGACCTTCTAGTCGTCATGCCAAAACTTTTTTGCATAACCATTCTGCATTGGCAAATGCGCCAATCCTATATGTATTTGGTATGTATTACAATAGACTAACTACATATACGCATATTGACCAAACTAATTCAAACTGAAATATTGATATAACATGTCTTATCTGTACCTAAGAAAATAAGTGAGTGAGTATGGTTTTACGCCGCTTTTAGCAATATTCCAGCTATATCACGGCGGGGAACACCAGAAATGGGCTTCACACATTATACCCATGTCGGGAATCGAACCCGGGTCTTCTGCGTGACGAGCGAACGCTTTAACCACTAGGCTACCCGACCGCCCTAAGAAAATAAGAAATATTGTGATAAAAAAAGAAGCACAACAAAGACTCTTAAGACAGTCTGTGACCTGTGAGCGTTAGTCACAATGAAGTCTGTGACGTATGAATGGTTAATAACCGCTGGCATATGTTCCCTGAATAATTCATAAATGGGTTGAAGGGCAAAACTTCTCAAGATTGTGCATATCCATAATGACTGGTTCTTCTCCTTTAACGTTTCGTTTGACATTTGAGAAGCCCCGTAGGTGGACACATACTGCCAGTGTAAGGTCTTCAAAGAGCTTATTCTTGGATGATCTAAGTGAGAATTATACAAAGGCTACAACACACCTCCGAGGTTTTGGTTTGAATTATTAACATGAGGGTGAAGGCTTTTTTAACATTTTCAACCCAAATCAAGGAAGCGTTACATGTCACAGACAACACAAAATATTTACGAAAATAAATTTTCAGTTTGTTTGTTTGCTGTTTAACGCCGTCATATTCCAGCTACATGTATATGGCGGCGGCTGGTAAATAATCGAGACTGGGCCAGCGAAACTGATCCATATTGTGAGTAACGATTGTGATGGATCAATACAGATTGATAAAATGTGTACTTTATAGGATATTCGTAATTGAACTGACATTCATCTGAAAATAAAGATATCAAAATAAAGAATGGGGAATGCTTTCAGATTTACAGGTCACAGGAGCGACAGCGCCCAGGTATGCAAACTGACCCTCGACACATAGAAGGCAATCGTTTCATACATTATAGGTTCGAGGAGCCCCCAAAATGCACCGAAGTTGACAACGACGCCTTGACACCGACGTGTCACGACGTCATGACGCGACATTTCGTTGACCTCAGTATTAATTGTCTGCTGGATCTCGCTTCAGACGCCTGTTAGAACTAGTTCGATATTAACATAGGTTGTCAGATGTTTTGCAATCGCTATTGTAAAACTTGCTATTAAATCTCCTTTGCATTTTTTTCTGAAATCTGAAGCGCCCATTTTTTGCATCGCCCAAACACGCAATGGGTATATACTAATTCTACTACTGCCACCCCGTGGGGTTTCCGGGTTCAAAATGGTCCAGGAATGTTATGCCTGCCGTTAGAGCCGACGGAATCGATCTGCATGAGATCGTACCCCAGTGGCGGGGACGCTGGCCAAAATCTCAGACATCTCGTCCAAATTCGATTATTTACAGGCATTTTTGATACAGCTGGAATATTGCTGTCTGGAGCTTTAAACAATATTCACAAGCTCGCTTTATTTGCAAGGTATCTAAAGGGTTGTTCGTTTATTGTGTTTCAAGACTCAATGTGTAGTTCTAAATGTGTCCAAAGGGGTATTTAATATTGAGATGGTGACGTGAAACTGGTTTACCGTCACTTTTAAGTTCAAGATTATTGCACCCTCAGTTGTCAAGCATGTCTGCTTCAAAAGACGCGGGCGATGTGCATAATGTACTTTAATGTCAACGACTGACGCGCAGGGTTTAAATGCTCGAGAAAACAGTATTTTCCTTTTTAATCTAATCCAATTGTTACATGGTACAAATGCCTCCTGGCTTAACGGTCATGAAAATGCATGTTTCTCGTCTTATTGGACTATATATTGTTGGATGTAATTTAGTTTTTATCATGAAATAATGTCAGGCAAAAAGGTTTTGGATAATGTACGTTATGTGGGGTGAGCTGAGCTGAGGTAAATTTGGTTTAACGTCGCGTCCAAGATTACTCCGCATATATAACGACATGCATGCACATGTGTGTGTGTGTGGCTGCGAGTTCTAGTCTAGACTGATGCGATTTACTGTGGTCTAGTGGTTGAGCGTCAGCCCGGAGAGCGGAAGGTCCGGGGTTCAATCAACGGCTGCGTCATACCAAAAGACGTTAAAATATGGTGCTTGCTGTTACCCTGTCTGGCTAAAACAAGGACTGACTGACTGGAGTCAGTCCACTGGGTCTGAGTGAGGTATTCATGTTAAACTGAGGCATGGTATCTCAGTGTACTATCAATATAAATCGGCATCAGTCCAGACTAATACAAGCAGCCACACACACACGTGCATGCACGTCGCTATATAAGTGCAATATTCTTGGACCGCCTCCGTGGTCTAATGGTAGAGCGTCCGCCCGGAGAGCGGAAGGTCCGGGGTTCCATCCCCGACCGTGTTATACCAAAAGACGTTAAAAGGCGGTACTTGTTGTTACCCTGTCTGGTGCTCGGCATTAAGGGGTAAAACAAGGACTGGTCGGCACGGAGTCAGTATACTGTGTCTGAGTGGGGTATTCATGTTAAACTGGGGCATGGTATATCAGTGAGCTAGCACTATAAATCGGCATCAGTCCGGACTAGTACAAGCAGCCACACACATACATACACGTGCATGCACGTCGCTATATAAGTGCAATAATCTTAGACGCTACGTTAAACCCCATTTCACCTCACCTCACCGCAATAATCTTGGACGCGACGTTAAATCCCATTTCATCTCACCTCAAGGCTACCAGGTCGAAATACCTTCATTGAAGCCTCCTTCCGTCTCCAGATATGTTCATACAGATTCATACAGTGGCTTGATTGTCATGGATCACTTAGCGTGGGGTTTACACCAGGGTGGCAAACCAACCATCAACCATTCATAAGCTATACAAACTGAAGACACGTTACAACTTGTACACACACCGATGCAAAAGAAACAGAATTATATCTAATTCTTGAATCAATAGTTCGTCATTAAACGTTACAAAGAGACTGTTGATGTGAAGGTGATCTGGCACTAAATGTCTGTGTTTGAGGGGCTGTGAGGCTTTATATTTATGTAAAGAACATCGTTAATGATGGGCGATAGTGAGTCTAAATCAGGATAGCATTTTACTTCACTTCAGTGTAATGGTGTGTTCAGCTGATACTCATAAATGGATAGTTAAAATAAATACGACAATATAAAACATTCAGCCAAGATTTGTAGAAAGATATTTTCTCTTTGTTGAAGAAAGACACGGTGAAGCACGGACAGGGCAGGTCCCCAGCTCCTGACGGGTGTCGAAGCGCGAGAATGAGGTCAAGTCTTCAGCTGCAGAGAGAGGTTTAGGCACGGACAGGAGAGCAAGTTTCAAGCACCAGAGAGATGTTGAGGCATGGACAGGAGGGCTTGTTTCAAGGACCTGACAGATGGTGACGCACGGAAAAGGGCATGTTTCCAGCATAAGCCAGATGGTGACGCTCGGAAAAAGGCATGTTTCAAGCACCTGCCAGATAGTGACGCACGGAAAAGGGCGTGTTTCAAGCACCTGCCACATGGTGACGCACGGAAAAGGGCGTGTTTCAAGCACCTGCCACATGGTGACGCGCGGAAAAGGGCATGTTTCAAGCACCTGCCAGATAGTGACGCACGGAAAAGGGCATGTTTCAAGCACCTGCCACATGGTGACGTACGGAAAAGGGCATGTTTCAAGCACCTCCACATGGTAAAGGCCACGCGCGGAAAAGGCCATGTTTCAGCACCTGACAGATTGTGAAGCTCAGAGAGGATTTTTGTTACAGAAACGAAGCGGTCAATTTGTGACTAATGTTTGATTTCAGATTACCTTAGTCTAAAGTTAACTTTACTTACTCTACAACCTTAACTCTGTATGTCAACCTCTACACCTCTACGAAGTGCGATTCGTGGGAAGTTGTGGCATTTCTTACTGAATCAACGCTTTATTCGACTTATAACAACTGAACAATTTTGTGAATTTCTAAACATATGTCCGAGTTTTGTTTCCGCACATCAGTAAAGAATGTTATGTTATCAATGCCAGGTACAAACATACATTGCAATGCATTCTGTTAAGCCAATCAGATCTAGAGTGTTTCCCCTTGAATGGCTTCATGTCATATCTAAATCAACCTACATCTGTTGGGATGTTTATGGTAAATTAGGAGGTGGGAATTGACAGCATTAGAAATATCACAAGTGGTCATGTGCACCTCCATACAGATCACCACGCGAGTGTTTTAGAATGCTGAGTATCCTGTATTAGGAATAAACGTTGTATTTACTATGGCGAGCTAAATACATAGTGTTTACTAATACAAGATAATTACCATCCAAAAACTCACACGAGTGAAAACCGCTTTATCATTATAGATTATTCTTAAATTCTGACCTCGTTTTTACACCGCTTTTATCCTTTGGCTTTATCTTGTCGAGAAACCTACCCATTATATGATAAGTGTTGATGCGGATATCGATCTTTGACTTTCATAAAGGCTGATAAAATTCACGAAAATGCCGAACGCTAGTTACGCTTATGGATATTGTTTCTGAGAGAGTCAAAATATGATATTAAGCCAATAAATATGCAAAACTATTTTACAAAACATTATAAGACATTACAAGACATGAGAAAAGCATCGATCCACGACGTTGGGCAACCCTGACGTGATATGTTTCTCGCCTGCAATCAAAAAGTGTGTTTCTCAGATATGATATCTTTAAACTTTAGCAGAGGTTAAACACTGATTTAGACAATGTTGTAAAACAACGAAACATGATGAGGCACAACATCATTCAATTTTCATATAATCGATACAGAAGACCAAAGAGAGACTAGGTGTAATGCATGCATAACGTGCCAGAGAAAGCTACTGTCGAACCTATGTGCACTGGATGTTATCTCGCCCAGAAGGATTATTTTAGAAATATTAGGGGATTATGTCTTTTCTATATGTGTAAGGTATGCCTATCTTTATGTTGGGGAATGAAATGCTTAAAATCATTCTTCTTCAGCTTGTTGAAAAACATTAGTTTGTTTTACGAAACAAATACCTTGTTGTAAGAATTTTGAAATATCAATGTTCAATGTTTTAATAAAATAAAAGCGACAAACCCCTTTCCATATCCATAAGAAATATCTGCCAAAATCAGAATCTATGTACGATTCTGACAATATCATAAGCATGTGTTTATGAACACATGTAAGTCAAGTCAATTGTTCACCTGAAAAAAACGGTAACATGTGATACAAGTCATAATAGAGAATTGCATCCAACATCATTTTTGTCACTGATGCGACACATTTTGGAATTTTGTCTACCATAAATTTTTTTGAAAGCTTTACTGAGGCCTTGTATGTTTTAATCTTGCTCGAACAACTTCAGAACAAGAGCTGTATGGCGCTTTTTTAAATCATAGTAGAAAGAACATGCCCGAGATTGTATCTCAAAAGTTTTGAAATTTAGACATCAAGGGCTTGAGCTGCAGTAATATTGCTCGACACAATGGGAATGTTGACTACAGGAAAGTTGAAATGATTCCTCTTGTCATACAGTCTTGTGGAGAGAGTGTTTTGTCACACTGAATCTTTATGCAGAGATCTAAATATGAAACAGATCACTGGTGTACTTTATTTCTACTTCAGGATGGAAAATCAATGGAAAGAAATTTGCTATTTGACTGTTATTCCGAGCAGAAATTCCGACTCATCTGCACAAAGAAACAGATCAGCAAGAAGAGGGGCGCAAATTGTGCCAACAGGGATTCCCACTTCTTGCCTCCAAGTCTTACCTCAAAATGACACATCGATGTTATCAATGAGGAAGTCAAGCATTTCACATACTGTTTTCTCAGTTAACTTCAGATGACATTTGCTTTCATGTTTGACCAAATTGACATTAAGCTCAGAAGATACATATGTAACTACATCTATGGTCACCACGCTTTGTAACAAAATGCCCATTGATCAAGGAATGGAGTTTTCACTTAAGTTTGTCATGTGGGATAGTGGTGTGCAAAGTCAACTGTTTAGACAGAACTTAACCTGGTTGTTTTCTGAGATTGTAAAAAGGTCAAGACAATCCTTAGAGCTTTTGAGAATCCACATGGTTTTAGTTCCACTTGTCTCAAATACTGTCTGTGAATATGAAGAAAGTCCTGCCTTGATTGTATTAAGGAGTATGGTTAATCTATGATACAGGGATTTGGTGGTAGATTTCAGAATCAAGTCAAAATTTGACAGATTTCTTCCTCAGTTAACTTACTGGCCATGGCCATTTATGTGGCATTATTTGATATGTCACTTGAACCAAGTTCTTAGATAATAAAATTAATGTAGTGACGCTTACATATAATGGTTATGTTATTTGTGGCCTTGTCGGAGGGAACAACTACAAGTTTTCATTTTCCATTTTTATTTTCTCTTTTTCAGTTTGTGCATTTTCCTCTTTTGGCCTATTTATTGCCATATGCTTTGACAGCATCAAAAACAATGTCTGGTTTTGCAGTGTGGTGAATTACCAGTGAAATATCACCTTGTTTCATGGTGTAAATGTGTCCATGTTATATACCCATCACTTTATCCCCTTTTGTGTCATGTTTTCGTTTCCATGTTATACCTGTCACTTATATGCTTGTTTCACGGTGTATATGTTTCCATCTCATACCAATCACTTTTTCCCTTTTTGTGTCATGTTTTCGTTTTCATGTTATACCTGTCACTTATCACCTTGTTTCGTGATGTGTATAGCTTGTGTTATACAATGACTTATAGCCTTGTTTCGTTATGTATGAGTTTCTATGTCATACCTGTCACTTATATGCTTGTTTCACGGTGTATATGTTTCCATCTCATACCAATCACTTTTTCCCTTTTTGTGTCATGTTTTCGTTTTCATGTTATACCTGTCACTTATCACCTTGTTTCGTGATGTGTATAGCTTGTGTTATACAATGACTTATAGCCTTGTTTCGTTATGTATGAGTTTCTATGTCATACCTGTCACTTATATGCTTGTTTCACGGTGCATATGTTTCCATCTCATACCAATCACTTTTTCCCTTTTTGTGTCATGTTTTCGTTTTCATGTTATACCTGTCACTTATCACCTTGTTTCGTGATGTGTATAGCTTGTGTTATACAATGACTTATAGCCTTGTTTCGTTATGTATGAGTTTCTATGTCATACCTGTCACTTATATGCTTGTTTCACGGTGTATATGTTTCCATCTCATACCAATCACTTTTTCCCTTTTTGTGTCATGTTTTCGTTTTCATGTTATACCTGTCACTTATCACCTTGTTTCGTGATGTGTATAGCTTGTGTTATACAATGACTTATAGCCTTGTTTCGTTATGTATGAGTTTCTATGTCATACCTGTCACTTATATGCTTGTTTCACGGTGCATATGTTTCCATCTCATACCAATCACTTTTTCCCTTTTTGTGTCATGTTTTCGTTTTCATGTTATACCTGTCACTTATCACCTTGTTTCGTGATGTGTATAGCTTGTGTTATACAATGGCTTATAGCCTTGTTTCGTTGTGTATGAGTTTCTTTGTCATACCTGTCACTTATATGCTTGTTTCACGGTATATATGTTTCCATCTCATACCAATCACTTAATTCCTTCCTGTCATGTCCCATCTTGTTTCGTGATAGTTCTGTGTGATACCTTCTTCCATTGTGTATATATTTCTATGTTATCCCATTCACTGATCTCCTTGTTTTCTGGTGTAAATAGTCATTTGTATTATAGAACAAGTACTTATCACTATTCTAGCCAAGCATGTATTAGGATTTGGTCATCACATCTGGTATGCGCAATATTTATCTCGACCGGTTATGAATAATTAACTCATAACGTATGCGAGATGACGCTGTGGCGACTCACTGTGACAGTTGTAGTGTTGGTTGGTTGGTTGTTTAACGAAGCACTCAGCAATAGTTCAGCTATATGACGGCTGTCACAATCCAGTGATTAATATCATGTGCATCAACCATGCCTGACAACCCGATCCCGTTCGTCGCCCCTTACAACAAGCATAGTCGCCTTTAACGGCAAGCATGGCGTGCTGAAGACCTATTCTACCCCGGGTCTTCAAGGGTCTATGGTGTTGGTAGTTCAGCAATGCAACTCGTCGGTATATTTTACCCAGATGGTAAGCAATCTACTTAGTGCCATCGATAACAGGGTTAGCAGTGTCCCCCTTGAAAGGAATCATTTGGTCCAGACACTTCTTGTTTACACTAATGGACCTTCTATAAGGCTGAGAAAGATGTCTTCACGATACATGTTCAACTACTCCAGTATACGTCTTGAAGCGGTGACAGAAAACAAAACAGCAGTCCAAATAACTTCCAAATCTCAGACCGGTGTTCATTTTAAAATGCTCATACTCAAATGCCTTTATATAATAAATCTATTGTCCTCCATGACAAGGACACTCCCTAGAAGCATAGGAACCCACACTAAATATGTGTGTGTGTGTGTGTGTGTGTGTGTGTGTGTGTGTGTGTGTGTGTGTGTGTGTGTGTGTGTGTGTGTGTTTTCCTTTTCAACCTGTGAGTGAGAAATTCATTTGAAATATCAAGTTTACTGGTGAGGTAGAATACCAGGTCCGTGATTGGCTACTCAATGGTGATGAACTTAGGTCAGTTTATGACAGACAACATTTATTTCCTGATCGTAATTCATTGAAGTTACTCGATAATCATTCTAAGCCCCTTGAGTTTCTCGTTTACAGACAGGTATCGCAGCTAGCATGAGTACATGTATTCATGCAATAAAATAAACTTTGACAGAAAAGAAAGATGTCTACTTTTCCTTCTTATTCCATTTATCGTCTGCTACCGTAGTTGTAGTCAAAATTTCAAAATGGCTTCAACAATACATGTGTAAATTATTATGTGGAGATTAATGAAAAAGACCGAAAGCGGGTTATTGCCATTGTGGCTCTCTTGGAACATACGCGGCGATTTGCAAGCACCAGGTGTCATCACTGATTTTCAGTGATCCCTTCCTATAATTGTCACTGCTATTTTCACTTTTACCTCCAATGAGATCTGTTTCAGTGGAACATTATGTCACCATTTGACATTCATCGTGTAGATGATATTTTGGAGCCAATTTTCCCTTTATGTCTTGCAATATTCCAGAAGTACCAGCCTCTGGGGTCTAGTTTTGAGGTACAATCGAGTATCCTCTTCCTACCAAGATGTCAAAGAACAGCATACAACTCTTGCTCAGAAGTTGTTTAATCAAGGAAGGTTACAACATTCAAGGCTTCAATAAACCTTCTAAGCGTTTTAAGTTAGACATGTGGAGAACATTTCCAAATTTGACGTATCAGTGGCACAATGCTGTCCAATGCAATTCCCTATTTTGACTGGTACTATTTGTTCATGGGAACAAATGACTTGTCTTTGCATGTGTTTGTGACGGGTGCCACTGATACCTTTTCGCTAACACCTAGTGTCATCACTATTTGATAATGATTCATAAACGCATGCTCATGATATATTCGGAGATTTCGGATGAATGTGGAAGGGTTTCGGTTGCTTTTGTTTGTGGTGGATTACCTGGGGAATTATAGGTTTGCATCATTGGTGTAGGTATTAATGATGAGTTAGAGATACATGCGACGCAATTAAACCAGTAAGTACAGGTATAATGCCGCCGCACCTTGTGTCAGTTCCACTAACGTTGTTCGTGTCAGCCTCTCATGGCAGGGTAAGGACGAAGGATTCACTTTCATCTCAGAAAGTTTTTTTTGTTGAGGAGCGATTTTTTTAAAAACCTAAAGACCACTCATGTCTGCTCAGTGTGATCTTCTTCGCGTATTTTTTCTTCAGAAAAACTAAATCTCGCTAATGTTTAGTGATTGCTTTGCTGCAGGCAATCTTCCAGCAAATTGGAACAGTCTTTTTTTCCGACAGAAGGAACGTAGAGAGATCATGATAGCTGGTCTCCAGTATAAAGATATATCGTTCTCTCTCAACCCAGCTGGTCGCCTAACATACTTCTATGTCCCCTACTCTTAAATGTATGTATAGAAACTGCTCCATGATGCAATAATAGACCCGGTTTCTGTCTAATATAGACGAGTAGACACGAGAGGGCCAATTTAATGATTGGACAATAGTTACTATATGTAAATAGTAATAGAATTACTAGAACGCGAACATAATGCAACAGCCTGTCCGTCATTCATATATAAATATAATGGAACTACAGTCTTCAAAAAAAGAAACGCACAGGTAGAATTTTAGTAAATTTATTGTACCTTATAAAGTCGATGTATTTAATTCAATATCATAGATACAAATATGAAACTTGGAGCTCGATAGTCACATGTTGTCGTTGTATAAAGGCATTGACACAACTGTTCATTGTCATGTCACATAAGACCACAGGGTAGCGCTGAACTCATTATCTCGTGTGACCGCCCGGGCAGCAATCACGGCTCTGCATCTCCTCGGCGCTGACTGGATAAGTGTACGAATTCTGTCCTGCGGAATTCTGCACCACTCTGCTTGTAACGCGTTGGCCAGTTGTGGGAGTGTCTGGGCGTGTTCTGACGTTGATGTAGTTGATCGAGTTCATCCCAGAGGTGTTCGATTGGGTTGAGTTCTGGATATCTCGACGACCAGGAGAAGTCGTTGATTTTGGCATTATGAGGTAGTCTACCGTGACGAGCTGTGTGCGGTAAAGCGTTGTCCTGTTGAAACAGCTCCCTCTGGCGGTCAATGACTGGATGAAGGTGAGGTTGAAGAATTTGATTCATGGTGCGATTTGCTGTCAAATGTCCTTGAACCACAACCAGAGTCTGATCTCATCTGGTGCAGGATATGCCCCCCCCCCCCCCACACACACACACACACACCATGACACTACCGCCATCGAATTTGTCGAATTCACGTACACAAGATGGGACCAAACGCTCATTCGACGACGATAAACATGTTATCTTCCATTTCGCCCGTGAAGAAGAAATCGTGATTCATCGCTAAACCACACTCGTCTCCAGTTTCTCAAATTCCAAGGTTGTAAGGTATTGCACCAACGCAAGCGTCGCTGACGATGGATCAATTACAAAACAGGGACGATAACTGATCTTCTGGGTCGGATGGTCTTCTTCCTCGCGAAGATGGTTTCTGACAGTCTGGTCCGATATCAAACCAGGGATGCGTCCTGCAGTCTCTGTAGCTGTGGCATTGCGATGACGTATTTAGAACAGTCGAATGTAGCGATCCTGTGCAGGGGTGGTCACCCTTGGTCGGCCGGTTCTCGGACGGTCTGCAGTGGAACTGAACTGTGTGTATCTGTCCCAAAGGAGGTAAATGGTGCTGTGGTGGACGTAGAAGTGGCATGCAACAGAAGACTGTGATTCCCCTCTTTGGATACGTCCTATGGCGATGTTCCGATTGGCAGCGCTCAGTCTCGGCATTTTCGAACTTGATAAATGTTGACAATTGAATGACAAATTTTTGGCTTATGATTGCCTTTTAATAGCCACTACCACGAGTTTCGAATTCCATAACCTGCACGTGCATTTTGCTTTACTGTTTTCCTCCATGACATTTTTGAACAAGTGTGAAAACAATGCCGTTTAAGACATTGCAAATCGACAATGGCTGCGTTTCTGACGCACCGTTTGTCGAATATCAGGCCACCAACATTTTCCAATAACATATTTCAATTTACATACCTAATATTTTGTGTAGTCAGGTTCAATGAACTGCATACTAATTGTGCGATTCTTTTTCTGAAGATTGTATATGAAACTGTACACGATTGAATGGAGTTTTATTTTGTTTTCAACGCATTTTACCTCAAATCTCTTACTAATTTAATAAAAGGCATCAATTATTTACGAACATGTTTGGTAGAGACCAAAAACTGTTTTGTTTGTCTCCGCTTGTTTACACTGTGAATGCCATTATAGTACGATTTGTTGTTTTTTTGTAGAAATCATCAATATGTATCGATAATTCGATACATCAAGATGTAGTTCGTCTAAAAAGTCAAAGGTTGCTAACGGCTGAAATGTGGATAACTGGGTTATATTATATCGTAGGAAAAACCAAATGTGACTCGTGTCCTTTGAATTCTATCTAGCTATCTAGCTATCTATCTAAAGGGCGGTCGGGTAGTCTTAGTGGTTAAAGCGTTCGCTCGTCCAGGGTTCGATTCCCGACATGGGTACAATGTGTGAAGCCCATATCTGGTGTCCCCCGCCGTGATATTGCTGGAATATTGCTGAAAGCGGCGTAAAACCATACGCACTCACTCTGTCTATCTAAAGAACACTGCTCCACCTCTCAAAGTTTATTCTCCCTGCAGTGTTTTATTGTACGATAAACAAAAAAACCTCGTCATTTATTTCTTATGTGACATTAATTATTCACAAACTCCCTATAGATGTTATTCAAATTTACAATCTATAAAAGATTTTCCCGTATTTAAATACTGATGACTCCCTATCCCGACGATGTCGGTCAAGTCCATTTTATGAACAGGGGGGTTAAGTTTGGTATTTCATGAATATTCTCACAATTCTCACGACGATTATCTGTACTTTTTCGCCCAAAACCGATGGCCATATCACGCCGACGTTTGGATGCGATCTTTCGGCCATAGCGTTTATCTGCGTTGCCCATCTACATCTAAGGGAAATAACTCACTACCCTCTCCAAAATAACGTCACGATATGAGCGACATGATGTCATAATGGTGTCGTGCGGTGTAGAACGAAAGCTTTGCAAATCTTGCTAACTTTGTTTTTTCTTTAGGGATGCCCACCTTATGTTTGCTTACCAGGTCTCCGTGCTTATATACTTTCAATGCCTGTGATATGTTCGAGTGAAGAATTACGGTGTAAGCAAACGGCTTTAGCATATACAGAGCCATATTTGGTTTAAAGGCTGTTGGTGATTCCGCAAGTCAGATCGACAACCCACTCAAAACACTGGCTTCAACCCATGCCGCTTCATTCAATATAATTGCTAACACTAAAAATTTCGCCTTTTATTTAGTCTTGGTAGAATGGAGATAATCATACTGTGTTTTCAATGTAGAACTAGGTTACCTGTTCATTTAACCGCGCTAAACGTGCACTCGGTTCCAAATTCAATACAGCGCAGTTAAATCTACAGATAACCTAGCTCTACATTGAAACCACAGAATGTTTATCTCCTTATGAATTTTTAAAAGTACCGTATAGCAGTTTGAAGTTCGTTGAGTTGAGAAAGTTCTAAACTAAAAACGGCATGTGTGATATCAATGATAAAGCGCATATAAATCTCCGACCTTGGTATTTGGCCGGAGAATTTCAAAAGTGCTATCTATATGGAGGACGCAGGTGTCCTACACAACAAAAGCATATTGAGCTAGTCGATTTCCAGACGAAGATCTGAATCACTTGGGGCCTGAAGGTCCATATTTAGAATTTTTAGAAGATGAATGCCTTTCTGCCCACATCTCCGTTTAGCAATGACCTTGTGACTCCATATCGTGTTCCTACTGCATCTCGTGGTGTTAGATTCTGTTAAATGTAACCTAGTTTCGTTGTATCGTTATAAAGATTAGAATGGGTACTTTAACAGTGAAATTGTAGCCGTATATTATTGTCAGATGGTATCCTCGAGCAAGTCACTGATGCGTTGTTCCTCAGTAATAGTTGTCCAGTTTATTTGCTTAAGTCACTAACCCCTACTTTTCACTTTGGTTAACAGTACATAACGTTTTGGTTTTTTAAATTAAAATATTAATTAATATCTATTATACCAAAAAAATGTAATACTTAATAAACCAATTCATTTGTGTCCTGTTATTGTAGATAATAGTATTTAAATGTCCTGCTGTTCATAATATAGTAATGTTTATTAATAAACAAACTGTTTGCTATAAATCACGTTTATTTTGTATAAGCACTGTTAAGCAATATTTGCATTCAAATGGTAGTTGTTGTTATAACCTTGTTATGATATGACCAGAACATGTCTCTACATGCACATGTTACCTAGGTTTTAAAGCCCCTAGTTTAATGCGCACAATGCAACTCGTCAAGGTAATGAATTCTTCTTTTTGCATTGTGTGCGGTGAGGCAGAACATGCTTAAACGTTTCGCCAGCACCTGTTCATTCCGAATTAGTGAAAACATTTGTACTCACAATTTGTTGCCCATGAAACCATGCATTGGATACATAAGCAGCAATTCAAATATAACGTAATTACATTATAACGTCATTCAGTCATAGTATGGCAGCCATATTGAAAAATATAAAGCCTTTACTCCGCAAATTTGGTTAAAATGTAATGAAATATAGTAAATGTGTAGTTAGGGATGGGGCTCAAAATATATGCTCCGTGTTTCTTTGTTGTTGTAATATTCTAAATGTTGTTCTTGATTTGACTTTTGCACTTCGACCAAACTGAACGCTGGAATATTCAATTGCCATTTCAAAGTCTTTTTTGTTGTCTTATTTCACTTCGGCACTGTGACCATTCTCCTTAATCTCGGAAAATGCATTTACTGGCAGGGTAAAAACAAAGAGCATTTATGTTTCGTTTTTCGAGATATTTTATATTTTGACCTATATCATTCATTTGCTAATACATTACACATTATGAACACGACACAGCGATGTTTTTACAAAGATGGATGGATTGAAGGACGGACGGACGGACGGACACATATAGGCAAACAGACAGACAGACAAACTAGACAACAGATAGATAGATAGATAGATAGATAGATAGATAGATAGATAGATAAACGGACGGACGGACGGACAGACAGACAGATCACATCTAAATTATGGATGAACATTTTATTCCGCGATCAAGTTTGTTGTTGTACGGCTGTCCGTGTACATAATGTACATTCTACGTGCCTTGAGTTATGAAATAGTTCTATAAAAGACCTGATCCCTGTATGAAGTCAATTCTTAAGTGATTCGATTTCGGATGAGAATAAAGCATAAACAGCAAAACGTTCAAAACATGTTTTTTTATTGTTGCTGTTAACTGTAGTTATCATCTTATCGTGTTTTTATTCTTTTTAATGATAATACAAACGTGCGTGCTTTGCTCACTCCATGGCGACCCGTTAGATCTCTCTGGACTGAACTGTGGTGAGGCCGCTACCAGACTTAGACAACGGGCGGTAGATTTTCTGTTACTAACATGTTAAAATCATATAAGTAATGAAATATACAGAGTAATTGTATAAACTTATGCGCATGAAACATAACATGATGAGTAAAACAGTTATTTTACTTCAAAATGTTATTATCTTTGTTATTTTAAAACATTAACCCAGGGTACTTTTTTTCTGAGCGAAAAATAGTTGCTTAAATAAGATACACTAGCACCAACAACTCCCGTTTAGGGTGAAGGTTAAATCCATATGGAGAGCCGCGGCATTTCAGCCATGTTAACGCAAGATTTGACAATGTGGAATTGTGTGTAAAAAGTAACTGCCTCACTCACCCAACATTGTATCAATAAATGGACGGTAGCTGTCGAAATACCGAACCCTTATGGAAATTTCAGTGAAAGGCCAAAACGTCCCATATAGTTAAATTATGGCATGACTTCATACGGCCACGTCGCTACATCCACAAAATAGTCGTGATTCTCAACATATGATTGTGTTTAGCAATCTGCATACTGTATAACCGACATCCATCATAATTCAACTTTATGCTCCGAATTTAGAACTCGTTGTGAATACAATATGTAGATAGCAAGTTTATTTTTCTACAGATAACATGATTGGGCCGAAACCTTTCGGATGAATAGAATATATGCATAACGTTTCATTTTTTCCGCCGTGGCGTCACCAACTTCTAACTTGTTTCAAAAATAGATCATTCCAATTTGTAGCGGCTACTGCGATTAATGGCAATGCAATTTGATATTACAGGGTCAAAAATGTGTCTCTTGATCTACAGCTATTAAAAGTGCATTTGTTAAAGAATGTGAATAGTGTCACGTGATCTTGACAGTTGACGTCACAGCATTGATGGTTATCGGAGTTGCTGACGTCAGGTGATCTAAGCTGTTTGCGTCCCCAATTTTGTGAAAGTCAGAGTTGCTAGCTTCATCAATAACGGGGTCATCCCTCTTCCCCCGTATTTCCTCTTCTGTTGTGTTTAACGAACTCCTCTCTCGTGGTCCTGCTCCTCCAACAATGCCGACCACATTACTGGCCGCTGATAGATGTTAATGCTGCTGTTCACGGCATGGACTGGCCGCTAATCTGACAACGAGAGCGACACGTATTCATGCTGCGCATTACCAAACATTAGGAACCCTACATGATGACTGTGTACATAACGTCACTGCTGCTAAAACCTTAGATTCGAGTTGTTGAAGGGACGTCAGACAGTTAATTATATTGGTTCTTTTGTGTCAATCAATTGTGAATATATAGAAACCGTGTTGCATCAATGACATAGAAAATATAACTGACTAAACATAAAACGCGAACGCCAGAGAATAACAAGTCTTTGTTATCCACCGAAACAGATTCTACTGGGCGTAAAAGACAAATTACAGTTGAAACTGTTATGAGGGAATCGCGGAAATCATCTATGACACCAGGTGTTAAACGTTGACTTTCTTTGGGTGTTGGGGAGGCTTTGTTGTTAGAGCCTTTCAAAACTACATAGCAGCCATAGTACTACATCATTGCCAGAACCGCCTCCATATTACTACATTCCTGCTAGAACCACCTCCATATTACTACATCATTGCTAGGACCACCTCCATATTACTACATCATTGCTAGGACCACCTCCATATTACTACATCATTGCTAGGACCACCCCCATATTACTACATCATTGCTAGAACCGCCTCCATATTACTACATCATTGCTAGGACCACCTCCATATTACTACATCATTGCTAGGACTACCTCCATATTTCTACATCATTGCTATAACTGCCTCCATATTACTACATCAATGCTAGAACCGCCTCCATATTACTACATCATTGCCGGAACTGCCTCCATATTACTACATCATTGCTGGAACCGTCTCCATATTACTACATCATTGCTAAAACTACCTCCATATTACTACATCCAAATTACTACATCATTGCCGGAACTGCCTCCATATTACTACATCATTGCTAGGACCACCTCCATATTACTACATCATTGCTAGAACAACCTCCATATGACTACATCATTGCTAGGACCACCTCCATATTACTACATCATTGCTAGGACCACCTCCATATTTCTACATCATTGCAAGGACCACCTCCATATTTCTACATCATTGCTAGGACCACCTCCATATTACTACATCATTGCTAGGACCACCTCCATATTTCTACATCATTGCTAGGACCACCTCCATATTTCTACATCATTGCTAGGACCACCTCCATATTACTACATCATTGCTAGAACCACCTCCATATTACTACATCATTGCTGGAACCGCCTCCATATTACTACATCATTGCTGGAACCGCCTCCATATTACTACATCATTGCTAGTACCACCTCCATATTACTACATCATTGCTGGAACCGCCTCCATATTACTACATCATTGCTAGAACCACCTCCATATTACTACATCATTGCTGGAACCGCCTCCATATTACTACATCATTGCTAGAACTACCTCCATATTACTACATCATTGCTAGAACAACCTCCATATTACTACATCATTGCTAGAACTACCTCCATATTACTACATCATTGCTAGAACTGCCTCCATGTTACTACATCATTCCTAGAACTACCTCCATATTACTACATCATTGCTAGGACCACCTCCATATTACTACATCATTGATAGGACCACCTCCATATTACTACATCGTTGCTAGGACTACCTCCATATTATTACATCATTGCCGGAACTGCCTCCATATTACTACATCATTGCTAGAACAACCTCCATATTATTACATCATTGCTAGAACCGCCTCCATATTACTACATCATTGCTAGAACTACCTCCATATTACTACATCATTGATAGGACCACCTCCATATTACTACATCATTGCTAGGACCACCTCCATATTACTACATCATTGCTAGGACCACCTCCATATTACTACATCATTGCCGGAACTGCCTCCATATTACTACATCATTGCTAGAACAACCTCCATATTACTACATCATTGCTAGAACTGCCTCCATGTTACTACATCATTCCTAGAACCGTTTCCACATTGCTCATTATTTCCTGAATCGCCGCCATACTGCTTCATCATTTATCGAAAGCTACTAGTTTAGTTTACTGACTTATTTAGGTTTGATTTTCTAAAGGCTGCCTTTGACAGATATACTTTATGAAAATGGACAGGGTCTTTATTTATATGTGAACAATTAACATTGTTGACGCAGATTTATAGTTTAATATGCAAATACATTAGCGACAGATGTAAACATATTCGTATTTAGTTAGATATAGCTTTAGATTTCAACGTCTAATGGTGGGTATACACATAACCATCCTACTCAAACAAGGACGGTTTAACCAGCAACCGCGCGATATTATATATTATGACAGCCATGATAATGTCATGAAGCGACTCTCTCATCGGTCTGTCTCTGTCTTGACGTTTGGATGAAGCCCACGACGTGACACAAGTCATTTGAAGCCGGATGATGGGCTCACTAAGTATGACTGGTCATTTACTTGGAGCAGAGTGACAGAATCTACTAGCAGCATCTTCCATCAATTTTCTTCATCAACCACCATGTAATGATCTCCCGGCCTATCATCCACCTGTCTGTACAGGGCTTGGAACGGGTTGTAGACCAGTACTGATGAAGGCCTGCTGATTGTCAAACAGGACGATTACATATCAAGAACTAGTTTAGCCGTTTTGTTCATCTTTATATGCTAGTTTCATTATGTGTATAATCAGAAGCACTAAGCTGGATGCTACTTATGAATATTTGTTTCTTCGGTCTAATAGTCCCAGACTATATATTTTAAGAGATTATTAAGATACCAGTATATGACCAATGGCGAATAATGACTTACTGGTCATTTGGCACATGTAGACACATAGACAGTAATAACGTCCTGGCACATGTGCACACAGACGAATAACAAATTCACACGTTTAAATACATGGGAATAACTGCTTGACACACGTATACACATATGAATAACTGCTTCAAACACAAACACACATACACACACACACGCACACAAACATTAACAACTTAAGCCCGATATATCGCGGCGTGTCAGCTTAATGTGTGAGGAAAGCCCGAAAGTGATGCAGGTCTCAGACGTTTACCACTTCGGTGAAACCCACGAGTACGGGTATGGTGCTGACAAACCTAGAAACATAATCGGGGCGAACCGGGATTCGAACCAACAATCATAGGTTTCTGGCGTGCCCAAGTGACGCCACTCTACACAGCGTATCGCGGCGCCTTAGATGACTGGGCCACCCGTGCCCCCTCGGGCTATAAGTCAAATATGGATGAGATGTATAACATGTATAAAAATAAGATGTGCAAAGCAGATTCACAGGAATTTGTATAACACGTATACCACCAGGACTTACAACGAACTTGGTGCAATGTCATGACACTACAGATTGACTACAGTAATATAAAAGAATCGGGTGGTCCTCATCTTCTGTTGAGCTGCATATGATTCTTATCGCACTACAGTACTTGCCTCGCCACAGGTCCCTGTCTTTGAAATATTACCGATATTAACTATATTCTCAGTTTCACTGACGGTAATTATGTTTGCACATGAAATCATTTCTCGATCCCAGAGAGCGTGTTATTATAAACATCAAGGCCGTATTAGATATAAATTTCGGTCACACGAAAGACACTTAACAACTCAGTACTTTAAAAAGCTTTGTCCAGTATCTATTTCCGTTGCCACATGGGATATTGGGGACTTGTGCATTTTTGTAAATATCGTCTGTTTGATAATTAAAACAGATTGTTTGATTTCGAGTTTCTCTTTACATAGTTAAACGGAAATTGTATATTTCATTACATTGGCCGAGTCCATGTCTTTATAACGTGCAGGGCATCACTGTTCATGCGTATCACGTTTTAACGATGTTTCGAGGCCTCGTCGGTGAAGAACTGTTATTAAAACCAGCCCTTAAACACAGCCACTGGTAACTCCTTAACGACCAGGCGGCAATACCTTTCAGTGGCGGATCCAAGGGATGTGGTTCATGGGGAATACTCCCCTTCCCATATGGATCCCACTGACAAAAAAATCTTGATACTGAAATAGAAATATAACACTTAGTTAGCACACACACGAGCATACACGAGCATACACGAGCACACAAGCACACACACATACACATGCGCACACACACGTACACACACTGAACGATGCAATGTGAATTATCTTATAAAAGATTCCCGACATGGGTTCAATGTGTCCATGGGTTCTGGTGTCCCCCGCCGTGATATTGCTGGAATATTGCTAAAAGCGGCGTATTCACTCACTCACTCACTATCTTATAAAAACTGGTTCATTCAATGCTGATGCATGCACTCCTATCCAAAAACCGACCATCATAGTACATAGCGATATCCTTTTCTACAAGATTGACCTTGTGAATGGTTCTGTGCGGATTTGTCGACGACGTTGCATCACTTATATGACTGCAGGGCGACTGTCTTCTAAACAGAATCCCCACAACTTCATAGTGCTTCAAGATATAGATATGACCCGAAAGTTATTTATAATTCAATAACATCTCTATCATCAAATATAACAATTATTTGACAATTTATTTCTGTCCATGTTTTGCTTCTGTTTTTTGGGTTTTTTGGGGGCGCCAGAAGTCTTGTTTGGGATCCGATGCTCTGATTGTATATCTCTTGCCTGATTTGATATGAGAATGTGTTCGGTTGTGCAAAATGGACGATTTAGATTCAGATAGTAGAGAGTCACATGTACATAATGTTATCTCAATTTTGTATAATGACCCAATTTAATATTCCGGGTCAGAATATATCCCAAGCGTTGCATGTTTGCCGACTTGGATCACAATGTGCGATCATTCTCATTATTCGACATCTTACCGGCGGGAGAACCATTCCTCACACTGTGGGCCACTTGTTCGCCTGGCGGTGTGTCGTGTAGACATGGGGTAGCCACGCTGGACCTGGAATATCACTGAATTTTACTCACATGAATATAGATCTGTAACGACAAGAATGTTTGCCCATTCTACAATGTGTATATCGATACTGTACAGAAACATTAAGTTCGTCCTTACAGAATTATTGCCGGTCAGCGCTGAGCATTTACATACTCATACTCCTAAAATCTCAATATGAGTATCTGAAAATAGAGAATGAAAAGATTACAAAAAGGCATAAAATGTTGTCTGATTACAATTTGAAAAGGCTTTATATTTAAATATTTGGTATTTGGTATTCCTCTTTGACATTTACAGCATAAATACAATCAGACAATAAATGTTCTATGGTCTCTGGTACAAGTTTACAAAAGGAACCAAATGGCCAGTCCATGTATTTAATTCTAAACAAAAAACTGTTAGTTTTTAATATATTATGTATGATTTTAAATTGGAACCACTTCATATTCACACTTTGTGCACATCTGGACGCCATTTAATTATTGGATTCCCACTCATACTTCTTGTATTCTTTATGAAGCAAGTATTCCCATTTCTGCTGACCTGATGGTTTTTGATAAATACTGAATTTGTTAGAGTGTGATAAGACATTTTGGTTCCCTCGTCATTTCTATTAAGCTGAATGATGTTGAAAGGCAGTATAGGTCTACAATTCACAATACCCGCTTTACCAAAATGTTTAATATTCCTTATATGACAATATTCCATTAGTGCATTTATAATACCCTGTAAGAAAATCTATTTTAATTCCGAATTTTTCTTGATTTTCCTCAATACTCAAATTTTTTTCACTTTCATTTCACATATCACAAACAAAATTTATTCCTTTTTCTGCCTATTCAGCATAAAATACATGTTTAGTATCTATTGTTATATTACTATTATACCAAAGGGATTGACTCGATATCTCAAAGAGGTCCTATACCTTTAAATAACATTTTTTCTAGATATACTGACCATGTCCTCACCCCTTTCCAAAACAAATTTGAAACGTATGGGATAATACATGATAAAACGGATCTGCCAACCAAAGTCTATACAAAGTGGGAATACATAATGTTGGAACGATGGTCCGTTAAAGATTACTTTTGACTAATCTTCTCCCCATGCCAGTTTTGGGGCTACAACAGCACTTTTAACAACTGATATACCTCCGTCTCTGGGTGGTAGGGACATAATATTTCCAAATAAAGCCAAAACATTTTTCTTGAAAATGTTCTATTAGGTTATCCGAAAGAACTGGGTATGGAAGAAAAAGATGATTCATTTTTGGCAGAAGCGCGTATTTTAATACTACATTACTTTCCATTGGTGTCAAAGATCTTACAGACCATAAATTCATTTCTTTTTCTATTTTATCAAATTGATCTTTATAGTTAATATCCACCATCTTTTCTAAATCTATATCAAAACCTATTCCCAAAGCTTAAAATATAATATCATCATTATCAAAGGCTTTCTCAAAATATATAAGTACTAATAAACCTGGTATTTAGTAGGATTCTGAATAGTCCATTAAATCGTAAATTAAACTTGTCACTTCCCCTGTATACCTTAGAGGGACAGCGCCATTTTGGTCTTCATTAATTACTAGCAGCAAAATATTTTTAATCCTATTTGCGACAACAGCAGCTGCTAGCTTATATGATGTATTCAACAAGGAAATTGGTTGCCAGTTCTTCAAATATTTCTTTGATTTATTACCCTTTGGTAGGCAAGTGATCACATTGCTTTTGTGTTATAGATAATGATCCATTATTATATGCAAAGTTTAGTGAATTTATTAAAAATCGTCCAATGGACGCTCGAAAAAAATTCAGGAATTCTGATGTGAAACCATTAGGTCCTTGGCTTTCCCTATTTTTCATTTTCTTTAATGACAATTAAGTTTCATTGTAAGGCGAAAATCTTTAAAATTAATTGGGGTGCAGTCCTCTCCTGACTGCAGCTTTTTGTAGTACAATTTTGTTTCTTTAAGTATATCATTTTGGTGTCTAATTGTTGAGCCATCGCCTTTCTCTAAATTCTCTAATAGATTTATTTAGAAAATTCCTAAATTCCATATGTAAAACATATTTACTAGTTTTTTGCACATGTTCAATCCATTCAGCTTTGGATCTTATGAATAGACCCTGTATCAGATTCTATTTCCTCGAAGTCCAGTTTACTTTCTAGATATTCTTGTCTACTTCACAGACCACTTTCTCTTTTCGCAGATTTTTTCTTAGTTGATGAATAATATATTGTCATTCCTCTAATCTCGAGTAACATTTCCAAAAGTAACTTATCATTTATTGGGTATTTCTTATCAATAGTAACATCATTTTTAACTTCATACTGTTGTAAAGTAGACTTTATTGTCTTTTTTACCATCTCCATGTATTCTTTATCATGTAGAATTGTTAAACTTCCAAACTCCTTTACCTCTCTGCATTTCTGATAATGATATTGTCAAGGAAACTAATGAGTGATCAGAATTAATAGTTGTTGCTATAGGTAATGTGACACAAACAATAAACTAAACGAGATTGCTTAAGAGAAGCTGGCTTCGAGATTACCTACAGAGATCCTGTAAATCTAAATAATCTTTAATTTCAGCTAGCTTTGTTCTAGCCTTTTGATTACGTGTTTGTAATCATAGGTATCCTTATTTGTATTCATTACCAGATTCCAATCACCACAAATGATAATTTTCTGACTGTCCAAGTTTTCTATGATATTTTATATTCTCTTAACGAATTCTGGTTTATCTACGTTCGGTCCATACAAATGTATTACTGTGCAGACAAGATTATTTATTTTAACAATAATTGCTACATAATTACCTTCTTCTTGATCTATTATTGTATGTGTAACCTCAAATTCAAAGTTATTATTAAATAAAATAGCTGTATCTCTTGCATTACTTTTGAAATGACTAATATAGCATTCCTAATAACCCCACTGTGGTTTTATCAGCTGCACGGAACCTTATAATGACTTCAAAATGTGTATCACAAGGCTTATGTTCAAAACAACAGTCGCAATATGTGCACCAGTCAAAACATGGGATATCGTATGTTATTCCAGAAAATACCGAAAAATAAATGTTGCCACAATATATGTGTACTTGTAATCTTGAAAAGATGTTTCGTAGTCCTACGAAATGGTTTGGCTTCTCCATAGAAGGAAATGTATGTCTAGAAGCAGCCAGGCCAGTACTAATACCTGTGTACTGCTGAGTCCTATTGATTACACTTCAGTGTTATCAACATTCCTTTGAACCTGCAGGCGAAATGGAAGTTAATTCACCACTGAGACTGCATCATGACGCAAAGGAGATAATCTGTTTGGACTATCTGTCTTAAATAGTCGGACTTGAAGATTACCCCCAAAGGAAGTATTGTGCGCCTATCTGATACTCTATCATCGCCATTTGTCACGTTACAGCCACACTTCTTAACAGCTGTGTCTAGACGGTGGTATCCTATTTGTTAAACTGTATAATATAAAAAAAATACATATTTATCATTTGCTTTATAATTTGCCAACTTCCGTATGAAGGAGAATTGATATCCACCCTATATCCCCTCCCAAATGATATCTTAATGGGAACGTGAAAATGCCATTGCAGCTTGCATCCAACTCTCATTCCAAAAGAGTCAAAATTGGAATCCATTAAGCTGTAACGGCGAGGCTGGAGACACCACCTGTAAAGACGTTCATAGACAGGCGAGTTGGTGTCATTCACCATATAACACGAAGTAGAAAACACACACATTTGACAATTATGTAGCTTATTACTTAAAGATAGTCATCGAGTCATACCACAAGGCTGGAAGACATAAACTAACACGATGCCGAAACAGTACCTCTGTGCTTTCGTTACACAATCCTACATCCAAGCCAGATGTGAAATGGCTTCTTGATGGCTACCTAGAAATGGTTTCTTGATGGCTTCTTTATGGCATTTGACTTTTTTAAATGGCATAAGCATCTGGTAGAGACGCGATCGTCGCGTTGAGGAAATAGCTACATTCGTTAAACACACGAAAACATTTGTCAATGACAATTGCAAGACTTTGTGGTTATTAACATGAAACTACTCCAAGGCGTAGAAAATTGTATGCAGTATTATTCTTTTAATATAACTAACTATATAAATATCTAACTGAACACTAGAGTGAGTGAGTGAGTGAGTATGGTTATACGCCGTTTTTTAATACGCCATCACTATCATGACCAGAAATGGGCTCTACACTTCGATCCCGTGTAGAGAAAAAGTGAGTGGTTTCAAACAGGTGGTGTTGCTGTAATGCAATTTTGATGTAGAGTTGCCCAATATTTAAACGAGCGTCATACGACTCTTGTTCAGTGGTTGTTTGATCAAGGTGACAACATTCGAGGTTTTGAGTGAAGCTTTCAAAAGGTCTTATGGTAGACATGTGGAGGACATTTCCAAATTTGACGCATCAGTGGCAAAAATTATGTCAGATGCAATTATCTATTTTGACTTGTTTTGTTTCAGTGAACAGTTGACTTTCCTTTGCATGAATCGGGTGCCACCAGTGGGTCAGGATACGCTCACCTTTTTGCGAACACCTAATATCATCACTATTTGATAGTGATTTATTAACAAATGGTCATGAAATAGTCGGAGTCGTACAATCGACCCTGCTTTTAGCAAAAATTCCTTATGAATATGGAAGCGGTTTTGTCGGTCTTATGTACATTCAAGAAAAGATCTCAAGCTGATGATGTCAACAAGCACATAATATAGAAACGCATCGCTATAGTATCCTCGCTAAATTGCCTCGCAATCAATATCTCCAATGTTGCCTTCTAAATATGGAAATGGTTTTATCGCTCTATTATCTGTGTCTCTTTTAATGCTTTCACAATTATACTCCAAATGATAGCACTAGGTTTGATTTTTAAACATGTGGAATGCATGAGTGACCAGTTTGCCTGTGTAAGCGTTCCATAAAGCTATGGTTCGAATCCCAGATTTGCCCTAATCACTAGTATATCCTTGACTTGTCTACAGCATACATTTGCTGGTGGGTTGCAAATAGTGATAAACATCTGAGACCAGCATCGCTTTGGGCATTCCTACCTCATCAAGAGGACACGCGGTGACACAGCGGATTAGAATTTGTAATCATAGATTCACAGTAGCAGCGGGCAACTGTAAAAACCTGTACCTCCCATGTAGTAACTCACATATCGTAATTCCCATGTCTTAATTCCCACGTAGTAATTCCCATGTAGTAACTCACATATCGTTATTCCATGTCTTAACACCCACGTAGTAATTCCCATGTAGTAACTCTCATGTCGTAACTCCTATGTCGTAGCTCCCATGTAGTAACTCCCACGTAGTAACGCCCATTTGTAACTCACATATCGTTATTCCATGTCTTAACACCCACGTAGTAATTCCCATGTAGTAACTCTCATGTCGTAACTCCAATGTCGTAGCTCCCATGTAGTAACTCCCACGTAGTAACGCCCATTTGTAACTCCCATGTCGTAACTTCAATGTCCTAACTCCCATGTCGTAATTCCCATGTAGTAATTCCCATGTAGTAACTCACATATCGTTATTCCATGTCTTAACTCCCACGTAGTAATTCCCATGTAGTAACTCTCATGTCGTAACTCCTATGTCGTAGCTCCCATGTCGTAACGCCCATGTAGTAACGCCCATTTGTAACTCCCATGTAGTAACTCCCATGTAGTAACTCCCATGTCGTAATTCCCATGTCCTTACCCCCATGTAGTAACTCCTATGTAGTAACTCCCATGTCGTAACTTCAATGTAGTTACTCACATGTAGTAACTCCCATGTAGTAACTCCCATGTAGTAACTGCCTTGTCGTAACTCCCATGTAGTAATTCCCATGTCGTAAGTCTCATGTAGTAATTCCCATGTAGTTACTCACATGTAGCAACTCACTTGTAGTAACTCTCATGTAGTAATACCCATATAGTAACTGATGAAATTTATTACTTGTATACATGTGTAAGTATTGTTATTATTGTTTGCAATAGTCATAAATTCAAGATATAAATCTGTAATAGCAGTATCAAACATCTAAATAAATCAATATATCATTAAATGAATTCTGTAATCTATTTACCCCTTCTTGATATTAATTTAGACAAATAACATGCTTTTGTTCTGTTTATTAGTGTATTTCCATATTTAACGATGTATGTAGTTTTTCTGTTCAAGTGCTCTATACACATTTAGACAATGTTATTTATACACTGTTATCTTGTACCAACGTGTTCTCGATGAAAAGATGGATCTGTATCGGACAAAATAAAGGCACTGGTACATGGAATGCCCATTTCAGGTAGGAAATATTAAATGTGCACAAATGAAATATTACGAATTAACAAAATGTTGCCACTAAAGTAAACTACGTTCATAACGAACACGCTTATAGCAAAATGACGGATGCAACGAAAATATTTCTGGTCCCGGACATTTGCTGTATATATGCTGATAACGAACTACGGTTATCTCGAACTAAAATCAGTGGTCCCTTTGAGCTCGTTATAACCGTAGTTTACTGTAAGTATAAACTTATATTTCAACAGATGATTGAAGCAGAGTAATGAGTCACCCCACAAAAGTCAAAGAGTGTTGACTTTGGTGGGGAGGGTATTTTAGCGGTGTCGTGTATGAACGTTTTCTTCGTTCGTGTGACAGTGATACCCTTAAGGTATTTAATTTCTAGGTTAATGATGTCATCCATCATGTCGCCATAGCAACACTGCTCTACCAATTGGCCCACTCCAACTCATGACCGTGTGCTCCTGTGGAAAGAAAATGGTGTCAGACTGTTTGTCGAATAACAATCGGAGGCTGGTTACAGATATGTGATCCGCCGACTTACTTAAGAAATTTCTGCTTTAAGCAGAATTATTCATACGTTTACGACTGTATTCTAATCATGTGCTTAGTAAACACTATTAAATAGTAATTATGCCATGTTTTTGCGAAAAGAGGTAATTTGGAAATGACCTTCACATAAAAATGGATAAAACTTTTTGAACGTTTGAGTTAGAGCCGTATGACAATATTAGACATCTTCGTAGAAAGGCCATGCTCGATTGTATCTCAAAGGAAAACAATGGCTGGAGCTGGAATGTTGCTCGACATATTTACAGTCTAGTTTTATCACTCTGAAACAGATGAATCGATTTCGCTGTTTTCCTTTTTCCAGTTAAAGTGGGTAAATCAGTGGAAGGGAATTGGCGATTGACCAATATTGAACTAGTTGTTGACAGCAGAAGCAGTGAGCCACGCCGCTGGGATTGATAAAGGATTTGTCTGTTCAAATAACAGCAGGTTGTCTGCTAAATGTATAATGTACCATTGCCATCGTTTGTTATTGTGCATATACCTCCTACCTCCTAGACCTGACACGTACATTAGTATCCGTTTTCTGCCCATCCGCTGTACCGAAGTTGGCATCCATAAAACCGAGGTGGTATGCATACCAATAGACTGACATATCTTTATTACACAAAACATTTTCCTCTTCATGCTTAGCTTGCCCATTATGATACACTGGATTGGTTTTAAGACAAAAAAATTATGGATGAGCAACTTCTTTATTACAATTGGGCGACGTTTCGGTGTAGATTCTAACACCGTTATCAAGACAATTTGCTTGATAACGGTGTTAGAATCTACACCGAAACGTTGCCCAATTGTAATAAAGAAGTTGCTCATCCATAACAATTCTGTCTTAGTTACCCTTCCAACTTCTAAATGCCACTCAAAGAAGTTTGATTGGTTTCGATTAAATTAAAAGCAGATATTACGCAGTCATGTTAAAGGACCAGCATAAATGTCAATCAAAGACGTACAGAACTTGAGTCTTGGACTTGCCATTTAACTAAATATGAATAACAAAATGTACATTATAACCATTTTCAGCAAACAAACCCATAAATATGCCATCAGTATTATTTCTGTTGCAAGAGTTGCGACCCTTGGGCACTTCAGAAGCCTAATTGTTGTGGTTTCGAATCCTGGATCTCCCTGATTATGTTTCTGTGTCTGTCAGCACCATACCCTTGGGGAGTTTTAGTTCAACTTAATGTGTGTTAAATGTAACGCGGGTCAATGACGGATGGGGACCGAAAATTAATATTCTGGAGGCCTGGGATTATCGGCAAAGGCAGAAGGAAAACTTTCAGCGGTTCAGGACATGTTTGTGAACCAGAGCAGCGACTGAATTTGCTGTAGGGGTTTTGAAAGCCTGAGGCCAAATTATCTTTTTTCCAGTATTTTCTGGAACATCATATAAACAATCCAGAGGCACGTGTCTTTTCCCTCACATTCCGTATAAAGCATTAAAAATACATTTTAGTACTGGAATGAAAAGGGTTAAAGGCAGCCATAATAATACACAAAAAAACACGATCCACCTCACTGATCAAGTGAAAGGTCTCTGTTGTGTTATAGATGTTAATATTCTGCTTACAAATGTATATAATTTATACACACGCATATGGTACCTTCTACTTTCAAAATCGATAATCTCACTGCGAAACTGCATACATTAACATTCAGATGATGTTTGGCACAGCTAATAATTTCAGATCAATTATATTGTAATTATGAATGCAATGCAATGCAATGTAAAATATGTTCATATCACATGCCATATCACTATTTATAATGTAGATCTACTGTACATGTATTATATACTTACATACAAACCTCAGAATGTATCTACTGTGTTGGATACTTACATACGTACCTCATTGTGTATCTACTGTGTTGAATACTTACATTGAATAATCTCATGTTTGTTGGGGAATTCAGAAGAGGTGGTATAGGCGTTTATATCATTATTGAGTTCATACTTGTTTACTAGTGATAGCCTGTGGATCTGTTGTGCTGTATAATGTCAACTTTACCTCATGTCTCTACTGTGTTGAATACTTATGTACACACCTCATAATGTATCTACTGTGGTGTATGCTTACATATATATCTCATAACGTATCTACTGTGTTGAATACTTACATACATATCTCATAATGTAGATCTACCGTGTTGAATACTTATGTACACACCTCATAATATATCTACTGTGGTGTATGCTTACATATGCATCTCATAACGTATCTACTGTGTTGAATACTTACATACATATCTCATAATGTATATCAACTGTGGTGTATGCTTAAATATATACCTCGCAATGTATCTACCGTGTTGCATACTTACAATATGCCACATTATGGATCTATTGTGTTGTATAACAACAACTTTATCTCATGTCTCCACTGTGTTGAATACTTCCATACATATCTCATAATGTCTCTACCATGTTGCATACTTACAATATACCACATTATAGATCTACCGTGTTGTATAATGAAGACCCGGGTTCGAATCCCGACATGGGTACAATGTGTGAAGCCCATTTCTGGTGTCCCCCGCCGTGATATTGCTGGAATATTGCTAAAAGCGGCGTAAAACCATACTCACTCACTAACTCCTCCAAGTGATGAAGATACATTGATATGAGATATTACGGTATTCTACAAATGTATACAAACAATGGGTGATACATTGTATGTACAGGCAGCGTCGCATCGTTATCATATAATGTGTCTCAGTAGGTTTTTCCACATTTTAACAATTTCACATACAAGGAACATTATATTTGTCCATACGTTGAATTCAATAGCCATAGTACTTTCTGTTGGTAAGCCGCCAAGTAGAAAGAACAGAAAGCAAATGTGCCGCATAAACATTCATCGAATTGTATACTGTAGGTGCTAAGACATAATAAATATGCTAAATCATAGAAGTGTTCCGGCCTTTCAATTGTTAGTAACCATAGTCTGTGTACCTTAGGTGATAGTATAAGAGAGTATCGTTTTAGGTTTTCTCTTGAATGAAGCTCTGCATAAATTACGTTACGGCCACGTACACTTATTTGTTCTTTAACACGACTCGCCCACGGATGTTTGTTGGGGAATTCAGAAGAGGTGGTATAGGTGTTTATATCATTATTGAGTTCATACGTGTTTACTAGGTGATAGCATGTGGATCTATTGTGCTTTATAATGACAACTTTACCTCAGATCTCCACTGTGTTGAATATAGTTACATACATATCTCATAACGTATCCACTGTGTTGAATACTTACATCAATATCTTAGAGTGACTACTTACATACCTCATACTGTATCTACTGTGTTGTACACTTACATACATGTACATGTATATACCTCATAGTGTATCTTCTGTGTTGAATACTTACATATATACCTCATAATGTCTCACCATTTTGCATACTTACAATAAACCACATTATGGATATATTGTGTTGTATAATGATAACTTTACCTCATGTCTCTAATGTGTTGTATACTTACCTATATACCTTATAATGTATCTACTGTGGTGTATACTTACAATGTACCACATTATGGATATAGTGTGTTGTATAATGATAAATTTACCTCATGTTTCTACTGTGTTGTAGACTTACCTATATACCTTATAATGTATCTACTGTGGTGTATACTTACATATAAACCTCATACTCTATGGCTATCTACTGTGTTGCATACTTACAATATACCACATTATGAATCTATTGTGTTGCATAATGACAACTTTACCTCACGTCTCCACTGAGTTGAATACTTTCATACATATCTCATAATGTGTCTACGATGCGGAATACTTACATACCACATCGTGTATATACTGTGTTGAATACTTAAAAAAAAACTCATACTGTCTCTACCATGTTGTATACTTACAATGTAACACATAATCTATATACTGTGTTGCATACTTACAATGTACCACATAATCTATCTACTGTGTTGCATACTTACAATATATCAAATTGTGGGTCTATTGTGTTGTCAATCTCATTAACTTCTTATCTAAGTTCTCGCTATCGCTAAACAAAGATCTGAGGACATCCCATTAAGGGTCACGTCAGAACGACCTTTCATCCAAACAGTCAGAGCGTCGCTTACCAGATCATGAAAGTGACAATCGGAATGTGTTTTCTAATCATGCAACCACGAAATATTTAACACGGGGTATTCCGAACGACAGTTACGTGTTTTATGATAATATCCATACAATCTAGGCCATCTATAAGCCATTCCAGAATGTTCTTCTTATCAGTTTTATTTTTTTAATCGAGAATACGTCAAAATATGTTTCGAAGCGTTGTCGCCAGTTTGAAACTAGTGTGGTAAAGCTCGAGAAAGCTGCCTTCTGGTTGTCAAATGTCGATTTCTTGTTAGTCATTTCATTTGTCGGTCAAAATTCGCGAAAGGTCGTTCTGACGTGACCCGTAATGGGATGTCCTCAGATCATTGTTTAGCGGCAGCGAGAACTTGTATTGTTGTGTTGTATAATGACAACTTTACCTCATGTCTCCACTGTGTTGAATACTTACATCTCATAATGTCTCTACAATTTTGCATACTTACAATATACCACGTTATGGATCTACTGTGTTGTATAATGACAAGTTTACCTCATGTATCTACTTTGTTGTATACTTACATATATGTATATACCACATAGTGTCTATAATGTGTTGAATATTTAAATAAAAACCTCATACTGTCTCTACCATGTTGTATACTTACGATGTACCACATAATCTATCTACTGTGTTGCATGCTTACAATTTACCACATTGTGGATCTATTGTGTTGTATAATACCAATTTTACCACATGTCTACTATGTTACATACATATCCCATAATGTCTCTACCATGTTGCATACTTACAATGTACCACATAATATATCTATTGTTGTATCCTTACAATATGCCACATTGTGGATCTATTGTGTTGGATAATGACAACTTTACCTCATGTCTCCACTGTGTTGAATACTTACATCGCATAATGTCTCTACAATGTTGCATTCTTACAATATAACACATTATGGATCTATTGCGTTGGATAATGACAACTTTACCTCATGTCTCCACTGTGTTGAATACTTACATCTCATAATGTCTCTACAATTTTGCATACTTACAATATACCACGTTATGGATCTACTGTGTTGTATAATGACAAGTTTACCTCATGTATCTACTTTGTTGTATACTTACATATATGTATATACCACATAGTGTCTATAATGTGTTGAATATTTAAATAAAAACCTCATACTGTCTCTACCATGTTGTATACTTACGATGTACCACATAATCTATCTACTGTGTTGCATGCTTACAATTTACCACATTGTGGATCTATTGTGTTGTATAATACCAATTTTACCACATGTCTACTATGTTACATACATATCCCATAATGTCTCTACCATGTTGCATACTTACAATGTACCACATAATATATCTATTGTTGTATCCTTACAATATGCCACATTGTGGATCTATTGTGTTGGATAATGACAACTTTACCTCATGTCTCCACTGTGTTGAATACTTACATCGCATAATGTCTCTACAATGTTGCATTCTTACAATATAACACATTATGGATCTATTGCGTTGGATAATGACAACTTTACCTCATGTCTCCACTGTGTTGAATACTTACATCTCATAATGTCTCTACAATGTTGCATTCTTACAATATACCACATTATGGATCTATTGTGTTGGATAATGACAACTTTACCTCATGTCTCCACTGTGTTGAATACTTACATCTCATAATGTCTCTACAATGTTGCATACTTACAATATACCACATTATTGATCTATTGCGTTGGATAATGACAACTTTACCTCATGTCTCTACTGTGTTGAATACTTACATATACATGTACCGTGCCGCAGTTTAACATGAATACCCCACTCAGACACAATTTACTGACCCCGAGACGGCCAGTCCTTGTTTTAGCCCCTTAATGCTGAGCGCCAGACAGGGTAACAACAAGTACCATCTTGTAACGCCTTTTGGTATGACCCCGCCTGGATCGAAACCATGACCTTCCGCTCTCAGGATAGACGTTCTACCACTATTCCACGGAGGCGGTCCACCAATGTGAGGAATGGAACCGGTCTTAGGCTTGCCGAGCGAATGCTTTATCCAGTAGGTTACCCACCCTCCCCCTTAAAGTGCTTACTTGTAGGGATCCCTATCAAATCAAATAAAGAAGTTTGTATCAATCAGGTTATTTCTGAAAATGTGCTTTTGGAACATGGATAATGATCAAGAATGATCAACTTATATAAATAATATTATTGGTAAAACATTGTGTGTCCGATGTTTGTACACGATGTTGATTTCCATTGTCTGGCTGATGTCCCATGGACGGAGCAAGGCTTGTTACTCGAGGAAAGCACGTTCGACATGTCCACCCAGAGCGTCGTTGCATAACACTGTCAGATAGGCCGGGAGGTTGGTGACGTCTCCCCATTGTTTCAAGCCGCTCGCGACTTGGCTATATGTTTCAGCTTCACGAGAATACATCAACGTACACGCTTTCAGTTGCTTGTCACTGAACACCCCAGTAGTCCCTAGGCACGTGCTTGCTGGTTTGACTGTGGCTAAGGGAGAAACCATCTTATTGTCGGGAGAGGGTGGGGGTGGGGGGCGGGGGGGGGGGGGGGTATTTTCTAAAATGAGACTCAATCCCCTGTTTTACTTAAAATAGTTATGTGCTTTTTTCTTACGACAGGTGAAGGAGGAGAATCGGCAGGTGAAGGAGGAGAATCGGCAGGTGAAGGAGGAGAAAGCAGGTGAAGGAGGAGATTCGGCAGGTGAAGGAGGAGAATCGACAGGTGAAGGAGGAGAACCGGCAGGTGAAGGAGGAGAACCGGCAGGTGAAGGGGGAGAATCGACAGGTGAAGGAGGAGAACCGGCTTGCTGAAGGCAAATGTAAGTCAGATACAAGAATGAATTCAGGTTTAACACCAATGTGAACAGCATAATAGTCTTGTGGTGTCGCGACACCTTGATGTTGACACAGGCCATACCTACAGTGTTGGTGATACGTCTTCTGTCTAAACAATGCCGTAATCGAGTCTCTGAACTGCGAGATATTCTCTTCGACTATTTATATAACTACTAGATAAATTGTAACCAGTCCTTTGAACTTCAAAATTACGAAAATGAGAGATGTGCACATGAATTCGTATTCCAGTCTACATGTACTTATGAAATGAGCCAAGGAAAAATGAAGGGTTTGGCATTCAGTTAATAACTCACATTGATGACTAAGCGTTGTTTTATTGTCAGGGTTATAGCTAGTTATTGTGGTCATATATTGTTAAATATAAATCTCCCTTAACAAACAAGGTATGTTCGGTCGGTAGCAGGCTTGGAAAACATTTGTTTGGGCCACCTGAGCTTGTCTGTATACATGCATGTACAAACATACATAATGTCAACACTTACATTCCTTCTTAGGGCTTCTCGTTGACAGCCACGGCGACAACGGCGCCAGTAACGGTAGCGACAGCAACAGCGACAACAACGGCGAGAGCTTCTACATCGGCAGCATCGGCAGCACCCACTGAAGCGGCACCAGTGACGGCAGTGACAGCAGTGACATTATGCACTTTGGCGACACAGTCGGTTCCAACTGTGAGTATACTATGTAGTTAATTCTCATTGACAGTATAAGATTCATCTTTGTTGAATAACTTTTTTGCCATGTAGCCTAAGATGCCTGAATTAACTGTCCGTGACATTGTCAAAGTGACCTCATTTTAGTGTTTAGCTTCACCGTCGCTTTTTCTTCCTCCCCTCATCATTTCAGTTAAACCTCGTATTCAATACTCCTGTGCATAACACAATGTTCCTCAAAAACATCTCGTGATTCCGGGATAGAATGGCCCACAGCAACATATGCTGCTCGTAAGGGGCGACGTAGTGGATCGGGGGATCAGGCTTGGTGACTTAATGGATCGGGGGATCAGGCTAGATGACTTAATGGATCGGGGGATCAGGCTTGGTGACTTAATGGATCGGGGGATCAGGCTAGATGACTTAGCGGATCGGGGGATCAGGCTAGATGACTTAATGGATCGGGGGATCAGGCTGGATGACTTAGTGGATTGGGGGATCAGGCTAGATGACTTAGCACATCGGGGGATCAGGCTAGATGACTTAATGGATCGGGGGATCAGGCTGGATGACTTAATGGATCGGGGGATCAGGCTAGATGACTTAGCGGATCGGGGGATCAGGCTAGATGACTTAATGGATCGGGAGATCAGGCTAGATGACTTAGTTGATCGGGGGATCAGGCTAGATGACTTAGTGGATCGGGGGATCAGGCTGGATGACTTAGAGGATCGGGTGATCAGGATCGGATCGTTGCTCACAATATCGATCACATGCTCATGATTTTGTACATTGATCTGTTTGTTGTTTAACGCCACACTCAGCAATATTCAAGCCACACGAGACTCTAGCATGGTGATCTACCTTCAGTTGTTGGCGATGTATAGACCTTTTTATATTGTATTGTTACATATATTGATATCATTTAATGGTTGTATGCTAGTTTTATATTTAATCGGTGATATTCTAGTTATCGTACTGCCCACAGATGCCAGTTTTTTAGATAGTCTAAATGTATGTGTTGATAACTTCTCGTCACAATATGGCTGAAATATTGCCGATGTGACGTTAAATATTAACTCACTCACTCCAGCCATATGACGGCGGTCTGTAAATAATCGAGAGGGTTGTCAAGCCCACTGACTTGGTTGATGCATGGGTTCGTATCCCAATTGAGTTGATCGATGCTCATGATGTCAATCACTGGACTGTCAATACTGTTTACAGATCGCCGTCACATAGCTGCAGTATATAGTACAGTTTATTCAGTAATTGATATAAATATGTAATTACAAAAAACCGTTATTTCGTCTTTATAAGATACCTTATACTATTTTATCTCTTCAATGGATATTTTTTCTCTCAAAATCAGGTAGTCAAGAATAGGAGAAGGGATCAAAGACAGACAGAGGACCGTAAACATGCAACAGCAGAAACAGCGCCAACAACGGAGAAGGGAGGAAACACAGAGGCTTGCCCCGGACCAGCAACAAAAACAGCAGCAACAACAACAACCCTACCAGGCTCTGCTCCGTGTTTTAGATGAGGCGCAAAGGACTTCGGTGAGATTTCGTTTCATGTGCACCGACTTCGTACCTTTTTCGTACCTCCTTAATGCAACTACAACAAACACTCCTAATGCGCTGTAATCAGTTCATGAAAGAAGCCAACAGAGGACAATAGTGCGTTAGTGTGTTTCATTGTCACATTCGGGGCAGGGGTGGGCACGTCATCTAAGGCGCCGCAATTCGCTCTGCAGAGTTCATTAATGAAAGCGGATCGTTGCTCAGACCCGTGAACATCCGGTTTAGAGTAGGTCTTCGGCAAACCCATGTTTGCCATGAAAGGCGACTATGCTTATGAGAGGCGACTAACGAGGTCGGGTGGTCAGGCATAGTAACATCGTGTTATCGTATCCCAATTGCGTGATTCGATGTTCATGATGTCAATCACTGGATTATATAGAGACCGCCATCTTAAAGCTAGAATATTGCTGAGCGCGGCGTTGAATCACAAACCGACAGAAGACCTCTATAATAGGAACGTGATAAATGATTTGTATCGTTTATATATTTATTTATATTCATATATATATATATATATATTCCTGGTAAGTAGGACGGTGTATCTGTTGGTTGAAAAAGGCTATATGTATTGTTTGTTTTATTACAGAGAAAGGGACGCTTGTACAAACCGGCAGGTGCTGTACAGATAACCCTAGGAGGAGGCATGACTCGTAAGTTGACCCAATGTGTCTAGATGTATCATTTTCAAAGGGAGGTAATCAACACATCGACCAATTCTACGTGGGTCAGCCTAGTGTCTCCACCGCTGGCTTGTCACACAAAACGTATGTCGTGTTGAGCACATTTTTGTCCCCCTCTGGTGGAATAATGATATACAGACACAGCACTAACTCACTCACCCACATTTAGCCCCGTGAAAATCCGGATCAGACGTGACCTTAGCAACCCAAACTTGTAACGGGCATCTAAAGGGATCGGTGGTCAGGCTCGTGACTTAGTTGATTAGTTGTCATTGTATTCAAATAGCGTAGATCAATGTTCATGTCAGTCACTGGATTGTCTGGTCTAGACTCGATTATTTACAGACCGACGTCATATAGCTGGAATATTGCTGAGTATGGCGTTTACAAACAGACAAAAAAAAAACTCTTTTCACAGAATTTACCCTCAATCGTTACTACTGCTACCACTACTACTTTTTTTATGTTCTCCGGGTGACCCAGGACAGAACATATTACCCAGTACCCGATTCCTGTTGTCGAGTTCATGTATGGGCCTGTCCAAATGTATGATTGTACTCCTTGATCATTCTACCACCCATTCGACCACTGTTTGCTTGTCAGTAAATACTAGCTGTAATATTGCTGCCTGCGGCGTTATGCAACATTCAAACCCTCACCTTTCCACATGCAATGGTGACTCTGCCTCCCTGGATTTCGTGTTCGAATCCTTGTTTGACATGATTGTTTCGAGGTTCATCAGCACCATACCCTTCTCATCAAAGTGGTTAAGTCTGAGACCTGCATCAATTCTGGCTTTCCTCCAACATCAAGCTGTTCTGTTCTCTGTAAAAATACATCGACATATTTTTACATGAATTAACTTGAGTACTGTTCGGCACTGAGGCAACCTCTCTTTAAATTGTGAAATTTTAAAGATGTACGGACAGGATTGATCTGTTTCGGAAATTGGTGTTGGAAGATGCTTGCAGAAGTAGATTAGTGTGTATCTTGGACAATGAATAGGTGTTTCCACCCTCGTTTGTTTCTCCTTATTCAGGCATCGTAACCAACGACCAAGCTTCGTTCATCCGAAGAAGGCAGTGATAGGTGTCCACCCTCGGTGGCCACAAGCTGTCACTGGCGACAAGGTTAATCTGGCGTTACATCCTCAAATGTGGTAAGTTAAACTATAGTTATAATTAAAACGAATCATTTATTCTCTAGGAATTCATTCTTTAGAGCACAAACATTTTCCCGTCAATTTGAGGCAAGATTTTCTGCTTTATAGTACACTTTTGTTTGTGCATACATTCCCGATACTCGTCCGTCCACTAAAAACAACTTCAAGAAGGACATTAAAAACGTGATCTGATCGTCATGTGTGTTTATAGAAGTGATTGAATAATTCTGAAATTAACAAAAAATTGTTTCTTCTTCAGGTGTGGTGACATGTTACATTCTGAAAAACCTGTCAATTACGCCGCTTCATGAGCAATTGATACCCTCTGATACACTCGATATCGATATATATATAACTGGCATGATCCAAAGATGCCAACTTACACTGCAAACACGAAAACGTCGTTTTTTTCCGTATATGGTCATTGGACGGGGAAACGACGTTATTTGGACGTTTTCAAACCATCGTTTTTCCGTCCAAATAACGTCGTTATTTGACATCGGAATTTACTGGGAGAGAACGATGCCGTTAAGCTCCTCCCTTTCTTGATTGACATTGTCAATCAAGCAACAGCGTCTACCGGTATTTCTACTTCTCAGATTTCATTGGTCAGTCCTCGTGTGTTAGATTACAGGCCCGCGTTTGACGCTGCACTCGAAGTGCTTAGCGGAAGTACTGAAATCAATCGTTCTGCGCATGCGGATTACTTTACGCCTTGACCAAATTTTCCGTTCTGTGCATGCGCGATTTCGCGTATTGTTTCCTAGATTTAATGTCACCACTATTTGACAATGATTCATAAACACAGTCACGTGAAGGTTCGGAATCGTAACGAATAACGCCATTTAAATTGAAGAGGATCCCAAGTGATATGGGAGATTCCAAGATGAAACTATTCAATGGCTATCTAGGCTGCCACCCAAACCGATCTTAACGGGACCCGATAGCTTATTGTATGTTATATAGTCATATGGAAGTGGACAAGAACTATACATTGTATTCCGGCCGATTGTTCTTTCATTTACTTATAAGTCAGGAAAATGGACTTAAAAGGGGAGTTGTTGAATGTAATTATTTTAATTATTAAATGTTGCCTATACACTAATCTGGACGAACTTCTCATTGTTCTGTTTATGTCATCCTATATACTATTAGTATGTTACCGTTCTAAAGTCAACCTCTCACATAACATTATATTGTTCATAGTATCAAAGTTTAATCAACAATATCAAGAGCAGCGATTTAAACCACTGAAACACCCAAACACAAGGCTGTTATCAAGCGCTAGTGCAGACGTGATGCATCGTAAAAACTGTATCGTGATGTCTTCAGAAACACAATTATACTACGAGATAGTACGGCTAACGCTGACTCACCGGTGGAACGAAGACAATATCGCTAATACAGATATAACGTATTTGAATGTTAATACTAAAGACAAACAATCATTATTTTTGCAGTGACGATATAACACTTATACACGTTTATTGGTAACTTTCATCAGTTTTGCTCTTCATTTTAATAACTTTGTTTTCACATATATATGTAGCAATACCCGACAAGCATGTCATACATAATTATGGGGCAGTTTTCAATCTTGTACTGACTTACTCTTGTGTTAATGAGCGAAGTTTATTGGCTTGTGTTTAAAACCCCTGTTCTTCTGGTAATCCTATTATTACTTAGTTTATTTCTATCTAATGACACCCTTTTCTCTGGATCATGGCTCCGTGACAATCCATAACAATTAAGATGAACATTCAGTTCAAGTAAATGAATGAGTTTGTTTTGACGCTACAGTCAGTCAAAAAACCAATGCTGTGAAGTTTGATAACACACTTCTACCAGGCCGAACATCGTGGATCCTCATTTTCTGCCTAAAGAGAATCATAGTTCATATGCTAATCCATCTGCGAATACCCTCCCACTCAAGATGACCTTACTTGTTGCTAAATCTATCATCTATCCCCCCAATCTCACCCCCAACGCCCCCCCCCTCCCCCCGCCCCCACCCCACTCACGCACGCACGCACGCACGCAAACACGCACACACACACACACACACACACACACACACGCACGCACGCGCGCGCGCACGCACGCACACACACACACACACAAACAACGGACCTAAATAACCTGGACAGGAAATACTGCTGATAGCCTCTAGTCAACTCAGCCGCGCCACCGCAGAATGTTCGCCCAACTCTGCAGGGGGCATTCTCAGTGGCTTCAAACGCGCTGAAATGTTTTCGCCTTGCATCCAAGATGGTGGACAAGTGAAATCGTATAAAATTTGGCTATTTTAGGTCCTATCTCTTTTTTGATTACCCAATAAAGTCAATTCATAGTTACACGGTTGTGGAGAAGCTTACAACTTTATAAGACTTATTCATCTCATTCCAAAAAAGCTAGTCGCGCTCACATAAAGTTGTAGTTATTATGTCACTGTTTTATTTCTTTAAAAATATATTACATGTTCAACAAAAACAATTAAGATGAACATTCAATTTCCGATATAAGTAAATGAATAAGTGTGTTTTACGCCACAATCAGTCAAAGACCAACGTTGTCCGGTCTGATGACACACAATCTACCAGGTAGCACATTGTGTACACCCTATCCCCATTGAAGTCTCCACTGTGGGTATTCCTGGGGACGAAAAGGTCCCATGTACCTAGGAATTTCATCAATACATTCATGCGCGGCATTCTCTGCCTAAAGAAGATCATATAGTTAACATGCTAATCCAAGTCGAACTACCAGCCCGCTCAAGATGAATGTTTTATGTAACATCCAACAGGCCCACATTTACGCACGCAGGCACGCACGCACGCGCACACACATATTTGGATTTACCAATCCCTGAATTGAGAAGACGTGCGTTTCGAAGCTCCTCCAAGTCATCATCAATATCCGTATATGTCTGTGATATCATTACCCATCCAAAGCCGAATATACATTTATTGTGCTTTCTTGACAACAAATGTTATAATTGGGATAACACCTTCTGAGTAAAGTACAGATTCTCGTACTTTCTTGGGTTGAGTCCCGTCCGGGATTTGAACCCACACTGTGAGTGAGGCACCCAATCGCCAGAACACAAAGTTGGCGATCTAACCCACCCACCGAACCAAAAATGTTAGTCCAGATGACGTATACTTTGTGTACTCCTCTGACAAGAGAAAAATGGCACGGCTTCTATGGCCGAAAGCTTTGAACCAACAATGCCTTTAAGAAAGTGGTCAACAGTAACACACATTAGATTTGGATACCACTTTCTCAGTAAACTACATATTTTTAGGGTGGAGATAATAGACGTTGATGGTTGATTATCAATGGACAAATTAAAGCCAAAACTTAACTTATGAATGATTGGTAATGGGAAATGGACAATAGGCAAACGGGAGGCGGGTAAATCAGCGCCAGTTATCTGTTGGCTTCCCTTGTTGCGTTTCCTTCTTTGCTATCTTTTTACTTTTGTTGTTCTTACAGGTACAAATATATGTTCTCTGCCTCATAGCATTTAATAATATTCACCTGATGAAGGAGAAAGTATATATTCCGAAACGCAGTGTTCCTCCGTTGACATCCATAAATATTTTTCCTTGTGTGTATCAGTTCTTAATGCCCTTCAAAGACTCAATCTAGCTTTGTTTTTAAATGTGGTGATATTTGCGTAGAATATAATATGGTCATGCCTATATACATTTGGGTCTTTGTCTACATAAGCATTTAGACATACAAATTAGAGCTAAGGACATTGCTAATTCTGCAGGAATGAAGTACACGTCATAGCAAGTTGTGATCTTTAATCATACTTTAGATATTCGTAATGGAGATCTGTAACTCAAGTTTACCGTAATCTTCCGCAACTCTCACCTCCGGACCAGTTGAACGTCTTAGTGCATTCAGATCCCATTTTAAAATTTCAGGCTGCCCCTCTGTCTGTGATGTTTTGACGGATGAAATCTATTGCGTTATAATAATCTTTGTTTGCTGATATATAATATGTACATGTTGTAAAATATTTACGATATTTTAAACGTGTAATTCGATGCATATGCAATGCAATGTTAACATAAGTGCGGATGCACGAAGGCGGTTATAGTCATAGTTATACTGCGATGGATGTTGGAGAATGGTGGGAGGATGGATTATGTATGAAAGCATGCGCATGGATCCATGATGGCTGACGTGAACATAATGGTGGGGAAAGAAGAATGTGATGTGTGTGTGTGTGTGTGTGCGTGCGTGCATGCGTGCATGCGTTGTGATACGAGGGTTGGCGAACATGTTGTCAGATGATTGTGTGAGTAAGTTAAGTGGTTGAGGATGCGGCAGGTATGAGTATTGAGTATGAGTATTGTACAATTCTTCTTCTACCTCACACACTCACACTCTCTCTCTCACACACACACACACACACACACACACACACACACACACACACACACACACACACACACACGCATTAATTGTTTTATTAAATGTTTCTTCGAGAGTCAGTAAGAAACTAAAAATAACTGCCTTTGTTCTGTAAACCTCACCAAGTTTCAGCTTTCGCCTCTTTCTTTGTGGACTGAGGTTTCACATTTGTAAAATGATCTCTCTTATCTGTCTGTACCATCAACTTAACTGCCCTCACCCCCTGCAGTTTTCCCGTCCCATATTGCCAAGCAGGTGACCCACAAGGAGGAATACCGCCCTCCCTCAATCCAGTGATACTGTGCCTAGCACAATATGTTGGGGATACGTAGTCTTGCTGTGGGCAAACATTTTGTAACAATTTGGCAAACTTTGATATGTAAACAGAAAATATAATTCAGTTTTATTTCAACAAAAACGGAAAAAAATCGGATCCTACTTATTTTGTGGATACCATAACAATAAATCAAGCCAATAGATCGTTTGAGCTGGCATGAATATACAAAAAATAATTAGCAAGTCGATAGTCATAATTCCCTCTGTTGGTCCCACGTGAAATGTTCTTCATGAATAGAATAGATGGCTGATAGACGTTCGACCGAATAATATCATTTGCTAACTTCAACTGTTTATCTAATTTCCATGAATGTATGTCACATAGTTCATATGTTCATGGGCTTCTTCACTGAATGTATAGTGTGGAGGACTACTTCACTTGAGGATAAGTAACATAAATAATGATGATAATTATGATAGTATTGCCATTATTATTCCTTCAGATTATTAAAAAAAAAGTTATTATGTTTTCATAGAGAGAAAGAGGTATGGCGATTATTTTTAGCATCGGAACTGTTAACATAATTCTTAAAGATATTATGTTTTGTTTGTTTGTTGTTTAATGCTGCACTCAGCAACGTAAGGATATTAAAACATTACATTTAGGTTCTGTTGTATTTTTATATTTGTATCATTTTGAAAATGTGACAGAGACCTGATAAGGGATATAATAATGGATAATCGCTATTCTTAAAGTAAGAATATGTTAGATTTATCAACCAGAAATATTGCACACAAGAGGATAATCATATTTCATGACACTATTCAACGTCGAAGTCAACGATATTTGTGTATGTTATTACTACATGACACGGATACGTCATGATAAAGCAATTAGAAATTGGCATTTGATGATATAAGATACCTACGCGATAAATCGCAAAGAACAAAGAAGGAAGCGATATTTATTTCACGATTTATAAAACATTGTTCTATCATGACGTCATTTATTGAGATTCGAACATGCACTCGCAACTTGAAAACGTCGTAAATTTGACCTTATTTTTGAGAGGTATGTGTCTAGTGAGTTGTTCCCAATAAATGTTGCTGGAGAATCCGAAAGTGAGAGTGATATGACAATCGGTATTGGGAGAAAAGGTACAGATGATTGACGAGAAAATTGTGAGAATATGCGGGACCAAACTCAAATCCTAAAATGGATTTATCTAGCATGGCCGCTGTCGGATTCTATTCAAGGAATCATCATTATTTAAGTACGGGTAAATATTGTAAAGCGTGTATTTTTTCCTAATATAACACCCTCAAAGAGGCTGTACGTAATGTTGATATCTCATATAGAAATAAACGAGTCTCGGTCGTTGTTTATCGTACAATAAACAACTCCGACTCGTCGTTTGTTTCTTAATTACATGACCATATACACTAACATTATATCTTTTCATGTTTATCGGTCAACAAAAGCGACATAAGCATTTCCATTATCATGAGAAACCCTTGCCAAAAGTAGCGCCAACTGCACCATTTCGACAACATCAGGAGCATGTTTCATGATTCATCATAATAAATGATGACATTGGATGCTCGCAAAAACGCGAGCTCATTCCGATCCACTAGTGGCACCCGCCACAAACACATTCAAAGGCAAGCCAATTGTTCACCCGAAAAACCAGAGAATTGCATCTGACATCATTTTTGTCATTGATACGTCAAACCTGGAAATGCCGTCTACACGTCCAGCACAAACCTCAAGCCAGGACCCAAATCCTTCAAACCCGGCCAAAGTTCTGTTAATTACTTACATTTCCCCCTAACCTTAAATAATCTATACTAGTTCTGAAGTAAATCGTATTTACCCGTATGAATCGTCTTATGTTATTTATTGCCGATAAACAGAATATGCACACTTTCTGAAAGTACTGCGTGATAAGTCACGCACCAAACCTATACTCTCGATATACATGCTGCTCTTACTTAAAAAAGAATATTGTGTTAACAAGATACGTATATTAAAGTACCATGCTTTCCTGATGTGCTCTCATTCTAATTTGAAATAATGGCATAAATAGTTACCACTCATCTTTCAATATTTTTCAAGGTTGGGTTAATCACGAACATATTTGAATATGTACAACATCTATACTTACTTATCTTTATACTTAAAGGCATCAGGTTTGTCTGTCATAAGACCCCGAAACAAATATGTCCAACACAGCCCTACTATTGTTTAAACAACTGGTTTTTTTCTGTAAAATATGTTCATTTCAGAAATTAGATGTTATTCTAGCATTAGGTCTGTGGTACGTTTACTGCATCAGCATTACATTAAAACGATATTACATTATATAAATCCATACAGAGGAAATGCTCAACATTTATCTTTTAAGGAAGAGTGCAGGACGACTTGCTTTATACATATAAATGTGGACATATATGTATGGACATTTGGATGATACAGATATACCTCCTTAAAGATAGTGTTCGTAGATGACTGTAGAAAATGGAATAATTATGTGAGTAATCGGGTTAATACCACGTTCAGCAATATTTAGCCATATTGCGATATTGGTTTCCAACATACAAGACGGACCAGGAAATTATGCCTTGAATTTGGACCTGGCTTTCTGGTGTGATGTAACACCCCAGAATCTCCGGTAGAAAAAGGGCTCAAAGCACGAATTAAGATCACGAGATGATACTGATGTACGCATCTGGACATATATTTGCGTAGTATTACTACCTTAATTCATCAGTATATATGTATTTTGCATAAAAGGATATTATAGGATCGACGCTGACATGCGCATATAACCTATTCACCAGTGCTGTAATATTTCATTTCTTCTGACACATATCGACACGAGAAACTATATTTAAATTTAAAAGGAGCCCAAGTGGGATGGAAATTTCAGTCTGAACCTGTTGAACAAGGCTTGTTTCATTTTGGGCTATAGCATTGCCGCAAGGCCTGGGCGGAAGGGAACACCTGTTTGCACCCATCAGATACCAATCTCAACTCCTCTCTCCAAACGAAAACAAAATACGAAAAATGTCGGAAGTGTATCCTTCTAATTTTCTATTTAGGTACATGTTTTAACTTTAAAGTGATTATATGTATCTCATGTATTATTGGTATCTGTGATGCTGGTACCGTTTTGTTGCCATTGTGTAGCTTTTGTGGAGTTATTATGAATATCAAATACATGTCTTGAAATATGGACTTGAGAAAGAACTCAACATTGAATCATTTGCATCTAAATTAATGCATATACCATTTAGTTGGCGTGTATGGACATATTATCCATCTACTTATACACACTTATTATGGACATATACAGAATTTCATTGTACCTTATTATTTAAAAAAATACCCGTGAAGATCCGGGATAGAATAGGCATTCAACAACCCATGCTTGTACGAAGGCGACTTGGCTCGTTGACTTGGTTGATGCATGTCATCGTATCCCAAATGCGTAGATCGGTGCTCTTGATGATAATAACTAAATTGTTTGGTCCAGACTGGATTATTTACGAACCACCGTCATATAGCTGGTATATTGCTGAGTGCGGCGTTAAACAACAAACAATCAAACAAAATTTATATAATTATTAAACACCTTCCAACAATGAGAAATTTAACTAATATTTTCTAAATATTCTGTTATATTTATAACATAATTTGATGCATAATTTAATCATTGCGTTGCTTTCTTCCCTGTCATTCAATGTGCATGTTCAGACCCCTAAACTTTTAATATTTCATTTTTCATAAATGGCTACCTACTCACAAGAAAAGATTAAAATAATTTGTTTTACTATCATATTTCTGTTTATCTAATTCATAATACGAAATTGATAATTCATTTATCATAGTATAGATCATATTCGTGTATATCACTATCTGATGCTAAGGTTTTATTGCAGAAAGTATAATTATTTCAAAATGTAGAAAGATACACAATTTGCCATTATGTGACTTTTAAACTGTACAAAGTATGATATAATGATCAGAATGCCTGTAACGGGTAGTATTTAAGAAAGAAATATTTGTCGAGAAGTCCCATTTTTCAGATATGCCCTTCAGTAGTATTATTGTATATCTCCAGAGAGAGGTTTACATTGTAGTTCTCATTATTTGTGGATAATTCAAAAAGCAACATAGAAAATGTATATGCTACCATGACGAAAGAATACAGAGTATACATAACTCGCAATTCTATATATTCAGCAAACAGCCCTAAACCGAAACTCCACAACATATCCGATTACACTGATAAAGGCTGTCCCAGTTCTCCATGCGATACTGACGCCGGTTCGTCTCCCAGACCATACAGAATAAATTTAAAAGGAATCCAGCTCAAGTCTAGAACGATTTGGCAAGCCTAGATTGCCTTAATTCTATCCATGAAAGTAAGCATTAATAAAAAAATATTGTTCTTGTCTGCTTCAGATTATATATGTTTTGTAGATACTTATTTTAACTAGGAAAATTGTACTGACACCGGCGCTGTCCTTATTGAAGCTATCCATAAGAATTTCGAATTGCCGTCCATTGTTCGATGTCAATACATCGATGACAAGTGAGGATATCATAAAGTAATCGTTGATGCCGCGCTACATTTTGATAAAAATTATAATCAAGTTGACTGGTGTGTACATTTCTACAGTGAACATGTACATGATCATGCCCTAATAATCAAATGCCGTAATGTCAAATACTAATATATTATTGCGTGATGAATTTTTAACTGGATCAGTGGTAACATGTGATATTAATATTCCATCAATTTCTTTCCTGGTTTGTCCATCCATGTCTACAAAATGAAAATAATACAATCAAAATGGAGCATAGAACAATTCTTAATTTCCGGCTAGAGCTGTGGAAATCTAGACTTTTCCAATCATTATAGACTTGAGTTGGTCTCATGTTTTACATTATTCTCTTGGGTCAACGTCTCAGCTCATACCATACACTAACAAGACCAGTTTGCCCCCCACCGGAGCTCCCGGATTTTGGTTATGTCATCTAACATGGCCAACTCTGCTCTTAAGTAAACAAGAACCTAATCAGCGAGGGGTCCTTTTCATCCCTATGTGGCCGCTTATAAAAATCTGATATCTTTTCCCAAAGACCTGGTTAATAATATATTTTCTGCTGAATATTCGAAACAAATAGAGTGAGTTGGTATTACATGTACATATGTATACGGTTCTATTTTATATGACTGCAGCACTCCATTATGAAATCAATTTGTTTTAACGCCGCTCTCAGCAGTATTCCAGTGATATATGACGGCGGTCTGTTGTATATGAAATATATGCAAATTGAATCTTGAATCTTGAAAGTTGTAGCATTTCCGCAAATAAGTATCACATGCAGTATACAGTATATCAACTGCAATATACTGTATACAACATTCAGTATACAGTGTGTCGCGAGCTCTGCGCTGGGCTTGAGCACACATTTCCTACACCTCTCCCTTCGGCAAACACATCACGAGGGTTGCAACGAGGTCACAGGTCAGGCGTGCACTCGTCAGTTGTCTAATACGGTCAAGAGTAAGATCTTCCGGAAGACCACTGCACTAGAGGTATGTGGATTATTGAGGAGGTATTACGTGTTTGGAACTGGGAGTTGAACACTAAGCACTTTTAGAGAAGAGCTCACAATAAAACGTTATGGACTCGCGGACGGACTTGTGTTTTCATTTCAAGACGTACATTTATCAGGTTGAATTTCCTAACTGTAACAATAACTGAACTTTACGCCTTTTATACACATTTGTGATGGGGCGACAATGCGACAACGAGACATATTTTGACCTTGAAAATGTCGCGTTACGGCATCGTCGCCCTTTTGTAAAATAAAGAAAAGGATTATCAAAGAGCGACAATGCGAACACGCGACAATGCAACAAATGGCCAATTGTCGCGCTTTTGTTAATTTTGACGCGTTTTGCTTGTTTTTGTAAAGGCGTCAATTCGACAATGCGACAACGAGACAATGTCCCTTCCATAGTAATCCGTGCAAATAAAACTGAGTAATGAAATAGATGTCTGACATGACAGTTAAAAGATAGAGTGTTGCAGCTTCTGATTTCATAGATCTTCAAGAAGGGTTATCAATAATGGGATGGGTGATGAGTTCAACTGCATACGCTGTGATTAACAATAATGTTTCGAGTCAATACATTTTGTCAAATGTATGACATGTATTACGTGAATGAACATATTGTTTATACTCGTCCATGTTTTTGACGGACAAAATAATTTACATGCTCGGTAAAAGTGAGGACGGGCATCATTGTGTGTTTCCGTGCTTTGTTCAGGTGAACAATTGACTTGTCCTTGCATGTGTTTGTGACGGGTGCCACTTGTGTGGCAGGATACGCTCACCTTTTCCCGAACACCCATTGGATGACCTGAACCACTTCGGATTTTTATCCCACATCAGTCTGATACACCATGATATAACTGAAATACTGAAATACTGTACAGTTGAAAATGATGTTTAATGCGATTACCGTAGTGTGTTACTGCAACTGTTCATAATTTGTGCAGTGATGTTATGTAATATGTAAAAGAAAGCATATTCAATTATCTACTTGATTTGAATAGAATATACTTGCGTCAGTGTATTTTATTAACGCCCCAAATCGTCATTTAAACACATAAAATAACAGATCACGCATAGTGCCTTGACTTACAACTAGATTTAATGGGCCACCCCGGAATAAAATAGTTCCCCCCCCCCCCCCCCCCCCCCCCACCCCACCCCACCCAGGAACATATGTTTTAGTATGTTTACAAGAAATATATTCCAAACAATATCCTCATTAGATGAGAAGATCTTTTACAGAATTACCTCAGTAAGTCAATTACAATGACAGAGCGTCGTAATACATTTACATCAAGTACAATACGTCAAAATGGCCGACTCGATAAACGTGACGGGAGATATTTTCGAAGTTGTTAATTAACCTGTGGCTATTTCAAGCCTTTGGCATCACTGATCAATTGGCCGATCATTGAAAGGTGATTGTGAAGATGTGTCAAATAGATACTGAGGTAAATTCATAGATTTCTGTAAATTGTCACTGCGACAGTTTTTTTTTTTTTTCGTGTTTTCTCTCTCTGGGATGGGTTGTAGCGAGGGTATCCTTAAATGGGCTTGCAACCACGCTTCTGTATGAATTCGTACCAGGGAATTCCAAGGGTTTTCCCCAGGAATGTGGAAGTAGTCAGTGTTTACGCCTTTTCAAGATTACAGTCACGTGAAGAACGTCATGTGACCGACCTCGCGTCCAAGTCGTATATCTTGTAAACTTCACATTAAGAAATTAGTTATTGTTATAACCAAATGAAACACAACCCATTATCCGATAGGGGTAACTGTACATAGCCGTTACCACAATAAACTTAGTAACATTGTTTGGTTTGACTTCTTGGCGCGTGTCTGAATTCCATTAACGTGTTACATATCCTAAAACTGGCTTATCAGCAAATCTCGCTGCACTGCGCGCGACAGATACTAGAGCAAGGCATGCCAGAAAATGAAACCTAAAGCTTCCGAAAGGAAGTCTCGGACATCACGTGCGTCGGGGGACCAGCGCCATCTGATTGGCCGTTAACAGTTGTACAAGGCGGAGCAAAAAGCATCGTTTTTCCGTCCATTTTACGCTTGAAAAACTCGACCCTTTTCTGGACACTTTCTAGACGCTGACCAATTAATCAATTTTAATGAATTTTTAGTCGTTTTTCCGTCCAATGACCATATACGGAAAAAAACGACGTTTTCGTGTTTGCAGTGTTAACATGTTGGAATTATCAGGATCTGTTTTGTATGTCCAAAACTTGGTACAACATCCTGCTTTTGACACGATCGTCCACTTACAAGTCCCTGAGGGTGTCCATGTGTACCTCCTGATGACTCGGCAGCTCTGAGGTGTTGAGGGGTGTTTCATGTTTTATGGCTCAGTTTCTACCTGAAACAGCCGCTAACACTTTCTAGTTGAACAATGACTCGGTTGTATTCACAAACATTTTCTCAGGTAATTTGTATTTGGTCAACGTCAGTCAGGGGGTTGTTGTGAAAGAATTTAATACTAGTATTGAAATGAGCGTGTCAGACCTCACTGGTTGCGTCACCTCAACAAAATATTTTTAGTTTTTTTTCTTGATACAATGAGTTGAAGACGTCTCTTCCTAATCATGTGCGGTGCTGTGGTAGGTTGGTGGCAACACAGAACCAGGGAGCGTCCATTCCAATTTGGAATGAACGTTGGATTGCTTTGGAAAGATCGCTCATTCCAAACTTTCCAAAGCTTGGAAGGATCGATCTTTCCAGGAAATCCAAAATTGGATTGGCAACATTTCCAAACATATTTCCAACACAGGAAATGTTTGGAATGACTTGGAATTGTTTGGAATTGTTTGGAATTGTTTGGAAATATGGTTAGAAGGAACAAGTTAAAATATGTTTGATTAGAGTAATTTGAACAATAAAAAGACTGTGAATATTTATTGAGTTTAAACTATATATAATAAATATTAAATTTATCTCAAACATTCACTTCTTGTCTGTCTAGCGAGGGGCTTTTACAGTCGCATTCTCCCTAAGGTGAGAGAGAGACCCGCACTTGACTCGACAAGACACTAATAGATCTCAAGATTAAGTATTCGGCTGGATGGCAGCTGCCATTTAATTACAAAACAGACAATCGTCTAGACGGCTCACATGTAAGTGCGCCGACATGTGCCTAAGATCATAAAATGGACAATCTTTGGTAACATCTAATTTATTGTCTCACGCCAGAGCTGTGAATAATTCTGTTCATTGAACACTTGGAATTCAGGAAGTTATCAATAATTGTTTTACTTAACATAAGATAAGATAAGTTGTTTACAACATAATATTATGATGTAAGGACGTACTACAGTCAAAACTATATATTTTAAAATCAATTTAATGACAGACTATGATTTCCAAGTCCCGATTATCAAATCAATGAGGTATCAGTTTCACCACATGTGTAAAGACCGCCTATACTCATTCTCGTCAAAGAATACAGAACAAATGAAGAATCAGATGCATACATTTATTGCCATGCTTCATTCATCACGAAGTAGATTTACATACATTTGTGAATAGCACTAAAACTGTGATAATGAATTTTACCATTGTCCATATTATATTATAAAAATTAACCATAATATGGATTTCCGAATATATAAACGACTTCAACGTTGATATTTCAGACACAAACAAAGTCTCCTGTCTTTTAACGTTCAGGGGAAAAGGGTTTGCTTTCACAATTGAACATTTGTTTTCACCAAAGGACAATCAAATCAAGCCAAAAACACGAAAAAATCATATATATGGTTAGCGACCGTCATTATACAGCGAGGGGAGGAATTCGTCTGCTCTAACTGCCTTCACAAAAACATTCCAGGCCTTAATTACTGAGGCAGCTGTGTAGTAGCATTACATTCGCTGCGTTTGCAGCATATAAGATGTATAATCTGTGGAGTGACTAAAGTAATATTACGGCTGAAATCTTACTTGCATGGTTGTTTTAATAGAAAACTTACGGTTTAAAAACACAATTGTTCTTATATAATGTTTTTAGGTTTGGTTTATAAATACTAGAGATGATTTTTTATATATATAAGACTGGTCGAAAATACAGCTGAACAATAGAAAAATCAAAATAGGAGGTGTGAATAGTGACAAATTTTAATCACTGTGTCAATAATTATTGATTGATTCCGTCAAACAACTGTCAAACCATTTATTTCCATGTACGTACATGTACACAGCTGTCGGAGGCTCCAGGTAAATAAACATCGTGGTTTTATGACGGGAGATCAGACAACCGTGAACCAGGGGCATGCGACGTAATTACACCTAAAGGTGGTAGAACCTGGCTAATTGACCGTACAAATAATTGGTAAATACATTCGTTTTGACACCCGTGTTTCATGCGCATCCCGGCTCATAAGTAACAGCACGGTTTGTATATTCACGTTGATTGGACAGTCTAGACTGGCGCCAACTAATCATGACGGCGTCTCCGAACAGAACAAAACTTTATTTCTCCCAGGTTTAGGCTTACGTGGATAACGGAAAATTTTGTTTTAGTGATAGCACATTTGTAATTCAATCTAATATACTTTCCTTGATTGATTATATGGCTGCGGTCGTAGATCCGGATGTATCTAAATATGCTCAGTAAATACACAGGGTTCATTGTTATACTATTAGGATTGATAGACACAATTGAGTATTTATACCCTTGATCATAAAGTTAGTCACTACTTTCACATGTTCGATTTGTATGATTTGGGTTATGATTAAATTGATATAATAAGAAATCATTCCGTGTATATGTGTATTATATATTGTACGCCAATACGTAATTAAATTGTGTATAAATAAGGACACTAGGTTAATTACTGTAATTGATTATTTGATAAACATATTCACATTTAGTTGCGTGATATGTCAGAGGTAAAGCTAATTCATAACAACTAATAGTCCCATTTATTTGGCTTCTATCTTTTATATGAAACAAATGCTATAACATGGGGTGATCAACTTCTTTGGCAATAGACGTAGATATGTTCCAGATATGTTTATTCATTTTGTCAGCATTTAAATCGTTGCATTCCTGGCTTAATGATTCATTTGACGAAATCTTGTTGCCTGTTTTGAATTACCGTCAGATAGTTCCAGACCAAATATAAATTTTCCAGCCCTTTGTTGCGCATAATTCCGAGATAATTCGAAGTTCATATTCTTGTACGAACACTTATCAAAATTCATTTATACCTAGTACTATTATGTATATATGTATATTAGTTCAAATTATAATAATTAGGCTCTCTATTCTCGAAACGGTCTTTGTTCTAAGACAACCGTAAGTCGGTATGGGAAAACAAAATATTTGTTTAATTGTTCAAAGTTCATAGTCAATGTCATATGATTATAGTCAAGGAAGATAAGAAATTAAATATAAAGAGTAGCCACTTTAAATCACAAAAATTCTTTTAGTTAAATTTGCTCATGATTTGGTCTTTTCGTGGTAAAAAGTGCCAAAATACTCTTAATTATTTACTTTCATGTCATTACTAATCTCACATAAGGTCAAAATTTGTACAACGTTTAACAGATATGATTATGACATGTTGTATCCAAACATTTCCAAACAAATCCAAGCTTGGAAATATGACCTTGGAAATATTTTGGAATGGTCATATTTCCATTTGGAATGATGGTATTTCCAAGTTTTGGATTGTTTGGAATGGATGATATTTTGTCCATCACAAAGAAGATGGATGTTTGTAGAACAGAACTAAGTGCCAAGGTAAGTTTCAAACTGTGCGTATTTGATGGTTGAAACGTGTGACTTACTTTATACACAGGCCGTTCCAAACACCTCTCTTAAGACATTCAGAATCTCCAAGATGTATAGAAAACCGTTTTTGTTAATTCAATTCTAAATTCTTTAGACTGTTCCTAACAACTTTCTTAAAAAGTACAAAACGTCCTACCTATCTATTCCTTGACTCAACGCGCCTTTGATCAATTCAGTTCTAAGTTCGTGTTCCTGTTTGTGAGAATTGACATATGATCACAACCTGTACTTGTACAGGCACCCTTGCCGCAGCTGTACACCGCACCGTCTACCACACCCGTCTACCACACCCGTCTACCCCATCCGTCTACCACACCCGTCTACCACATCCGTCTACCACACCCGTCTACCCCATCCGTCTACCCCATCCGTCTACCACACCCGCCTACCACACCCGTCTACCCCATCCGTCTACCACACCCGTCTACCACACCCGTCTACCACACCCGTCTACCATATCCGTCTACCACATCCGTCTACCACACCCGTCTACCATACTTCCACTCTTGTTTATGGTGAGTACTAGAATATGAACTCTAAATATATGCAATTTAACTAGATACTTTATATTCACAAAGAAGAACGGAAACGTTCCCTGACGCCACTCGATTGCACCTACAGCCTGAGACACTAGTGGGCAAATAATATCAATAAGTAAAAATAGTTTATCATGCGAGTGTATTTTTGGATAATGAATGTCCTGTTTTGGGAACAGACATTGCATTTGGCGAGTTTTGGCCCCGCCCACTCACACACATTTAACAGGGTTTTTCTATATGCTCTCGAGGTGACCCTGGGCAGAATAGATAACCCAGTACCTGAAAGTTGTTGATTGTACTTACGTTGATCATTCTACAATCAATCCCATCGACCACTGTTCGCTTGTCACCCAAATGTTAGGTGTAATATTGCTGACTGCGGCGTTCTACAACATTCACGCCCTCCCCTTTCCACATGCAATGGTAACTCTACCACCCTTAGATGTTCCAGAAACTCCAATTCAATACACCTCGTCAAAGAGGAACAGGTCTGACGTACATGTATATGATATTAGTGTGTAAATCGCAATAACACATGTTGAAATACAATTCTTGTCAAATAGAAAACTCAATGTATATCGAGTGGGGCCAGGGAATTCTTTGAATAGCGTGTTTGTCTGATATATGCTGAAATAACAAACGAGTAAACCAGACTTTGAATTAAGAAGATTTTTTAAACATTAAGGTTTTTTTCTAAAGATTATTTCCAGCCTCAGTCGCCACCGGCCTCTGTTGCCACCTGCCACCAGCCTCAGTTGCCACATGTCACCAGCCTCAGTCGCCACCAGCCTCAATTGCCACCAGCCTCAGTTGCCCCCTGCCATAAGCCTCAGTTGCCACATGTCTCCAGCCTCACTTGCCACCAGCCTCAATTGCCACCAGCCTCAACCTTCAATTGCCGCTGTCTGACAGCATCAGTTGCCACCTGCTTCAGTCGCCACCAGCCTCAGTTGCCACCAGCCTCAGTCGCCACCAGCCTCCAGCCTCAACCTTCAATTGCCGCCAGCTGACAGCATCAGTTGCCACCTGCCTCCACCTCCACCTGCATCAACTTCCCTCTGCCTCAGGTACATCACCCGACATACACTAAACTTGTAAAAGATTTTAATACAGGAAGTATGTACTCGTATTGAAATGAGCGTGTCATATCTCACTGGTATCTTCCGAGACCGTATCAAATTGCATTTGGTTAAAACGTCACCTCAACAAAATATTTCGGTTGACATTCATGATACAATGAGTTTAGGGAGAATATTCCCAATCATGTGCGGTGTAAGGTAGGATGACACCGACGTCCATGGATGTTGAACAGAACTAAGTGATAAGGTAAGTTTCAAACTGCGCTCATTTGATGGTTAAAAATGATTAGACTCACTTATAGACAGTCTGTTCCAAATAACGTTCTTAGGAAGTTCAAAACTTACTCCCTATCTCTCCATTTCTAAAACACGCATTTGGTCAATTCAGCTCCAAGCTTGTGTTCCTGTGTGTGAGCAATGACATCTGATCACAATCTCAACTTTTACAGGCACTCTTGCCGCAGCTGTACACCGCCCCGCCTACCGCACCCGTCTACCGCACCCGCCTACCGCACCCGTCTACCGCACCCGCCTACCGCACCCGTCTACCGCACCCGCCTACCGCACCCACCTACCGCACCCGTCTACCGTACCCGCCTACCGCACCCGTCTACCGCACCCGTCTACTGCAACCGTCTACCGCACCCGCCTACCGCACCCGTCTACCGCACCCGCCTACCGCACCCGCCTACCGCACCCGTCTACCGCACCCGTCTACTGCAACCGTCTACCGCACCCGCCTACCGCACCCGTCTACCGCACCCGCCTACCGCACCCGCCTACCGCACCCGTCTACCGCACCCGCCTACCGCACCCGTCTACCGCACCCGTCTACTGCAACCGTCTACCGCACCCGCCTACCGCACCCGCCTACCGCACCCGCCTACCGCACCCGTCTACCGCACCCGCCTACCGCACCCGTCTACCGTACCCGCCTACCGCACCCGTCTACCGCACCCGTCTACTGCAACCGTCACCGCTCTAATCTATGGTGAGTGTATGAACGCTCGGTCGGTGCAGTTTATATTCTGTAGTATTGATTGTATACCAGTTTTAGTAGTCACTGTGGCTCACCACAGTATGGAAGCGTGTTAGTGCCAGTCTCCAAACATATTACCATTACACTTTTGTCTACGTATGCGATTTTATGTAATTATTATGTATACGTTTCGTTACTCAGACAGTGATATATGCTTGTGAAGTTGCGTCCCTAGTTGGACACTAGTTTATACAAACCTTTATGTTTAACTGATTACTAATTAAATGTTTGGCAGCATGTTTATTTGGCCTTTTCCATATTTTTATAACATACTCAGATCATTTCAAATTGTCAAACAATCAGCTCTGAAATAAAAACAAAGACTGCAGAATTGTACCTTCAGTGCTTCATTGGATGATGACGGGTATTGGTTTGAAAAAGTTTTTATAGTTTTGATAATTCTCACGCTTTCATATTCATGTTTTACCTCCTAAACCTACTTTACGTAATGGAGAGATCATGACAAATAACATATGCGAGTGATTTCTTCAGCTTCAATCATGTTATGGTTGATATATAACTCCGCTAAAGGTTTGAGTAATGACCTATGGTTGTTTCTTTGTTTGTAGTTGGAGAACATTTTGTACTCTCCTTTTTACCGTTGTAAAACAGTGCGACAATTCGATAGTATACGATACCTTCTTCTACGTAGATATAATTATATGCGTAGATGCTATATTTTAGACTTTTGCACTAATACGCTTCCATACTACAGCCCTGTCATATATCAGTAGGCAAATAATGATACGAAATAGTAGCATAGCATATTTATCCATAGGGGCAAGGGTACTGGTCCAATTATTTTAGTAAAATCTCACTGAGCATTAAACTTTCTTCTGCATGCTTATTGTCTACATCCTTCCGTTGTCACAATGTTTGCGAAGCGTACCGCAGCAACGTCACGTCATATCTAATCATGACTTGCATATAATGAATAATGACGCCATTCCTTGTTGATGACGTCAGTCTGTTTGTGACGTAGTCAATCTGTTATTGGAACTGAGATTATGTCTCCACTAGTGATAAAACAAAAACACCTGGGATGACTGGTAATATATAGAATACTCCTACTGACTACTCGGAATGACGGATCATATGTCCCTAGTGAAATAATGTTGAACTCCCTTGTCAAGACTCAGGACAAATAAATTCCCACAGGACAGATCATCAGTCACTCCGAGCTGCCAGTAGGTTACTCAGTCCTGCCCCAATATCATAGTTAATGTGTCGGTCTAGATAATAGACATATCAATATATACATGAATGTTTAACCAGCCTCCATCTGCGTTCATATTAAACGAATGTATCTCTCTCTCCAACAGGCATTTCCTCCGAATACCAATGGACTTGTGTGGACCCAGCTTCTGTCCTCCACGATGTATATGAACTCTCAAGGACTGGAGTGTCCCAATAGCCATTCTGCTCCAATATCCGTGCTTGTCACACTTCAGACAACATGACATTCTGTATTATCAACTACATATCAGAAATCAGTTGATACAGTTAACTAAGTCTTTATTCATTTTAAATCCCTAGATCAGTTATAATTGTCTTTCAACGTCACCTGTTTTGGGGTACAACGTAATTTCTACGTCCCTGTTATATTACCGCTTACTCAAAAACCGTCATACGAAATTTATTTTGGTCTCTATCAGGTGGATGGATATATACAGGTGCAGTTGAGCCATGCTGCCCTGGATATATACATCTGAATACAAATAAGTACAGATCAAACGTGAAATATGTTGACACTCGGGGAATTCAAAAGTTTAGTGTTTATAGTTGAGGATACACACAGGTTGCATTTGTCTGCATTTGTCATCTTAATTTGGAAACTTTCTTTCGGCCTTTCATGAGAATGGATATATACAGATGTGGTTGAGCCATGCTACTCTGGATGTATTCATTTGACACCTTCTAAACAAGCATAGTCTTCAAAGTATGAGTAGGGTTATCAAACCATAATTAAACTGTACAAACAAGTCAAAAAGTCAATCGAAAAGTTGATCTGGGTCACATTTGATCTTGTCATTGCAAATTCCAGTGATATTAATGACACCCCCTATGTAACTGGTTCATTACCGGAGCTTTACCAGGGCATCGCTGGAGCGTAACCCAAAGGACGTCCCTATGTAACTGGTGCATTACCGGAGCTTTACCAGAGCATCGCTGGAGTGTAACTCGAATGACACCCGTGTGTAACTGGTGCATTACCGGAGCTTTACCAGGGCATCACTGGAGTGTAACTCGAATGACACCCGTGTGTAACTGATGCATTACCAGGACATCGCTGGATTGTAACTCGAATGACACCCCTATGTAACTGGTTCATTACCGGAGCTTTACCAGGGTATCGCTGGAGTGTAACTCGAATGACATCCCTGTGTAACTGGTGCATTACCGGAACTTCACCAGGGCATCGCTGGAGTGTAACTCGAATGACACCCGTGTGTAACTGATGCATTACCGGAGCTTTACCAGGACATCGCTGGATTGTAACTCGAATGACACCCGTGTGTAACTGGTGCATTACCGGAGCTTTACCAGAGCATCGCTGGATTGTAACTCGAATGACACCCGTGTGTAACTGATGCATTACCGGAGCTTTACCAGGGCATCACTGGAATGTAACTCGAATGACACCCCTATGTAACTGATGCATTACCGGAACTTCACCAGGGCATCGCTGGAGTGTAACTCGAATGACACCCGTGTTTAACTGGTGCATTACCGGAGCTTTACCAGGGCATCGCTGGAGTGTAACTCGAATGACACCCCTATGTAACTGATCATTACCGGAGCTTTACCAGGGCATCGCTGGAGTGTAACTCGAATGACACCCCTATGTAACTGATGCATTACCGGAGCTTTACCAGGGCATCACTGGAGTGTAACTCGAATGACACCCGTGTGTAACTGGTTCATTACCGGAGCTTTACCAGGGCATCGCTGGAGTGTAATTCGAATGACACCCGTGTGTAACTGATGCATTACCGGAGCTTTACCAGGGCATCGCTGGAGTGTAACTCGAATGACACCCCTATGTAACTGGTTCATTACCGGAGCTTTACCAGGGCATCGCTGGAGCGTAACCCAAAGGACGTCCCTATGTAACTGGTGCATTACCGGAGCTTTTCCAGGGTATCGCTGGAGTGTAACTCGAATGACGTCCCTGTGTAACTGGTGCATTACCGGAACTTCACCAGGGCATCGCTGGAGTGTAACTCGAATGACACCCGTGTGTAACTGATGCATTACCGGAGCTTTACCAGGACATCGCTGGATTGTAAATCGAATGACACCCGTGTGTAACTGGTGCATTACCGGAACTTTACCAGGGCATCGCTGGATTGTAACTCGAATGACACCCCTATGTAACTGGTTCATTACCGGAGCTTTATCAGGGCATCGCTGGATTGTAACTCGAATGACGTCCCTATGTAACTGGTGCATTACCGGAACTTTACCAGAGCATTGCTGGAGTGTAACTCGAATGACACCCGTTTGTAACTGGTGCATTACCGGAACTTTACCAGAGCATCGCTGGAGTGTAACTCGAATGACACCCGTGTGTGACTGGTGCATAACCGGAGCTTTACCGGGGCATCGCTGGAGTGTAACTCGAATGACACCCGTGTTTAACTGGTGCATTACCGGAGCTTTACCAGGGCATCGCTGGAGTGTAACTCGAATGACACCCGTGTGTAACTGGTTCATTACCGGAGCTTTACCAGGGCATCGCTGGAGTGTAATTCGAATGACACCCCTATGTAACTGGTTCATTACCGGAGCTTTACCAGGGCATCGCTGGAGCGTAACCCAAAGGACGTCCCTATGTAACTGGTGCATTACCGGAGCTTTTCCAGAGTATCGCTGGAGTGTAACTCGAATGACGTCCCTGTGTAACTGGTGCATTACCGGAACTTCACCAGGGCATCGCTGGAGTGTAACTCGAATGACACCCGTGTTTAACTGATGCATTACCGGAGCTTTACCAGGACATCGCTGGATTGTAACTCGAATGACACCCGTGTGTAACTGGTGCATTACCGGAGCTTTACCAGAGCATCGCTGGATTGTAACTCGAATGACACCCGTGTGTAACTGATGCATTACCGGAGCTTTACCAGGGCATCACTGGAGTGTAACTCGAATGACACCCGTGTTTAACTGGTGCATTACCGGAGCTTTACCAGGGCATCGCTGGAGTGTAACTCGAATGACACCCCTATGTAACTGATCATTACCGGAGCTTTACCAGGGCATCGCTGGAGCGTAACCCAAAGGACGTCCCTATGTAACTGGTGCATTACCGGAGCTTTTCCAGAGTATCGCTGGAGTGTAACTCGAATGACGTCCCTGTGTAACTGGTGCATTACCGGAACTTCACCAGGGCATCGCTGGAGTGTAACTCGAATGACACCCGTGTGTAACTGATGCATTACCGGAGCTTTACCAGGACATCGCTGGATTGTAACTCGAATGACACCCGTGTGTAACTGGTGCATTACCGGAGCTTTACCAGAGCATCGCTGGATTGTAACTCGAATGACACCCGTGTGTAACTGATGCATTACCGGAGCTTTACCAGGGCATCACTGGAGTGTAACTCGAATGACACCCGTGTTTAACTGGTGCATTACCGGAGCTTTACCAGGGCATTGCTGGAGTGTAACTCGAATGACACCCCTATGTAACTGATCATTACCGGAGCTTTACCAGGGCATCGCTGGAGCGTAACCCAAAGGACGTCCCTATGTAACTGGTGCATTACCGGAGCTTTTCCAGGGTATCGCTGGAGTGTAACTCGAATGACGTCCCTGTGTAACTGGTGCATTACCGGAACTTTACCAGAGCATCGCTGGAGTGTAACTCGAATGACACCCGTGTGTGACTGGTGCATAACCGGAGCTTTACCGGGGCATCGCTGGAGTGTAACTCGAATGACACCCGTGTGTAACTGGTGCATTACTGGAGCTTTACCAGGGCATCGCTGGAGTGTAATTCGAATGACACCCGTGTGTAACTGATGCATTACCGGAGCTTTACCAGGGCATCGCTGGAGTGTAACTCGAATGACACCCCTATGTAACTGATCATTACCGGAGCTTTACCAGGGCATCGCTGGAGTGTAATTCGAATGACACCCCTATGTAACTGGTTCATTACCGGAGCTTTACCAGGGCATCGCTGGAGTGTAATTCGAATGACACCCGTGTGTAACTGATGCATTACCGGAGCTTTACCAGGGCATCGCTGGAGTGTAACTCGAATGACACCCCTATGTAACTGATCATTACCGGAGCTTTACCAGGGCATCGCTGGAGTGTAATTCGAATGACACCCCTATGTAACTGGTTCATTACCGGAGCTTTACCAGGGCATCGCTGGAGCGTAACCCAAAGGACGTCCCTATGTAACTGGTTCATTACCGGAGCTTTTCCAGAGTATCGCTGGAGTGTAACTCGAATGACGTCCCTGTGTAACTGGTGCATTACCGGAACTTCACCAGGGCATCGCTGGAGCGTAACTCGAATGACACCCGTGTGTAACTGATGCATTACCGGAGCTTTACCAGGACATCGCTGGATTGTAAATCGAATGACACCCGTGTGTAACTGGTGCATTACCGGAACTTTACCAGGGCATCGCTGGATTGTAACTCGAATGACACCCCTATGTAACTGGTTCATTACCGGAGCTTTATCAGGGCATCGCTGGATTGTAACTCGAATGACGTCCCTATGTAACTGGTGCATTACCGGAACTTTACCAGAGCATCGCTGGAGTGTAACTCGAATGACACCCGTTTGTAACTGGTGCATTACCGGAGCTTTACCGGGGCATCGCTGGAGTGTAACTCGAATGACACCCGTGTGTAACTGGTGCATTACCGGAGCTTTACCAGGGCATCGCTGGAGTGTAACTCGAATGACACCCCTACAATGTATACCTCATAACGTATCTACGGTGGTGAATGTTTACATATATACCTCATAATCTATCTACTGTGTTGCATACTTACAATATGCCACATTGTGGATCTATTGTGTTGTATAATGACAACTTTACCTTATGTCTCCACTGTGTTGTATACTTACATATAAACCTCATAATGTATCTACTGTGTTGCATACTTACAATATACCACATTATGAGTCTATTATGTTGCAAATGAGAACTTTACATCATGATGTATCTACTGTGTTGCATACTTACATATAAACCATATAACATATCTACGTGAGGCTAACATCTTCGCTTGCAAATGAAATCTATCCATTGATGTAATGTAAGGGTTAGCAGATACCATTGTGCCATTACAGTAAAAGTCAATGTAGGGTTAGGGATAAGGATACTATGGTTAGATTAAGAGTTAAATTGATATTAAAAGAGAGATAATGTTGACATTAATGTGGCAATGGTTAGTATGAAGATTTGGTTATGATTAAGATAGGTTAAGACTGATATTAGGGTCGAGGCATTACTGGGGACTACAGGCTTCGACTCCAACCGAGAAACGCAGTGAACTTTGTGAAGCCGAATTCAAGCGGATATCGAAGAATCAGTAGTCGAACCACGAGTAGACATGTAATTGAAATGGATTAAAGTATCAAGGAACCAAGATCACGAGGTCCAGTCCAATTAGAAACTTCAGACCATCATGTTCAAACATGACCCTCTTAAGTTGAGCACTAAACAACACTGCCATGAACCCCTTCCTGAGGCTGTATATCTTGAGTTCAGTTTATTTACATAACTTCAGCTTCTAAGATTTGCTGACGCTTCTTATGACAGCGCCCTTGCTTCCATGCACAATAGCGAGATGACAGCGTTCTAGTTACTATTGAAGACTACAGTCTGGGGAATGATCTTTAAAAGCTGTAGTGAAGTAGCAGCGACCTCAACTCGGAACATAAAACAGCCGTGGTGAAGATGTAAAAGGGCATATGGTTTCAGGACAAGACTAGTTGCGATTGTGGACTGACTGGTATCAACCTACACAATTCAAACACACATGGTACCAGGCTAGCCGGTACCTGTCTACACGGCACCTGGCTATATGTCGCCAGCCTACACGGCACCTGGCTATATGACGCCAGCCTACATGGCACCTGGCTATATGACGCCAGTCTACATGGCACCTGGATATAAGACGCCAGCCGACATGGCACCTTGCTATATGTCGCCAGCCTGCATGGCACCTGGCTTTATGTCGCCAGCCTGCATGGCACCTGGATATAAGACGCCAGCCTACATGGCACCTGGCTATATGACGCCAGCCTAGATGGCAAAAGTTTATATGACACCAGCCTAGATGGCAACAGCCTATATGACGCCAGCCTAAAAGTCACCTGGATATAAGACGCCAGCCTACATGGCACCTGACTATATGACGCCAGCCTACATGGCACCTTGCTATATGTCGCCAGCCTACATGGCACCTGGCTATATGACGCCACCCTCCATGGCACCTGGCTATATGACGCCAGCCTACATGGCACCTGGCTATATGAAGCCAGCCTACATGGCACCTGACTTTATTACCCACGTGGTGAAGATACAGGTGTTACACGTGTCGTACAAGGTTGACCTTGTTTTATTCGTTTTGATTGGATAACCGTGACCTTTGTCACACCAGGACTACTTTTTTCATTCATAAAAAATCGCGAGACGTCATTCATTTTGCAACTACAAGGCAGAGCTGAAGAAATTAATGAGAACGAGAGATATTTCCAAACACTTTATTGAACCAAACAAAATAGTCATACGCATCAAAATCGGTTTGCATTCTATATAAGTTATGCATAGAGCTTTTACAGACATTATATATAATCTAGTTATATCCATTTACAATATACGACTACCGATCAATAGAGCGAGGGTCCCCATGAGCGTGACGAACCCGATCACTTTCGCAACATTCAATTTGATTTAACGTAAAAGGATAAGCGTGGTGAAATGAAGTCTGTTTAAACTATCTGGACAAATATCTAGACTTACTTGGGGTGATCCGCTGTTTCAGGAGGTGTTGTTCATGAATGAACGTACACGACTGCACGACCAGATCACTAAACGTGAATAGTTCTGATACAAATCATTCGAAAAATCCGTGGAAGTGTGCCTGACTTCTGATTTTGTGGCCCCAAACATCCCAAATGTGAACAACAACATTCCCTATCTCTAGCGTAAAAAGCTGTGAGTAGATCACGGTTGTCTTTTCTTATTCCGGTGGTGACCTTGCCCTTCGATCGTTCGAAGCTGTCACTGACATGCAAGCAGATTTGAGTTTGTTGATTTTCACGTCTTCAGTATAGGCTGGTACAGTTAACATGAATGTCTTTGGCGAACACTCTGATTTCCCTCTTCCAAAATGGTACGAACAATATATATTCAGCTGATAGATCAAGGAAACCGAATCATTTTGATTGCACAGACGAGATACCTGCAGTGCGAGTGACCGACTGTTGGTACGATATTCAAAGCGCGGCGCTAATGTGACGTTTTAAATTTTCTTATAGGTGTCCTTCGTACTAACAACATGGCGCTTGAATTACCATAAGTTGAAGAATTTCTTCCAAAAGGATTTTGAACGTCGGTGCTGTTTTCTTTGGAAACTCAACTGCAGGCGCATGTTGTTAATACGTATGCATAGAAATGTCAACAATGACCATATTTGGGAATATATCAATATTCATACGCAACCAGATTTTGCAACCGGTTTCAGTTTGGTCTGTCAACAAACGAAAGTTGTTATGTGTTTACACTTAAATATAACATGGCTACTAAATAAAATACTACACTCATTCTCGTTAGATACCCTTTTTACAAAACTCGTGAACTTTCTATGGCATCTGACCTCGCTTTCGCTCGGTCAGATAGCATAGAAAGTCCCCTCGTTTCGTAAAAAAGGTATCTAACGAGAATGAGTATAGTATTCTCTATATATGACGCCAGCCTACATGGCACCTGGCTTTATGACGCCAGCCTGCATGACACCCCTTTATATGACACCAGCCTACATGGCACCTGGCTATATGACTCCAGTGGGATTACAGCAAGATAGAGGGCCCGTTTGATAGTGGTAGAGGGAAATCTCAATGGACAGCGCTACCGCGACGAGATCATCGGCCCTAATGTTCTACCGTTTTTGCGTCGTCATGGCCCAGGCATTACCTTTCAACATGACAACGCCCAACCTCATATTGCTCGACCTGTTCAAGACCCCTTCAACAAAACAACGTGAATGTCATCCCCTGACTGGCTCGCTCCCCGGATCTCTCACCAATCGAGCACATGTGGGATGAGATGGATCGGCGCCTTCGACGTCAACCACGTGTTCCACAGACACTCCAGGAACTTCGAAACATGCTCCAGAAGATATGGACAGATATCCCACAGGACTTTGTGCGACGCCTGGTCCATTCCATGAGACGAAGATGTGTTGTTTGTATCGCAACCAGAGGTGGACACACACGCTATTGATTTGTTAATTGACATTTTGGCATGTTCATGTGGTTTTTTTAATCACGCATTTTCTTAAGTCAGTATGGCAAATTAAACCATTTGAACACTTACAGGAGTCTTTTATCTGTTGCAAACCGAAATTGTTTCAGATTTGGTAAAAACATAACTTTGCATTAAATCTTATTCAATGTCACAGGAACTTTTTTTGTTCAGTATATATGGGGAACAACTTTCTAGACACTTCCCTACCAAAAAATAACGTCGTCCAATTTACGACGCTATCAAGTTGCGAACGCATGATCGAATCTCCAGAAATGACGTCATGATAGAACACGGTTTTATCGTGAAATAAACAACGCATCGTTCTTCATTGTTCTTTGCCATTTATGGCGTAGCTATCTTATATATAATATTAGCCGAGATCTTAAGAAGTTTAAATGACATCAGTCTATAACACACCAGTCTTAATAGTACCAGTCTGTAGGCATCAGTCTATATGGTACCAACCTTTCTGGCAGATCCCTGAGGTGAAATAAGATGGGAATGTTATTTGAGCGATGGTACATAAATATCATAAAGATGTGTGTCCCCAACGGTTATGTTCTATGTTGAATGGTTGACCTCAAGCCAAGGTATCGCAAGAAGAATCTATTATATTCCCCATGTAGACAAGATTGCATCTGTAAAGCTGAAAGAGAATTGGTTCGCATTTCCTTGCAAAGTTTGTGGCTTTTGATTACTTTGCCTAATGACAATATTTTGGAAACTGAACTTGTGCCTGATACTTTCCCCGAGAAGAGTTTTATTGACACACTGAGCTTCGTCATGGACATTTTACCACATGCCGACAATGGGGCAGGGACTTACATGTTAATATCCTCGTAAATTTATAATGTACGGGATACAATGTGAATATTCAGAGGTAATGCATTGACAGTTACCTCATCCGTAAGTACAGATCATAATGCTGAAACACTCTGTTCCGAGACCTACGGCCATAACGTATTGGGTATGTGCTTTTAGGGTGTCTAAGTGTAACTTCAGGAGCTAGTGGCGTAATATTTGTCCTCTTGCTATTACAATCAAAATTGCATTTCTCCTTATATTTATCTGACACAACCCTGTCATTTTCGAGGAGGGGGGGGGGGGGGGGGGATGTGGTAGTGGGATTTCTGTCTGAGAGCTTACGATCTCTGAGATAATATTATAGTCAATATTGTACCGACCTTGTACGGTATCTGACATTGTACCGACCTTGTACAGTCTCTGACATTGTACCGACCTTGTACGGTATCTGATATTGTACCGACCTTGTACAGTCTATGACATTGTACCGACCTTGTACAGTCTCTGACATTGTACAGACCTCGTACAGTCTCTCACATTGTACCGACCTTGTACAGTCTCTGACATTGTACCGACATTGTACAGACTCTGACATTGTACAGACCTTGTACGGTCTCGGACATTGTACCGACCTTGTGCAGTCTCTGACATTGTACCGACCTTGTACAGTCTATGACATTGCACCGACCTTGTAAGTCTCGGACACTGTACCGACCTTGTACAGTCTCGGACATTGTACAGACCTCGTACGGTCTCTGACATTGTACCGACCTTGTACGGTCTCTGACATTGTACCGACTTTGTACAGTCTCTGACATTGTACCGACCTTGTACGGTCTCGGATATTGTACCGACCTTGTACAGTCTCTCACATTGTACCGACTTTGTACGGTCTCTGGCATTGTACCGACCTTGTACGGTCTCGGATATTATACCGCCCTTGTGCAGTCTCTCACATTGTACCGACCTTGTACAGTCTCTGACATTGTACAGACCTCGTACAGTCTCTCACATTGTACCGACCTTGTACAGTCTCGGACATTGTACCGACCTTGTAAGTCTCAGACATTGTACCGACCTTGTACAGTCACCATGCGTGTCCATACTGAGAATCAGAGTAACACCAAGACCCCTCCACAATTATTATAAATCCTTGTGGCAACACAAACAGTTGATCTATTACAAAAGAATGTGTAATCCCCGCTGCAGAGAAGCACACCCTACATCCAGATTATTTTTAATTATTTCATATTTTCTTTCATTTGCTTTTTTTACTACATTCTGATAAATTTGTTACCAAATATACACATGAACACTGTTCCGTTATGAACAAGTTTATTTACACTATCACCCAGTGTTTTGAGCAAAATGTACTTGAAACTGTGGTGTTCGTGAAGGAATACAAATATCATTCAGGGATGGAGAAATGTTCAATTTAAATAACGGTCATCCCGAAAAAAACACCAGAACTCCAAAAAATAATACTCAGTAAAAGAGTCGGAACAATTATGTAAGGATGATCGCTACCAGTCAGTACTGTCTTCACTAATATGCTGCATGCAGTCACGCAAAGCCGTCCAATGGGTTTACACACTTTCCTGCTACAAAGACGTCCCAAGGTGTTGAGCACTGTTCAACTGGAAAGACGTCCTAAAGAATGTTTGGGTGTTCACACTGTCCGGCAGCAAAATCGTCACGAATGTGTTGCAGAATATCCTGCAGCAAAGTCCATCCTCAGTTAGTCATTATCATAAGATGGAATCACTTTTTGCCTTGTTAGACGTGATGCCACATATATGTGCTAGTCACTTGTGCATCACTTTGAGGGAGATGTGCGTACCAGCCGTCGTGTATGTGTTTTCCCTAGACACATTGTGCCTCTTACCCAGGCAGGTCCTGATGAAGGCCCGTCGGAACTTGGTTGATATGAGACTATACACAACAGGATTAGTGCAACTGTTAAGAAAGAACATAATCCTTGCAAAACACAGCAGGTTCCAGAACCCCTCAAACCCCAGAGCTCTGATCTTGGCGGGATTGGCGAAGATCATCCACAGGCTCACTGTCCTGAAGGGAAGATGGAAGAAGAAGAAGAGAAGAGTTATTACCACCAACATGATGACAACCTTCCTCCTGGCCTTGTTCTTGCTGTGACATCTCTGTTCATCCAGCTTGTCACTGAACCGGAACTCCTGCACCAGCGCCCGCGCTATGACGAGATATAGAATAGCCAGAACCACAAACGGCAGGGTAAAGAACACCACGAACAGACAGACTACGTAGCCCTTCTGCCAGGGTAGGACGATGGATTGTCTGCAAACCTTGATCGGAGTCCCGTCGTAGTAGCGAGAGTCCCGGTACACTGAGATTCCCAGGAAAGGCATGCTGGACAGCATGGAGATGAACCAGATGACTAGTACGATGAACAGCTTCATGGACTTGGAGTAGATCTTGGTGTCCCTGATACGGAGTGGGTGGCAGATGGCCTGGAACCTCTCACTGGCGATCACCATCATTGTCAACACCGAGGCATGGGCCGCACAGTTCTCTAACATCGGGACAAGGGTGCCTAGAAAGACAATATAAAGCTGAAGCTGTGTAACAAATCAATTACGAAACAACATATGGTAAAAGAAATCGGTTGAAAGGACACGAGTTGGTTGGTACTTATAATATGAAGTATAGTTCAATTAGTCAGCAACTATTTCGGCAATCACGTGTTCAGTAGACCCCCCTCCAACAACCTGGCCCCTCAATATGACTAGTATGCTTCTTGTGAATTTATAAAGACTATTATCTTCAGTGGTGACCCAGTGTTATCTTTACCACTGGTTCTCTTCGCGATATTTTACCGTGGGCAGTTTGCTAAACATTTAACGATCCTAGAACTGAAATCATCCCTAATTTGCCCTGCCCTTCCCTACTCCACAATCTCTACTAACCCACAACCACCACTCCCAAGGTCCAAGCCTCATCGCCACCCTCCCGTCATCTCCTCTACAGCCCCCGAGTGATTGTTGAAAATGTGTGCCTTAATTTTAAAGCTAATTTAAATTGTTGACCTGCTTTCTTACCACCTGTAACCATATATGAGTGTCTGTTTATCTGCCTAACAGTTTGTCTGTTTTCAAGAGAACACGATTAGGAAAAGCATTCAATAAAATAAATTCCATGTTTGTAACCTTTCAGGAGATTAAATCGGAATGTTTTCTTCTGCGTTCGTTTTGTTGTATTTTTATCAAATAGGGGATATTCGCTAATGTCCAATCATTAATGTCATTAAATTTCAATATCGTCATCATTGTGTTTGGTATAACGGAACATAGTGCACTAAGATTCAACACACGTCCATGTTTAATTCATAATTCAGTTACAGCCTTACATCGGATTCCACATAAACTATTCCCTTATACCCTGACGCTGTCCAGGAGACGCACTAGTTTTAGAAACAAGATGCCCGCCTCATCTTCCTTGTACGATTCAAGTTTTTTGCAGAATGTACCTCAAAGAAGTCACATTAAAGAAGCGAAGATCATCCGCAGGGACTCGCAACATCTACTTGTATTCCAGTCTGAGGTATAGGGGAATATCAGTGGGGTGAATTGCAGTGAGTGAATGAGATGTTACCCGGCTTATAACAACATTTACGCACAATCACGGTGGGGAACACCAGAAATGGGCTTCACACTCCGTATCCATGTGGGGAATGGAACCCGGGTTTTCGGCGTGACGATCGAACGCTTTAACCATTAGGCTACCCCACCGCCCCAGGTTGATTTGTAAGGTAGATATGTGAGATTTGAGTACCGCAGGGATTGTAAGGTAGACTGGTGAGGTAGGAATTATAGTAGGCTGAAAAATATCTGTATGGATCGTAAGGCACATGCAGAATGTAATTCAGATAGGCATCACAGTTGGATAATGTGTACGGTATGTGTGATAGTAGTTACAGTAATGTAAAATAGTAAGGTAGAAATGAGAGACAGTAATTACAGTAGGTCTGATTGTAAGGTAGATATGTGACATATTAGTTACAGGAGAGAGAACATTAATTACAGTGAATTGTAAGGTAGATATGTGACATATTAGTTACAGGAGAGAGAACATTAATTACACTGAATTGTAATCCACTTGCTATATATATTCTGCACTATGTCCCTCATTCAGTCTTGTTTGACAACGGTATAAGGATCTATACCGAAACGTCGCTTTTTTACAGTATTAAAGAAGTTGTTATCCATAAAAATTGTGTCTATCTTAACTGAATTGTAAGCCCTTAGGTATATATATGAGGTAATAATTACTGCCGGATAATTAGCAAGGTAGATACATGTATGTGCAATAGTGACTACAGTCGGGTGAAGTTTAAGGTAGATATGTGATGGAGTTATCATCACCGGGTAATTAGCACGGTAGATATGTGCAATAGTGACTACAGTCGGGTGAATTTTAAGGTAGATATGTGAAGGAGTTATCATTACCGGGTAATTAGCACGGTAGATATGAGCAATGGTGACTACAGTCGGGTGAAAATAATAAGGTTGATATGTGAAGGAGTTATCATTACCGGGTAATTAGCACGGTAGATATGTGAAATAGTGAATACAGTCGTGTAATTAGCAAGGAAGATATGTGCGATCGTTTCGTGAAGGGATATTTAGAAGTTGACATGATGAACAAAGAAGGCAGTTCTATCGATATACAACTTGTGATGGTGATACAGTCGAGAGAAAAGTAAGGTAGACTAGTGAGATAGCAATGACACTGCACCATGAAACAACTTTCGTACAACATGCTTTGTTTATTTCGTCTCTTGAGTTCTTTCTAGTAAACAGGTGAGTATATGGGAGCAGGGTCACAGATGCAGGTTACCTAGAACCCGATGGGAAACATCTAATACATAAACGATCCTAACTAAAGCGACATTTAGACATTCAGGGGCGGAGGGTAGCCTAGTGGTTAAAGCGTTCGCTCGTCACGCCGAAGACCTGGGTTCGATTCCCCACATGTGTACAATGTGTGAAGCCAATTTCTGGTGTCGCCCGCCGTGATATTGGTGGAGTATTGCTGAAAGCGGCGTAAGCCCATACTCACTCACTCACTCACTCACTCACTTTGATTAACATGAATTATTGATAAGAAGAATGTCCTAAAAGTCTTCGTTTATCGTGCTTGTTTCCTTTGTGAAGTGGCACAAACACAATCTGATCATTATGGATCCTACACAGCGGTAGTTTAGTGTATAAAGAATCTATATGCTAATGGGGGAATTAAGGGTTCGACACACAAGTTGTATGAGCGGGCATTATCTAACGGAATTAAAACTGACGAACAATTCCAGGCCTCAGATTCATCACGCTAACTAATCGCCGTGAGTCGGCTATTAAGGCGGATGTCGCTATCGGCGCAACTAACGCTATACCGCTTTACTCCTTCCATTCTTAAACGCCTGTTATTAGCAGTGCCAATCACAAAACAATGCCGTGTTCATCCTGCAGATTGCGCACAGTTCTATCACTTTAATCGTCTGTGAGCGATGTTCCTAAACTGAGCGTTTATGCTTGATGAGGTTATTCCCTAATAGTCCAGGCAATCCCGGCCATTTTTTCACTTGATAATTGGTGGCCATATTAGACTTTTTGAATATTTCCAAAACTGGGATTGCTTGGGGCTTTTAATATGTTGTTTGGGGGACCTTGTAGAATTGCAATTTGTTCCAAGTGAAACCTTATCTTGCCTTGACTATAACGCCAAGAGTCTTATCCGACTGTCTTCGCGCCCTGTCGCTATATGTCTACGTCGCCTGTGCAAATCGGATAACATTCAACTCACATTAATATATTTTCTAGATCATCAGCAACCTGTTGGATGAGCTCTCCGGCGTGACCAATCCTTTTGCTTTCCATTTGTGCGCTACTGTCCTGAATTATTTCGCCATTATGATGTACAATTTCTCAACGTCGATGCATGGATGACAATATTGCGCTAGGATACTTTCCATATGCATTTTTCGCAAAACGAACCTTTTGGGTATTTACAAAATGAAATATATTTCGTGGTCATTGCTGAATTTGCCCACTGTATGAACAATTCTTTTCACTGGTATATGATTTCACAAGATTTTATTCTCGAAAATATGAACATCGCGAACCTTACACATTTTCCCCAAAAATATGTTTTTGATTAACAGCAAATTCTTGTCAGTCTAAACTAATTGTTTAAGGGAAATGAACTTCCATATATTGTATTTCTATTTTATATTGATGGGTTTCATATATTAGACAACTAATTACTCTTGACGAGGTCAATATGCGAAAGCAAGGACCCGAGGACCCGACCTTGGTGGTCAGACCGCCGAAGGGGTCGGGTCCGAGAATCTTTGTTTTCCCATATTGACCTCGTCAAGAGTAATCATTCGTTTTGTTATAGGTGAGGTGAAATAGGGTTTAACGTCGCGTCCAAGATTATGGCACTTATATAGCGACGTGCATGCACGTGTGTGTGTGTGTGTGTGTGTGGTTGCTTGTACTAGTCCCGACTGATGCCGATTTATAGTGCTAGCTCACTGAGATACCCTGCCGCAGTTTTACATGAATACCCCAGTCAGACACAGTATACTGACTCCGAGCCGACCACTCCTTGTTTTAGTCCCTTAATGCCGAGCGCCAGACAGTGTAACAATAAGTACCATCTTTTAACGTCTTTTGGTATGACGCGGTCGGGGATCGAACCCTGGACCTTCCGCTCTCCGGGCGGACGCTCTCCCATTAGACCACGGAGGCGGTCTCGTTTTCACTTTAAGTTTATAATGTCCTCTGTTGCAGTAAATCAGCTGCGAACAATGAAATGTTCGTACCAGACGCCATCTTGTTTTCTAGCAGACGAGTCAATATTTATCATGTGACGAGTCAATATTCGAGGTCAGTGTCAGTCACATGATATCTGAGTCTTCACTGAAATGTTTTGTTTCGTCACGTGGTACGGATTAACCAATAGAATAACAAGATTCTTAAAATATAAATTAAGGTATAACAAGTTGATATGTATATGTACTTACACATTATGGCCCCGAAATGCCAGATATCCTTGGCGTATATATCCACCAGGGCCGTTGGCATGCACACGGTGATCACCATCAAGTCCGCGATTGCCAGGTTCACCAGGAACAGATTGGTGGAAGTGCGCATGTCGTGGTGCAATCCCACCACGGCTGCAACCACGCTGTTCCCGACGGTGCCAGTGAGAAATATAATGACGTAAAGAAGTGTTGACGTCACCAGTATGTACAGCGGCATCTCCGGGACGGTCTTTACCTCAGACGACGAGTTGTTGCAGGTGTATGCCGAGTTAGTGTGGTGCTCGTCGTCGGACATGTTCCAGGACGTCATGCTCGCGTTATACCCCATGTCCACGTCGCCGCAAAGCAACGTCAAGCCGCCGGACACCAACTGCCAGTATTTACACGAATGTTAGGAGTCCTATTCGGAAGATTCGTCGTTTTGACAGGAAGGTCGTGACATCGTCTGCAATGTGTGTCTGCAAGATAAACGTATCCTTGAATTACAGACAGACAGACAGACAGTTTATTCAGTAATTTAGGCATCAAGGCCCAAAGTACAATGCAGATTGTCATGTGATGTACATGATTAGATTTTAAATCAAGTTACACATTCCTCATTATAAAGACATGTTTTAAGAAAACAGAAACATCATGGATCATATCAGGATTTTCAGAGTTTAGCAGATTTATCATTAACTGATCTTTGAAAATACCTTGCAACATGGGGAGAAATTTATACCTTAAATTGGAATACGCTACAAATATAAGTAAGACAAGGTATTCATCCTCTACTTCTCCGGATGAACAGTTTGAACAAATATAGTTCACAGTATCGCCGTCTTTGGACCTGCGACATATATTTACGTTAAACTTTGAAATTGAAAATCTAAGTTTACAATAAGCTCTGATAAAACTTTTACCATTTAAACAAATTAAATATCTTTCAGTTTGTAACAATGACGTTACTTTGCTGTAATTGCTAAGATAACCTCTCCACCTACCCACCCACCTGCACATAATACATGGACCTCACAGGTATGCGGAAATGTTTGGCATATTTCAGATACCGATAAATACGTCTTAGAATTATTTAGTGGTAAGGATGCATTAAATATGTCTAGCAGATTGTAAAGCCCGGAAGTTGAGGCTAGAGTGTCACATTTAAAATGCCAACGCCAGAGTAAAATCTGTCTCAGATTCCATTGGCCGTAAAAGGCAATATAGTGCTGAAAATTGATGACACCGGGTGATTGCGAAAACGATAAGCATGTTCTGGCCTACCGGTCGCCTCCGAGACTAACACAATTTTCATTGAAAGTGTGGAAGACAGTGCAGTGAGAAAGGAGGTGTGAAAACACCGTGTAAAGGTCAAAGCATGGGGCAGCATTATCAGAACGAGCGTGTTACTTTGTACTTGCTGTGATGAGAAATTTCAACAAGCATGATATCATCTCACTCCCTGCTTGGGGGCACGGGTGGCCCAGTCGTCTAAGGCGCCGCGATTCGCTGTGCAGAGCAGTCCCTTGGGCATGCCAGAAACCTATGATTGTGGGTTCGAATCCCGGTTCGCCCCGATTATGTTTCTAGGTTTGTCAGTTCCATATCCGTACTCGTGGGTTTCACCGAAGTGGTAAACGTCTGAGACCTGCATGACTTCGGGCTTTCCTCCAACATTAAGCTGACACGCGGCGATATAACTGGAATACTGTTAAAAGCGGCGTTAAACCCAACTCACTCACTTACTCCCTTTATTGTTTTCTTTCACGATAACAGAAATGTCAATTGAGCACACTGCAGATATGTTTTGTACATATTCTCCCTAGGCAATGTGACCTATAATATTTGTTTTGTTTTTTGTCACTGAGTGAGTGGTATATACTCATCATTGATTGCTGATTACAGCTTCTGACAACAACTTCTTAAAACTATCTTAACAATGAGATGGTTCTGTTATAAATTAAAGGTGTGGGTGGGTGCAATCACTTTGGTTGAAAACATGATTCACACTATCTATAGTCAACTCACACTCACTCCCTGCTTACCATCGTCACTCACATACTCACTCACTCCCTGCTTACCATCGTCAATCACTCACTCACTCCCTGCTTACCATCGTCACTCACTCACTCCCTGCTTACCATCGTCACTCATTCACTCACTCACTGCTTACCATCGTCACTCACTCACTCACTCACTCCCTGCTTACCATCGTCAATCACTCACTCACTCCCTGCTTACCATCGTCACTCACTCACTCCCTGCTTACCATCGTCACTCATTCACTCACTCACTGCTTCCCACTATCTATAGTCGGTATATAAATTATTTTCTTATTCCATAAAATATTCCTTTTTTCAATTATTTTTTTTTTAAATCCCAATGTTATACACCCCGTTTAAAGTGTATATGATATTTCTTTGTTTTCAACTAGGCGGGGCATATGACATCACCAATTCTTTTATGACGTTTCTGCGTTCCAAGTCAAACTAGAGGGCGACTAATATAAGAGGCAACTGCCTGTGACTTACTATATACAATGTTAATGTACATCATATGTTTTTTTATGTTAATCTCCTACACATCCTTGACGCAAAGACCATACCGATGTACATTAACCTCCGTGTGGGTTTCGGGTTATAAATGGTCCCCATCAACCGATGCTGGTCGTAAGAGGCGACTCGATAGATCGGGTGGACATGTTTATAATATTAATCACCGGGCAAGGGCTAATCTGCCCTGGGGGAGATCTTCCGCATCCAAGGACACATTTCCCCTCTTGCAGAAAGTCAAACACTGACAGTTCCCGAAAGGCTAGTGTACTCAAATTTCAAACAAGCTAGTAACGACTTCCTCATTTGGTGCATGTGTCATTGAGTCCTTGACTGATAAAGGTTCAGATGGATCTCGTCGTCACTTTATTTGACAGCGCAAGATTACAAATTCAGCCAAGAGAAACTTAATATTTGATGTACATTAACACAATTCTCTTAGAGGCATGTTGCCAGTCTGCAGCTTTAACAAACACGTGGCACTTCAATTGACTAAAGACAAACAACTTCCAATATTCTAACATCTTCACTCCGCCTCTCATACCAACCAATAATCAGTGTGTTCATATGTAACTCTAAGTAACCATAATACATAAACAGTGAACACAGTTCCTACTCCGTTCACTACGCGAATCTGACACGTGTGATGCCAGGTGTGTAGTTATATATTTAGGCCTGTATGTAATTATACTTGCAGTCATGCGTGTAGTCATGTATGTAGTCACGCAATCATCTAAGCTATGTGTGTAGTCATGTATGCATGTGTGCAGTCATATGTGCAGTCATGTGTGTCCAGTCATGTATGCAGTCATGTATGCAGTCATGTATGCAGTCATGTATGTAGTCATGTATGCAGTCATGCATGTAGTCATGTATGCAGTCATGTATGCAGTCATGTATGTAGTCATGTATGAAGTCATGTGTGCAGTCATGTATGCAGTCATGTATGCAGTCATGTATGTAGTCATGTATGCAGTCATGCATGTAGTCATGTATGCAGTCATGTATGCAGTCATGTATGTAGTCATGTATGAAGTCATGTGTGCAGTCATGTATGCAGTCATGTATGCAGTCATGTATGCAGTCATGTATGCAGTCATGTATGCAGTCATGTATGCAGTCATGTATGTAGTCATGTATGCAGTCATGTATGTAGTCATGTATGTAGTCATGTATGCAGTCATGTATGCAGTCATGTATGTAGTCATGTATGCAGTCATGTATGTAGTCATGTATGCAGTATGCAGTCATGTATATAGTCATGTATGCAGTCATGTATGTAGTCATGTATGAAGTCATGTATGCAGTCATGTATGCAGTCATGTATGTAGTCATGTATGCAGTCATGTATGTAGTCATGTATGCAGTCATGTATGTAGTCATGTATGCAGTCATGTATGTAGTCATGTATGCAGTCATGTATGAAGTCATGTATGCAGTCATGTATGCAGTCATGTATGCAGTCATGTATGTAGTCATGTATGCAGTCATGTATGTAGTCATGTATGTAGTCATGTATGCAGTCATGTATGCAGTCATGTATGTAGTCATGTATGCAGTCATGTATGTAGTCATTTATGCAGTATGCAGTCATGTATGCAGCCATGTATGTAGTCATGTATGCAGTCATGTATGTAGTCATGTATGCAGTCATGTATGCAGTCATGTATGTAGTCATGTATGCAGTCATGTATATAGTCATGTATGCAGTCATGTATGCAGTCATGTATGCAGTCATGTATGTAGTCATGTATGTAGTCATGTATGCAGTCATGTATGCAGTCATGTATGCAGTCATGTATGCAGTCATGTATGTAGTCATGTATGCAGTCATGTATGTAGTCATGTATGCAGTCATGTATGTAGTCATGTGTGCAGTCATGTGTGCAGCCATGTATGCAGTCATGTATGCAGTCATGTATGAAGTCATGTATGTAGTCATGTATGTAGTCATGTATGTAGTCATGTATGCAGTCATGTATGTAGTCATGTATGTAGTCATGTATGTCGTCATGTATATAGTCATGTATGCAGTCATGTATGTAGTCATATGTGCAGTCATGAATGCAGTCAAGTGTGCAGTCATGTATGTAGTCATGTATGAAGTCATATCCGACTTATTGTTGACGATCTTCTCGCGGAATGGACAGAGTAACAACAGTAAGAAACATTGACACCTCGCGTACCGCTGATAATTTGAACGTAATACAGTTACAGTTCACGTGGCTACTGTCAACCTACGTGACTTAATGTAATTTTGCTCACCATCTTCCTACATTATTTAAAGAATTTGAAGTGTCAAACACAAAGTGTAACCAACATATTCAGGAAGAACCTTCGTTATTTGCCTACGTGTATGGGGAGGAACCAGAAACCTCCATGTGAATGTGAGGACGAAATCTTCAAAATACGAGGAAAACCCTCCAACACTAGGACAGGGAAAATCATGATGAGTTAATTATATTGTGATTGTGTCTCGCTTATTTATAAAACTGACCTCTGGCGAGGTAGAGAGCAAGCAAAACAAACGCCATGGTACAGGCAAACCTGTGATCACAATTAGGGGATTTGAAATCCAGGCCCAGAAGACCCTGACGTACACAGATGACTGGGTCAGATGACATATAAGCTTGTACCGTTAAGCAGACTGTGTTATATGACAAGGACAGTTATTACGACAGACAGATTGTGTTAAATGACAAAGAAGGTTATTACGACAAACAGATTGTGTTAAATGACAAAGAAGGTTATTACGATAAACAACTGTGTTAAATGACAAGGTAGGTTATTACGACAAACAGATTGTGTTAAACGACATATAAGCTTATTCGTCACTTAACATTAATAATGAGTAAGAAGAAGCAGATCAGTGCGTCATATGACATTAATAATCAGCTATGAGAAACAGATCAGTGCGTCATATGACATTAATGATGAATTAAGGGAAACAGATCAGTGCGTCACATGACATAGATGTTCTGTTACGGGAAGCGGCGGTATTAGGGAAAGACGTTTGCACTTTGATTGATACAACTACCCTGGTGTAGTTGGCAGCACGTAGCCATTCGTATGAATATTCCTCAATTACTGGCTCTGTATCTGCTTCCATCAGTCCACGGCTTCAGCTCCCACGCCTAATTTGGCAACTGAGGCGACCCGGAATCGTCCGTCCCAAAGAACACTTTTGCCAATGTAGGAGAGAACGGGATGGAGCAACATTATTGATCATAATCATCTTGTACAGATTCATTTTTCTTCCAGTCAGAGATCACTAAGCCGGGGACACTGACACCTCAACCACAGGGAGTATCCCGTCAGTACCCATGCTCACGTGAATCTCGAACTTTAGATTTCGATAGCCGCAAGTTGTTACCGCTAGCTTCTGAGGATGTGGAGTAATTTGGATCTCCGTCGTCCGCTGAGGTAACACGCCATAAGACAGCGCCTCGGAGCATCTTGGAATTGGCTTGTCTCTCTTTTATAAACCTATCAGGACAATGAGCAATTGCAAACCGATCTTTGACAATAGGCGATGATTCGTGTATTGAATCCGTGTCTCGTGCCCACGACATCAGAAGCAATAATTTTGTCAGTGTTTGCTGTAGTAATCAATCATGTATTGCCCGGTCGGTCATAACTGACTGTGTGTATTGCACGAGTTCGTCAATCAATTATTTAATGTAAGCGTTTGCTTAAAAGTTTTGGGGATTGCCTGTCGAGAACGCACCCAAATAGTCCAACAAAAGTGTCGCATAATATGCATAATAAACATGAGTGTTCGGTGAGTATGGTTTTACGCCACTTTTGGCATATTCCATCAATGTCTTTGCGGGGGAGTCAAGAAGTGAGCTTTACACTTGTGGTTGAGAACAGAACCTGGGCCTTCGGCGTGACGATCGAACGCTTTAACCACTAGACTACCCCAGCGCCCCATGAAAAACAGTCGTTCATGATAAAGGTCCAGGAACCACATATGCCCTGCTCGCTGTCTGAAACCCTGTAATAGTATAGAAATTTGCACACGAGTATGCGGCAAAACAGTAATTACATTCATTGTGAGCCTAAATACCACACACGTATCTTGGCCCCATTGCTTCCTGGACACAAGGCCTGCCGTAGGCTGTTGCTGAAGAACTGATTATCGCAGTAATGTTGAACCGTAAACATACCCACGCTCGCTGATGTACTTTCCACACATATATCGTATTATAGGAGACAACCTCAACCTGTAATGATTGTCTACAGTCTTCGTTATTTGATATATCGACAAAACAGAGACACGCCTCTGAAGATGGATCAAGTCACAAGCATTCGGAAGGGAATAAGATGAGTTATTGATATCATTTTACCAACTAACTGACTCGACTACTTCCGCAGAATTAGAGGAAATAGAAACATGTGGCAGGTGTTGTTATCACGATTGAAATATAAAGCCGTGATGTGGAGCCACATTTGCTTGTTCTGACCTTGAATGGGATTTCTTGAGTTGCCCCCACACGTCAAGGCATTATTTTCAAATGGTTATTAACTATGTATAAATATATTATTTTATTATTTTATTCATTGTTACCAGTGGACCAGTACAAGCAGCCACACACACAAACACGTGCATGCACGTCGCTATATAAGTGCAATAATCTTGGACGCGACGTTAAACCCCATTTCACCTTACCTCACTCTTATTTCATATCATCCAACTCACCTCCAGAGTGTCATACGACCCTAGCTCAAAAATGTTTTTGATCAAGGTAACAACATTCAAGGCCTCAGTAAAAATTTCAAAAAGTATTTTGGAGGACATTGCAAAATTTCACGCTTCAGTGACAAACATGATGTCCGACGCAATTCCTTATTTGACTTTTACCATAAGTTAAAGTCTCCTTTCAGGTAGTTGACTTGTCTTTGTATGTATTTGTGACGGCTGCCATCGGTGTGGAAGGATACACACACCTTATTGCGGAAATCTGGTATCATCAATTTTTAATAGTGCTTGAAAAGCAAATGTTCATGATACAGCCGGAATCCTACAATCGATTCTGCTCTTTTTATTTTGGCTATGGAAAGGGTTTTGTCACTTTTATTTTACGATTGGACTCCTGGCTGAAAATAGCAGTCCATATTGACCGGTGCACGTTCAATCTTAGCTCTCTAACACTTGCCATGAGACCAGGATTAATGCCAAGAGGGCTTCAAGGGATTTGTGGTTCTCGACATTCGTAATGTTAAGTTCGTCATGGCCTTCCCTTTCCCTGATCAAGAACCAGTAATCACGATGATCTACTTTGGATAATGAGGCCTCTAACCTTAGTTCCATCAAATCGCCAGTGATTCACGTTCTGGTCAGTTCACTGGTGGTAAATAGCGAGTAAGTGAATTATTTATATTTTAGGTCGGATTAGAACTCACAACTCACAACTGTGCAACTTATAACTCACAACTCAAAACTGTGCAACTTAGAACTCACAACTGTGCAACTCACAACTCACAACTGTGCTACTTAGAACTCACAATTGTGCTACTTAGAACTGACAAAAGTGTGCAACTTAGAACTCACAACTGTGCAACTTAGAACTCACAGCTCACAACTGTGCTACTTAGAACTCACAACTCAAAACTGTGCAACTTAGAACTCACAACTGTGCAACTCACAACCCACAACTGTGCTACTTAGAACTCACAATTGTGCTACTTAGAACTGACAAAAGTGTGCAACTTAGAACTCACAACTGTGCAACTTAGAACTCACAGCTCACAACTGTGCTACTTAGAACTCACAACTCAAAACTGTGCAACTTAGAACTCACAACTGTGCAACTCACAACCCACAACTGTGCTACTTAGAACTCACAACTGTGCAACTTAGAACTCACAGCTCACAACTGTGCAACTTAGAACTCACAACTGTGCAACTTAGAACTCACAACTCTGCTACTTAGAATTCACAACTGTGCAACTTAGAACTCACAACTCACAACTGTGCTGGTCATAGAATTAATGAAACAACGTCAATACATAATCCCTCATTATTGTGCCACTTGTAAGTGACAACATGGTGAGGGAGCGACATTATTTTTGGTCGATCTTTGTTTTGTTCGTAAACTGATTTACGTAATAGGTGCAAAGACTCTGCAGGTCTACACAAACAAACACCGTAATAAAACTCTCAGTTGAATAGTATAATGATAATCTGGAGGAACATATAATAGAATCAATTAAGAAGAGAGCAGGCAATGTTATCGTTCTTGGGGCGAATATCAAACTCTTTGGTGAAGAAAATATGGCAAGACAAAGAAAACCTAGATGAAGCCCTAGCTCGGAAAATGTCCTACTAAAGTCATCTGGGATATTGGTACGTGAACCGAAGTCGCAATTGTGATGACATACAGCCACCACAAAGTCACTATGAAGGTTCACGCCCTCTCTGGAATTTAAAAAAACTCTTAACAGGTCAACACCAACAAGCACCGTAATATTATGAATGGTAATAAGGAGGAACATTTAATAGAAACCGTTATATTGTTTCTTACGCCATCTTGCAATACACAGAACATCAACACAGGACGTCCATAGGTATTAGCACCAACGTTATTGCAGACTCACATTGGAGGCTTCATCAGAAAGTCAGCTGATGCATCACTGAGACGCCCTGTCAACAACTACACCTATTCATACAGCACTGGGACGTTCTGTCAACAACTACACCTATTCATACAGTACTGAGACGTTCTGTCAACAACTACACCTATTCATATAGTACTGAGACGTTCTGTCAACAACTACACCTATTCATACAGTACTGAGACGTTCTGTCAACAACTACACTTATTCATACAGTACTGAGACGTTCTGTCAACAACTACACCTATTCATACAGTACTGAGACGTTCTGTCAACAACTACACCTATTCATACAGTACTGAGACGTTCTGTCAACAACTACATCAAATGCCTTGATTTTGATTTTGATTATTTTCAGTTTTATCACTTTCTACTTTGTTCTCTTGAATCTTTCGTTTGTGTCCATAAGGTGTTGAAGGCCATATAGTTACTTCTTACTCCACATGCGTGTAAAATCTTGGGAAAATTAAAGTTAAGCAGGTTATTGTTACTGATCCCACTACGTCAATTCGTATTGCAGTTGAACTTCTTCCTTTGATAGATGTTTAGACGCTAGAAAGGGGTAAGAACTTACCTGCAATTAACTTTTATTTGAAGCAAATATAGAATAACACCACCTTTTTTGTAGTTATATATATCTGTTTACACAAGCTCGCAAGATATTCACATCTCTAAAGAAAATGAAAACACAATGGGCGCTGAAAAGCATTATCGTTCCATACAATTCAAACGCAAGAGGAGTTGCCATTCTATTGAATTATAATTTTGAAATACAAATCAACAATACTAAATCTTATGTAAATGGAAACTATATCATCACCGAAAAACACTTTTGAAGGAATAAGACTTACTCTTTGTAATACATGTGGACCTAGTAGTGATGGTCCAATGTTATCCAACCTTATTCAAGAACACCCCAAATCTTCATACAACACTGACCCCAAAACTTCATAAAACACTGACCCCCATGCCTCCATACAACACTGACCCCGAACCTTCATACAACAACACTGACCCCAGGCCTCCATACAACAACACTGACCCCAGACCTTCATACAACAACACTGACCCCAGGCCTCCATACAACAACACTGACCCCAGACCTTCATACAACAACACTGACCCCAGACCTTCATACAACAACACTGACCCCAGGCCTCCATACAACAACACTGACCCCAGACCTTCATACAACAACACTGACCCCAGGCCTCCATACAACAACACTGACCCCAGGCCTCCATACAACACTGACCCCGAACCTTCATACAACAACACTGACCCCAGGCCTCCATACAACACTGACCCAAAGCATTAATACAACAACACTGACCCCAAGCCTCCATACAACAGCACTGACCCCAAGCATCAATACAACACTGACCCCAAACCTTCATACAACACTGACCCCAAGCATTAATACAACAACACTGACCCCAAGCCTCCATACAACAAAACTGACCCCAAGCCTCCATACAACAACACTGACCCCAGACCTTCATACAACACTGACCCCAAGCATTAATACAACAACACTGACCCCAAGCCTCCATACAACAACACTAACCCCAAACCTTCATACAACACTAACCCCAAGCCTCCATACAACAACACTAACCCCAAACCTTCATACAACACTAACCCCAAACCTTCATACAACACTGACCCAATCCTTCAAACAACACTGATCCCCGGCCTCCAAACATTGACGATTTTGATAATGAACTTGTATAGGTTCCACATCAGGAAGTAATATAAAACTGACTGTGTGAGAATTTCCACTTTGACTCACATTCAGATGAGTGTGAAGTTTTAGGAATCCAACTTGACACATCTTTGAAAGACCTTTGGGTAATTAACACAAGCAAAAAACTGCAAATTTACAGCACAACTTCCATTGTCTCTTGCCTCCTTAGCTTGTTCAAGTTCCAACTTTTCCGGATCTATTTCGTTTCAAAGCTTGTATTAAAAATGTACTTTCTTGCTCGCTTCAACACTCCATTAGCACCATTATCTTAAATTGTATCATTAAATGTCCATTATACTATGACCCACCCAAATATGTGTATTATTTTTAACGATCCTCCCCTCGCTGCTGACCCTCGCTTGATTTCTTCTGTAATCTCCCCCGCACGCTCGTTCGGCGATGACAGCCTGCAGGGTGGGATCAGTAGCCAACCACCCTCCGACCAGCAGAACTTAACCCTTTCCCAACCAGCCCACTGAATGTCCTAGTGTTGCCAGGCTTCGCGTAGATTTGGTGAATCGCATCTGCAATGAAGGGCTTCAAAGCGAATCCCATTTCGTCTTGTTGAAATCAAAGTCGTATGTATCTTCACAACGTGTGAGAGTGAATCTCGTCAATGTACTTTCTAATCGCCTTACAGCTTCCTTCACTGTTTTTCCATAATTAGCAAATTGTATTTGACATATCTCAGTATCTTAACTCAAATTATTTAATAGGATTATATGAAACGTCACAAACAGTAGTTTCATCTGTCATTTTATTAATATTGTTATGTATAACCGCCTGTCTATTTGTTTGAAGTGACTTGTTTAAGAGGCACACATGCACATACACATCACCACCGTTGACAAACAACCTCTACGCTGCACAAGTATAAAAAGCAATATACATAGTCTTTCATTTAGACGCCAAGTCATGTAGAAGATTACACTATATTTTTTAACTTTAATCATGAATAATTGTTGAAATACATATATGTTAACTGAACTGAAAACTCTTACAACTTTCGCAAAACCCAGAATTGTTATAGATATATATTTTAGAGCTATGCAAGGTGATTGTGGTCAACATTTGCAGTGCTTAGCTGCGTCAGGTGGTTTTCATCAAAAGTGAAATGCAATAATTGTAGTACTTTGTGAAATACTGGGTGAAATACTAGGTGGAGTATTATTATTAATGTGTGCAGTACTTAGAACAATGTTATGTGATTAATGTCCGACACATGTAAAATGTCAACTCCACAGAAAAACCAGTCTGGATCTACCGCAACAGCTTCCATTGGGCGTAAAAGGTGATATAGACGGGAAAATTGTATGAATGGATCACTGAAAATCAGTGAACCTCATTCAAAAGTCAGCGTCAGAGAAGGTTGTCTAATACTTGTACCTTTTGCACCGAAGTTCTTCTTGAACCTACAAGTTTTCCAATTAGCGAAATATGTCTGTTTCGTAGTTTGAAGTGGTAACCTCAAATCTTGATAGCTGAAACGTCGGAAAATAGCGCCAGAGTGGTCTCGTATTCTGTCCACGACATGTAAATGGCTGCCACTTACTCCCGACCTCCTCGTCGCCTCGAGTTTGACTGACAGAATGGCTCTTGACACAGAATACAAGGCATTGGCTAATGCTAATGTTTAAAAGAATATCTATAAAACATGTCATTTCGTGAAATCCAGCATGATTTGATGGCTTGTTGAAGAAATGGAAACGACAGAGTCTTGTGGAAACACGGTTAAGGTACATTGTCACACAACACTTCAAGTTCATGTTTTTCCCCTAATAGACATTACTCTACCCCGTCAATGTCTCTTGTTACGGAGTGATGTACAAGTACTGACGTGAACCGCCTGGTTGTAGAAGCTAACTGTTGTCTCCTTTCTGGCGACACTGGGGTAACATGTACAAGTATTTATTTGACCACCTGTGTGTAGAAGCTTACTGTGATCTCCGTTATATCAACACTGGGGTAACATGTGCAAGTACAAACGCGGCCCACCTGGATATTGTAGCTTACTGCAATGTCCGCTATATCGACACTGGGGTAACATGTGCAAGTACAAACGCGGACCATCTGGATATTGTAGCTTACTGCAGTCTCCGTTATATCATACTCGTCCCATCCTCAATGGTGTGTACTGATGTATATAGAGACACAATGTCACACGATGAGTATATATCATACTCATCCCATCTCCGAGGCTACTGGTGGATATAGAGACACAATGTCACAAAATGTGCATATACCATACTTGTCCCATCTCCGAGGTTACTGGTGTATTTCGAGACACAATGTTACAGACTGAGTATGTATCATACTCGCTCATCTCCGAGATCAAAATAGATTTGAGAATTATGTGAATATATCTCTGTTAACAGACAACTACCACATGGAACTGAAGTGAATTATTGTTGCCGCGAAAAAAATTGTATTTTGTGCACAAAACTGAATACCAAGGCCAAAGGTTTTTCTAAGAGAAACTTTTTGTTTACGAGCATTGTTGTCATCAGAGGATACATTTGTGAGAAAAGGTTTGGTTCAATGTGTCACTTCCTTAAGCTCTTTATTACGTTCCTTTTCATGTGAGCACGACAACCCTTAGGGTATTATCAAAGTATCTTAATGATGTTGAAATCTTAAATCCAGTTATTGGAAATGTTTCCCGAATCGTTCATGACAGGCCAATATTGTGAGCAGATGCTGACGACGGTTAATCAACGATCTAGATTTGTGAAAGGCTTTAAAAATCTTTCCTGGTATTTCATCAATGTTGACATCAACCTTGTTATGCATGTCAACCTTGCAAGAAAACCTATACAAAACCCATGTCTCAATCACTTCGGATTCAACACTGCAGTATTTTCTCACTGATATCATACATCTCCACTCCAGAGCGTCATACGACCCTTGCTCAAGAATGTTTTGATTAAGGTTACATCATTCAAGGCCTCAGTGAAGATTTCAAAAGGTTTTGTGACATTTCAAAAATTTATGCTTCAGCGACAAATATGATGATGTCCCAAGCAATTCCTTATTTTGACTTGTACCATATGTTTCAGTCTTCTTTCAGGTGAACAATTGACGCAAAAGACCCGGGTCCGATTCCCGACATGGGTACAATGCGTGAAGCCTATTTCTGGTGTCCCCCGCCGTGATATTGCTGGAATATTGCTAAAGCGGCGTAAAGCTCACTCACTCACTCACTTGTATGTGTTTATTGCGGAAATCTGGTATCATCAATTGTTTATAGTGTTTGAAAAGCAACTGCTCATGATACAGTCGGAATCCTACAATCGATTCTTATTTAAGCATAGAAAGGGTTTTGTCGCTATCATTTCACGTTTGGACTCCTGGCTGAAAATAGCAGTCCATATATACCGGTGCACATTCATCTTAGCTATCTAACACCGGGTTTAATGCCAAGAAGGCTTCAAGGGATTTGTCGTTTACGACATTCGTAATGTTAAGTTCGTCATGGCCTACCCTTTGGGAGAGTCAGGGATCAAGAACCAGTAATCACGATGATCTACTTTGGAAAATGAGGCCTCTAACCTTAGTTTCATCAAATCGCCAGCTGATTCACGTTCTGGTCAGCCCACTGGTGGTAAATAGCGAGTAAGTGAATTAATTCTATTCTAGGTCGTATTAGCTATCTTTGAGCTCCATGGCGGCTCTCGAATGGCAAACACTTCCCATTGTAACGAAACACTACGATGTGATTAAGGTAAATACAATAAAGGCGACAAAACATTTCCATAATCATAAAAAACGTTTGGACAGTCAACTGAATATAAATAGAGACACACTTGAATATACAAGAGACACACTTTCCCCATAATCATAGGAGATTTCTGAAAAAAACGAAGTCCATTGTACTGTTCCAACGATTTCATGTGTTTATGCATCACTACCCAACAATAATGACACTAAGTATTCGCTGTGAAGCCCATTTCTTGTGTCCACCGCCGTGATATTGCTGGAATATTGCTAAAAGCGGCGTAAAACCAAACTCACACACTCACTCACTAAGTATTCGCCAAAAGCTTTCCGTGTCCTGTAAAAACATGAAAAGCAATGCCCTACAAACACATTGAAACGTATATTCAAACTTTAATTTGGTTTTTATTTCGTCCTAAAATATTTCTAAAACTATTCAAGTCCAGTCAAGTGTTCCCTAGGATCGACTGTCGGAAAACCTTAATTGGATGACTATTTAGTAACGCTTATTAGTAACGCTTGTTATTTCACGCAGGCAAGGCCAGCAGTAAGTTAATTGTCTGCCAAACAATTGATCGATATACATGTGATGTGTCTGTGTGTGAAGTACAACCAGCTGTCCCGGATAATTAGGCGACAGGTGTAACGCACAACTGTGCTACTTAGAACTCACAACTCACAACTGTGCTACTTAGAACTCACAACTCACAATTGTGCTACTTAGAACTCACAACTGTGCTACTTAGAACTCACAACTCACAACTGTGCTACTTAGAACTCACAACTGTGCTACTTAGAACTCACAACTCACAACGTAACTACTTAGAACTCACAACTGTGCTACTTAGAACTCACAACTGACAACTCTGCTACTTAGAACTACTTAGAAATCAATTAAGAAGTATGCAATATTATAGTTCAGGGGACAAACATCCAACCCTTTGGTGAAGAAAATATGGCAAGACAAAAACACCCGAGGGCCCATATATACACTGATGGATCCAAGAATCCTATTAACAACAGTGCTGGTTACGGGATCCACATCCAAAGCTCCAAACCCCAAGCACATTCTTTTCGCCTGCCTGATGATCAGTCATTATTCACTGCTGAATTGGAGGCAATTCATCATGCACTCAAACTCAAGCTGGAATTACCGGAAGCAAAGGCGGTCGTCCTATGAGACTTGATAAGTGCACTTCGAGCTATCAGCTCCAACTCCGGACCAAACACAGTCAATAATATTCTATACGCATATACAAAACTATCGGACCAAAGGCAATATGTGAAGTGGTGTTGGATCCCGTCTGACATAGATGTTCATGGATATGAAAAAGCGGACACACCAGAGCAGCTAGCTCTAGACAAAGCGGAGATACAGCCTATTCCCTTTAGTAAACTAGAAATATAAAGCAAAATCAAAGCCTCGATAGCCCAAAGATGGCAAGATCAGTGGAACGCAAGTAAGATTGGCAGATGGCTATACAAAATTAAACCCAAGATCCTCCAAAAGCCATACTCATTCTCAAATGAAAGCAAAAATGAAATCGCCATCTCACGCCTCAGAATAGCACCATGACAAGGTATGTCCATCTTGCCATCAATCTGAATCCATTGCTCACTTGTTACTGGAACATCAAGACCCTGCCCCAGCCCGGGCTCGGTTAAGACAGGAACTGCAGCTAGATCCGCTATATGTCGTAAATCTCCTAAAGCCAAGAGATGCAATAGCGAAGGCCAAACTAACTCTATTTCTGAGAGATGGACGGCTACTCAAACGCATATAAACAGAGCAGCCAAAGATAAAAATAAAATCATATCAATATACGAAAATAGAAATCATATGAATACAAAAACAGAAATTCCATGAATACTAAAATTCGCCATACTAAAGCTCACACACATGAGTCCCAAAGAGGGACAGGTCAGCCGAAATTGCTCTGTCAGAATGCGGTCTCTGAAACACTTAAAGCAACAAGCCACTTGTAAGCGACAACATGGTGAGGGAGCATGTCGCCAGTAGTTTCGGCAGTTCTTAGAAAGTTTTGCGACATTTTTGTCCATCTTGGTTTTGTTCGTAAACTGATTTACGTAATAGGTGCAAAGTCTCTGCAGGTCTACACAAACAAACACCGTAATAAAACTCTCAGTTGAATAGTATAATGATAATCTAGAGGAACATATACTAGAATCAATTAAGAAGAGAGCAGGTAAATGTTATCGTTCTTGGGACGAATATCAAACTCTTTGGTGAAGAAAATATGGCAAGACAAAAACACCCGAGATGAAGCCCTAGCTCGGAAAATGTCCTACTAAAGTCATCTGGGATATTGGTACGTGAACCGAAGTCACAATTGTGATGACATACAGCCACAAGAAAGTCAGTACAAAGGGTCCCTAAAACTCTCAGCAGGTCAACACAAACAAACACCGTAATATTATGAATGGTAATCAGGAGGAACATTTAATAGAAACCGTTATATTGTTTCTTATGCCATCTTGCACTACACAGAACATCAACACATGACGTCCATAGATATTAGCACCAACGTTATTACAGACTCACATTGGAGGCTTCATCAGAAAGTCAGCTGATGCATCACTGAGACGCCCTGAACTACACCTATTCACACAGCACTGGGACGTTCTGTCAACAACTACACCTATTCATACAGTACTGAGACGTTCATTTATTTTGGTCCATCTTTGTTTTGTTCGTAAACTGATTTACGTAATAGGTGCAAAGACTCTGCAGGTCTACACAAACAAACACCGTAATAAAACTCTCAAGTGAATAATATGAATGATAATCAGGAGGAACACATAGTAGAATCAGTCATATTGTATCGAACTCCAACTTGCAATACCCAGAACATCAACACAGGACGTCCATAGAATCAAGATATTAGCACCAACGTTATTGCAGACTCACATAGGAGGCCTGTTCTGCATTGGCTTCATCAGAAAGTCAGCTGATGTAGTACTGAGACGTTCAGTCAACAACTACACCCATTTATACAGTACTGACGTATATTAGTTCATACCGTACTGACAAGTTCAGTCAACAAATGTATCAGTTTATACCGCACTGACAACTTTAGTTGACAAATATATCAGTTCAAACCGAACTGACAACTTCAGTTAAATAATATATGAGTTAATACTGCACTGACAACTTCAGTCAATAACTACATGCAGCTCCTTGGGAATTTTTTTTCTTTTCTCATACGGTCAAAAACAATTAAACATTTGTCGTCTCTTTATAAGAATGTTCACACATTTTTTAAGAGCAGATGTTTTAGTAAAATCATATTGCATTTACGTAAAAAGGATTGGGCAATTGTCTCGTTGTCTTGCATGTCTGATCATTGGCAATTTTGTAAAGAAAAAAGTAAAATATGTATTCATTCTCTCGATTAAATCCTTTCTTTATACAAAAGTATGCGTGAACAGTTTTAAAATATTTTGAAACAAATATGTATCTCCGCATTGACACATAGTATATACTCAATGCAAACACGACGTGAGGTATTCACAGTGTTACCCACAGCATATACGAGCTCGTTTCTTGGTACATTGAAACATGCACCTTCCACACAGTTTACAACTAAGTTCATCGGTAAAACTTCTTCGGAATATGAATAATTCAAGGAACTGTCTCAGTGTTTTAGTTTTGTTCTTAAAATATTAATATTCTTTCTTAATTCCCAATTTCGCGGTTCCACTCATTTTTATTGAAGACGAATCATATATTTGTGTGTGGAAAGTTTACATGGTCACTGCAGATCTTAACAATGTAAATTACATTATCAGTACTAATATCTGAATACGGAGTTTTTCTTTTAATAAGGCAGATCCGCAAGAAAATTTATTCGTTACATTTTTTCAGACACGTTCAATATAGTTCTTGTAAAGGTACATAGAGCACATTAGTGGATTAGGTAAACAGCTGTTAGTGCATCAGCTAGTTCCTCACCTTATTGACCGCGGGATAATCACAGGCAACTCCAATCCAAGGTATACTCCGTCATAAGTCGCCGCGACACACCTCCAGTAGCGACGGCAACTAGAGCCTCGGCGTTCTGTGTTGCCGTTATGAATGCGCACATGGCACAGTCCACTAGTTGTCGAGGACGGTGAGAGGAGGGGTGTGGGATACAGGCTTCAATGAGAGAGATGTTCTAGCTTCTGTTACAGCTGCCGGCTGCTGATAGCTACATATGTCGCTGTCACTGGTAACTGTCACTGGCGGAATATAGAATGTAGGAGAGACGGGTTGGTGGAATGTTATGCAGGGATTGTGAAGGTCTGATCATGAATATCTCACTGATTACATTTCTGAAAATTTACTTCAGATCCTTTGTCTACTGACGTGCGTTACTTTTATTAGCTCTGTAATAATGTGTTCACTTAACAAATGTCAGTTTACAGTCCAAAGCAATAACTCGAGATACACATGAATTATAAAGGATATCTATTAGCGAAGGATGTCTGATACATCAATAATGGGACACGCGATAGCGTGCCTATTTCTTCTTTGCCTAACTACAAAGGAACTTACTTCCCCAAGGGATCTGTATGTTGGAGGTCTATGTAATACCGTCGTGTAAGAGACTTAACAGGAGCTGAAAAAATATAGTTAGACACCGTCACTTAGAAAGAGCTTCGTCCCTGTAATTGTATATTCAAGACAATTTACATTAGCTGATAACATGCATTCTTGAATATGATTTACATGCATATCCTTGTCTTTCGCATATATTCTTGTTTGACTTTCAAAAAGCTTTGCTTGTATTTCATATACTTTTTCTCGTTTCTCGTGTACTCTTCTCTTTCACGTATTTGTTCGTGTCTGTTTTTTACATATTAGTTTGTCTTCCACATTCATTCATAGGTTTCACACCTTTATATATCCTTTCCATATATACCAAAAGACGTTAAAAGATTGTAGTTGATGTTATCCTGTCTGGCGCTCGGCATTAAGGGAGTAAAACAAGGACTGGTCGGGTCGGAGTTAGTATACTGTGTCTGAGTGGGGTATTCATGTTAAGATGCGGCATGGTATCTCAGTGGACTAGCACTTTTAATCGGCTTAAGTACAAGCAGCCACACACACAGACACACACGTCGCACGTCGCTATATAAGTACAATAATCTTGAACGTGACCTTAAACCCCATTTCACCTCAGCTCACCTCATTTTCATATAAAAAATCACACATCATATATTCATACGTTCCATAATTTCATACAACATTTCATCCTTATAAATGGGTCTTTCATATATATATATATATATATATATATATATATATATATATATATATATATATATTCACACCACGTCACATCAAAAGTGCTTTCTGAACGTTCCCTTCATATCCAAAGACATTTTTATTTTCCATTATTGGGCGTTGGGCTGTATTCCAGCCATATGAAGGGAGGGGAGGAGGGGAGTAGAGTACGATGTTCTTTCACACATTCTACCCATGTGGGAAATCAACCCCGGGTCTTCGGCACGATGATCCAATGCTCTAAACTGCTATATGTAGGTTCCACTGCCTCCGAGTCAGTGTTCGGTTGTTAATCATCCAAAATTCCAGTCACCCGTGAAGATCCGGGTAAAAATAGGTCTTCAGCAACCCGTGCTTGTCGTAAGAGGCGACTAACAGGTTCTGGTGGTCTTGCACGATGATTTGGTTGATTATATCATCGTATCCCAATAACGTAGATCGATGCTCATGATGTCAATCACTTGATTGCCTGGCCCAGACTCGATTATTTTCAGACCGTCGTCATAAGCTGTAATATTGCTATGTGCGGCGTTATACAACTAACAACCAACAACAACCAAATTTCAGTCGCTGCAATCCTTCAATTCTGATCAATTCTTAGTAAATTGTGATCGGCAGTTTAAAGGCGGCGGTCAGCGGCTGGATACATCTGGGGTATCTATAAACTCAAATTATGACGGGTTTTTTCAATTTATCAATTCATTTTATTTTTCAGCATGAATCACTTGTTCTTTGGTTGAACACACCATTTCTAAACATAATAGATATTAATATATTCATATCTAACATCGTTGCATTAGGAAGCACACCCTCGCCATTCACATTTTATAACTTTTATAACGTCTCACACAAATCCAGCTATTATTTAATAGTCTAAGAACAGGAAAGTATATGTAGTCGTGTCCCTTACCAGGGGTAACCGTAGCCTGCTGTATTGAATTCCTCACAAACCTCATCTCGTTATCGATTGTCATGTACACAACGGTGTAAATTGGCGGTCCTTGTAGAATCAGCTTATATGAGAAAGATAAGAGATAAATAGTTTATATCTGTGTCTCGCATTAAAACTCACAACAATAAAATGACAATGTTACATACGGACAAGAGTGTAATGCCCAGCCATATAATCCAATAATTCCCGAGTCTACATATAACAGTCAGTCAAAACGCCGAGATTCGCTGTGCAGAGTTGCGTTCCTTGGGCACGCCAGAAACCTATGATAGTGGTTCGAATCCCGGTTTGCCCCAAATTATGTTTCTAGATTTGTCAGCACCACACCCGTGCTCGTGGGTTTCACAAAAGAGGTGAACGTTTGAGACCTGCATCGCTTCGGGCTTTCATCCCACATTAAGCTGACACGCCGTGATATACCTGGAATACTGTTAAAAGCGGTGTTAAACCAAACTCACTCACCCATCAGGTGAATGAATTATTTGAGACACAGAGCATGTATATGTACATGTTCGAACAACAAAAGTAATAAGATAACAAAAGGTGGAAATTTAACAAGGGAAGCCAACAGATAATTAGCGCTGATAGGAGAACTAGTCTACACTTAAATGTAATGAATTACAGACAATTTGATACCGTTATGTTTTACGTGGTGTCTCCAGCGACGTCGGAGAAAGGTGACATTGGTATACTGACTGATATATCTCTCACCTTATCTTCGTTCATAACAGGAAAAATTCTCATCCTCTTGTTTCAGAATTAAAAATTAAAAAGGAACTGAAGACAACGCCATTTAATATGGAATTTAATATGGAATTATCAGGATATTCGTATAAATTGTGACGTTTTTAATTAGGTTTATATAATTCTAAAGGTAATACAGTAAACAGTATAATATCCTGTGATTACGATATTAAAACAGGTCGAACAACTCATTGTATTATGCAAAAACAGGAAAAATTCGTAAATTGTTTGTGACTAAACGCGGAGTTGTTGAATCGTTACAATTTGTTAAATTTCTTCTACAAATGATTGTTTATATATAGTTAATATATATATAATACAAATACTTACAATTTGCTAAAGTAATATATCTAGTTTTAGTTAATATAAAATAGAATGAAATGGCTATTCATCCACCTGTTTATATGAAATTACAATATTCAATATTACACTTCAAAGGAACTACCTAGTACGTACATGTACATTTGCAGTCACTTTTACATTTCATCTTCTAACACTCGCCATAGGATATATGATATACGATACTACATCTGTTACTACGTTGTTACGCGTCGATTCCCAAATGTATACAATATGTTAACCCAGAAATATGTTAGTACAAGAACTAGAATAGAGTGGTAGTACAATATTCAATGGTTATATATACAATGTTGTCAGTGGTCAGTATCAAATACAAAAATGCAGTGGTGATAGCAAAGTCAGACATAACAATACATATTCACCAAGCGGCGACAGTAGTCAAGCTTCCGAGATGGGCAAGGTAGAGACTCAGAAATGATGAGCGATCCTCCCATGAAAAGATGAAAATGCAGGATAGACGAAATATGTTAGAGAGATTCGTAAACACTCTCATGTCAGCTTATATAGACTAACCAGATATTTGAAAGTTCCACATGTTTCGAAAACATACGAACACCGTCCGCAGTATAAGGGACCGGAAGTTCTCACACCACACTAATACCCAAATATATTAATAACGACTGATCACTGTCCATACACAGTGTAACGAGCGTCAGCTTAATCAGAAGCAATGTTACACAGCTACAATCACTGTCAAACATTGAAACACACTGCCATATAATAACGTCTGGCCCAAATTGTGCTCTCCTTCTTGCTGAACTGTTTCTTTATGCACATGAATCGGAATTAATTTCTGCTCCAATTGGCAAAGTCAAATCAAGTATATCAATGATCTGATGCCATCAAATAGCCAATTCCCTTCCACTGATTTACCCAACTCCCCTAGAAATAAAAGAGACCAGTCTGTTCCATGTTTAGATCAATGCTTAACGGTTCAGAGTGACTATAAACTCTCCACAAGAGGGATGCCCTCAACATTCACATAGCCAACTTTCTCTTTATGTGGAGCAATAAGTTCCGGCAGCTCCAGCCTTTCTTGTCCACATTTTACAACTTTTGAGCTACAATCGAGTAGGATTTTGCTACAAAGATTCCAAAGATCGCCACACGACTTTTGCTCTAAAGGTGTTTCTTCAGGGTATCATTCAGTGCCTCAGTGAATCTTTCAAAATGTTTTAAGGTATGAGGTCATTTTCAAATTTGGCACATCAGTGACAAAAATCAAAGGCTTTTCCCTATTTTGACTTGAACATAAATATTATGTTCCCTTACGTTTTTTTCAGTTGACCAACTGACTTGCCTTTTCATGTGTTTGTGACGGCTGCCACCATTGGAGCAGGATAGATCATCTTTTCGCGAACACCTGGCATCATTATTATTTGATAGTACAGTGTAATTGATAAATCACTATCCTTAATCCTTATGATATTGTAGGAATCGTACAATTCCCTTATTCTACGATACTCTTCATGTGTATATTCTCAAAACAATGAGCCAGTCCATGCAACTTGTAGAAGAATCCTTCCTTTACATTTTAAACAAGTGCAGTTTTCCGAACATAGCGTTCGTTTTCACACCTAATCTATTTTGCTTGATTTCATCTAGACCATTTGTATCAGTGACAAAGATAATTTGTCGTTGGGTGCTAAAAGTAATGCGCAGTTCAGGAATTGTGTTTAATGGTTGTGTTCATAGTGTTACAGTGTGTACGTACTTTCTGACAAACAAGAATCTCAAGTCTTCTTCAGGTTCTTCAACGTTGAAATAACAGGCAACTCCTCGAACATCAGCAGTAAAATAGAGAGGAAGTCTTCAGTTCCTTTGAAAATCCAAACTTGATTCAACCAGCTTTGTAGTTCAACAACATAGACCATCAATAGTTTCATGTAAATTAGGGTTGTCAAAACATTTCTGTGGATCAGGAATTGGATTATCAAACGTACTGATGTCATTGTATTCAAAACTCTTCTCAAGTGATTGCTGCGACTTGGTCACGCGCAGGACCATCTTAAAATAGCTTATATCAAAGGTAGCTGTAATACATAGGTAGAAAGGACGTGACATCTGCATATTAAGCTAAACCTAAGTGTCAGAAGTCGTTTTCAGTAATTTTGCCAAAATTAACTGTGGATGATATCACAGAACAGAGCATTTCCATCAAAACAAAATTTAAAACTGTGAAGTATGTGCGTGATGTATTATGAGTTGTATTCAACTTCAAAGTGGGGGTTGAAGATAAGGGACGTATGTGTCCCTGTGGAATTAACAAACACATACACACCCTAACATGGCCACTCAGCTTGTCACGAAAGACAAATTATTCAAAACATTACCGATGCTCAAGAGAACTTCTATCTAAGCGGCCTCGCTGAACATTAAACAGTGCGCTATTTGAGTCTCACTGACCTCTCAAAGTAAGATTTGCTGATTTCAATGACTGTGTTCATAGTGTTACAGTGTGTACGTACTTTCTACAAACAAGAATCTCAAGTCTTCTTCAGGTTCTTCAACGTTGAAATAACGAAAGTCGCCTGCAGCAGGCAACTCCTCGAACATTAGAAGTAAAACAGAGAGGAAGTCTTCAGTTCCTTTGAAAAATCCAAACTTGATTCAGCCAGCTTTGTAGTTCAACAATATAGACGATCCTTAGTTTCATGTTAATTAGTGTTGTCAAAACATTTCTGTGGATCAGAAATAGGAATATCAAACATACTGATGTTATTGTATTCAAAACTCTCCTCAAGTGATAGAAGCGACTACTTCACGCGCAGAATCATCGTAAAATAGCTTTTATCAAAGGTAGCTGTAATACGTAGGTAGAAAGGACGTGACATCTTCTGGTCACCTTGGTGTGTGGCCATCTCTCAGTGTCAAGATTACATTACATATCCCATGTGGCGTTGTCAGCTCTTTCAGTACGGTGTCACACAGGGTAAATGTCATGTGCCACTGTCACTGCAAAATCTGACAGGAACTGTTGATATCTGAACAAAGCCTTCTCCGATAATCACAGATTTGCTTTTAAGATCTTACATCTGAATAATAACAGTTGCAGGTCTACCGTTCTGAAATGCATGCACAGAAGGACCCATGTGTCTCATGAAAGAGACATCGTTAAGGACACAGCTGACATACTTCACAGTTCATGTTCAGGTGCTGCAAGGCAGCAACGTCAACTTACAGAGCAATGCTATTCTACAGCATTAAAGACCGCCTCTGTAGTCTAGTTGTTAGCTCTTCTGCCCGGAGAGCAGAATGTCGGAGGTTCGATCCCAGGCCGCGTCATACCAAACGATTTTAGGGGGATAAAACAAGGACTGGTCGGCTCGGAACCAGTATACTGTGTCTGAGTGGGGTATTCATGTTAATCTGCGGCATGGTATCTCAGTGGGCTAGCACTATAAAACTGCCATACCTGACTAGTACAAGCAATCCCACACACACGTCGCTATATAAGGGCAATGTTCTTGAACGCGACGCAAATAACTCTTCCCTAACTAATGAGAAGAAGATTGTGATACTGAAATTTACAATGCTTCTCATCGCTTTCTTATCTATAACATGTCTGTTAAAAGACAACAACAACAAAAGTTGAATGCATGCTTTAACATGATTTATATGGTTATATGTGTATCATTTTTTAAATAACGTTACACGAACTGTATACTGTGCGTTCTTTTGAACGGCTCCCCCCGAGTAGCCCCCATTTGTGAAAAGTCATTATTCAGTACCAGTAGCCCCCATCAGATTGTGCTTTTCCATGGGAACCCGTTCTTCATGCTCATTAGACGCCTCGTTAATTGGAGACGAGAGATGACCTCCTCTTCAAAAGGTTCGTATTGTTCTATGTATAAACAGTAACATATCATTGAACCATACCTATTATCACTGCCTGTGGACATAAGATTGAGTTTAACTCGATATACATTAGGCAATCTTCATCTCCCAGTAGAAACTGGTCGATGGTACATTGACATAGAGAAAATAGAATTTGTACATTATGTAATCTTGGCATAGGTGACGCGTTATATTACCCCTACTTTAATGCCAATATCCTTCAGTTTAAAACTATATATCACTAATATCTATACAATATTGGCTTATCCTTATAAACTTGTCCAAGTGCAACAACACATCAATGAAAATTTAAAATAAATAAAGCGACAAAACCCTTTCCATACCCAATAGTATATTTGTAAATCTGAACATGCTCACACATACTATGTATATATCTTATACTATTATTATTTTTATTATCTACTCACTGAACATATCTATGTGATATGTATATATATCCTCTCTGTATCACATGTGATTTACGAGCATAAACTTGACTTGACTTGTTAATCGGATCGGATCATCCAACACAATGACCCAACCACTCACTTATTATCCTCCAGGCTTGTCTGCTCTGTAAGCACAGATGCATGTACTCTTATGACAAATATGTACACAAAACTAAGTGCTGTTTGCTGATTTATTTTGCTTGATAGGCATTACTTAGAAGTTGACGGATGACATTGTAGACACAATTTTATGGATAACAACTTCTTTAATACTGTGAAAAGCGACGCAAATTCGTGAAGCGTTCCATATTTATTTTCACTTTCTAATAGTATGTCCAAGCCTAAATGACCTTTGAAACAAATACATTCCGGCATACTATACTAAATATCCCTCCACTCTAAAATACAATCAATTAATGAAATGTTCATACAAACCCATTCTAGTAAAACTGGCTCAGTTCTGTAGAAAAGGTTTAACATTATTTACATAATTAAATATCATAGGATCCTCGAGCTATGGCTGGAAAGTTGCCCTTGTGACGTTAGAGTCTGTGAATTTCACTCTACAATATAATATATGTGTATATTTTGTGTGTTCATGTGTGTAGTTATGCAGATCATACATGTATTATAGAAATGCATTATGCGTGATTGGATGCATGTATGTATTCATGTATGTATATTTTATTAGATATTATTGTTGGTGTGGTTGTGTATGCATTCAACCTCATGTAAGCTCTGTAATCACTCTGTGTGATTTTCTTTCGAGCAATAAACTTCTGTTCTATTCTGTTCTGGTATAGATCCTTATACCGTTGTCAAGCAAGACTGAATGAGTACTTACGTACTTACTTTGGAGATTTAACGTGCGCTTTCCGACTGATGCGTATTTCGCACACGGGCCCGGCCAGGCCATTTAATGTGTTTCCGAAAGGGGAGAAAGTGGTCTGTGCAATCCAAGAGGGGGCTTTAGGGGTTGCTTATATAGAATTTGGGAAATTTGCGATTTGGAATAGATGCCGATTGGGTTGGGGAGGAGAACTAAGGGAGCTGGGTATGGTGGATGTTTGTTTGTTTATGTGATTTTGATTTGGTAGGTTATTGTGTTTTTAGATGTGTTTTATTAGTTCCGTTTTGATTAAGAATACCCCTAAGGCCTTGAAGTTTTCTAGTTTATTTTGTGGGTTTAGTATTGCTTCTAGAGTGAGAGCCTTGTTCAGATTGAGAGTGGTTTGTAATGCGGTTCGATGTGTTAGGAAGTGTGTGCAATGGATGAGTGCGTGTTCTGGGGTTTCTAGTTTTTTCAGTGTGGGCAGTTACCTGTAGTGTGTTTTTTTATTTTGCTTAGGTGGTTATTTTTGGTTGGTGTGTCCTGTTTGGAGTTTAGTGATTACTCTGTTGATTGCTTTTGATGGATGGCGAAATTTTGGTTTGGTTAGTGGTTTGCTGAGTACTTTTTTGATTTGGCTATTATATAGTTTAGATATAGGTTATGCCATTTTTTGTGATTTTTCGCTTGTTTACACTTTTAATTTCTGATTTTGAGATGGGTAAGTTTAAGCTTATTTCTGGGATTTTGAGGGATAGTTTAGCTGCTTTATCGGCGTTTTCATTACCGTATATTCCTACGTGGGCGGGTATCCACAAGAAGGTTATTTGTTTGCCTGCCTTAGTTAGGTCGTTTTAGCTTTTAAGTATTTGATTTATTAATTTAGGTCGGTTTTTGGTATTTTTGTTTTGGAGGGCTTGCAGTCCACTTAGGGATTCGGTAAGTATTAGGATTTTTTTGTGGTTTTTGGATTCTTGATTATGGAGGGCTGAGGCCATGCCCATTAGTTCTGCCGTGAATATTGATTGGTTGTTTGGGAGTCAGAAGGATTGTGTGGTTTTAGTTGGTTGTGTGGTATGGACTCCGAAACCTGTGTGTTTGGAGGTCGGATCTGAGGATCCGTCCGTGTAAATGTGACACCAATTTGGTCAATTTTCGTGTATGTATGCTAGTGTGGTAGTTTTAGCTATGTTTGGGTCGGTTTGTTTATTTATTTGGCTAGCTAGTGTTGTGACTATTTTGGGTATTTTAAGTTTAGGGGTGAAGATATTTGATTGTTTGTAGTTTTGTTTAAGATTTTTAATTTGGTGTTCATTTAGGTAGTTTGTTATTCTTTGGGATATTGGGGTAAGTAAGGGGTCTTTACGATGAGAGGGTTTGATTGGGACGCGGCCCAGAAATTTAAGCTTAGCTGTTCCCTGCGTAGACTTAGTGGTATTTCTCCTGTTAAGGCCTGGAGTGAGGTGTAGGAGGTGCCATGTTGGGTGCGTGTAATTAGTTTGAGAGCCTGATATTGTATTGAGTCAAGTTTTTTAGATGGAGAGTTGTTTAGGGGGTTGTATATGGCGCAGCCGTAGTCTAGTTTTGATCTTATTAGTGATATGTAGAGAGAGAGAGGAGGGTATCTTTGGAGGCTCCCCAGTTAGAGTCAGTTAGGCATCTTAGGGTGTTTAGGTCTTTACTGCATTTAGTTGTTAGGTTTTGGATGTAGGCATCCCAGGTGGGATGTTCATCGAAAATAAGTCCTAAGAATTTGGTTTATTTTTTAAATTTGATTGTTTGATTGAGGGACATAGTACAGAATATATACAGTAGATGCAGGATTAACAGTAACAACAATTGCATACATGAGTGTGTTAACATTGGTAGGTGTTGACAACAAAGGGATAATGCTATCACAACACGACTGACAGAGAACACATAGGTGGAAGCTAATAGGGACATGAAGCCAATAAACAGGATAAGTGATTATTGCTTGATGAGTTCATAGTAGGCGGGTGGGATGAAATAGCCTTGATCTCTGTTGATTGATGGCTTGTGGCGGCGAAAGTGGACCGAAACGTCGCTTTTCACAGTATTAAAGAAGTTGTTATCTATAAAATTGTGTCTACGCTGTTTGCTGAGTTTAACACTGAACTTCAATTATATTTGCGTTATCTAATATTAAGTATGACGAAAGTAACTGATCATGTAACTTATCTTCATGAAATGAGAATAAATATGAAGAACAGCTTTTCCCTTGACTTTTCATTCGTTAAATTGTGCCAGCATACATGTGCAAACACATACATTTCAAACTGTGTTTACTGATGAAGACCAACTGTGGAAAGCCATTGTAAAAGCCTGACAATAATCATCTAGCATCAGAGGAGCGTTCCCTCCCCATGCTTATAGAACACATAATCAATATTCAATAACAGCTTTGTTTTCATAGCTTAACATGTCCAAAGAGAGTGTATTTTTATGTTGAGATTCATGCAGTATATCAGGTTAACTACTCGGTGATTTGAATGGCATTGAACATTGTTTGGGTTGCTTTCCACTATAAACATTTCAAAGAATTAATGGTCAAAATAGTCGCTCTCCTGCTGTGAACAGAAGCCGGTGATGGAACAGGTGCTTTGAGTTGATGTTCGAGAAACAGAGTTTGACTTTGGGATAATTGTATCCCTCATGGATTTAAACCTCTCCGTCTATTTTGGTCAGGGCAATTGTATTTTAGTACTGGGTAATGACTATCAGTATTGATAACTTGTGACTATTCGCTTGTTTGACTTATCTCACGCTGTGTGAGGTCAGTTTGTATCTGTTTATTCAAAGCGTCAATGCTTTACCCTGGTTTATTGCCTAGTGTAAAAAAACCCTTAAAATCAGTTTGGTTTATTTTATTTTGGTCAATGCGCCTACATACATACATACATACATACATACATACATACATACATACATACATACATACATACATACATACATACATACATACATACATACATACATACATACATACATACATACATACATACATACATACATACATACATACATACATACATACATACATACATACATACATACATACATACAACCATGTTCTTTTAGACTAGGTAACCATATACTGGAAAAGAAATCGAACACAATATATGCAGGTTCTATTATCAGTACTCATTGGACTAAGAGCAGGTGGTCTGAACCCAGTCTGCTATATGAACATATGGCGTAGAGTAATAATTCCAGGTGCCTTCTACGCGTGTGAACTGTGGTCAAATATGTCCAAGACAGAACACAATGAAATTGAAAAATTCCAGCGCTACTTTGCAAGTAATGTACAAAATTTTCATGTAAGATCTCCGACCGTTGCAACTATTCAGACGCTGGGATTGTGGACAATGACATCCGTGATTGACAAAATGAAGCTGATGTTCCTTGGGAGGATGTGTAGAAGCAGCCACAGATTTGCCCCGAAAAAGGTGTTCTATTTCAAGTGTGCTCAATATATAACAGGCAGTGACAAAAGTAAGTCTGTAACACAAGATCTACTCAACGTGGCAAAGAAATATGAATTATGGACCATAATAGTTCACTTTATGAAAACTAACCAGTTTCCATCCAAGGATGTGTGGAACAAAACCGTACAGACTAAAATAACAGAACATGAAACTGCTCATTGGCACACGAGTCTGCGAGATCACCCTGAATTAAACAGATTTATTAAAATTCACAGTAAGCTTGAACCTCATAGACTGTGGAATATGTGTATTCTGTACAATATACCAACTAGACCAATGTATGCACTTGTGAAACTAGGAACACTACCAATAACACCTGGACAGTGTTTAATGTGTGATGAGGAGTGCGATGACATAATAAAGCACCAACTGCTATGTTGTACAGCTTTAGCTGATGCAAGGAACACCCTCTATGAACATCTATTTGACTCTTTAAACCTCGAACAATACATGCGTATTGAGGACTGTGCAGATGACGAAGTCAAACTTGTGACATTGTTAGGTGGTATAACCCCTATTGTAGAGGATATGAGCCTTGACAGATGGGCTTAATTCATATTTTCTGTATCACAAGACATAAGCTCCTGGAACCTGCGATCAATGCTCTATCTATAGACAGTATATCTCATACCAGGACCACGACATGTAAATATTCAGTATTGCCAATTTCTCTGCATAATGTTAGTGTAAATATGCTGTGTTAACATGATTCCAAATGTATATAACTCTCCGAAATTAATGGAGGAAATAAAGATAATTCATTCATTCATTCATTCATTCATTCATTCATTCATTCATTCATTCATTCACTCACTCACACACACACACACACACACACACACACACACACACACACACACACACACACACACACACACACACACACACACACATACATACATACACGGGAACATATGGTCAAGCCAAAATAGGGAATTGCATCTGACATCATTTTTGTCACTGATGCGTCGAATTTTGAAATATCCTCCACATGTCTACCAGAAAACCTTTTGAAAGGTTTACTGAGGCCTTGAATGTTGTAACCTAACCAAACAACTTCTGAGGAAGAGTCGTTTGACGCCCTTTGATATCTTGAGTTCAGCACATCTTTTTCTGACTATTTAATGAATAAGAACATCTACTGAATCAGCTTTTGACGTCACATATGTTACCAAACATGGCATATACGAAATAAATTTATATCTGTGATACTCTCTATTTTTTCGTTCCTATCTTTCGTTTTTTATTTTCGACACAACCCTTCTTGGGGTTTTCCAATCGAAGACACCCCAGGAGGCAGAAACCCTTGGCGCCTTTACCACCGCCTCCACCATTGAGTCATCCGTTCCAGCAGCGCCAGGTTGTGACCAGCATGTGAGTCGCCACAGATCGTGGTAGTGACAGCATGTCAGTTGTCACAGATCGTGGTAGTGACCAGCATGTCAGTTGTCACAGAACGTGGTAGTGACCAGCATGTCAATTGTCACAGATCGTGGTAGTGAGCAGCATGTCAGATGGTACAGATCGTGGTAGTGACCAGCATGTCAGATGGTACGGATCGTGGTAGTGACCAGCATGTCAGATGGTACAGATCGTGGTAGTGACCAGCATGACAGATGGTACAGATCGTGGTAGTGACCAGCATGACAGATGGTACAGATCGTGGTAGTGAGCAGCATGTCAGATGGTACAGATCGTGGTAGTGACCAGCATGTCAGATGGTACGTATCGTGGTAGTGACCAGCATGTCAGATGGTACAGATCGTGGTAGTGAGCAGCATGTCAGATGGTACGGATCGTGGTAGTGACCAGCATGTCAGATGGTACAGATCGTGGTAGTGACCAGCATGTCAGATGGTACGGATCGTGGTAGTGACCAGCATGTCAGATGGTACAGATCGTGGTAGTGACCAGCATAACAGATGGTACAGATCGTGGTAGTGAGCAGCATGTCAGATGGTACAGATCGTGGTAGTGACCAGCATGTCAGATGGTACGGATCGTGGTAGTGAGCAGCATGTCAGATGGTACAGATCGTGGTAGTGACCAGCATGTCAGATGGTACGGATCGTGGTAGTGACCAGCATGTCAGATGGTACAGATCGTGGTAGTGACCAGCATGTCAGATGGTACGGATCGTGGTAGTGAGCAGCATGTCAGATGGTACAGATCGTGGTAGTGACCAGCATGTCAGATGGTACGGATCGTGGTAGTGACCAGCATGTCAGATGGTACAGATCGTGGTAGTGACCAGCATGTCAGATGGTACAGATCGTGGTAGTGACCAGCATGTCAGATGGTACAGATCGTGGTAGTGACCAGCATGTCAGATGGTACGGATCGTGGTAGTGACCAGCATGTCAGATGGTACAGATCGTGGTAGTGACCAGCATGTCAGGTGGTACAGATCGTGGAAGTGACCAGCATGTCAGGTGGTACAGATCGTGGAAGTGACCAGCATGTCAGTTGTAATAGATCGTGGTAGTGACCAGCATGACAGTTGTAATAGATCGTGGTAGTGACCAGCATGTCAGATGGTACAGATCGTGGTAGTGACCAGCATATCCATAGATAACAGTTACCATAGAAGAAATACATGGTCCACAAAAGCTATTCTCTTCAGGTCTTTCAGGGCAGGGAAAATCCACCTCAATTTCTTGAAGTAAAATGCCACATTGTAGTGTGTTAGGAACACTGTGGTGATACCTGTCTATGTAATGGGGGTGTTAGAGGAGAAAACTTGGGATACCTGATTGTATCTCCCTCGTGAGACGATGTCAATCTTCTGTCTAGCTCGTTTCTTGCAGTAAATCGCCCCGGGGAGACGGGTGATATATTCTCTGATTCTTAAATATATCACCATCTCTAATAAAAGACGTCCAGTCAACCTCCTTTCAGTCCCAGTAGCACGCGTAGAATAGAATAGAGACATGTATTACTGCTATGTACGTACTCGTGTATTGCTGCGACGTAGTTTATGACTTAAAGACGTAATCTTTGTCTCACTGTGACTTACTGTATGTCTTGTTGTGACGTAATCTATGTCTTGATGTGACGTACTCTATGTATTGCTGTAACCTATGTCTTGTGACGTATTGTGTGTCGCTGGTTATATGTACTCTATGACTTGAGTTTACGTATTGTATGTCTTGCAGCGAGTTATACGTATTGTATGTTTGACTGTGAGTTATAAGTAGTGTATGTTTTGCTACGAGTTATATGTATTCTATGTCTTGCTGTGACGTATTGTATGTCTTGCTGCGAGATTTGCGTACTCTATGTCTTGCCATTACGTATTGTATGTCTTGGTGCTAGTTATACGTACTGTATGTTTTGCTGTGAGTTATAAGTTGTGTATGTTTTGCTGTGAGTTATAAGTAGTGTATGTTTTGCTGTGAGCTATAAGTAGTGCATGTTTTGCTGTGAGTTATACGTATTCTATGTTTTGCTGTGACGTATTGTATGTCTTGCTGCGAGATATGCGTACTCTATGTCTTGCCATTACGTATTGTATGTCTTGTTGCTAGTTATACGTACTGTATGTTTTGCTGTGATTTATAAGTAGTGTATGTTTTGCTTCAAGTTATACGTAGTTCCTGTCTTGCTGTGAGTAATACGCATTGTATGGTTGGCTGTGAAGGATTGCTTTGAGTTATACGTAGTGTCTGTCTTGCTGTCAGTAATACGCATTGTATGGTTTGCTGTGAAGGATTGCATGTCTTGCTACGAGTTATACGTAGTGTCTGTCTTGTTGTGAGTAATACGCATTGTATGGTTGGCTGTGAAGGATTGTATGTCTTGCTGTGAGTAATACGCATGGTATGGTTTGCTGTGAAGGATTGCTATGAGTTATTCGTAGTGTCTGTCTTGCTGTCAGTAATACGCATTGTATGGTTTGCTGTGAAGGACTGCATGTCTTGCTACGAGTTATACGTAGTGTCTGTCTTGCTGTGAGTAATACGCATTGTATGGTTTGCTGTGAAGTATTGCATGTCTTGCTGTGAGTAATACGCATTGGATGGTTTGCTGTGAAGTATTGCATTTCTTGCTGTGAGTAATACTCATTGTATGGTTGGCTGTGAATGATTGCTACTGCTACGAGTTATACGTACTCTGTGTCTTGCTGTGACATACTCCACATCTAACGTGACATCTCTTACGTCACTTGATTTATAGCCATATCATACATCATCGCACCTTTTGCTATGGAATTTACAAAAACATGTTATCGTGATGTGGGTTTTTTTATGTTTTGCTTTTCAACTTATTATCCACACTTTAACCTAATGAAAATGCGTATTTTACATGTACCCCTACGCCAATGATTTCCTGAAGCTGAACTAACAGGTGTCGTTGAGTAATTTCACTGCAGGAATATTCACTGGAGAAAATAACTCACAGAATTTCGATCCACATGTACACATGGACACAATCATACTGACATACGCCATCTTTATCCGCTGATGTGATGCTTTTATGCTGCCACTGTGTGGTATGTGTAAAACCGTGTTAGGAGTAGTGACTCGTTGGCATTGATTTCACCTTTACGAATGCATAAATAAATAAATAAATAAATATCTTATCTGAATGCATGGCTTTTATTTACCTGAATTATATATAACTCCGGCTTCAGTGCTTCATTGCAATTATTTTATTTTATGGTAAAATGTAGCAGCTAATTATAAATCTGCAAGATGAATATGAAATTCATCAATAATTTATCGAAAAGACCTTTCCATATTTAAAGTAAACGTGTTTTTATCGGAAGCATCATATATATTGAATTAACTGATTTGATGTGATGTCGACTTATCAATTAAGACTGACAGTGTACAAACTTAATGAATGAGAAATGTATAAATAAAAAATCTAAAACATTTCAAGCAATGCACTGATATTATGTTTTATGTCTTTATCACGTAGACCAGTATTAACATTGTATATTGCTGTGCACAGGCATAAGAAAAGTTCACAATATTTTTGTTCACACTATAACCTATAGACAATGTATTTTTGTATTTTATGTTGTTTTAGTAGGCGTTTATTTCCTTTTTAATTTGATTTCGACATCATACTTACTGTGTCATGTGCCTCATATGTCTAACATAAAATGCTAAAGCGTAGAAATAAACAAGAAATTATCACAGCAATTGTGTATGTTTGAATTTTTAGGGGGCAAATTTGAGAATGTATTCCGTTATCAATTCCATATTGTAATATTTCTGACCATGCCTAGCATCAAAGATTATGTCTTTTGTACAATGGGTACTTGCCTTCAAGTAGCGAAAAAAGTCTCATTGTCATGTCATGTCATGTCGTGTCGAGTCGTGTCGTGTCGTGTCGTGTCGTGTCGTGTCGTGTCGTGTCGTGTCGTGTCGTGTCGTGTCGTGTCGTGTCGTGTCGTGTCGTGTCGTGTCATGTCATGTCATGTCATGTCAAACATTTTCCCGCCCTCCAAAGTTTATGAAGCGAAGAATCATAATTTACTGTTTGTGTCGAGTTTGTTGTACGGCATGCTTTTTCAAAATCGAGAAATGTCTTAAATATTGATACATCATTTCTATCAATAGTGAAACTTGTTATAGGGTACAATTGTGTTTGAGAGCAGAGGCATCATATGCTTGTGTGTAAATATTGTAAATTAAGATCAATGATGAAACAAGACCATACATCACGTACCGCCGAGTAGAAATGAAAACGGAGACGCGTTATTTGGTTGTCAATATACTGGCATTGCCCTCCGACAGAGGATAATTGACTTAAGTTAGTCATATAGGATTCTTTGCATTCTAGCGCCATCGTAAATTAAATGTGTACTTTCTCATCAGGACAAGAGACACATTGAATGAAACAGTGGATGAAAATATTACATCGATATATACTGTGCGTTTTGCCGTCTCTTAGCGTCCGTATGCATTCACGAAGGTATGTGACTATTATGTTTGACCGCCTCCGTGGTCTAGTGGTAGAGCGTCCGGGGTTCCATCCCTGGTCGCGTCATTCCAAAAGACGTTAAAAGATGGTACTTGTTGTAAGCATAAAGGGGCTTAAGCAGTGTTCGGTTCGGTTCGGAACCGGTATACTGTGTCTGAGTAGGGTATTCATGTTAAACTGCGGCATGGTATCTCAGTGGGCACGTCGCTATATCAGTGCAATAATCCTGGGCGCGATTTTAAACCCCATTACACTTTACCTCACCTTCTATGATTTTAATACAGGAGTAATATTCATCACTAAAAGAAGGAACAGTATTTTCCAGATTTTATACAAGTTTATTCCGAGGTCGATATGACAAACGTGTTAATATTTATGTACCATTTGTCCGCCAAAGTTGCACACATTAAGACTGGTCTTACAGTTAATCCATTATTCAAGTCACTGTGAACATATATCACAAATGCGTGTAAATATGGTCATTGTTTTCCTGTATTTTCAAGTGCTTGCAATACGCTTAAAGGTTGTGCATATATCAAATTGATGCCAACACCCTTGAATCTTGTATTACCTGATTTGCATTTATCCTATTAACAGTTTCATACACACCTAAACTTTAAGCGGAAGATTATCAAAAAATATATTTATTTCAATGATTCGGTAATATAACTTGGTTTATTACGAGCTTGGGTTTGTTAATGTGTAGCATCCACAGTCGTAATAAGGTAATTGGTAACACATGGCGAAGAGATTCACTTGGCTATATACTGACCAATACCGCATACCACAAAATATTCCTGTGTGCGCTCTTGTTTTTTTGTTTTGTTTTTGCGTGTAAGCCAAAATGTATCAACGCATTGCATTTTTTGGCTTGGATTATGTGAGTCAGTGAGTCAGTGAGTAGGGCTTAACGCGGCTTTGAACAATATTCAAGTTAAACCACAGCGTATCAGCTAAATTTGGGAGGAAAGCCCGAAATTATGCAAGTTTGGTGAAACTGTGAGAGAAACACGTATCACTCCATTTGTCAAACACCTTCAAACACAAATCCCACGAATACATTTTCCCACTCTCCGATGCTCGTTATCCAAGTGGTCAAAAATATTAGTCCCGAAACTTCATTTGTCACACACATCGACGAGGATGCAAAACTTCAAATAGAGTAATGAAAAGACGTCCGTTGCATTACACAGTTTTAATAGCCGCACAAATAATCCAAAAAGGTGCGACATGTATTACTACAACGAGGTACATCATTTAGAAAGGAGTCAACCCAATTTCTGTAGATGTCTTAATGATGCATCTCCAGGGAAACATAATCTCATAATCGGGTTCATCAACAGAAACTGGCAAAATGTTGTCACGGACTAAAACATGCTGGTCTCTTGTTTTTATGAAAACAATTTTCATATCTGTGTTTCAACACTATCAAAAGGATATATTAAATAATATAAAAAAAATCATATTGATGCTGCTTCTTATTTAGGACGGGTTTAGTTCAAAGTTTGTTTCGCGTTTAAACATTTTTCTATTTGATATACAACAAAACACTTAAGACACTGTACATTTTAAACTTTGTGACACTGCAAACACGAAAACGTCGTTTTTTTCCGTATATGGTCATTGGACGGAAAAACGACTAAAAATTCATTAAAATTGATTAATTGGTCAGCGTCTAGAAAGTGTCCAGAAAAGGGTCGAGTTTTTCAAGCGTAAAATGGACGGAAAAACGATGCTTTTTGCTCCGCCTTGTACAACTGTTAACGGCCAATCAGATGGCGCTGGTCCCCCGACGCACGTGATGTCCGAGACTTCCTTTCGGAAGCTTTAGGTTTCATTTTCTGGCATGCCTTGCTCTAGTATCTGTCGCGCGCAGTGCAGCGAGATTTGCTGATAAGCCAGTTTTAGGATATGTAACACGTTAATGGAATTCAGACACGCGCCAAGAAGTCAAACCAAACAATGTTACTAAGTTTATTGTGGTAACGGCTATGTACAGTTACCCCTATCGGATAATGGGTTGTGTTTCATTTGGTTATAACAATAACTAATTTCTTAATGTGAAGTTTACAAGATATACGACTTGGACGCGAGGTCGGTCACATGACGTTCTTCACGTGACTGTAATCTTGAAAAGGCGTAAACACTGACTACTTCCACATTCCTGGGGAAAACCCTTGGAATTCCCTGGTACGAATTCATACAGAAGCGTGGTTGCAAGCCCATTTAAGGATACCCTCGCTACAACCCATCCCAGAGAGAGAAAACACGAAAAAAAAAAAAAACTGTCGCAGTGACAATTTACAGAAATCTATGAATTTACCTCAGTATCTATTTGACACATCTTCACAATCACCTTTCAATGATCGGCCAATTGATCAGTGATGCCAAAGGCTTGAAATAGCCACAGGTTAATTAACAACTTCGAAAATATCTCCCGTCACGTTTATCGAGTCGGCCATTTTGACGTATTGTACTTGATGTAAATGTATTACGACGCTCTGTCATTGTAATTGACTTACTGAGGTAATTCTGTAAAAGATCTTCTCATCTAATGAGGATATTGTTTGGAATATATTTCTTGTAAACATACTAAAACATATGTTCCTGGGTGGGGTGGGGTGGGGGGGGGGGGGGGGGGGGGGAACTATTTTATTCCGGGGTGGCCCATTAAATCTAGTTGTAAGTCAAGGCACTATGCGTGATCTGTTATTTTATGTGTTTAAATGACGATTTGGGGCGTTAATAAAATACACTGACGCAAGTATATTCTATTCAAATCAAGTAGATAATTGAATATGCTTTCTTTTACATATTACATAACATCACTGCACAAATTATGAACAGTTGCAGTAACACACTACGGTAATCGCATTAAACATCATTTTCAACTGTACAGTATTTCAGTATTTCAGTTATATCATGGTGTATCAGACTGATGTGGGATAAAAATCCGAAGTGGTTCAGGTCATCCAATGGGTGTTCGGGAAAAGGTGAGCGTATCCTGCCACACAAGTGGCACCCGTCACAAACACATGCAAGGACAAGTCAATTGTTCACCTGAACAAAGCACGGAAACACACAATGATGCCCGTCCTCACTTTTACCGAGCATGTAAATTATTTTGTCCGTCAAAAACATGGACGAGTATAAACAATATGTTCATTCACGTAATACATGTCATACATTTGACAAAATGTATTGACTCGAAACATTATTGTTAATCACAGCGTATGCAGTTGAACTCATCACCCATCCCATTATTGATAACCCTTCTTGAAGATCTATGAAATCAGAAGCTGCAACACTCTATCTTTTAACTGTCATGTCAGACATCTATTTCATTACTCAGTTTTATTTGCACGGATTACTATGGAAGGGACATTGTCTCGTTGTCGCATTGTCGAATTGACGCCTTTACAAAAACAAGCAAAACGCGTCAAAATTAACAAAAGCGCGACAATTGGCCATTTGTTGCATTGTCGCGTGTTCGCATTGTCGCTCTTTGATAATCCTTTTCTTTATTTTACAAAAGGGCGACGATGCCGTAACGCGACATTTTCAAGGTCAAAATATGTCTCGTTGTCGCATTGTCGCCCCATCACAAATGTGTATAAAAGGCGTAAAGTTCAGTTATTGTTACAGTTAGGAAATTCAACCTGATAAATGTACGTCTTGAAATGAAAACACAAGTCCGTCCGCGAGTCCATAACGTTTTATTGTGAGCTCTTCTCTAAAAGTGCTTAGTGTTCAACTCCCAGTTCCAAACACGTAATACCTCCTCAATAATCCACATACCTCTAGTGCAGTGGTCTTCCGGAAGATCTTACTCTTGACCGTATTAGACAACTGACGAGTGCACGCCTGACCTGTGACCTCGTTGCAACCCTCGTGATGTGTTTGCCGAAGGGAGAGGTGTAGGAAATGTGTGCTCAAGCCCAGCGCAGAGCTCGCGACACACTGTATACTGAATGTTGTATACAGTATATTGCAGTTGATATACTGTATACTGCATGTGATACTTATTTGCGGAAATGCTACAACTTTCAAGATTCAAGATTCAATTTGCATATATTTCATATACAACAGACCGCCGTCATATATCACTGGAATACTGCTGAGAGCGGCGTTAAAACAAATTGATTTCATAATGGAGTGCTGCAGTCATATAAAATAGAACCGTATACATATGTACATGTAATACCAACTCACTCTATTTGTTTCGAATATTCAGCAGAAAATATATTATTAACCAGGTCTTTGGGAAAAGATATCAGATTTTTATAAGCGGCCACATAGGGATGAAAAGGACCCCTCGCTGATTAGGTTCTTGTTTACTTAAGAGCAGAGTTGGCCATGTTAGATGACATAACCAAAATCCGGGAGCTCCGGTGGGGGGCAAACTGGTCTTGTTAGTGTATGGTATGAGCTGAGACGTTGACCCAAGAGAATAATGTAAAACATGAGACCAACTCAAGTCTATAATGATTGGAAAAGTCTAGATTTCCACAGCTCTAGCCGGAAATTAAGAATTGTTCTATGCTCCATTTTGATTGTATTATTTTCATTTTGTAGACATGGATGGACAAACCAGGAAAGAAATTGATGGAATATTAATATCACATGTTACCACTGATCCAGTTAAAAATTCATCACGCAATAATATATTAGTATTTGACATTACGGCATTTGATTATTAGGGCATGATCATGTACATGTTCACTGTAGAAATGTACACACCAGTCAACTTGATTATAATTTTTATCAAAATGTAGCGCGGCATCAACGATTACTTTATGATATCCTCACTTGTCATCGATGTATTGACATCGAACAATGGACGGCAATTCGAAATTCTTATGGATAGCTTCAATAAGGACAGCGCCGGTGTCAGTACAATTTTCCTAGTTAAAATAAGTATCTACAAAACATATATAATCTGAAGCAGACAAGAACAATATTTTTTTATTAATGCTTACTTTCATGGATAGAATTAAGGCAATCTAGGCTTGCCAAATCGTTCTAGACTTGAGCTGGATTCCTTTTAAATTTATTCTGTATGGTCTGGGAGACGAACCGGCGTCAGTATCGCATGGAGAACTGGGACAGCCTTTATCAGTGTAATCGGATATGTTGTGGAGTTTCGGTTTAGGGCTGTTTGCTGAATATATAGAATTGCGAGTTATGTATACTCTGTATTCTTTCGTCATGGTAGCATATACATTTTCTATGTTGCTTTTTGAATTATCCACAAATAATGAGAACTACAATGTAAACCTCTCTCTGGAGATATACAATAATACTACTGAAGGGCATATCTGAAAAATGGGACTTCTCGACAAATATTTCTTTCTTAAATACTACCCGTTACAGGCATTCTGATCATTATATCATACTTTGTACAGTTTAAAAGTCACATAATGGCAAATTGTGTATCTTTCTACATTTTGAAATAATTATACTTTCTGCAATAAAACCTTAGCATCAGATAGTGATATACACGAATATGATCTATACTATGATAAATGAATTATCAATTTCGTATTATGAATTAGATAAACAGAAATATGATAGTAAAACAAATTATTTTAATCTTTTCTTGTGAGTAGGTAGCCATTTATGAAAAATGAAATATTAAAAGTTTAGGGGTCTGAACATGCACATTGAATGACAGGGAAGAAAGCAACGCAATGATTAAATTATGCATCAAATTATGTTATAAATATAACAGAATATTTAGAAAATATTAGTTAAATTTCTCATTGTTGGAAGGTGTTTAATAATTATATAAATTTTGTTTGATTGTTTGTTGTTTAACGCCGCACTCAGCAATATACCAGCTATATGACGGTGGTTCGTAAATAATCCAGTCTGGACCAAACAATTTAGTTATTATCATCAAGAGCACCGATCTACGCATTTGGGATACGATGACATGCATCAACCAAGTCAACGAGCCAAGTCGCCTTCGTACAAGCATGGGTTGTTGAATGCCTATTCTATCCCGGATCTTCACGGGTATTTTTTTAAATAATAAGGTACAATGAAATTCTGTATATGTCCATAATAAGTGTGTATAAGTAGATGGATAATATGTCCATACACGCCAACTAAATGGTATATGCATTAATTTAGATGCAAATGATTCAATGTTGAGTTCTTTCTCAAGTCCATATTTCAAGACATGTATTTGATATTCATAATAACTCCACAAAAGCTACACAATGGCAACAAAACGGTACCAGCATCACAGATACCAATAATACATGAGATACATATAATCACTTTAAAGTTAAAACATGTACCTAAATAGAAAATTAGAAGGATACACTTCCGACATTTTTCGTATTTTGTTTTCGTTTGGAGAGAGGAGTTGAGATTGGTATCTGATGGGTGCAAACAGGTGTTCCCTTCCGCCCAGGCCTTGCGGCAATGCTATAGCCCAAAATGAAACAAGCCTTGTTCAACAGGTTCAGACTGAAATTTCCATCCCACTTGGGCTCCTTTTAAATTTAAATATAGTTTCTCGTGTCGATATGTGTCAGAAGAAATGAAATATTACAGCACTGGTGAATAGGTTATATGCGCATGTCAGCGTCGATCCTATAATATCCTTTTATGCAAAATACATATATACTGATGAATTAAGGTAGTAATACTACGCAAATATATGTCCAGATGCGTACATCAGTATCATCTCGTGATCTTAATTCGTGCTTTGAGCCCTTTTTCTACCGGAGATTCTGGGGTGTTACATCACACCAGAAAGCCAGGTCCAAATTCAAGGCATAATTTCCTGGTCCGTCTTGTATGTTGGAAACCAATATCGCAATATGGCTAAATATTGCTGAACGTGGTATTAACCCGATTACTCACATAATTATTCCATTTTCTACAGTCATCTACGAACACTATCTTTAAGGAGGTATATCTGTATCATCCAAATGTCCATACATATATGTCCACATTTATATGTATAAAGCAAGTCGTCCTGCACTCTTCCTTAAAAGATAAATGTTGAGCATTTCCTCTGTATGGATTTATATAATGTAATATCGTTTTAATGTAATGCTGATGCAGTAAACGTACCACAGACCTAATGCTAGAATAACATCTAATTTCTGAAATGAACATATTTTACAGAAAAAAACCAGTTGTTTAAACAATAGTAGGGCTGTGTTGGACATATTTGTTTCGGGGTCTTATGACAGACAAACCTGATGCCTTTAAGTATAAAGATAAGTAAGTATAGATGTTGTACATATTCAAATATGTTCGTGATTAACCCAACCTTGAAAAATATTGAAAGATGAGTGGTAACTATTTATGCCATTATTTCAAATTAGAATGAGAGCACATCAGGAAAGCATGGTACTTTAATATACGTATCTTGTTAACACAATATTCTTTTTTAAGTAAGAGCAGCATGTATATCGAGAGTATAGGTTTGGTGCGTGACTTATCACGCAGTACTTTCAGAAAGTGTGCATATTCTGTTTATCGGCAATAAATAACATAAGACGATTCATACGGGTAAATACGATTTACTTCAGAACTAGTATAGATTATTTAAGGTTAGGGGGAAATGTAAGTAATTAACAGAACTTTGGCCGGGTTTGAAGGATTTGGGTCCTGGCTTGAGGTTTGTGCTGGACGTGTAGACGGCATTTCCAGGTTTGACGTATCAATGACAAAAATGATGTCAGATGCAATTCTCTGGTTTTTCGGGTGAACAATTGGCTTGCCTTTGAATGTGTTTGTGGCGGGTGCCACTAGTGGATCGGAATGAGCTCGCGTTTTTGCGAGCATCCAATGTCATCATTTATTATGATGAATCATGAAACATGCTCCTGATGTTGTCGAAATGGTGCAGTTGGCGCTACTTTTGGCAAGGGTTTCTCATGATAATGGAAATGCTTATGTCGCTTTTGTTGACCGATAAACATGAAAAGATATAATGTTAGTGTATATGGTCATGTAATTAAGAAACAAACGACGAGTCGGAGTTGTTTATTGTACGATAAACAACGACCGAGACTCGTTTATTTCTATATGAGATATCAACATTACGTACAGCCTCTTTGAGGGTGTTATATTAGGAAAAAATACACGCTTTACAATATTTACCCGTACTTAAATAATGATGATTCCTTGAATAGAATCCGACAGCGGCCATGCTAGATAAATCCATTTTAGGATTTGAGTTTGGTCCCGCATATTCTCACAATTTTCTCGTCAATCATCTGTACCTTTTCTCCCAATACCGATTGTCATATCACTCTCACTTTCGGATTCTCCAGCAACATTTATTGGGAACAACTCACTAGACACATACCTCTCAAAAATAAGGTCAAATTTACGACGTTTTCAAGTTGCGAGTGCATGTTCGAATCTCAATAAATGACGTCATGATAGAACAATGTTTTATAAATCGTGAAATAAATATCGCTTCCTTCTTTGTTCTTTGCGATTTATCGCGTAGGTATCTTATATCATCAAATGCCAATTTCTAATTGCTTTATCATGACGTATCCGTGTCATGTAGTAATAACATACACAAATATCGTTGACTTCGACGTTGAATAGTGTCATGAAATATGATTATCCTCTTGTGTGCAATATTTCTGGTTGATAAATCTAACATATTCTTACTTTAAGAATAGCGATTATCCATTATTATATCCCTTATCAGGTCTCTGTCACATTTTCAAAATGATACAAATATAAAAATACAACAGAACCTAAATGTAATGTTTTAATATCCTTACGTTGCTGAGTGCAGCATTAAACAACAAACAAACAAAACATAATATCTTTAAGAATTATGTTAACAGTTCCGATGCTAAAAATAATCGCCATACCTCTTTCTCTCTATGAAAACATAATAACTTTTTTTTTAATAATCTGAAGGAATAATAATGGCAATACTATCATAATTATCATCATTATTTATGTTACTTATCCTCAAGTGAAGTAGTCCTCCACACTATACATTCAGTGAAGAAGCCCATGAACATATGAACTATGTGACATACATTCATGGAAATTAGATAAACAGTTGAAGTTAGCAAATGATATTATTCGGTCGAACGTCTATCAGCCATCTATTCTATTCATGAAGAACATTTCACGTGGGACCAACAGAGGGAATTATGACTATCGACTTGCTAATTATTTTTTGTATATTCATGCCAGCTCAAACGATCTATTGGCTTGATTTATTGTTATGGTATCCACAAAATAAGTAGGATCCGATTTTTTTCCGTTTTTGTTGAAATAAAACTGAATTATATTTTCTGTTTACATATCAAAGTTTGCCAAATTGTTACAAAATGTTTGCCCACAGCAAGACTACGTATCCCCAACATATTGTGCTAGGCACAGTATCACTGGATTGAGGGAGGGCGGTATTCCTCCTTGTGGGTCACCTGCTTGGCAATATGGGACGGGAAAACTGCAGGGGGTGAGGGCAGTTAAGTTGATGGTACAGACAGATAAGAGAGATCATTTTACAAATGTGAAACCTCAGTCCACAAAGAAAGAGGCGAAAGCTGAAACTTGGTGAGGTTTACAGAACAAAGGCAGTTATTTTTAGTTTCTTACTGACTCTCGAAGAAACATTTAATAAAACAATTAATGCGTGTGTGTGTGTGTGTGTGTGTGTGTGTGTGTGTGTGTGTGTGTGTGTGTGTGTGTGTGTGAGAGAGAGAGTGTGAGTGTGTGAGGTAGAAGAAGAATTGTACAATACTCATACTCAATACTCATACCTGCCGCATCCTCAACCACTTAACTTACTCACACAATCATCTGACAACATGTTCGCCAACCCTCGTATCACAACGCATGCACGCATGCACGCACGCACACACACACACACACACATCACATTCTTCTTTCCCCACCATTATGTTCACGTCAGCCATCATGGATCCATGCGCATGCTTTCATACATAATCCATCCTCCCACCATTCTCCAACATCCATCGCAGTATAACTATGACTATAACCGCCTTCGTGCATCCGCACTTATGTTAACATTGCATTGCATATGCATCGAATTACACGTTTAAAATATCGTAAATATTTTACAACATGTACATATTATATATCAGCAAACAAAGATTATTATAACGCAATAGATTTCATCCGTCAAAACATCACAGACAGAGGGGCAGCCTGAAATTTTAAAATGGGATCTGAATGCACTAAGACGTTCAACTGGTCCGGAGGTGAGAGTTGCGGAAGATTACGGTAAACTTGAGTTACAGATCTCCATTACGAATATCTAAAGTATGATTAAAGATCACAACTTGCTATGACGTGTACTTCATTCCTGCAGAATTAGCAATGTCCTTAGCTCTAATTTGTATGTCTAAATGCTTATGTAGACAAAGACCCAAATGTATATAGGCATGACCATATTATATTCTACGCAAATATCACCACATTTAAAAACAAAGCTAGATTGAGTCTTTGAAGGGCATTAAGAACTGATACACACAAGGAAAAATATTTATGGATGTCAACGGAGGAACACTGCGTTTCGGAATATATACTTTCTCCTTCATCAGGTGAATATTATTAAATGCTATGAGGCAGAGAACATATATTTGTACCTGTAAGAACAACAAAAGTAAAAAGATAGCAAAGAAGGAAACGCAACAAGGGAAGCCAACAGATAACTGGCGCTGATTTACCCGCCTCCCGTTTGCCTATTGTCCATTTCCCATTACCAATCATTCATAAGTTAAGTTTTGGCTTTAATTTGTCCATTGATAATCAACCATCAACGTCTATTATCTCCACCCTAAAAATATGTAGTTTACTGAGAAAGTGGTATCCAAATCTAATGTGTGTTACTGTTGACCACTTTCTTAAAGGCATTGTTGGTTCAAAGCTTTCGGCCATAGAAGCCGTGCCATTTTTCTCTTGTCAGAGGAGTACACAAAGTATACGTCATCTGGACTAACATTTTTGGTTCGGTGGGTGGGTTAGATCGCCAACTTTGTGTTCTGGCGATTGGGTGCCTCACTCACAGTGTGGGTTCAAATCCCGGACGGGACTCAACCCAAGAAAGTACGAGAATCTGTACTTTACTCAGAAGGTGTTATCCCAATTATAACATTTGTTGTCAAGAAAGCACAATAAATGTATATTCGGCTTTGGATGGGTAATGATATCACAGACATATACGGATATTGATGATGACTTGGAGGAGCTTCGAAACGCACGTCTTCTCAATTCAGGGATTGGTAAATCCAAATATGTGTGTGCGCGTGCGTGCGTGCCTGCGTGCGTAAATGTGGGCCTGTTGGATGTTACATAAAACATTCATCTTGAGCGGGCTGGTAGTTCGACTTGGATTAGCATGTTAACTATATGATCTTCTTTAGGCAGAGAATGCCGCGCATGAATGTATTGATGAAATTCCTAGGTACATGGGACCTTTTCGTCCCCAGGAATACCCACAGTGGAGACTTCAATGGGGATAGGGTGTACACAATGTGCTACCTGGTAGATTGTGTGTCATCAGACCGGACAACGTTGGTCTTTGACTGATTGTGGCGTAAAACACACTTATTCATTTACTTATATCGGAAATTGAATGTTCATCTTAATTGTTTTTGTTGAACATGTAATATATTTTTAAAGAAATAAAACAGTGACATAATAACTACAACTTTATGTGAGCGCGACTAGCTTTTTTGGAATGAGATGAATAAGTCTTATAAAGTTGTAAGCTTCTCCACAACCGTGTAACTATGAATTGACTTTATTGGGTAATCAAAAAAGAGATAGGACCTAAAATAGCCAAATTTTATACGATTTCACTTGTCCACCATCTTGGATGCAAGGCGAAAACATTTCAGCGCGTTTGAAGCCACTGAGAATGCCCCCTGCAGAGTTGGGCGAACATTCTGCGGTGGCGCGGCTGAGTTGACTAGAGGCTATCAGCAGTATTTCCTGTCCAGGTTATTTAGGTCCGTTGTTTGTGTGTGTGTGTGTGTGCGTGCGTGCGCGCGCGCGTGCGTGCGTGTGTGTGTGTGTGTGTGTGTGTGTGTGTGCGTGTTTGCGTGCGTGCGTGCGTGCGTGAGTGGGGTGGGGGCGGGGGGAGGGGGGGGGCGTTGGGGGTGAGATTGGGGGGATAGATGATAGATTTAGCAACAAGTAAGGTCATCTTGAGTGGGAGGGTATTCGCAGATGGATTAGCATATGAACTATGATTCTCTTTAGGCAGAAAATGAGGATCCACGATGTTCGGCCTGGTAGAAGTGTGTTATCAAACTTCACAGCATTGGTTTTTTGACTGACTGTAGCGTCAAAACAAACTCATTCATTTACTTGAACTGAATGTTCATCTTAATTGTTATGGATTGTCACGGAGCCATGATCCAGAGAAAAGGGTGTCATTAGATAGAAATAAACTAAGTAATAATAGGATTACCAGAAGAACAGGGGTTTTAAACACAAGCCAATAAACTTCGCTCATTAACACAAGAGTAAGTCAGTACAAGATTGAAAACTGCCCCATAATTATGTATGACATGCTTGTCGGGTATTGCTACATATATATGTGAAAACAAAGTTATTAAAATGAAGAGCAAAACTGATGAAAGTTACCAATAAACGTGTATAAGTGTTATATCGTCACTGCAAAAATAATGATTGTTTGTCTTTAGTATTAACATTCAAATACGTTATATCTGTATTAGCGATATTGTCTTCGTTCCACCGGTGAGTCAGCGTTAGCCGTACTATCTCGTAGTATAATTGTGTTTCTGAAGACATCACGATACAGTTTTTACGATGCATCACGTCTGCACTAGCGCTTGATAACAGCCTTGTGTTTGGGTGTTTCAGTGGTTTAAATCGCTGCTCTTGATATTGTTGATTAAACTTTGATACTATGAACAATATAATGTTATGTGAGAGGTTGACTTTAGAACGGTAACATACTAATAGTATATAGGATGACATAAACAGAACAATGAGAAGTTCGTCCAGATTAGTGTATAGGCAACATTTAATAATTAAAATAATTACATTCAACAACTCCCCTTTTAAGTCCATTTTCCTGACTTATAAGTAAATGAAAGAACAATCGGCCGGAATACAATGTATAGTTCTTGTCCACTTCCATATGACTATATAACATACAATAAGCTATCGGGTCCCGTTAAGATCGGTTTGGGTGGCAGCCTAGATAGCCATTGAATAGTTTCATCTTGGAATCTCCCATATCACTTGGGATCCTCTTCAATTTAAATGGCGTTATTCGTTACGATTCCGAACCTTCACGTGACTGTGTTTATGAATCATTGTCAAATAGTGGTGACATTAAATCTAGGAAACAATACGCGAAATCGCGCATGCACAGAACGGAAAATTTGGTCAAGGCGTAAAGTAATCCGCATGCGCAGAACGATTGATTTCAGTACTTCCGCTAAGCACTTCGAGTGCAGCGTCAAACGCGGGCCTGTAATCTAACACACGAGGACTGACCAATGAAATCTGAGAAGTAGAAATACCGGTAGACGCTGTTGCTTGATTGACAATGTCAATCAAGAAAGGGAGGAGCTTAACGGCATCGTTCTCTCCCAGTAAATTCCGATGTCAAATAACGACGTTATTTGGACGGAAAAACGATGGTTTGAAAACGTCCAAATAACGTCGTTTCCCCGTCCAATGACCATATACGGAAAAAAACGACGTTTTCGTGTTTGCAGTGTGACGTATTCAATTACCTTGTGTGCCCTTTGGTATTGAGGATAGAATCAAGCTCTTTATCAGCAAACTTTAACCAGACAGCAACTTACAGCAGAACTTATTCTGGTATTAATTCTGACTAATTAAGATGTGTAATGGCATTTGATGTTGATTATCTTTTCTGTTCTTCACTTTTCTATAAATAAATATCGTGCAAACTTCTCTGCTTCGATTTTTTAAAAACGTTCTTTAATCTAGGTTGGGATAATTATGCCATAGCAAATAAATTTATTTACTCCATATATGATAAAAGCATGTGTCAATATTGCCACTTTTAGTAGAATCAACTAATCTGGTTCATGCTGTAGAGGTGATGTTGCAAGTGTACCTGGGGCGTACCTCTCTGCGATGTAACAAAGTCAACTTTCTGCCGACCTGCCATGTTTATGACAAATTCAGATGTCCCTGACAATGTATGCACAATGTAGTAAAAATAGGTAAATTGGGAAAAATCCATATTCTTGTACGAAGCTGAGATGAGAACTTAATTTAAGATGTTTTCATGATCAAATGGTTCATTTGTTGATTGAATCTATATGGGTAGAACATCAAACAATATACAGTCCTACTGTATCTTTGCAGATCAATATTCTTACCCATTAACTTCAAACGTCTATAATTATTTGATCTTAATTATCCTGATGATTAAGTCTGTTAGGACTGGTCCATTACTTCAACAGGTAAATCTCCTCTGTGGTTGGGCACGCCATCTCTAAACCATTGTCTAACAACTGGGGCACCTGATAATTGGGGTATCTGACAAATGGGGTATGACCTAGAAAAATAATCGGGGCGAACCGGGACTCGAATCAACGATCATAGGTTTCTAACGACGCAACTCCGCACAGCGAATCGATGCCAACTACTGGGCCACCTGTGCTCCATTTAGGCCACAGGAAGTATAATATACTCGTTGTGTTGTGAGACTTGGAGAATGCAAAACGTATTGAGGAAGCCCTCTCACATGTTCACAGAGGTTATGTTTTGATAATTATAATTGTTTTATACATTAATATGTTTACACCGCTGCGTGAAACAGTCACTCGGGTTCTACGAGTCGAGTATGATAATTACACGAGTAGTAAAAGACCAAAGCACAAATATGAGGATCGATTGTGCTGACCAAATACAGATATTGCATAAAAGATATTTTTCTCATGCAAAACCTTCGGATTGCTTGCTGGGCAAATCACGAAGTCAAGTACGCGGCGAGTAATTACAAACGACAACCCGAATGACGATTTTGGTACACGTCTAAGCCCATGAACATGTTAACTTAGATTTTGGGAATGTTGAAGGTATTTTGTGGGTATATAAAGATATCCAAGCTTACTTCATGTGTTCAAACAAACATATATTTTTTATGCTATCGGTAGAGCACCCTATTCGCGAACACAAGGTGTCATCACTGATTTTCAGAGATCCGTTCCTATACTTTTCCCCGTTATTTTTAATATCATATGAAAGGATCCCTGAAAATCACCACATATTTGTTCAGTTTGGGACTTAAACATGATCCTAACCTCTTCAAGAGCTAAATATATCGACCACCTCTTTTATACCTGAGCTCATGGACAGTGTGTTTAGTGTATATATCAGGCGTTAATAACATCGCTAACATGACTTCAAACACAAATAGAGATCCGATTATTGAAAACGCCATCTATCTTTATGAAGTATCGGCCATAGTGAAGGATTTGAAAATTAAAAAGGCCCTAGGATCAGACTTAGTAGCAAATGAACACATAAAATATGCTAGTGCAATCTTGTGTAGCACGTATCGCACTTGGTAGATAAGGATGGCCGACTTCTCACCTGAATGTCAGATACCCAAATGTCAGATAGATGTTATCAGTGAAAAAGTCCGGATTATCCTGTAAGTTTCAGATGACGTTTGCTTTTTATTTTTAACAAATTGTCATGATGATGGAGGTATAACTATGTTTATGGCCAACCTGTTCATGAATGTCCCGTGGATGAAGGGATTAAGCTTTCACTTAAGTTTGCCGTGTGGAATGGTGGTATACAAAGTTGAAAATAAAAGCGAAAAAAGCTTTTCACATTCATAAGAAATCTATGCTAAAGGAAGTGTCGATTTACAATTCCGAACAATCATGAACAAGTGTTCATGAATCACTATCAAATTGTGATGGTACTAGGTGTTCCCGAAGAGGTGAGCGTATCCTGCCCCACCGGTGGCACCCGTCACATACACAAGGCAAGTCAATTGATCACCTGAGAAAAATATTTAAACAAAAGTAATGTTTTGACATTATTAAAATTGGTTCTTTTGCATTTTTTCAAGCCAATTCTTTTTGAGAATCGACATGGTATCGATGAGACAGGGATTTGGTGGCAGCTTGCTGGACCCATCAATATACATGTATCTCTCACGTCAACATCGCGCACTGACGTCATCCACTCTGAAAGACATTCAACAGATTCATCTTCTCTTGTAGCACATGTATTTGTATATGTTTCGACAACAAGCACACCGATATTAAAGTCGATCCAAATTTGTAGCAGGTCGCTCGTGCTATTGTTGTCCAAGTTTGCATAACTGACGAAGGTTGTTATTGTCAACAAAAGAGAAGTCACCAGTGATAGTATGACCGACAGATTTCGTGTCAATACTAAATCAAAGCTTCTGTGAGGGAGTGACACGTACCCTCAGAAAAAAACGATCACATTGATAAAATGCATTGCGAACAATGTAAATTTAAGGTATACTAAATCTGTCAATATGCAATAGCGTAATTTAGATTAAAGGTACCAAAATAGTTGGTGCGCGATCGAATGTTGCTCACTTGATAACACTGATTAACTTGACAAACACGCACTTGTACATCCTGTGCCAGACACTCACCCTGCCAGCACATCGTGGTCGGAGGAAAACTACTTTCCTCGCAAAGAAAAACAATCAAAGTGTTTCCGCTCACTATGGTATTCACAGGCATCGGTCTGAGACTTGTACGTAAAGATCCCTGTCCATATGCACACTGACATTATGTGTTGACGTGTATGCATCATGTTCTAGTTTTTGGACGTTTATATAATTGCTGCCGTTACATTTCATCCTCTTTAAATAGGAGCAATCCTTAAATCATGTTGATTAATGTCCATTGTACGATTCCGACTAAATCACAAACATGTGTTTATGAATCACTGTCAAATAGTGATGACACCAACGGCTCATGAAAACACTGAAACAAAAGGCAATACATCAGTTTCACTGTTAATATGTCATGGACATTGATTGTATTTTTTTGCTATCATTTTGTTTATTTGTGATCATCTTTGCCAACTTGACGCAAGTGAAAAAAACACGAACCACAACCATAATAGAGGTGAGTTATTGAGTGAGTGAGTGAGTGAGTGAGTGAGTGAGTGAGTGAGCCTGATCTCGTTAGTAGCTTCTAACGACAAGCATAGTCGCCTTTTACGGCAAGCATGGGTTTCTGAAGACCTATTCCACCCCGGATCTTCACGGGTCTCCTGACGTAGTGTAAGTGACAGAGCGGGTCTTCCCATCCGGGAACATTCGCCACTCGTTCCCGGTGTTCGTTCTGTCACGTGATTACAACATTGTACATTTTCGACCTATTTCAATCCATCAACAATAAAAATGGCTGCTGTCGTCTTAAACTTCACCCCTGTGTTTTGTCTTCCGCCATCACCCTGAGCTACCATTTGACGCCACAAGTAATACGCCCTTTGACATTACTATTACAATACAGACAAAAGACCACTAGCAACCTAAGTAAGACCGCCTCACTTGGGACCTGTCATATGAGCGATGTCTGACGCATGATATGACTGCAACATTACTTAGACAGATGCAAGTACAAGGTCACGTAGGTGTCTGGAAAAGATCAATGCAATGTCCAATACTATAGGACCAATCACTGGCACATAATGAAATCCACCGGAAACACTATAAGTAACCTAAATACTACGTCTTCCAATCTACTAACAACAGCATATCAACAGCATACCATATAGCAAAGTATATCAATAATATACTCTTATAAAGTGAAAATAGGACTTGTAATACGTAGTTGATTCTGTGCGCGTACTATCTTTATGTAAGCTGTAGGGATTTGACTATTTGTGAACTGGAATCTGGATGTTCACACTAAACTGTCAGGTAACGAGTGTACGTCTTAAAGCCTCCTGTAAGTGTTAGTGTCAGGAATAATTACACCAAACCACCAAACCTGTTCTGAAGGTTTGTATTGGAGCTTTCAGATGGGATTTTCAGCCATTTGATTCTCGTTAAGTTTCTTCCTTTCTGATATCTGATCGATGAAATGAACCCGTGACGATTGAATTATTCATCACCTACAATGATGTTAACCACATGGCCTAAAGGTGATTCACATATGGATCAATGTATCTCGGAGACATTCTTTGCGCACAACTAACATGCTGTAGTGACATGTATTAGCATCTTTTCTCAAAACAATTAACTTTGATAATGTCACACTGGCGCGAAGATGATTGAAATGTGATTGTACGTTGCGATTGAACAGTTACCTGTTCGTTGTTAACAGTGGTCAAAGAAGTGGATGACGTTGGACCCTTCAAACAGCAGAAAGTTTATGTGATAGTAAATGTGAAAATGCAGATCCTTTTTCTTTGAATGTGACTTGTTTAATAAAGATAGTGAGTGAGTTGGGTTTAACGCCGCTTTTAACAGTATTCCAGTTATATCACTGCGTGTCAGCTTAATGTGGGAGGAAAGCCCGAAGTGATGCATGTCTCAAACGTTTACCACTTCGGTGAAACCCACGAGCACGGGTATGATGCTGACAAACCTAGAAACATAACTGGGGCGAACCGGGATTCGAACCCACAATCATAGATTTCTTGCGTGTCCAAGGGACGCAAATCTGCACAGCGAATCGCGGCGCTTTAGGCGACTGCACCCGTGCCCCCTGACATTTTACTTAGAATCACGAGCAGTATGGCCAAAGATACACCAACTGATCTCAGTTTGATATTCAATTTGATTGGGGATTTACCAGGACAAGATAACATAAAAACATTCACGTATGTACATAGAGGTTATCACGCGAGTGTGTTTGGGGATGGTAGTATCTTGCATTAGGAATAAACATTGTATTTACTATCCCCAAACACACAAGCGTGATAACATCTTTATCATATAATGTCATTCTTTAATTCTGTGCTTTAAAATCGCTTTCCCTCTCTCACAAACATTACCGAAACATTGCGAGTTTTCCTGGAATGCGCGCATTAATATTTATTACGTCACAGGGTAAGTGATGTGTCAGTAGGACAGTGACAGTAGCCAATATAGTTCCAAATAAAATCTGTTTCATATACAGTGGCGAAGCAACATATATGCAAAACAACAGTTGTTTTTAATTGCCTTTCGCGGCAATCCATCGGTCTAACTGCCATTGTCAAAGGGAAGCTACTCTAATCCTAGTCTATGAGACGTGACGTCACGGTCAGACGTTGTTGACAGTCGGTCTGTCCTGTCATAACGTTAGGAAGTGAAGTCAGATGTACACACAGCGACAAAACGAAACAAGGTAACAATTCAAACATATTTCGGCCAAATCCAACTATTTTAGTTTGTGGAGAAGGTTTCAAGCCGCAGGCTAGGGGTCTACAAGCACAGATATGGAAAGTGATCCCGCTTGGCTAGGCCTGGCGCCCTCGCAAAATTGTTTCGAAATTTATATCTCCAAAGTTGCCAAAACGTTACAGTTACGTCACAGTTAGACACTGATTTTCAGTATATTAGACTGTTCATTTGATAATGATAGCACTTATCCCTGTAGTTTATCCAGATTGCCGATGGTTACTTCTGACTCGATCGCCGAATGACGAGGGCGACGCCATGTTTGTTTATAAACAGTGAAAGTAATCCTATTTGACCTTTGATATTTGCATCTCTATCCGCATATGACCCCAACGGATATCATTTTTATCCGTTGGCTTTATCCTGCCGAGAAACCTACCCATTATATGATAAAGAGTTATATACGTAATACATGTAAAGTATATTTTTTCTCACTGTTCACTTATCCTCCTTATTCTATTCTTTCCTTCTGCTCCGTTCATGCTTAGTACGGGCGGTCGGGTAGCCTAGTGGTGAAAGCGTTCGCTCGTCACGCCAAAGACCCAGGTTCGATTCCCGACATGGGTACAATGTGTGAAGCCCATTTCTGGATCCCCCGCCGTGATATTGCTGGAATATTGCTAAAATCGGCCTAAAACCATACTCACTCACTCATGCTTAGTACAAGTTGTACATTGTACATCAATTGTGTAAATATCTGGGAGAAGGTGTCCTGAGTTGGAGAACTTATACCCAATCCCATTCATAAATACAATATTTTTAAATCAAACCCTCTAAACAGCTCTCTTTGACATGCCTATTGACGCGATTTCTTATCAATTTGTATACACGTGATAACGATTTTTTTCATTTTTATAGTAACGTCCATGCACGTGTGGAAAACTTGTACGCCGTTTTCATAGAGCTAGCCAACTGAAATGCTCTGCCTCAGTTTAAAATGGATATCCAACTCAGGCACAATATACTGACTCCGAGCCGACCAATCCTTGTTTAATGCCCTTAATGCCGAAGGCAAGGCAGGGTAACAAGTACCACCCTTTAACGTATTTTAGCATGACGTGGGCGTGGATCGAACTATCGACTTTTTGCTGCTCTCGGGACAGACGCTCAATTCACTGGACCACGGATTTGCATAACTTGTCTTAATAGCTATGAGGAGGGCTTCTTCCTTACAACACGGCCAGGCAAATATCATATATGAATGCATCACTTAAATTAAGTGATGACACCAGGTGTTCGCGAAAAGTGTATATATGCCTTACCGGTAGAGTCCGAAACTTGCGCCCAAGACATTTGACTCTGAAGAAGCCAGTAGTCAGGATACACTGCTTTTTTAATTTGTGAAGTGACATACTTTAAGGTAATGGTTATGAGGAAGGATTCTACCTCACAGCCAGGTTAATTGGCAGGACTGTGCACTGAAGAATTCATCTTTACAACACTTATTTATGGCACCATTAGTCACTATATGTAACCGGTCAACTGGACGAGGCATCACACTTATGTGGGTTCAAATACTTGAACAATTGTGTTTCATGGAAACAGCCGAGAGGGACATATTGGGTGACACCACCTCAGATGATATATGATATATGACGTACAACAATGTTAGGAGTTGTGGTGTTTTTGCAGAGGTATATCAATGCGAATTAAAATAAACGTTCACCATCGTCTACTTGAACCGTCATGGGTGTTGTGACATCAGTTTCTTAACTTTGACTCTAAGACGAATCTAATACCCTAACAGTGGTTCTTTCGTCAATGATTCTGCAAAGTATACGTTGGCAAGATAATTACCCCCCAGATGCATGCATCTGGAGAAATATCGACCAGCACCTCTGTTCCCTACACGTAGATGCGCCCAACATCGTGGAAGTGTTGTGATTGAAGGACCTATTGCGTCGGGACGCCAGCTATTAAAGGTCTCGCTAGTAAAACTGTGTGGGAGTGGGGCGTAGATAATAAAAAGTGGTCAATCTTCTACTACCGTTTGATTTCTTCTCACCGTGAACGCAAGCTTTGTAGAATCAGTTAACACTCACAGGCCGTCTGCAGTCATCAATGCGTGATACGTGCATCCCAGGGGACAGCAAAGACGACATACCAAAGAACGTGGGGGTGGGTAGGGTTTACAGAATGTGGATGGTCTTGATGAGTGCAGTGGATGGTCTTGTGCTTTACAGACGTTGCTGTAATGACAACATAACAAGACGCGTACGCTGACATCAATAGGTCACACTGCCTGGCTGTCTGGTGGGGATTAATAGTTTAATTTGGTTTCATAAATTGTTCAGATCATTCCACTAGAGATGGGAAGCATCTACTTGGTCTGATTACAGCTTCTGTCTGACAACACACATTGTCAATATTGATAAGATGGTGCGGGTGAAGGAGTGCATCTAGGGACTTGTTTCCCCTTAGTCTTCAATGGATGGACAACGGGAACAACTGAATACTGATTTTCAGATCGGCGAGGGTTAAAAATACATGATTTGTTTACAGACACTATTTGTCTGTTGAAGACAGATGGCTGGGCTGGTGATTCATGCTAAATTCTTGGAACTCAAGAAAATAGCATCATGATATCGGACGCTTCAGACAAAACAATCATTTATTCATAGTTTGTTTGTTTTTATATATTTTATCAAAAAATCCACTATTAAGATTTAATCACCCTCAAAATTGAGAATTGATTGTTGCTGTGGCTATTTAATCACAGACTCTAATGTGATTTATTCATGGACACAAAATTTGATAACAGATCATATTAAATATTGATTTAGCTGACGCTACTGGGATTGAATCACAAATGCAATAGAGATTTCTTAACAAAACTATTGAAGTACAATGCTCCGCCTCCAGTGTAAGCCACGCCCATGCCCACGCCTACGCCAACACCCACGTGACTCCCCGCACGGAGCGGGCAAATTGAATTGTTTATTACCTTTGATGCATCATTTACCACACACTGTCAATGACAACCGCTTTGAGATGATTACATTGTTTGACATGTTGATTAAATGTATACTATTCAAATGAAAGACTTTGTATTTGCCAGACAAATAACTCTTATCCTGAGATAAGCGTAAATGACCCAAAATAGAGTTGTACCAGAAGTATCTGAATTATGGGGAAAATATCAATTATTACAAAACATTTTGTAAACAGAAAAATGGTATTCATGAAAAGAAGTTGAACGAAAGATACCCCTGACACTTCACCTGGAAGAACAATTTATTGTATCAGAGATGATATACTTCACTACAGGCAGAATAAGTCTATACAATTTATTGTATCAGAAATGAGATACTTCACAATGGCAGAATAAGTCTATACAATTTATTGTATCAGAAATGCGATACTTCACAAAGGCAGAATAAGTCTATACAATTTATTGTATCAGAAATGAGATACTTCACAAAGGCAGAATAAGTCTATACAATTTATTGTATCAGAAATGAGATACTTCACAAAGGCAGAATAAGTCTATGCAATTTATTGTATCAGAAATGCGAGATACTTCACAAAGGCAGAATAAGTCTGTACAATTTATTGTATCAGAAATGAGATACTTCACAAAGGCAGAATAAGTCTATGCAATTTATTGTATCAGAAATGCGAGATACTTCACAAAGGCAGAATAAGTCTATACAATTTACGTATCAGAAATGAGATACTTCACTGCAGGCAGAATAAGTCAATGCAATTTATTGTATCAGAAATGAGATACTTCACTGCAGGCAGAATAAGTCTATAAATTTACGTATCAGAAATGAGATACTTCACTGCAGGAAGAATAAGTCTATACAATTTATTGTATCAGAAATGAGATACTTCACAAAGGCAGAATATGTCAATACAATTTATTGTATCAGAAATGCGATACTTCACTGCAGGCAGAATAAGTCTATACAATTTATTGTATCAGAAATGAGATACTTCACAAAGGCAGAATAAGTCTATACAATTTATTGTATCAGAAATGAGATACTTCGCTGCATGCAGAATAAGTCTATACAATTTATTGTATCAGAAATGAGATATTTCACAAAGGCAGAATAAGTCTATATAATTTACGTATCAGAAATGAGATACTTCACTGCAGGCAGAATAAGTCTATGCAATTTATTGTATCAGAAATGAGATACTTCACAAAGGCAGAATAAGTCTATATACAATTTATTGTATCAGAAATGCGATACTTCACAAAGGCAGAATAAGTCTATACAATTTATTGTATCAGAAATGAGATACTTCACAATGGCAGAATAAGTCTATACAATTTATTGTATCAGAAATGAGATACTTCACTGCAGGCAGAATAAGTCTATACAATTTATTGTATCAGAAATGAGATACTTCACAATGGCAGAATAAGTCTGTACAATTTATTGTATCAGAAATGCGATACTTCACAATGGCAGAATAAGTCTATACAATTTACGTATCAGAAATGAGATACTTCACAAAGGCAGAATAGGTCTATACAATTTATTGTATCAGAAATGAGATACTTCACTGCAGGCAGAATAAGTCTATACAATTTATTGTATCAAAAATGAGATACTTCACTGCAGGCAGAATAAGTCTGTACAACTTATTGTATCAGAAATGAGATACTTCACTGCAGGGAGAATAAGTCTATACAATTTATTGTATCAGAAATGAGATACTTCACAAAGGCAGAATAAGTCTATGCAATTTATTGTATCAGAAATGAGATACTTCACAATGGCAGAATACGTCTATACAATTTATTGTATCAGAAATGAGATACTTCACTGCAGGCAGAATAAGTCTATGCAATTTATTGTATCAGAAATGAGATACTTCACTACAGGCAGAATAAGTCTGTACAATTTATTGTATCAGAAATGAGATACTTCACTGCAGGCAGAATAAGTCTATGTAATTTATTGTATCAGAAATGAGATACTTCACTGCAGGCAGAATAAGTCAATACAATTTATTGTATCAGAAATGAGATACTTCACTGCAGGCAGAATAAGTCTATGCAATTTACGTATCAGAAATGAGATACTTCACTGCAGGCAGAATAAGTCAATACAATTTATTGTATCAGAAATGAGATACTTCACAAAGGCAGAATAAGTCTATACAATTTATTGTATCAGAAATGAGATACTTCACTGCAGGGAGAATAAGTCTGTACAATCTATTGTACCAGATACGAGATACTTCACACATGCAGAATACGACTATATATTCTGTTGTACCAAATACGAGATACTTATGTATCCAATAAACTGAAACGCGAGGTTAACCACATTTCACCTCAACATCTACCTCCAGACGGGGTCATTTTCCAGACTGATACATTTGTTCTGGGACGACAACAGGAAATCTTAAACGGTAGTGTTAAATGCTGCATGACTGCCTCTCTCTTCTGTGGAGAATACATGCAGCCACATTGTAAGTGGAATGTCTTCCCCTGAGAGAACATCTTCCTTTCGGGCGACTTGCGGTAATGTTCATAAAATGGCCTGACATATCACATAGGCCGAGAGGTAGCTGAACGCATCCCAATTCCCACACATAATCTAATACAGATTCACACACAATATTTAATACATGCTCTCACAGATATTCAGCCAGGCTAACACAAACATATACATACTCGCATATAGACGTACAAAAACTCACCCAGGCCAACACATACACACATAGACTCACCTGGTTTCACATATACACACGGAGACTTACACATATACTCTCAATCAGACGCACACAGGCACACAGTTTCACAGGCATACATACAAAAAGACACAACACAAACTCTCCACGTCAAACACAAACACTTACACAGACCCTAACTCCAACTCACACAGTCTCACACAGACTCTCACAGTCACAAACATACACACAGACTCAAACACAAACTCTCACGTCAAACACAAACTCACACAGACTCACACACATGCCCTCCCAGCCTCACACAGACCCACACAGATTCACACACAGACCCTCCCAGTCACCTTACAGATCCACACAGTCTCACACAGACCCACACAGTCTCACACAGATCCACACAGACTCACACACAGATCCACATAGTCTCACACACTCACAAAGGCACAAACATACACACAAACCCACACACAAACTCTCTCAGTCAAACACAAACACTAACATAATATCACACAGTCTCACACAGACACACATTCTCACAGGCAGAAACATACACACAGACTCACACACAAACTCTCTCCGTCAAACACACACGAACACAGTCTCACACATTGACCATCCCTGTCTCACACAGACTCACGCACAAACTCTCTCCGTCAAACACAAACACTTACATAAAACTCAGTCTCACACATTCTCACAGGCAGAAACATACACACAGACTCACACACAAACTCTCCACGTAAAACACACACGAACACAGTCTCACACATAGACCATCCCTGTCTCACACAGACTCACGCACGAACTCTCTCAGTCAAACACAAACACTTACATAAAACTCAGTCTCACACAGACTCACACATTCTCACAGGCAGAAACATACACACAGACTCACACACAAACTCTCTCCGTCAAACACACACGAACAGAGTCTCACACATAGACCATCCCAGTCTCACACAGACTCACGCACAAACTCTCTCCGTCAAACACAAACACTTACATAAAACTCAGTCTCACACAGACTCACGCACAAACTCTCTCCGTCAAACACAAACACTTACATAAAACTCACACAGTCTCACAGGTACACACACAGACGCACACAGAAGTCCGCGCAGTCTCACCGTTGCACTGGTAGCTTTTACGTGCTTCGTTAATGTAGAATCATTGCAATCGGAAGATTGAGATACATTTTTAACGATATTCATGTATCAGATTTCGACCATTATCGTTTTGAAAATATTTTTACACAGTGAAATGGTACATAAACATGAAACAATTAGCTCACAAACAGACTCAGACAGAGACGCATAAATGTACACAGGTTCATGCAGACTCCAACACATACGCACAAAAGACGCACACAAACACACGCAGACGGGCTCGCAGGTAGTCAGACACAGGCTCACACACAAAACCATTCACAGGCACAATGACTCAAACACAAAAACGCACATAGCCTCATACATGTTTACATGTAGACACACATACATACAGAGAGACACACACACTAATACACAGACGCACGTCCACACGCACATACAGATGCGACTGTTCCCTGTAACATAAGCAGTGATTTAATTTGCGCTGAACCAAACAGACGAATTTGTATAGTTCCTTTTCCTCGTTGATTGCAACAGAGAGATTTATAACAGTTGCGTTTTGTCTTGTGTACTTGTATATATAAACAGATCGTTTAAGATCAAACCAATTTTATCAAACAAAATGTTGTCTGCCCCACGTGTGCCGCATCTTTGGAAGGACATGTGCACTGTCAAACCAATTCACTATCGATTATTTCTGAATAGTGGTATTTTCGGCAACAAGGATTCAGTATCAATTTCACCGTCTACCAATTGTCTCATAGACACCACAATGACTTGTTAAACTACTCTTAGTTCTCCTTAACACTGCTGTTGACAAGACGATCTGACTATTCCTGTGTGTATTCTGCTCTACCTAGCTTTGGCAAAGCCCTCTTGGAGTATTAGAATACTTAACTAGACTCATCGTATATAGTATGAGGGACTGCACGGTGAAATTTACTTGAAGAGTCAATACTTGATGGACGAGTGTTGTGGTAGACATTTAATACGATCCACAAAGACACAAAGAGACACAAAGACAGACAGGTTATTTTTCACAGTCTCATCTCGTTGGTGGATGAAACAGCAGTGATATTACGTATCAAGTGAGTTATGTTATCCTCACACAGTCTCACACAGACCCACCCAGACTCACACACAGGCCCTCCCAGTCACACACACACAGTCTCACACAGACCCACCCTGACTCACACACAGGTCCTCCCAGTCAGTCACACACACCTACACAGTCTCACATAGACACACACAGACTCACACACATGCCCTACCAGTCACACACACTCACAGTCTCACACAGACCCACACAGACTCACACACAGGTCCTCCCAGTCAGTCACACACACCTACACAGTCTCACACAAACCCACACAGTCACACACAGGCCCTCCCAGTCACACACACACACAGTCTCACACACACAGTCTCACACACACACACAGTCTCACACAGACTCACACACAGGCCCTCTCAGTCACACACACACATGTACACACATGTACACACACACAGTCTCACACGGATCCACACAGACTCACACACAGGCCCTCCCAGTAACACACACACATGTACACACACACAGTCTCACACGGATCCACACAGACTCACACACAGGCCCTCCCAGTCACACACACACACACACACATGTACACGCACACAGTCTCACACGGATCCACACAGACTCACACACAGGCCCTCCAAGTCAGTCACACACACCTACACAGTCCCACACAGACTCATACAGACCCACACAGACTCACACACAGGCCCTACCAGTCTCACACACACCCACACCGTCTCACACAGACCCACACAGACTCACACATAGGCCCTTACAGTCACACACACACCAACACAGTCTCACACAGACCCACACAGTCTCACAGAGACCCACCCAGACTCACACAGGCCCTCCCAGTCACACACACACCCGCACAGTCTCACACAGACTCACACACAGGCCCTCCCAGTCTCACACAGACCCACACAGTTTCACACAGACCCACACAGTCTCACACATGGCCTGGCCTAGATGATGACACTTTTATATCGCACTGTCCATCCAACGACAAGACAAAATATTTAAAAAACACTCTTTTGTGCTAAGATTTGCACAACAGTTTCAAGTAAGAAGCTCATCAAACATGTATAATCATTGTTTTTCCTCTACAAGGTCTTGTCAGGTTTCGGCGGTAAAATATACAATATCTGGGCTCGATGAAAAATACAACTTTCACAGTATCTGTATAATGATTCAAACCATTACACGCCTACCTGTACATGAAATAAGGGACAATATGCAATGTAAACCAGACACTTTTAGACTATAACTGCACTTTCAAATATTTATTGCAAGGCGTTTGTGTGGTCATGTGTTTTTTCATACAAATGTATCTGATAAAAGCACATATACATGTATAACATTAGAAAGTCACTCCTTATAGAATCAAATTAACGTGTAATTGAACAGCCTATTAACTTCCCGAGTACATGGTGAGTCCCTAGCTATGTTTGTTTTGTTTGTTTGTTTGTTTGTTTGTTTGTTTGTTTGTTGTTTAATGCCGCACTCAGCAATATTCCAGCTATATGACGGCGGTCTGTAAAAAATCGAGACCAGACAATCCAGTGATTGACATCATGAGCATCGATCCACGCAATTCGGATTAATGACATGCATCAACCAAGTCAGCGAGCCTGACCACCCGATCCCGTTAGTCACCTCTTACGACAAGCATACTCGCCTTTTACGGCAAGCATTGGTTGCTGAAGACCTCTCCTATCCCGGATCTTCACGGGTCCCCAAGCTATGCCACTGATGAAGAGGGGCGGTGGGGTAGCCTAGTAGTCATGCTGAAAACCGATTCCACATGGAACTGTCACATGTGAGACGTTTTAAACTCGAAAAGAATTCTAAAGTCAGCTAAATGTCTATCAATTTACAGTTAGCTATTCCGACAATAGCATATTTTCTTGTTTTATATTAGGTAACATTTTGCGATCTGATGCATTATAACGAATAATCAAATGAATGTAGATTCCCCCTAAAACCACAGAAAACTTGCGAAACAACGCTTTGCAATAACCGCAAACACCAATACAACTTCTATCCTGCAGGTCGTATCATAAAATGGCTTGGCTTTAAAATAAAAAACTGTTTATCTTTTCAAAGAAACCAGAACAAGGTAGCTGTACAAGAGAAGACAGTTGTTTATATTTCAAAGTTCCTCTGGTGGCCATTGATGGAGGTCCTGCAACAGAAGACTACCAAAACGAGAGGATAGACGGTGGCCGATTTCTGCGTTTGAACGACACAAAACAATGCATTCATTTGCCCACAGTGTCGAATAAAATCAAATAGCAGACTACAAAAATATACTTGAAGATTCTTTATGAAGTAATTTTGTTCTCGCCTTGCAGTCTGTAAAAACGTTTATCGATCAAACTAATTAGGTGTTTTTTTTGCATTCGTAATGAAGGACGCTTTCCAAAGGCACCTGTAACCGGATATGGTACAGATTTGTACACTATATTTTGCCTCCCCCAACAAGGTGAAAGAAAGATTACTCCGCAAACCAACAGTGGAACCCGAAATTACTCACGGCAAAAGACACTCGATGCTTCAGCAGAATCAACCATTGTTACATGGATCCGTTGCCATGTTTGTGATCAAAAATGATTGTTGTTAATGTTTGTTGTTAAACGCCGAACTCAGCAATGTTCCAACAATATGCCGCGTCAGTAAATAATCGAGTCTGGACCAGACGATGCAGTGACTGAAATCATGAGCATCGACCCACGCAATTGGCGAGCCTGACCACCTGATCCCCTTAGTCGCCAAAGTGGAAATTTGGCTTTGCAAGACATATTAACGTTCTTCCAATATATCACAGAATGTATTACACGTGCAGAAACTATATTCTGACATGTTCTTACATTTGTCAGTTTAACGTGTTTATTTGTTGGAGCAAGACAGTTTGTTTTAGTTCTCGAGGTCTTTAAACATTAAACTAATATTCTTGATTATATTGATATTCATTCATGCATTCAAAGTCATAGGTATCTATTTCATCAGAGGAGACTCACGTTTTGTTCCATTTGGTATCATTTTAAAGTAGTTCGCTACGAAAACGTTTAAATCACATGACAAGTATGCATTGTACATTCAGACGTTTTACAGTCAAAGGTTTTGGCAATTATAGTGCTTTTGCAATACTTTAGCATTCATTGATTCAATTCGGAGAAATCTAATTTACTTCACAGACTGAAACTTTTATATCCATTATTAGTGCGTTTTATTTACGATCAACTGGATAAGTGACAAATCTGATATTTTTATGACAATCACTGTCTTGTATTTATAAACTGAAAATTGAATTCACGGATAGTGTTTATATAAATGCAAATGTACGCGGTTTTAATATCATTATTATTTATAGATGGTTGAACATGCGCTGCTTACATGGTTAAGAGATATAACAGAACCTCTTTGAGGTGGGGAATTTATACATATCTAACCTACTTATTTTAGGGATAAAGGGCACTTAAAAGACTTAAGGATATAAATTATTTAGTTGAATCTTAGGAAGGCCGTAACAAGACAGAAGATCAAGACGAGATAACACTGTTATCGACAACAACTTCTTTATTATTTGTAACGACGTTTAGGGATACATCTTGCAATTTCATTTTGTTAACCATTCCCATTCTAGAGGAAACTGTAGATATTCGCCTGAAAACAGTTCTGAAGAACCTGAAAGATGTTTCACTTTACTTTGAAAGGCCTGAGAGATTAATCTCATCGTTTTATGGTCGATTTGGCGAGCCTTATTTTTAAAATATGCTCGCTTTCAGAAAGATATGACGAGCCTTATTGTTAAAATATCCTCGCTTTCAGAAAGATATGATGAGCCTGATAATTATATCACCTCGCTTGTAGATAGGTATGACGAGCCTGATCGAACTCGTCGAACTTGCCTCGCCCATAGCAGTCTCAGGCGTCGATGTTGAGCAGTCAGTACCATTCCTCGGAAAGGACGATCCGCTCGGATTCCAGCAGCACGAAGTCGTCGTAGTACTGCACGATGGCTAATAGTATGTCCTAACGCTGTTGCTGCCGTCGCTGTCGCCGTTACGAATCTGTTTCAGGTGAATGAGCCGTATCTGACCGTCTTCCAGTGGTGTTGTCACTCGGGGTCGTCCGGTTCTAGGTCTGTCCTGTGTCCTCTCTGTCTGCCTGTACCGTTGAATCAGCCTGGCTACTGTCAATGGTGTACAACCAAACCTTCTGGCAATTTGGACCTGTGTTGCCCGCATTTCGGTCATGGCTCTCTCTCTCTCTGCTCCCGTGACAGTCGAGGCATTTCTTTTGTGTGCTTTCATCACGCGTGGTTATACCCTGCAGACGAACGCATTTATACAGCTAAAATGCACGTGCAGTTTATGCCATAGGCGGGAAACCTATTTCACGAGCGCCGTCAAAGGTGGCGGGTTCAGGTGAAGTGTTTTTTGGGTACCTGTTCCTGGGCAGTCATATTCCCAATACCCAGTTTCTACTAGTTATCGCTGTTTTTAGGAAAATTGCAAATTGCCAACCTATACTTTCTTTTGCCGCTTAGTTTATATCACTCGCTTGTAGTTAGGTATGACGAGCCTGATAATTTTATCACCTCGCTTGTAGATAGATCTGATGAGACTGATAATTATATCAACTCGCTTGTAGATAGATATGACGAGCCTGATAATTATATCACCTCGCTTGTAGATAGATATGACGAGCCTAATAATCAGATCATGAACCTGAAGAACTTGATAGCTGGATCGCTTCAATAGTGGATAGCTTCTTTGAAAAGCCTGAGAAAATTAATCTTCTCGCTTTAAGATAGATATGATGAACCTTATAATTAAATCTCCTCGCTTGTAAATAGATATGAAGAACCTGATAATTATATCATGTATAACACAGTTGGCAATGTGTTTATTGTTCTTCAGACGTGTCACAAATCTGAAAAAAACATCTGGGAAGTGGCACAACATTTCCATTTATTAATTCTCTGAAGAAGCCTGATTTAGTTCCCTGATTGAATCTGCATTATGGGGTATTCCAGCTTCTTTTACACGTAAACTGAAGCAAATGCGTTGGCTACATAGTTACCAAATTCAAGCAAACCCTTTGAAGTGGGGCATGAGAAGAAGTTTACATGTATCTTACGTGATCATGTTGAGGGATATAAAAGCCAGACAAACTGTATGGTTGGATCTGTGATAAGCATTGAGAAAACAGAAAGTTGGGAAATCAGAAAGACATGGAAGTTATTCCGGATAAAAGCTTTTTTTCTGATTATTTGAACCGACGTTTGTAGTATACTTCTTAGCCCTTCAGCAGGTGAATGATTATAGCGAATCGCGGCGCCTTTGACGACTGGGCCCCCAGAAAGGGAAGGGAATACAAGTAGGTACGCGTCTTTGTGCCTTGTGAAAAAATGGTGCAAAAGATGCATAAATAACGGTATTACGTGCTAAAACATTGTGAAAATGATTCCTCATCCTGTGTTTATCAGGTTACTTAAACAAGCAAACATACATGTACCTTTAAAACGTAATTACTCGTACCTGGTTGCTTATTTAATAAATGCACACCCCTCGCACCGGTCTCTGATTCAAACACAAGCGGCGTGAAACTGTAACTCATTGTAAACGGTAAAAGATTTATTCCCACTTACGTTGTTTTCACATCTCGTCATGTATAGTCCAAATCGTTTTGATGGGTCTCATATTTTAAGCATATTTACCATTAACATGAAGGGTTCAACAATAGGGAATCTGTACACTCTTGTGGGTAATTAAGATTATGATGTAGTTCCTGGTGTAGATCAAGCTTAAGACTCTTCTCTTGTCACAACGTCTGCCACCCCGACATAAAAGAAGAATTGTATATATAGTTGGTAAATAAATTAAGGATATATCCGTGAGGTGACCTCTATTGACAAAACATCCAACGACCAAATGAAAAAGAGTTATTAATGTTTGATGTCAGAGTCGTTTATACTAAACATTATCCAAAATGTTTGTCTCTCAAACGTTCCTGCAATGACAGAATGGTTTGTTTTTTTTGTAAATTCACGCTGCAACAGATTGATTTACACCTTGGTCACTATCGACCATAGATCATGGACAATCTTTGCTGTTATTTTGTCTACTTGATGAGGAAAATCGTTGCTGTTATTTTGTCTACTAGATCGGGGACAATCGTTGCTGTTATTTTGTCTACTGGATCAGGGATAATCGTTGCTGTTATGATGTCTACTGGATCAGGGAAAATCGTTGCTGTTGTGTTGTCTACTGGGTCGGGTCAATCGTTGTTGTTATTCCGTTACTGGATCAGGGCCAATTGTTGCTGTTATGTTGTCTACTGGATCAGGGACAATCATTGCTGTTATTGTGTCTTCTGTATGAGGGACAATCGTTTCCGTTATTTTGTCTTCTGGGTCTGGTCAATTGTTGCTGTCATTCCGTCTACTGGGTCGGTTCAATCGTAGCAGTTATTCTGTCCAGTGGACCATGTCTAATCATTGCTGTCATTCTGTCTACTGATTCAGTTGTCAGGCGAGGGGTTCATTATGCTCACCCACAAGGTTCACATCATAAACCCCGAAGGATCGGTTAATCATGACAATCTTACCGACAATCATTCCAACAGGCACGGAATATATGTCCACTTTCACTTAGGTAGCAAAGAACTTGCAAACGAACCTTGTTACTTCACTTTATCCAATGCATTAAGATAAACTTCGGTTCATTTCAACTCAACGAAACTTATTAGAGATATTCAAGTCATTACGATGTGTTCCGATTGATTTCTCAGCGGGCTCCACGAGCGGGCTACACGAGCCAGCTACACGAGCGGGATACACGAGCGGGGTACACGAGCGGGATACATTAGCTGGCTACAAGAACGGGCTCCACGAGTGGGATACACGAGCAAGCCACACGAGCGGGATACACGAGCTGGCTACATGGAAAACATTTGCCCGCTAATTAACCAATCTGAAGTTAGTATTTCAATGTATGGGTGGGATAAAAACTTATTTGATATGGTATGAAGGCAAAAATAATCAATATACAGTAGATATTTAAGTGTATGCATATGCGTAAGAGCTTTCCTCACATAATAAACTGACACGCCGTGATGTAACCGAAACACTTTTCAAAACTGTGTTAAACTCACTCACTCACTCACTCACTCACTCACTCACTCACTCAGGCTTTTTAACTACAACGAACGTCCTTCGAAAGTCAGCGTGCTATTGCTGGAATATTTCTAAACGCGGCGTAAAGCCATACTCACTCACTCACTTTTGACTTCTGGTATAACCCACGTGCACACATTGCACGAATCGTAACTCAAGCAGCAAAACATCACAAGAATGCATATATGCAATAATCAATCGCGTGTCCTGACCATTTCCCCATAGAGAACGCCTCTAGAGAACGGGACATGACCGTGAGACGTGTACATCGACGTCAAGGGTCACCCGTTGCATTTGCCTAACTGGGCCAGGCGCTGCAAGAGGGGACAAGACTCCCTCAGAGTGAAAATCGGAGATAGAATCCGACCATACCGCGCCGTATAAACAAATGTTGACCAACCGTGGGGGCATGAACCATTATTGATCGAGACATCTCAAACGTCTCAATTTGGTCTACACACCCCTGTCGCCATTCGTGGTTGTTTGCACCCTTACAATACACCCAAAAATGTTCTGGACTGTCTGCATGTGTCTGTGCCCTCGGATGGTAGCTCAGAATTCAGTGGTGAAGTTCCAGAAGGCAACAGCCGTGGTTATTGTAGATGGGTTGAGATGGTACAAGTAATGGTAATCACGTCACAGAACGCACACCGGGGCCGAGTGGTCAGTGATCCCGGGTGTGGAGGCAGGAAGTTGTACGGCAATGCTTCATTGTAGGCGTAGTCGCTGATGAGGCGGCGGCCTTGGCCGACACCACGACTAGCCCTACAATCTGTTTGCTTCTGCTGATGATCTTGGCCTGTCTCTCAGATTGACTATGTCAGGCAGGTTCGTAGTTACAGTAATTACGCCATGTGATGCAAGGCCAGTGATCCACGTACATGTACATACGTAAGATCCGGCGACGTAATGCTGTATACACTAGGGGGCAAAGGTGGCCCAGTCGTCTAAGGAGTCACGATTTGCTGTGCAGAGTTGCGTCCCTTCGGCACGCAAGAAACCTATGATTGTGGGTTCAAATCCCTGTTCGCCCAGATTATGTTTCTAGGTTTGTCAGCACCATACCCGTGCCCGTGGGTTTCACCGAAGTGGTTAACGTCAGACCTGCATCACTTCGGGCTTTCCTCCCACATTAAGCTGAATCGCTGCGATATAACTGGAATACTGTTAAAAGCGGCGATAAACCCGACTCACTCACTGTATACATTAAACATCGGAGATAGAATGGGGAAACAATAAAGTTTTTAGGCAAATGAAGTTTTAAAGAAACGAATTGGAAAATGTTTTGCTCCACATCACATCTTGTCCTTCCTTTTTCCATCCATTACAACCCCTCGATTGCTCTTTGTATTTCTGTAGTCATCTGTTATTTTCGAATATCCCCTTCCATTTTGGAGAGAACAGATGCAGCTGTGTTTGATGAGAATTAACATTCAAGCACTGTGTGCAATGCTATCAACATCTTGAACTAAAAGCAGTCAGGCCTACACTGCCACAATTAAACAACTTTTCTTGTCTGGTTTCATGCGAAGAAAACGTAAAGGCAGTGATTTAGGATAACAATTATCTTATAAGCAGTATAAATTTTAAGATGCTGTTCATCCTATTTCACCTCATTATGTGAGATCAATGTTTTCTCCCATAATAAACAGGTATGGAGTTACGGCAGTTTCAGAAGCTTTGTCGTTGACGTCATACCACTGATAATATATTTTCGAGAATATCAGCGGTAGAAGTAAATCAGAATGTTTCTGGCGAACATATAAGAAAGCCTTTCCAGCATTGGGGCTTCTATTCACTAAGTTCATTTGATTCTACGTTGCACTCTGTAGTTTGGTTGTATTTGTCTCCAGTGAGAGCAAGAGATCCAAACTCTGAGGAGGATGTTTATATACCCTTTGTGGAATTAAGATGGAGTCGATATCCAATTCGTCGATGATTTTGCATTAATAAATGGCGAAAATGAAATTTGGACAACTGGTATCACTTTTAATAAATCCTTGTAGGGATCTATTACAGCATTCCTTGGAACTGACAAGAACATTCCAAGGTGTATTTTCAATACCCTTACTAACCCATGTGGGTGGGTGGTCGTATTAGTTTTAACGACGCTGTGAACACTTTTAGAGTTCTATCATGGCATGTCAGTTAAATGATGGAGGAAAGCCGGAAGTGATACAGGTCTCAGACGTTTAACACATCAGTGGAACCGGCGATTGCCTGTCTACGATACAAGTACAGGTAGGTTAAACAAACACCTATACAAACGCCACACAGTACTAGTGTGATACTGCAAGTTGGCTTTTACGCATGGAAAGTAAGTTATATGTGAAAACGAACACTGACTTGAATTACGCATTAACGGTCTCTGTTTTTCTCGTCTGTGCATTCGGCAATTAGAGGATAAACGTTAAATATTTTATCTACTTATTGAAGTTATACTCACTTTAAAGGTGTTGTGGTTGCACGGCTCATATTTTATTTGCAGTGCCCCTATATACCAGCAGTGGAACCTAAATGGTAAAGGTGTCCTTCATAATAAAGTATGATCTTCAGTGTTATAAGTGAGTGAGTGAGTTGGGTTTTATGCCGCTTTTAACAGTATTCCAGTTATATCACGGCGTGTCAGCTTAATGTGGGAGAAAAGCCCGAAGTGATGCAGGTCTGACGTTTACCACTTCAGTGAAACCCACGAGCACGGGTATGGTGCTGACAAACCTAGAAACATAATCGGCGAACAGGCATTCGAACCTTCAATCATAGGTTTCTGGCATGAAGAAAGCAATGTCCGCAAGGAATAACTCTGAAAGACGAGGATCAGAACACATGACACTGATGTGATTTTTCAGTTGAAAACGACGCCAACAGGCGCTTGGAGGACTATAATGAGTTGTAGGAAAGCCGTATTCTGAGTCCGACCTTGAACTGTAACTAACAGAAGGCTGCATTAACCTTTTTTTGTCGAAAGAGGAAGAATATTTTCCTGAATATGTTTTCTGCCCATAATCGTGATAATCAGGTGCATTTGGAGCATTTTAAAGATTTAATGGTCCATATACCTAAATACAAAACATCATGATCATCAACCAGTCTCGATCATCCGTCGAAACAGATTCAATTTGGAGTGAAAGACAAAACTGAGGTGAAAACTGTGTGAATAGGCCAACGAAAATCAGCGATGACACGTGGCGTTCACGAAAAGGGCAAGTACGCTCACTCCCCACCTAACATCCTCCACATTTGTAAGTGTGCCTGACGCCGTACAGCAGCACAGTACACAACTAACATAACCATATTCGTATGAAAACTATCTTCTGCTATCTCATAGTTTTGAAAATGCAAAATAGGCGATCACATTGATCTAATTTATATAATGTTCTGTAATAATTGAATATGCTGTATTAATAAGTGTCACGGTAACATGATATCGCACAGAGAGTTTAACATTGATTAATACAGAAGAAGAATTTCACGCTAGATCTGGAAATTATTTGTCCATAATTATTCTTTCAAAAGGAAATTGTGCTCCTCTTCTTGCTGATCTGTTCTATATGTATATAAATTTCGGTTCGGATTAGCAAAGTTTAAACAAGGCAACTTGTCCAAGAAGGGTAACTTAAGCTTCAGAAATAACGATGTTCTGATATAGTTCAATAACAGTCAAATACCCAAATCCCTTCCCCTGATTTACCCCACTGAACTAGAAATAAAGGAGACCAGTGAGACCACCTCGTCTGTTTCATATCTATTTAGACAAGAGGAATTACTTCAACTTTTAAAAAGCCTTCACAGCGTTTGATGTACAATCGAGTATACTCTGTGAAGATTTTAACGAGCGTCCTACGAATATTGGTCTACGCTTGTCATTTTTATGTAAACAAATAGGCAAAAGGATTGTCCCACCGATAGCGCCAGCGAAAATCAATAATTTGTTGAAACTTGATGGTGAGATTACTGGAAGGGCACTGTGGATATTTTAGACCTTTGAACACGTTCAAGTATTTGTTGTGAAAATAAACGTGGGAGAACTGCAAGTACCTTGGTATCGAATTCAAGTGCCATAAGAAACTGTGTTAATGGCCCCGCCCCTCAAATCAACAATTTGTCATGAATTCGATTTGTCTCAAGAGCCTAAGCCTAACTATTTCAAGCAGATGATTTTGAATAAGACATCATGATGAATGAGAGTAAATCGGATATGATTTGGAGGAAGAAAACTGACGATTTTCTTTCCAAAATTGAAAACGAGAACACGGACAAGAAGAGAAAGTTGACAACTGTCACAATTCACATGCACATTGTTCTTACTGACACCAGGTCAATTGATCCTATCCCCTCGTTAGAAATAAACCAAGTTCTGTAAAAGAACCATAGAGGCTAAGAAACCAAAAGGGGTGACTATAAACCCACCACTTTGCAGCAAGTTCGGCCGAGAATCGGCAGCATTTGAGACATCACATTATTTTTAATGACACCAGATCTATTGAAACTATCCCCACCAGTAGAATTCAACCAGTAACAAAATACTGGATGCTAAGAAACCAAAAAAGGGCGAATATCGATCGCTATTTAAGACGATTTAACTACCCCAGAATTTGCAAAAATCACGTCAGGTGTTTAGGTCAAAGTTTATAACATGTCAAATGTGAAGGTGAAGAGAACTTACCCAAAGCTGCTGAGCAGTGACACAAACTGAATAACACACTCTTTGGGAAACTGGTCAACTTGGTGGGAGACGTGGGACTCAATCATCAAAACTTTCAAGTGAAATAACACCATTTTTTTTGTCTTCGTTTTGTCTGTCGACTGAAACGAACTACATTCCATTTGCCAAGAACATGTATTACTAGTAATAGACGCATTTCGCTTCCAAAGATGAGATCGCATAATGATGTTTACAGACATTATTGGAACAAGGATTGGTTATAGATAGGATACAAAACTCGTTCCCCTTTCATATCAAGTTCTTCGTGGAATAACTTCGGTTTGTCCCTTACGAAAACAAAATAACATTTTAAAGGCATGTAGATATTTATAGGATACAAAACGAATTCTCTTTTCATAACAAGTTTATGTCCCTCGAGGTATACCTTTGGCCTGTCCCTATCTTCATGCCTTCAAAATGAAATGTTATTTTGAAAACTTAAATATTGATTTTATGAGCAAGGAGAGCCAACTAAATGTTACATCTGGATAGCTATAGGAGGTATCCATGTACAGCGATGGGTTGATTAGAATCTAACCCAAACACGTTCTGTGATGCAGATTAGTTCATGTTATGTTTCTAGGTTTCTCATGTGGTGTCTCGGCCCAAACATTTCAGTTGTAGTTGACTCACGATCAGCACAGTTGATAGCATAATCCAGGTCCGGAAGAGAATACAGAAGAACATCTTATTAATGCAAGAGAACATCTTACGTATTTCTTATGTATACTTTTTAATCATATGATGAAAACTGCTGTATGTACCCTAGAATGGACTTGGAATTGGCTTAACAATATATAAAGGGAAAAATCAGAAATTTGATCCTCGTAGGTATTAATTACTCTGACACCATGTCCCTGTAAGCCTTTTGAAAAATAACTGATCAAACATAAAGAAGGCAAACAGTGTAGGCTTAACCCAGATGTTTCTGATATTTTACAGAGCTATTATACCAGTATTTGCTTTGACCGAGGGCATTCAGCATTACATAAAAAGGAACTCTGCGGTCTATGCTACTTTCTTAGATAATGAAAAAGCATTCGATATAGTACGGCACAATGGATTATTTTACAAACGACATGAACTGCGCATTAGAGGTAACAGATGCAAATTACAACACCATTGTCATCCAAATATTTATGCTTTTATTTCCTACCAAGGTGAACAATCAGATATATTAATCAACAGGGTGTTGGCCAAGGCAGAGTAATATCTGGTGATATTTTTCTTATCTTCATAAATGATCTCATTACAGCCATTAGAACAATGTGGCATTCGTGCATATGGTATGGATATTTGAGTATGCCAACGATACTATATTTGTCAGCGCATCACCGAGAAGTTTACGATGTCTGATGCAATTCCTTATTTTGACTTGTATCATATGTTGTTTTTGTGTGACGGGTTCCACCGTCGGGGCAGGATACGCTCACCTTTTCGTGATTAACTGGTATCCCTCTTTGATACTATCGACTCTGCTTTATGCAGAGATTTCTATTTGAAAATGTTTTGTCGCCTTTTTTACAAACATTTCTTGACATTATACATACATACATCTCAAGGTGGCGCCTAACATATAATCCATGAAAAAGTGCAATAATTGTGTCCACCAAAGCAAAACGCAAGGGTCTTAACTTTCATTGTAAGCTGGTAATACACAAATTACTACTCATTCTACGGTGTATGGTGGGATATTTAAAGGTATAATCTTTCTAGTAAAACAAGAATTGAAAAGTACTGTCAGAAAGCAAGGGAAAATATTACCTCCTTAAGATCTTTAGGATTAAATAATTATGATCGTCATCCAATTTCAAGCTGAAAAAAATATAACTCAGAATGATACTCAAAACCAGCCTCTATGGATGTGAAATACTCTTTGACACCAGGGTCAACATGCTATCGAAAACTTTCGAAAGAATGCAAGCTCTGTACCAGGCAGGTCTCCAAATATGACAGCCACATTATTTTACATTGTGAAACGCTGATATCACAAAGAAATGTGATTTTTCTCTTCTCTCATTGACTTACATTGACGTTAAAAAATGAGTGGATTTCGAAATGAAAGTAGAAACAGATATGTAATCATTTCCATTTTGGGCTGAAACAGAATTTACTCCGAATCTGGACAGCCACTTCTGGGAAACTATCATACTACAATTCGCCTGATATGTGTACAAACTGAAGCATCTTTTGGTGAATATCTGTCTCCGTTTACGTATATGAATTTGATAAGCTGAATGGAATTGTAAATATGTGTTCCTATATTCGTCGGACCCGTGAAGATCCGGGGTAGAATAGCTCTTCAGCAACCCATGCTTCCTGCAACAGGCGACTATGCTTGTCGTAAAAGGCGACTAACGGGATTGGGTGGTCAGGCTCGCTGACTTGGTTGATGCATGTCATCGATCCCAATTGCGTGGATCGATGCTTATGATGTCAATCGCTGGATTGTCTGGTCCAGACTCGGTTATGTACAGACCGCCGTCATATAGCTGTAATATTGCTAAGTGCGGCGTTATACAACAAACAAACTAACAAATTACCCGTATACATTGTGTGTATTTGTATATAGGCCGGAGGCCTTTCATACAATAAACTTCTTGTTTTGTGTTGTGTTGTCTTGTCTTGTCTTGTCTTGTATTCGTCGACTCCATTTCACTGAAGTTGCGATTCTCCTTCTATTGACTATGTACATGGAACATAATAATTACCTGCTCCTGTACAACAGATCGTTTCACATTAAATCTTATTCACCAGAGAAACAATGTCATTTGTTGAATCAAACCTAGTGCTGACTGCTCTCAGTGGTTGTCGCAGTTCCTGAAGGATGACACTGACAATCCAATTCACTTTCGATTAGTTCTGAAAAGTGGTATTTGGCATCAAAGATTTAGTATCAATTTCACCGTCTACCAATTATCTCATAGACATCACAATGACTTGTTAAACTACTCTTAGTTCTCCTTAAAACACAATCCCGTGTTGCAACTGACACGTTCTCTGCTCCTCGAAGATTTGACAACGCCCTTTTGGAGAATGAGAATACTAAAATAGACTCAGTGTATCAGGTATGAGGGATTGGACGTGAAACTAAACTTGAAACGTCAATTCTTAAAGACAAGTGTTGTATTAGGCATTTAATACTTTCCTAAAATATACAGACAGACACAAATGTATCATTTATCGCAAGTTGATAAAAAGTATTCATGCATTGGTAAAACGTATGTAATTAATTGTGTAAACTATCCGTCGAAGGTATATTGTAATAGTTACGCACATTTACATAGCAGTCTTTCAAGATCAACAGCTGTATATAAAGGCTCACTTGAAAAGGCACAGCGGTCTCTGAAATGAGTGACAGTCTCATAATGAAATATATTACCTTTGTTTTAATCTACAAGGTTGTGTTTTCGCCAAGTAAACTTATGCGGGTTTGGGGGATCGAAATGCAAAATATCTGGGCTCCATGAACACTCACTGAATATCAGTTTAATTCTTAAAAGACTTACACACCTTCCAACAACATGCTAAAATGCTTTGAAGTTCATGACAAAATGGACATTATCCAAAGTGGGAGAGATAGCTAATGGAGATCACACTGTTTACCTATTGCTGCACATGATGTATTTTGAGTCGTGTTTTTCTTTTGTTTTCTATTTTGTAGGGGCGGTCGGGTAGCCTAGTGGTAAAAGCGTTCGCTCGTCACGCCGAAGACCCGCGTTCGATTCCCGACATGGGTACAATGTGTGAAGCCCATTTCTGGTGTCCCCCGCCGTGATATTGCTGGAATATTGCTAAAAGTGGCGTAAAACCAAACTCACTCACACTCAATTTCTATTTTGTAATAGACTGATCCATATTTTACATGAGGATGTCACTCCCCACGGCAAAAGAAGTAAACTGATGTGGAATTGGACAACTTCCCGAGCACACGATGAGCCCCAAGCTATGCCACTCATGACGACTCCGAATGATACAGTGTACTTGATTGTAACCATACTAAGAAATTCTGAATTTTGAGAGATTATGTTCCACCATCGATGTGAGCTTTGTTAAGAGGATGTTCTTTACCCTTACGGGAAGGCTTGCATATATCCTCATTGTATACTGAAATAGACCCTGTGTAAGGCTTAGCAGTTTCACAAGAACTTATATTCTCTAAGTGTGACCCTCACCGAACTATACTCACTCCTCCCCTGCCCTATCTACAGCAGCAGCCAGCACTCCAACACTCCATACATCACACTACATCCAATACACTGCGGTCGATTGATACGCCAGGAGAAGAAAATCATGATAATGATGATCTGAACTTCATTTTTTAGAAGATTACTATCGTCGCACAAGTCTTTTCCAAGATGTCATTGTAGCTCTTTAGTGCTATTATCTATGTCACGCAGGTGGTATTACTCACCCAAACTAAGCCATTCTTTAGCTTAATAACCTGCTCACTGGTTCGGGCTGCTTGAAGCAAGAGATTTGAGTGTTAAACCGCACGAATGTAGCTGACTAGCTGTGTAGTTTTTCAGGGAGATGAGGCATAAAAAAGCTCAACACACAAAAGCTCTGCAAAAATGAAACCGTTACAAGTGAAACGTTTTTCATTCGAGAAGAATGCTGAACTCAGCCCAATGTCTATCAGTTTACAGTTAGCTATTCTCACAATAGTATATTTACTTGATTTATATCAAGTAACATTTTGCGGTCTGAAACATCTGATGAAAAATCAAATGAATGTAGATTCCACAAAAAACTTCGAACACAGAAAACTTTGCAACAACCATTACAGTAAAAACACTAATACCATTTTTATCCATAGCTAGCGTCATAAAATTGTTTGCCTTTTACATTAACAACGACCCGTGAAGATCCGGGGTCTTCAGCAACCCATGCATGCCATAAAAGGCGACTATGCTTGTCGTAAAAGGCAACTAACGGGATCAGGTGGTCAGACTCGCTGACTTGGTTGATGCATGTCATCGTATCCCAATTGCGTGGGTCAATGCTCATGATGTCAATCACGCATTGTCTGGTCCAGACTCGAGTATTTACAGATCGCCGTCATATAGCTGTAATATTGCTGAGTGCGCCGTTAAACAATAAACAAACAATCAAACAAACATAAACAGCTGTACGAGAGAAGACAGTTGTTTGTATTTCACATCAGTGATGTATTTGTGCAATCTGTTTATTTACAATGTGACACCATCCAAAGTTCCCTCTGATGGCAACTGATGGAGGCCCTGCAACAGAAGACCTACGCTTCACTTCACCTAAACGAGGGGATAGACCGTGGCCGATGTTTGCGATTGGACAACAGAAAACGTTTTATTCATTGGTCCTCATAGAAACAAATAGCAGACTACAATAATATACCTGAAGATAGTTTATGAAGTAAGCTTATTCTCGCCTGGACAGTTTGTAAAAATGTTTATCGACCAAGTGTGTATTTGCATTCGTAATAAAGGATGCGATATATGGGCACCTGTAACGGGATATGGTACAGACTTGTACAATATGATTTTGCCTTTTTGCCCTTTTATAAGAAAGGGCGAGGATTGCTGCGCGAACCAACAATGGAATCAGTTCAGAAATAAAGATGAAGCACAACTAAAGATGCACAATGGCTGGAATCAGTTCTGAATTCTGAATCCAGCAGAATTACCTATCATTGCATTGGTTTGTTGCTTTATGAGATATGAAATTGGTGGAAATACGGCTGTGTAAAGGAATAAGCATGTGCAGTAACCAGGGCACACTTCCATGTTATGTGTTTCACGTGCAGAAACTAAATTATGACATGTGATTCTTACAATTGTCAGTTTAACATTTTCGTCTGTAGGGGCAAGACAGTTTATTCAAGTTCTCGTGGTTAACGAGTGTTGTTGATCATATAGATATTTATACATGCGTTCAGAGTCATATATATCTCGCTATTCCATCAAGAGAGAATCACGTTTTGTTCCATGTGATAGCATTTTAAGAGATTCGCGTTCAGATCCCCATTATTTGTATCTATTCATGTGGAGTTAGAAGGACAAAATGTCGCCTTCCACCTCGTAACAAGCATCTTCTTCTTGACATTTACAGACTTTCGGCGTATATTACCATCTTGTTGGCTATATCTGTAGAATCTACATCAAACCAACGCTACAATAGTAATAAAGAAAGTTAATCGCGCATACTGTCATGTCATTAAGTGTTTCTAAATGATCTATTCTAACGATCTTGAAAGTATAATGTTTATTTTTTGCCTATTTCACCCACTCTGCTAAAGTAAAGGAACAGTCTAAAATAGTTTTGAATCATAACTGTGTCAAATCTTTTTTTTACAAAAACTTTTAAATCACATGGCAATAGGCATTGTACGTTCAGGCGTTTTACAGTTGGCAGTGCTTTGATATCTGATATTGTTTAGTATACCACATATATGTAAGAAGATCCAGGTAGCGACTCTACTTTTGCATTGATTGATTTTATTTGGAAAAATCTAATTTACTTCACAGACTAAAACTGTTCTATACATTCTTATTGCGTTGTATTCACGATTAACTGGATTAGTGAAAAACCTGATATATTTATGACAACCAGTGTCTTGTATTTATAAACTGAAAATAAAATTCATAGATAGTTGTGTTTCATTAAGACCCGGGTTTGATTACCGACATAGGTACAATGTGTGAAGCCCATTTCTGGTGTTTCCCGCCGTGATGTTGCTGGAATATTGCTAAAAGCGACGTAAAACCAAACTCAACAACTAATATCATCAATATTTATAGATGGTTTAACGTGCGTTGGTTACATGGCTATGAGATACAGCAGAACATCTTTCAGGTGGAGAATTTATACATATCTATTCTACATATTTTAGGGATAAAGGACACTATACTATTGTGAGAATAGCTAACTGTAAATTGATAGACCTTGGGCTGAGTTCAGAATCCTTCTCGAATGAAAAACGTCTCACATGTAACAGTTTCATTTTTGCAGAGCTTTGTGTTGAACCTTTTTATGCCTCATCTCCCTGAAAAACTACAAAGCTAGTCAGCTACATTCGTGCGGTTTAACACTCAAATCTCCATAGACAATCCAGTGATTAATATGATGAGCATCGATCCACGCAATATGGATTGAAGACAGGCATCAACCAAGTCACCGAGCCTGACCACCCGATCCAGTTAGTGGCCTCTTACGACCAGCATAGTCGCCTTTTATGGCAAGCATGGGTTGCTGAAGACCTATTCTATCCCGGATCTTCACGGGTCAGATGGAAAACTAGACGACATGCAACTTTTTTATGGATAACAACTTCTTTTTTTGCAATGACGTTTCAGCGAATACTTCTTGCCATTTCATCAGGTGAACCATTCACATTCTTGATGAATCTTTTCACCTTACCTGTAGCTAAGGAGAACCTGATAAATGGATCTCTTCGCTTGTAGAGAGCTAAGCAAATCCTGAGAGATTGATTTCCTAGCCATATATACGGATATAACTAGCCTGGTCTTTAATCTCCTCGCTTGTTGATAGATATGAAGATTAGGAGAGGTGGGTCGCTTCACTAGTAGATGGCTTCTTTGCAAAACCTGAGAGATTAATCTTTTCGCTTTAAGATAGATGTGATGAGGCTAATAAGTAAATGTCCTCGCTTGTAAATAGATAAGAAGAAGCTGATAATTATATCTCCTCACTTGTAGATATGTAGATATATAAACAGCTCCTGACAGATGAATTGGCATGTATAACACAGTTAACAATGTATTGTCCTTCAGTTGTGCCACACATATGAAAAAAACATCTCGTCTTTGAAGAAGATTGATAAAGGTCACTGATTGAAGCTACAGTATATAGTTTTTCTCATGTTTGATCTATTTCTGACAACCAGCGTGTTTTACATTTGAACTGAAGCAAATGTAGTGGCTACATAGTTACCCGATTTTAGCAAAAACCTTTGAAGTGGTAACTGAGAAGACGTGTACATCTATGAAATATGATTATGTTTAGGGAAAGAGGACACTTATAAAACAAGAAAAAACGTATGGTTGGGTCTGTGGTAAGCATGGAGAAAAACAAAAAGTTGGTAAAATAGGAAGACATGAAAGTTAGGCTGTATGGAAGCTTCTTTTTATGATTATTTGAACCGACGATTCTGGTATACTTCCATCACGTGAATTTTTCATCCCATGAATAGGCAAGAGCTAGCTCGGAGATGTTGTTACAAATAAACAGGTAATACTTATAAAACACAGAGAAATGAGAAGTCTTGGATTCGCAAGTCAGGGTCAGTACACACAAGTAGGTTTGGGCACAATAGGTAGGTTTTGGCATAATATCACTATTTGATAGTGATGCATTGACACATACTCATGATGTGGTCGGAACTGTACAATTAACTCTGCTTTTGGTAGAGATTTCTATTGAATATGGAAAGGATTTTGTCGCTTATATTCTCTAACTGTATGGACCCGAGCATGTGAAACATCAGCTCCTCGGAGGTTGGAAAGCATCATCTCCTATGACTTAACTATACTGAAATGCAGTATCTTATTAACATCAATAAAATCCTTGACAAGGTGTACTCAATGGTCCATATATTTTAGGTACGAGACCTAGTTCAGAATGATCAAGAAGACATTTTTCAAAGGATGTTTGGATGTATAGAAAGGGAAGAAAATAAGAGTTTTGCGCGTCTTTGATCCGAGTTTAAAAGATGAAGTATAAACTAGTGGTGCAAGGTACAGGTATTATTTTTTTATTTTTTTCATGAATGAGTTGGTGGAACAGATCAAACATAACTGTGAAAGTAGCATTCCACTACTCCCTAAAACAGTTAAGATATCCATGCCACTCTTTGTTGATGATCTTGTTATGTTTTCAAGTATTATAAAAGGTTTACAACACATGATTAGTCAGAATTATAATGTGAGAAATGGAACCTTAATGTTATTATGGATAAAACAAAGGTAGCCGTGTTCACGAAAAAGACTCTCAGCGAATGAAAAATGGCCTTTCGATGGAAAACAAATAGTAACTCTCACATCCTATAAATGGCTTGGGGTTTCATTTTCAAGCAAGTTATCCTGGAATCTAGATACTGGTTATGCAGCAACGCAGGCTAAGAAAATATCATTGGAAATTTTACAAAATTTTAAAAAACCTAAGTGATCTTTCTTATGACACATTCGAATTCTTTAAGTTATTTTATCTTAAAATATTATTTCATATGGTTCAGAGATATGGGGCTTCATCGAGTCCAGGGCGATTGAATTGGTACATTAATATGCAAGTAAAAGATTTCTTGGTGTCAAACAATGGACTTCAAATGTTTATGGTCTATGGCGAATCTGGGGGTGTACCTATATATCTTTTCAGTGCATTAGAATAATGAAATATTTGTTGAAAAGTTTAAAGATACCGTGTAATAGATTGCCAAGAAAATGTTATGATATAATGCTGTTATATATAAGCCATCGAGTTAAAACTTGGGTTAATAATGTAAAACGCTTGATAAACGAATGTTGATATAGTGATGCATGCGAGACAAACCTTAAAAGATATGTACTTTTACAAATGGCTTTCTATTGTATACACTTCTAGTAAATATAATTACCATCAGCTTTTTAAATATCACATAAACAAAGAAACCTATCCTTTTTTATGTCAATCTTAGAAATACTGAATTTCCTTTGCACAATTTCGATGTTGTTCTCACAAACTAATGATCGAGTTTGGAATTACATACAGACAATTAAGATTTTGTAATCAGTGTAATCTAGATGAATACTGGGCCCGAAAATGGCAAGGAGGATTCAATCCCGATAAGACCAAAACTATAAACATTCAGTCGCAAAGTCGAATCTGGTTTTAGACCAAATTTATACATGGAGAGTACTCTTATTGATGAAGTACAAAGCCATAAACATTTAGGAATTACACTTCAATCTGATTGTTCATGGAAATATATATCAACGAAATCATTAGAAAAATTTGTCCAATGATGAACTGCCTAAAGAGTTTTGAATACAGACTAACAAGAAATACGCTTGAAACTATGTACACATCTTTTATCCTACCTAACTTCGACTACTGTTGTCATATTTGGGACAGCTGTACGAACGAACATTCATTGTTACTCGAGAATTTACATTTGGGAACTATTTGTGGGGCTGTTCGTGGTACCAGTCATGTTAAAACTTATAACGAAACAAATTTTCAATCTTTAAAGGAACGACGACACCGCTTCAAATTGACTACATTTTACAAAATGAAAAAGGGTATCTCACCTGTATATCTTAACGATCTCATTCCAAGTCAAGTCACTGATAATAGCAATTATAACCTTAGAAATAGATCTAACATACAAACAAATGTAGAACCCAGACCTATGCTAAATCATATCTTCCGGATACGATTAACCCGCGGAACACTCTACCCGATGTAGGACTAATGCTCGCTCATTAAAAGAATTTAAATCCTTAAGTTTTCGTTCTGTTACAATTATTAATAATTTTGACTTAAAATACGGTCATAGATCATGCCAAATTGTCCACTGATAAGTTTAGACGACATGTATCAGACATACCAGACTGCACTTGTGGAAATCACTTTGAACATGCAATTCACTTTTTCAATACCTGTCAAAAATACGATAATATCATATACACTATGTATTTCTACACACATGGGTATGATCTAAAAACGATATTAAATGGCAGTAGTTCAGTCAACAGTTCTACAAACATGACTATTCTTCAGTTCACGATTTCATTGTTTACCGATCCAGATTTCTTTGAAATAGAAAATATGTTTAAATCATCAAGATGAATACCAATTCCTGTTAATATGCCATAAATATGATAATCTAGGAAGTATATACTTAAAAAGTCAGTTTTATGTTAATCCAAGTATCCACAAATGTGTTAACATTGATGGTTTACGAAATTTGTCTATGTATAATTATCATGCTATGTCAGTTTGAAATCAGTTGCATACAACCGCTTCCAAAATGATATACACCATGGGCCTGTGGCCTCACAGTTTAGTATGAATAAATTATCTATCTAAAAGATATATTATTAACGGTATCACATCATTCTGAAAACATTATGAGACCACTGCTGTTTCACACATGTGTGTTCGGTCCATTGAGTGCTCATGACTGTGGAGAAGGTGAGAGAGTGAGTTTGGTTTAACGCCACTTTTAACAGTATTCAAGTTTTATCACGACGTGTCAGCTTAATGTTGGAGAAAAGCCCGAAGTGATGCAGGTCTCGGACGTTTACCACTTTGGTGAAGCCCATGAGCACGGGTATGGTCCTGACAAACCTAGAAACATAATTCGCCTTAGTCGACTGGGCCACCCGTGCCCCATCTGTGGGGATGGAAATGGTTTATCACAATGTTTTTTTATGGTATTTAGAAACACTGACTTGCAGACATGATGTGATGTGTCCATCAAATCACCATTCGTGCATTCGTGCTCATGTCAAACTTCATTATTTGAACCGGGAGAATATATTCTTGACATGTTTCATCGTATTGGTCATGGATTCAAAAGCAAGCGGCGTCATTGTAAAAGATGATATTTTTATTTCTCTTCATGTATGTGTAAAATAGATATGAAAGGTTTCATATTTGTAGTACATTTTCCCGTAATGAGGATGGTCCGACAAAAGAGAATCTTGTACACTCTTGTGAGTAATTAAGATTATGGGTGAGGTACGAACTGCATATGTCAATCTAAACTCTTCTCTTGTCACAACGTCTGCCCAAGATGATAACAGTTACGATTCTCCTTCCCTTGTGTATGTGCTAGAACGTAATGACCTACAGTACAACAGATCGTAACAGATCAAACCTAATTTATCATACAAAGTGTTGTCTGGTCCACATTTGCTGTTTTTCGGGAAGGATGATACTGACAATCCAATTCACTGTTGATTATTTCTGAATCGTGGTATTTGGCAACAAACATTTTCTATCAATTTCACTAACCGTTTACGAGAAGACCTATGAAATCTTGGTGGAAAGAGTATGATCGATTGTACCTCAAAAGTTGTAAAATGTAAATTCAGAAGGCTGTAGCTACAGGAATTTTGCTCGGCATAAAGGGGAAAGTTGACAATTGAAAAGTTAAGTCTTTGAAACTTTTTTTTAAGGCATTTAGAAGTGATACACATAAGGAAGAGAATTTATGGAAGTCAACAAGCCAATGGCAGTAGGTCAAGCAGCGTAAGCCCCTCCCCCGAGTAGATATATACCTGATCCCCTGCAACTGCGTCCACCAGTACATTGGAGAAACCCTCAGACCCTCAACACCAGACTCAAAGAACACCAGACTTTTGTCAACAAACCAGACCTGAAATCCGCTATTTTCGAACACATCCTTAAGAACCGTGACCATAAAATCATTTGGGAAACTACCAAAGTCCTGTCTGCCAACAACAACTGGCGACAAAGAACACTACAAGAAGCCATTGACATCAGGAGTCACCAGCCAGCCATGAACCGTGACCAGGGAACCCTGTCTGCCTTTTGCTTGGGACTTATTGTCTCGATCTTTGTCGGTGCTATTATCTAGCTGGCTTCGATTTCCTCATTGCTATTTCCATTCTTTCACCTTTGCCGACCTCCCGTTTGCCAACTGTCCATTGCCAATTACCAATCAGTGATACTTTAAGGCCTGACTTCCAGCTGTCATTAACTATCAGCGCTAATTAAAACAAGCACGTTAAACCCCTAAGTAAGCATAGCACACATTCTCCTGATGAAGGAGTAAGCATATACTCAGAAATGTTGTGTTCCTCAAAACAAAGAAGTTGATCCATAAATTCTCTTCCTTATTGGAAAGTCATTCACTTGTCATATAGTCGTGTGGAGAGTGTTATGTCACTCTGAATCTTTATGCATAGCTCTGAACATGAAACAGATGAAGCGGTCTCTCTGGTCTCCTTTATTTCTAGTTCAGGTGGGTTATCAGGGGAAGGGAACTGGCTATTTGAAGGATTATAAGCGACGGCAGATCATCGATGTTAAACTGATATAGAACTGTTATAAACTGATATAAAGTGTAACCCTCGCCTCATTCCACACTCTCCTCCCCTGTTCCGTCTACAGCAGCAGTTAGCACTGACACAAACACTTCATACACCTCGCTACATCCTCTACTCGGTGGTCGATTGACACGCCAGGCGGACAAAATCATCTTGATGATCTGAATTTTAAGAAGATTACTGGCATGTTCAAGTCGTTCAAGATCTTAATATAGTTATTTGTAGCTATGACACACAGGTGGTATTACTCAACAGAGCAAGACCATTCTTCAGCTTAATAGCCTGCTCACTGTTCAGTCTGCTCACAGCAGGAGACTTGACCATTAAACCGCACGAATGTAGCTGACTTGAGTGTCGGTATTTTAGGCATAGACAAAAAGCTGAACACACAAAAACTCTGTTAAATTTGAATTCATAAAGGGATGGAATAGTTATTCTTACGTTTTTCAATCGATAAAGCTCTCAGGTCTTCTATAAATTTACAGTTAGCTTTCCTCACAGTAGTATATTTACTTTTATTTTTATTTCATTTGGTATTTTATTATTTGGTATGTTGTGAGGAATAACCAAAATGAACGTAGAATCCCCCTCAAAACACATGAAAGCTTGCAAACCAACCAGTGCAATGAGTAAAAACACCAATATAGCTTTATCACGTTTGTGGCATCATCATTTTTCTATCTATAAAATAATAATCATTTCAATATAAACAGAACAAGGTAGCTGTTCCTTTGCATTCGTTATTAAGGAACCGCCTACGTGATCAAGTAGATAGAGATGGGTGGTTCGATCCCCTGGCTGCATCATAATGAAAAAAGTTAAAAGATGGTACTTGTTGTCACCCTGGCTGGCGCTTGGCACTAAAGAGATGCAATAAGGACAAGGCTAGGAGTCGGTATACAGTGTTTGATTCTGAGTGCCATATACAAGTTAAGCTGTGGCATGGTATCTCGGTGCTCCAGCAGTATAAAACCGGCTGGAGATCGGACTGGTACAAGCAACCGCACACACACATATACATATACACGCGCGCACGTCGGTATATATATGAAACCTCACCTCGTATGTGGTACAGTTTTGTACAACATATTTAGCAGAAGTCTGTTGGCTACACGGACTAAGATTGATGCGTGAACCAACATTACGAGGAAGCACAGCTAAAGAAATACAATGGCTGGAATCAACTCCGGTCTTCAGGGATCCAGCAGACTCAACCATCATTACATGGGTTTATTGCCCTGAGCTTTGGGATGTTCGTTATCACAAAGAAGCATTCTGGAACTTAAATTAGTGTGGAAATCTAGCTTTGCAAGGGATATACGTGTGCAGTAACCAGGGCAACAATCTTTAACTAATCCTTGGATAGAAAGGGCGATCGGTTTTATATTATGTATTTAGCATTTCGAAATATATTTTCTTATTGATCATCATCTTGGCAATGTCTTTAGAAAATACATCTAAACATCGATACATTTGTAATACAGAAGATAATCATACAAGTTGTCATGTCATTCGTTTAAATGTCATTCTAACAGTCTTGAAACATTGAGACTATTTTGGTGAAAGGATTTGCAATTATGTTGCTGTGATATCAGGATTTGGTCCAAATCCAGTGGACAGAATGACAACAATGATTGATCAGGATCCAGCATAGAGAATTAAAACAACGATTGACCCGATCTAGTAGACAGATTAACAGCCATAATTGACCCGATCCATTAACACAATGACAGCAATAATTGACCCGATCCAGCATACAGAATGACAGCAACGACTGACCATATCCAGTTAACAGAATGACAGCAACGACTGACCATATCCAGTTAACAGATTGACAGCAATGATTGACCCGACCCAATAGACAGAATACCAGCAATGATTGACCCGATCCAGTTGACACAATGACAGCAATGGTTGACCCGATCCAGTTGACAGAATGACAGCAATGATTGACACGACCCAATAGACAGAATAACAGCAACGATTGACACGAACCAGTGGACAGAATGACAGCCATGGTTGACCCGATCCAGTTGACAGAATGAAAGCAATGAATGACCCGGCCAAGTGGACAGAATAACAGCAACGATTGACCCGATCCAATAGACAAAATGACAGCAATGATTGACCCGATACAGTAGACAGAATGTCAGCATCGATTGGTTGTGATCCAGAAGACAGAATGACAGCAACGATTGGCCCGATCCATTAACACAATGACAGAAATGGTTGAACCGATCTAGCATACAGAATAACAGCAACGATTTACCCAATCCAGTTGACAGAATGACCGCACTGATTGACCCGGCCAAATGGACAGAATATCAGCAATGATTGACCCGATCCAGTAGACAAAATGACAGCAATGAGTGACCCGACCCAGCTGACAAAATGACAGCAATGAGTGACCCGATCCAGTAGACAGAATGGCAGCAATGATTGACACGAACCAGTGGACAGAATACCAGCAATGATTGACCCGATCCAGTAGACAAAATGACAGCAATGATTGACCCGATCCAGTAGTCAAAATGACAACAATGATTTACCCGACCCAGTAGACAGAATGACATCAATGATTGACACGAACCAGTGGACAGAATACCAGCAATGACTGGTACCGATCCAGTAGACCAAATAAATTGATTTGTAGTGTTATAAAGCCAAAAAATGATAAATATACAATGGATATTAAGTGTCCTGTTGGTGTAGATATGTAATGTTTGGATACGGAAATTTTACCATATCATTTATACATTGTATGTGGAAGCTGTGTACAAGAGGGGTCGTAACTATAAGATCAAATGCAAATAGAAAATACAAATGCCTTATTGTTGCCTTGATTATCTATTTTGCAGACAAGCTGCAATAATGACAATAGATATATTGACGATCGATATTAATATCAATAGATGCTTGGTTCGACTACTTTTGTTGTTTGCTGATTCCAGTACCAGAAATGTTGATGCAAATAGACATTGGGTCGAATAGAATTCTTGATCACAGAGAAACAGCAAGTACGTGTACAGCCTGCTGTGGAGAGTCAAGTAAAAATATAATTATTTAAATAAAAATACGCACATATGTTTTAATTTGTTTAAATATTTGAATATTATTTTGGAAGAAGAACTTTAATGCGCTAAATTCTGGTATCAGCGCCTTGGCGATATCATGTCCTTTTAGTGCGTTCTTATTATTGTACATGCAGACACATGTTTGATTCCTCAGATTATATATACATATATACAAGAATAAGAATGTTCTGTTAACCCTTGCCCTCAAATAACATTTACCACAAGACAGGTCTTTAAAGTTATAAATATATACTATACATAAGATATAAAAAAATAAAATATAAATGTCAGAGAGAGATCAGCTTTGAAAAAATGACTGCCAGAAATATAACGGATTCAGAACCAAACCCTTACGCCGCAACACGACCGAAACAGTGCACGTGGACCATGCACTTCCTCCGTGCACTTGGGTATTGGGGAGGGTGTAATTTTTAATGTTGATATAGACAAGTGTTTGACCAATCGTGGGGGCATGACTCCTTATTGATCGAGACATCTCAATCGTTTAATTTTGAATTACACACCCCTGTCGTCGTATGTGTTTGCACCCTTACAATACTCCACCATTTTCTGTTTCTGTTGACTGTGGGTGTTACATCTAGTCCTTCCTCTTTCCAACCATTACATCCCATCGATACCTCTTTCTATTTCTGTAGTCATCTGTTATTTTTTAATATCCCCTTCCATTTTGGAGAGGACCCGTGAAGATCCGGGATAGAATAGGCCTTCAGCAACCTAGACTAACGGGATCGGGTGGTCAGGAGCGCTGACTTAGTTGATGCATGTCATTGATCCCAATTGCGTGGATCGATGCTCATGATGTCAATCACTGGATTTTCTGGTCCAGACTCTATTATTTACAGATCGCCGTCATATATAAAATAATCGAGTCTGGACCAGACAATCCAGTGATTGACATCATGAGCATCGATCCACACAATTGGGATCGATGACATGTAGCAACCAAGTCAGCGAGCCTGACCACCCGATCCCGTTAGTCGCCATTTACGACAAGCATAGACGCCTTTTACGGCAAGTATGGGTTGCTGAAGACCTATTCTACTCCGGAATCTGGAATGAAAGCCGGAGTGATGCTGGTATCAGACGTTTAACATTACGGTGTAGCAGACGAATACTGGTAATGTGCTGACAAACCTAGAAACATATTCTAGTACAGGAAGGTCTTAACATCATCTATTCAAATGCCACAGAGTGTAATACTGCAACTTATCTTTTACGCATGGAAAGTAGGTAAAGTGTCACAAACAACAGCAGGAATCTTCACCGGGATTTGTACCCGCGATTGTCTGCCTATGATACAAGTCAGGAGGGTAAAACAAACAACTATCAAATGCCACACTGTGTAATACCGCAAGATGTATTTTACCCAAGTAAGTAGGTAAAATATCACAAAATATTTACGTTGTTGTATTTCAGCGTAGCTAGCACGAATGGTTCATCGGGGTAAACAATACACTTTGAAATATATTTCCCCGCAGTAATATAAAACAGTGAGCTTCAGCTTCACAAATTTGTTGATTTGAAAGCCAAAACTGTCGTGATTTTTTTTAAAAATTCATCGTCCCTTTACTAACCCGCTTGGTGCGCTGACCCGGACGGTCCTACTTTAAACTGACTGCGCATGTGGATACGAGCGGTACATGCTACTATCACACCTATAGACAGTTCCCTAGTATAGCCTCCACCTCTATCGGCAAAGGTCACGCTCGTGTATAAGCCTAAACAATGATCTATCTATTGTCAAATCCGGAAGTATATGTCCGTTATTCAATGATACCTCATGGATGACGATGCTCATGTTGTATAGTAAACCACTTGGTAGTCGTTCGAAGCCAGGCTGTGAGATCAGCTGATTGTTCATTGCAGGTCGCTTTGTTGACGTTTTGCAATCGGTACTGAAAGTGGTGCTTTTGATGTTTGAATATCACACTTTTAAAAATAAAGTATATTTGCATTGTATACGTACCCTTATCTGTCTTGTATCGCCGATCAGGTTTTTGAAAAGCATGCATGTCAGTACAGCCGAAGGTCTTATACAAGTTAAAGTTCACCAGTAAATGTTGTGAATTTTGACAGCAACACATGTACAAGGCATACAACTCAGAGAAGTGAGAAGTGTTTTCAAGAAATTGTAAATAAATCAGGCACTAACAAATTATGTCATCAACTAGATATTATATACAGTGTTCAGAATAAAAGAAACGGAAATCGATGTGATCTATTTTTTATAATTAAGGGTTAATATGATGCATGGTGTGTACAAAATTTATGGATGAATGGTGGCTGTTTGTTGCCAAATACTACTTTGACTAGATCTCAATATAAACGAAATAGACGAGATGAAATATAACCTGATATTCTTTGGTGCAGCCCGATCTCCACATGGCTTTGGAATGGGTTTTGTCGCTGGATTTATAAACTGTGACATCAACGACATGATACTAGGTTAACATTTCAAAGAGAAGCTAATGAGAAGAGAAGACCGAATTGGCATGAAGACGTTCAGAAACAGTCAAGGACTGAAACAATCAAATTGACTTAACTACATCTCATTCCGTAATTGTATTGAACAATATGCAGGACAGGGACTCTTCCCTCTTCTATCAACATAGGATGTCAGTGCAAACACACCTCCACCGTCTATGAAGAAAGAGAAGTCCGCAAGGAATAACTCTGAACGACGAGGATCAGTACACATGACATGCATGTGGGGTTTTTTTCAGGTAAAAACGACGCCAACAGACGCTTGGGGACTATAATGAGTTGCAGGAAAGCCTGATTCTCAGTGCGACCTTGAACTGTAAAAACTGGAGCCTGCAGTAACCTATTTGTTGAAAAAGGACATATAATTTCTTTAATAGGCTTTCTTCACGTAATCGTGATATTCACGTGCATTAGGAGCATTTTAAAGATAAGTATATGATCAATATGCATAAGTACAACATGTCATCCGACGAAACAGATTCCACCAGGTGTAAATGACAAAATGTGAACACTATATGAATGGACCAACGAAAATTAGCAATGACACTAAGTGTTCGCGAAAAGGGCAAGTACGCCCCCGTCCTACTGACGGCATCGCCCACAACCTGCACAGAACAAGGTGTTTACCTGCAGCCTGACGCAACCTGTTCAACAACAAAAGCATACTATTACAAAAGGAACTGATACTTGAACCGAAATAGTAAAGAATTTAAATCTTGAAAAGTGTAGAGGCCCTGATTATTCTTTCAAATGAAAAGTTGTCTTCGAAGGGTACGGTAGATATTATTAGACCTTTCAACACGTTCCACATATTTGTTGTGAAAACAAACTTGGAATAAATGCAAGTACATAGGTACCGAATTCAAGTCCTGTCAGAAACTGTGTCAATTTGAAAACAAGAACACGACCAAGAAAACCAAATATGATGTGAAAACGTTCACAATTTACATCACATTATTTTTAATGACACCAGATCTATTGAAATTATCACCACCAGCAGAATTCAACCAAATTCTGTAACAAAATATTGGATGCTAAGAACCCAAAAAAGTGTGACTATCGATCGCTATTTGAGACGATTTAACTACCCCAGAATTTGCAAAATCACGTGAGGTGTTTCTGTCAAAATTAAAGCATGTCAAATGTGAAGGTGAAGAGAACTTACCCAAAGATGCTGAAGCAGTGACACAAACTGAATTAAATATACTTTGGGGAACTGGTCAAGTTGGTCATAATGATGTTTACAGACGTTATTGAAACAAGGATGGGTAATAAATAGGATACAAAACTCTTTCCCCTTTCATATCAAGTTCTTCCTAGAATAACTTCGGTTTGTCCCTAACGAAAACAAAATAACATAAAGGCATGTAGTTATTTATGGGACACAAAAGTCGTTCCCTCGAGGAATAACTTAGGTCTGTCTTTGTCTGCAAGCCTTCAAAATGAAAGGTTATTTTGCAAACTTTAATATTGACATAATAAACAAGGATAGCCAACTCTCCTGGCTAAAAGTTAAATGTAGATAGCTCTTATATCCATGTACAGCAATGGGTAGATTAGATTAAGTTGTTAGAAACTTTAACAAGTTATGTGATGCACATTAGTTCCATTTATGTTTCCAGGTTTGACACCATGACACCAGTGCGCGTAGGTTTCACCGAAGTGGTAAACGTCCGAGACCCGCATCGTTTTGACTGCATCACACATGAAGCTGCCACGCTGGGAGAAAACTGAAAATACGAACAAACCGACGTTAAAACATAAATAACTCATTGCAAAAGAAAGTGGATATTCTCAGTTAATTAACTGGTTTTAATATATCTCCATGAGTACTGCAAATCGGTCTAAAAGGTTTTATATTTTAAAGCATATTTTCCCTTTACAGAAATAGACATCAACGCCAGATAATAACCAGTCTCAATTATCCGACGAAGCAGATTTTATTGGGCGTAGAAGGCAAAATAGCGATCAAAAGTATATGAACAGATCACTGAAAATCAGAAATGACACCAAATGTTCGCGAAAGCGGTAAGCATTTGCTGCCCAACCTGTAGCTCCTTCCGCTCTCGCAATTTGTAGAAAAGGTATGTAAGTATGAGTTTCTGCTGATAATAATTGAACTCACGATCAGCAGAATTGACAAATGCTTCTCAGCTTACAGAACCTCGGGAACACTGACGCCAGAGAATAACCAGTCTCCATGGTTTCGTTCAACAATAGAGAATCTATTTGGGAAGTAGAAACTACATATGTAAATCAAGACTGTTCTCTTGTCACAACTGCTCATAGTCCTACATACATGTATAAGGAATACTTACAACATAAATAAAATAAGAATAAATCCTAGAGCTGGCCACTATAGACCAATCCTACAACCGATATTATGAATAGATTGCCCGCACTGATCTAGGAAACTCATTGCTCTCTATAAATTGAATGTTTGTACATGTGACTGATAGAGGAAATTCATTTCTCTTTTAAGAATGAACTTTCACTTTGTTTTAGATGACAGAGGGGGGGCTAAACTGTATGAACGTCGGAGCTTGCGACGTAATGTAATATTTACAATGTAATATTTACGTAAAACAACGTAGCACTCTTGCGACGTAATGTAATATTTACGTAAAACAACGTAGCAGTCTTTCAATGTCAACAGTTGTGGATGGAGACAACTGAATAGGCACAACTGTTCCTGAAATGTCTCTTAATGAAATACTGTATATTACTTTTGTTTAACCGTACAAAGTTGTTCTTCGTTTGGTCAAATAAAGGTTTGACGATTGTGGCAGTAACAATATCTGGGCTCGATAAATACACTTTCCGAATATGAGTATAATGATTACAATTCCACACCTTCCTACATGTAAGGGGCAATATAAAAAGTAGCCCAGACAGCTTATTGAGATCACACTGTTAAACTATAGTGCACTTGATATATTTATATTGATTTTTTGTTAACATAGACTGTTCCATGTCTTCCATATGAATGCAACTCCCCACCACAACCTACCACCCACTTCCAACTCCACCCCCGTCTACAGCAGCAGCCACCACTGAGAACATTCCATACATCACGCTATATCCCCAACACTGCAGTTGATTGACACGCCAGGAGAAAAAAATCATGATGATGATGATCTAAAGTTCATTTTTTAATAGATTACCATCGTTATCCAAGTCGTTTCTAAGATCTCAATAATAGCTGTGTAGTGCTGTTATCTATATCAAGCAGGTGGTATTACTTGCCAGGGATTGGCCGTTCTTTAGCTTAATAACCTCCTCACTTTGTCGAGCTCCTTCAAGTAAGATACTTTAGAATTAAACCGCACGAATGTAGCTGACACGCAGTATACTTTGTCAAGGAGATGAGATATAAAATACTCTGAGCACACAAAGTGTTACATGCAATACGTTTTTTCACTCACGAAACAAATGCCCAATTTGTATAGACAGCTAGCCTTTCTCGCAGTGGTATCTTAACTTTTTATTTTCAAGGAAGTTACGCTTCAAAGACATGCTATATTGTGAGGAATAATCAAATATATGTAGATTGAATATCGTGTATTTCTTTCACTTTTGGAACTTTCTCAAAACATAAAATTAGAGTGAGTTGGAGAATCCACATTAAGCAATATTTAAGTTACATCACGCTGTGTCACGTTGACGGAAAGCATGAAGTGTTTTAAGTCTCAGCCGCTTACCATTTTGGTGAAACCAACGAGCATGGTTGTGGTGAGGCTCTGACAAAACAACAATCTTGATCTAGCGAATACTGGATTCGAGCCCACAATCATACGATTCTGACATCCCTGATTGACGCAACCCAACACTGCGAACTGCGCGCCTCAGGTGACCGGGACAACGGTGGCACACTTGAAAAACAACCGCTACAGTAAAAACAAAAATACAGTTTTAATCCTGTATATCGTGTTTGACAGATTGTTAAAAATTAAAATCAACATCGATCATTGCAAAGTGAAAACAAGGTACCTGTTCGTGCAAAGAATGATTATTATTTCAACAGAGAGTCGCTTCTATTTCCAATTCTTTCCTGGGAGTTTTTTTACATGGAGTAGAAAGCAAGCCCTCGGGTGGCCACTTTATAGAGGTACCTCAGCAGGAGAAACAGATGAAGCACAGTGACTGGAATCAGCTCCGAATCTCCAGGGATCCAGCAGAGCCATAAACCATCATTACATGGGTTCATTGCCATGATCTGTGAGATATTTGGTATCACAATGTAGCATTACAGAAATGAGACAGGTTGTTTTGTTTGTTTGTTGTTTAATGCCGCACTCAGCAATATTACAGCTGTATGACGGCGGTCTGTAAACAATCGAGTCTGGACCAGACAATACAGTGATTAATATCATGAACATCGATCCATGCAATTGGGATCGATGACATGCATCAACCAAGTCAGCGAGCCTGACCACCCGATCCCGTTAGATGCCTCTTAGGAGAAGCATAGTCGCCTTTTATGGAAAGCATGGGTTGCTGAAGGCCTATTCTACCCCGGATCTTGACGGGTCTCATACACATTCAACACGTTAGAATCAAATGTTGAGATGTGTCTGTTTGTGCCTAACGCGTGTTTGGTAGACACAGCACGGAACCTATGACGGCATATCATTTTAATGGGTCTAAACCTGAGTGTTCCCTTATTTATTTCCGTCAGTATTTGCGGGTATAAACGTCAACATGGAATCAAAAGATTTATAAAACTTCACAATTGAATCCAACCTCCGAATATACACCATCTCATTAAATACCCTTCAGGAACCCAACATTACTATTAAAAGTTATTAGATGACCTTTGTACCAAAAAAGAATCGATTCTTCAAACTGGAAACATATCCTTCGCGATAAGACTTCCACACTACAATGGATATCTCTTGCAGATATACAAAAGATATATGACTGCGGTGATTCCTATATAGAATATTACATCATATACTCACAACCACAAATGGTTTGTAAAAATAAATAAGGTACATAAACAACAATAGTTGTAGCCTCTGTGCCACTTGTTCAAATGTTGAAACATCTCGAACACATGATGAAAAATATTTATGACAAATTCAAATCTTTATCAATATCAGCTTACATCGAGTTGTGCTTGGTCATGTATGTTGAAACAACAATGCAGGACATAATGTTATTGTTCCTGTTCAGAGACTTGATCTTCAGAAGCAAGCTAAACAATACTTTGTTATAATTTCAGAATAAAGTAAAACAATGATGACTGTAAACAGGTAATGAGATCAAGGTAGAGTGAGTGAGTGAGTGAGTTTGGTTTTACGCCGCTTTTAGCAATATTCCAGCAATATCACGGCGACCGCCCCAGATCAAGGTAGATGAATTTCAGGCATATATTGGTTAGTTAAACAACAGGGGCGGCCGGGTAGCCTAGTGGTTAAACCGTAAGCCGAAGACCTGGGTTCGATTCCTGACATGGGTACAATGTGTTAAGCCCATTTCTGGTGTCCCCCGCCGTGATATTGCTGGAATATTGCTAAAAAAAGCGGCGTAAAACCATACTCACTCACTCACTAGTAATACAAAAAATATGCAGAAGGGTCCAGCCTGTGACACGACATTTGCATACATTGAGACTGATAAAATCTAACTCAGTTTACGGACCAAAGCTACAATGACAGTGCTCACTTCATGTTTATTGTTTCATAAAGTGCACTGTAATATAATTAATCAATATTCGTAAAAGTTTTATACAATTTTCAAAACTGTTGAGAATGAGCCAAGTACCTGCAGTAATGTCATGGTTAAAATACAAACTAAAATGTCCCTGGCTATCCCCCCTAAACAAGAAATTGACTAATCGTCATTGAATTGTTTAAACTTGATCTTTGAATTTTCTATGTATTACCCACGTGGTGAAGATACAGGTTGTTAGATACTTAACCCGTACGTCACACGTGTGTCGTACAAGGTTGACCTTGTTTTATTGGTTTTGATTGGATAACTGTGACCTCTGTCACTCCGAGACTACCATTTTCATTCATAAAGAAATCGCGAGATCTCATTCATTTTGCAACTTTGCAGAACTGAAGCAATCTCATGAGAGCGAGAGATATTTACAAACACTTTATTAAACCAAACAAGATTTGTCACACGCATCAAATTCGGTTTGCTTCTATAATTATATAATCGAGCATTTACAATGAACGACTACCAATCAATAGATCGAGGGTCCCCCAGAGCGTGACGCAACCGACCACTTTCAATTTCATTTAATGTAAAAGGATAAGCGTGGTGAATTAAAGTCAGTTTAAACTATCTGGTCAGATATCTAGACATTTGGGAAGATCAGGTTGTGCAAGCAGTGTCCCCTTCGAAACGTATTTTGTGGCACTGTTTCGGGAGTTGTTTGTTCACGACTGCACGACCAGGTCACTCAAAGTGAACTTTCCGATATAAATCATTCGAAAACTCAGTAGAAGTGTGCCTGATATATAATAATGTGGCTCAAAAATATCCCAAATGTGAACAATGACATTCCCTATCTCTAGCGTAAAACGCTGTGAGTAGATCACGGCTATTCCGGTGGTGACCTTGCCCTTCGTTCGAAGCTGTCACTAACAAGACTTGAGTTTGTTGATTTTTACGACTTCACTGGTACAGGTAACATGAATGTCTTTGGCGAACACTCAGATTCCCGCTTCCAAAATGGTACGGACATGATATTAATTCGGCTGATAGACCAAGGAATCCGAACCATTTTAAATGGACCCCGGCAGTGCGAGTGGCCGACTGTTGGTCCGATATTCAAAGCGCGGCGCTAATGTGACGTTTCAAAGTTTCTTATAGGTGTCCTGCGTACTAACAACATGGCGCTTGAATTACCATAAGTTGAAGAAATTCTTCCAAAAAGAGCTTGAGCGTCGGTGCTGTTATGTTTGTAAACACAACCTCAGCCGCACGTTGTTAATGCGTATGCATAGAAATGTCAACAATGTCCATATTTGGGCATATATCAATCTTTATGCACAACCAGACTTTGCAACCGGTTCCAGTTTAGTCTGTCAACGAACGAAAGTTGTTATGAATTCACACTTAAATATATATTTAACATGGGTAATAAATAAAATGCCACACTCATTTTCGTTAGATACCATAGAAAGTCCACTCGTTTCGTAAAAATGGTATCTAACGAGGATGAGTGTAATATTCTCTATGTTTTAATACTTAATTTAACCAATCTATATTTCGTTTCTCATAAGAACTGCCCGTATAGACTTGTTTGTCTCCATGAAGTTATACAAAGAAAAGGAGAGCGTTCATGACAAGCTCGACCTAAGAGAATATTAAACTCTTGGTCCTCTTGCTACTCCAGCAATGGGGTCGGTTGAACCTCGACTTGTATATCATGTGCACCAACACACATCATTATCATTAACGGTACTACCCATGACCCATGTGTTATTGTCACGTTGGGTAAAAGTCTTTAATGTTTAAGTTTTCGAACATTAAACTACGCCTGACATTCATACCACGACTGGATGATGCATGGATGGATGTGGAATATCTATCATCAAGTTGCAGTGACGTAATCGGAATTAAAATCCAGAATTGTGCAACCCCGCTTCGCACATTTTGAACTTAAGGGTGTCAGTTGTTGATGTGAGTGTATAGGAGACCAAAATAACAGCATTGTTCCACAAGTGTTCTGAAGGGACTTAGGTGTCATTTCTTAGTTTCTAGATTTCGCCGGGAGATATTGGATCAGCTCGATTAAGTAACTTTCCTTCCACTTCATTACTTCAGGGACTTTGTTTCGCGGAGTTTTGCAAATTTGAGTGAATCCTTTAACATTTCTTCAGCTTGTTTTAGAGCTATAACAATGCTTGATCGAAATCCTATGATGGAATTCGGTTCACGTTTGGACCCATCAACTTTTCTCAAACCTATCACGAATTTGCACGAAATGTTATTTAGTTTATTTGGGGGTATTTCTTGAATTAATCATATATTTCACATTGTTTTCACATTGTTTTTCATTCTCATTTTTATTTTCATTTTCTAGCCTAAAACTGTCAACGTCTGGATCATCTACGTGGCCGAATCTTTTATGTTGTTCAACGTTGTCGAAAACGTCATCTGCCCCTCACTCATCCCGTACACACTGAGGCAAGTTCTGTCAAGGCAGACAGGACCGATGGTACCGTCCCCGGCCCAATCCTTAATTTGTATCGCGGTACTTGTCAGGTGCTCTTGGGGGCACGGGTGACCCAGTCGTCTGAGGCGCCGCGATTCGTTGTGCAGAGTTGCGTCCCTTGGGCACACCAGAAACATATAATTGTGGGTTCGAATCCCGATTCGCCCCGATTATGTTTCTAGGTTTGTCAGCACAATACCCGTGCTCGTGGGTTTCACCGAAGTGGTAAACGCTTGACACCTGTATCACTTGGGGCTTTCGTCCCACATTTAGCTGACATGCCGTGACTGGAATACTGTTAAAAGCGGCGTTAAACCCAATTCACTCACTCACTCAGATGCTCTTTTACAACGTAAACCTTAAATGTATTGAAAACTTGTAAAACTGTAAAACAATGTCTCTTACTTTCACCAAATCGTTGGCATAATTGTCCTAGAGGCCAGCATTATATATATGAGCAACTAGATTTCTATCAAGTATCTACAATGAACGTTTTTTTAAATATTTATGCAAATCATCAAGCCGAGTTTTTTACAGACAAATGTCATTTCCAAGGGCGTTTAATACCCTCTATTCAAGGGGAAATGTTCTCTACCTATGTGCCGGGGGTAATATTAGTTTTTCGAAGGTGTCAACGTGAATGTTGACGGGGAATTAGCTCTTGGGGGAATAAAGGACAAAATCGACATCACTGTCCCGGAACGCTTTATGCACAACATGTAAACAATAAACAACAATTGCACAATGAGCGGAATACCTGCTCTGACAACACAAACACAGCATTGAGCGGACCTTCCAGCTCAGGCGTACAAGAGGTGAGCGGAGCTCCAGCTCACCTCAAGGCGTTTCCTACGAGCGGCACATCCTGCTCGAGGTCATCCCTATGCCAGCACTTGGAATACCAAGCCTGACAAACACCGTAGTAACTGTGTAATGGTAGCACATGTATAGTAATGAACAGCAATGGACAGACAAAGAGACAACGATGTTGCTTTGGACATTGGACATGTGGGCGTGATTAACCAACACAGTTCATGTGATGATCAATTAGGGCAATAAATGCCATACTATAAAAAGCAGTAGTTAAAGGGAAGTGATATGGTAGTCCAGGCTGACTGACAGTCAAAATACAATGAAATGTTGGTGAGGATTAACAACGGAGATTAGTGTCTTATAAATAATGACAATTAAGTTACGAAGACATATACATGTCATGGCTACACGGTAATTAGCCTTTGCAATCAAATCTACTTCAGACAATGGTAGTCGTAAATCAGTCGCTATGACAACGTCCCTCCGTTCCGTGAAGCTTGGACCCCAAGCTTACATGAGTCCAAATTGATATGTGTGACACGTTTACACCAACGAAAACAACAGTGCAAAATGTTAACATAATCAGTTAGATGAGTTCAGGATATTGTTGAAATACGTGTGCACATATACCTATCCAATGACGGTATGAAAGTTATCATCTAGCCAGTTTGATTTAGTGCCAGTTTGAAAACTAACCAAGTATTGAAAACACAACGATATAACAAATATAACATTTGTTACATCAACCAAGTATTCTTTGTAATGTGCAATTTCACTACGAGGTAATACAACTTTGCACAGATTCAATAAATATATCACCAAAGGTTCTTTGAATTCAGGAGTCTGGCTAGGAGGTGCGACTCAGTCCCAAATAATGATAATGAGTAATGTCATAAAAAGTACGAATTAAACATCTCAGCAACTATTTCGCATAAAGAAATTTGAAACCAGGAGTCTAACTTATCGCGCGACTCAAGCGGTACTTGTGGGTACGTTTGCCCTTTTAAGTACAATGGGTGCTTTTCCCGTGTCTTTAACGGAGCTTGCCCATTTTATGGGTGCTATGCCCAAGGAAAATAATAATCCTTAATTCCGACATCAAAATTCTGAAATGCTGAATACTGCTGTGCTGTTAATTACTTAATACTGACATACAATATACATGTGTGTGGGTGGATAACCCAAGAAAATCCCTAATCCGAATTCAAAGTCCAAGACAATACATTCAATTTTGTACCAAACTGTGCATATTAAAAACTTGTAACGAATGACAAATTTGGTCGTTTAGATTTTTAAAATTACGAGTCTAACTTTCAGGTGTGACTCGATAACCCTACAGCTTAGGTTTGTGTGGGCCCTAGCTGTATCTATATGTCTGGCGTGGCCTAGAGACATTTCAAAGATTCCCTAAACAATAACTTCAAAGATCTAGCTTGACTAAACATGGAATTGGAGTATATTGCACATATAAAAATTAATTTTGGAAAGACACATTTTGGCATTAATATACTGGCTTTGATTAAACATACCTGGTTGCACTTATCAACAGTCACACAATATATATCCTGGATTGAGTCCATGTAAGTAAACACAAATCAGTAAGTCCCAATGAGATATCTTGTACACAGTGTCCATCTTGTAGGTGCCCGTGAGGCGGTTTCTGTATGATCTGCATCATGATGGCTGTGGTCAGGATCTCTGTGGGATAGGCGTTTATACTTCCTTGGTCCTGTGTATGAACGAAATCTTGAGAGATTCGGAGAGATTCCTGTTGTTTTCTTCAATCTTGTTTCTTCATGGCTTGCGTTGATGATTATTCTTCAGGGTGGTAGGCATACAGAGAGGTTACTAGATCGGGAGTTACTCCAGCCGGATTCTAACACCAGTTGTCAACGCGCATGTAGTTGACGGGGAATTAGCTCTTGGGGGAAAGGACAAAATCGACATCACTGTCCCGGAACGATTTATGTACAACATGTAAACAATAAACAACAATTGCACAATGAGCGGAATACCTGCTCTGACAACACAAACACAGCAATGAGCGGACCTTCCAGCTCAGGCGTACAAGAGGTGAGCGGAGCTCCAGCTCACCTCAAGGCGTTTCCTACGAGCGGCACATCCTGCTCGAGGTCGTCCCTATGCCAGCACTCGGAATACCAAGCCTGACTAACACCGTAGTAACTGTGAAATGGTAGCACATACACATGTATATAGTAATGAACAGCAATGGACAGACAAAGAGACAACGATGTTGCTTTGGACATTGGACATGTGGGCGTGATTAACCAACACAGTTCATGTGATGATCAATTAGGGCAATAAATGCCATACTATAAAAAGCAGTAGTTAAAGGGAAGTGATATGGTAGTCCAGGCTGACTGACAGTCAAAATACAATGAAATGTTGGTGAGGATTAACAACGGGCATAAGTGTCTTATAAATAATGACAATTAAGTTACAAAGACATATACATGTCATGGCTACAGGGTAATTAGCCTTTGCAATCAAATGTACTTCAGACAAAGGTATGGACGCATCATCTCGTTTGACTTAGCCATACGGAAATGCAGTATCTTATAAAATTTTGATATAATCTTTGACACTTATATTTTTCAACGTGTATTATACGGTGCAGCTGTTTTGAGTAGAAACAAAGACCCAGAGGAGAGAATATGTTTCAAATGATATTTGGAGGGACGTATCCATTTATGTTTGGACCACGAAGCAGCGAGTATTACATTTGAAGTTACAAAGTAGTAGTATTAACGGCATCACATTCTAACAAAAGATGGGCAATAGTGAAGCCTAGTGGTTAAAGCGTTCGCTCGTCACGCCGAAGACCCGGATTCGATTCCCGACATGGCTACAATGTGTGAAGCTATTTCTGGTGTCCTCGGCCTCGATATCGATAGGATATTGCCAAAAGCGGCGTAAAACTATACTCACTTTCTCACTCTAACGAAAAAGGAGCATAAATTGATAGGTTGCTTCTGTTTCACACAGGTGTGTCGTGTCCATTGATTGCACATAACTGTAGAGGTGTAACTGTTTTATCACAATATTTTCTCTGAGATCTAGAAACACTGACATGCAGACCTGATGCGATGTGTTCATTAATTCACCGTTCGTGCATTCGCGTCCAGTCGACGTTTTCTACTTGAACCAGGAAAATACATTCTTGACTTGCTTCATCGTAAAAACTGGCCAGGTAGTGCACGCGTTTATGTTATAATTTTAAAATACAAAGATACCTTTCAGAACAGTAGTTTATAGCGCTGAACGTAATTATCAGCTACTCGGCGATATATTCTTTAATGTGTCCGTATTACTATTGATGTATTGATGATACCAAATCCCTATATATGTTTTGTCTGTACAAAACTGCCTGCAAAGCGGGCCTTCAAAGTCACCAATATAGATGCAGCGGTACTTCATAGCAATTAGTATGAACTATGAGCCACCAAACCTACAGTAATATGCATCTTTTCCTGTCCTGTTTCCTGTGTCACGGAAATTAATGGCCCTTTCATTCCTATCCATGCTGATGTTGGCCGAGTGCACCAGGCCTCCTTGTCGATAAAAATAATAAACAGGGATTACGACAGATTCTTGCATTCTATGAACGTCAGAGTTCTCTAAAGTTTTCTTTCCATAATAATTCCGTTACAAATGGCAGGTTAGTAAGGCATTACTATAGTCATTAAACGTAGGGAAATGGATGTGGCGACCATGTCATACCCTGATGCAAACTGCGAATGTAGGGAATAGTACCTCCATGGAAGTAGCCTTGCTTCGGGGTAAGAACTTATTTTATTACTTGCCCGTGAAGAGATCACCCGTTTAATAAACATACAGCTGTATTACACATTGTGTAATACCAAAACGCGTGCTTATGTACTCTCGGAACACGTTTCACGAAAAAATATTGAAAGTATGTGAGTTGCGATAGTCTTAGATCTACGATAATTTTGTCTATTCTAAAGGTCACGTATTAAATTCATACGTTTGAACTTTTGACGTGTTTGAAGTATTATTCTGTTAAACTCAATTGGACTATGCCGTGGATCGTGTAGGTGTCATCCTATTCATACTCAACAGTATAATTCAAAAAACGTTATAAATGGAAAATAATAAATAAAATACTAAACTCGCTCCCGTGTAAAACCAATTTTATGAAACTCGTGAACAACTATTTACCCGTTTCTTAAAATTGGTATTACACGGGAGCTCTTTTAGTGTATTTTATATGTATCAAACAGTTCCCTAATTATCTAACAGCGCCAGGCGACTTCACATAGAAGATATATGTAGTATTGATTGGATTATATATTTGGCCAATATCGCTGTGATTGGTTTGATATGTAGAACTGTTTAGATTTAAATATGCCTGTTATATTAGCTATTGTGTTATTGTGTTCCATTATCTAACAGTGTGCTACTTACATGATTTCATTCATCGACATTCACAAAGTTTATATTATACTGTTTTGATCTTTGACGTCATACCTTCGTTTGATATTTTCGAGGCTTTTCATGCATGCCTGATATTTCAGTAACCAATGTTTATGTGTGTTCCATTATCGAAGATATCATAAACATAACCTAAACGACATCCACATAAAAAGAGCATGCTCGATTGCACCTCAAAAGATGCGAAATGTCGACGGCTGGCACTGCTGAAATATTGCTCGACTGAAAGGGAAGCTGACTACTGGAAAGTCATCTCTCTTGTCAAACAATATTGTGGAGAGTTCTATTGTCACTCTTAATCTTTATGCAGGAAACAGATGATGAGGTCTCACTGGTCTCTTTTAGTTCTGTCACAGGCGGGTAAATCAATAGCTTTTAGGCTCTATGTTCATCATTGGCGTCATACAATTTCATTTTAATACTTTTTACGCCCTTTATTTTAGTAACAAACTTTAATGTGTCCCATTATCTAACATATAATGTACATAACTTTAGCCATTATCATTAACTAAATTTATATTATACATAAACAACTAAATGCAGTGATTATGGGTAAATAATTAACGTATTAATGACAGTGAAATAAATCTTTCCTTAGTGATAAAAATTCACAGCTTAAACCTCTTTGCGGTTCCGACTATATCATAATTATTTGTTAATGAATTGCTATCAACATTTATAGTGATGATACCACTAAATCAGCAACAGTAACTGTCACAAATACATGCGAAGACAAGTCAATTGTAAACCTGAAAAAAACATGGGCTACAAGTAGAATTAAGAAATTGCATTGAAAATAATAATGCGACACATTTGCAAATGTTATCCATATAGAAAGAGCATGCTCGAATGTACCACCCCGACGGCTTGTGCTCCTTGAATATTGTTCGAAATAAAGGGAAAGCTGACTACTGGAAAGTTGAAGTCATTGGTCTTGACATACAGTCTTGTAGGGAGTTAATTTGGTCACTCCGAATGAATTTATATCTAAATATGGAACTGATGAGGGGGATGGTCTCACTGGTGTCTTATTTCTGGCTCAGGGGGGTAAATCAATGGCTTTCATATGCTGTTTTCTTCTGTGACGTCATAAAATTGTTTAAGTTTTTCGAAGGTTCTTTAGGAAGGAAGACGTTCCTCGATTTAGCAGTAAGACTTAATCATGGGCTGCACTTACGCGACGTATTCCTGGGAAATATTTCAACAAGCTTTCTCAGCGTCGGTTTTCTATTCACTTGGTTAATTTGATTCTATTTTGTATGTAACTGATATGCATTAGGCTTTCCCGGTGTTGTTATTTTAAACTAATTGTATTTTTCTTCTTCAATACGGGTAAGAGGAGTTGATGTATGTAGAGTAGAGATGACGTCGGCAGATAAATGGCATTCTTGTCGTGGGTACTTTTGCATCAGTCGTGATGTCTTGCGTCAATGAAATTTCGACAACTGGTATCACATTTACAAAATCTTTAAACGTATCTGTAACAGTATCCCTTCCTACCTGCAGTACAGTGCGGTATGTCTATAAACTGTACAACGTGACACACTGTAATACAGCAAGGGGGCCGCCTCCGTGATCTAGTGGTAGAGCGTCCGCCCGTAAAGCAGAAGGTCCGGGGTTCGATCCCCGGTCGTGTCATACCAAAAGACTTTAAAAGATGGTACTTGTTGTTACCATGTCTGGTGCTCGGCATTAAGGGGATAAACAAGGACTGGTCGTCTCGGAGTCAGTATGCCGTGTCTGAGTGTGGCATTCATGTTAAACTGTGGCATGGTATCTCATTGAATCAGGATCAGTCCAGACTAGTACAAGCAGCCACACAAACACACACTTGGACGCGACGTTAATCTCCATTTCTCCCTACCTAATACAGCAAGTTGGCTCTGTTTTAGGTTTTATTTGTTGTATTTATTTCACCTTTTTACGATAACTGCAATTTTTTGTGGATGAATGAACGATTTAAACATTTAACGCCTTGGATATACGTTGTATACTGATAATGTCACCTGAATGTCTTTGGATATTAAATATATCAACACGAGGTGATACACGTTTAAAGCTCCGAGGTTTGCCGAGACTTGAAATTTATCATCCAAATCATTCTTCCAAGATTTTCAATTTGTAAACAGTAATAACCAGGCCATGTCTAAACGTTTTAAACAACATGTAAGAAAGAGTAGTATGAACTCTTTGAAATCTTCGCAGAAAGAGCATGCTCGATTGTACGTCAAAAGTTGTGACATGTGGACATCCTAGGGCTGAAGCTGCTGGAATATTGCTCGACATGAAAGGAAACTTGTCGATTGGAAAGTTGAAGTCCCCCCTCTTGTAAAACAGCCTTGTAAACTGTTTTGTCACTCTAAATCGTAATGCATAGATCTAAATATGGAACAGATGGGGGGGTCTCAGTTGTCTCCTTTGTTGCTGGTTCAGGTGGATAAGTCAGTGGAAAACCATTTGATGGTTATTGAACGATATCAGATAATTGATATACCTGAAGCTGAACATAAACTTCTTAGCTAAAGTACCTTGCTTTGACTTTGCCGACCAGACATTTCGATTCATATGCATTAAGAAACAGGTCAGCATGAAGGGGAGCACTATTGGTGCCTATGGAGATCCCTCCTTTTACCTATACGCCTTATCCCAAAATTTAACATAGATGTTTTCAGTGGGAAAGTCAAACATTTCACATATTGTTTTCTCAGTAAAGTTCAGATGGTATTTGCTTTCATTTTTGGCAAATTGTCCTGAACCCCTAAACATAGATATGTAAGTATGTATACTCTGCACAAGAAGAAACGCAAAGGTGATTTTTAGATGTGTATGTTATCATTATCAGTATATGTTAATTATCGTAAAAATAATCAACAGATGGTAATTGTTCAAAATTGGCACACATCATTGTCATTGAACCAGGTTCCATATGGCACACATGGAACAGTAGATTTTCCAGGGGAAATTCGTCTTTTCTCATAATCTAGTATGGCCAATATTAGAGTACAAAACTGACTGGCATCGTTGCTCGATCGATGCTTACGATATTATTAACTGGATTGTCTGGTCAAGACTCGATTATTTACAGACCGCCGTCATATAGCTGGAATATTGCTGAGTGCGTCGTTTAACAACAAACAAACAAACCCGAATTGTGGTCGCAGTCGTTGATCCAGTGCATCCCATAAATTTTCGATTGCATTGAAATCTGGAGACCTGGAGGGACATGGCAGGACCTGGATATTGTGGTTCCTTTAAAAAGGCTGTTGTCAGTACTAGTCTTGGCCTGAGAGGTCGGGTATTGTTGGATGATGACGTTTGCTTTGTTGCAAAATGGGAAGGACGTGTGGCCGAATAATCTTATCCGTGTAATGATGTGCCGTTATATTTCCAAGTACTTGCACCACGTCTGTTCTACCAGTGTAGGAGATGGCTGCTCACATCATAACCCTACTACCACCAAATCTGTCCACTTCCTCTATGCAGTTTCGTGCATAACGTTCCACTCAACGCCTGTAAACACGACGTCTACCATCCGCACGGCGAGGCATACAACGTTACTCATCACTAAACATGTCTCCCTTGCACTTGTAGCTATAGTCTGTGACCTTGACACCATTGACGTCGCAGCCGACGATGTAGGTCAGTCATGATGACACCTCTAACTGGCCGTCTAGCGCGAATACCTTCAGCGTGTGAACGGTTCCTCACTTCCTGTGATTGCCGTAGTTGTAGAGGTGGCCGTGAGGGTTCTTTCACTTCGGTGAGAAGCGTGTGAATCTGCTCTGTGCTCTAGTATTGATACGTAGTCGAACGGATCTTGGAATGTCGCGTGTTGTCCTGTGTGTCTGATAACGGTTCCCGGTTTTGTAGTGGTGCTTGGTGCTACGTGGAAATACCTGGCCACAACTGACGATTATTCTCCTGTTTGCAGTCGGCCGATGGCGTTGTTGCGTTTGGCTTCCGTCAGTCGTGGAATGTCATGACATGCAAATGAAAACCCCACGGTTTTTAAAGCCCAACAAGTGATGTCATGTCATGTCATGTCATGTCATGTCATGTTGGTGTGTTTAGGTGCCAGACTCTCGCGTGGCTGTGTCTTTGCGATTTGTTTCATCTTTTCGTCAAATTTCAACCATTTTTCCACACAAATCAATCCCAATCCATGCAAAAATTACCAATTCATTTTTGGTATTAATTTTGTTTGTATTTCGGCAACACTCTGTCAGATATTTACGATTTTACTACTTTTGCGTTTCTTATTTTTTTCTCAACAGAGTATATATGGTCACCACGTTTTGTAACAAATGTCCCATTGATCAAAGAATGGTGTTTGTTTGGAGGGATTCCTTTCACATCAGGCTTACATGCTGTTATATAACTGAAAATACTGTTCAGATCAGCGTTCAGCCGTAACTCATTGAAAAACATAACGATGGATATTCCCACTTGATCAAGCCGTTTTCATTTCCAGGCGGGCGGTCGGGTAGCCTAGTGGTTAAAGCGTTCGCTCCTCACGGGTTCGATTTCCGACGTGGGTACAATGTGTGAAGCCCATTTCCGGTGTCCCCCGCCGTGATATTGCTGGAATATTGCTAAAAGCGGCGTAAATCCAAACTCATTTATACATGAAGTGCAAATCGGTAAGGGAGGTTTCATACATTTAGAAAAATCTCCTTTGACATGAAATGTTCCACAATAGAGAATATGTACATTCTTCTGGGTAATTAAGATCATGGGGAAGTAGGAACTGCATATGTATATAGACTGTATAAGACTATTCTGGGTGTTCTCAACGTCTTCAACCCCTATATGGGGCGGTCGGGCAGCCTAGTTGTTAAAGCGTTCGCTCGTCACGCCGAAGACCCAGGTTCAATTCCCGACATGGGTACAATGTGTGAAGCCCATTTCCGGTGTCCCCCGCCGTGATATTGCTGGAATAATCCTAAAAGCGGCGTAAAACCATACTCACTCACTCACTTCACCCCTATGTAAAAAAAAGAGTGAAAACTGAATGAAACAATAAACCCGCGAGCTGATCACACCATTAGCAAAATATCTAAAGACCAAATGATCAATAGGTTATGTTTATCTATGTCAGATTGATTTATATTAAACAGTTCCATTTTGAAAATCATTCAGCTGATTAGATATTGGTACGATGTGATCTCCTAATTGTATCAAATGTAAACCCGGAAGTCAGTTGGCACAGAACTAATGTGTGAAATCATAACATGACATCACAACATCAATGCGCACCTCATGGTTTAGTCTCTCTGCAGTGTTTTATTGCACGATTAACAACCATCACGAGTCGTTTATTTATTAAATAATATAGACAGTCAAACAGAAACAAACTGATGTTAATAAGAAAGTATAACTACCAGAGTGCACGATGAGCCCCAATATATGCCATTGATGCAGACTCTATAGGACACAGTATCCTTGTTTGTAACGCTACGAAGAAATGTAAAATCAGTTATGATAGATTATGTTACGTCATAAATGTGACAATTGTTAAGAGGAGGTTTGTACCTTAAGAGAAGGCTTGTATGGTAATCGTAATGCCTCCTCATTGTCTGCCAGTCAAGCCTGTATTAGTTCAGTGAAGTAATTCTTAGCGGTTTCACAAGAACTGTTATTATTAGAGTGTGGCCCTCGCCCCACTCCACTCCCTACTCTCCGGCCCCGTCTACAGCCACATCCAGCACTCCAACATTCCACACATCGCACTACATCCCCTACACTGCGGTCGACTGACGTGACAGGTGAAAAAAATCATGATGATGGTCTGAACTTCAGGTTTGAGAAGATTACTCTCGTTGTCCAATGCATTTCTAAGATCTCAATGTAGCTATTTGCTGCTATTATATATGTCACGCAACCGATATTACTCTCCAGAGATCGGACTTTCTATTGCTTACTACCCTCCTCACTTCTTCGGAGTGACAAAGCAAGAGACTTGAGTGTCAAACCGTACGAATGTAACTGACTAGAAGTGTAGTTTTTTTCAGACATGGGAAAGTTGAACACACGAAGGCTCTGCAAAAGTTAAACTCTTAAATGCAAGACATTTTTCACTCGAGAAAATTTGTAATGTCAGCCCAATTGACAGTTGACAGCAAAACTTTCTCACGGTAGCATATTTTACTTGATTTTGATTTCCAGAAGATAACACTTTAACATTCAATTTATTGTGAGGAATAATCAAATGAATGTAGATCTAATGTCCCGTGTTCCTTTCACGTTTTAGCGTGATCTCAATAACTAGAGCGAGGGAGTGATTCAGATGGGTTTAACGCCATTCTGAACTGTATTTAATGTACTTCATGGCTTGTCAGCTTCATGTTGCAAGGAAAGACCAGATAGAATGACAACAATGATAGACCCGGCCCAGTAGACAGATGCGGCAATAACTGGTCACGATCCAGCAGACGGAATGATATAAAGTGATTTGGGGTGTTATGAAGTCAAAAGGTAATAAAAGCGACAAAACACATTACATAATGATATGAAATCTCTACTAAAGGCAGAGTCCATTATACGATTCCGACTATATAATGTGTTTGTGAATCACGATCAAATAGTGATGAAATAGTTGTTCCCTAAAACGTGAGAGTATCCTGCCCCACACATGCAAAGGCAAGTGAACTCTTCACCTGAAAGAACACTGAAACATATGGCAATAGTTAAAATAATAAGGATTACATCAGACACCATTTTTGTCACTGATGAGTCAAATTTGGAAATATATTCCACATGTCAATCATAAATTTTTCAAATTTTGCTGAGGCCGTGAATGTTGCGACCCTGATCAAACAACATATATGATTGAGCATCAGTCGTAAGAGCTCTTTGAAATGTCGTAACCTTGATCCAACAACATTTAAGAAAGAGTTGTATAAACTCTTTGAAATCTTCGTCTTCCGATTGTACCTCAAAAGCTGTGAAATGTCGACACCAACGGCTGGAGCTTCTGAAATATAGTTGGACATGAAAGGAAACTTGACATTGGAAAATGAAGGCATCGCCCTTGTCGTGTAGTCTTGTGGATAGTTTTTTGTGTCTCTCTTTATGCACAGATCTAAACATGAAACAGATAAGGCGATTTCACTGGTAGAGCATCTGACATATTGTCTTCAGATTACCTTTGAATCGCCACGGTTAGTTACAAATGCCCCACTGATCAAGGAATGAAGGTTTTCCTGACTTTGTTATGTGCGATAGTGATGTACAGAAGTTAAAAGATCAAATGCTTAAAAGGAATACAATATTCTAATAAAAATACATGTATGTAAATATTGTTATCTAATGATTAGAATATACAAACATACAAGTACAATAGCAAGAACAATCATGCAATTATCATCTACTTTTATTTTGTCCTTACTGTAATTGGAGACCCAAAAATTATTCCTGAGATAACATACAAATATATACAAGAAATATGTTCTGCTAACTCTCACCCTCAAAAAGCATTGGCCACGAAACAGGCTTTAGATGTATGAATATACAGTCAGGTGTTTTTAATGACAATTATCATATGAGTATTAACAATGCTGCAGTTGAATGGATGTACTACGTCCCTTCGTTCATAAAAACAATAACTGTTGAATATAATGGATGGATAGGATTGGATTGACTGGATTCTTTATAATGTCTTATATCACTGTGTAGGGTTATTAAGTCTTAATGAATAGTTACACTACTGCCTAAAAGTTCGTTCCCCTAGCACACGTTGAGAACGCGTGTTGACCCTGTGTTTAGTGAAGTACGGCTTAGCTGCTTCACAGGAACTGATATTCTCAAAGTGTGACCCTCGCCCCACTCCACTCCCTCCTCCCCTGTCTCGTCTACAGCAGCAACCAGCACTGAAAACACTCCATACATCCCACAACATCCCCTTCTCTGCGGGTCTGACACGCCAAGAGAAGACAATCATGCTGATGATCTGAACTTCATTTTGCATGAAGATTACTATTGTCGCCAAAGTTGTTTTTAAAATCTCAATATAGTTCGTCAGGGTCATTATCTATTTCACGCAGGTGGTATAACTCACCAGAACTTTGTCGTTCTTTAGTTTAATAAACTCTTCATTTGTTCGAGCTGCTTAAAGCAAGAGACTTGAGTGTTAAACCGCACGCATGTAGCTGACCAGCTGTGTAGTTTTTTCAGGGAGATGAGACATAAAAAATCTGAACACACAAAGGCTCTGCATACATGGAACTGTCACATGTGAGACGTTTTAAAATGAATTCTGAAGTCAGCCCAATGTCTATCAATTTTCAGTTAGCTATTCTGACAATAGTATATTTTCTTGTTTTATATTAGGTAACATTTTGCGATCTGATACATCATAATGAATACTCAAATGAATGTAGATTCCCCCTAAAACCGCAGAAAACTTTTCAAAACAACGCTTCGCAACAACTGCAAACACCAATACAACTTCTATCCTGTAGGTCGCGTCATAAAATTGTTTGCCTTTGAAATAAAAAAAAACTGTTTATCTTTTCAAAGAAACCAGAACAAGGTAGCTGTACAAGAGAAGACAGTTGTTTATATTTCACGGTGATGTATTTGTGCAATCTGTTTATTTCCAATGTGAGGCCATCCAAAGTTCCTCTGGTGGCCATTGATGGATGTCCTGCAACAGAAGACTACCAAAACGAGGAGATAGACGGTGGCCGATTTCTGCGATTGGACGACACAAAACAATGCATTCATTTGTCCACAGTGTCGAATAAAAACAAATAGCAGACTACAAAAATATACTTGAAGATTCTTTATGAAGTAATGTTGTTCTCGCCTTGCAGTTTATAAAAAACGTTTATCGATCAAACTAATTAGGTGTTTTTTGCATTCGTAATGAAGGACGCTTTCCAAAGGCACCTGTAACCGGATATGGTACAGACTTGTACACTATATTTTACCTCCCCAAACAGGGTGAAAGAAAGATTGCTCCGCAAATCAACAGTGGAACCCGAAATTACTCACAGCAAAAGACACTCGATGCTTCAGCAGAATCAACCATTATTACATGGATCCGTTGCCATGTTTGTGATCAAAAATGATTGTTGTTAATGTTTGTTGTTAAACGCCGAACTCAGCAATGTTCCAACAATATGCCGCGTCTGTAAATAATCGAGTCTGGACCAGACGATGCAGTGACTGAAATCATGAGCATCGACCCACGCAATTGGCGAGCCTGACCACCTGATCCCGTTAGTCACTCGATGGCTGGAGTGATCTCTGGTCCCCGCGGCTTCAGCAGAATCAACCATCATTACATTGATCTGTTGCCATGTTTGTGATCAAAAGTGATTGTTGTTCATGAGCATCGACCCACGCAATTAGCGAGCCTGACCACCTGATCCCGTTAGTCGCCAAAGTGGAAATTTGGCTTTGCTAGACATATTAACGTTCTTCCAATATATCACGGCATGTATTACACGTGCAGAAACTATATTCTGACATGTTCTTACATTCGTCAGTTTAACGTGTTCATTTGTTGGAGCAAGACAGTTTGTTTTAGTTCTCGAGGTCTTTAAACATTAAACTAATATTCTTGATTACAGTCAAGTCTCGTTAATCCGACATCGTTGGTTGCACATGATTGTGTTGGATTAACGAAATTAATTGATTTGTGATCGAAAATCGGACGTCTTCACGATAGATAATAACCGTGTGTACCTTGTAATAATCATTAAAATCGAAATATTAATATTGTTATGTTGTTTATTCATTCATTCCTTTATTTATAATTAATGACAGTGCAAAAATAATAATTATTTTCCCATTTATACATAATAGAGACATTACTCACTGAATTTATCACATCAACGACACACGTTTCCTCGTGTAAGTGCTACTGTCTTAACAACTTGCTTCATCTACTTAAAATAGTCTTTCAGTGTTTTATGTTTCTAACATTTTGAAGGCACATTTCTGAAAGTCCCCTGCTCGCTTGACGTCTAGGGCTTGTGGTTGCGAGGTGTAATTTCATTTGCTGTTTCTTATAATAAATCTTGAAATTCTTTATGATCCCGGCATCTAGTGGCTGAATGTGCGATGTGGTGTTTGGTGGCAAAAAGTGACATTTCACATTAGTTATGTCGACAGTAGCATTGGATGGGGCCTTGTCCAACAGCAATACCACGTGGCATTGCTCCAATCGCATTTGCCTTACTTACTTACTTACTTACTTTGGAGATTTAACGTGCGCTTTCCGACTGATGCGTATTTCGCACACGGGCCCGGCCAGGCCATTTAATGTGTTTCCGAGAGGGGCGAGGGTGGTCTGTGCAACCCAAGAGGGGGCTTTAGGGGTTGCTTATATATAATTTGGGAATTTTGAGATTTGGAATAGATGCCGATGGGGTTGGGGAGGAGAACTAAGGGAGCTGGGTATGGTTTGTTTATGTGATTTTGATTTGGTAGGTTATTATGGTTTTAGATGCGTTTTATTAGTTCCGTTTTTATTAAGAATACGCCTTAGGCCTTGAAGTTTTCTAGTTTATTTTGTGGGTTTAGTATTGCTTCTAGAGTGAGAGCCTTGTTTAGATTGAGGGTGGTTTGTAATGCGGTTCGATGTGTTAGGTAGTGTGTGCAGTGGATGAGTGCGTGTTCTGGGGTTTCTGGTTGTTTGCAGTGTGGGCAGTTACCTGTAGTGTGTTTTTTAAGTTTTTTTAGGTGGTTATTTAGGTTGGTGTGTCCTGTTTGGAGTTTAGTGATTACTCTGTCGATTTTTTTTGATGGATGGAGAATTTTTGGTTTGGTTAGTGGTTTGCTGAGCACTCTTTTGATTTGGCTATTTGAGTTTAAATATAGGTTATGCCATTTTTTTGTGATTTTTTTTTTGTTTACACTTTTAATTTCTGATTTTGAAATAGGTAAGTTTAAGCTTATTTCTGGGATTTTGAGTGATAGTTTAGCTGCTTTATCGGCGTTTTCATTACCGTATATTCCTACGTGGGCGGGTATCCACAAGAAGGTTATTTGTTTGCCTGCTTTTGTTAGGTCGTTGGAGCTTTTAAGTATTTGATTTATTAATTTAGGTCGGTTTTTGGTATTTTTGTTTTGGAGGGCTTGTAGTCCACTTAGGGAGTCAGTAAGTATTAGGATTTTTTGGTTGTTTTTGGATTCTTGATTGTGGAGGGCTGAGGCCATGCCCATTAGTTCGGCCGTGAATATTGATTGGTTATTTGGGAGTCGGAAGGATTGTGTGGTTTTAGTTGGTTGTGTGGTATGGACTCCGAAACCCGTGTGTTTGGAGGTCGGATCTGAGGATCCGTCCGTGTAAATGTGACACCAATTTGGCCAATTTTTGTGTATGTATGCTAGTGTGGTAGTTTTAGCTATGTTTGGGTCGGTTTGTTTATTTATTTGGCTAGCTAGTGTTGTGTCTATTTTGGGTATTTTAAGTTTAGGGGTGAAGATATTTGATTGTTTGCAGTTTTGTTTAAGATTTTTAATTTGGTGTTCATTTAGGTAGTTTGTTATTCTTTGGGATATTGGGGTAAGTAAGGGGTGTTTACGAGCTAGAGCTTGGTTTTTAGGGCTGATGTTTTGGTTTATTAAGTTTTGGATGAGAGGGTTTGATTGGGACGCGGCCCAGAAATTTAAGCTTAGCTGTTCCCTGCGTAGACTTAGTGGCATTTCTCCTGTTAAGGCCTGAAGTGAGGTGTAGGAGGTGCCATGTTGGGTGCGTGTAATGAGTTTGAGAGCCTGATATTGTATTGAGTCAAGTTTTTTAGATAGAGAGTTGTTTAGGGTGTTGTATATGGCGCAGCCGTAGTCTAGTTTTGATCTAATTAGGGATATGTAGAGAGAGAGGAGAGTATCTTTGGAGGCTCCCCAGTTAGAGCCAGTTAGGCATCTTAGGGTGTTTAGGTCTTTACTGCATTTAGTTGTTAGGTTTTGGATGTGAGCATCCCAGGTGAGATGTTCATCGAAAATAAGTCCTAAGAATTTGGTTTGTTTTTGAAATTTGATTGTTTGATTGTTTAGCTGGAGGATTGGGGAGGCGGGTTTCATGTTTTTATGTTTGAATACTATTCCTGTTGTTTTTTCTGTGTTAAGGGAGAAGCCCCATTTGTCAGCCCATTGTTGTATTTTATTAAGAGATTTTTGGAGTAGATTTTTGGCCATTTTCATGCTTTTAGTGCGGATCCAGATGGCTCCATCATCCGCGAATTTTGATGTGTTTACTTTAGGGGATAGACCCTCGAATAGATCGTTTATCATTATATTGAAGAGGGTGGGGCTGAGGATACTGCCCTGTGGAGTGCCATTTTCTAGGGGACATTGGTCCGATAGAGTTTGGTCTATACCCACGGTTATTTTACGATTGTTTAAGAAGTCCTGGATGTAGTTTATTATCTGACCTTTGAGTCCTATTTCTTTAAGTTTTTGTATTAGCCCATCGTGCCATACCATGTCGAAAGCTTTAGAGAAGTCTAAGAAGATGCCTGTGGTATATTGTTTATTTAGTTGTCCTGTCTTAATATCTTGTTCTAGTCGGGCGAGGTTATCTAGGGTTGAGCGGCCAGGAGTGAAACCGCTTTGATCTGGGTTTATGATTTTATTTTGGGTTAGGTAATGTTGTAATCTATTTTTAGCCATTGATTCCATTACTTTACATAAGTTTGAAGTTAGGGATATTGGTCTATATGAGTTAGCTTGATTAGCTGGTTTATTAGGTTTAGGGATTGGTATGACTAGGGCCTGTTTCCAGGGAGTAGGAACCTGTCCGTTTAGGTAGATGAGATTGTATAGTTTGAGTAGTGCCTGGAGTAGTTTTAGGGGGAGTTTTTTAATTATTTGGTAAGAGGTTAGGTCTAATCCTGGGGCTGTGCCCTTTTTCCTGTTTTGGATTACGTAGAGGAGCTCCTCCGTTGTGTAGGGTTGATTTATTTCTAGATTGTTATTGTTTGGTTCTTTTGTGGGTTTGTTTTCTGTTTTAAGTTTATCTTGGAATTTTTGGCTGAAGTTGCTGTTACTGCTAACGGCCGAAAAGTGGTTGGCGAGATTATTTGCTTTTTGGGCGGGGTTGGTTGAGTTGTTAATGTTAGGGGTTTTTTTATGTCGTTTTAAGCCTCTAATGGCGTGGATTTTGCGCCAGACCGTTCTGGCATCTGTACGGTTATTTATACCTTCGCAGAATTTTTTCCAGTCTCTACTTTTGGCTATTTGGACTAGTTTTTGAACCTGGTGGTTTAGTTCGTGGGCTATGTTTAAATATTTGTAGTCGCGTTTTGCTTTATTGAAGGCTGATTTACGTTTTCGTCTGGTCTGTTCTATTTCCTCATTCCACCATGGTACCGTCGGTTTGCCTGTCTTAGATGTTTTGAAGGGGATGGAGGTTTTGGCTGCGTTTATTATATAGTCTGTTAGGTTTTTACAATAGGTTTCTGGATCATTATTTTCTATTTCGTTTAAGTTAGCTTCGTTGCAGATATCTTGGAATTGGTCCCAGTTAGCTTTATTGTAATGGAATTTTGGTTCTTGGTTTTCTGTTTGGATTGGTACGTTTGTATTTCCTATGGTTATGTTTATGGGGAAGTGGTCGCTACCTAGCGGGACGTCGTGCACTTCCCATTGAGTGCTTTGGGCTAGATCTGCGGTGCATATGGTTAGGTCGATAGCCGACATTTTTTGGTTTATCTTATCGTACCTCGTGGGTTGGTTGCTATTAAGGAGTACTAGGTCGTTTGTTTCTATCCATTCGGAGATTAATTTGCCATGATTATCTATTTTATCATCTATGCTCCATGTAGGATGGTGAGCGTTAAAGTCTCCTAGGAATATAGTAGATTTATCGCTTATTTTGAGTAGTTTGTTTAGATCCTCAGGTTGGACTTTTTGTTCCGCCCAGTGGTAAATATTTATGATGTTTATGTTTCGGTTATTTAATGTGATTTTAATGCCGTTGGCTTCTAGGTTTGGCGTGTCTATTTTTATTTCTTCGTAATTTATATCTTCCCTGATAAATATGATTAGTCCTCCTGCGGCTCTTCTTGTTTTCGGTTTAGCTCTGTCAGTTCTAACTGAGTTGTAGTTAGGTAGTGTGAATTTCGATTTTTTTGAGAATTTGGTTTCCTGTATACAAGCAATGTGAGGGCCTTTATTTAGTTTAAATTTAGTTTTTAGTTCATGGCCGTGGGAGGTGAGTCCGTTGGCGTTCCACTGAAAAATATTTAGTCCTTTCATTATTGGTTTCGGGTGATTGGTGATTTAGTTTTTAGTTTTTATTTTATTCGGTGAGTTCTTTTAGATGGAGGTTAAAGAGGAAGAAGGGAAGATCGGTTAATTTTAGATTGAAAGCTACTTTGTGGAAGGATTCCATACTAGCTTTTGGTGAGTTTTGACTATGCATATATGCTAGGAGTAAGGTGAGGTTATTTAGGTTTGGGGTGTTGGCTGGTTGGGAAGTTTGGTTTGTTTTAGTTGGAGTAGTGTCTATTGTTTCCTCAGTAGTGGAGAAATCTTCGTCATGGGTTGGATTAGGTTTAGATGGTTGAGTTTCCATGGGGGAGGCATGTGATGTGGAGGGTTGTGAAGGTGTTGGCGGGATGGGTGTAGCTGATGTTTTCTTAGTGTTTGTGTTTTGTTGTTGTGCTTGCTTGTGGGAGAGCGTTGTTGCCATATGGGCTGTAGGGTGCTTGGATGAGGGTCGTGTTGTGGTGGTCATTTTGAGGTTTGTTTTGCATGCGGGGGTTGATGTTTTGGGAGGGTTCGTGGTTGGTTGAGTGGCTGCTTGTGTGTGTGAGGTGGGTGCGGTTTCTCGGTAGGGGTCCCAGACAGAGCTGTCGGTTATGGGTGTGGTGTTTGTTTGTGGGATGGTGTTTGGGTGTGGTGTAGGGAGGAGTGGTTTAGATGCAGGTGTAGCAAATTTTCGTGTTTGGATTTTAGCCGTTTCTATGTTTATGTGTTCGTTGGCCTGCTGGGTGAGTGTGTGTCTGTGTGGGCATTGGTCGCATTTGCCGACTGACTGACTGACTGATATAAAAGATTTAACGTGCGCTTTCCGACTACAGCGTATTTCGCACACGGGCCTGGTCGGACCATTTAGTGTATTCCGAGAAGGGTGAAAGTGGTGTGTGCAACCCAAGAGGGGGCTTTTAGGGGTTGCTTATATTGATTTTTTGAAATTTTTAAATTTGGAATAAATGCCGAGGTGGGTGGAGGAGGGAACTAAGGGAGCCGGGAGAGGTGGGTGTTTGTATGTTTATTGGATTTTGGATTGGTAGATTAATTAATTTTTAGATGCGCTTAATTAGGTCTGTTTTGATTAGGAATACGCCTAGGGCCTTGAAGTTTTCTAGTTTATTTTGAGGGTTTAGTATTTCATCTAGAGTAGGAACCTTATTTAGATTGAGGGCGGTTTGTAGTGTGGTTCTGTGTGTTTGATAGTGGGTGCAGTGAATGAGTGCGTGTTCTGTGGTTTCGGGTTGTTTGCAGTGGGGGCAGTTGCCTGTGGTGTGTCTTTTAAGTTGTTTTAGGTGGTTATTTAGGTTGGTGTGTCCTGTTTGGAGTTTTGTAATTAATCTGTCAATTTTTTTAGAGGGGTGTAGGATTTTAGGTTTGGCTAGTGGTTTTCTGAGCACTTTTTTGATTTGGCTATTTGAGTTTTGATATTGATTATGCCATTTTTTGGTTATTTTTTGTTTGTTTACACTTTTAATTTCTGATTTTGAGATGGGTAGGTTTAGGCTTATTTCTGGTATTTTGAGAGATAATTTAGCTGCTTTATCGGCGCTTTCATTGCCGTAAATTCCTACGTGGGCGGGGATCCACAAGAAGGTTATTTGTTTGCCTGCTTTTGTTAGGTCGTTGGAGCTTTTAAGTATTTGGTTTATTAATTTAGGTCGTTTTTTGGTATTTTTGTTTTGAAGGGCTTGTAGTCCACTAAGGGAGTCAGTGAGAATTAGGATTTTTTTGTTGTTTTTAGATTGTTGGTTATGCAGGGCTGAGGCCATGCCCATAAGTTCGGCCGTGAATATAGATTGGTTGTTTGGGAGTCGGTAAGATTGTGTGGATATAACTGGTTGTGTGGTATGGCATTTGCCGATGTCGACCATGTTTTATATACCTGTTCGTATTTGAAACTGGCTTCATGCACATCAATCTGGCTTCAATTTGTAAACTACATTTGTATAGCTTTGTACATACAGGTTTGAATAGCTTTTCCTGTTAATTGTTAAGTTAATCTCTGCAGCCAGTGCGTGTCAAAACACGGGGTTGTGTACTCGCGGGCAGATGACCACGGAGTACGCTGACCACTGTGTCGGATTAACGAGACTGATTAATGAGTGATTTCGTAATTCGTATATTGATATTCATTCATGCATTCAAAGTCATAGGTATCTATTTCATCAGACTCACGTTTTGTTCCATGTGGTATCATTTAAAGTAATTTGCTACGAAAACGTTTAAATCACATGACAAGTATGCATTGTACATCCAGACGTTTTACAGTTTCAAGTTTTGGCAATTATAGTGCTTTGATATCCGGAATATATCCCAATTCAGTTGATAAAATGACAGCAATGGTTGGTCTCGGTCTTGAGAGCAGATGAACATTTCTATGAATGCCTGTCGATTTATTTGCAAATCTGGATAGATGAATCTCCGACAGACAGGACCTGCCAGGATGACCATATCATAGTATATTGTTTAGTATACCACAAATATGTAAGAAGATCCAGGTAGCGACTCTACTTTTGCATTCACTGATTCAATTCGGAGAAATCTAATTTACTTCACAGACTGAAACTTTTATATGCATTATTATTGCGTTTTAATCACGATCAACTGGATAAGTGACAAATCTGATATTTTTATGACAATCACTGTCTTGTATTTATAAACTGAAAATTGAATTCACGGATAGTGTTTATATAAATGCAAATGTTCGCGGTTGTAATATCATTATTATTTATAGATGGTTGAACATGCGCTGCTTATATTTACATGGTTAAGAGATATAACAGAACCTCTTTGAGGTGGTGAATTTATACATATCTAACCTACTTATTTTAGGGATAAAGGGCACTTAAAAGACTTAAGGGTATAAATCATTTAGTTGAATCTTTGGAAGGCCGTAACAAGACAGAAGATCAAGACGAGATAACACTGTTATCGACAACAACTTCTTTATTATTTGTAACGACGTTTAGGGATACATCTTGCCATTTCATTTTGTTAACCATTCCCATTCTAGAGGAAACTGTAGATATTCGCCTGAAAATAGTTATGAAGAACCTGAAAGATGTTTCACTTTGCTTTGAAAGGCCTGAGAGATGAATCTCATCGTTTTTTGGTCGATTTGGCGAGCCTTATTTTTAAAATATGCTCGCTTTCAGAAATATATGACGAGCCTTATTGTTAAAATATCCTCGCTTTCAGAAAGATATGATGAGCCTGATAATTATATCACCTCGCTTGTAGATAGGTATGACGAGCCTGATCGAACTCGTCGAACTTGCCTCGCCCATCGCAGTCTCAGGCGTCGATGTTGAGCAGTCAGTACCATTCCTCGGAAAGGACGATCCGCTCGGATTCCAGCAGCAGGAAATCGTCGTAGTACTGCACGTTGGCTAATGGTATGTCCTAACGCTGTTGCTGCCGTCGCTGTCGCCGTTACGAATCTGTTTCAGGTGAATGAGCCGTATCTGACCGTCTTCCAGTGGTGTTGTCACTCGGGGTCGTCCGGTTCGAGGCCTGTCCTGTGTCCTCTCTGTCTGCCTGTACCGTTGAATCAGCCTGGCTACTGTCAATGGTGTACAACCAAACCTTCTGGACCTGTGTTGCCCCCATTTCGGCCATGGCTCTCTCTCTCTGCTCCTCTGACAGTCGAGGCATTTCTTTTGTGTGCTTTCATCACGTGTGGTTATACCCTGCAGACGAACGCATTTATACAGCTAACATGCACGTGCAGTTTATGGCATAGGCGGGAAACCTATTTCAAAGGTGGCGCGTTCAGGTGAGGTGTTTTTTTTTTACCTGTTCCTGGGCAGTCATATTCCCAATATCCAGTTTCCACTAGTTATCGCTGTTTTTAGGAAAATTGCAAATTGCCAAGCTATACTTTCTTTTGCCGCTTAGTTTATATCACTCGCTTGTAGTTAGGTATGACGAGCCTGATAATTTTATCACCTCGCTTATAGATAGATCTGACGAGCCTGATAATTATATCACCTCGCTTGTAGATAGATATGACGAGCCTAATAATCATATCATGAACCTGAAGAACTTGATAGCAGGATCGCTTCAATAGTGGATAGTTTCTTTGAAAAGCCTGAGAAAATTAATCATCTGGCTTTAAGATAGATATGATGAACCTTATAATTAAATCTCCTCACTTGTAAATAGATATGAAGAACCTGATAGTTATATCATGTATAACACAGTTGGCAATGTGTTTATTGTTCTTCAGACGTGTCACAAATCTGAAAAAAACATCTGGGAAGTGGCACAACATTTCCACTTATTGATTCTCTCCACTCTAAGAAGCCTGATTTAGTTCACTGATTGAATCTGCATTATGGGGTATTCCAGCTTCTTTTACACGTAAACTGAAGCAAATGCGTTGGCTACATAGTTACCAAATTCAAGCAAACCCTTTGAAGCGGGGCTTGAGAAGAAGTTTACATGTATCTAACGTGATCATGTTGAGGGATAGAGGACACTTATAAAAGCCAGACAAACTGTATGGTTGGATCTGTGATAAGCATTGAGAAAACAGAACGTTCTAAAAACATTGTGAGAATGATTCCTCATCCTGTGTTTATCAGGTTACTAAAACAAGCAAACATACATGTACCTTTAAAACGTAATTACTCGTACCTGGTTGCTTATTTAATAAATGCACACACCTCGCACCGGTCTCTGATTCAAATACAAGCGGCGTGAAACTGTAACTCATTGTAAACGGTAAAAGATTTATTCCCACTTACGTTGTTTTCACATCTCGTCATGTATAGTCCAAATCGTTTTGATGGGTCTCATATTTTAAGCATATTTACCATTAACATGAAGGGTTCAACAATAGGGAATCTGTACACTCTTGTGGGTAATTAAGATTATGGTGTAGTTCCTGGTGTAGATCAAGCTTAAGACTCTTCTCTTGTCACAACGTCTGCCACCCCGACATAAAAGAAGAATTGTATATATAGTTGGTAGATAAATTAAGGATAGATCCGTGAGGTGACCTCTTTTGACAAAACATCCAACGACCAAATGAAAAAGAGTTATTAATGTTTGATGTCAGAGTCGTTTATACTAAACATTATCCAAAATTTTGTCTCTCAAACGTTGCTGCAGTGACAGAATGGGGTTTTTTTTGTAACTTCACTCTGCAACAGATTGATTTACACCTTGGTCGCTATCAACCAGTTTCATATGAAAAAATACTTTACTGTTTAGATGTCTTATGAGGTAATTTCCAAAATAAAATGCAAAGGCAAAACCGGCAATAGATTCGTACAAAACTAAATTGTGATAACCGTAAATAAATAATTTCACAGTTAGGATAATAACAAACATGAGCCAAATTAACAGCGTTTCTGTTCCTTTTTGTCATTCTGTCTACTGGGTCAGGAACAATTATCGCTGTCTTTGTTCTGTCTAGTGGATCATGGACAATCTTTGCTGTTATTTGGTCTACTGGACAAGGAAAATCGTTGCTGTTATTTTGTCTACTAGATCGGGGACAATCGTTGCTGTTATTTTGTCTAATGGACCAGGGACAATCGTTGCTGTTATTTGGTATACTGGACAAGGAAAATCGTTGCTGTTATTTTGTCTACTAGATCGGGGACAATCGTTGCTGTTATTTTGTCCAATGGACCAGGGACAATCGTTGCTGTTATTTTGTCTACTGGATCAGGGATAATCGTTGCTGTTATGATGTCTACTGGATCAGGGAAAATCGTTGCTGTTATGTTGTCTACTGGGTCGGGTCAATCGTTGTTGTCATTCCGTTACTGGATCAGGGCCAATTGTTGCTGTTATGTTGTCTACTGGATCAGGGACAATCGTTTCTGTTATTGTGTCTTCTGTATGAGGGACAATCGTTTCTGTTATTGTGTCTTCTGTATGAGGGACAATCGTTTCCGTTATTTTGTCTTCTGGGTCGGGTCAATTGTTGCTGTCATTCCGTCTACTGGGTCGGTTCAATCGTTGCAGTTATTCTGTCCAGTGGACCATGTCTAATCATTGCTGTCATTCTGTCTACTGAATCAGTTGTCAGGCGAGGGGTTCATTATGCTCACCCAAAAGGTACATCACATCATAAACCCCGAAGGATCGGTTGTTCATGACAATCTTACCGACAATCATTCAAACAGGCACGGAATATATGTACGCACTTTCACTTAGGTAGCAAAGAACTTGCAAACGAACCTTGTTACTTCACTTTATCCAATGCATTAAGATAAACTTCGGTTCAATTGAACTCAACGAAACTTATTAGAGATATGCAAGTCATTACGATGTGTTCCGATTGATTTCTCAGCGGGTTCCACGAGCGGGCTACACGTGCGGGATATACGAGCGGGGTACACGAGCGGGATACACGAGCTGGCTACAAGAGCGGGCTCCATGAGCGGGCTCCACGAGCCAGCTACAAGAGCGGGCTCCACGAGCGGGATACACGAGCAAGCCACACGAGCGGGATACACGAGCTGGCTACATGGAAAACATTTGCCCGCTAATTAACCAATCTGAAGTTAGTATTTCAATGTATGGGTGGGATAAAAACTTATTTGATATGGTATGAAGGCAAAAATAATCAATATACAGTAGATATTTAAGTGTATGCATATGCGTAAGAGCTTTCCTCACATAATAAACTGACACGCCGTGATGTAACCGAAACACTTTTCAAAACTGTGTTAAACTCACTCACTCACTCACTCAGGCTTTTTAACTACAACGAACGTCCTTCGAAAGTCAGCGTGATATTGCTGGAATATTTCTAAATGCGGCGTAAAGCCATACTCACTCACTCACTTTTGACTTCTGGTATAACGCACGTGCACACATTGCACGAATCGTAACTCAAGCAGCAAAACATCACAAGAATGCATATATGCAATAATCAATCGCGTGTCCTGACCATTTCCCCATAGAGAACGCCTTTAGAGAACGGGACATGACCGTGAGACGTGTACATCGACGTCAAAGGTCACCCGCTGCATTTGCCTAACTGGGCCAGGCGCTGCGAGAGTGGAAAAGACTCCCTCAGAGTGAAAATCGGAGATAGAATCCGACCATACCGCGCCGTATAAACAAATGTTGACCAACCGTGGGGGCATGAACCATTATTGATCGAGACATCTCAAACGTCTCAATTTGGTCTACATACCCCTGTCGCCATTCGTGGTTGTTTGCACCCTTAAAATACACCCAAAAAATTTCTGGACTGTCTGCATGTGTCTGTGCCCTCGGATGGTAGCTTAGAATTCAGTGGTGAAGTTCCAGAAGGCAGCAGCCGTGGTTATTGTAGATGGGTTGAGATGGTACAAGTAATGGTAATCACGTCACAGAACGCACACCGGGACCGTTTGCTTCTGCTGATGATCTTGGCCTGTCTCTCAGATTGACTATGTCAGGCAGGTTCGTAGTTACAGTAATTACGCCCTGTGGTGCAAGGCCAGTGATCCACGTACATGTACATACGTAAGATTCGGCGACGTAATGCTGTATACATTAGGGGGCAAAGGTGGCCCAGTCGTCTAAGGAGCCACGATTTGCTGTGCAGAGTTGCGTCCCTTCAGGCACGCAAGAAACCTATGATTGTTGGTTCAAATCCCTGTTCGCCCAGATTATGTTTATAGGTTTGTCAGCACCATACCCGTGCTCGTGGGTTTCACCGAAGTGGTAAACGTCAGACCTGCATCACTTCGGGCTTTCCTCCCACATCAAGCTGAATCGCTGCGATATAACTGGAATACTGTTAAAAGCGGTGTTAAACCCAACTCACTCACTGTATACATTAAACCGACATCGGAGATAGAATGGGGAAACAATAAAGTATTTTAGGCAAATGAAGTTTTAAAGAAACGAATTTGAAAATGTTTTGCTCCACATCACATCTTGTCCTTCCTTTTTCCATCCATTACAACCCCTCGATTGCTCTTAGTATTTCTGTAGTCATCTGTTATTTTCGAATATCCCCTTCCATTTTGGAGAGAACAGATGCAGCTGTATTTGATGAGAATTAACATTTGAGCACTGTGTGCAATGCTATCAACATCTTGAACTAAAAGCAGTCAGGCCTACAATGCCATAATTAAACAACTTTTCTTGTCTGGTTTCATGGGAAGAAAACGTAAAGGCAGTGATTTAGGATAACAATTATCTTATAAGCAGTATACATTTTAAGATGTCGCTCATCCTATTTCACTTCATTATGTGAGATCAATGTTTTCTCCCATAATAAACAGGTATGGAGTTACGGCAGTTTCAGAAGCTTTGTCGTTGACGTCGTACCACTGATAATATATTTTCGAGAATATCAGCGGTAGAAGTAAATCAGAGTGTTTCTGGCGAACATATAAGAAAGCCTTTCCAGCATTGGGGCTTCTATTCACTAAGTTCATTTGATTCTACGTTGCACTCTGTAGTTTGGTTGTATTTGTCTCCAGTGAGAGCAAGAGATCCAAACTCTAAGGAGGATGTTTCTATACCCTTTGTGGAATTAAGATGGAGTCGATATCCAATTCGTCGATGATTTTGCATTAATAAATGGCGAAAATGAAATTTGGACAACTGGTATCACATTTAATAAATCCTTGTAGGGATCTATTACAGCATTCCTTGGAACTGACAAGAACATTCCAAGGTGTATTTTTAATACCCTTACTAACCCATGTGGGTGGGTGGTCGTATTAGTTTTAACGACGCTGTGAACACTTTTAGAGTTCTATCATGGCATGTCATGTAAATGATAGAGGAAAGCCAGAAGTGATGATGGTCTCAGACGTTTAACACATCAGTGGAACAGGCGATTGCCTGTCTACGATACAAGTACAGGTAGGTTAAACAAACACCTATTCAAACGCCACACGGTACTAGTGTGATACTGCAAGTTGGCTTTTACGCATGGAAAGTAAGTTATATGTGAAAACGAACACTGACTTGAATTACGCATTAACGGACTCTGTTTTTCTCGTCTGTGCATTCGGCAATTAGAGGATAAACGTTAAATATTTTATCTACTTATTGAAGTTATACTCAATTTAAAGGTGTTGTGGTTGCACGGCTCATATTTTATTTGCAGTGCCCCTATATACCAGCAGTGGAACCTTAATGGTAAAGGTGTCCTTCATAATGAAGTATGATCTTCAGTGTTATAAGTGAGTGAGTGAGTTGGGTTTTATGCCGCTTTTAACAGTATTCCAGTTATATCAGGGCGTGTCAGCTTGATGTAGGAGGAAAGCCTGAAGTGATGCAGGCCTGACGTTTACCACTTCGGTGAAAACCACAAGCATGGGTATGGTGCTGACAAACCTAGAAACATAATCGGCGAACAGGCATTCGAACCATCAATCATAGGTTTCTGGCGTGCCAAAGAGACGCAACTCTACACAGTGGCTTGCCGTAAAAGGTGACTTTGCTTGTCGTAAAAGGCGACTATCGGGATCGGATGGTTAGGCTCGCTAACTTGGGTGATGCATGTCATCTATCCCAATTGCGTGGATCAATGCACTCACAAAATTTGCACAAAAAAGTAGTAGGTTGTTGCCTTACGTCGCTCAGCAGTACACCTACCATGCGAAGGCGCCTTAAAGCAACCAAACAATCAAGTGATCGATGGACCAGAACATCCAATGACACGTTAGTGAATTTGCTGATTTTACTGAAACTAAAAATGATCATGTTAATTTTAAATTATGTCTGATCAGTAGTGAAGAGTCTATGTTGCTTGGAAGTAAAGAAATACGTTTCAGAAATATGTTCATTATACATTACTGTTATGTAATGTCTCGGCCCATCCCGGCCCATCCCAGCAAGCCATGCTGGGCGTGAAAGGCGACTAACAGAATTGGGTGGTCAGGTTCACTGACTTGTTTAATGGATGTCATCGTATCCCAATTGCGTAGATCTATGTTCATGGTGTCAACCATTAGATTGTCTGGTCCAGACTAGATTATTTACAGACCGCCGTCATACAGTTGGAATACTGCTGAATGCGGCGTTACAAACAAACGCTGCCAAATATTTCATTTGTAGTTGACTCAGCATAATTGACAACTGCTACTGAGAAACTACCAAAGATCCATTGTACGATTCCGACTCTATCATAAGCATGTATCCATGAATAAACGCAGTGCTTGCCACGCACGACAGCAAGGGGGACATTGGCATAGGGCTGAGTGTCCTGAGAAACACACCTCGCCACAACTCGTACACAAACTCAAGGACCATGTACAAAACTTGTGATATCTTGACTTTCAAAGGTTGTACTTAAAAAAACACATGTAAACTATAGAAGACTGTCAACAACGGACAATAAATCAACCAGACTCATCATAGATTGATATTTAAAACTAGCTGGGAAACATAAGAACTATTCATAACATTACATTATAAAAAAAGGCCACAGATCGCCAGCAGCCAAAGTTAGACAAGTTCTATTGAGAACTTCATCACACCAACTTCTAAATGCCACTGAAAGAAGTTAGCCAAAGTTAGGCATCCACACTAGGGACTGTGGAGACTTCTGATACCTGCGCGGTCTCCAAGAGTTTTTACACTATCCCTTCAGCCGCTGACGATTGTATGCAATTTTAGCCAAAAATGAAAATGACACATATTATACGTTTAAAATAATGGTATATATAGATATATTTTGAATGACATGGACTTACGATACCATCTCAGGGGCATTTCAAAGAAATGAGAAAAGAAGATAAAATAGGCATGTTTGAGTTCAGAAACATTCAAAGAATGAAACAAACAAACTTAAAATTTACTACATCCCATGCCATAATTGTTGTATTTAACAATATGCAGGACAGGAACCGCTGAACTCCTCCCTCGTCTATCAACATAGGATGTCAGTGCAAACACACCTCCCACGGCTATGAAGAAAGCAATGTCCGCAAGGAATAACTCTGAAAGACGAGGATCAGAACACATGACACTGATGTGATTTTTCAGTTGAAAACGACGTCAACAGGCGCTTGGAGGACTATAATGAGTTGTAGAAAAGCCGTATTCTGAGTCCGACCTTGAACTGTAACTAACAGAAGGCTGCATTAACCTTTTTTTGTCGAAAGAGGAAGAATATTTTCCTTAATATGTTTTCTGCCCATAATCGTGATAATCAGGTGCATTTGGAGCATTTTAAAGATTTAATGGTCCATATACCCAAATACAAAACATCACGGCCAGAGAACAACTAGTCTCGATCATCCCTCGAAACAGATTCCATGGGGAGTGAAATACAAAACAGAGGTGAAAACTGTGTGAATAGGCCAACGAAAATCAGCGATGACACGTGGCGTTCACGAAAAGGGCAAGTACGCTGACTCCCCACCAGCAGCATCGGCCACTCTAACATCCTCCACATTTGTAAGTGTGCCTGTCGCCGTACAGCAGCACAGTACACAACTAACATAACCATATTCGCATGAAAACTATCTTCTGCTATCTCATAGTTTTGAAAATGCAAAATAGGCGATCACATTGATCTAATTTATGTAATGTTCTGTAATAATTGAATATGCTGTATTAATAAGTGTCAGCTAACATGATATCGCATAGAAAGCTTAACATTGATTAATACAGAAGAATAATTTCAAGCTAGATCTTTAATCTTGTCCACATGCGATCCAAGTTTTTTGTTTCATTGAATCGTTGTTTCTCATGTTTAATTTTTGTTATCCGCCATAATTTGTGGTGGCATTATATTTTGCTTACTGATTTATACCAAAAACATACACAATTAGTTCGAAATTCAATCTTTTCAACAACAAAAGCGTGCTAATACAAAAGGCCCTGATACTCTGTACAAAAGTAACTAAAGATTAAGTCTGGAGATTATTTGTCCATAATTATTCTTTCAAAAGGAAATTGTGCTCCTCTTCTTGCTGATCTGTTCTATATGTACATTGTATATAAATTTCAGTTCGGATTAGCAAAGTTTAAACAAGGCAACTTGGCCAAGAAGTGTAACTTAAGCTTCAGAAATAACGATGTTCTGATATAGTTCAATAACAGTCAAATACCCAAATCCCTTCCCCTGATTTACCCCACTGAACTAGAAATAAAGAAGACCAGTGAGACCACCTCGTCTGTTTCATATCTATTTAGACAAGAGGAATTACTTCAACTTTCAAAAAGCCTTCACAGCGTTTGATGTACAATCGAGCATACTCTGTGAAGATTTCAGTGAGCGTCCTACGAATATTGGTCTACTCTTGTCATTTTTATGTAAACAAATAAGTGCAAAGGATTGTCCCACCGATAGCGCCCATGAAAATCAATAATTTGGTGAAACTTGATGGTGAGATTACCGGAAGGGTACTGTGGATATTTTAGACCTTTGAACACGTTCAAGTATTTGTTGTGAAAACAAACTTGGGAGAACTGCAAGTACCTTGGTATCGAATTCAAGTGCCATAAGAAACTGTGTTAATGGCCCTGCCCCTCAAAACACCAATTTGTCATGATTTCGATTCGTCTCAAGAGCCTAAGCATGAACTATTTCAAGAAGATTATTTTGAACTAGACATCATGATGAATGAGAGTATATCGGATATGATTTGGAGGAAGAAAACTGACGATTTTCTGTCCAAAATTGAAAACGAGAGCACGGACAAGAAAAGAAAGTTGAAAACTGTCACAATTCACATGCACAATGTTCTTATTGACACCAGGTCTATTGATCCTATCCCCTCGTTAGAAATAAACCAAGTTCTGTAAAAGAACCATAGAGGCTAAGAAACCAAAAGGGGTGACTATAAACCAACCACTTTGCAGAAAGTTCGGTCGAGAATCGACAGCATTTGAGACATCACATTATTTTTAATGACACAAGATCTATTGAAAACTATCCCCACCAGTAGAATTCAACCAAGTTCTGTAACAAAATATTGGATGCTAAGAAACCAAAAAAGGGTGAATATCGATCGCTATTTCAGACGATTTAACTACCCCAGAATTTGCAAAAATCACATCAGGTGTTTAGGTCAAAGTTTATAGCATGTCAAATGTGAAGGTGAAGAGAACTTACCCAAAGCTGCTGAGCAGTGACACAAACTGAATAACACACTCTTTGGGAAACTGGTCGACTTGGTGGGAGACAAGGGACTCAATCATCAAAACTTTCAAGTGAAATAACACCATTTTTTTTGTCTTCGTTTTGTCTGTCGACTGAAACGAACTTCATTCCATTTGCCAAGCACACGTATTACTAGTAATAGACGCATTTCGCTTCCAAAGATGAGATCGCATAATGATGTTTACAGCTTTGGTCTGTCCCTATCTACATGCCTTCAAAATGAAATGTTATTTTGAAAACTTAAATATTGATTTTATGAGCAAGGAGAGCCAACTAAATGTTACATCTGGATAGCTATAGGAGGTATCCATGTGCAGCGATGGGTTGATTAGAATCTAACCCAAACACGTTATGTGATGCAGATTAGTTCATGTTTTGTTTCTAGGTTTGTCGTGTGGTGTCTCAGCCCAAACATTTCAGTTGTAGTTGACTCACGATCAGCACAGTTGATAGCATAATCCAGGTCCGGATAAGATTACAGAAGAACATCTTATTTATGCAAGAGAACATCTTACGTATTCCTTATGTATACGTTTTAATCATATGATATAAACTGCTGTATGTACACTGTACCTTAGAATGGACGTGGAATTGCCATAACAATATATAAGGGGGGAAATCAGAAATCTGATCCTCGAAGGTACAGGGGTATTAATTACTCTGACATCATGTACCTGTGAGCTCTTTGAAAAATAACTGCTCAAACATATAGAAGACAGTGTAGGCTTAACCCAGATTTTCCTGATATTTTACAGTTTGGTTGTAGAAAAGAACACAGAGCTATTATGCCAGTATTTGCTTTGACCGAAGGCATTCAGTATTACATACAAAGGAACTCTGCAGTCTATGCTACTTTCTTAGATAATGAAAATACATTTTATAGAATATGGCACAATGGATTATTTTACAAACGACATGAACTGCACATTAAAGGTAACGCATGCAAATTACTACACCATTGTCATACAAATATTTATGCTTTTATTTCCTACAAAGGTGAACAATCATATATATTGTTCAACAAGGTGTTGGCCAAGGCAGAGTAATATCTGGTGGGTTTTTTATCTTTATAAATGATCTCATTACAGCCATCAGAACAATGTGGCATTCGTGCATATGGTATGGATATGTGTGTATGCCAACGATACTATATTTGTCAGTGCATCACCGAGAAGTTTACGATGTCTGATGCAATTCCTTATTTTGGGGCAGGATACGCTCACCTTTTCACGATAACTTGTATCACTATTTGATACTATCGACTCTACTTTATGCAGAGATTTCTTATTGGAAAATGTTTTGTCGCCTTATTTACAAACATCCCTTGACATTATATATACATACATCTCAAGGTGGCGCCTAACATATAATCCATCAAAAAGCGCAATAATTGTGTCCACCAAAGCAAAACGCAAGGGTCTTAACTTTTATTGTAAACTGGTTATACACAAATTACTACTGATTATACGGTGTATGGTGGGATATTTAAAGGTATAATCTTTCTAGTAAAATGAGAATTGAAAAGTACTGTCAGAAAGCAAGGTAAATTACCTCCTTAAGATCTTTAGGATTAAATAATTATGATCGTCATCCAATTTGAAGTGAAAATATGGCTCAGAATGATACTCAAAACCAGCCTCTATGGATGTGAATTACTGACACCAGGGTCAACATGCTATCGAAAACTTTTGAAAGAATGCAAGCTCTTAGACTATGACAGCCACATTATTTTACATTGTGAAATGCTAATATCACAAAGAAATGTGATTTTTCTCTTCTCTCATTGACTTACATTGACGTTAAAAATGTGTGGATTTCGAAATGAAAGTAGAAACAGATATGTAATCATTTCCATTATGGGCTGAAACAGAATTTACTCTGAATCTGGGCAGACACTTCTGGGAAACTATCATACTACAATTCGCCTTATATGTGTACAAACTGAAGTATTTTTCAATGAATATTTGTCACCATTTACGTATATGAATTTGATAAGCTAAATGGAATTGTAAATATGTGATGCCTTTTTATTTTATTGTGTAAGCCACTTGTTATTGAATATATTTTCAGTGTAATTTTCGGAATTGACATTTCTCGCAGTGACTGATATATTTTCAGACATCGAACTGTTTCGTCTTGAAAAGAATTTCAATGTTTAATAAGGACAACAAACATGAGCCAAAATACCTACGTTAAAGTTCCTATATTCGTCGACTCTACTTCATACAAGTTAGTTCTTATATTCGTCGGACCCGTGAGGATCCAGGGTAGAATAGGTCTTCAGCAACCCATGCTTCCTGCAACAGGAAAACTATGCTTGCCTTCCTGGCGTGGATCGATGCTCATGATGTCAATCGCTGGATTGTCTGGTCCAGACTCAATTATGTACAGACCGTCGTCATATAGCTGTAATATTGCTGAGTGCGGCGTTAAACAATCAAACAAACAAACCTGTATTCGTCGACTCCATTTCACTAAAGTTGCGATTCTCCTTCTATTGACTATGTACATGGAAAATAATTACTTACTCCTGTACAACAGATCGTTTCACATTAAATCTCATTCACCAGGGAAACAATGTGATTTGTTGATCAAACCCAGTGCTGACTGCTCTCCGTGGTTGTCGCAATTCTTGAAGGATGACACTGACAATCCAATTCACTTTCGATTAGTTCTGAATAGGGTATTTGGCAACAAAGATTTAGTATCAATTTCACCGTCTACCAATTATCTCCTAGACATCACAATGACTTGTTAAACTACTCTTAGTTCTCCTTAAAAAACATTCCCGTGTTGCAACTGACACATTCTCTGCTCTTCGAAGCTTTGACATTGCCCTTTTGGAGAATGAGGATACTAAAATAGACTAAGTGTATCAGGTATGAGGGATTGGACGTGAAACTAAACTTGAAACGTCAATTCTTAAAGACATGTGTTGTATTAGGCATTTAATACTTTCCTAAAATATACAAACATGTATCATTATCTCAAGTTGATAAAAAGTATTCATGCATTGGTAAGACGTATGTAATTAATTGTGTAAACTATCCGTCGAAGGTGTATTGTAATAATTACGTACATTTACATAGCAGTCCTTCAAGATGAACAGTTGTGTATAAAGGCGCACTTGAAAAGGCACAGCGGTCCCTGAAATGAGTCACAGTCTCATAATGAACTTTATTACCTTTGTTTTAATCTACAAGGTTGTGTTTTAGACAAGTAAGCTTTTCTGGTTTTGGGGCATCGAAATGCAAAATATCTGGGCTCCATAAACACTTCCTGAATATCAGTTTAATTCTTAAAAGACTTACGCACCTCCCAACAACATGCTAAATGCTTTGAAGTTCATGATAAAATGGGCAATATACAAAGTGGGAGAGATAGCTAATGGAGATCACACTGTAAACCTATTGCTGCACATGATTTATTTTGAGACGTATTTTTCTTTTGTTTTCTATTTTGTAATAGACTGATCCATATTTTACATGAGGATGTCACTCCCCATGGTAAAAGAAGTAAACTGATGTGGAATTGGACAACTCCCCGGGCACACGATGAGCCCCAAGCTATGCCACTCATGACGACTCCGAATGATACAGTGTACTTGATTGTAACCATACTAAGAAATTCTGAATTTTGAGAGATTATGTTCCACCATCGATGTGAGCTTTGTTAAGAGGATGTTCTTTACCCTTACGGGAAGGCTTGCATATCTTCATTGTATACTGAAATAGACCCTGTGTAAGGCTTAGCAGTTTCATAAGAGAGTATATTCTCTAAGTGTGACCCTCACCGAACTATACTCACTCCTGCCCTGCCCTGTCTACAGCAGCAGCCAGCACTCCAACATTCCATACATCACACTACATCCAATACACTGCGGTCGATTGATACGCCAGGAGAAGAAAATCATGATAATGATGATCTGAACTTCATTTTTTAGAAGATTACTATCGTCGCCCAAGTCTTTTCCAAGATGTCATTGTAGCTCTTTAGTGCTATTATCTATGTCACGCAGGTGGTATTACTCACCCAAACTAAGCCATTCTTTAGCTTAATAACCTGCTCACTGGTTCGGGCTGCTTGAAGCAAGAGATTTGAGTGTTAAACCGCACGAATGTAGCTGACTAGCTGTGTAGTTTTTCAGGGAGATGAGGCATAAAAAAGCTCAACACACAAAAGCTCTGCAAAAATGAAACCGTTACATGTGAAACGTTTTTTATTCGAGAAGAATACTGAACTCAGACCAATGTCTATCAGTTTACAGTTAGCTATTCTCACAAGAGTATATTTACTTGATTTATATCAAGTTACATTTTGCGGTCTGAAACATCTGATAAAAAATCAAATGAATGTAGATTCCACAGAAAACTTCGGAAACAATGCTTTGCAACAACCATTACAGTAAAAACACTAATACAATTTCTATCCATAAGTAGCGTCATAAAATTATTTGCCTTTTACATTAACAACGACCCATGAAGATCCGGGCTCTTCAGCAACCCATGCATGCCGTAAAAGGTGTCTATGCTTGTCGTAAAAGGCAACTAACGGGATCAGGTGGTCAGACTCGCTGACTTGGTTGATGCATGTCATCGTATCCCAATTGCGTGGGTCAATGCTCATGATGTCAATCACGCATTGTCTGGTCCAGACTCGCCGTCATACAGCTGTAATACTCCTGAGTGCGCCGTTAAACAATAAACAAACAAACAATCAAATATAAACAAGATCCATTCATCATTGCAAAGAAAACAACAAGGTAGATAGCTGTACGAGAGAAGACAGTTGTTTGTATTTCACATCAGTGATGTATTTGTGAAATCTGTTTATTTACAATGTGACACCATCCAAAGTTCCCTCTGATGGCAATTGATGGAGGCCCTGCAACAGAAGACCTACGCTTCACTTCATCTAAACGAGGGGATAGACCGTTGATTGGACAACAGAAAACGTTTCATTCATTGGTCCTCATTAAACAAATAGCAGACTACAATAATATACCTAGTTAGTTTGTGAAGTAAGCTTATTCTCGCCTGGACAGTTTGTAAAAATGTTTATCGACCAAGTGTGTATTTGCATTTGTAATAAAGGATGCGATATATTGGCACTTGTAACGGGATATGGTACAGACTTGTACAATATGATTTTGCCTTTTTGCCCTTTTATAAGAAAGGGCGAGGATTGCTGCGCGAACCAACAATGGAATCAGTTCAGAAATAAAGATGAAGCACAACTAAAGATGCACAATGGCTGGAATCAGCTCTGTTCTCTGCGACTCCAGCAGAATTACCTATCATTGCATGGGTTTGTTGCTTTATGAGATATGAAATTGGTGGAAATACGGCTGTGTAAAGGAATATGCATGTGCAGTAAACAGGGCACACTTCCATGTCATGTGTTGCATTTGCAGAAACTAAATTATGACATGTGATTCTTACAATCGTCAGTTTAACATTTTCGTCTGTAGGGGCAAGACAGTTTATTCAAGTTCTCGTGGTTAACGAGTGTTGTTGATCATATAGATATTTATACATGCGTTCTGAGTCATATGTATCTCGCTATTCCATCAAGAGAGAATCACGTTTTGTTCCATGTGATAGCATTTTAAGAGATTCACGTTCAGATCCCCATTATTTTTATCTATTCATGTGGAGTTAGAAGGACAAAATGTCGCCTTCCACCTCGTAACAAGCATCTTCTTCTTGACATTTACAGACTTTCGGCGTATATTCTTAATCACCATCATCTTGGCTATATCTGTAGAATCTACATCAAACCAACGCTACAATAGTAATAAAGAAAGTTAATCGCGCATACTGTCATGTCATTAAGTATGTCTAAATGATCTATTCTAACGATCTTGAAAGTATAATGTTTATTTTTTGCCTATTTCACCCACTCTGCTAAAGTAAAGGAACAGTCTAAAATAGTTTTGAATCATAACTGTGTCAAATCTTTTTTTTTACAAAAACTTTTAAATCACATGGCAATGGGCATTGTACGTTCAGGCGCTTTACAGTTGGCAGTGCTTTGATATCTGATATTGTTTAGTATACCACATATATGTAAGAAGATCCAGGTAGCGACTCTACTTTTGCATTGATTGATTTTATTTGGAAAAATCTAATTTACTTCACAGACTAAAACTGTTCTATGCATTATTATTGCGTTGTATTCACGATTAACTGGATTAGTGAAAAACCTGATATATTTATGACAACCACTGTCTTGTACTTATAAACTGAAAATAAAATTCATAGATAGTTGTGTTTCATTAAGACCCGGGTTTGATTACCGACATAGGTACAAAGTGTGAAGCCCATTTCTGGTGTTTCCCGCCGTGATGTTGCTGGAATGTTGCTAATGATTTCCTCATTGCTATTTCCATTCTTTCACCTTTGCCGACCTCCCGTTTGCCAACTGTCCATTGCCAATTACCAATCAGTGATACTTTAAGGCCTGACTTCCAGCTGTCATTAACTATCAGCGCTAATTAAAAAAAGCACGTTAAACCCCTAAGTAAGCATAGCACACATTCTCCTGATGAAGGAGTAAGCCTATACTCAGAAATGTTGTGTTCCTCAAAACAAAGAAGTTGATCCATAAATTCTCTTCCTTATTGGAAAATCATTAACTTGTCATATAGTCGTGTGGAGAGTGTTATGTCACTCTGAATCTTTATGCATAGCTCTGAACATGATTATTTCTAGTTCAGGTGGGTTATCAGGGGAAGGAAACTGGCTATTTGAAGGATTATAAGCGACGTCAGATCATCAATGTTTAACTGATATAGAACTGTTATTCTCAAAGTATGACCCTCGCCTCATTCCACACTCTCCTCCCCTGTTCCGTCTACAGCACCAGTTAGCACTGACACAAACACTTCATACACCTCACTACATCCTCTACTCGGTGGTCGATTGACACGCCAGGCGGACAAAATCATCTTGATGATCTGAATTTTAAGAAGATTACTGGCATGTTCAAGTCGTTTCTAAGATCTTAATATAGTTATTTGCAGCTATGACACAAAGGTGGTATTACTCAACAGAGCAAGGCCATTCTTCAGCCTAATAGCCTGCTCACTGTTCAGTCTGCTCACAGCAGGAGACTTGACTATTAAACCGCACGAATGTAGCTGACTTGAGTGTCGTTTTGTTTAGGCATAGACAAAAAGCTGAACACACAAAAACAAAATTAGAACTCGTAATGGGAATGAATAGTTATTCTTACGTTTTTCAATCGATAAAACTCTCAGGTCTTCTATAAATTTACAGTTACCTTTCCTCACACTATAAGTATATTTACTTTTATCTTTATTTCATTTGGTATTTTATTATTTGGTATGTTGTTAGGAATTATTCAAAATGAACGTAGAATCCCCCTCAAAACACATGAAAGCTTGCAAACCAACTAGTGCAACGAGTAAAAACACCAATATAGTTGTATCCCGTTTGTGGCGTCATAATTTTTCTATCTATAAAATAATAATCATTGAAATCTAAACAGAACAAGGTAGTTGTATGAGAAACGATGTCTTCATGCAAATGATGACTATTATTCCTGAGGACAGATTGTTTTATTTCACATTCACTCATACATCTATGCCAAAACTAATTAGGTGTTCCTTGGCATTCGTTATGAAGGAACCGCCTACGTGGTCAAGTAGATAGAGGGTCTGCCCACAGAGCGGAAGATAGGTGGTTCGATCCCCTGGCTGCATCATAATGAAAAACGTTTAAAGATGGTTCTTTTTGTCACCCTGGCTGGCGCTCGGCATTAAATAGATACAATAAGGACAAGGCTAGGAGTCGGTATACAGTGTTTGGTTCTGAGTGACATATACAAGTTAAGCTGTGGCATGGTATCTCAGTGCTCAGCAGTATAAAACTGGCTTGAGATCGGAATGGTACAAGCAGCCGCGCACACACACACACACACACACACACACACACACACACACACACACACACACACACACACACACACACATTTACATATACACGCGCGCACGTCGGTATGTATGTGAAACCTCACCTTGTATGTGGTACAGTTTTGTACAACATATTTAGCAGCAGTCTGTTGGCTACACGGACTAAGATTGATGCGTGAACCAACACTACGAGGAAGCACAGCTAAAGAAACACAATGGCTGGAATCAACTCCGGTCTTCAGGGATCCAGCAGACTCAACCATCATTACATGGGTTTATTGCCCTAAGCTTTGGGATGTTCGTTATCACAAAGAAGCATTCTGGAACTTAAATTAGTGTGGAAATCTAGCTTTGCAAGGGATATAGTGCAGTAACCAGGGCAACAATCTGTAACTAATCCTTGGATAGAAAGGGCGATCGGTTTTATTTTATGTATTTAGCATTTCGAAACATATTTTCTTATTGATCATCATCTTGGCAATATCTTTAGAAAATACATCGGAACATCGATACATTTGTAATACAGAAGATAATCATACATGTTGTCATGTCATTCGTTTAACAGTCTTGAAACATTGAGACTTTATTGGTGAAAGGATTGGCAATTATGTTGCTGTGATATCAGAATTTGGTCTAAATCCAGTGGACAGTATGACAGCAATGATTGATCGGGATCCAGCCTATGAGAATGAAAGCAACGATTGACCCGATCTAGGAGACAGATTAACAGCAATAATTGACCCGATCCATTAACACAATGACAGCAACGACTGACCATATCCAGTTGACAGAATGACAGCAATGACTGACCCGACCCAGTTGACAGAATGACAGCCATGATTGACCCGATACTGTAGACAGAATGACATCAAGGAGTGGTCGTGATCCATTAACACAATGACAGCAATGGTTGACCCGATCCAGTTGACAGAATGACAGCAATGATTGACACGAACCCGTTGACAGAATACCGGCAATGATTGACCCGATCCAGTTGACAGAATAACAGCAATGACTGGTACCGATCCAGTAGACCAATAAAATTGATTTGTAGTGTTATAAAGCCAAAAATAATAAATATACAGTGGATATTTAAGGGTCCTTTTGGTGTAGATATGTAATGTTTGGATACGGAAATTTTACCCCATCATTTATACATTGTATGGGGAACCTGTGTACAAGAGGGGTTGTAACTATAAGATCAGATAAGCAAATTGAAAATACAAATGCCTTATTGTTGCCTTGATTATCTATTTTGCAGACAAGCTGCAATAATGACGATAAATATATTGACGATAGATATCAATATCAATAGATGCTTGGTTCGACTATTTTTGTTTGTGGCTGATTCTAGTACCATTGGGTTGAATAGAATTCTTGATCACAGAGAAACAGACAGTACCTGAACAGCTTGCTGTAGAGAGTCAAGTAAAAAATACAATTATTCAAATAAAAATACGTACATATGGTTTGATTTGTTTAAAAATTTGAATAATATTTTTTAAAAACATACCATAACAGAAATGTTCTACAAGAACTTTAATGCGTTGAATCCAGGCATCAGCGCCTTGGCGATATCATCTCCTTTTAGTGCGTTCTTATAACTGTAAGTGTAGACACATGTTTGATTCCTTAGATTATATATAAACATATACAAGAAAAAGAATGTTCTGTTAACCCTTGCCCTCAAATAACATTTATCACAAGACAGGTCTTTAAAGTTATAAATATATACTATATATAAGAAGTAGGGGATCATAATATATAAATGTCAGAGAGAGATCAGCTTTGAAAAAATGACTGCCAGAAATATAACGGATTCAGAACCAAACCCTTACGCCGCAACTGGACCGAAACAGTGCTCGTGGACTATGCACTTCCTCCGCGCACTTGGGTAGTGGGGAGGGTGTCATTACAAATTTTGATATATACATGTGTTTGACCAATCGTGGGGGCATGACCCATTATTGATCGAGACATCTCAAACGTTTAATTTTGAATTACACACCCCTGCCGTTTTGGAGAGGACCCGTGAAGATCCGGGATAGAATAGGTCTTCAGCAACACATGCTTGTCGTAAAAGGCGACTATGCTTGTCGAAAGCGGCGACTAACGGGATCGGGTGGTCAGGAGCGCTGACTTGGTTGATGCATGTCATTGATCCCAATTGCGTTGATCGATGCTCATGATGTCAATCACTGGATTGTCTGGTCCAGATTATCGATTATTTACAGGCCGCCGTCATAAAGCTGGAATATTGCTGAGTGAGGCGTTAAACAACAAACCAACCAAACAACCATTTTGGAGAGAACAGATACAGCTGTATGTAATGAGAAATAAAATTTGAGAACTGTGTGCAATACTATCAACGTCTTGTCCAAAAAGCAGTCACGCCTACAATGCCGTAGTTAAACATCTTTTCTTTTCCGGTTTCATGTGCAAAAAAAGTAAATGTAGTGAACACATCATCTTATAACCATTATCAATGTATTTTCCCATAATTAATAGATACATAATTACAGCATATTAGAGTAGTTTTGTCATGGGCGTCATACAATTGTTAAATATATTTTCGTGAATTTTTGGTGGTAGATCTTAATCATAGTTAGTCATGGACGTGTGATTCTAGCAGACATATCCGAATGCTTTCTCAGCATTAGGTCTTCGATTCACTAAGTGCCATTAGAAATACGTAATGGCGCATTAAGTGTTTCTGTGTATTTTTGTGGTATTTCCTCTTCACGCTCAGTGAGCCCCGGTGGGGATCACAACTTTGTGGTTGATGTGTATGTACTCTTACTTCTAGAACACAGATGGTGTCGACGCATGACTGATATCCATCCGGATCATTTTGCAGTAGTGAATGGCGTACATAAAAGTTGGACAAGTGCTATTAAATTTACCAAATCATTGTCGGCATCTATTACATTATGCGTTGCAACTGACAAGTGTATATTCCAAGCATATATATATAGTGATTGACATTATGAGCATCGATCCACACAATTGGGATCGATGACATGTATCAACCAAGTCAGCGGGCCTGACCACCCGATCCCGTTAGTCGCCATTTACGACAAGCATAGACGCCTTTTACGGCAAGTATGGGTTGCTGAAGACCTATTCTATCCCGGAATCTTCACGGGTCCCATGTGGAATGAAAGCCCGGAGTGATGCTGGTATCAGGCGTTTAACATTACGGTGTAACAGACGAATACTGGTAATGTGCTGACAAACCTAGAAACATATTCTAGTACAGGAAGGTCTTTATATCATCTATTCAAATGCCACAGAGTGTAATACTGCAACGAATCTTTCACGCATGGAAAGTAGGTAGAGCGTCACAAACAACAGCAGGAATGTTCATCGGGATCTGTACCCGCGATTGTCTGCCTACGATACAAGACAGGAGGGTAAAACAAACAACTATCAAATGCCACACTGTGTAATACCGCAAGATGTTTTTTACCCATTGAAAGTATTAAAATATCACAAAATGTGTGCGTTGTTGTATTTCAGCGTAGCTAGCACGAATGGGTTCATCGGGGTAAACAATACGCTTTCAAATAGCTGTCCTTGAATTTATACGTTTCCTCGTAGTAATATAAAACAGTGAGCTTCACAAAAAATTTTAATTGAAAGCAAAAAATGTCGTGATTTTTTTTTCAATGTATCGTCCCTTCACTAACCCGCTTGGTGCGCTGTTTCGGACGGTCCAACCTTAAACTGACTGCGCATGTGGATAAGAGCGGTTCATGCTACTATCACACCTATAGACAGTTCCCTAGTATAGCCTCCACCTCTATCGGCAACGGTCACGCTCGTGTATAAGCCTAATCAATGATCTATCTATTGTCATATCCGGAAATATATGTCCGTTATTCAATGATACCTCATGGATGACGATGCTCATATTGTATAGTAAACCACTTGGTAGTCGTTCGAAGCCAGGCTGTGATATCAGCTGATCGTTCATTTCAGGTCGCTTTGCTGACGTTTTGCAATCGGTACTGAAAGCGGTGCTTTTGATGTTTGAATATCACACTTTTAAAAATAAAGTAGATTTTCATTGTATACGTACCCTTATCTATCTTGTATCGCCGATCAGGTTTTTGAAAAGCATGCATGTCAGTACAGCCGAAGGTCTTATACAAGTTAAAGTTCACCAGTAAATGTTGTGAATTTTGACAGCAACACATGTAATTATTTATCAGGTATACAACTGAGAGAAGTGAGAAGTGTTTTCAAGAAATTATAAAAGAAACAGGTACTAGCAAATTATGTCAACTAGATATCATATACAGTGTTCAGAATAAAAGAAACGGAAATCGCTGTAATCTATTTTTTATAATTAAGGGTTAATATCATGCATGGTGTATAAAGATATTTTATGGATGAATGGTGGCTGTTTGTTGCCAAATACCACTATGACTAGATTTCAATATAAACGAAATAGACGAGATGAAATACAACCTGATATTCTTTGGTGTTGCCCGATCTCCACATGGCTTTGGAATGGGTTTTGTCGCTTGATTTATAAACTTTGACATCAACGACATGATACTAGGTTAACATTTCAAAGAGAAGCTAATGAGAAGAGAAGACCGAATTGGCATGAAGACGTTCAGAAACATTCAAGGACTGAAACAATCAAATTGACTTAACTACATCCCATTCCGTAATTGTATTGAACAATATGCAGGACAGGGACTCTTCCCTCTTCTATCAACATAGGATGTCAGTGCAAACACACCTCCACCGTCTATGAAGAAAGAGAAGTCCGCAAGGAATAACTCTGAACGACGAGGATCAGTACACATGACATGCATGTGGGGTTTTTTCAGGTAAAAACGACGCCAACAGACGCTTGGGGACTATAATGAGTTGCAGGAAAGCCTGATTCTCAGTGCGACCTTGAACTGTAAAAACTGGAGCCTGCAGTAACCTATTTGTTGAAAAAGGACATATAATTTCTTTAATAGGCTTTCTTCACGTAATCGTGATATTCAGGTGCATTAGGAGCATTTTAAAGATAAGTATATGATCAATATGCATAAGTACAACATGTCATCCGACGAAACAGATTCCACTGGGTGTAAATGACAAAATGTGAACACTATATGAATGGACCAACGAAAATAAGCAATGACACTAAGTGTTCGCGAAAAGGGCAAGTACGAACCCGTCCTACTGGCGGCATCGACCACAACCTGCACAGAACAAGGTGTTTGCCTGCAGCCTGACGCAACCTGTTCAACAACAAAAGCGTACTATTACAACAGGAACTGATACTTGAACAGATATAGTAAAGATTTTAAATCTTCAAAAGCGTAGAGGCCCTAATTATTCTTTCAAATGGAAAGTTGTCTTCGAAGGGTACGGTACATGTCATTAGACCTTTCAACGCGTTCCACATATTTGTTGTGAAAACAAACTTGGGAGAAATGCAAGTACATGGGTACCGAATTCAAGTGCTGTCAGAAACTGTGTCAATTTGAAACAAGAACACGGCCAAGAAAACCAAATATGTTGTGAAAACTGTCACAATTTACATCACATTATTTTTAATGACACCGGATCTATTGAAACTATCCCCACCAGCAAAACTCGAAAAAGATCTGTAACAAAATATTGGATGCTAAGAAACCAAAAAAGGGTGAATATCAATCGCTATTTGAGACGATTTAACAACCCCAGAATTTGCAAAATCACGTGAAGTGTTTCTGTCAAAATTAAAACATGTCAAATGTAAAGGTGAAGAGAACTTACCCAAAGCTGCTGAAGCAGTGACACAAACTGAATTAAATATGCTTTGGGGAACTGGTCAAGTTGGTGGGGGGTACCTCGGACTAAATTGTTGTAGTGGAGTAACACAAATTGTTTTGTCTTCGTTCTCTCCGTCGACTGATACGATTGGCATTCCATTCACCAAGCTCATGTATTACTATGTATTTCGCTTCCAAAGATGATATCGCATAATGGTATTTACAGACGTTATTGGAACAAGGATGGGTAATAAATAGGATACCAAGCTCTTTCCCCTTTCATATCAAGTTCTTCATGGAATAACTTCTTTTTGTCCCTAACTAAAACTAAATAACATAAAGGCATGTAGATATTTATGGGACACAAAACTCGTTCCCTTTATAAGTGTATGTCCCTCGAAGAATAACTTTGGTCTGTCCTGGTCTGCAAGCCTTCAAAATGAAATATTCACATAATGAACAAGGATAGCCAACTCTCCTGGCTAATAGTTAAGTCTAGATAGCAATGGGTTGATTAGAATCTAACCTTAACAAGTTATGTGATGCACATTAGTTCCATTTATGTTTCCAGGTTTGTCAGCATGACACCACTGCTCGTAGGTTTCACCAAAGTGGTAAACGTCCGAGACCCGCATCGCTTTGACGGCATCACAGGTGAGGCTACCATGCCTTGAGAAAACTGAAATACTATCAAACCGGCGTTAAACCATAAATAACTCATTGTAAAAGAAAGTGGATATTCTCAGTTAATTAACTGGTTTTAATATATCTCCATGTGTACTGCAAATCGGTCTAAAAGGTTTTATATTTTAAAGCATATTTTCCCTTAACAGAAATAGACGTCAACGCCAGAGAATAACCAGTCTCGATTATCCGACGAAGCAGATTTCATTGGGTGTAGAAGGCAAAATAGCGATCAAAAGTATATGAACAGAGCACTGAAAATCAGTAATGACACCAAATGTTCGCGAAAGCGGTAAGCATTTGCTGCCTAACCTGTAGCTCCTTCCGCTCTCGCAATTTGTAGAAAAGGTATGTAAGTATGAGTTTCTGCTGATAATAATTGAACTCACGATCAGCAGAATTGACAAATGCTTCTCAGCTTACAGAACCTTGGGAACATTGACACCAGAGAATAACCAGTCTCGATTATTCCGTTCAACAATAGAGAATCTATTTGGGAAGTAGAAACTACATATGTAAATCAAGACTGTTCTCTTGTCAAAACTGCTCATATTCCTACAGGGGGGCACGGGTGGCCCAGTCGTCTAAGGCGCCGCGATTCGCTGTGCAGAGTTGCGTACCTTGGGCACGCCAGAAACCTATGATTGTGGGTTCGAATCCTGTTTCGCTCTGATTATGTTTCTAGGTTTGTCAGCACCATACCCGTGCTCGTGGGTTTCACCAAAGTGGTAAACGTCTAAGACCTGCATCACGTCGGGCTTTCCTCCCACATTAATTTGACACGCCGCGATGGAATACTGTCAAAAACGGCGTTAAACCCTAATCACTTACACACTCATATTCCTAAATACATGTATAAGGAATAAGTACGACATAAAAAAATAAATCCTAGAGCTGGCCACTATTGACCAATCCTACAACCGAAATTATGAATAGATTGGTCTGACAGATCTAGGAAACTCATTGCTCTCTATTAATTGATGTTTGTACATATGACTGATAGAAATTCATTTCTCTTTTAAGAATTAACTTTCACTTTGTTGAGCTCATTTGAGTATGAACCTTCACAGAGGGAGGGCCAAACTGTATGAACGTCGGAGCTTGCGACGTAATGTAATATTTACAATGTAATATTTACGTAAAACAACGTAGCAGTTTTTCAAGGTCAACAGTTGTGGATGGAGACAACTGAATAGGCACAACGGTTCCTGAAATGTCTCTAAATGAAATACTGTATGTTACTTTTGTTTTACTGTACAAAGTTGATCTTCGTTTGGTCAAATAAAGGTTTGATGATTGCGGCAGTAACAATATCTGGGCTCGATAAAAACTCTTTCCGAATATGAGTATAATGATTACAACAATTCCACACCTTCCTACAACGTGTTAGGGGCAATATCAAAAGTAGACCAGATAGCTTATTGAGATCACACTGTTAAACTATAGCTCCACTTGACATATTTTTACTGATTTTTTATTTACATAGACTGTTCCATATCTTACATAACGGTGCCACTCCCCACCACACCCTACCACCCACCTCTACCTCCACCCTCGTCTACAACAGCAGCCACCACTAAGAACATTCCATACATCACACTATATCCCCAACACTGCAGTTGATTTACACGCCAGAAGAAAGTCATGATGATGATGATCTTAAGTTCATTTTTTAATAGTTACCATCGTTGTCCAAGTCGTTTCTAAGATCTCAATAATAGCTTTGTAGTGCTGTTATCTATGTCACACAGGTGGTATTACTTGCCGGGGATTGGCCGTTCTTTAGATTAATAACCTCCTCACTTTTTAGAGCTGCTTCAAGTAAGTTACTTTAGTATTAAACCGCACGAATGTAGCTGACACGCAGTATGCTTTGTCAGGGAGATGAGATATAAAATACTCTGAGCACACAAAGTGTTACATGCAATACGTTTTTCACTCAAGAAAAAATTGCCCAATTTGTATAGACAGCTAGCCTTTCTCGCAGGGTATCTTAACTTTTTATTTTCAAGGAAGTTACGCTTCAAAGACATGCTATATTGTGAGGAATAATCAAATATGTGTAGATTGAATATCGTGTATTTCTTTCACTTTTGGAACTTTCTCAAAACATAAAATTAGAGTAAGTTGGAGAATCCACATTAAGCAATATTTAAGTTACATCACGCTGTGTCACGTTGACGGAATTCATGAAGAGTTTTAAGTCTCAGCCGCTTACCACTTTGGTGAAACCAGCGAGCATGGGTGTGGTGAGGTTCTGACAAAACAACAGTCTTGATCTAGCAAATGCTGGATTCGAGCCCACAATCATACGATTCTGACATACATGATTGACGCAACCCAACACAGCGAACTGCGGCGCCTCAGGTGACTGGGACAACGGTGGCACACTTGAAAAACAACCGCTGCAGTAATAACAAAAATACAGTTTTAATCCTGTATATCGTGTTTGACAGATTGTTAAAATTAAAATCAACATCGATCATTGCAAAGTAAAAACAAGGTAGCTGTTCGTGCAAAGAATGATTATTATTTCAACGGACAGTCGCTTCTATTTCCAGTTCAATGATATATCTATGCAATCTGTTTACGCACAATGTGATACCACTCACGATTCATTGTCCCGTATCTGCGGCCCACTCTTTCCTGTGAGTTATTTTACATGGAGTAGAAAGCAAGCCCTCGGGTGGCCACTTTATAGAGGTACCTCGGCAGGAGAAATAGATGAAGCACAGTGACTGGAATCAGCTCCGATCCTCCAGGGGTCCAGCAGAGCCATAAACCATCATTACATGGGTTCATTGCCATCATCTGTGAGATATTTGGTGTCACAATGTAGCATTAAAGAAATGAGACAAGTTGGTTGGTTGGTTTGTTGTTTAACGCCGCACTCAGTAATATTACAGCTGTATGACGGCGGTCTGTAAATAATCGAGTCTGGACCAGACAATACAGTGATTAATATCATGAACATCAATCCAATTGGGATCGATGACATGCATCAACCAAGTCAGCGAGCCTGACCACCCGATCCCGTTAGTCGCCTCTTACGACAAGCATAGTCGCCTTTTATGGCAAGCATGGGTTGCTGAAGGCCTATTCTATCCCGGATCTTCACGGGTCAGACAAGTGGAAATCTAGCTTTTTCAAGGGACATGTGCAGTAAACAGGGCTGCACACGTGAACTGATCACCAAAAAGTTTTACTTAGGCTTCAGGTATATCGATGTTCTGATATCGTTATAACAGTCCAATAGCCAATTCCCTTCCACTGATTTACCCACCTGATCTAGAAATAAAGGAGACCGTTTCATCTGTTTCATATTAAGATCTATGCATAACGATTAAGAGTGACAAACACTTTCCTCAAGACTGTGTGACAAGAAGGATGACTGCGACTTTCAATAATGTCAAATTTCCCTTTATGTCTAGAAATATTCATGCCTTTGGTGGCTTACAACTTTTTAGGTACATTCGAGCATGATCCTTTTACCAAGATTTCAAAGAGCGTCATACAACTCCTGCTCAGTAGTAGAAGCCTTGAATGTTGTAATCTTGATCAGTTTCTTTAAAATGGCGATTTTTTTGGTGTGTACCAAAGGGTAACAAGGCGAAACATTACGAAAACATTGGAGAACAATTTCCTTGCAATATTACAGCTATATGACGGCGGTCTGTAAATAATCGAGTCTGAACCAGACAATACAGTGATTAATATCATGAGCATCGATCCACGCAATTGGGATCGATGACATGCATCAACCAAGTCAGCAAGCCTGACCACCCGATCCCGTTAGTCGCCTTTTACGACAAGCATAGTCGCCTTTTACGGCAAGCATGGGTTTCTGAAGACATATTCTACCTCGGATCTTCAAAGGTCCCATACACATTCAACACGTTAGAATCAAATGTTGAGATGTGTATGTTTGTGTGCCTAACGCGTGTTTGGTAGACAAAGCACGGAACCCATGATAGCATATCATTTGACTGGTTCTAAACCTAAGTTTTCCCTTATTTATTTCCGTCAGTATATGCGGGTATAAACGTCAACATGGAATCAAAAGATTTACAAAACTTCACAATTGAATCCAACCTCCGAATATACACCATCTCATTAAATACCTTTCAGGAACCCAACATTACTATTAAAAGTTATTAGATGAACTATGTACAAAAAATGAATCAATTCTTCAAACTGGAAACATATCCTTCGCGATAAGACTTCCACACTACAATGGATATCTCGGTCAATACTACGGTGATTCCTATATATAATATTACATCATATACTCACAACCACAAATAGTTTGTAAAAATAAATAAGGTACATAAACAACAATAGTTGTAGTCTCCGTGCCATGTGTTCACATGTGGAAACATCTCGAACATATGATGAAAAATATGCATGAAAAATTCAAATCTTTATCAATATCAGCTGACATCGAGTTGTGCTTCGTCATGTATGTTGAAACGACAATGCAGCACACAATATTATAATTCCTGTTCAGAGATGAGATCAAGGTATTATGAGATCAAGGTAGATGAAGGTAGATGAATTTCAGGCATGTATTGGTCAGTTAAACAACAGGGGCGGTCGGGTAGCCTAGTGGTTAAACCGTTAGCTCTCTACGCCGAAAACCCGTGTTCCATTCCAGTGCCGTCCCCGGCCCAATCCTTAATTTGTATTGTGGTACTTGTCAGGTGCTCTTGGGGGCACGGGTGACCCAGTCGTCTGAGGCGCCGCGATTCGTTGTGCAGAGTTGCGTCCCTTGGGCCACCAGAAACCTATGATTGTGAGTTCGAATCCCGGTTCGCCCCAATTATGTTTCTAGGTTTGTCAGCACCATACCCGTGCTCGTGGGTTTCACCAAACTGGTAAACGTCTGAGACCTGCATCACTTGTGGCTTTCCTCCCACATTAAGCTGACGTGCCGTTACTGGAATACTGTTAAAAGCGGCGTTTAACCAAACTCACTCACTCACTCAGATGCTCTTTTACATTGTAAAAATTAAATGTATTGAAAGCTTGTAAAACTGTAAAAGAATGTCTCTTTCTTTCACCAAATCGTTGGCACAATTGTCCTGCAGGCCAGCATTATATATATCAGCAACTAGATTTCTATCAAGTATCTACAATGAACGATTTACGTTGCACAGATCATTGTAGTTTTGTTCATAAATGTATATAAAATGTTGTGTATTTTTTAAATATATATGCAAATCATCAAGCCGAGTTTTTTACAGAAAAATATCATTTCCAAGAGCGCTTAATACCCTCTATTCAAGGAGAGTGTTCTATACCTATATGGGCCGGAGGAATATTAGTTTCATATCGAAGGTATGAACGCATCATCTCTTTTGACTTAACCATACGGAAATGCAGTATCTTATAAAATATTAATATAAACTTTGACACTGACTGATATTTTTCAACGAGTATTATATGGTCCAGCTGTTTTGAGTTGAAACAAAAAAACAGCGGAGAGGATATGTTTCAAATGATATTTGGAAAGACGTATCCATCCATGTTTCGACCACGAAGCAGCGAGTGTTACATTTGAAGTTAGAAAGAAGTGGTATTAACGGCATCACATTCTAAAACAAGATGGGCAATGGCTTAGCCTGGTGGTTAAAGCGTTCGCTCGTCACGCCGAAGACCCGGTTTCGATTCCCCACATAGGTACAATGTGTGAAGCTTTTCCTGGTGGACCCTGCCGCGATATTGATGGGATATTGCCAAAAGCGGCGTAAACCTATCCTCACTTACTCACTCTAACGAAAGATGAGCATAAATTGATAGGTTGCTTCTGTTTCACACAGGTGTGTCGTGTCCATTGATTGCACATAAATGAAGAGGTGTAACTGTTTTATCACAATATTTTCACCGTTCGTGCATTCGCGTCCAGTCAACGTTTTGCTACTTGAACCAGGAAAATACATTCTTGACTTGCTTCATCGTAAAATTTGGCCATGTAGTGCGCGTGTTTATGTTATAATTTTAACATACAAACTAACCTTTCAGAACAGTAGTTTATAGCACTGAACGTAATTATCAGCTACTCGGCGATATATTCTTTAATGTGTCCGTATTACTATTGATGTATTGATGATACCAAATCCCTATATATGTTTTTTCTGTACAAAACTGCCTGCAAAGCGGGCCTTCAGAGTTACCAATATAGATGCAGCGGTACTTCAAAGCAATTAGCATGAACTATGAGCCACCAAAGCTACAATAATATGCATCTTTTCCTGTCCTGTTTCCTGTGTCAAGGAAATAAATGGCCCTTTCATTCCTATCCATGCTGATGTTGGCCGAGTGCACCACGTCTCCTTGTCGATAAAAATAATATACAGGGAATACGACAGATTCTTGCATTCCATGAACGTCAGAGTTTTCTGAAGTTTTCTTTCCATAATAATTCCGTTACAAATAGCAGGTTAGTAAGGCATTACTATAGTCATTAAACGTAGGGAAATGGATGTGGCGACCATGTCATATCCTGATGCAAACTGCGAATGTAGGGAATAGTACCTCCATGGAAGAAGCCTTGCCTCGGGGTAAGAACTTATTGTATCAAACAGTTACCTAATTATCTAACAGCGCCAGGCGACTTCACATAGAAGTCATATGTAGTATTGATTGGATTATATATTTGGCCCATATCGCTGTGATTGGTTTGATATGTAGAACTGTTTAGATTAAAATATGCCCGCTATATTAGCTATTGTGCTCCATTATCTAACAGTGTGCTACTTACATGATTTCATTCATCGACATTCACAAAGTTTATGATATACTGTTTTGATCTTTGACGTCATACGTTCGTTTGGTATTTTCGAGGCTTTTCATGTATGCCCGATATTTTAGTAACCAAGGTTTATGGGTGTTCCACTATCTAAGATATAATAAACATAACCTAAGCCATTGACATTTAAAAAGTTTAAGTAATACACACAGATTAATTGTAGTGATTTCAGGTTAAAGAATTACTTTATAAACAAATGCGACAAAAAAGGGAATTGCATAGAACATCATTTCTGTCACTGATGCGTCAAATTTGGAAATGTTCCTCACAAGTCTACCATCACACTTTTTGAAAGCTTTGATAAGGCCTTGAATGTTGTGACCCTGATCAAACAACTTTTAAGCAAGTCGTATGGAGCTCTTTGAAATCTTTGCAGACAAATTTGCAAATGTTCTCAACATAAAAAGACCATGCTCGATTGCACCTCAAAGCTCGCGAAATGTCGACGGCTGGCACTGCTGAAATATTGTTCGACTGAAAGGGAAGCTGACTACTGGAAGGTCATCTCTCTTGTCAGACAATATTGTGGAGAGTTCTATTGTCACTCTTAATCTTTATGCAGGAAACAGATGATGAGGTCTCACTGGTCTCTTTTAGTTCTGTCACAGGCGGGTAAATCAATAGCTTTTAGGCTCTGTGTTCATCATTGACGTCATACCATTGTTTAACATTTCATTTTGATACTTTTTATGCCCTTTATCTTAGTAACAAAACTTTAAAGTGTCCCATTATCTAACATATAATGTACATAACTTTAGCCATTACCATTAACTAAATTTTGTTTATACATAAACAACTAAACATACAGTCTTGTAGGGAGTTTATTTGGTCACTCCGAATGCATTTATATCTAAACATGGAACAGATGAGGGGGATGGTTTCACTGGTTTTCTGGCTCAGGGGGTAAATCAATGGCTTTCATGTGCAGTTTCTTCTGTGACGTCATAAAACTGTTTAGGTTTTTCGAAGGTTCTTTAGGAAGGAAGACGTTCCTCGATTTAGCAGTAAGTTTTAATCATGGGCTGCACTTACGCGACGTATTCCTGGGAAATATTTCAACAAGCTTCCTCAGCATCGGTTTTCTATTCACTTAGTTAATTTGATTCTATTTTGAATGTAACTGATACGCATTAGGTTTTCCCAGTGTTGTTATTTTAAGCTAATTGTATTTTTCTTCTTCAATACGGGTAAGATGAGTTGATGTATGTAGAGTAGAGATGACGTCGGCAGATAAATGGCATTCTTGTCGTGGGTACTTTTGCATCAGTCGTGATGTCTTGCGTCAATGAAATTTCGACAACTGGTATCACATTTACAAAATCTTTAAACGTATCTGTAACAGTATCCCTGCCTACCTGCAGTTCAGTGCGGTCTGACTATAAACTGTACAACGTGACACACTGTAATACAGCAAGGGGGCCGCCTCCGTGTCCTGTGGTAGAGCGTCCGCATTAGCATACATGGGATGAACAAGGACTGGTCGGCTCAGAGTCAGTATGCCGTTTCTGAGTGTGGTATTCATGTTAAACTGTGGCATGGTATCTCAGTGAATCAGCATCAGTACTAGTACAAGCAGTCACACAAACATACACACGTACATGCACGTCGCTATATAAGTGCAATAATCTTGGATGCGACGTTAAACTCCATTTCTCCCCACCTAATACAGCAAGGTGGCTCTGTTTTAGGTTTTATTTGTTGCATTTATTTCACCTTTTTACGATAACTGCCAATGTGTTGTGGATGAATGAACGATTTTAAACATTTAACGCCTTGGATATACGTTGTATACTGATAATGTCACCTGAATGTCTTTGGATATCAAAAATATCAACACGAGGTGATACACGTTTAAAGCTCCGAGGTTTGCCTAGACTTGAAATTTATCATCCAAATCATTCTTCCACGATTTTCAATTTGTAAACAGTAATAACCAGGCCATGTCTAGAGTGTTGTAACCTTGATTAAACAACATGTAAGAAAGAGTAGTTTGAACTCTTTGAAATCTTCGTAGAAAGAGCATGCTCGATTGTACCTCAAAAGTTGTGACATGTGGACAGCCTAGGGCTGAAGCTGCTCGAATATTTTTGGACATGAAAGGAAGCTTGTCGATTGGAAAGTTGAAGTCCCCCTTCTTGTAAAACAGCCTTGTAATAAACTGTTTTGTCACTCTAAATCGTAATGCATAGATCTAAATATGGAACAGATGGGGAGGTCTCAGTGGTCTCCTTTGTTGCTGGTTCAGGTGGATAAGTCAGTGGAAAACCATTGGGCTATTTGATGGTTATTGAACGATATCAGATAATTGATATACCTGAAGCTGAACCTAAACATCTTAGCTAAAGTACCTTGTTTTGACTTTGCCGACCAGACACTTCGATTCGTATGCATTAAGAAACAGATCAGCAAGAAGGGGAGCACTATTGGTGCCTATGGAGATCCCTCCTTTTACCTATATGCCTTATCCCAAAATTTAACATATATAGATGTTTTCAGTGAGAAAGTCCAACATTTCACATATTGTTTTCTCAGTAAAGTTCAGATGGTATTTGCTTTCATTTTTGGCAAATTGTCCTGAACCCCTAAAGATAGATATGTAAGTATGTATACTCTGCACAAGAAGAAACGCAAAGGTGATTTTTAGACGTGTATGTTATCATTATCAGTATGTGTTAATTATCATAAAAATAATCAACAGATGGTAATTGTTCAAAATTGGCACACATCATTGTCATTGAACCAGGTTCCATAAGGCACACATGGAACAGTAGATTTTCCAGGGGAAATTTGTCTTTTCTCGTAATCTAGTATGGCCAATATTAGAGTACAAAACTGACTGGCATCGTTGCTCGATCGATGCTTACGATATTATTAACTGGATTGTCTGGTCCAGACTCGATTATTTACTGACCTCCGTCATATAGCTGGAATATTGCTGAGTGCGGCGTTAAACAACAAACAAACAAATCCGAATTGTGGTCGCAGTCGTTGATCCAGTGCATTCCATAAATTTTCGATTGGATTGAAATCTGGAGACCTGGAGGGACATGGCAGGATCTGGATATTGTGGTTCCTTTAAAAGGCTGTTGTCAGTCTTGGCCTGAGAGGTCGGGCATTGCCTTGTTGGATGATGACGTTTGCTTTGTTGCAAAATGGGAAGGACATGTGGCCGAATAATCTTATCCGTGTAATGATGTGCCGTTATATTTCCCAGTACTTGCACCACGTCTGTTCTACCAGTGTAGGAGATGGCTGCTCACATCATAACCCTACTACCACCAAATCTGTCCACTTCCTCTATGCAGTTTCGTGCATAACGTTCCACGCAACGCCTGTAAACACGACGTCTACCATCCGCACGGCGAGGCATACAACGTTACTCATCACTAAACCAAACATGGCTCCCCTGCACTTGTAGCTATAGTCTGTGACCTTGACACCATTGACGTCGCAGCCGACGATGTAGGTCAGTCATAATGACACCTCTAACTGGCCGTCTAGCGCGAATACCTTCAGCGTGTGAACGGTTCCTCACTGCCTGTGATTGCCGTAGTTGTAGAGGTGGCCGTGGTGGTTCTTTCACTTCGGTGAGAAGCCGTGTGAATCTGCTCTGTGCTCTAGTAGTGATACGTAGTCGAACGGATCTTGGAAGGTCACGTGTTGTCCCGTGTGTCTGATAACGGTTCCCGGTTTTGTAGTGGTGCTTAGTGCTACGTGGAAATATCTGGCCACAACTGACGATTATTCTCCTGTTTGCTGTCGGCCGATGGCGTTGTTGCGTTTGGCTTCCGTCAGTCGTGGAATGTCATGACATGCAAATGAAAACCCCACGGTTTTTAAAGCCCAACAAGTGATGTCATGTCATGTCATGTCATGTTGGTGTGTTTAGGTGCAGGACTCTCGCGTGGCTGTGTCTTTGCGATTTGTTTCATCTTTTCATCAAATTTCAACCATTTTTCCACACAAATCAATCCCAATCCATGCAAAAATTACCAATTCATTTTTGGTATTAATTTTGTTTGTATTTCGGCAACACTCTGTCAGATATTTACGAATTTACTACTTTTGCGTTTCTTATTTTTTTCTCAACAGAGTATATATGGACACCACGTTTTGTAACAAATGTCCCATTGATCAAAGAATGAAGTTTGTTTGGTGGGATTCCTTTCACATCAGGCTTACATGCTGTAATATAACTGAAAATACTGTTCGAATTAACGTTCAGTCGTAACTCATTGCAAAACATAACCGTGAATATTCCCACTTGATTAAGCTGTTTCATTTCCAGTCATCTATACGTGTAGTGCAAATCGGTAAGGAGGGTTTGATACATTTAGAAAAATCTCCTTTGACATGAAATGTTCCACAATAGAGAATATGTACACTCTTCTGGGTAATTAAGATCATGGGGAAGAAGGAACTGCATGGGTATATAGACTGCATTAGACTATTCTCAGTGTTATCTTTTCACAACGTCTTCCATTCCTGTATGGGGCGGTCGGGTAGCCTAGTTGTTAAAGCCTTCGCTCGTAACGCCGAAGACCCAGGTTCTATTCCCGGCATGGGTACAATGTGTGAAGCCAATTTCTTGTGTCCCCCGCCGTGATATTGCTGGATTATTGCTAAACGCGGCGTAAAACCATACTCACTCACTCACTCCACCCCCATTTAAAAGAAGAATGAAGACAGAATGAAACAATACACCTGCGAGCTGATCACAGCATTAGCAAAATATCTAAAGACTACATGATGAATAGTTATGTACTTCCATGTCAGATCGATTTATACTAAACAGTTCCATTTTGAAAATCATTCAGCTGATCAGATATTGGTATGATGTGATCTCCTAATTGTGTCAAATGGCACAGAACTAATGTGTGACATCATTACATGACTACACAACATCAATGCGCACCTCATGGTTTAGTCTCTCTACAGTGTTTTATTGCACGTTTAACAACCACCACGAGTCGTTTATTTCTTAAATAACATAGATAGTCGAACAGAAACAAACTGATGTTAATTAGAAAGTATAACTGCCCGAGTACACAATGAGCCCCAATATATGCCATTGATGCAGACTCTATAGGTCACAGTGTCCTTGATTGTAACGCTACGAAGAAATGTAAAATCAGTTATGATAGATTATGTTACGCCATAAATGTGACAATTGTTAAGAGGAGGTTTGTACCTTAAGAGAAGGCTTGTATGGTAATCGTAATGCCTCCTCATTGTCTGCTGTATTAGGCCCTGTGTTCAGTGAAGTAATTCTTAGCAGTTTCACAAGAACTGTTATTATTAGAGTGTGGCCCTCGCCCCACTCCACTCCCTACTCTCCGGCCCCGTCTACAGCCACATCCAGCACTCCAACACTTCACACATTGCACTACATCCCCTACACTGCGGTCGACTGACGTGACACGTGAAGAAAATCATGATGATGGTCTGAACTTCAAGTTTGAGAAGATTACTATCGTTGTCCAATGCATTTCTAAGATCTCAATGTAGCTATTTGCTGCTATTATATATGTCACGCAACCGATATTACTCTCCAGAGATCGGCCTTTCTATTGCTTACTACCCTCCTCACTTCTTCGGACTGACAAAGCAAGAGACTTGAGTGTCAAACCGTACGAATGTAACTGACTAGAAGTGTAGTTTTTTTCAGACATGGGAAAGTTGAACACACGAAGGCTCTGCAAAAGTTAAACTCTTAAATGCAAGACATTTTTCACTCGAGAAAATTTGTAATGTCAGCCCAATTGACAGTTGACAGCAAAACTTTCTCACGGTAGCATATTTTACTTGATTTTGATTTCCAGAAGATAACACTTTAACATTCAATTTATTGTGAGGAATAATAAAATGAATGTAGATCTAATGTCCCGTGTTCCTTTCACGTTTTAGCGTGATCTCAATAACTAGAGCGAGGGAGTGATTCAGATGGGTTTAACGCCATTCTGAACTGTATTTAATGTACTTCATGGCTTGTCAGCTTCATGTTGCAAGGAAAGACCAGATAGAATGACAACAATGATAGACCCGGCCCAGTAGACAGATGCGGCAATGACTGGTCACGATCCAGCAGACGGAATGACATAAAGTGATTTGGGGTGTTATGAAGTCAAAAGGTAATAAAAGCGACAAAACACATTACATAATGATATGAAATCTCTACTAAAGGCAGGGTCCATTATACGATTCCGACTATATAATGTGTTTGTGAATCACGATCAAATAGTGATGAAATAGTTGTTCCCTAAAACGTGAGAGTATCCTGCCCCACACATGCAAAGGCAAGTGAACTCTTCACCTGAAAGAACACTGAAACATATGGCAATAGTTAAAATAATAAGGATTACATCAGACACCATTTTTGTCACTGATGAGTCAAATTTGGAAATATATTCCACATGTCAATCATAAATTTTTCAAATTTTGCTGAGGCCGTGAATGTTGCGACCCTGATCAAACAACATATATGTTTGAGCATGAGTCGTAAGAGCTCTTTGAAATATCGTAACCTTGATCCAACAACATTTAAGAAAGAGTTGTATAAACTCTTTGAAATCTTCGTCGAAAGAGCATACCCGATTGTACCTCAAAAGCTGTGAAATGTCGACACCAACGGCTGGAGCTTCTGAAATATAGTTGAACATGAAAGGAAACTTGACAATTGGAAAATGAAGGCATCGCCCTTGTCGTGTAGTCTTGTGAATAGTTTTTTGTGTCTCTCTTTATGCACAGATCTAAACATGAAACAGATGAGGCGATTTCACTGGTAGAGCATCTGACATATTGTCTTCAGATTACCTTTGAATCACCACGTTTAGTGACAAATGCCCCACTGATCAAGGAATGAAGGTTTTCCTGAATTTGTTATGTGCGATAGTGATGTACAGAAGTTAAAAGATCAAATGCTTAAAAGGAATACAATATCCTAATAAAAATACACGTATGTAAATATTGTTATCTAATGATTAGAATATACAAACATACAAGTACAATAGCAAGAACAATCATGCAATTATCATCTACTTTTAATTTGTCCTTACTGTAATTGGAGACCCAAGAATTATTCCTGAGATAACATACAAATATATACAAGAAATATGTTCTGCTAACTCTCACCCTCAAAATGCATTGGCCACAAAACAGGCTTTAGATGTATGAATATACAGTCAGGTGTTTTTAATGACAATTATCATATGAGTATTAACAATGCTGCAGTTGATTGGATGTACTACGTCCCTTCGTTCATAAAAACAATAACTGTGGAATATAATGGATGGGATAGGATTGGATTGACTGGATTCTTTATAATGTCTTATATCACTGTGTAGGGTTATTAAGTCTTAATGAATAGTTACACTACTGCCTAAAAGTTCATTCCCCTAACACGCGTTGAGAACGCGTGTTGACCCTGTGTTTAGTGAAGTACGGCTTAACTGCTTCACAGGAACTGATATTCTCAAAGTGTGACCCTCGCCCCACTCCACTCCCTCCTCCCCTGTCTCGTCTACAGCAGCAACCAGCACTGAAAACACTCCATACATCCCACAACATCCCCTTCTCTGCGGGTCTGACACGCCAAGAGAAGACAATCATGCTGATGATCTGAACTTCATTTTGCATGAAGATTACTATTGTCGCCAAAGTTGTTTTTAAAATCTCAATATAGTTCGTCAGGGTCATTATCTATGTCACGCAGGTGGTATTACTCACCAGAACTTTGTCGTTCTTTAGTTTAATAAACTCTTCATTTGTTCGAGCTGCTTAAAGCAAGAGACTTGAGTGTTAAACCGCAAAGCATGTAGCTGACCAGCTGTGTAGTTTTTTCAGGGAGATGAGACATAAAAAATCTGAACACACAAAGGCTCTGCATACATGAAACTAGTACTGTCACATGTGAGACTTTTTAAAAAGAATTCTGAAGTCAGCCCAATGTCTATCAATTTTCAGTTAGCTATTCTGAAATAGTATATTTTCTTGTTTTATATTAGGTAACATTTTGTGATCCGATACATCATAATGAATACTCAAATGAATGTAGATTCCCCCTAAAACCACAGAAAACTTTTCAAAACAACGCTTTGCAACAACCGCAAACAGCAATACAACTTCTATCCTGTAGGTCGCGTCATAAAATTGTTTGATTTTGAAATAAAATAAACCTGTTTATCTTTTCAAAGAAACCAAAACAAGGTAGCTGTACAAGAGAAGACAGTTGTTTATATTTCACGGTGATGTATTTGTGCAATCTGTTTATTTCCAATGTGAGGCCCATAAACCAACAGTGGAACACGAAATTACTCACAGCAAAAGACACTCGATGGCTGGAGTGATCTCTGGTCCCCGCGGCTTCAGCAAAATCAACCATTATTACATGGATCCGTTGCCATGTTTGTGATCAAAAGTGATTGTTGTTAATGTTTGTTGTTTAACGCCAAACTTAGCAATGTTCCAGAAATATGCCGCGTCTGTAAACAATCGAGTCTGGACCAGACGATGCAGTGACTGACATCATGAGCATCGACCCACGCAATTAGCGAGCCTGACCACCTATTCCCGTTAGTCGCCAAAGTGGAAATTTGGCTTTGCTAGACATATTAACGTTCTTCCAATATATCACGGCATGTATTACACGTGCAGAAACTATATTCTGACATGTTCTTACATTCGTCAGTTTAACGTGTTCATTTGTTGGAGCAAGACAGTTTGTTTTAGTTCTCGATCCAAGATCAGTAGCCAGGCTTTGAATATTAATGAAGTCATCCATGCTTTCTTGTTTACATACCAGTCGACCTTGGTTACTTACTTACTTACTTACTTTGGAGATTTAACGTGCGCTTTCCGACTGACGCGTATTTCGCACACGGGCCCGGCCAGGCCATTTAATGTGTTTCCGAAAGGGGCGAGGGTGGTCTGTGCAACCCAAGAGGGGGCTTTAGGGGTTGCTTATATAGAATTTGGGAATTTTGAGATTTGGAATAGATGCCGATGGGGTTGGGGAGGAGAACTAAGGGAGCTGGGTATGGTGGATGATTGTTTGTTTTTGTGATTTTGATTTGGTAGGTTATTATGGTTTTAGATGCGTTTTATTAGTTCCGTTTTTATTAAGAATACGCCTAAGGCCTTGAAGTTTTCTAGTTTATTTTGTGGGTTTAGTATTGCTTCTAGAGTGAGAGCCTTGTTTATATTGAGGGTGGTTTGTAATGCGGTTCGATGTGTTAGGTAGTGTGTGCAGTGGATGAGTGCGTGTTCTGGGGTTTCTGGTTGTTTGCAGTGTGGGCAGTTACCTGTAGTGTGTTTTTTAAATTTTTTTAGGTGGTTATTTAGGTTGGTGTGTCCTGTTTGGAGTTTAGTGATTACTCTGTCGATTTTTTTGGATGGATGGAGAATTTTTGGTTTGGTTAGTGGTTTGCTGAGCACTCTTTTGATTTGGCTATTTGAGTTTAGATATAGGTTATGCCATTTTTTTGTGATTTTTTGTTTGTTTACACTTTTAATTTCTGATTTTGAGATGGGTAAGTTTAAGCTTATTTCTGGGATTTTGAGGGATAGTTTAGCTGCTTTATCGGCGTTTTCATTACCGTATATTCCTACGTGGGCGGGTATCCACAAGAAGGTTATTTGTTTGCCTGCTTTTGTTAGGTCGTTGGAGCTTTTAAGTATTTGATTTATTAATTTAGGTCGGTTTTTGGTATTTTTGTTTTGGAGGGCTTGTAGTCCACTTAGGGAGTCAGTAAGTATTAGGATTTTTTGGTTGTTTTTGGATTCTTGATTGTGGAGGGCTGAGGCCATGCCCATTAGTTCGGCCGTGAATATTGATTGGTTATTTGGGAGTCGGAAGGATTGTGTGGTTTTAGTTGGTTGTGTGGTATGGACTCCGAAACCCGTGTGTTTGGAGGTCGGATCTGAGGATCCGTCCGTGTAAATGTGACACCAATTTGGCCAATTTTTGTGTATGTATGCTAGTGTGGTAGTTTTAGCTATGTTTGGGTCGGTTTGTTTATTTATTTGGCTAGCTAGTGTTGTGTCTATTTTGGGTATTTTCAGTTTAGGGGTGAAGATATTTGATTGTTTGCAGTTTTGTTTAAGATTTTTAATTTGGTGTTCATTTAGGTAGTTTGTTATTCTTTGGGATATTGGGGTAAGTAAGGGGTGTTTACGAGCTAGAGCTTGGTTTTTAGGGCTGATGTTTTGGTTTATTAAGTTTTGGATGAGAGGGTTTGATTGGGACGCGGCCCAGAAATTTAAGCTTAGCTGTTCCCTGCGTAGACTTAGTGGCATTTCTCCTGTTAAGGCCTGAAGTGAGGTGTAGGAGGTGCCATGTTGGGTGCGTGTAATGAGTTTGAGAGCCTGATATTGTATTGAGTCAAGTTTTTTAGATAGAGAGTTGTTTAGGGTGTTGTATATGGCGCAGCCGTAGTCTAGTTTTGATCTAATTAGGGATATGTAGAGAGAGAGGAGAGTATCTTTGGAGGCTCCCCAGTTAGAGCCAGTTAGGCATCTTAGGGTGTTTAGGTCTTTACTGCATTTAGTTGTTAGGTTTTGGATGTGAGCATCCCAGGTGAGATGTTCATCGAAAATAAGTCCTAAGAATTTGGTTTGTTTTTGAAATTTGATTGTTTGATTGTTTAGCTGGAGGATTGGGGAGGCGGGTTTCATGTTTTTATGTTTGAATACTATTCCTGTTGTTTTTTCTGAGTTAAGGGAGAAGCCCCATTTGTCAGCCCATTGTTGTATTTTATTAAGAGATTTTTGGAGTAGATTTTTGGCCATTTTCATGCTTTTAGTGCGGATCCAGATGGCTCCATCATCCGCGAATTTTGATGTGTTTACTTTAGGGGATAGACCCTCGAATAGATCGTTTATCATTATATTGAAGAGGGTGGGGCTGAGGATACTGCCCTGTGGAGTGCCATTTTCTAGGGGACATTGGTCCGATAGAGTTTGGTCTATACCCACGGTTATTTTACGATTGTTTAGGAAGTCCTGGATGTAGTTTATCATCTGACCTTTGAGTCCTATTTTTTTAAGTTTTTGTATTAGCCCATCGTGCCATACCATGTCGAAAGCTTTAGAGAAGTCTAAGAAGATGCCTGTGGTATATTGTTTATTTAGTTGTCCTGTCTTAATATCTTGTTCTAGTCGGGCGAGGTTATCTAGGGTTGAGCGGCCAGGAGTGAAACCGCTTTGATCTGGGTTTATGGTGTTATTTTGGGTTAAGTAATGTTGTAATCTATTTTTAGCCATTGATTCCATTACTTTACATAAGTTTGAAGTTAGGGATATTGGTCTATATGAGTTAGCTTGATTAGCTGGTTTATTAGGTTTAGGGATTGGTATGACTAGGGCCTGTTTCCAGGGAGTAGGAACCTGTCCGTTTAGGTAGATGAGATTGTATAGTTTGAGTAGTGCCTGGAGCAGTTTTAGGGGGAGTTTTTTAATTATTTGGTAAGAGGTTAGGTCTAATCCTGGGGCTGTGCCCTTTTTCCTGTTTTGGATTACGTAGAGGAGCTCCTCCATTGTGTAGGGTTGATTTATTTCTAGATTGTTATTGTTTGGTTCTTTTGTGGGTTTGTTTTCTGTTTTAAGTTTATCTTGGAATTTTTGGCTGAAGTTGCTGTTACTGCTAACGGCCGAAAAGTGGTTGGCGAGATTATTTGCTTTTTGGGCGGGGTTGGTTGAGTTGTTAATGTTAGGGTTTTTTTTATGTCGTTTTAAGCCTCTAATGGCGTGGATTTTGCGCCAGACCGTTCTGGCATCTGTACGGTTATTTATACCTTCGCAGAATTTTTTCCAGTCTCTACTTTTGGCTATTTGGACTAGTTTTTGAACCTGGTGGTTTAGTTCGTGGGCTATGTTTAAATATTTGTAGTCGCGTTTTGCTTTATTGAAGGCTGATTTACGTTTTCGTCTAGTCTGTTCTATTTCCTCATTCCACCATGGTACCGTCGGTTTGCCTGTCTTAGATGTTTTGAAGGGGATGGAGGTTTTGGCTGCGTTTATTATATAGTCTGTTAGGTTTTTACAATAGGTTTCTGGATCATTATTTTCTATTTCGTTTAAGTTAGCTTCGTTGCAGATATCTTGGAATTGGTCCCAGTTAGCTTTGTTGTAATGGAATTTTGGTTCTTGGTTTTCTGTTTGGATTGGTACGTTTGTATTTCCTATGGTTATGTTTATGGGGAAGTGGTCGCTACCTAGCGGGACGTCGTGTACTTCCCATTGAGTGCTTTGGGCTAGATCTGCGGTGCATATGGTTAGGTCGATAGCCGACATTTTTTTGTTTATCTTATCGTACCTCGTGGGTTGGTTGCTATTAAGGAGTACTAGGTCGTTTGTTTCTATCCATTCGGAGATTAATTTGCCATGATTATCTATTTTATCATCTATGCTCCATGTAGGATGGTGAGCGTTAAAGTCTCCTAGGAATATAGTAGATTTATCGCTTATTTTGAGTAGTTTGTTTAGATCCTCAGGTTGGACTTTTTGTTCCGCCCAGTGGTAAATATTTATGATGTTTATGTTTCGGTTATTTAATGTGATTTTAATGCCGTTGGCTTCTAGGTTTGGCGTGTCTATTTTTATTTCTTCGTAATTTATATCTTCCCTGATAAATATGATTAGTCCTCCTGCGGCTCTTCTTGTTTTCGGTTTAGCTCTGTCAGTTGGACCTTGGTGAGTCGACCATGTTTTATATACCTGTTCGTATTTTAAACTGGCTTCATGCACATTGATCTGGCTTCAATTTGTAAACTACATTTGTTTAGCTTTGTACATACAGGTTTGAATAGCTTTTCCTGTTTATTGTTAAGTTAATCTCTGCAGCCAGTGCGTGTCAAAACACGGGGTTGTGTACTCGCGGGCAGATGACCACGGAGTACGCTGACCACTGTGTCGGATTAACGAGACTGATTAATGATTGATTTCGTAATTCGTATATTGATATTCATTCATGCATTCAAAGTCATAGGTATCTATTTCATCAGAGGAGACTCACGTTTTGTTCCATGTGGTATCATTTAAAGTAATTTGCTACGAAAACGTTTAAATCACATGACAAGTATGCGTTGTACATCCAGACGTTTTACAGTTTCAAGTTTTGGCAATTATAGTGCTTTGATATCCGGAATATATCCCAATTCAGTTGATAAAATGATAGCAATGGTTGGTCTCGGCCTTGAGAGCAGATGAACATTTCTATGAATGCCTGTCGATTTATTTGCAAATCTGGATAGATGAATCTCCGACAGACAGGTCCTGCCAGGATGGCCATATCATAGTATACTGTTTAGTATACCACAAATATGTAAGAAGATCCAGGTAGCGACTCCACTTTTGCATTCACTGATTCTTTTCGAAGAAATCTAATTTACTTCACAGACTGAAACTTTTATATGCATTATTATTGCGTTTTATTCACGATCATCTGGATAAGTGACAAATCTGATATTTTTATGACAATCACTGTCTTGTATTTATAAACTGAAAATTAAATTCACGGATAGTGTTTATATAAATGCAAATGTTCGCGGTTGTAATATCATTATTATTTATAGATGGTTGAACATGCGCTGCTTATATTTACATGGTTAAGAGATATAACAGAACCTCTTTGAGGTGGGGAATTTATACATATCTAACCTACTTATTTTAGGGATAAAGGGCACTTAAAAGACTTAAGGATATAAATCATTTAGTTGAATCTTTGGAAGGCCGTAACAAGACAGAAGATCAAGACGAGATAATATTGTTATGGACAACAACTTCTTTATTATTTGTAACGACGTTTAGGGATACATCTAGCAATTTCATTTTGTTAACCATTCCCATTCTAGAGGAAACTGTAGATATTCGCCTGAAAAAAGTTCTGAAGAACCTGAAAGATGTTTCACTTTGCTTTGAAAGGCCTGAGAGATTAATCTCATCGTTTTTTGGTCGATTTGGCGAGCCTTATTTTTAAAAATGCTCGCTTTCAGAAATATATGACGAGCCTTATTGTTAAAATATCCTCGCTTTCAGAAAGATATGATGAGCCTGATAATTATATCACCTCGCTTGTAAATAGGTATGACGAGCCTGATCGAACTCGGCGAACTTGCCTCGCCCATCGCAGTCTCAAGCGTCGATGTTGAGCAGTCAGTACCATTCCTCGGAAAGGACGATCCGCTCGGATTCCAGCAGCACGAAGTCGTCGTAGTACTGCACGTTGGCTAATAGTATGTCCCAACGCTGTTGCTGCCGTCGCTGTCGCCGTTACGAACCTGTTTCAGGTGAATGAGCCGTATCTGACCGTCTTCCAGTGGTGTTGTCACTCGGGGTCGTCCGGTTCTAGGCCTGTCCTGTGTCCTCTCTGTCTGCCTGTACCGTTGAATCAGCCTGGCTACTGTCAATGGTGTACAACCAAACCTTCTTGCAATTTGGACCTGTGTTGCCCCCATTTCGGCCATCTCTCTCTCTCTCTCTCTCTCTCTCTCTCTCTCTCTCTCTCTCTCTCTCTCTCTCTCTCTCTCTCTCTCTCTCTCTCTCTCTCTCTCTCTCTCTCTCTCTCTCTCTCTCTGACAGTCGAGGCATTTCTTTTGTGTGCTTTCATCACGTGTGGTTATACCCTGCAGACGAACGCATTTATACAGCTAACACGCACGTGCAGTTTATGGCATAGGCGGGAAACCTATTTCACGAGCGCCATCAAAGGTGGCGCGTTCAGTTGAGGTGTTTTTTGGTACCTGTTCCTTGGCAGTCATATTCCCAATACCCAGTTTCCACTAGTTATCGCTGTTTTTAGGAAAATTACAAATTGCCAACCTATACTTTCTTTTGCCGCTTAGTTTATATCACTCGCTTGTAGTTAGGTATGACGAGCCTGATAATTTTATCACCTCGCTTGTAGATAGATCTCACGAGCCTGATAATTATATCACCTCGCTTGAAGATAGATATGACGAGCCTGATAATCATATCATGAACCTGAAGAACTTGATAGATGGATCGCTTCAATAGTGGATAGCTTCTTTGAAAAGCCTGAGAAAATTAATCTTCTGGCTTTAAGATAGATATGATGAACCTTATAATGAAATCTCCTTGCTTGTAAATAGATATGAAGGACCTGATAATTACTATCATGTATAAGACAGTTGGCAATGTATTTATTGTTCTTCAGATGTGTCACAAATATGAAATAACATCTGGTAAGTGACACAACATTTCAGCTTATTGATTCTCTGAAGAAACCTGATTTAGTTCCCTCATTAAATCTGCATTGTGGAGTATTCCAGCTTCTTTTACACGTAAACTGAAGCAAATGCGTTGGCTACATCGTTACCAAATTCAAGCAAACCCTTTGAAGTGGGGCATGAGAAGAAGTTTACATGCATCTAACGTGATCATGTTGAGGGATAGAGCACACTTATAAAAGCCAGACAAACTGTATGGTTGGATCTGTGATAAGCATTGAGAAAACAGAAAGTTGGGAAAACAGAAAGACATGAAAGTTATTCGGGATGAAACTTATTTTCTGATTATTTGAACCGACGTTTGTGGTATACTTCTTAGCCCTTCATCGGGTGAATGATTATAGCGAATCACGGCGCCTTTGACGACTGGGCCCGCAGAAAGGGAAGAGAATACGCGTCTTTGTGCCTAGTGAAATAGTGGTGCAAAAGATGCATAAATAACGGTATTATGTTCTAAAACATTGTGAGAAAGATTCCTCATCCTGTGTGTAGTGACATGTACATGATTTATCGTAATGTTTTCTCTGAGATTTAGAGACACTGACATGCAGACATGATGCTATATGTTCATCAGTTCACCCTTCGTGTATTCGTTCTCTGCTTGAACCAGGAGAATGTACTCATGACTTCATACAACGTAAAGATTCGCCGTGTAGTGTACGTGTTTATCAGGTTACTAAAACAAGCAAACATACATGTACCTTTAAAACGTAATTACTCGTACCTGGTTGCTTATTTAATAAATGCACACACCTCGCACCGGTCTCTGATTCAAACACAAGCGGCGTGAACTGTAACTCATTGTAAACGGTAAACGCTTTATTCCAACTTACGTTGTTTTCACATCTCGTCATGTATAGTCCAAATCGTTTTGATGGGTCTCATATTTTAAGCATATTTACCATTAACATGAAGGGTTCAACAATAGGGAATCTGTACACTCTTGTGGGTAATTAAGATTATGGTATAGTTCCTGGTGTAGATCAAGACTCTTCTCTTGTCACAACGTCTGCCACCCCGACATAAAAGAAGAATTGTATATATAGTTGGTAAATAAATTAAGGATATATCCGTGAGATGACCTCTATTGACAAAACATCCAAGGACCAAATGAAAAAGAGTTATTAATGTTTGATATCAGAGTCGTTTATACTAAACATTATCCAAAATGTTTGTCTCTCAAACGTTGCTGCAGTGACAGAATGGTTTTTTTTTGTAACTTCACGCTGCAACAGATTGATTTACACCTTGGTCGCTATCAACAGTTTCATATGAAAAAATACTTTACTGTTTAGATGTCTTATGAGGTAATTTCCAAAATAAAATGCAAAGGCAAAACCGGCAATAGATTCGTACAAAACTAAATTGTGATAACCATAAATAAATAATTTCACAGTTAGGATAATAACAAACATGAGCCAAATTAACAGAGTTTCTGTTCCTTTTTGTCATTCTGTCTACTGGGTCAGGAACAATTATCGCTGTCTTTGTTCTGTCTAGTGGATCATGGACAATCCTTGCTGTTATTTGGTCTACTGGACAAGGAAAATCGTTGCTGTTATTTTGTCTACTAGATCGGGGACAATCGTTGCTGTTATTTTGTCTAATGGACCAGGGACAATCGTTGCTGTTATTTTGTCTACTGGATCAGGGATAATCGTTGCTGTTATGATGTCTACTGGATCAGGGAAAATCGTTGCTGTTATGTTGTCTACTGGATCGGGTCAATCGTTGTTGTCATTCCGTTACTGGATCAGGGCCAATTGTTGCTGTTATGTTGTCTACTGGATCAGGGACAATCGTTTCTGTTATTGTGTCTTCTGTATGAGGGACAATCGTTTCTGTTATTGTGTCTTCTGTATGAGGGACACTCGTTTCTGTTATTGTGTCTTCTGTATGAGGGACAATCGTTTCCGTTATTTTGTCTTCTGGGTCGGGTCAATTGTTGCTGTCATTCCGTCTACTGGGTCGGTTCAATCGTTGCAGTTATTCTGTCCAGTGGACCATGTCTAATCATTGCTGTCATTCTGTCTACTGAATCAGTTGTCAGGCGAGGGGTTCATTATGCTCACCCACAAGGTACATCACATCATAAACCCCGAAGGATCGGTTGTTCATGACAATCTTACCGACAATCATTCAAAAAGGCACGGAATATATGTACGCACTTTCACTTAGGTAGCAAAGAACTTGCAAACGAACCTTGTTACTTCACTTTATCCAATGCATTAAGATAAACTTCGGTTCATTTGAACTCAACGAAACTTATTAGAGATATGCAAGTCATTACGATGTGTTCCGATTGATTTCTCAGCGGGTTCCACGAGCGGGCTACACGTGCGGGATACACGAGCGGGATACACGAGCTGGCTACAAGAGCGGGCTCCATGAGCGGGCTCCACGAGCCAGCTACAAGAGCGGGCTCCACGAGCGGGATACATGAGCAAGCCACACGAGCGGGATACAGGAGCTGGCTACATGGAAAACATTTGCCCGCTAATTAACCAATCTGAAGTTAGTATTTCAATGTATGGGTGGGATAAAAACTTATTTGATATGGTATGAAGGCAAAAATAATCAATAAACAGTAGATATTTAAGTGTATGCATATGCGTAAGAGCTTTCCTCACATAATAAACTAACACGCCGTGATGTAACCGAAACACTTTTCAAAACTGTGTTAAACTCACTCACTCACTCACTCACTCACTCACTCACTCACTCACTCACTCACTCACTCACTCACTCACTCTTTTTAACTACAACGAACGTCCTTCGAAAGTCTAATATTTCTAAACGCGGCGTAAAGCCATACTCACTCACTCACTCACTTTTGACTTCTGGTATAACCCACATGCACACATTGCACGAATCGTAACTCAAGCAGCAAAACATCATAAGAATGCATATATGCAATAATCAATCGCGTGTCCTGACCATTTCCCCATAGAGAACGCCTTTAGAGAACGGGACATGACCATGAGACCTGTACGTCGACGTCAAGGGTCACCCGTTGCATTTGCCTAACTGGGCCAGGCGCTGCAAGAGGGGACAAGACTCCCTCAGAGTGAAAATCGGAGATAGAATCCGACCATACCGCGCCGTATAAACAAACGTCTCAATTTGGTCTACACACCCCTGTCGCCATTCGTGGTTGTTTGCACCCTTAAAATACACCCAAAAAATTTCTGGACTGTCTGCGTGTGTCTGTGCCCTCGGATGGTAGCTCAGAATTCAGTGGTGAAGTTCCAGAAGGCATCAGCCATGGTTATTGTAGATGAAACAAGTAATGGTAATCACGTCACAGAACGCACACCGGGACCGAGTGGTCAGTGTTCCCGGGTGTGGAGGCAGGAAGTTGTACGGCCATGCTTCATTGTAGGCGTAGTCGCTGGTGAGGCGGCGGCCTTGGCCGACACCACGACTAGCCCTACAATCCGTTTGCTTCTGCTGATGATCTTGGCCTGTCTCTCAGATTGACTATGTCAGGCAGGTTCGTAGTTACAGTAATTACGCCATGTGGTGCAAGGTCAGTGATCCACGTACATGTACATACGTACGATCCGGCGACGTAATGCTGTATACACTAGGGGGCAAAGGTGACCCAGTCGTCTAAGGAGCCACGATTTTGCTGCGGCACGCAAGAAACCTATTTTGGTTCAAATCCCTGTTCGCCCAGATTATGTTTCTAGGTTTGTCAGCACCATACCAGTGCTCGTGGGTTTCACCGAAGTGGTAAACGTCAGACCTGCATCACTTCGGGCTTTCCTCCCACATTAAGCTGAATCGCTGCGACATAACTGGAATACTGTTAAAAGCGGTGTTAAACCCAACTCACTCACTGTATACATTAAACCGACATCGGTGGAATTAAGATGGAGTCGATATCCAATTCGTCGATGATTTTGCATTAATAAATGGCGAAAATGAAATTTGGACAACTGGTATCACATTTAATAAATCCTTGTAGGGATCTATTACAGCATTCCTTGGAACTGACAAGAACATTCCAAGGTGTATTTTCAATACCCTTACTAACCCATGTGGGTGGGTGGTCGTATTAGTTTTTACGACGCTGTGAACACTTTTAGAGTTCTATCATGGCATGTCATGTAAATGATAGAGGAAAGCCAGAAGTGATGCAGGTCTAAGACGTTTAACACATCAGTGGAACCGGCGATGGCCTGTCTACGATACAAATACAGGTAGGTTAAACAAACACCTATTCAAACGCCACACAGTACTAGTGTGATACTGCAAGTTGGCTTTTACGCATGGAAAGTAAGTTATATGTGAAAACGAACACTGACTTGAATTACGCATTAACGGTCTCTGTTTTTCTCGTCTGTGCATTCGGCAATTAGAGGATAAACGTTAAACATGTTATCTACTTATTGAAGTTATACTCACTTTAAAGGTGTTGTGGTTGCACGGCTCATATTTTATTTGCAGTGCCCCTGTATACCAGCAGTGGAACCTTAATGGTAAAGGTGTCCTTCATAATGAAGTATGATCTTCGGTGTTATAAGTGAGTGGGTGAGTTGGGTTTTATGCCGCTTTTAACAGTATTCCAGTTATATCACGGCATGTCAGCTTAATGTGGGAGGAAAGCCCGAAGTGATGCAGGTCTGACGTTTACCACTTCGGTGAAACCCACGAGCACGGGTATGGTGCTGACAAACCTAGAAACATAATCGGCGAACAGGCATTCGAACCATCAATCATAGGTTTCTGGCGTGCCAAAGGGACGCAACTCTGCACAGTGGCCTGCCTTAAAAGGTGACTTTGCTTGTCGTAAAAGGCGACTAACGGGATCGGGTGGTTAGGCTAGCTAACTTGGATGATGCATGTCATCTATCCCAATTGCGTGGATCGATGCACTCACAAAATTTACACAAAAAAGTAGTAGTTTGTTGCCTTACGTCGCTCAGCAGTACACCTACCATGCGAAGGCGCCTTAAAGCAAACCAAACAATCAAGTGATCGATGGACCAGAACATCCAATGACACGTTAGTGAATTTGCTGATTTTGATCAAAATGATCATGTTAATTTTAAATTATGTCTGATCTGTAGTGAAGAGTCTATGTTGCTTGGAAGTAAAGAAATACGTTTCATAAATATGTTTATTATACATTACTGTTATGTAATGTCTCGGCCCATCCCGGCCCATCCCGGCCCATCCCAGCAAGCCATGCTGGGCGTGAAAGGCGACTAACAGAATTGGGTGGTCAGGTTCACTGACTTGTTTAATGGATGTCATCGTATCCCAATTGCGTAGATCTATGTTCATGGTGTCAACCATTAGATTGTCTTGCACAGACTCGATTATTTACAGACCGCCGTCATACAGTTGGAATACTGCTGAATGCGGCGTTACAAACAAACGCGGCCAAACATTTCATTTGTAGTTGACTCAGCATAATTGACAACTGCTACTGAGAAACTACCAAAGATCCATTGTACGATTCCGACTCTATCATAAGCATGTATCCATGAATAAACGCAGTGCTTGCCACGCACGGCAGCAAGGGGGACATTGGCATAGGGCTGAGTGTCCTGAGAAACACACCTCGCCACAACTCGTACACAAACTCAAGGACCATGTACAAAACTTGTCATATCTTGACTTTCAAAGGTTGTACTTAAAAAAACACATGTAAACTATAGAAGACTGTCAACAACGGACAATAAATCAACCAGACTCATCATAGATTGATATTTAAAACTAGCTGGGAAACATAAGAACTATTCATAACAATACATTATAAAAAAAGGCCACAGATCGCCAGCAGCCAAAGTTAGACAAGTTCTATTGAGAACTTCATCACACCAACTTCTAAATGCCACTGAAAGAAGTTAGCCAAAGTTAGGCATCCACACTAGGGACCGTGGAGACTTCTGATACCTGCGCGGTCTCCAAGAGTTTTTACACTATCCCTTCAGCCGCTGACGATTGTATGCAATTTTAGCCAAAAATGAAAATGACACATATTATACGTTTAAAATAATGGTATATATAGATATATTTTGAATGACATGGACTTACGATACCATCTCAGGGGCATTTCAAAGAAATGAGAAAAGAAGATAAAATAGGCATGTTTGAGTTCAGAAACATTCAAAGAATGAAACAAACAAACTTAAAATTTACTACATCCCATGCCATAATTGTTGTATTTAACAATATGCAGGACAGGAACCGCTGAACTCCTCCCTCGTCTATCAACATAGGATGTCAGTGCAAACACACCTCCCACGGCTATGAAGAAAGCAATGTCCGCAAGGAATAACTCTGAAAGACGAGGATCAGAACACATGACACTGATGTGATTTTTCAGTTGAAAACGACGTCAACAGGCGCTTGGAGGACTTTAATGAGTTGTAGAAAAGCCGTATTCTGAGTCCGACCTTGAACTGTAACTAACAGAAGGCTGCATTAACCTTTTTTTGTCGAAAGAGGAAGAATATTTTCCTTAATATGTTTTCTGCCCATAATCGTGATAATCAGGTGCATTCGGAGCATTTTAAAGATTTAATGATCCATATACCTAAATACAAAACTTCACGGCCAGAGAACAACGAGTCTCGTTCATCCGTCGAAACACATTCCATGGGGAGTGAAATACAAAACAGAGGTGAAAACTGTGTGAATAGGCCAACGAAAATCAGCGATGACACGTGGCGTTCACGAAAAGGGCAAGTACGCTGACTCCCCACCAGCAGCATCGGCCACTCTAACATCCTCCACATTTGTAAGTGTGCCTGACGCAGTACAGCAGCACAGTACACAACTAACATAACCATATTCGCATGAAAACTATCTTCTGCTATCTCATAGTTTTGAAAATGCAAAATAGGCGATCACATTGATCTAATTTATATAATGCTCTGTAATAATTGAATATGCTGTATTAATAAGTGTCAGCTAACATGATATCGCATAGAAAGCTTAACATTGATTAATACAGAAGAAGAATTTCACACTAGATCTTTAATCTTGTCCACATGCGATCCAAGTTTTTTGTTTCATTGAATCGTTGTTTCTCATGTTTAATTTTTGTTATCCGCCATAATTTGTGGTGGCATTATATTTTGCTTACTGATTTATACCCAAAACATACACAATTAGTTCGAAATTCAATCTTTTCAACAACAAAAGTGTGCTAATACAAAAGGCCCTGATACTCTGTACAATAGTAACTAAAGATTAAGTCTGGAAATTATTTGTCCATAATTATTCTTTCAAAAGGAAATTGTGCTCCTCTTCTTGCTGATCTGTTCTATATGTACACTGTATATAAATTTCAGTTCGGATTAGCAAAGTTTAAACAAGGCAACTTGGCCAAGAAGTGTAACTTAAGCTTCAGAAATAACGATGTTCTGATATAGTTCAATAACAGTCAAATACCCAAATCCCTTCCCCTGATTTACCCCACTGAACTAGAAATAAAGGAGACCAGTGAGACCACCTCGTCTGTTTCATATCTATTTAGACAAGAGGAATTACTTCAACTTTCAAAAAGCCTTCACAGCGTTTGATGTACAATCGAGCATACTCTGTGAAGATTTCAATGAGCGTCCTACGAATATTGGTCTACTCTTGTCATTTTTATGTAAACAAATAAGTGCCAAGGATTGTCCCACCGATAGTGCCCATGAAAATCAATAATTTGGTGAAACTTGATGGTGAGATTACCGGAAGGGTACTGTGGATATTTTAGACCTTTGAACACGTTCAAGTATTTGTTGTGAAAACAAACTTGGGAGAACTGCAAGTACCTTGGTATCGAATTCAAGTGCCATAAGAAACTGTGTTAATGGCCCTGCCCCTCAAAACACCAATTTGTCATGATTTCGATTCGTCTCAAGAGCCTAAGCATGAACTATTTCAAGAAGATTATTTTGAACTAGACATCATGATGAATGAGAGTATATCGGATATGATTTGGAGGAAGAAAACTGACCAAAATTGAAAACGAGAGCACGGACAAGAAAAGAAAGTTGACAACTGTCACAATTCACATGCACAATGTTCTTATTGACACCAGGTCTATTGATCCTATCCCCTCGTTAGAAATAAACCAAGTTCTGTAAAAGAACCATAGAGGCTAAGAAACCAAAAGGGGTGACTATAAACCAACCACTTTGCAGATGTGAAAACGGTCACAATTTACATCACATTATTTTTAATGACACAAGATCTATTGAAAACTATCCCCACCAGTAGAATTCAACCAAGTTCTGTAACAAAATATTGGATGCTAAGAAACCAAAAAAGGGTGAATATCGATCGCTATTTCAGACGATTTAACTACCCCAGAATTTGCAAAAATCACATCAGGTGTTTAGGTCAAAGTTTATAACATGTCAAATGTGAAGGTGAGGAGAACTTACCCAAAGCTGCTGAGCAGTGACACAAACTGAATGACACACTCTTTGGGAAACTGGTCAACATGGTGGGAGACGTGGGACTCAATCATCAAACTTTCAAGTGAAATAACACCATGTTTTTTTGTCTTCGTTTTGTCTGTCGACTGAAACGAACTACATTCCATTTACCAAACACACGTATTACTAGTAATAGACGCATTTCGCTTCCAAAGATGAGATCGCATAATGATGTTTACAGCTTTGGTCTGTCCCTATCTACATGCCTTCAAAATGAAATGTTATTTTGAAAACTTAAATATTGATTTTATGAGCAAGGAGAGCCAACTAAATGTTACATCTGGATAGTTATAGGAGGTATCCATGTGCAGCGATGGGTTGATTAGAATCTAACCCAAACACGTTATGTGATGCAGATTAGTTCATGTTTTGTTTCTAGGTTTCTCATGTGGTGTCTCAGCCCAAACATTTCAGTTGTAGTTGACTCACGATCAGCACAGTTGATAGCATAATCCAGGTCCGGATAAGATTACAGAAGAACATCTTATTTATGCAAGAGAATATCTTACGTATTCCTTATGTATACGTTTTAATCATATGATATAAACTGCTGTATGTACACTGTTCCTTAGAATGGACGTGGAATTGCCATAACAATATATAAGGGGGAAAATCAGAAATCTGATCCTCGAAGGTACAGGGGTATTAATTACTCTGACATCATGTCCCTGTGAGCTCTTTGAAAAATAACTGCTCAAACATATAGAAGACAGTGTAGGCTTAACCCAGATTTTCCTGATATTTTACAGTTTGGTTTTAGAAAAGAACACAGAGCTATTATGCCAGTATTTGCTTTGACCGAAGGCATTCAGTATTACATACAAAGGAACTCTGCAGTCTATGCTACTTTCTTAGATAATGAAAATACATTTTATAGAATATGGCACAATGGATTATTTTACAAACGACATGAACTGCACATTAAAGGTAACGCATGCAAATTACTACACCATTGTCATACAAATATTTATGCTTTTATTTCCTACAAAGGTGAACAATCATATATATTGTTCAACAAGGTGTTGGCCAAGGCAGAGTAATATCTGGTGGGGTTTTTTATCTTTATAAATGATCTCATTACAGCCATTAGAACAATGTGGCATTCGTGCATATGGTATGGATATGTGTCTATGCCAACGATACTATATTTGTCAGCGCATCACCGAGAAGTTTACGATGTCTGATACAATTCCTTATTTTGGGGCAGGATACGCTCACCTTTTCACGATAACTTCTATCACTATTTGATACTATCGACTCTGCTTTATGCAGAGATTTCTATTGGAAAATGTTTTGTCGCCTTATTTACAAACATCCCTTGACATTATACATACATACATCTCAAGGTGGCGCCTAACATATAATCCATCAAAAAGCGCAATAATTGTGTCCACCAAAGCAAAACGAAAGGGTCTTAACTTTTATTGTAAACTGGTTATACACAAATTACTACTGATTATACGGTGTATGGTGGGATATTTAAAGGTATAATCTTTCTAGTAAAACAAGAATTGAAAAGTACTGTCAGAAAGCAAGGTAAATTACCTCCTTAAGATCTTTAGGATTAAATCATTATGATCGTCATCCAATTTGAAGTGAAAATATGGCTCAGAATGATACTCAAAACCAGCCTCTATGGATGTGAATTACTGACACCAGGGTCAACATGCTATCGAAAACTTTTGAAAGAATGCAAGCTCTTCGACTATGACAGCCACATTATTTTACATTGTGAAATGCTAATATCACAAAGAAATGTGATTTTTCTCTTCTCTCATTGACTTACATTGACGTTAAAAATGTGTGGATTTCGAAATGAAAGTAGAAACAGATATGTAATCATTTCCATTATGGGCTGAAACAGAATTTACTCTGAATCTGGGCAGACACTTCTGGGAAACTATCATACTACAATTCGCCTTATATGTGTACAAACTGAAGTATTTTTCAATGAATATCTGTCACCATTTACGTATATAAATTTGATAAGCTAAATGGAATTGTAAATATGTGATGCCTTTTTATTTTGTTGTGTAAGCCACTTGTTATTGAATATATTTTCAGTGTAATTTTCGGAATTGACATTTCTCGCAGTGACTGATATATTTTCAGACATCGAACTGTCTCGTCTTGAAAAGAATTTCAATGTTTAATAAGGACAACAAACATGAGCCAAAATACCTACGTTAAAGTTCCTATATTCGTCGACTCTACTTCATACAAGTTAGTTCTTATATTCGTCGGACCCGTGAGGATCCAGGGTAGAATAGGTCTTCAGCAACCCATGCTTCCTGCAACAGGAAGACTATGCTTGCCTTCCTGGCGACTAACGGGATCGGGTGGTCAGGCTCGCTGACTTGGTTGATGTATGTCATCGATCCCAATTGCGTGGATCGATGCTCATGATGTCAATCGCTGGATTGTCTGGTCCAGACTCAATTATGTACAGACCGTCGTCATATAGCTGTAATATTGCTGAGTGCGGCGTTAAACAACAAACAAACAAACAAACAAACAAACCTGTATTCGTCGACTCCATTTCACTAAAGTTGCGATTCTCCTTCTATTGACTATGTACATGGAAAACAATTACTTACTCCTGTACAACAGATCGTTTCACGTTAAATCTCATTCACCAGGGATCAAACCTAGTGCTGACTGCTCTCCGTGGTTGTCGCAATTCTTGAAGGATGACACTGACAATCCAATTCACTTTCGATTAGTTCTGAAAAGTGGTATTTGGCAACAAAGATTTAGTATCAATTTCACCGTCTACCAATTATCTCCTAGACATCACAATGACTTGTTAAACTACTCTTAGTTCTCCTTAAAAAACATTCCCGTGTTGCAACTGACACATTCTCTGCTCTTCGAAGCTTTGACATTGCCATTTTGGAGAATGAGGATACTAAAATAGACTCAGTGTATCAGGTATGAGGGATTGGACGTGAAACTAAACTTGAAACGTCAATTCTTAAAGACATGTGTTGTATTAGGCATTTAATACTTTCCTAAAATATACAAACATGTATCATTATCTCAAGTTGATAAAAAGTATTCATGCATTGGTAAGACGTATGTAATTAATTGTGTAAACTATCCGTCGAAGGTGTATTGTAATAGTTACGTACATTTACATAGCAGTCCTTCAAGATGAACAGTTGTGTATAAAGGCGCAGTTGAAAAGGCACAGCGGTCCCTGAAATGAGTCACAGTCTCATAATGAACTGTATTACCTTTGTTTTAATCTACAAGGTTGTGTTTTAGACAAGTAAGCTTTTCTGGTTTTGGGGCATCGAAATGCAAAATATCTGGGCTCCATAAACACTTCCTGAATATCAGTTTAATTCTTAAAAGACTTACGCACCTCCCAACAACATGCTAAATGCTTTGAAGTTCATGATAAAATGGGCAATATACAGTGGGAGAGATAGCTAATGGAGATCACACTGTAAACCTATTGCTGCACATGATTTATTTTGAGACGTATTTTTCTTTTGTTTTCTATTTTGTAATAGACTGATCCATATTTTACATGAGGATGTCACTCCCCATGGTAAAAGAAGTAAACTGATGTGGAATTGGACAACTCCCCGGGCACACGATGAGCCCCAAGCTATGCCACTGCTGACGACTCCAAATGATACAGTGTACTTGATTGTAACCATACTAAGAAATTCTGAATTTTGAGAGATTATGTTCCACCATCGATGTGAGCTTTGTTAAGAGGATGTTCTTTACCCTTACGGGAAGGCTTGCATATCTTCATTGTATACTGAAATAGACACTGTGTAAGGCTTAGCAGTTTCATAAGAGAGTATATTCTCTAAGTGTGACCCTCACCGAACTATACTCACTCCTCCCCTGCCCTGTCTACAGCAGCAGCCAGCACTCCAACACTCCATACATCACACTACATCCAATACACTGCGGTCGATTGATACGCCAGGAGAAGAAAATCATGATAATGATGATCTGAACTTCATTTTTTAGAAGATTACTATCGTCGCCCAAGTCTTTTCCAAGATGTCATTGTAGCTCTTTAGTGCTATTATCTATGTCACGCAGGTGGTATTACTCACCCAAACTAAGCCATTCTTTAGCTTAATAACCTGCTGACTGGTTCGGGCTGCTTGAAGCAAGAGATTTGAGTGTTAAACCGCACGAATGTAGCTGACTAGCTGTGTAGTTTTTCAGGGAGATGAGGCATAAAAAAGCTCAACACACAAAAGCTCTGCAAAAATGAAACCGTTACAAGTGAAACGTTTTTCATTGGAGAAGAATGCTGAACTCAGACCAATTTCTATCAGTTTACAGTTAGCTATTCTCACAAGAGTATAATTACTTGATTTATATCAAGTAACATTTTGCGGTCTGAAACATCTGATGAAAAATCAAATGAATGTAGATTCCACAGAAAACTTCGAAAACAATGCTTTGCAACAACCATTACAGTAAAAACACTAATACAATTTCTATCCATAGGTAGCGTCATAAAATTGTTTGCCTTTTACATTAACAACGACCCATGAAGATCCGGGCTCTTCAGCAACCCATGCATGCCGTAAAAGGTGCCTCTGCTTGTCGTAAAAGGCAACTAACGGGATCAGGTGGTCAGACTCGCTGACTTGGTTGATGCATGTCATCGTATCCCAATTGCGTGGGTCAATGCTCATGATGTCAATCACGCATTGTCTGGTCCAGACTCGCCGTCATATAGCTGTAATACTCCTGAGTGCGCCGTTAAACAATAAACAAACAAACAAACAAATATAAACAAGATCCATTCATCATTGCAAAGAAACAACAAGGTAGATAGCTGTACGAGAGAAGACAGTTGTTTTGTATTTCACATCAGTGATGTATTTGTGAAATCTGTTTATTTACAATGTGACACCATCCAAAGTTCCCTCTGATGGCAATTGATGGAGGCCCTGCAACAGAAGACCTACGCTTCACTTCATCTAAACGAGGGGATAGACCGTGGCCGATGTTTGCGATTGGACAACAGAAAACGTTTCATTCATTGGTCCTCATTAAACAAATAGCAGACTACAATAATATACCTGAAGATAGTTTGTGAAGTAAGCTTATTCTCGCCTGGACAGTTTGTAAAAATGTTTATCGACCAAGTGTGTATTTGCATTTGTAATAAAGGATGCGATATATGGGCACCTGTAACGGGATATGGTACAGACTTGTACAATATGATTTTGCCTTTTTGTCCTTTTATAAGAAAGGGCGAGGATTAGTGCGCGAACCAACAATGGAATCAGTTCAGAAATAAAGATGAAGCACAACTAAAGATGCACAATGGCTGGAATCAGCTCTGTTCTCTGCGACTCCAGCAAAATTACCTATCATTGCATGGGTTTGTTGCTTTATGAGATATGAAATTGGTGGAAATACGGCTGTGTAAAGGAATATGCATGTGCAGTAACCAGGGCACACTTCCATGTCATGTGTTGCATGTGCAGAAACTAAATTATGACATGTGATTCTTACAATCGTCAGTTTAACATTTTCGTCTGTAGGGGCAAGACAGTTTATTCAAGTTCTCGTGGTTAACGAGTGTTGTTGATCATATAGATATTTATACATGCGTTCTGAGTCATATGTATCTCGCTATTCCATCAAGAGAGAATCACGTTTTGTTCCATGTGATAGCATTTTAAGAGATTCACGTTCAGATCCCCATTATTTGTATCTATTCATGTGGAGTTAGAAGGACAAAATGTCGCCTTCCACTTCGTAACAAGCATCTTTTTCTTGACATTTACAGACTTCCGGCGTATATTACCATCTTGTTGGCTATATCTGTAGAATCTACATCAAACCAACGCTACAATAGTAATAAAGAAAGTTAATCGCGCATACTGTCATGTCATTAAGTATGTCTAAATGATCTATTCTAACGATCTTGAAAGTATAATGTTTATTTTTTGCCTATTTCACCCACTCTGCTAAAGTAAAGGAACAGTCTAAAATAGTTTTGAATCATAACTGTGTCAAATCTTTTTTTTTACAAAAACTTTTAAATCACATGGCAATAGGCATTGTACGTTCAGGCGTTTTACAGTTGGCAGTGCTTTGATATCTGATATTGTTTAGTATACCACATATATGTAAGAAGATCCAGGTAGCGACTCTACTTTTGCATTGATTGATTTTATTTGGAAAAATCTAATTTACTTCACAGACTAAAACTGTTCTATGCATTATTATTGCGTTGTATTCACGATTAACTGGATTAGTGAAAAACCTGATATATTTATGACAACCACTGTCTTGTACTTATAAACTGAAAATAAAATTCACAGATAGTTGTGTTTCATTAAGACCCGGGTGTGATTACCGACATAGGAACAAAGTGTGAAGCCCATTTCTGGTGTTTCCCGCCGTGATGTTGCTGGAATATTGCTAATGATTTCCTCATTGCTATTTCCATTCTTTCACCTTTGCCGACCTCCCGTTTGCCAACTGTCCATTGCCAATTACCAATCAGTGATACTTGAAGGCCTGACTTCCAGCTGTCATTAACTATCAGCGCTAATTAAAAAAAGCACGTTAAACCCCTAAGTAAGCATAGCACACATTCTCCTGATGAAGGAGTAAGCATATACTCAGAAATGTTGTGTTCCTCAAAACAAAGAAGTTGATCCATAAATTCTCTTCCTTATTGGAAAGTCATTCACTTGTCATATAGTCGTGTGGAGAGTGTTATGTCACTCTGAATCTTTATGCATAGCTCTGAACATGATTATTTCTAGTTCAGGTGGGTTATCAGGGGAAGGGAACTGGCTATTTGAAGGATTATAAGCGACGTCAGATCATCAATGTTTAACTGATATAGAACTGTTATTCTCAAAGTATGACCCTCGCCTCATTCCACACTCTCCTCCCCTGTTCCGTCTACAGCAGCAGACGCTGACACAGCACTGACACAAACACTTCATACACCTCGCTACATCCTCTACTCGGTGGTCGATTGACACGCCAGGCGGACAAAATCATCTTGATGATCTGAATTTTAAGAAGATTACTGGCATGTTCAAGTCGTTTCTAAGATCTTAATATAGTTATTTGCAGCTATGACACACAGGTGGTATTACTCAACAGAGCAAGGCCATTCTTCAGCTTAATAGCCTGCTCACTGTTCAGTCTGCTCACAGCAGGAGACTTGACTATTAAACCGCACGAATGTAGCTGACTTGAGTGTCGTTTTGTTTAGGCATAGACAAAAAGCTGAACACACAAAAACAAAATTACAACTCGTAATGGGAATGAATAGTTATTCTTACGTTTTTCAATCGATAAAACTCTCAGGTCTTCTATAAATTTACAGTTACCTTTCCTCACACTATGAGTATATTTACTTTTATTTTTATTTCATTTGGTATTTTATTATTTGGTATGTTGTTAGGAATTATTCAAAATGAACGTAGAATCCCCCTCAAAACACATGAAAGCTTGCAAACCAACTAGTGCAACGAGTAAAAACACCAATATAGCTGTATCCCGTTTGTGGCGTCATAATTTTTCTATCTATAAAATAATAATCATTGAAATCTAAACAGAACAAGGTAGTTGTATGAGAAACGATGTCTTCATGCAAATGATGACTATTATTCCTGAGGACAGATTGTTTTATTTCACATTCACTCATACATCTATGCCAAAACTAATTAGGTGTTCCTTTGCATTCGTTATGAAGGAACCGCCTACGTGGTCAAGTAGATAGAGGGTCTGCCCACAGAGCGGAAGATAGGTGGTTCGATCCCCTGGCTGCATCATAATGAAAAACGTTTAAAGATGGTACTTTTTGTCACCCTGGCTGGCGCTCGGCATTAAATAGATACAATAAGGACAAGGCTAGGAGTCGGTATACAGTGTTTGGTTCTGAGTGACATATACAAGTTAAGCTGTGGCATGGTATCTCAGTGCTCAGCAGTATAAAACTGGCTTGAGATCGGAATGGTACAAGCAGCCGCACACACACACACACACACACACACACACACACACACACACACACACACACACACACACACACACACACACACACACACACACACATTTACATATACACGCGCGCACGTCGGTATGTATGTGAAACCTCACCTTGTATGTGGTACAGTTTTGTACAACATATTTAGCAGCAGTCTGTTGGCTACACGGACTAAGATTGATGCGTGAACCAACACTACGAGGAAGCACAGCTAAAGAAACACAATGGCTGGAATCAACTCCGGTCTTCAGGGATCCAGCAGACTCAACCATCATTACATGGGTTTATTGCCCTAAGCTTTGGGATGTTCGTTATCACAAAGAAGCATTCTGGAACTTAAATTAGTGTGGAAATCTAGCTTTGCAAGGGATATAGTGCAGTAACCAGGGCAACAATCTGTAACTAATCCTTGGATAGAAAGGGCGATCGGTTTTATTTTATGTATTTAGCATTTCGAAACATATTTTCTTATTGATCATCATCTTGGCAATATCTTTAGAAAATACATCGGAACATCGATACATTTGTAATACAGAAGATAATCATACATGTTGTCATGTCATTCGTTTAACAGTCTTGAAACATTGAGACTTTTTTGGTGAAAGGATTGGCAATTATGTTGCTGTGATATCAGAATTTGGTCTAAATCCAGTGGACAGTATGACAGCAATGATTGATGGGATCCAACCTATGAGAATGAAAGCAACGATTGACCCGATCTAGTAGACAGATTAACAGCAATAATTGACCCGATCCATTAACACAATGACAGCAACGACTGACCATATCCAGTTGACAGAATGACAGCAATGACTGACCCGACCCAGTTGACAGAATGACAGCCATGATTGACCCGATACAGTAGACAGAATGACATCAAGGATTGGTCGTGATCCATTAACACAATGACAGCAATGGTTGACCCGATCCAGTTGACAGAATGACAGCAATGATTGACACGAACCCGTTGACAGAATACCGGCAATGATTGACCCGATCCAGTTGACAGAATAACAGCAATGACTGGTACCGATCCAGTAGACCAATAAAATTGATTTGTAGTGTTATAAAGCCAAAAAATAATAAATATACAGTGGATATTTAAGGGTCCTTTTGGTGTAGATATGTAATGTTTGGATACGGAAATTTTACCCCATCATTTATACATTGTATGTGGAACCTGTGTACAAGACGGGTTGTAACTATAAGATCAGATAAGCAAATTGAAAATACAAATGCCTTATTGTTGCCTTGATTATCTATTTTGCAGACAAGCTGCAGTAATGACGATAAATATATTGACGATAGATATCAATATCAATAGATGCTTGGTTCGACTACTTTTGTTTGTGGCTGATTCTAGTACCATTGGGTTGAATAGAATTCTTGATCACAGAGAAACAGACAGTACCTGAACAGCTTGCTGTAGAGAGTCGAGTAAATCGAATACAATTATTCAAATAAAAATACGTACATATGGTTTGATATGTTTAAATAATTTGAATAGTATTTTTAAAAAACATACCATAACAGAAATGTTCTACAAGAACTTTAATGCGTTGAATCCAGGCATCAGCGCCTTGGCGAGATCATCTCCTTTTAGTGCGTTCTTATAACTGTAAGTGTAGACACATGTTTGATTCCTTAGATTATATATAAACATATACAAGAAAAATGTTCTGTTAACCCTTGCCCTCAAATAACATTTATCACAAGACAGGTCTTTAAAGTTATAAATATATACTATATATAAGAAGTAGGGGATCATAATATATAAATGTCAGAGAGAGATCAGCTTTGAAAAAATGACTGCCAGAAATATAACGGATTCAGAACCAAACCCTTACGCCGCAACACGACCGAAACAGTGCTCATCGACTATGCACTTCCTCCGCGCACTTGGGTAGTGGGGAGGGTGTCATTACAAATTTTGATATATACAAGTGTTTGACCAATCGTGGGGGCATGACCCATTATTGATCGAGACATCTCAAACGTTTAATTTTGAATTACACACCCCTGCCGTTTTGGAGAGGACCCGTGAAGATCCGGGATAGAATAGGCCTTCAGCAACACATGCTTGTCGTAAAAGGCGACTATGCTTGTCGAAAGAGGCGACTAACGGGATCGGGTGGTCAGGAGCGCTGACTTGGTTGATGCACGTCAGTGATCCCAATTGCGTTGATCGATGCTCATGATGTCAATCACTGGATTGTCTGGTCCAGATTATCGATTATTTACAGGCCGCCGTCATAAAGCTGGAATATTGCTGAGTGAGGCGTTAAACAACAAACCAACCAAACAACCATTTTGGAGAGAACAGATACAGCTGTATGTAATGAGAAATACAATTTGAGAACTGTGTGCAATACTATCAACGTCTTGTCCAAAAAGCAGTCATGCCTAGAATGCCGTAGTTAAACATCTTTTCTTTTCCGGTTTCATGTGCAAAAAAAGTAAATGTAGTGAACACATCATCTTATAACCATTATCAATGTATTTTCCCATAATTAATAGATACATAATTACAGCATATTAGAGTAGTTTTGTCATGGGCGTCATACAATTGTTAAATATATTTTCGTGAATTTTTGGTGGTAGATCTTAATCATAGTTAGTCATGGACGTGTGATTCTAGCAGACATATCCGAAAGCTTTCTCAATAGTAGCCAATATAGCTCCAACTAAAATCTGTTTCTTATACAGTGGCGAAGCAACATATACGCAAAACAACAATTGTTTTTACTTGCATTTCGCGGCAATCCATCGGTCTGTCCGCTAGAGTAACTGCCCTTTGTCAAAGGGAAGCTACTCAAACCCTAGTCTTTGAGACGTCACGGCCACGTTCAGACTTTGTTGACAGTCGGTCTGTCCTATCATAACGTCAAGTACAGTCAGATGTACACAGAGCGACAAAACGAAACAAGGTAACAATTCAAACATATTTCGGCCTAATCCAACTATTTCAATTTGTGGAAAAGGTTTCAAGCCGCAGAGGTCGACAAGCACAGATATGGCTACTGATCCCGCTTGGCTGGGCCTAGTGCCCTCGCAAAATTGTTTCGAAATTTATATCTCCAAAGTTGCCAAAAGTTATAAAATGCCTTAGCTACATCACAGTTAGACACTAATTTTCAGTATATTAGACTGTTCTTTTAATAAAGATAGCAATTATCCCTTTAGTTTATCCAGATTCCCGATGGTTAATTCTGACTCGATCGCCGAATGACAAGGGCGACGCCATGTTGTTTGTAAACAGTGAAAGTAGTCCCTACTTGACCTTTGATATTTGCATCTCTATCCGCATATGACCCCAACGGATATCGTTTTTATCCGTTGGCTTTATCCTGCCGAGAAACCTACCCATTATATGATAAATATATATATTCTCGCGTACCTACAAGTAAGTAGTTGAGTCAGTGAATTGTCGCTTTGAACAGTTTTGAAGTTATATTCTGATCTTTATGTGGAATGATTTGTTTGTTTGCTTGTTGTTTAACGCCGCACTCAGCAATATTCCAGCTATATGACGGCGGTCTGTAAAATAATCGAGTCTGGACCAGACAATCCAGTGATTGACATCATGAGCATCGATCCACACAATTGGGATCGATGACATGTATCAACCAAGTCAGCGGGCCTGACCACCCGATCCCGTTAGTCGCCATTTACGACAAGCATAGACGCCTTTTACGGCAAGTATGGGTTGCTGAAAACCTATTCTACCCCGGAATCTTCACGGGTCCCATGTGGAATGAAAGCCCGGAGTGATGCTGGTATCAGACGTTTAACATTACGGTGTAACAGACGAATACTGGTAATGTGCTGACAAACCTAGAAACATGTTCTAGTACAGGAAGGTCTTTATATCATCTATTCAAATGCCACAGAGTGTAATAATGCAACGAATCTTTCACGCATGGAAAGTAGGTAGAGTGTCACAAACAACAGCAGGAATGTTCATCGGGATCTGTACCCGCGATTGTCTGCCTACGATACAAGACAGGAGGGTAAAACAAACAACTATCAAATGCCACACTGTGTAATACCGCAAGATGTCTTTTACCCATTGAAAGTATTAAAATATCACAAAATGTGTGCGTTGTTGTATTTCAGAGTAGCTAGCACGAATGGGTTCATCGGGGTAAACAATACGCTTTCAAATAGCTGTCTTTGTATTTATACGTTTCCTCGTAGTAATATAAAACAGTGAGCTTCAGCTTCACAAATTTGTTGATTTGAAAGCAAAAACTGTCGTGATTTTTTTTTCAATGTATCGTCCCTTCACTAACACGCTTGGTGCGCTGACCCGGACGGTCCAACCTTAAACTGACTGCGCATGTGGATAAGAGCGGTACATGCTACTATCACACCTATAGACAGTTCCATAGTATAGCCTCCACCTCTATCGGCAACGGTCACGCTCGTGTATAAGCCTAAACAATGATCTATCTATTGTCAAATCCGGAAATATATGTCCGTTATTCAATGATACATCATGGATGACGATGCTCATATTGTATAGTAAACCACTTGGTAGTCGTTCGAAGCCAGGCTGTGAGATCAGCTGATCGTTCATTTCAGGTCGCTTTGCTGACGTTTTGCAATCGGTACTGAAAGCGGTGCTTTTGATGTTTGAATATCACACTTTTAAAAATAAAGTAGATTTTCATTGTATACGTACCCTTATCTATCTTGTATCGCCGATCAGGTTTTTGAAAAGCATGCATGTCAGTACAGCCGAAGGTCTTATACAAGTTAAAGTTCACCAGTAAATGTTGTGAATTTTGACAGCAACACATGTAATTATTTATCAGGTATACAACTGAGAGAAGTGAGAAGTGTTTTCAAGAAATTATAAAAGAAACAGGCACTAGCAAATTATGTCAACTAGATATCATATACAGTGTTCAGAATAAAAGAAACGGAAATCGCTGTAATCTATTTTTTATAATTAAGGGTTAATATCATGCATGGTGTATAAAGATATTTTATGGATGAATGGTGGCTGTTTGTTGCCAAATACCACTATGACTAGATTTCAATATAAACGAAATAGACGAGATGAAATATAACCTGATATTCTTTGGTGCAGCCCGATCTCCACATGGCTTTGGAATTGGTTTTGTCGCTTGATTTATAAACTGTGACATCAACGACATGATACTAGGTTAACATTTCAAAGAGAAGCTAATGAGAAGAGAAGACCGAATTGGCATGAAGACGTTCAGAAACATTCAAGGACTGAAACAATCAAATTGACTTAACTACATCCCATTCCGTAATTGTATTGAACAATATGCAGGACAGGGACTCTTCCCTCTTCTATCAACATAGGATGTCAGTGCAAACACACCTCCACTGTCTATGAAGAAAGAGAAGTCCGCAAGGAATAACTCTGAACGACGAGGATCAGTACACATGACATGCATGTGGGGTTTTTTCAGGTAAAAACGACGCCAACAGACGCTTGGGGACTATAATGAGTTGCAGGAAAGCCTGATTCTCAGTGCGACCTTGAACTGTAAAAACTGGAGCCTGCAGTAACCTATTTCTTGAAAAAGGACGCATAATTTCTTTAATAGGCTTTCTTCACGTAATCTTGATATTCACGTGCATTAGGAGCAATTTAAAGATTAGTATATGATCAATATGCATAAGTGCAACATGTCATCCGACGAAACAGATTCCACTGGGTGTAAATGACAAAATGTGAACATTATATGAATGGACCAACGAAAATAAGCAATGACGCTAAGTGTTCGCGAAAAGGGCAAGTATGCCCCCGTCCTACTGGCGGCATCGCCCACAACCTGCACAGAACAAGGTGTTTGCCTGCAGCCTGACGCAACCTGTTCAACAACAAAAGCGTACTATTACAACAGGAACTGATACTTGAACAGATATAGTTAAGATTTTAAATCTTCAAAAGCGTAGAGGCCCTAATTATTCTTTCAAATGGAAAGTTGTCTTCGAAGGGTACGGTACATGTCATGAGACCTTTCAACACGTTCCACATATTTGTTGTGAAAACAAACTTGGGAGAAATGCAAGTATATGGGTACCGAATTCAAGTGCTGTCAGAAACTGTGTCAATTTGAAACAAGAACACGGCCAAGAAAACCAAATATGATGTGAAAACTGTCACAATTTACATCACATTATTTTTAATGACACCGGATCTATTGAAACTATCCCCACCAGCAAAACTCGAAAAAGATCTGTAACAAAATATTGGATGCTAAGAAACCAAAAAAGGGTGAATATCAATCGCTATTTGAGACGATTTAACAACCCCAGAATTTGCAAAATCACGTGAGGTGTTTCTGTCAAAATAAAAACATGTCAAATGTAAAGGTGAAGAGAACTTACCCAAAGCTGCTGAAGCAGTGACACAAACTGAATTAAATATGCTTTGGGGAACTGGTCAAGTTGGTGGGGGGTACCTCGGACTAAATTGTTGTAGTGGAATAACACAAATTGTTTTGTCTTTGTTCTCTCCGTCGACTGATACGATTGGCATTCCATTCACCAAGCTCATGTATTACTATGTATTTCGCTTCCAAAGATGATATCGCATAATGGTATTTACAGACGTTATTGGAACAAGGATGGGTAATAAATAGGATACCAAGCTCGTTCCCCTTTCATATCAAGTTCTTCATGGAATAACTTCTTTTTGTCCCTAACTAAAACTAAATAACATAAAGGCATGTAGATATTTATGGGACACAAAACTCGTTCCCTTTTCAAGTGTATGTCCCTCGAAGAATAACTTTGGTCTGTCCTGGTCTGCAAGCCTTCAAAATGAAATATTTACATAATGAACAAGGATAGCCAACTCTCCTGGCTAATAGTTAAGTCTAGATAGCAATGGGTTGATTAGAATCTAACCTTAACAAGTTATGTGATGCACATTAGTTCCATTTATGTTTCCAGGTTTGTCAGCATGACACCACTGCTCGTAGGTTTCACCAAAGTGGTAAACGTCCGAGACCCGCATCGCTTTGACGGCATCACAGGTGAGGCTACCATGCCTTGAGAAAACTGAAATACTATCAAACCGGCGTTAAACCATAAATAACTCATTGTAAAAGAAAGTGGATATTCTCAGTTAATTAACTGGTTTTAATATATCTCCATGTGTACTGCAAATCGGTCTAAATGGTTTTATATTTTAAAGCATATTTTCCCTTAACAGAAATAGACGTCAACGCCAGAGAATAACCAGTCTCGATTATCCGACGAAGCAGATTTCATTGGGTGTAGAAGGCAAAATAGCGATCAAAAGTATATGAACAGAGCACTGAAAATCAGTAATGACACCAAATGTTCGCGAAAGCGGTAAGCATTTGCTGCCTAACCTGTAGCTCCTTCCGCTCTCGCAATTTGTAGAAAAGGTATGTAAGTATGAGTTTCTGCTGATAATAATTGAACTCACGATCAGCAGAATTGACAAATGCTTCTCAGCTTACAGAACCTTGGGAACATTGACACCAGAGAATAACCAGTCTCGATTATTCCGTTCAACAATAGAGAATCTATTTGGGAAGTAGAAACTACATATGTAAATCAAGACTGTTCTCTTGTCAAAACTGCTCATATTCCTACAGGGGGCACGGGTGGCCCAGTCGTCTAAGGCGCCGCGATTCGCTGTGCAGAGTTGCGTCCCTTGGGCACGCTAGAAACCTATGATTGTGGGTTCGAATCCTGTTTCGCTCTGATTATGTTTCTAGGTTTGTCAGCACCATACCCGTGCTCGTGGGTTTCACCAAAGTGGTAAACGTCTAAGACCTGCATCACTTCGGGCTTTCCTCCCACATTAATTTGACACGCCGCGATGGAATACTGTCAAAAACGGCGTTAAACCCTAATCACTTACACACTCATATTCCTAAATACATGTATAAGGAATAAGTACGACATAAAAAAATAAATCCTAGAGCTGGCCACTATTGACCAATCCTACAACCGAAATTATGAATAGATTGGTCTGACAGATCTAGGAAACTCATTGCTCTCTATTAATTGATGTTTGTACATATGACTGATAGAAATTCATTTCTCTTTTAAGAATTAACTTTCACTTTGTTGAGCTCATTTGAGTATGAACCTTCACAGAGGGAGGGCCAAACTGTATGGACGTCGGAGCTTGCGACGTAATGTAATATTTACAATGTAATATTTACGTAAAACAACGTAGCAGTTTTTCAAGGTCAACAGTTGTGTATGGAGACAACTGAATAGGCACAACGGTTCCTGAAATGTCTCTAAATGAAATACTGTATGTTACTTTTGTTTAAATGTACAACGTTGATCTTCGTTTGATCAAATAAAATTTTTATGATTGCGACAGTAACAATATCTGGGCTCGATAAAAACTCTTTCCGAATATGAGTATAATGATTACAACAATTCCACACCTTCCTACAACATGTTAGGGGCATTATAAAAAGTAGACCAGATAGCTTATTGAGATCACACTGTTAAACTATAGCTCCACTTGACATATTTGTATTGATTTTTTATTTACATAGACTGTTCCATATCTTACATAAGGGTGCCACTCCCCACCACACCCTACCACCCACCTCTACCTCCACCCTCGTCTACAACAGCAGCCACCACTAAGAACATTCCATACATCACACTATATCCCCAACACTGCAGTTGATTGACACGCCAGAAGAAAGTCATGATGATGATGATCTTAAGTTCATTTTTTAATAGATTACCATCGTTGTCCAAGTCGTTTCTAAGATCTCAATAATAGCTTTGTAGTGCTGTCTATGTCACACAGGTGGTATTACTTGCCAGGGATTGGCCGTTCTTTAGATTAATAACCTCCTTTTTACAGCTGCTTCAAGTAAGATACTTTAGTGTTAAACCGCACGAATGTAGCTGACACGCAGTATGCTTTGTCAGGGAGATGAGATATAAAATACTCTGAGCACACAAAGTGTTACATGCAATACGTTTTTCACTCAAGAAAAAATTGCCCAATTTGTACAGACAGCTAGCCTTTCTCGCAGTGGTATCTTAACTTTTTATTTTCAAGGAAGTCAAGGAAGTTACGTTTCAAAGACATGCTATATTGTGAGGAATAATCAAATATATGTAGATTGAATATCGTGTATTTCTTTCACTTTTGGAACTTTCTCAAAACATGAAATTAGAATAAGTTGGAGAATCCACATTAAGCAATATTTAAGTTACATCACGCTGTGTCACGTTGACGGAAAGCATGAAGAGTTTTAAGTCTCAGTCGCTTACCACTTTGGTGAAACCAACGAGTATGGGTGTGGTGAGGTTCTGACAAAACAACAATCTTGATCTAGCGAATGCTGGATTCGAGCCCACAATCATACGATTCTGACATCCCTGATTGACGCAACCCAACACAGCGAACTGCGGCGCCTCAGGTGACTGGGACAACGGTGGCACACTTGAAAAACAACCGCTGCAGCAAAAACAAAAATACAGTTTTAATCCTGTATATCGTGTTTGACAGATTGTTAAAATTAAAATCAACATCGATCATTGCAAAGTAAAAACAAGGTAGCTGTTCGTGCAAAGAATGATTATTATTTCAACGGACAGTCGCTTCTATTTCCTGTTCAATGATATATCTATGCAATCTGTTTACGCACAATGTGATACCACTCACGATTCATTGTCCCGTATCTGCGGCCCACTCTTTCCTGTGAGTTATTTTACATGGAGTAGAAAGCAAGCCCTCGGGTGGCCACTTTATAGAGGTACCTCGGCAGGAGAAATAGATGAAGCACAGTGACTGGAATCAGCTCCGATTCTCCAGGGATCCAGCAGAGCCATAAACTATCATTACATGGGTTCATTGCCATGATCTGTGAGATATTTGGTGTCACAATGTAGCATTACAGAAATGAGACAAGTTGGTTGGTTGGTTTGTTGTTTAACGCCGCACGCAGTAATATTACAGCTGTATGACGGCGGTCTGTAAATAATCGAGTCTGGACCAGACAATACAGTGATTAATATCATAAACATCAATCCAATTGGGATCGATGACATGCATCAACCAAGTCAGCGAGCCTGACCACCCAATCCCGTTAGTCGCCTCTTACGACAAGCATAGTCGCCTTTTATGGCAAGCATGGGTTGCTGAAGGCCTATTCTATCCCGGATCTTCACGGGTCAGACAAGTGGAAATCTAGCTTTTTCAAGGGACATGTGCAGTAACCAGGGCTTCACACGTGAACTGATCACCAAGAAGTTTTACTTA